>NC_045639.1:107556367-108868367 GCF_009829145.1 Chiroxiphia lanceolata
CGACTACACCGATGGGCGAAAACCTTTCCACGGGAACCCCACTAACTCATCCTCTTCCCCACGGGACCAAACCATCCCCCGAGCTTCGGTGCATCTCCGCGCCCTCCTCTTCCTCCTCCTCCTCACTGGAAACAGCTCGCACGCGTCTCTGCCTTAAAACAATGGGCACGGCACTGCTCCAGAGCCCTGGCCTTACCCAGCCCCATCCCGAGGCAGCGCCAGCCGGGAGCAGGACACGGCCACACACCTCGGCTGTGTGCTCCGAAATTTTGGGAAGGAAGAAGGAAGCAGCTGGTCCCGCTGCTGCCCCTCATGGCACCCGCGGCCAGTCTGGGCAGACCCCGTTGGTTTGCAGGTTTCTGGGCTCTCGGTTGTCCCAGCGCTTTCTCTGCACTGGTGCCCAGGGCTTCTGCAGGGAATAAATTTTTTTTAATACTCAATCTAAACCTCCCTTGGTGCAACCCGAGGCCATTTCCTCTCCCTTCACTTGGGAGAAGCGATCGACCTGCAAATGTCGATAAGGTCCCCCCTGAGCCTCCTCCGGTCTAAACACCTCCAGCTCCCCGAGCTGCTCCTCATCACACTGTGTTCCAGACCCTTCACCAGCTCCGTTGGCTTCTCTGGACAGACAGATTCCCACTAATATGCAAGGGATTATTAGAAAAGCAACAGAAACCAGACTCTGAGACTGCATCAATGCAGCCAAACGAGGTCTGCACACCAGTGGGTATGCAACAGGGTCCAGGGGTGTCCCCAGAGAGGAGCAGCATCTGAAAGAAGACCGAGTGAGTGGATTAGGACTTTTCACCCCTGAAAGGAACAGCTAGAGGAGTTTAGGATGGGATGGAAATCTGTAAAAATAAAGAGAGGTCCAAAGTGGCATACATAGAACAGTCTTTTTTGATGCTTGTGAGACAAGAAATCTGGAGCATGGAACTCAAAACAAAAAGGGGAGACTTAATACGTGAGCTTCTTTTCTAAATCCCAGTTGTTTTCTCTCCCTGCCACTAAAAACCTTTTGTTAAGCAGAGTGTAAACACCATCCCCCAGCTGCAGCCTTTCTGGCACAGGAGTCCTGGTTGCCAGAAATGCTACAAGCCACCAGAAAGTGTTTTTGGAAGGTGAATTGTTCTCATGTGGCCTCTGACAGGATAAACAGCTCTGGGCTGGAGCTCTTGAAAGCACTGGTATATCATGAATAGTTTTATGTCTAAATGAATTGCTTCTCTAATGGCATTTTTATCCCCATTTGGCTTTCTGGATAATCCAATTTATTCAGATAGTAACAAGGAGTAAGCAGCTGGCAGTTAGCTGCCTGAGACAGCAAAAATAGAGCAGGACCTGAGCCATGAGTTCCCACTGAGGCTTGTCATGCTCACTGAGCACTGTCCTTCCAAATATTACCAAGTGCCTGTGAAGATGCTTCAAAACCTGAGGCTTTTCTCTCTAAACAGAAGTGTTTGCCTGGCCTCAGTATGCTGCCTCTCTTTGTCCTGGAGAGGTTGTGTGCATTATATCAGTATACTCATGAAGAAGTCCAAGGGCTGCCTGTTTATCTGATTTCCTAAGAAGTCTTATACTTATTTTTATAACTCCACAGCCCGTATCATCGTAATAAATGAATAAAACAAATGCCTCAGTGGTGCTAAACTCTGAGGTTGTGGAAATCATCAGCTGACTTTCCTGTGAGGTTAGGGCAGGGTCTCTCATCAGATGGTGACTGTGAAGAGTGAATCTCAGCATAAAAGGTGCACGTAAATCAAATCTGACAGGAAAAGACTGTAATGTGCTGATAGAGCTGCCTGCTGGAGCTGAGCAACAATCTTTCCTTTTTCAGAAGCAACTTCCCAGAATACTTGAAGTTTGATTCTCGTGTTACTTTGGATGCAACAGAGAAAAGTTCTTCCACTGAACCTTTTTTTTTCCTTTTTTTTTTGTTGCAGAAATGAGCCCATTGATGAGCGTTGGCCAGACCCTGCACCTTGGCCATCAGTCACGGTGGCACTGGGATTTGTCTAGTGTAGCTGGTTGTCAACTGGAAACCTGCAGGGGAAGGCTTATGGGAGAATGTGCAGAGAATCTAAGAAGCAATACTACTAAAAGTCATCACTAATAGAGTTATGATTTCCTACCAATACTTGGTGGGAAATCAGCTGCTCCTCTCACCTTTGTGGGTCTCCTTTGCCTCAGTTTAGTTGTGTATGAGTGAAGGAAAGATGAGTAAACTCTTGAAGTTTCAGGGCTATTTTCTTTGGGATTTTTTTGCTTTTTTTTCCTTCCTCTTAACTCTCCAGTGCTGACTGGTTTGGTAGGTTGCTTCATTTATTTTTATTCATTCATTTTCCTTTTTTTTTTCTCCCCCCTCCTCCCCACCCCCTTTCTTTCTGGACCCTCAACAAACTGAATCAACATATTTGTGCAGTCAGTATTCAGCAGCCTAACATGCATAGCTGCAGCATCTCTGTAACAAAACTGTTAATGAATTTGCACGGAATAACTGCCCACATACAAACCCATGTTCTTTTGCTGCAGGTACGTGTGGTACTGTGGTAGAACCTCAGTGGTTTCTGACTAGATGAGGCAAGGTCAAAGAAGACTGCTCCAAGTGAAAGAAGATGCTCAAAGAAAAGGAGGCAGTCGGATTTCAGTCAAAGGCCTCTAGAAAGTAAAGGGAAAGCATGAATAGGAGACAAGTAATTCAGCTTAATAAAAAGTTGAAGGAGTTTTATTTGTGTTCAGGATTTCTGAGCATTGGTAAGTGTCCATATAAGAGGAACTCTTGATGAAAGGCGGTGTCATCCTGTGTTACGACCCACCCCAGAAAAAGGGGAGGGAGTAACCCAGGTTCTTATCAATAATTCCCTTGGGGTGGATTAGAGTGAAACGCCACTGAATAATCGGTGTTTGAAAACATATATAGGTAGGGTTTATTTTAAACATATATAGGTAGGGTTCATTTTAACAATTACGTTTCAACAGGTCTGTTAGCATTTTGGGTGTTATCATCTATATCATCTATAGCAATATGGCATAGGGATAACCTCTGGGGGAAAAATTCATAAGGGAGAGAAAGGAAAGACAGGATAAGGGTAAGGGAGAGTAAGGGAAAGAAAAGCTGAGAGTGGACAGATGTATATAGTCACCACCCACGGGGTCCAGCGATGACACTTGGTAGTTGTCTCTTCCATGTCTGTCAGTTGAAGTGGTGGCCTTGATGCATTGGGGGTGAAGGAGGGAAGGCCCCACATTCCAAGAAGTTATGAGTTGTTATATCCATGGTTAGTGTCAAGAGCCATGCCACGAGCCTCCAACATCTCCTGGGTCCGTGCTGAGTTCCCGTGAGGGGCCTGGCCAAAGGGTTTTTCCCGCCTTTCAAGATTGGCAGAGGGGGGATGGGCTTTGATGGGCCATCAGAAGTACAATGCAAAAGTCCTGCAGAAGCCTGCAAAAGTCCCTTGGCAACCCTAGAATGCATAAATCATTAACTGTTTCAGTCTCTGACATCCTGGCAACCTAAGATAATAGCTCCCACAACACAGAGGTAATGGAGAAGTCAGACTTTAAAGAGTTTAAGGAGAGATGCATATAACCTCTGTAGCTGGTGTAACTATTTCATGAGTCAAGTGGCTGTTTCTGGTTTTAATATGACCATCATAAAAATCTTTTAGTTGTCACTTCACAGAAATAAAAGGAAAATGCAATGAGTTATTCTCAGAATTCAAAACTCAGATCTCATGATTTTCGAGCACCTTTTGAACATTTGGGTTCAGTAGTGTAGTTCTGGTTATCTGGGAGCACCCACTACATACCACTTCATGGTCTGTGTCCTGAGCTGACTTCTATAATAACCTTCTTGTCACACTGAAGTAGTTTGCTTCCGCTCTATCCAGTGGGTTATCACTTTGTGCTATGAAACAAGAGCTATTTTCCCTCAGAGTGTTTATGTTCAGCACTAGCAGGGCTCTCAGAGCAGAGGGCTCCTGGAGGATCATCAGTGGCTGGTAAATGAGTTGATATAATTTTCCCCCACTTCCTTATAAAATCCCACGACCAGTGTTTCTACTGTCCTTCCACAGTACCTCTGTGCTCTTCTACCCACTGACTGCACGTGCAGGAACAGGTCCTTCAGGTGTTTCCTTCAACACAAGGAGAAGCACTGAAAAGCTGTGTCGATGGGAAGGGACTGGGATGTTACCTGTGAGTCAGCTCTTACCAGACAAGGTCTGTGTCCTCTGCCACCCTGCACTGCTCCTGCATCAAACCTCTGCCCTGCAGCCTCACAGATCAGGAAGACTCAGCTTTGAACTACCTTCCCAAACCCTGCACCCAGACACTCAGCACAGGCCCGTGGTGCGTGGATATTACAGACCCAATGCCTGACACCCAGGTGAGGGTGACTGAAGCTCAGAGAGAGCATCATCAGCTGTGTTCACCTCTGAACTTGCTTTTCTGTCCACTAGAGAGCACTCAAGTACAACCTATAGACCCGGGATGGGCTGCTGGTGCTGACTGCAGTCCTCAGCTGTGTCTCACTCTGCTGGTTTTGGCTGGGGTAAAGTTAATTTTCGTCCTAGTAGCTAGAAAACCATGACACTCACCTTCTTTGAGTCAATGCCCAAAAGGTGCCTGTCTGGCACCGTTCACTTGCACACCCAATCCCACTAACTCCAGTCTAACCCTCAGCTCATTCTCAAAACCTGACTCTGGGACCAGATACACTGGGATTTGCTACAGAGCTGAAGTCAGTCAGTGATATGACCACATTTGCAGTCAAGACTGATGTTTGTATTTGTTTTTGTTACTGTTTCATGTCCAATAGCTAAACTTTCACTGACACATAGAGAAGTTTTCTCAACCACCTTCCTCAGCATGAAGAGGGTTGTAGGGGACCAAGTGGGAGTAGAATGAAAAAGGGGGAGAAGAAAGAAATGAAAAAGATTGGAAATCAGCAGCCTACAGCTCCTATTGTCTGTGAGCTCTCTCAACATTAGCACAGCTCTTTTCTGCCAAAGAGTAGATAATTCTCCATCCACCAGCCTGTGGCAGGACAGACAAGAAAATACAGATAGACATGATGGAGATGCAGCAACCACCCCCCTCCTCAGAAAGGGGCACAAACACATTTGCTGTCCTACACCAGATGTGGCTCAAAAGCTCTCCCCTTGGCCCTCCTTATGGCAACGTAAAAAGCATGTGAAAGAATTTTGCAAGGACTGGGGCAAACCCTGATGGTCTGGGGGCTGACAGGTGACTGCAGAGCTTGTGATCTGACAACTGTTGGGTATCCAGGTCCTCTACAGGGCTTATGCTCTGATGCCTGTGAAATAGCTGACAACCAGGTCCTGGCCTCCTTGGGGAACAGCTTGATGTCAAATTGGGGAACTGTTTGGTGAGCGGGCAAAGGGAAGCACTGTTAGTGAGGAGTGTGTTGGAAGGCAGTTGTAGTGGAGATCCCAGACCTGAGAGGTAAAGGGGATGGTCCTCCCTCTCCTTCAGCCCCAACTGGGACATGGAAAAAGTAGGTTTACACCAGGTAGCCTTTCACCAGCTGTACTGGAGGACTACCCACCATCCATCTTCTGCAGGCACTGAGGTCCCACAAAGGGTTAAAGTGAAGAAGGAGAACCTCTCAAAGCCTGTTAAAATATGGAGTGATTTGTGGCTGGGGTCTGTTCATTCCGTCCATGCAAACGGACTGCAGCCCTGCAGTTTAATCCCTCCCTGTTCCTCACAGGGGCACAGGGGGACGAGGGGTCTCCGTCAGGGTCAAGGTGTGACCCCATGAACTCATCCCAGGGTCATGTCTGTCTCCTGTACACTGAGCAGGGACCAGCTCTTGCAGCACTGTGTCCCTGCCTGGGTGTGATTCTTGGCAGCTCACGGATTCGCTTTTCATCTCCCCCAAAGCAGAACGGGAACAACAGTGAGTTTATAAGCCCAGGGGGTATTGTCCACCGATTTTTGAATCCCTGGCAGAGGACTATGCCTGTAATCATGGCAGGATGAGGGGAAATCAGAGCCCTGCTTAGAGTATAGTAAATAAAATGAGAGGGGAAAAGCAAGGGCAGAGGAACATATTTAAAAACAAAATAAATCAGCTATTGAAACACAGTTTAAAAGCTGAACATGAAACTTTTTTTCAGCCTTGATTCATATGGGGAGAAATACAATATCATTTCATTACTGAAAAAGGCTGCACTAGGATTCCAGTGAGATGACCACTCACTTATCACTCCTAACACTCCTTTCAGATGACAATTACAAAACCCAGATGTGAACCACTAGGAGATTTTATATTAGGACTGGGCTTCTCAGTGAGTTTCAAAGGTAGCCAAAATGGTAGATTTAAAGTTCCCTCTTGTTATATGATGTGGTAAGTTTGTTGATAGCTTGTCAGGACAGTTTTTTAATCTATGCACCTCCTAAGCTCAGTATGGATTTATTCTGGGGAGAAGGGAGGAGAGTTATATAGCTGTTATTCATTATGCCTCATGCTTTCCTCCCCCCTTTAAACATTTAACCTGTAATATGATGAGCCAGATGTCAGGAATAATCTAGTAGAAACCATAGGTAATCCCTGCTGAAAGATAAACCTGGCTCTTGACCTGCTGCAGCCCTGGAATTCAAATTCCACCTCTCTTAAGTTTGGAGACCCTAGGTAAATCGGGGATGAATTTCATCGTACCCAGTGAGGAAGAAAAGATGAGATTTTCTGGTTTGCCCCAGTTTAATAAAATCAAGCCTTAAAGTACAGAAAATTGTCTATATTATTCAAAAATGACATCTACAGTAAATAGATAGAGTAGAATCTTTTTTTTCCCCCAAAGGAACCATAGTTTTTGGGTAGTTGACTCTTTACATAGGTTCAATGAAAAGTGTTTCCCCAGATCCAGAAAAGGTGAAGGAACAGTCAATAACTGCACAAATTTCCAGGTAGACTCCCAAATATGCTGCCAAGTTTTTCAAGTCCGTCTTCACCACATGCCTGACTAAAGCTGTTGTCCAAGTACTTTGCCTTGATTTCCCTCACTCCCACCAAATAAGCTCTGGAGGTGTTCATGTCCATACTAAGTTATTTGGTTGGAGATGAGCAAGAGCCCGAGGCCTGCCTGGCTTTGGTGCTGGCTCCTGGTCGCTCATTACCTGCATGAAGCATAGAGGTGACTCCTTTTATGAAGCTTCCTGCCTGCAGGAGTAAAGACTGAGACTCATGGAGACCCAGACTTCTCTGCTGAACTACCCACCACAGCACAGTGTGAGCCAGTCAGGTTAGAGCTGGCCAGATTTTTTTCCTGGATTTCTTTATAAAATTAGGAAACCTTTCCGGGACATTGTTGGAACAATTCCTCCATTTTTAGGAGTGATGCTGGACCTGACTGAAATTCTCCCAAATGGAAAAATTTCAACCCTCTGAATTAGCAAAAAACTGAGAAGGGACTGGGAGAAGAGACGGTGTTTTTCTTCATCATCTCTTCCTAAATAGAAAGTGTATTCAATTGCTCTGTCTGTTGCTCCATGTATCTGCCAGTCTAGCTGTCTGCTCCCCACTTAATAACGTTGCAACAACCCGATGACCAATTTTAATCAAATACAACAGAAGAGAAGATGGCTGGACAACTTTCAGTTCCTCCAATTATTGTAAAAACCTAGCAGCTCAGTAGGTGAGAGGCCTGGATTTGTGTCCCTCTAAGGGAAAGGCTGAGGCATAGACTTAAGCAGATACCTGTTTGATTTGGCTCACCAGTAAGCCAGTCACTTCTGGTGTATCGCCAGTGTGTGATGGAAATAAAAGGGAAGTAAAACGCAGGGGTTTTGGTAAACTGAGTTGCATTAGTTCTGCTGCACTCTTTTCAGTCCAAGATAACTGATTTGGCAGATGCCATGAGAGAGATTGCAATCGCCCAACCATTTCTTGGTGACAGCAAGCCAGGATAGAGTTGCCCAGTTGTGCAGGGAGATCTGTAAGTGTGCTTCTGTCTCATAACACAACCAGTACAACCCATCTCATCAAGCAATCATTCATACACAGCTGTAGGAGGAAGATGAATATCTTTCCAGGTCAATGCTGTTTCTTCCAGTAGCAGAGTTTTGCTCACAGGCGTTTTACAACAAGCATTTTAAGTAAAATGCTGTGATTCTTACTTGGAAAGTGGCTGACAGTCAGACTCTGGGTTTCACCAGGCCATGACCACACGTTTCTACATCCATGTTTTTTAATGAAGATATTAGTATTGCAATTGTAAAGGTGTTATAAAGCAGTAACAATTTGCCTATCTAGCTTCATGGAGAGATATCATTCTTACTTAAAATTAGATTTTTGACCTCCTCAATGTCTTACTCTGTGCTGGTCTGGTAGACTGGCTTTGTAGTCAATGGAGAAGAGGAAAATTTCGGGGAGCACTGGGATCTGCTTCAGGTGCTCGCTTAAAGATTTGTGCCCTAAAAGGGCTTACTTTTTCTCCAGTGGCTATAGGGGAATGGTAACAACCCTCAGCTGTGGTTTAGTGCCCTTGAAGAGACCTTGGTATATCCCGCATGGCCTCCAACTGCTGCCTTAGAGGGTTTCAGGTCTTGTGCTGGTCCTGTGCTATGTCTACGTGTCCAGGCAGGTGTCTTAGATCTCTGTTACACCCCAATTTACAGTGTCTATGTGTAGAAAACAGAATGAGGCCTAAATGGTTGAAATTCATGACCTTAGAAGCAGGTGTTCATGCCGTCATGTGCATTAAATATATATTTATTGTAGTAATAGAAAATCAATTCAGTGCAATCTTTGGAGTCCAAAGAGTGGTACAGCTGATGCATGTCTAACAAATTTCACATTCTAGATCAAGTGAAATGAATCCACCCTAAATGCTTCCTTATCACACTCCTCCAAAACAGTAACTACTAAAATAGCTCTATAAGGGTGTTGGAGGTTTTATAGAAATGAGTGATTGTCCTTCAGAAAGACAGAGGAAAATACATCCCTAGAGACCGATGTAGCCATTTATGGTACAATGGTGTAGCAACACTTTGGATATTTTTCTCATGAGTCAAGTTCTCAGCTTTCCAAAATGCAGGAAGAAGCAACCACCACCTGGTGAGAAAAACAATCAGCCTGAGGAGAATGGAAATGAAGTCTCCTTGGGAGACCACATTTTTCTGTCTGGTCCTACAATCAGCTGTATCCATTCCCACTTCATATGACTGGTGCCTCTGCTGAAATCAGTCACTCGGGCGTTCAAATCTACAATTACAAAACCATAATGGTAATTTCTACCCAAACGTTACACAGTCAGGGGAGTTGGTCTGGGCTGTGATGAGCTGGGGAGGGGAATGGGAAATGCAGGACTTGTGGAAAAACTCATTGCAGGGAAGGTGCTTTTCCTTCCTGAGACTCCATCAAGAACATCTGTGTGCAAGGTTGAAAATACACCTCTACTATTTCCTTAATCCTTTTCCCAAGCTGCCCTCAAGAGCAGGCAGGGACCTGTTACTACAGAGAGGGGAAAACTAATATGTGAAGGACTGTGGCTGTCCCAAGCTCCCACCCAGTGCTGGCTTAGGTCTATCCCCAGGATAGCACTCTTTATTGCTCTTGCTGCCAAATTCTCAGCTCCCCACCAAATACCAAAGGGCTGGACCTTTCTTTCTTCAAGAAAAGCCACTGTTTCTTGGCTAGCTAAGGTTCACCCCAAACATGCTGGAATTAGCTTTTGAAGTAAAGAAGGCAAGGCTGCAGACAATCTTGACCATGAGCTAGGTTTCCTACACACAAGCCCATCGGGTAACTTGGCCTGGTCTTCAGGGTCTCCAGCATTCCATTTACACAAGTAAATTAAATAATGCCAGGGAGCCAGTGAGTGTTCCTACAAATATTTAATTTACCTGTGTAGATGCAGCCTAAGAGTCTAGCTCTAGTTGCACAATTATGTCTACCTGGAGAGCTCATAGGGCTCAGCCTGGAGTGATGAAACAAGGAGCTGCCAGCCCCTGTGAGGATCACTGGGTGACCAGTGGCTTCCAGGCCACCTGCTGTCAGCTGAGGATGAGCTGCCTGCTCTGGGATGAGCCCATCACATGAGATGCCAACCAGTCTGGAGCACTACAGCACAGGTAGGACATGATTTGGGGAAGGGGAGGAGATGGCACTTTCCCCCCCTGTGCTGTGGGGCTTGGCAGCATCCTTGGGTGAAAAGATGAGCCTAAAGCCCTGCCATGCTCTGTTGTCCTGTGCGTCCCCCTGGTCTCCTTCCTCCTATATTTAATGCTGATGGAAAATGGATTGTGGGTACCCAGCAAACCAGCAGCAATGGGAAAGGAAGGGAAGGAGCTGAAAATGAAGGAGGAGAAAAAAGGAATACTCGCTTTTATCAAAGCTGAACTTGGTTCTGCAAGAAGCTGGCATCCCGAGCACAGCTCCAGCCTGAGGGAGGGAAGGACAGAGAGGCTCAACCAGGGGCTGGCATGGGCTTGGGATCCCACTGGGATGAAGCTGGCTGATCACTGTGCTACATTTTCCCCAAAACTTAAACTGTTCAGCTACCACAACTCTTTTCTCTGAACTACCAGCACAAGCCCTATTTCTGCTCCTGGGATTGTGGCTTTTCATGAAAAAGCCAGAGGAACTGCAAAACTTGGAATAGTGGAGGAATAAATATCTAAATTCAGGGACTATGGTACAAGGTGACCATAATTGTTGTTGTTATTAGGTGCTGGACTCAATGATCCATGTGGGTCCCTTCCAAGTCTGGGTATTCTATGGTTATTCAATCATTATTATTTACATTCACAACCTGTCTTACACATACTGTGTCCACAAGCCATCACTGTACAGAGGAAAAAAAAAGTGGAGAAGATTTAGAGGAAAAAACTATGGAGAAGATTCAGAACTGGGTTCACTTGCAGTTTCCACATTGCTAAATCATCAAGGACCAGGACAATCTTTCACAGTCCTTGTGCCTTTGGTTCTTATAAAAACTGTCAGCCCAGACAGAATCTGCACTGCAGAGAGAACAGAGGTAGAATTTAGCATCTCCTTGTTCCAAGTGCAAAGTGCTTGTTAGCAAACCAACAGGTGACCACTGGACCATCATTTTGTTTCATGCGGGAGTCAGTCATATTAAATAATTTTCAGCTGCACTTTTCTTCTGTACACAGAACAAGGAGCCCAAAATGGCATATTTTGACTTATGAACCTGGTGAGATCAGTATGTGAACCACAGAAATAGGCAGAGCTCCCTGTACACTGCTGAAGTGACCCAAACACAGTGCTGTGCTCTTCAAGGATTTCTTCAGTATCAGAAAGTCCCATCTCATTTATTTTTTTCCTACTAAATTCTGATGATCTTCTCAGAAGAGCAGGTGTTCGGGTGCTAAAAGAGGCAGCTGGGAGCTCTCTTCAGACTGCAGGGCACCCAAGATGTTCACATGGAATCATAGGATCTTTTAGGTTTGAAAAGATCCGTAGGCATGGTGCTGGTCAATGAGGCTGAAGGGGTAGGATCACCCCCTTTTCTGAGGCAGCAGCTGGAGGTCTGGATGTCTCAGGTGGCACCATATGCTCACATTTAAGCATGTGAGATGGTCTCAGGTGCCTGAACCTGCGCATGAGCGTTTTGGTGTGTAAGAAGAGACAAGCTGGCAAAGCAAAGCAAACATGTTCCCTGCATCAAATATAAATTATAGAACCATGGAAAAGTTTGGGTTGGAAGGAACCTTAAAGATCATCTAGTTCCAACCTCCCCACCATTGGCAGAGATGCCACCCACTAGACCTGGTTGTTCAGGGCCCCATCCTGAACACTTGAACACTTCCAGGAGTGAGGCATCTACAACTTCTCTGGGCAGCCTCTTCCAGTGCCTCAACACTCTCACAGTAAAGAATTTGTTCTTAATATCTGATCTCAATCTCACCTCTTTTAGTTTAAAATTTTTCTCCCTCATCATATCACTATCTGCACGTGTAAAAAATTGCTTTGCCTCTCTCTTATAAGCCCCTTTTAGAGTACTACAAGGCTGCAATGAGGTCTTCCTGGAGCCTTCTCTTCTCCAGGCTCAACAACCCCTACTGTCTGTCTCCACAGGAGAGGTGCTCCATCCTTGTGGTCATCCCTGTAACCTGCTCTGGATAACAGGTCTGTGTCTTTCTTGTTAATGCAGAAATGGATGTTACCTAAATACTGATGTCAGCACGGCCCACACCAACTTGCAGTGTTGAGCAAGAGAGTTGATTTGAGCAAAAGAGCTGAGGTAGGAAGTTGTGAAGACACACCACTATAATGCATTAGGAAATCAAGTTCATTGCTAATAGGGTATTTGACATCCCACCCAGCGATGTGTGTCAGTGACTCTGTCCATTGAGCCCAGAGGCATGGCTTTAACTTTGGTGAGAGCACTAAATAAATGTACAAGGACTGCAAGATTTAGTACATTGCTTTTATCTCCTTCAAATGCATCTACTAAGGAAAAGATATGTGGGCAGAAGGCTTGTTCTGACTTATATAGTAATACTATGCAAAGGACCCTTAAGTGAGGTGTGATTTGTTCTTTATATTAACTCGAGGGCGCTTTGAGACAGAGAAATACAAAGTAAGATGGAGCTTCACCTGATACACCCATAGTAAAACTCTGTAACAACTGATCCTGCACCTCACACTCAATTCCATCTAATGCACAGCGCAAAGGAAAAGGGATGTGCCCACATAACATATTCCTGTTTTCCATCTCTCTGTCTTGTATACAGGACACACTCATACTGGGTTGATTTACATCTGTTTCACAGCCTAAGGGGAGAGAAACAAGAGTGAGTGCCTTTGAAACTGCTAGTGCCTTCCACATTTCATAAGTGCGACAGGAAACACGTTACTCAGAGGCTCAGTGCTATAAATCCCTTCTCCAGGAGATGGTGCTCCTGCCCTGGGAGAGATTCCTGCCCGCCCGTTTCCAGATGATGCTCGGTCCCACCGCAGCCACTCGACCCCTCTGCTGGGCTGGGACGCGATGGTTCTTATCCTCTGAGCTTCTCTTGCTGCTTAGCAGCTGAAGGAGAAAGAGACCCAGGGCATGAAATGTTTTCCAATAAAAGTTGGAAAAGGCAAGATGGAAAAAGAAAGCAGAAATTGTTAGGTTAAAATGCAGAACTGCACAGGAGACCAGAAGGTACAAGTGGTAAGTAGTTCATGAGCTGCTCAGTTTACCCTATGGTCTGTGCTGGTTTCTGTGGGGCCTTTTGGGTGAGGGGCATCTCTCCTGAGTGCCTGGCCCAAACCACCCACATTCATCATGAAATGATGAAACGCTGCCCTGGCAGGAAGGTCAGACAGACAGAATCTTCAACAGAAGTGATCCAGACCATGAGAAGTTGCAATCAAACAGGACTTTGGACCACATCCCTTTCCCCACTCAGGCACCCACCTTCCTCCATTCCTCCTCCTCCTCCTCACAGCCCAGCACAGCAGCTGGCACAGAGGAGTGAAGGGAGGAGGACTGCGCTGGAGTTGAGGACTGGCGGGTCTGCTCTGACCCTCTGCACACCTCAGCTGACACCCATGGCTTGTTGGTGTCCCCAGAGCAACTGTCCAGGAAACCAAAGTTGATACGTCCAACTAGATATCTTGCATTGTCAGAGGTACTTTGGTAGGATCCATCCCCCTGTTGATTCTTAATCAGGATGATATCCCCAAAAAGGAGGGAAATCAGTTCTTGGGGAAAGGTCTTTCTTTGCCAGATCCCTATTACTGGTGGAGAATTATCGGGCTGACCTAAAAACTTCAGAGTTTATCTCCATTTGTCTGGTCTATGGAGGAAAACAAAAACATGGGATTAGAGCATTGAAGTAAATGAGAGAGAAAAGAGTGTCTGACAAGGAACAAACAATGCCAAAGGAAGGGAAGATAACTTAAAGGGGAAAACCCCCCCATTCTTCCTTCCATGTTCATAGTGGGGAACATCTGCATGCAGAAAGTTATGAGTGAGATAGAACTGGAGATATGGGTAAGACTTTGCGTTGGGATAGAAAGCAAAAGACTTCATAGGGAGAAATTCTGTCTCAAGTGGCAGAGAAATGAGATTGACAACAGTGGTGAGCAGCACTTCTTGGAGAGGGATGGGAAGAGGCAGAGGACTCTCCTAGGAATAATTGGGAACTGGAAAGATCGGAGTGAGCTACTGTGAGCGGTGTTCCTTTTCTGGTGCTCCCTTGGGTCTCCACTGTACTCTCCCAGCTGGGTTTCACCTTCAAGTCCTGATACCCACACGTCTGAGGAGCCTTTGCAAAGGGGCTGGGAGCTGGAGGACAAGAAGTTGGGGAGAAACACAATAATGTGGAAAACAGATGAGAGAAAAAAAGGACTGAGTGGAGATCAAAGGATTAAATATGTAAAAATAAAGAATCATGGAGCAGAACTTGAGGAAGGCTGTAGGAGAGCACTTCCCCTGGTGACCTCTCACATGGGCAGCCAGGGGTGGGTAGGAGGCAGCTGAGGGCTTTCTGCACCTCTGTAACAGCTGTCCCACCTGGAGTCTGTGTTAATGCTGTAAGAACTGCTTTCTGGAGGTACAGCTTACCCTGCAGTAACTAGTGATGGGAGGAAGGTGACTGAGAAGAAGCCAGAATGAAGTAAAGTCAATCCCACCCCTTCCAACCAGATGCTAGCCTATACTACCACCATAAGGACACTTGAGTGAGTCGTCACCATGGTCCAGCATCTGGGCTTGCTGCATAGACAAATTACCTGCTGACTCTGCACCCTTCAAAAAGCAAATGGCTTTTTTTTTCTTTTTTGAGCACGACTGAGTGCTCAACTGTGCTTTGACTCACTACTTTCAGGTGGCTTATGCCCGATCCTGTCGACCAGATGCTGAATAGGACAATTTGCCCTGAGGGGATTGGAAAGCCTGTTTCAAGAAGCTTTTATGTTTCCAGAAGGATTGAATTTTCAGAAAAGCATTTCCGTAAGTCTCCTGTCCTCTAGCTAGAGCACAGTGTTCAAATAGAAAGTGATGTGAGACAAGCACAGCTTTAGGCATCCAGGCTGTGGTGACTGGTCTCTGGGCCTGAAGCAAAGAAGCCCACGGGGTCCTTGAATCTGTCTGATGTTTCATGCATGGAGTTTGTACCTTGATTTGTCTTATCTTCTCTGGCTATCCCCGTGCAGACAACCAGAAAGAATTCAGCTTGGCTTGAGTTTAAGTACGTTTTGGAAGGAGTTGCTGGAAGATTTGGAAAGAAAATGATGCTGTTGCTTGGTTACTTGCTGAGCTGGCCTTGCTGTCACTTGTAGCCATCTCACTAGAAGACATTTGTTAAGTGAAGCCTCAAGAGGCTTCTTGTGTGGTCACTACATGAAAACACACTCTTCCAAATAGCCACTGGCATCAACATTCTGATCGCTCTGAACTTGCTCGAGACTTGAAAAGTTGGTGGAGCCCCACTGACTTAGCTAACAGAAACAGCCACTCCAGCTTTGAAGAGTGGAGGGGGCTTGTCACTGCAGTTTGGTTTTATTTCATCAAAAAGGGCTGATGATAGGAAAGGTGAGGTGGAGGTGCAGAGCTGTGGGAATGTGGCTGTGATGTGAGGTACGTGGTTATTATTCCTTGAGGATTTCCCTTCTGCCTCACTTTCCTCCTTTGAGAAGTGGCTGGTGGATTCCAGTTAAATTGAATACCCCCTTCTTTCCTGTGCCAAAGAGCATCTGTAGGGCAGCCCCTCTGCCAGGCTGGGACCTTGCCCACAGTTGCACAAGAGGATGCAGATGTGGTAGGGGAGTTCACCCTGCCCAGGACTCATGGAAATGAATCGGTGCTCCACACACAAAGGTCCCCAACCACCATGGACAATGCAGGACAAGCAGGGCAGTGCTGGGGACCAAGAGAGGGACGGAGACTATGTCAGAGGGACTAGCCTAAGTATCAGCCAGGCAGAAATGATTCCTTCCTGATCCTGAAGGAATCAGCATCCAAAAAATGTTCCCAATAAGAAAACAGGCTTAGTGAGTTGACTGCCCCCTTCTTTCCAAAAACCTGACCTATTGGTGAAGGGAGAGAGAGACCATAGTGGGACAAGGTGCAAGCTGTTATGGGAGTCAGGATCCATCCTGGGCATACAGCCACTGGCTTCATGTTGTCTGGGACTAGTTCTTAGGAAAAAATTAGAGGCAAATGGGGCCCTTTATCTTCAACTGAGGTTCTGGCACACTTCTGATTTAATACTTGGTGAACAGGGTGACAGGACAGTCTCAGAACTGTTTTTCAACCCGTGATGGAGGTACCCAGAGGATTTTTAAGTGTAAAAGCAAAGAGAGATGGAGCAAGTGAGCAGGTCTGGAGCCAGGATCACCACACTGGTTAAGGGCCCCCAAGGGCAGGAGTACATTGCTGTACCCACTGCAGTGGGGAGTGCCCTCGGGAGGAACAAGTCTATTTACTGGTGGAGCCGAACAGACATAAAATCTCCCTCAGTTATATGGGTGTTTTTTTTCTGTATAAACTTGCTAATTGAGTTGTAAAATAAAACTGCAGTCCTTCCTCTCCAATTTCTGCTGCTGCAGCAGCGTGCTAATTTGGTTTTGGAAGGGGGCTGGTAGAAGGTGGCTCTTTGCCAGTGTGAAATTATGCGCAAAGGTTTGCAGTGGGAGAGGAGGGAGCCCGTCCTCAGTGCAGGGAAGGACTAGGGGCAGGAGCTGCTGAGCAGGGCTGGAGCGGTCTGGGAAGGTCCTGCAGCTGGGCTGGGCTGGGCTGATGGAAATTCAAGAAAGCCCAGAAGGGTTTAAGTGAAGTTGCAATGGATTACAGATGGGAAAGTTAGCGCCTGTGCACCTCAGTAGATGCTGTGTGGTTGAGAGGATGAGCTGTGGGATTTCACATCTACCCTCTGGCATGGCTGGGCAGGATTTGCCTCTTGGGTCTGTGTACTCATGTGTGTGTGGTGTGTGTGTGTGAGTGTGCCTTTGGTGCGGGCATGTGTGCCTGGTGTGTGCAGACATGTGTGTCCATGTCGCTTGGGGTGGTGTGGGTATGCGTGTGCCTGTGTTGGGTCTCCATACAGATGGTGAGGACAGGGATCTGGCTCTCATCACCCAGCAGCACAAGGCTCTGTCACGGGGACAACTGTGCACAGGAACAAGGATGGTGTGGTGCAAACTGATGCAGAGGAACCCACTGCTCAGCTCTGCTGACTTGCACCAGGCAGGGATTTGACCCTGCTGCCCACACTGGGGGCTGAGAAGAGGATTGGTCTGTAGGGAAAAAAAAAACTGTGATAAAAAAAACCCCAGAAGGCACAGCCTGGCTGTCTGTTGCATCAATGTAACTTTAATTTTTGAAAAACACACAGAAAAAATGCAGTGACAGTTCCAGTCCCAGGGTGAAGCCTGGGGTTCCACATGTTTGGCAGGTACATGCACCCCAACATGCAGGTGGATGTAATGTCTCAGGGGACCCAGGGCATGTACCACATTCACCACTTTCGTATCTTTCAGTGTTTCACATAAAACTGACGGTGTGAAAACAATTCCAGGCAGCAGGCTCCAGAAACCATTGTGAGAAGCCCAGAGGTTTATGGATAGATTTGTCTGCCCATTTTCTAGAATTCAACAGTCCTTCCTGTCCCATCATCCTTCCATCCTTCTGCTGATCCCTTTGCTCCCTTCTCTGTGCAGCACTGGGAAGGGATCGCTGACATACCCTTCAGTGGGAGCATCAGGAACACTGTGACCCTGGATCTGCTGGTTGAGGTGGGATTGAGTGGGGCAGGGCTAGACAGTGTTTTTCAGCCTTCCCATCTTTGGGAAGAACTACCCTCAACATTCAGCCCTGCTGCCGCCTGCTATCATTCTGTGAGGGCACCCGAGTGGGATCTCAGCACCCTGGGCAGGGGGGAGTGATGCCTCAGGGGCTGGAAGGTCTTGTCAGATGCTTTTAAAAGTGACCTTTAGTGTCTGAAGAGCATCAGGCTGGATTTAATAAGGGACTGACAAAAGAATAACAATTACTAAAGCCTTCCTCTGCCTTCCCTTCCTCTGTCTCCTGCCCCAGCTGGGTTAGGGTTCCTGGTGGTCACTAACTGCTGGGTGGGTGGTGCCAGTGGCAGTGTGCAAGGCCTTGTGGTCTGTGCAGAGTGTGCAAATGCTGTGCAAGCCACACAAACTCTATGTAAAGGCTGTGCAAACCCTGTGCAAATGCTGTGCAAAGGCTGGGCAAACTGTGCAAAGTGTGCAAATGGCTTTGGGCCTGGCCATCTGGCACTGCGAGAGACAGGGATTTCTCGGGATGCGGATTTCTTGGGATGGTGTCATGGGAGCTGTGTCTGTGTCTCTGCACAGTGTTTGCGTTCATACCGAGCAAATCCGCTGGTTGGCATTAGAAACCCGCTCGTGATACTGTGACAAAGCACCTGTAAAATCACAGCAGAAAGAAATCCGAGAGTTTGCAGTGACAAATGCTCGTGAGAAGCAATTGTTTGGGGGGGGAAGGGAAAAAAAAAAAGCCATGTTTGTTTTGGCAAAACACCTACATTCCTTCAAATAAATCATCGCAGCCCTTGTTTTTGTATTTGCGGAGAAATCGCAACAGACATAACCAGGGACTTAAGAGACTTGAAATAACATCCTAGTAAATACCCCACTTTGTTATTTTAATCGAGACCCAAGGAAACATCTGAATTTTGCCAAGGAAACCCTCCGTGCGAGGGAAAACATCAGCCCGCAGCCCGGCCGGGGCTCTGTTTTGCTCCGGTGTCGGGCTCCCGAGGTGGAATTGCCGGGGCCGATGGAGGTGCGGGGCAGCCCGGGACAGTCGCTCCGGCTCCCTCGACGCTCCCGGCCCAGCCCCGCAGCCAGCATCACCCCCGCAGGCCAGTCTGGGGGTGGGAAGTCAGCCCGAAATGTGGGGTGACAGTTCCTCAGTCCGAAACAGAGCCGGGGTCTGCCCCACGTCCAGTGTGGGACCGGGACCCCCGCCCCAATACGGGGTGGCGGGTGACCCCCTCTAATACAGGGTCGCCTCCCATCCGCATCCCCCTTAATTAGGCTGGAGTGACGCCGCGTCACGGGGCTGTGGGACGCGGCTCTCCCCGACAAATGAGGGGTAGGGGTGCCCCCACGGGGGGCGCAGGTGCCTCCCACTAGACGGGGCCGGAGCCTGCGGGGGTCTCACCTGCCTGGGAAGGAGGGGAGGGGACCGGGGAGGGAGTGTCCGGGGTGGGGTCTCACCTGCAGACGGAGGCGGAGCGTGGACGGGGTTTCTCTCACCTGCCGGGGGAGGCAGAGCGGTGTCCGAGGGGACGGTCCGGGGGTTCCCACCTGCAGGTAGAGGCGGGGCGGGGTCGGGAGGGATCCAGGGGTGTCCCACCTGCCAGGGAAGGCGGGACGGCATCCAGGAGGGTGTCCTGGGGGGTCCCGTCTGCCGGGGGAGGAGGGGTGGGATCCAGGGATGTGTCCGAGGGGGTCCCACCTGCCGGGGGAGGCGGGGCGGGTCCCGGGGCGCGGGCGGTGCTCGGGCGGGGAGGGGCGAGCGGCCGGCAGGGGGAGCCCCGGCGGCGGCGGGCGAACGAGGAGCGGCGGCGGCGGCGGCGACGGCGGCGGCGAAGACGATGTTCAAAAGCGGGCGGGGAGTGGCGGCGGCAGCAGCTCCGCGCCGAGCCCCGGGCCGCCGCCATGCGCCTCCGCGCCGCCGCCGCCGCCCTCTGCCTCTGCCTGCTGGGCGCCTGCCGCCTCCGCCGCGGGCTGGAGGCCGCCGCCGTGCGCGGCCCGTCGGCGGCCGCTCCCCAGCGACCCTCGGCAGCCGCGCCTTCCTCCGCCTCCTCCTCCTCCGCCGCCGCCGCCGCCTCCCCCTTCTCCTCCCCGCCGCGGAGGGACGGGGCTCTCCGCAACGGCACGGTGGTGCCGCACCACTACATGGTGGCCCTGTACCAGCGCCTGGCCGCCCGCCGCGGCCCCGGCGGCCGCGCCGACACCGTCACGGGCTTCGCGGAGCGGGCGCGCAGCGGTGAGTGCGGGGAGCGCGTCCCCCCGGGACCCTGCCGTCGGGGATGCTTGGGCTTGGGGACGGGCTTTAGGATGAGGATGGGGTTTGGGAACGGAGACGGGGCTGTGCGTGGATGCGAGGATCGGGCTCCTGCGTGGGAGCAGGGATGGACGCGGGGTTGCGCATCACTTTGGGCGTGAGTTTGGGGACGTGGTGACAACGCGGAGAGGGAGCTCGCGCGTTGGTCCAAACGCGAGGCTGTGCCTGGGATGGGGTTGTGCGTTGGTTGGGGAACGAGGTTGTGCGTTGGTTTGAGCACGGGGTGGTTGCAGGGGCTGGCGGTAGCTCACGGGATAGAGCTTCGCGGGATAGGAGCTGCGCCTCCCGGTTGTTTAACGGGAATGGAGCCGTGCGCGAGACCGAGCGTGGGAATGGGGACGAGGACAGCGCTGGGAGTGGGGTTGTGCGTGAGCATAGGGGTGAGGCGACGATAGTGACAGCAAAGGGTTTGTGTCTGGAGCTGGAAAAAGGGATTGCCGATGGAGATGAGCGTGAGGTCGGGGGTGGCGATGGGGTTGCGCGGTCAAAGATGACGCTCGGGGCTGGGGCTGGAGTTGGGGACGGGGTGCGAGGTGCAGCCAGCTGGGCCGGGGCGGGCGGGGCTGCCGGCGGCTCTCGGAACCTCTCGCCACCTGATGCGGGGCCGGCGGCTGCGGCGCAGTTTTGAGGCAGCTTCTCTGCGCGGCATCCCCGAGACCGGGAGCGAGAAGACCCGACAGAGCCTTTGCAGCCCGAAAAGCTCCGCAAGACCTCGCGACGGGCCGGGCGAGGCTGGGGAGGGAGCGCAGCCGCGGTGCTCCGGGGAGCGCTCCAGAGCGGCTCCCGCCGACCCGCCGGCTGAGCTCGGCATCGCGCTCCCCCTTCTCCCTCTTCCTCCTCTTTTGCCCTCTTCATATCCGCGGATCTAATGATGATAACACATAAACGCATTTAACGATACATTTTTAACGCGTGCATCGCGCACTGCCGCCAAAGTTCGCTCGGCTAGGGAAAAAAAAAATAATAAATTTCCGATCGAATAAAATTAAAAAACAAACTGAAAAGCAGCCCCCAGCCTCCCCGCGGTGCCTCTCGCCGGCTGCCCCGGAGTGGGAGAGCGGCGGCTGGTGGTGTGGAGCCCCCCAAGCCCCATCCTCACACCCAGAACGGGCCGTATCCTGCTGGCAGCCTTTGGGGGGAAGGGCTGCTAAAAGCTGATGGGGCAAGGTCAGGGGAGCGAGGTGGGACGCGGGGAAGATGATCCGGTGGGAGGGTGGGCAGTGCCCGGCTTGGGAGAGCCGGGGGAAAACTGCGCATAGGTCCTGGGAAGTTTCAGAGCAAAACGAAACCAGATGAACTCTTCAAAGGGATCTCCTTATCTGCTCTTATCTGCTCCTCATAGGAACGTTAGATCTGCTTTTAAAATAGTAATTATAATAATGACTATAATGAATAATAATAATAAGGATAATAATAACAATAATAGTAGCAGCAGCAGCAGATGACAGGGAGGAGATTGTTTCCCCCCCTGGCGGGTGTGCAGACTGCACCCAGCGGCGCTGCCGGCGCGGGGCGGGGGCTGCGGTTGTGGGGATGTCGGGCAGGGCTCTGCCGGCAGCGGGTCAAGAGGCTCGGGCACAGCAGCGATGTTTGCAGCATGCTCAGGTCAGGTTTCTCGTTAACGAGGCAGAAAATAAAAAACAACCCTCGCAGAACTCATTAATGTCTTCTCCCTAATGTCACCTCCTTTGGTTTTGTTTTGTTTTTTTTTAATTCACATTGAATATATTTAATCAGTGTCAGAAACTGCACAAGTCTGTGTTTGGGCTTTGGATCCACCAAAAATAGTGACAAAGTGAAGCTGGGCTTGCTTTCAGCCTCTAGTGGTGCCTCTATCAGACATGTGTCTGCGAGGGGAAAATGGAAATTTTCACAGCTTTGTACTTGGAATGGATGGGGCTGTGTGTGTGTGTGTGTGACACTTAGGGCAGAAGAAATCAGTGACCACCTCCTGACTGGGGATGGGACTGCGGCACCGTTTCAGATGGGGCTTCCATGCCAAAACAGAATAGTGATGCAACTGGGGTCAGTGGAACACCTATGAGGAGGCAGAGAAGCCTCCTTGGGACATGGGGAAGAGTGCTGATGAGAAGCCACTTGATTCAATTGATGCCTCTCTCCCTCTGTACTTTCTCCTTGTTAGTTTTTGGTGCCGCCAGCCAGAGTGACGCTCCTGGATGCAGGACACACAGGCTGTGTCCTGCTGGGATGCTCGGCGAGCCTTGCTGCACAGCAAGGTCTTTCCTGTTAGTTCTGTGTCTCTTGCACCTCCATAATGAGAGCTTGGCTTCAGCTTGCTGGGATTTTAATTTTTTTTTCCTTTTTTTTTTCCCCTTCTGTGTTATCTCTTCCAGATGCCTCCCTATCCACCTCCGAGCAGCGATACCTCTTCGACATCTCCAGCCTGCCTGAGGCAGAGGAGGTGACGGGCGCAGAGCTGCGGATCCTGCGTGCCCTCCCCGAAAACCGGAGCTTGGCCCTGTCCCCCGAAGGCACCTTCCACCACCTCCTCCTTTCCACCTGCCCAAGCCAGGATGGTCAGGAGCCCCAGCTGCTGGACTCCAGGGCTGCAGACATTTTGGACGCAGGCTCCTCCAGATGGGAGGTTTTTGATGTCTGGGAAGCCTTGCGAGATCGGAGGGAGAGCTCTCTCTCAGGCAAGCTGCTGTGCTTCCTGCTGAGGATCGTCTCTGATCGGTCGGGGCAGCTCCTGCCCCCCCGACAACTGGGGTTCAACAAGCCCCAGCCCCAGCCCCACGAGCGAGCCCTGCTCGTGGCCTTCTCCCGCACCCAGAGGAAGGAGAATCTCTTCAAGGAGATCCGGGATAAGATCAAGGCCCTGGGCAGCCCCCCATTCCTGGAGCCCCCTGATCCTGGCCAGGAGGTGTATCCCAAGCGGAGGAAGAGAAGGACCACGATTGCTGCCCGGTCTGGGGGCAGAGGCCATGGGAAGAAGGCGAAGACCCGCTGCAGCAGGAAGCCCCTGCACGTGAACTTCAAGGAGCTGGGCTGGGATGACTGGATAATCGCCCCCCTGGATTACGAGGCGTATCACTGTGAGGGGGTCTGCGACTTCCCCCTGCGCTCCCACCTGGAGCCCACCAACCATGCCATTATTCAGACTCTGATGAACTCCATGGACCCGGAGTCCACCCCCCCGAGCTGCTGTGTGCCCTCCAAGCTCAGTCCCATCAGCATCCTCTACATAGACTCTGGGAACAATGTGGTTTACAAACAGTACGAGGACATGGTCGTGGAGACGTGTGGCTGCAGGTAGCAATTTCTGCAGCTCTCCTCCTCCCCACCCCTCCCTGCCCTGCCCAGCAGCCCTGCCCCATTTTATATATATAAATATAGATATATATATATATATATAAAAAAAAATATATATATACACATACACATTTTGGTGTGTGCCTTTCCAAAAGCCAAGCTCAGAGCAGGTGTCCCTTGCCTTCCCTGGGCCACTCTGGCCATGAGCCCCCCTGAGGCTGTGAGGCTGATGCCATCTCTGTGCCTTGCCGGCTTCCCACGGGAATGGGGGGGTACACAGACTGTCAGAGCCCCCAGGAAATGCCTGTTCTGCCTCTGAGCTCTGCCTGCTAGGCTTGGTTTTCCCAGGTGGAACTGACACTTTCCTTCCCAAAGGGTTTGGAAAATGTCTGGCCGAAATTGTCTCGGTGAGAATGATGACCTGGGGTTGGGGGGCAGACAGAGTGGTGGCTGCGGGAGATGTCAGCATCACCTTCTGGCTGGGGCAGTGGGATGGAGGTGAGATGGGAATGCTCATTTATTTGAGTTAAAGGAGTTTTTCTGTCTGCCTTCAAATCACCACCCCAGGTTTTCTGGTAGAAAAACGAGGGATCCCTGGAGGAACTCAGGGGGTGGAGAACCTGTGGCTGCTGGGGGTTGAAATCATTTGGTCCAGGCCTGCTTGTAGTGGGGAGAGATTTGTGAGTCTGCTGGTGGGGACAGGAAAGAAGGTCCTTGTAACTGGAGGCTAAAGCAATAGTCAGGTCTGAAGTAGAGCTCGTGCTGTCAAAAATATGGGAATGGTCCTGGGAGGTGTTAGCTGGGGATACCCTGGCTCCATGTAGTCCGAAGTGCTAGCCCTGTTGTTGATGTCCTGCAGGGGGTATTGGCTGGTGGGTCCCCTCCCTTTCCTGCACAAAACCCCATTTCCAAGGCATACTGGGAACCCGGCATCAGGCCCACAAGTCACATAGATGTCCTCAGCGTGTCTGGAGAGAAACAAAGGTCCTGAGTTCCCCAGGGAAGAACCATTTTGCTCGAGTTCTTCTTTTTCCAAATAATCTCTATAAAAGCACTAAGCTCCACCCTATCATCCTTTGGCACTGATTTCCCAGTGAGCTCCATCCCTCCCTGGAGCGCCGGCCTCCCCCTGCTCCATTAAGGGAGCCCAGATCCGCCAGGAACAGACCTTTCTCATGCTGTGGGCTGAATGTCATCCTTGGGGACTGCTACATAAAATGGGGCGCTTTGACCCGTGCTGAAAGGGCTGCAGGATTTTAGTAACTCAGGAGCTGAGTATAAATTATGCCTTTAAATCAGAGAAACCTCGCACCCATGACAGGGTGTGTTTTGGATGCTGGGAAGTGTTTCTGCTGCACCTCAGTGGCTTTTAGTACCACACTCCAGCTTCATGGCTGAGTTGGCATAGTCCACAGATGTATTTGCACAGACTTTGTGTTTGATGGTTTGTTTTTTTACTGGTGGTCAGAGTGTTGGTGTGTAAACATCAGTGCTTATTAGTGACAGCAGTTTGCTTTTGGAGGAGATAAATCCCTGCTGGAAAACGTGGCATTTTCCCTATATAAAATGAGTTGCCCTCCATGGCAGGGGTGTTCTTCTGGGAAGGCTAAGCCTGGCTGGGGCAGAAAGGGGGTCACCTCAAAGAACTCTATTGAGATCCAAATGATTTCAAGGATCAGAAAAGCCTTGGTGAGGTCCAACAGCCGCTTCCCCACAAGAAAATAGTGCATCAGCAGGGAGTAAATTGTGCACAATGATAATGGTGATAGATCCACTGGACTAACACCCCCCAGCTTCCCTCTATCCTCATCCGTAGAGGCTTGCTCTGCATCCTCAGGCTGTGGCTGGTGGCAACTCAGGAGAGCAAATGTGGTACCCATAAATCTCGTGTAACCCCCTTGACTCCCGTGGAGCTCCTCTGACTTTACATCCATGTAACCAAGAGGAAAACCCATCTCCCTACCTCAGCATAAATGTAAATATATATTAATGATGTAACTGTCCCCAAGGCGATGCTCAGAGATGGAGGTTGGTAGGGAAGAGGAAGAATCAGGTCCATGCAGGTGAGTTTTCTCCTTGCCGGTGTCTGGAGAGGCTGAGGTGCAACTAGTGGGTGAGGAGGGGTCGTAAGGAGAGCTGGTGTCTTTCCTCTGCCCTTTGGCTTTAGCACAGATGTTTTGGGAAGGAGAATGGCACAGCAGTGCCCGAGTTGCTTGCTCTGGAAATACCACACCATTTATAAAGTAACCAAGCTTTTGAAGTGCCTAATTTTTCAATTGTCATGGGTTGTTTGATAGCTTTTCTCACTGCTGAGACAATATTTTTTAATGGTTTTGTTTCTTTTACCCCCTCCCCTTCCTCCAAATATTTGTGGTGGAGGTTTGTGGGCAGTTCAAATCCAGGCAAGATATATATAGCTCCTGGCAGCCCCTGCTGGCTGGTGGCTCTTGTGAGCCTCAGCCAGAAGGTTGGCCTGAGACCTGCTCCTGTGGGACCGAGTCCAAGGGGGTGTTAATACCAGTGGCCCTCAGGTCTTGGGGCTTTTGTTCAGCCACAGCTGCAGGGAACAGACAGATGTCACGCACCTCAGGCCTGGAGATGGCTGATGGGGAGCAGGGCGATGGGTTGGGTCTTGCAGTGCTTCACCTCGACCCCAGTGCTGTGTGCTGTGCACTGTGCTCTGCTGAGGCTCTGTCCTGAACCCCACCATGGCTTTGCTGGTCCTGGGGGGAAAAGCAGTGGCTCAGTCACTGCAGTTTTGTAGCATGGATCACTACAGTAAATGAAAGGATTTGGTGAGAGTGCAGAGGCCGCTGCTGGCAGTGATGCCATCCGTGGTTTTGCCCATGTGGGAATCAGTCCTGGCTCTCCTGGCTGCAGGTACGTCTTCCAGAACGGGCATGTTTGGTGGGACAGCAAACTTCAGCCCCCTGAGGTGAGCCCAGCAGCAGTGGGGCCCTTTGTGCTTGCGCTCCTGGTGACACTGCTGTGCCAGCTGCTCTTTTAAAGGAGCACTTGTTCCTTTCCTGGGCAGACAACCTCTGGAGGACAACAGGAGGGAAAAGGATGGAGTCAGACCCTCTTTCTGTTTGCCTCACGAGATGGAAGGCAGCCAAGGGCTGCTCCAAGGTGATGTGTATGGGTGGGGCAAGGCTGGAGGGGAGCAGGGCTGGGGCTCTTGGTGGGTAACTGTGTTGCTCCCCCTGGGAAAGTGTATCAGCCGCAGTGCTCACCTGTTGCATTGCTTATTGCTCCCAGAGGAGTGTTTCCAGAGCAAAAGCACCACTTTTCCCTTTATGGATCCCTGCATGCCAGCTGTAAGGGCTGCCTCTCCATCCCTAGGTAGATTTGGAGATTGCACCCAAACACTGGAATGAGGCTTGGGCAACAACCATCAGAGCCATTGCAAATGTTTAGAGGTTTAGATTAGATATTAGGAAAAAAATTTCATGGAAAGGGTTGTAAAGCATTGGAACAGACTGCCCAGGGAGGTAGCAGAGTTGCCATTCCTTGAAGTGTTCAAAAAATGTGTGGATAAGGCACTTAAGGAGACAGTTTCATGGTGAACATGGTGGTGGTGAGGGGCTGACAGTAGGACTTGATGATTTTTTCCAGTCTTAATGATTCTGTGACTCTAAATGGAAGTGGTGGGTGTGAAAGCCTTTTCCAGACAGGGAGATTCCCTCAGCTGAGTTGCTGCAGCCCTGCCATGTTGGGGAGCAACACAGGGACATGTCAGCAAAGGGCACAAAGCAGTAAATCCTACCTGTGGAGGCAGGTAAGTGGGGCACTGGTTGCAGGATGGTGGCAGCCCAGCCCAGCCCTCATCTCTGAAGCTGGTCCTCGGCTGAACATCACCCTCTAATGCCATAGAAACGGTCCAGGAAAAATGTATTTCTGATCAGTTGCCTCTTGCCTGAGCTGATTTTTAGCCACATGTAAACTTTATGAGACTAGAGGTTGAACATGGACAAATATGAATTCAGTAGGCTCAGAGTGATTTTAATGGATAATTATAGGTTCTTATTCTGCAGTATTTATACAACCTTTCCAGTTTAAAAAAACTCCCAGTTTCCATGCAGTGTATATTCTCCTGGAGGATTTGTTTGACCTTGAGCACCATTTTTATCTGCAGGATATAATTACAGTGAAACTAGAAATATTAAGCATTTGAAAAATGCTTAACTGGCTCCTTCCCCTCAGACACGTGAATGTAATCGTGCAGGAGCAGGGAAACATGGACCAATCCCATTTAACTTGGAAGCACTGGGGCTGTGATTCAGGGAAGCACACCTGGTTGGGACAGGACTGGTGTGTGTGCCTTGAGCTCTGTAAAACCAAAGCCTATGCTTAAGCCATTGCCTGCACTGTGTCCTGAAGCTCCCTGTCCAGTGGAGCTCCATAGCAGGAATAGTCAAAAGAAAATGGCTTTATGCCTAGTTGAACTGCCTAGTGAGCAGAGGTGCTTCTGGCCTAGAAATAATTCCCCAAAATCACAGATTTCATCCTTTTTTCTTCTAAGGAATAATTAATTTTTAATTCTCTTAAAATAGGGCTTTTGTCTAACCACACACCCCATTTTTTTTAAATGTATTTCAAATCCAATGATAGAAGGGAAATTACTATCCTCTGGAAGAGAGAAGGGTGTTCATATGGAAAAGGGCTTGATTCAGGCTTCTAGCATCTTCTTCCTGGCATAGTTGTGTTGATTCTGGTCAGCACTGGTAGACAGAGCCACGTTTTCTTTGCCTGTTGGCTGATGCTTGGCATCATAAGGAAAAGACTGCAAAGGTATTAAAAGTGAAGCCCAAGCCTTGAGCCCTCTGCTCAAGTTCGAGTGCCAGTGACTCCTGGGTGTTTTTGCACTGTGTGGGTTTTAACTCAGGTTGTGGTTACACAGCTGTCACTGGGTGATGCTGCATTGATTTATCGTTCACACTCCTGTTGCAAAACAAGCAGCTCCTTTTACAGTTTAAAGCCTTATCCCACAAACCCAAAAGTGGTATTTAGGGACAGTCACCTGTGCTGGCCCCCACGTAACAGCAGGCACATGCTCTGCTGTTGGCAGCACTGCCTCTCCAGGGAGAAACAGAGAGGCTGGGGCATCACTTAGGACCCCTGGGGGATGTGGGTCCCAGGGGACCACAGCAGGGCAAATGGAGCAGAGCACCTTGGAGTGCTGATGGGATGCCACAGCTTTGCTCTCCAGACTTAACAGGAGTTTTTCCATGAGCTTTTTGTGCTTGTCTTGATAGCAGCATTTGCAGTTACATCAAAACCCCCATGACCTGTGTTAATGTGACAGATACATCATAAATACCAATCCAGCTCATACTCTTGTTGGAAAAAACCTGGTGGGAAATGTCAAGGTTTCCTGCCAAGCATGTAGTGAGCTCTGAAATCCAAGTGCCTTCTCTTTTGTCTGTGCTGGAGCAGCAGGGCCGTGTGCCAGGGAGAAAAAAACCTAAGTGGGGCAACGGCAATGAGAGTCTGAGTATTTCAGAGAGGTTGTCACTCAAAATGGGGCAGTACCACTGGGTTTGAAAGATGGTCAGACTGAAAGGCTGTCACATGAACCTTGGCTGGATAGTCCCACCACATTGTCCCCTGTCCTGTGTGCAACTGCAGTTATGGTGTGAATTTTTCTCTCTTCACACTCTGGGAGGTGAGTGGGTGGGAAAACCTGTGTGGACAAAACCAAGCACTGGTCTCTGAGAGCAGTGTGGTTCTTCTTTTAAGTCACCATGACCAGCAGATGGAGAGACTACGTGTGTCTCACTGGAATCAGAGCAGCTTCTCTAGCATCAGGGATCCCTTTATGGCTATGTGGGGCCTGAATGGAGATGCTGAGTGGCAGGAGCAGAGTATAGCAGTATGCTCACTGTGGGAGTGCATCCTCCCTGAAAACACAACACGGGGAGGAGTTGGGGGCTAACTGTTCATGGACCGGTTGTTCATGATGGTCAGGAGCTTGTGACCTTGTGTGGTGGTGGGAGAGTTTTACCTTTGAATTAATGACTGGTGAAAGAGCAAGGTGTTCCACCAGGCTGGTGTGAGTGACACCTTTCAATTTTGTCATAAACTGGTTTATGTCTTCCAAGGTAAAACGAGCTGCATTCAGCTTTTTGAAGCTCTTTATTCCTAGTACAGAGTGTTGTGAGATACATAGAGGTGCAAAGATGTCTCTGAAAATCACTTTTACCCTATCAGTGGGCCCAGTCAGTGTTCTGGGCCTTTGAAAAATGACCAAACTTTGGAACTCCTGCTGGTGTAACCCACTGACCAAGGAGCCAGAGCCCACTCTGCATCTGAGAGGATATTTTACATCCTTGCACCTCAAGACACAAGTAGCCCAGGTGGCTGCTTTTTCCTTTTCCTGGCAGCAGTACCCAAACAGCCCCTGAATTTTCCATGTTGGAGAGGAGCCTGATGTCAGTGGTGGTGGAAAGGAGCACATGGGCAGGCTGGCAGATGCACTGTGTTTAACTCTGGCTGAATGGACTAGGGTAGGAAACTTGGGCAGCAGAGCATTTTCATGGAGCTGGTATTGAAACATCTTAAACCAAAACTTGATGCATTCCCAGAAATGGCTGAAAACAAAACCTGCCCATTTTCAGTGGTTTTTCAGCAGGTTTTGCTCTTCGTTTTTCTGTCACCATCACTTAATAGTGCATTCATACATTTTGTAAGCTCGTTTTTCTGCTTTGGTTCTGGTGTTCATGCTTTGGGTTTTCAGGATGGGGAGTGCAGACTTGCTGTGGTGTTTGGTGAGGGTAGGATGGGGAGGAAGGGAAGACTGAGCCTCAGGAGCAGGAGGATGGGGGTCAGTCTGTGCCCTCGAGTAGGGGACAGTGAGAGGATGGGTCTAGCAGGGTTGAAAATGGTGGGAGGAGGGAACTTGCTCATGATGGGTCCCACACTCATGTGCTTTGCTGATGGAACATGGGAGAGTTTGGGTCTCCCCTCCCCTGCTCTTTGCCACAGTGTCAACCTATGCTGGTGCCACTCTGGTCTCCATCATCAGGAATGAGACACAGAGACTGGACCAAGCCTGGCCTCCCTGGGAGCTGTGGCATCCAGCTGGTCCCAGGTTTTGGGGAGATGGTAATGTTCCCTGTGGTGTTTCATGAATTTCCTCCATTGTGCCTTGGTGGAGAGAGAGGAGGGGAGCAGTAGGGGAAAAACAAGAGGCAAATGTTGGGGCTGCTTTGGTCCCAAGCTGGTCATCCTAGGGAGCTGTGTGCCAGCTATGTGCTGGGAACTGCTGAGCACCAAGGGGCTCACAGAAGCTCAGCCATTAGTAGCAGAGTATGAAACAGCATCCACAGGCCAGGAACAGGGATTGTCACACATGGAGGGGCTGGGCTGTAGTCCTTGAAGAGGTGCTGGAGTTAAGTGGGTGTGTGGGTGGTCATCAGCTGTGGATGAGCCACTTTGTAGGGGCAGCTCATCCCCTCCTTGCTCAAGGAGGGGAGGGATCATTCTGGTTGCATTCATCCCACATACTGTGAGTAATGAACCTTTTAAAGAAGAGTCTGAGTTCCTGAGGAGTCAAACATCCAGTGGTTGCACGTGCTTCAGACGAAGCCACGTTTGTGCAGTGCCTTTGCAGATCAAGCTCTGACAGCCTGAGGAGCAGTTGGGGGCTGTGCCTAATTGGAGTCACCAGCTCCATCTTGCACTGTGGCTCTCCACTGGGAAAGCTGGTGGAGATGCTGCTCACAAGAACTGGGCATATGTCTGTGCAGGACAGACCTGCTCTGCTCCTGGTCCTCCCTGTTTTGGATGCAGCAGGAGCAATGTTGACCCAGTTTGCTCAGTCCCTCCATATCCCATCACCACGTGCTCTGTTTCTCAAGCCAAGTCAACACTATCTGGAGTTCCTTTGACAAAACGAGCCTCTCTGCTGGTCAGTCATGGTTTTATTTATATGTTCTTTTCTTTGATTAGAAAGGAAAATATCAAAAAATGAAAAAGGACTCGAGTTTCCAATAGCTGTATCTCTAGTAGTTATGAATTTTGAAGCAATACTCATATCCCTGTGTGTGCCTCTGAACTATCCATTTATTTGTTCAGCTTTTTCAGGTCTGAGTGTGTGAAATATCTCTAAAGAAGATAGCTCTGTACGTGATGGTGTAAATGCATTGTATGTATCTAAAGTTTAAATAGATTGTACATATGGGATTGTAAATGAACTGTAAACAGCAATCTATATTTTCTTGAATATATTATATAGCAGTATATATTTGTTAAATAAGTATTCTTGTATACTCTTCAATAACCTTTTTAATATTTTGTACAGATAAGTTTATTAAATATTTTATTGATAAATAGACCTCTGCAAGATTTTTTTTTCTTTTGAAGACTTGTGCCTGTGTCCTGAAACCAGATACCAGAACAGCCTTCGTAAGTCATCTTTACTCCCTGGTCTACCTGAGGTGTTAAAACCAAAAATGAAATACCCATTCATTTAAACTGTCTTCCTGTGCAGCCACAGTTATTTTCCAATAAATAAACTCACAGCACAGTGAGTGTTTGTGATGGATTTATCATCAAAATGTACATCCCTTTCTTCCTTGTGTTCATGAATTCAGTTCAACTGCCTTGACTGCTGTGGGTCTGGTAGTTTCCTGTTAGGTGTCACTGGTACATGATACATCACTTGATGTACCTGAGAGATTAGGCTGCTAATTACCATGGCAGAAAATGCTTTATCAAAGTTTGCTTTTCATTGAATATTGGTTTTTATTAGTCCATTATTCCTGGTTTCAAAGTATTTTTTTAATAGCTTTGTAAAGCACCCTGTGACATGAAATCCTTTTGCATTTATAGTAGTTGAACTTCAAAAGTTCTCTGCTTTTATCCAGAAAGCAGGGAATCTGCAAGATGAGTTTAATCCATCACATTAGATAAGTGTGTCATGCACGTTGAGAAATGGGCTGTCACATAGTGACACGGCCTTTTTCTCACCTCCTTTCACTGGGACATTACAGCGGCAAACCCAGAAGTTTGAGGGAGAGTTACTTTAGCACATTTTCCGCAGTGGACATACCAAAATGCCTTGGAGACAATGAGTGAAGGTGATAGGGTTGTGACTGCCTCTGCTACGTCCCTATGCACACGATACTGAGAAGATGCGGGTGTGGAGCAAGGCACATTTGGAAGAATGAAAGAAGTCTTCAAGGCATCAAGTTATGTGTTTTAGACATAGCAGAGCCAACCTCAGCTTTCAAGACCCAGGAGAAACACGTGGAGAACTGAAAAGAGACATTTGCCTGAAGGACTTTAATTCTTACAAGACTGATATTTTCTAGGCTGTCCCTTCCTCTTAAGCACACCCACAAACATATGGCTCAGTTGGGGTGAGGCATGGTCATTTTTATTCCCAGTGGCATGTGGAATGACAGACCATGCATGAGTCAATTTTTAGGCAGTTTTCTGCATCCTCACATGCCCATTTATGGTCCCACTGGCTGAGGGGATCTTTCAGTACAAGTTCTCCAGTAGGCACGCAGAGGGAAGCAGGATGGCATTTGCCTCCATGTGCCCCTGTCCACTCTATGAGCAGTTTTACAGGAATGTGTTATCTTAACAAGTTATTTTCAACAGAACATTGAGGGATGAGAGCAAATGGTTATTCACAGACCTCCCACCATGTCTTCACTGAAACCAGTGGGAGTGGTGGGTTTGCGTTCAGTGGAAACAGGTTTTTAGTCCACAGCACTTCAGACTACTCATGTGATTGACAACATAAACTAGTCAGTTTATATCTGAAGAGAAATCAAAGGCACAACAAAGACAGGGGAGATGTTCAAGGTCACAAAAGGGTACAATGGAAGAAAATGCAGACCATTGTTAAAACAGGACATGGCTTGACTTGGACACCTGGTGACTTTAACCCTAAAGGAAATGCTCAAGTCCCTCAGGTAGTAAAAAAAATTAGTCAGTGCCTTCCAGGACTTCAAGAGAGAGATCTGGTACCCCCTACATTTGGATATCTAAGTTAGACCAGACAGGGAATTTAGACATCCATTTTGGGAGCACTGCTTTATGAACTGCCAAGCTCAATTTTGCTTGGAGCACCAGTTTTCCTCTTAGCAACTAATCCAAAGCCCAGTGAAATTGGTTTTCATGTCTGTAATAACCTCAGTAGGTTTTGGACCAGGCTTACCTGAGGCCTCTCATGTACCATCCCACACTGTTCTCCATAACACAGCCCAGTCCAGAGGTGCTTGGGGAGATCACTGGGACATGTGCTGGTGTGAGGCTCAAGTGCAGTACCAAAGTATTCTAATAGGAGAACTTCATCTTGTTTTCAATAACCGATACTCGGCAGACATGTTTTCATTGCTATGAAAACAAATCCATAGGAATCCATCTGCACTGGACTGTCCTATTTTGGTGCAAACTAGTAAGGATACAAGGATAAAAGGAAACTCATGTCTTGCACGTAGTATTTTTGTACTGAAGCAATTTGTTCATGTCATGGCCTCTCTGTTGCCTGAGTCTCAGTCAATCAATCACTTGGGTCTCCCTAAGCCTATGTGCAATCCTGTTGACTTTATTGAGGCAGTACTGGGGCTGGATCACACTGGATGATTAACATCCTGTGAGTTTATTTTGTGGGTGAGAATACATGTTATTTCCTAATAAACACAGATGAGTTGCAGTACCCCCTGCATGATGAGAGCAGATGATGTTAGCAATTCAAAGCATTTATATTCTGTAAATGGTATTCCTGTATCCTGCGAGTTAGATTGGAATAGCTGGATCCTTATCAAATTGTAAGGGTGCCTGTTAGGGAAAAGGAGTAGCTGAGTCCTGACACTGGGAAAGCCTAATTTTTTCCAATTCCAAGCCACCTTACCTTCATGGATTTGTCCCAATGCATGAAGCACAGTGTATTTCAGAGCTTGGGGGCTTTGAGGTGAGTTTGTTGAAGATGTTCACCAACTGCCTCTTTCAGTGTGAATTGCATTAAACAGGATGGCAAAAGATCTCCTTCAAGTGTCTGACTGGCAAACCCTGCAGTCAGGTAAAGTCAGTCAGATGTTTTAAACAAAATCCTGTTTTCTCAGCTGCTGCAAACTACTTTCCACAACACAGCTATTTTCCTGCAAGCACGTTCCTGCAACAGGCAAGACCTAGGCCACTGTCATCTTAAGCACTCTGAAACAGTTTTTAATCAAACCTCTCCCTGCTGTCCCATCTGAGCGCACATGAGCCTGTTCCATAAGTTCTGCATGATGCTACTGAGAGCTGTGCTTGCTCCTGGCAGCTGCCTTGTGCTGTTACTGCTGTATCTGCTGCTTGTACTCAACCCCCATCAGCTGTTTCAGAAATATATGGTGTTTTAATAGTTCCTGGTCACTCACAAATGCTCTCTGGATTCTTATTTTGTAAATGTGCCAGGAAGGAGAACATTTGCCTGTAAGTGAAGAGCCTTAGAAACTTATTGTAGTTGGGAGTCTGAGCATGACCTGTGACACAGAGTAAAACAAGTCTCTTGGGTCTAGTAAGTTTATCCAAACTCAGTAATAGTTTGAGTGACTTTATTAATGATAACACTGAACATCTTGTTTAAAGTCTTTGCTGGCAATTAGCTAGACCAAAGAAAGGGATGGGGAGTGGATGTACATATAAACCCATTTTCTGTAAAATAAATACATAAATGACCTCAACTGCAGAGAAGAGATTATCTGCTGTGGCTCATGTATGCAATCTGTCTCCATGAGTCAAGAATCTGGTGTTTAGCTTGGAGTCCAACTCCAAATTCTTCACCATAAACACTGGGCAAGCACTCATCCAGCTTCCTGAAGGGACAAACCTCACTGATCCATGCACTCTATAGCTCATTCAAAGCAGCAAACACAGAGCTGGAGGAAGCAAGGGGAAACACTGGTTGATTATTTTGGAGGGGTTCTGGATAAAAATGCTTAAGCGAGTCAGGTGCCTACCACCCACGGATTTTCTGTGCACTTGGCAGATGTCAGCATCGCATGTGAAATCTGGGGTTTGGAAAGTATTTTTGTAAATTTTGTATGCATGAAGTAATAGAGAAGGTGAACTAGAACTAAGCAAGTTATCAAAACAAAGAATCAAGTTACATTTTACCATAAATGTCTTTATTTTTGTTATTGGAGTTGTGTACTTTTAATAAAAGGTATCGATCTAGCAAAACACTTGCACATGAGTCAAAGCCATTGAACTAGCAAGGGTTACTTGTGTGGTGAGAATTAAGCACAGATGTGAAAGACAGAGATTAGGTGCTACAGCATACAGTCAATATATTTGTGATAGATTTCTCAAGAACTCTTACGTAGTCTAAAATAGGCAAGACTGTGTTTTCATGGTAAGTTGGCACATTTGGACCACAAGCACTTTTGACACTCTTTGCCTGGGGTGACGGTGAACACCACAGGCTTCAGAGGAGACAGATTCTCATTGTGTGGGATCTGCTTCTCTTAGGAAATACAGCTGTGGAAACTAGACCCATGCATTTTTGCAATGAATAGAACAGCAAATTGTCAGATCTTAGCCTTACAGTAACAGCTCCTAAGAGGAAGGTAGCAATTGAATCAATATGGTTTTGATAATATTAGAGAAAATTCATTTAAGAAAATTGTAAGGCATTCTCCTGCAGTAGATCTGGTCATCATTGACCAGACCTAGTCCCAGTTTAGGTCTTAATGCAGTCAGTAGGATTTATTATAATGGATTAACAATTGTATAAAAGGCATACACAAGTCAAGTACAAGTATTGCTAAATTAATTCCTCATACAAAGTATACGAATAATGCACTGTAAACAACTGCTTCTTGTAGGTGCTTCAGTTCCCAGGCTTTAATAGTTGCTTATCATCTTTGGTTAATACAAGATTTCGTCTGGTCTCAGGAGATCCACTACAACAGCTGAACTTCCACCAAGTCCTTGCTCGATTCCTTGGTTCCATACACTTTGAAGAACATGTTTTGTTCAACCAGATCAATGTGTAAACCAAAACAACCAAGTGAACTGTAGTTTTTTATGTTGCTGACATACAAACGTGCACATGTATATATATGTGTGTGTGTGTGTACATTTATATATCTCCACGTATGTGAACGTGTCCCCTGGCTCTGTCCCAGGGAGCACCTTGGCCAACAGATGCATGGAGCATCTGCCCCAAGGCCATCCAAGAGGAATGATGCCAACATCTGGGGGCTATTCAAACACACACAGACACAGACAACTATGTATTTCTAAAGTGAGAACAAGGATTATGACTGAAAATGGACCTGTAGAAAGAAGGAAAGTCCATGACTCTCCAATAAACAGAACTAGTTGCATGGGCACAGTCCTTTCACTTTGAATCTGCCCAGTTCTTCCTCACGCTGCTGCAACTGTGGTCTCAACATTTCTACCTCACTTATCTGTACCATTTCATCACGTGTCAGTGTAATCGGAAAATCCAGTGGCTAGTCCCAAAAGCTAAACCAGTTTCTGATACAAAGAAGGTCACTTAAATCCACTGTCAGTCTGCAGTGGAAACTTGTCCAAAATATCCAGAAACTGAGCTCTATCACAGGTTGCTCTAAATATCAGTGAAAGGTTCAGGGGGGGTTTAGAGAGCAGTGTAAGGTGTGTGTATAATTGTGTAAGAAAAGTAAGTGACTAATTAATCGTTCTGCATCACAGAGAACATTCTCCAGAATCATTCTCACCGGTACCACATCAAAACTGTTAATAAATTATGTAAGGTAGATACCCAGTGCATCATTTAAATTCATCTGTTTGCAAGGGCAGGATCTCCCCTGACTATACTCTGTAGTGTTTTGCTTATTTATGTCATGTCATGGGTGCAGCCGTGGCACAGTAACAGATATTTTCTGATGGTGAATTTATCTAATTTGTGGCTTGGCAGAAAATGTCATACTTCAGTCTTTAGAGCAAAAAAACTGAAATTTAGACATGCATCAAAACTGGTTTAATTCTTTAAAGCTGCTGAGCAAGCACTGTTCTCATGGACTTCATTAGGAGAGCTAAGCCATCTAGAAGTTGTTATACATGGATTCTGCAATCCATTTTAACCTTTTAATACTGGCACTTTTGATCAGTGTCCTTTCCAGTCTCTACAGTCAATTGAAAAAATGAAACATTTGACCACGTTCCAGACAAGAGCTCCTTATATGTGGCTGAGCAGCCACAGTTACCTTATGGCATTTTTAATACCCTGTGGAGTCCTGGAGGCACCCTAAACCCCTTGTGAAAATAGGAGAAACTGCACATCTCCTCTACACATCTCCTTTGTACTCATCCTGAACTCAGCATGACCTTGGACTGACCACCAATACCATCTGACCCTGAGGAGACAATGTCAGGGTTGCCCAGGGGCCTTGGGCTGTTCTGCCTGTCATGCACTTGGTTTACATGGATGGATGAGACACATAGAGAGGGCCAGGTCTTTCCCAGCATACCAGGATCCATTGTCAGAATCCTCCACATCCCTGACAGTTCTCCAGCAGGTGAACGAGGTGGTATAACTCAGGTACAATTGTACCAGTGTTGTCTAGAGCCCTAGCAGACAATAAATATTCCACCTTTTGCCAAGTCCTGCAGAGTCCTGAAGACACAGGACAAAACTACACACGCACCGAATCAATAAAACTATACTTTGGACCAGCCAGTTTTTCTTTAACTTTCTCTATAATATCTCAATAGAAAACAAGCCATAATCTATAATAAACTGAAAAAAAATAGGACAGACTCTCTCACAAAAAAAAATTACACGTTCACAAAATAATTACATCGTTTTCTTGTTAATCACTGAATCCATGCTTATAATTTGGTCAGATCATCCTGTAGCCAGTCTGTGATCATGGCAGCCATCTCCTTGCTGGCATCCAGCACAAAGGCGTGGCGGAGCCCCTTCTCACAAAGCCGAATGTCCCCATCTGGAAAATCCATTTTGATCTCATCGTAGTAGTGCTGTGGACACCAGCTGTCTCCAGTTCCATAGTAAAAAATCAGCTAGAAATCAAAGCATAGTAAATAATTAATTTGCAAAGTTACTGGTGGAGCAACCAACAGATAATAAGTGATACTTCAAGTCCCGAGATATACCATGAGGGATAGCAAACTGGTAGTTCTTGGTTGCTTCCAAGTCTGCAGTTATAATGAAGACAATTAAATCCTCTGTGACTCAGTTTCCTCATCTGTGAAACTGGGGAACATGGAACAGACTTAATTCTGAAAACAGAGATCTGCTGAGGGAAGCCTGGCTGCCTTAAGAAATTTCTTATTATGGATCAAATCGTGTAGTTGTCCATGGAGTCCACCCCTCACCAGCCCAGCTGCTGTTTTTCCTAAGCTGTTAGCTCCTTTCTGTGCTAGCTTTCTAACTATTTAACCAAAAGCAATGACCAGGGACATCTTCACCTCTATCACGTTGCTCAAAGCCCCATGCAACCTGACCCTGACTGTTTCCAGGGATGGGGCATCCTCAACTTCTCTGGGCAACCTGTGCCAGTGTCTCACCACCCTCATTGTAAAAAACTTCTTCCCTGTGTCTAGTCTGAATTGATCCTCTTTCAGTTTAAAATGATCACCCCTTGTCCTATCACAACAGGCCCTGCTAAAGTTTGTCCTCCTTTTTCTTACAGCCCCCCTTTAGGTACTGGAAGGTACTCTAAGGTTTCTTTTCCAGGCTGAAAACCCCAGCTTTTTGTCCTGTCTTTGTGAAATGCTGCCTGTGTGGAGTGAAGGCACCTCCCAGAGATTGATGGGCAACTTTAGTTTGGGTCCTAATGTGGAACTAAAATTCCTCCAAAGTCCATTTTGTTTTCATCTTGCCCAAATAACGTTGGTGGATGACATACATGAAGCAGGGGCTACAGGGTCCACCTAAATGCAAAAGTCATAAATTCCAGGCAAATATCATATTCAGTGAAGTGTCTTTTCTCTCTGTTAGAAACACTAAATGTCACATTTTCCCAAGTCACCACTTCCTCCCATTTTCATGTCAACTTTGCATGCTATATCTATGTTTTTCAATTGCTGTAAAGTACCTGAGGGGAAAGTGGTTGTCTGGGAGAGAGTAAAAAACTGTGGATTTAAGACTATACAAGAACAAGATTAATGACAAGCAGTCCTCATATTAAAATGTTTGAATGCAGGTACCAGAAGGATGCTGATTGCTCAACACATCACACACACAGCTTGGCCCAATTCCATTACTCTCATTTGTTTCATATTTCATTTCTGTACTTCAGTGAAAAATTGAGCATTACTGACATAAATTAGAGGACAAGAAGTTTTCCTTTCATTACAAAAATCTTCAATTCCATAATTTTTGTATGTGGAACACAAATAAAGGGACCCACCGGGGTAGAGGCAGGCTAAGAGCCCAGACTGCATTTCACAAAATATTACAGGTTTTTGTCTAACTTACTTTTCTCTTGTTGAAGTTTACCCAAATCTTGTACATTACTGACTATGGGCTGTATCCAAAACATCTCAGTTGCACAGACACCAACCCAAGTTAAACTTCTACGTATCCCATGTTAGCAAACATCATTGGTTTCCTTTGTCACCCACTAATTGCTGGAAACAAGGTGTGTCATTTGCTTTAGCAGAAAATTTCTTTTGATCTTGCCTTTGATTCATCCATCACAGGATGTCACACTAGCAAAAGCTCTTCAAAAAAGCCAATGTAAAATGGCCAGCTGCTTTCAGGCCTTTTGGAAGCCAACCATCTGACTGAATTACATTTAACCCTGGGCTCTGTTACCAACAGACACAAAACTAAAGATTATGAAACTAAGGGAAAAAAAGCAATGGAGCAACTCCAGTTTGAGCAGTCCTTGAATTCATTAGGTTTTTTGAAAGGCCAGTTGCAGTCTCATTACATAATGATCATTAACAAAAAGATGAAAAGCTATTTACAGTTACAAAGGTGGATAAAATACTTGGCTTAGTCTGCATGGACTGTGAAACGGGCTGTTCTCCAGGTAAGGTTGTAAACTTGAGAACTCACAGATTTGGAAATGCCTAAATAGAAGATTTATGTGCATTCTTAGCTAGCCTCTGGTATATTTGCATTATAGTTTAATCTTTCACTGCATGATCCAAAGGATCCTTGACTCGTTCAATCCACTGACAGGATGATGTTCAGCTGATGAGCTGCTATTTGATAGTATTTTTTGTTTTAAATTCTGTGTGTGGTCTGAGGATTTATTTACTACATATTTCATGGTTTACAGACAGAATTTATTTTCTTTATGCTCTGCATTCCTCTGGCACACATCACTACAGGATCTGCATGCTCACATTTATTAATTTAGTTTTGCAACACCTTAGTGGCCATTTTTATCTCCATTTTGCAGGTGAGGAGCACAGAAATTAATGTAAAACTACACATATTAATTTGAAAGCATGTAGTGTAGTCTGAAACACCTCAAGCTGGTTTTCTAGTGTGTGCAGCATTACACAGAATTGACTATACTCAAAGGACAGCATTCCTGGACTGCACTTGCAGGTGCTCTGAAACACTGTCTATCTGTCTGCAATACACATTTCAAGGTCTTAAATGAGATACTCAGAAAAGTGAGAACAAACTGTGGCCATCTATGAAAAATATTAATGACTTCACCAAGAGCCCATTCTTGGATGTGAAATTTACATGCCTTTACCATGAAGTTATTCCCTTTCATTTCATACAATTCCCTCTTTTTTTTTCAACAGGCATTTTACCCCTTCCACCACAGATAAGGTAGAAGTACTTCAACCTGTGTTCTTCATTACACAGCTCCTTTGGTTAACGAAAGAGGAAAAAGGAAAATGAAAGCAGCTCTGAAAGGATACAGAGAAGGCATCTGAAATGAGACTGGTGCTCCCTAACTGTGAAATGCTTGGTAATGCAATGTCAACTGGTTTTAGCAAAGCTTGTGTACACAGACTACCAGGCTTCGAGGAGGTAAACCAAAACCCAGGCGTTTTACATGTGGCACCTACATGTCTTGTCAACAGCGTCAGCACCTCTAGATTTGCTGCTTTAGGCCTCTGTCCCTTAAGGTCATGGTGTAATTAAAAGAAATAGCACTGTCACTTTCTGGCCAGAGGAACATGGGACACTTTCCTGCTGGGTGTCACACTGGAGGTGTCCAGCACAGAAATCAGTGATCTAGTTTGAATATGTAATGTGTTTTTGAAGCAAATGCCAAGATTGTCCAGATTTACAGTACTGTGGTTCACATTGTGGAGGGTCTCAGAATGTATGACCTCCTTTCAACTGAAACTAAAGCAAAAATGCTCTGCAGGATCAAACTTAATGAGCTCGAGTCACCAATGGACATTCAGTCCATGGGACCAGACAACTGTTGGGTAAAGTAATAACACTCTGAGACGCCTACACTGGGAACACCAGGTCATCACTAGTTACTATTTATCTCTACAGTTCTCTTCTATTGTGCTGTTCCTATTCTTTAGGCAAACATTGCCAATGGCACTTGATGAGAACAGAAGCAATAAGATTTTGGAAATTTAGGTTCCATTACCAGCAAAAAAGGGCAGAATATTTACCAACTACTGGCCTTGCTGTCCAGTCATTTGTCCACTCTCTCCAAATATGACTTCTTTTGTCTTGTCCTTTTCTGGTCTCAAGACTGCTCTAAAACCCCCTTTGGCTCATTATTTCAGCTCTATTTTCCTTACCTCATCATTTCCGGTTTCTACTCTGCTTTTTATTCTAGTCCCACATACTTGCCATGCGAAGTCCAAATTTTAGTCTTCTGGTTTCTCCATCCCATTCTGAGTCTGAATTCCAACCCTAGCTGCTTTTTCTAGAACCTCTGTTCCCAGTGCTGCTCCTCAAACATCTCTCAGACTATCAGGTATTCCTAGTGTCAGGTTCAGTTCAGCATAAAAACATCTAAATATAGTACCTGTATTGTGGTGTTTACATGTGTACCAAGCATCCAAATTTCCATCACAGAGTCAGAAAGACGGGCTCAATAAAGGCATCAGTGCTTAGAAAGCTATTCAGCTGACAGAGTAAGTGTTTATTGTAAGATGAGTGAAGCTGCACCTCAGGCTCCACTAAGAACTCAGTCGCCAAAGTGTGGGTATCTACTGCCATGTGAGATGCTCTAGATATCTGAGGCACCTGCATGAGACTGGCAGGTATGACAGGTTAATTTATAAGAGACTCACAACTTTCTGGCAAAACAGCTGGAGGCCAGGTGGGGATATTTCACAGTGCCCAAAACTGAACCAGAGGTCTACATTTAAGGACCAAATTCCACCTTGATTTCTTCAATGGATTTCTGTTGACTCTACTGGGGTCACCTGCATCTCTAATGCCTGTTGCACCTTTAGATTCCTACAAGTGTACTCATAAAGCACAGTTCAGGTGCCCATACATAAATATCTAGCCATGTTAGTTAACGCATGGACTCCTTCTCTAAGTCAGGAATTGTTAACATGAGAAAACAATGCATTTTCCCCTGAGCCTTATTTGTAGATACTGTAGAATCCTTTCCACTGAAATAAAAACAGTCAAGGTAGGACAGACACTTGTGTCATATATGCAACTAAAGTTTGGGTATGTTATGACCAACTAAGTAAGAACAGTTTTAGAACAGGAGACCTGGGGGCCTTGATTTGATGTTACAGTTATTTTGTCTGTTCATTTCATGTGCCGATGTTGGTGTGCAGGCATTGTCTGTGTGCCTATGCCTGCACATCCAAAACTTTAATGTGTTTCTTAACTGCCAACAGAATTCAGAATTGTTTTCAAAATGCTTCCTTATTAATGGTTTATGCAAAAGAGCAGGACTGCAATCAAGGTTCAAATTTTCAGTGATCCAGATGTTGGCCTATGAAACCTGACAGCTACTTGACTGCCATTTGTGGAGTTGAGGGTCTCCCTTTGAATGACAAAATGTGTCTGCTCTTTGCCTGTGTCAGACAGAGACATGAAATATACAGACTTTAGAATATCACCAACTTTCCTAATATATTAAGACAGAATAATTTCAGACATATTTAAACAAAACTTTTCAGAATCTAAATCTTCTCATCTTCATTTTCACATCAGGAGCTTTGCTATTGCAGCAGGCAGGCAGGTATAATTAATGAACCATGTGTAACCAGAGGCACATGGGATCTCTATCAATTGTAGGGAACACTGGCATGCGCTGTATGGATCTATAAAGTGCATATTTTCCTGTGGACGGTGCATGGCTGTAAAGACATTCTGAGTCAGCACAACCAATGCACCAGCCATGGAAAGCTGCTGCCAGTCTAAGCATTCAGAAATGGTGAGTCAGGCCCCCAAAATAATGAGACTAGCTTAAAAATAAACAGATTTGCAAAACAATAAATAAAAGGTTCTTTCTATTTTCTTACGGGCTTAAACTTTTCAATATTTGCATTTTTTTAACTTTTCTGCCATGAGGGCGAGAGGATTATTTTTATTCTTTTGCAATATTGAATGTTGAGACTTCCAGGTATTCCTGACTCAGAAGGGAAATGGCAGCTTCCACTGGACATGAGAAAGACTTTATGATTCCTGATGCAATATCCTGCTCGCTGTGAGTGACTGAAACATGTCCTCTTTCAGGATCTGATGAGAGCAGAGTAAAGGGGATGTGGGCTGTCTTTGCTGGTTATTTCAATACCATGTTTGAAATAGTTATGCAATTTCTAAATTTCAAATAGTTTTAAAATAACAGTAGTATTGTTGCAAGTTGATTTCCATTAAATGGCTCAGAAGTATGTTCAGCCTTAGCTTCTGTAAAAAACACGTCTGAGTAGGGCTCAGCCTCGTACCTCGTAATATGGTGTGTGTACTCTGACACTGCACAATGATGGCAGCTGCTAAGTAAACATCAGAAGAATCTGAGATTTGTATCAACAGGATGTTTACATTTTAAAGAGTTTCTAAGAAAATAATAAAGATTTCCTGCAGTTGACTCCATTGGCACTTGTTATAGTGTGTATGACAGTTCACAAAAGTATAAATTACAGAGAGATTTCTTTTATGCCTCTTCTGTAACTGTCACAGAGCAGCACTGAAAAAGAAATCAAAAAAGTTAAAAAATATTGAGTTTCTTCTATCTCTCTGGAATTCGTTACATGTTATAACAACTTTAGGATCTTATTACATGGCCAGGCACCACTCCAGCTGATGGCAAAGAGCGAAGGTTTGATCTCTGTGGATAAAAACGAGCAGCACGGGTGCAACAGCAGGACTGCACCAGTGTCCTTGCTGAAATCCTTGTCTCTGATACACTGACATTTTATCAGCATTACTCCCACATGCACTCACTGGTTGCCACAGCAGCTTCTCTCTGGGTGACATCTATCAACAGTAACCAGCAAATAGATTCATTTGTTCTTGGATGAAAACTAGTTTAAAAGGCATTAGCCCAGAATTAGTTTCAATCAGGGTTTATAGAAAATGACCTAGCTTCTCTGGAATTATGAAAGTGTCTCCACCTTATCCTGCTAAAAGAATAGGATAAACGACATGGGAACACACTGGTTTGGGACACGCTTTTTTTTTTTTTTTAATTTGCTTTAGTTGTACTTTGGCTTTACTAATGGGAATTCAAAGAGCTGGCATTGCCCTAGGAAGCCCTAAATGCTTTGGGATCTGGCTCTTCAAGACACTGTCTCCCTCCCCTCACTATCCTGGTTTAGATCAGCCAGTTTGATGGCAAGGTCTTGGGAACTTGCTTCTCAGCTTGTTTTACCAGAACTGGTTTTTCGTAACTTTCCAAGGGCTGTGCAAAACCAAACATTTTCAGTTGGACTGTTTTGAGAAGAGGCAGTTGACAATCTGGGGTACACAATGCTCTTTTTAAATACTGCCCTGTTGGGCTTGCAGTAAAGGTGTAATGGGTAGTCCAAGTATTTGTGGTGATTTTATTTAACATAAGGATGGCGGTCAGTTTTGTTAAACCAACATAAATAAAAAACAAAACTCACTTTCCCGTCTAGAAATGGGGTGGAGAAACATTTTGCTATTGGAGAAATTAAGATGCAAACCTTGAGACATGGCCTGATGCAGTGGGTACTTCACATATGATTTAAGGTGTGTTACTCCTCTCCCTGGTGTCAGGCATGGTGTCCTACATACTGTTTTCATGCCTTTGTCAGTGTTGAAACTTGGTAAATTGACAAAGGGAAAAGGGTTTCTCTTTAACTCTGTTGCAGTTTGTTAGCAATGCTACCAGCTGCTCTGCACGTAGAACCATGAGATCATGTGAGGCCACTTTTATTTCCACTTTCTCACAGATAATGATGGGTCAAACTCAATGCAAAGTAAAACTGTGCTTTTAAAAAAGGATGCACAGGATTTATCAACAAATCAGGGTGATTAACTTATTTATATTATCTATGTCACTTTAAAGACTTAAAAGCATTTCGAGGGTATATATTTAGATGTGTCAGGGACATGAATATTTCAGAAGTCAAGTCTGTATAAATACCAAAATAAAAACAAACAGACCTGAAACCACTATTTAAGCAATACTATTACTGGGCTAGATTCTTCCAACCGTATTTACTGCAAACAGTATTTCCCTCTGAGTATTAGCCTGACACCATCTACATTCAGTGGGACTTTATCTAACGTGAATCAGTCAGATCTCTCTTGCAACAGCAGGATCAGCATCTGGCTGTCAAGGGCAATGCTGTGCATTGCTGTGCACAGTAGAAGGTAAGTATGGGGTAGTAAATATTCTACTTTTAAATATTCTACAGAAGGCTGGGGAAATATTGCTGTCAGTGCTTACTGTGTGCAGCACACACCTTATACTCACCTCAAAAATGTCATTGCTTCTTTACTAGAACACCACACAGCATGAACGATGGTAACAGGAGATCAGTTGCACAACAAGTGAAATATCACAGGTAAGTACACTGTGGTATACTGGACTTTTAAACGCTCACTGGGATTCTCTTCCATCAAGGAGAGAAGCTGACAGTCCCTGATTAGGCATTCTGGGCACTTCAAGGAGAAGGCTGTTCTTGTGGTTAAATGACAGGGGCACCAAAATCCCCAAGCACATGTGCAGCTTCCCTGGCTTCAACTCTGCACCTCCAGGGAGCACAAACCAAAGTGGATGTGAGACCAGACAAAAAAAGAGGTGTTCTTGGCTTGAGAGAGCACTTAGTACCTATTCAGAAAGAGCGTTTGGAAAGTTTTTCACAAATGTAGGCAAGCACCTCACTCAAGACTGTGGGTAGGCAAAGTATTTGTAGTATTCTTTTTTAAGCACATATCTTCAGATCATGCTCCTCTCACTGGGAATAATTACTAAACCCCCGTGGATGTCTACAGAGACTCAAACAAAAACACTGTTGACCAAAAACTGGGCAACATCAAAACAGCTGCCTTAGTGGTCAAAATAGTTCTTGGTTGCTCAGTTTTAAAAAATTTCTGTAGCAAAGACAATTTTTCAGAAGAAAAACCTAGCTGTTCTCTGTGGAAAGGAAATACTTAATTCTTCAGCTTTTATTCTAAAACTCTGCGTGCCACTGTTCAGTTGATACTCTTGGAGAAGACATTTTCTTTGGAATTACTGGTGTGATATAAACTTGCATGACTTCAAATTCTAAATACATCATTGAAATAAGCATGAAATAGTAAACGTATTTCGTTCATTTAATTTTTACAAAACTGAATTTCTTCCCCATCTAACCATCTATATATGGGTGGTTATAAGCCACTCACTATACAGACTTCCACAAACTTAGTGAAAATAGGTTAATGTGTCCATAAACTTCCAGTTTATACATTTCTTCTGAGATAAAAGGTTTTCTTTTTTGATCTTTGTATCTCTCCTTCAGATGTTTCCTGTCTTTTTCCTTACGTAATCAATGTAACTTCTACACCAAACCACTGGCAAAACTAAACTCAAGGAGCATATAAACCTTTTTTGGTTTAAGATGCTAACCAAAAGAATCATGATTTTCAATTGGAGGAGATGGTTTATTGTCTTAAGAAATTATGATCCACTGCAGAAAATTCACTGATTCAAGAATTCCTGGAGTCTGTGGAAGTTCTTCTATTGATTTAGGTGGACTTTGGAGCAGATTCTACACTTCAAAATAGGACTACTGTGTATTACATATGGAGTAATGGACCAGATATAACTCAATAAATATAAACTCTGAGGGGTGATTTTTTAGTGACTTTCCTCTGTAAGCACCCTAGTTTTACCCTTTTGTGCAATATCTTCCTGATTTATACAAGAATTTACTTATTATAACAGGTTTATAAGCTTATTTGACAGAAAAAAGTCAATAAAGCTGTCATAAAATAGAGCAATGAATGGGGCACGATGCAGAAAGTAACAAGTTAAGTGCTGTAGAGAGCCTCTATATGAAAATATTGTCCATTCCAGGCATGCTAGTGAATGCCCAACATATCCATTTTCCTGTTCCTTTTAAGTTGTTTTTTTTTAATTCTATTTGTAAGAGCTCCATGATGCTCAGTGCTGATCCATCTTTTAAGAATACAGAATTACACCCACTTCCTTTTGTGCAGGAATTACAATAAACTTCCTCTAGCTCAGTAGTATCTTTGCCTCCAGTTTCTGTTAGGAAAGGGAGTTGGTGTTATTACAGTGAAAGAACATAGCTCAGCTGCCTTAGACACGATCTAATAGCTAATAATTAACCACCAAAGCAAATCTTATATCAGTATCCCCTACCTTATTTGTTTGGATTTTGTGGTTTATCACAACCCCCATGTCACTGAAATATGAAGCTCAAATTCCTGTATATTCACATACTGCTTGATCCAGGCAAGTAGTTTTACAGACAATATTTTAAAGGCTCTGTCATATATTACTTTGTTAGAAGACAGGTCTCCATCCTCCTCATACAGTTCCACTGCTATTTAATTTGCACAACTTCTGACTTTAGAAGATTATAAGTGAAAAACCTCACTTCATTATCCAAACAATATTCCAGCTCCCATTCTTTCAACATAAATCCAAGCAATTAGCATTGTTAGACTAAGAATCTGGGCTCTGGTGATAAAATTTCTCCTAGTCCCTAACTAGTAACAATTATAGTTAAACCTGGTATGGAAAGATTGGAATAATTTTGTGTCTCTTCTTCCTCCTTCTTCAGATCGCAGAATGCAAACAAGATCCAGAAATAACTGTTCTATTCCACAGCAGCTGGCAAAGTCAGGTGTTAAGATTGGCTTTTACCATATGATCACAGTGACTACTAAACAGTATAAAATTTTTTGAAGTAACAGCTTGCCAGTTCTATAGCAACTTGGACTATAGTTCCTGTTTTCATAAACTTCCAACCTTTATAAGTTAAGCCCATTTTTATTGTCAATACTCTTCAAGTTTAACGTGATGCCAATTCAAAATTTTTCCCTTAATTCTTACATTCCCAGAAATTACTAGGAGATGAAAAAAGAGAAGCATTTTTAGACCTACTTTTTCTTCAGTTTGCCAACTCTTATAAGCGCGCTTCAGCTTTTTGTTTTCTTGAGTATGTTTGCCACTTTAAAAGTATGAGGACATAGAAGAATCAATAAAAGAAAGTTAACACAGGTTTAAAACAGTTCCAGCCTGCCAAGGCCATGCTTAGCTTGACAGAGTCAACAAAAGCACAGATGGAGCAGACTTGGACACCTGCAAACTCTTACTGTTGGCTATGGGCCTTCATTCAGCACACAAAATCAGTATTTTTTGTAATGTGAGGCATCTGATAGACTACCTGAAGTCACTGGATTGTCACCACCACCACTATCCCCACCCAATGAAACTTTAATGCTGAACTTCAAGCACAACAATCACAAGTGTGCTTGTGATTTAACATTTTCACGAGCACCTGAAGTCCTGCTTCTGCACACTCTGCTTTTGCATCCTGGCTAGCAGGGTGACCTGCAGTCTCACCCTCAGCTTCAGGGCACTGATAACCCTACCAGCCTCGCCTGGCACCTGACCCACACTCCCTGCCTACGGCTCCAGGGTCTCCAGCTCTGTCCTTCACCTTTGGTCTCTGTCTCTCAGGTTACACTGTAGAGTATCTGCCTCCAGCCCTCGCCCTGATTCATAGATTGACACTGGATCCACCTTATACAGTTTGTTGCCTGGATGGCTCCCACCTTGCACCTTGCCTTACCTCATGTCTTTGGCAATCCCTCCTGGGTGGACTTTGGACCCATGTTGTAGCCTTGTCTCCCCTCCTGTCTCTGGCCCTGTACCCTTTTGATCCTGACTGGATTCTCTGAAGAGACACTGGACCTGGTTCATTATTTTGCCTTGTCTGGGACAGTCAAAGGACCCATTTCTGTACTCTCCTCAGGTCCTGTGGGACTGGATTGTGCTTGGTGAGGGAGGGCACTGCTTGTGTGGGGTCACGTGTGGCTCCCCTTCCCTCAGGGAACAGGCAGACCCTCCAGCTCCCTGGCACTCAGTAAAATCAACCACTTTCCTTAAATTCACTGGGCTTTGGATCAAGCCATGAAGAGTTTTGTTTAAGACAGTGGGAATATTTGCAGTCTGCAAGATCAGCCTCTCAGTCTTTTCACAGAGATTCTCCATTCACTCAAAGGAGAACTTTGAGTGTTCTGCAGCAAAAATGTGAAAGCCCAGGCACACCAGGTGCAGTGTAGGGATCCTTGTTCATGTGTGCTATTTCAAGTCCTCTAAAATATGAACATATCTTTCAAAGTGCTGAGAAGGCAAATGGGATAAATAAAAAAAAAAATCTATTTTTAGCCAAAAAAAGAAAGACTGATTTATGAAATGAACTTTGTACCATATCTACTTAAAAGGCACAAAGTAATTTTACAGAAGACCTCTGTCCCAGAAAATTCCATTCTCTGATGAAAATCTCTGCCAGTGCAAAGTGGTGGAATCATTCTTCCAGTTAAAAGGCAGGGATGATACAAAAAAATGGAGGGAAGGAAGGGGACACAGTAGAATAATATATTATACTGATTATCTACTCACACAGAGGCTACCCCAATAGAAGTTTATTAAATGTGACAGTTTTCTGGCTCAAGAGCCATCTGGAATTGTCTGACCATGGCCAGACTATTAAATTATCTCAGCCTCCAAAACAGGGTGACCACATCAGAACTCCAATTAGGAACAGTTCCTGGCCTGTGCCAACCCCTGAACCATGCCTGGGAAGTGCCTGGGAAAATACTGTCAGTCCAGACAAAAACTTTACAAAATCTCTTTCAACAATAAATTGATACAGACAAGAAAGTTCAGTGCAGGAGACAGGTCCCTGAAATGAATTAATTTACCTGTAGAGCAGTAGCTCCAGCCTCTGAGGAATTCCTCTTACTCTGCAGTTCAATGGCTGAAACTGTGGAGCAATAATTTTGCTGACTCCACTCTATTATCTTTTGATGCCTCGGAAAAATTGAGCCTGCAGAACCCTGTGGTATTAACTGACACCCCACAACAGAGATGTTCTTCTTGACCTGTTCAGCAGCAAAGTCAAGGGATTTGGTCCATCAGCCTGCACTCACTTCCTGGCTGACCATCTGCCTGTCTGATCAGAACCCAGGCCTCACTGGGAACCACATCTCAGGCTCAACCAGAACACAGGTGCTGTTTGTCCTCCACAAAGGCAAACATACCAGATGGTTTGGAACATCTGATAGTGGTGAAGGCTACAATTACAAAGGTGTGGATCAAGACATTTTAAGGACCCCTTCTCCAAAGTAAATGGAATGACACTCCCAAAAAGGCAGAATCAAACCTCCAGAAATTCTGGCTTTGCACAAATATAACTGGATGTATCATCTCCTCATGCCTGTGGGCTTCCTGTGAAAACTCTGAGGATTAAATAGTTACCTTCTTTAAATTTTGTTTTATGGTTGTACTGTCTCTCTCCACCACCTTCATCATTTCTTGGCTTGCCATGTACAAGATGTTGGCTGTAGAAAAAGAAACATGCAATAGTGTAAGTATACAGCAAATCTTTTAGGAAAAAAAGATGGGCCTAACCCTGAAAAAAGGCAGAGCAACCAGAGCAGTCACTGTTTCTTCAGTCCCATGGAAAAGAATCCCACTGACAGAAAGAGCAGAATTATTTCACCTAACCAAGTGAGTAAAAAGCCATACAGACTAAATTAAGTCACCTCTTACTAATTAATTCCATAATTAATGGAAAGGGAGACATCTTTGGAATATAACTCTACCCTTACAGACTTATGAATCAGCCAATGGTGATGACTCTCTCTCTCTTCTAACCAGAGAAGGATCTCTGATGACTAGCTTTCCCTACATACTTCTAGAAAGGTAAAGGTAAGCATGATAAATCATCCATGAAGTATACAAAAGTGGGCTTTTAAATACAAAGCATACAATAAAAGGCATTACTAATCAACAGATGATTAAATTATTGACATCCCAACATGCAAGTCATTCAAATATTCAACATAACATATAATAAAAACAATGGCAACTACAAATATCATTGGAAACTGCAGTCCTGCATAATATTGAGGTACCTACTGAGGTAAGACTGGACACCAAATGTCTAAGTCTTACCTTTCTGGAATGTGAAGTATTAAAAATGGCTCAGTGCAATTTATTGTGAGTTGGTTTGCAAGATACTGCCTCAGAGACATAAATAATTAAGTCTAACATTTGGACACCGAATTCATTTTATGAGGTGTTGAGTTCTGGTATGTCTCATGTATATTAGACAGCAATAGGAACTTAGCACCTCTGAAAAGTGGGTTGGTTTGTCTGGATGCCTGAATATTCAGAAATTTAAACATTTTGACACAGGAGGATCACACTGCGTCCACCTTGCCTGGCTTCTGTTGCAACGGAACCTGCAGAAGTTGAATGTACACTGCAAGACCTGGCTTTGAACAAGCACTGTTAGATTATGAGTTCTGCTGTAGAACAAACCTTGTGTATTCAACTGCAGAACTCAGAGTTGCTACATGACCATCGGTGTTGCACCTCCAAAGGGTGTTTTAATAAGGGCTATCCATTTCTGACATCAGTGCTGTACTGAAGAAATGTGAAGCTAGCCAAAGAATTAGCACTTCATTTACCCTTTTTTTCTGCTCAGTGAGCTTACAGGGCTAATAAGATAGCCAAGCCTCTCCTGACCTCACAATATGAAGCCTCTGTGCTTGTGGATCACAGAGACATAACCTGTATGTGAAATGAAAATGAATTACAATAATCTTCTTTCTCAGCAGTTTGCAAAACCAATGGAAGGCCCTGAGTGGCTAAATTACCTTAAAGCATTTCAATTTCCAGGTCCTAGAATGACTGAAAGTATTTTAAAACACTAAATCCTGTCTTGAAATACAGGAGAAAATGGAAAGACTGACTGTTTTTAAAATCTGAAGCAATGGAGTTTTGTGCACAAGTAGTTAATGACAGTGTTGGATCTGATGCTGCTTTGAGACAGGGGTAATACATTCTCACACTGTGAGATAGGGGAGGAAATGGTAATCACACAGGTCTTTGGTCACGACCAAAACATGGAGTTGGCTGAATTCCAGCACTACTCTAAGGAAGCAGAATGCCACCGGAGAGATGAGTGATGGCGCTGGAGATCGAATGTTAAAAGACAAAGCCAGTGCTCTCAAGTAAATAAAAAATTCCTAGAAAGTAGTATCTACTTCTGAGCCAGCCAAAGAAGATGTAATTCAGTTCTATACCTGCAGAGCTCTGTCTTCTTCAATTAAACATTGAACACAGCTAATTCAAGTTCTTCCTTTCCTAGGCAAGATGAAAGGGATACAGATGTGACATCACACAGACAATCCAGAAAATTTACTGGTCCTATCCTACTCTGCTGGGCAAAGGGGTCTCTCTGCAGTTTTATGTCTAGCAACCTGATCATCTAATCCCTTGGTGGAGCTGGCAAAAGTCTGTGCATCTACAGCATTGTTGAGTTCATACCCTGATTGGTGGTTGTCTTCTTAATTCAGTCCCAAACACTGGTGCATTACACACACATTTTAGAATGCACCTTCAAAAATCGTCTAGGAAAACCTTAATTGAGAGATATGAAAGGCAAGTGGTCTAAGTCCACAGGAGAGTCACTAAGTTGATCAAAGGGTTGGAGCACTTCTATGAAGACAGGCTGAGAGAGCTGAGGCTGTTCAGCCTGGAGAAGAGAAGGATTCAGGGAGACCTTACAGCACCTTTCAGTACCTAAAGAGGCTACAAGAAAGCTGGAGAGGGACTTTTCAAAAGCGCCTGGAGGGATAGGACACAGGGGAATGGCCTTAGGATGAAAGAGGGTAGGTTTATACTAGATATAAGGAAGGAAGTAATTCTTTACTGTGAAGGTGGTGAGGCCCTGGCACACGTTGCACAGAGAAGCCATAGATGCCCAATCCCTGGAAGTGTTCCAGGCCAAGATGGATGGGGCTTTGAGCAACTCGATCTAGTGGAAGGTGTCCCTTCTCATGGCAGGGAGGCTGGAACTGGATGATCTTTAAGATCCCTTCCAGTCCAAACCACTCTGTAATTCTACAAGGAAGTCCATAGGTATTTAATTAATTTCAGATTGATTCCTGTTTCTAATGTGATAAACGTGACTTTAGTGCTCAAAAGTCCTACTTACAACAGAATCTGTCTGATCAAAAGCCCTGCTCTGTATCAGAAGGCAGGACATGGAGAGCAGCCCTTTCTACCTGAGATGCTGATCCTTCAGGTGCATGTGGCTATGGATTTACAAAATTTCACAAAGCACTAAGTGCACAAGCCTGGATTTCGCAATAGGACTTGCACAAAACTCCTTATATGGGGATTTTAGTATGTCAAGTTTTCTACTTTCCAGTCCAGAATAAGGTTGTTGTTAGTAGGTCACTGTTTTTTACTGTACCTGCAGTCAGAACTTCTGCATTATCTTGCAGCACCAACAGTGGATGGTTGGCAGGGATGAAAATATTGGTGGTCATCAGTGGAGAACCTGACACATACCAGTTCATTCAACACCACTGGGATTCTGCAGGCAGCTCTCCACTCCCAGTTCAGTCATACAGTGGGAATAGTAAGTACTCCCCTGCTCCCTTTCTCCCATCTTACTGGTTCCTCTGTCCTATCTCCTGTTCTTGGTGGGGTTTGCTCATATTTATGAGGTGCTTGTGCTTTTTTTCAGTAAACAATAAGAAATGAAGTGGAATTCACACACTTAGTAAACTTAGATTAGTCATAGAGATCCTAATAGTAAACAAATAGGACAGCAAAGGCAATAAGGGCACTACTTTGAAGGCTTGGGTACTGTGCAAGAAAGGGAACCAGGAAGACAGGATTAAGCTAAAGCGGATGAATGGGAAGGTTCAAGAGTCTATTTCAACCAAAAAAAAAAAATCCTTCAAATTTTGGAAACATGATCCTATGGAAACCAATAAACAGGAACTTAAACTTCAGCAGGCGTTAAGTAAGAGGAAATTGCAAAGAGCAAAAGTAGGTTTCCAAGAACAAACATTAAAAGATTTAAAAATAAACAATAAAATATTCCTTAGGTATATCAGAAACAAGAGCCCTACAAAAGAATTTGTACAGCTAAAGAAGCAGCTAAAGAAGATAATTACGCTGTTTGGAAGGTAAATTACTTTCCTCTATGGCACCCAACTTTCTTATTCGATACATTCAGGAGATTTCTGATCTCTATATTTTTTCTGGCAATAGCAATTTCTATTTGAGTAGTGAGGTATCAAGAAGCAGCATCAGTGGAGAATATAGAACATATCAGGGTATATTTAGGAGTATTAAGAACCTTAAATAGAGAATTACTGAGTTGGTAACTATCTTGCTATGCAAGAATCACCCTGTCCCCTGGCTTGGGGAGTAGAAAATACTGTCCTGTCTAATTGCTACTGATTTTATAAAGGAAAATAACATTTTAATGATCTATAAGTTCTTCAGTAAGTACAACCAGATGACAAAAACTACAGGTCATCTAAAAGCTCTCTCTTACACATCACACAACAAACTTTGGCTGGAACTAAACAGCTGTAAAATGAAAGGTTGCAATGTGTTAAGAAGGAGTCTGGAAGCAAAGAAAAAAGATTAGGATTAGATTAGATAATCTGTTTTTTATAACGGCAAAGAATAAGGTCTAGATTCATCACAATTTTACACCCCCCCAATTTATAATAATAAAAGATAAATAAATAATAATAAAATAATAACATTTAAATTTTTATTTTAAAATATCTAATAATTATTGAACACACCTGGCAAATTGATCATTTTTGGGATGGATTAAATCACCTCTCATGAAAACTCTCTTTTTAGTGATAAGACCTTTAGACTTAAACTTAAGTGCCTAAAAATGCAGGTGGAATAAATCCTGGCTTAAAATTCTAGTCCAGTTTCAGAATTAAATAATTGGTAACTTTTTTCTTAATGATCTTGTCAATGGATAAGTGGTTTATTGACAGCATTTGCACAGGACACAATACTAGTCAGTTTGTGAGGAACCAGCAGGGAGAATGTGAGACATCCCAAGAGGAGAGAGAAAAAAATCAATGCACTAGTAAAAGAAATTTAAATTATAGAAAAAGTAAGCAAGATACAGGCAGAAAAAAAAATCAGAGCATTTTTTTCCATTACAAGCTTAATGTAAAGAATGGAATCAGAAACCAGAGACCCTTAAGATGACTGCTGTTCACTGTCCACATTAATTTAATATTTGAATCAAAGCATTTATTATATTCATATATAGTAGAAGGAGAATTCTGCAGTACCAGTATAGAAATCACACAACATGTCCACACCTGAAGAGCTGTATATGCTGTGTGCTGAGAGTCACAACCTCTGCAGGATACTGCAAAACTGAGAATGGTGGTGAAAATAATCAAAGAAGTACAATTAAAGATGTGTCGTTGTCATCATGTTTGTGATACTTCAGGATGCACTGGTTTTCCCTCTCTTACAGCACAATATATTTAAATACAAAACAATAAAAGGAAGTACTTTTTAATGTCATATGCAATTAACTATGAACCTTGCTGCCACAGGAAACTGATGCACATATGTATTTGATGCATTCACATTAAGCATGTTGCCCTGAGCTCCTCTAATTGGAAATGCAGTTACTATAATTAATGTTAGGACCTCTTCATATGTATGAAAATCATGTCTCACTTTACAGCATGACAGGTTAACCCATATCAACTTGTGAGCAATGATATTCCCAGGACTTTTTCCTGCAGAACTATTGCTTAACCAGTAATTTACCATTCTTGTACGTAATTTATGTACAGAACAACTTGTCCCTTTAAGGAATGACAGCATTCTCCTCTCCTTGCCCCCCAAACACTTCTCTTAGCTTGTGAAGGTCACTTTGATCCTGTTCCTCTCCAGCATATCTGCAGCACCTTCTAGCACAGTGCCATCTGTAACCTCCGCAAACACATGCCGTGTTCCACCAGTCACATCCCTAACACAACTACTGAATACTAAAGAACTGAAGATAAAACTGTTACAAAACCCTTCTAGCTACATCTTTCAAGTTTCAAAAATCCTCCTGAATCCCATTTTCCACAGTCACACATCTGTCTAGTAGTTGTTGCAGGTATGTCATACTTCCCAAACTTTGTTATAAGAACATAATAGGGAGACACTGTAAAAATCTTTATTAAGGTCAAAATAGCCTAAATCCACTGCTTCCCTCTAATCCACATTATACTGTAAGAAGTTTAATGTCTGTGGAAAGCTATATTGAAAGAGATACCATTATAAAGCAGGAACAGTAACCTTCTCTCTTGCTGCTGTGGAATGCCAATCTGGGCTTCTTCAGAAAAGCTATTTTTCTCAAAAGCTAAGTCACAAGTTCAGGGAGAAATCTCTCTGCTATTTCCTAATGCTATACCCTGCTAACCTTGGCATTTTTTGAATATTTAGTTCTTTCCTTTTCAAAAAAACTTGTTCTGTTTCCCTATTTCATGAATACCAAGCTGCTTTTTCTAAGGAAATAACTCAGAAGAATTTACTTACTTTTTCTGTGTGCAATTAGAAAGTCATCTCAAAGGCTCTCAGGGACTGTTACTTTGAGCTTTTCAGCAGCTCTGAAAATCAGGCTGTGAACTGGGTACAACCAGAAGCTAAGACTTAGATAATAAATGACCTCTGAGATTTTTCCCTAGGCTTTGTCCTGTGAGATCACCTTCTCAGTGCTTGCTACCTGGTGTTACAATCTCTGGAAAGATTTCCAACCCATGCCAATGCCTGGTTTAGCTGAAAATCTCTAAAGATTCTGAGAATCATTATCAAGAGTCCTGGAAAAAATATTTATTAGGTGTCGTTGTCATGATTTCAAGTAGAATATAAAATGCAACCTAGAGTCCATGTGCTGAACTTCCTGAGTAATGAAGTTGTCTCACCGAAATCTGCAGAACTAGTCACTGCACAAAATAAAGCACATCCAGAAATCTGCAGGACCCTGGCTCAAAATACAAACATTGGGAATGCAAACAATAGGCTGTGTAGAAGCTGTATTAGAGTTGTGACCTCAGTGTCTACATTGACTTAGGGTGAGATGTAGCTTTAATCTGTTTGGCAGTCACCAGTGTAGCTCACTACTCATTGAAGAGAGAAATATCTGGGGTTTAGTAAAGGCAGAATAAGACTGAAATTAGTATTCTGAAAAATCATTACATGTGAAAGATAAGATTGTGGGATGAAGGGTCAGGAGGCCTGGAATTTTTCTGAACTATCACTGAAATCCTCTGAGACTCTGTGTAAATTACAAAATCTCTGTCTTGGTTTCCTCATTTTAAAAACATGCTTCAGGCTGTTTTGTCAAAAAAGTGTGTTTTGTAGACTGTAAGTACCTGTAAGTATCTAAAATCAAGACATGACTCTGTGAGAATACTGTGCTTGTTGAATTTAAAATTTTTCTCTGAACTGGCTTAGCGAAGCCCACACAAAATGCTTGGAGGACACAATACTGCACACACACCCCCTTATATGATGTGCTGCCTCTTTCCTTTCAGCAGGAATGCTTGAAGTGACAGTGTTAAATATCTGAAGGATCAGAACTGTCCTGTAGTTTGAAATAGGTGTGTCTTCCATCAGTCCTTAAGTGGTAATTGGTTCAACTGAAATGAGTTGCTCCTGCCATAGGTTGCATGAGTTTTATAAAAAGTTGTGCACTTGGTACAGCTTCCTACTGAAACCAAGTCAGTTCTACCTGGTCGCCAAAGGAGGGACTTTACCAGTGATAAATCATGACAACATTCAGTGTCTGAAGAACTCCACCACAGCACAGTTATAATGGGATGTGTGAATGAGATGAACACCACATACTTTAGGGTAACTTGGATGTTCAGACCCCAAAATGAGAAAGGAGTTCTCATGGACATGAATGTGAGTGCTTCAGAACTCCAGTCAGAGACCCACAGTGGCTTGAAAGCACTTTAATTAGCAAGGACAGTTTGCAATATCAAGGCTGGAGCTGAATCCTAAATCCTGCCTCACCGAGATTTGAATTATGAAGCCATCTCTATCCACTGAAGGTATATAAAATGCAGCTATCTCCTGAAAAGACTGTGGAAGAAAGGAACAAAGTTTATTTTTTTTTCTCATCCTTTGCTTGTAATGCAAAAGCCCAGTACATCTGTGCACTCAATTCCCATCTAGGAAACAGGCTCCTAAAGATCTGGTCTTGAACCAGCCTAGAATTTCTAGGAAAGGAACACACAGAAGCTCTTCAGCTTTCCCTGTAAACATATATTCACTTATTCAATTTGTTTATCTGGTTTAAGAACAAAGACCACTGAAATTGGCTTTAGACTGTTAATTTTCATGGTGTAAATCCATTTCTTCAAATCTGTATTTATGCATATGCTGGACTGATGCATTATGAGTCAGCCTGGGTCAGTGGGATAATCCAAAGTACAGAAAATGAAGCTTATAACACGAATCTTTGCAGTGTCATGGCCTTTGTAACTATTCCTTCATGTGGGTTTTTCACACAACAACTAGGAAAGGAAAAGCATTTCTCAAAAAACAAGGGAACAAAAAAAAGTGGTTGCAAACCTACAGAAACTGGTCAATGTACCTCGTGACAGCTGTAGAACCCCAAAGTGTTTTTATTACATCCTACTGCATCTCAAATTTCGCTGATACCCTTTGTAATTCATAACCAGGTCATCAGAGTTTAATAACAAAAAAATCTATAGTTAATTATCTAAGTATCATAAACAATTAGGCCTTAGAGCTCAAAAGTGAAATCAAAGTTTAAAAAGACAAATACTATGCTTATTGTGCTTTAAACATATAAATATCTTCATAAAATATCATAACTTTTATATGCAGATCTTTTACATTCAAGTTACCTTGAATATGGAAGCCCCTCATTTATTCCCAGGTCAGGTTTATGAAATTTACTGCCAACTTAACTTCTCCCCATGATCCTGGCAATGACCTTTTTCCTGCCCCGGTAGGATCATTCCCTCTCCATGGATTAAAGGTGATTAAGGATCAGTGTCAGTTTAGTCTCATATATTTGCTAAGCAGAGACGACAAACTGTGCCAAAATGTGTTAGATTTATTTGTGGGGGTTTTGTGATAGAGGAACCCCAATTGGGCTCAAATCAAGGATCCAGAAAAGAAAAGACTGCTTTATATCATTGGTAGCTCTTTAACCCAAAGTGTCACAGCAAGGACTTAATATCCTTCAGCTAAATTATTAGTTTTCACAAACAATAATGACTAAAATCAATCAAGCTTTTCAGTGTTTAGGGTTATTTAACCACCAATTCAAGCAGCCAGTTGTTAGATGAATACCTGTATCTATTGAGCTGAACTTCAAACACAGTGATACAGCCACAATGCAGCCAAGCAAATAATGTGTGAAATAGAAAATTTCCTGATTTTGAAGAAATACATATTTAGCATTATTATTATTATTATTTTTCTAAAGATTTTAGAACTATATTCTAAACCAAAATGTTGTCATTTTATTCTATGGACATCAACAGATCTGTGCTGGAACTTGGAAAGCTGTGCAGATTTCAGGGAAGAAACATATTTCTAACTCAGGACAGATAAACTTTATACTTGATTCTTGAAGCAATACAGAGGTTTCCTGTACTTAGACTTAAATATGTGTTCTTCCTCAAGTCTTTAAATTTCTTGCTTGATTATTGAATATCTAAAGATGATTTGTTTTCTTATTTTCAAGAAAAAGATTAGCTTAAGGCTAGATTAATTGTAAACTCACACTAAAAACTGAGGGATCACATTATGTTGTCTGTGGAAAGCCAAAATAGTTGGAATTTTGTCTGTATGTAATGAAATCTTGAAAAAAATTACTTAGATATGGTGCACATATCTGTAAAATATAAAAGAAAGCTATGTCTTTCTGTCTTAACCTTGATAAACTTTGAGAGATATACATGCCCTTGATCAATTTGAAAATCAGCTCTGTGTTGTGGTGCCATGACTGAAGCTCATTCTGTGTGGGTTTGCTCTGTAGTCTATAGCTTAATTACATAAAAATGATACTACGTTTTTTGCTGGCCTAAGGAGATAAAGTTATTGTGATAGAAAGAATAGACAGAAAGAGATGCCATACTAATGAAACAAGAGACTATAACAAGGGGAAAAAAAAACCTTTTCAACTTCATTGGCTAATGAATTTCAGGAAATCATCAGAATAGTTCTTTTTCCAACAAAAATGAGTGGTTGTGAAGATAGCCACAATCTAGACACTTTAATGGATGCACACGCACATTCTTTAATAGCTTGTTCACCAGACTAAAATAAACATAAGGCTACAAAGGGTTACCCGAACTCACTTCATTTCCCCACTGCTGCTGGCTTCAGATTATGTTGACTCTGTCAACAAGATTGTGGCTGTAGGTGTAAATTTATTGAGTCCCATGCATCAAAATATTGTTCTATCTTGTAAGTTAGTAGGAGCTATGCTCTGGAATGGGTACAGGGAGAAACACAAAGCCAAATTTTTACTTCAAGGTCCAGATAATACAGTTTCAGCAGCATCAGCCTTGGAAGAACATACTATAAGAGTTACTAGAGTGAACAAATTCAGAGGAAAAGAAGACGACCACGGCCCTGACTTCATCATGTTTTCCAAATGCAAGGCTGTTGCTGCTACTCATACCAACCAACCCCCTGGACAGACGAATACAGGGTGGAGAGACTTCTTAGCTGTTTGACAAAGGTCACACGTACTAAGGTATTGTCCTTTTTTCCAAAAAATGAATAAACTTTCTTTAGCTAAAACTGGAAGGGGTTTGTAGGAGAGCAGTGATCCCCTGGTGACTGTGGTGCAGGCTGTGGGCATTCTCTGTACTTCTCTAGGGTATTCTGAGACCCTGCAGCGGGGCAAGTTTTATCACCCCTCCTGGCCACCCTCAGCCATCTGCTTCTTCTGGCTCCCTTGATTCTCTTCCCCACCTGTAGAGAACCTCTGCTTTAGATACCTTTTTTAAAAAATTCTTATGTATTCCATCAGCTTTATTTTTACAGGTTTAATGTTACTTAGTTAATTCATCTATTTTTCAAACAACATTTTCCATCTGGTCTCTGTCCTCCCCTGTGTTTGAGGCTTTTAATAAAACACAGCTCACTATGATTAAAAAATAAAAATCTGAAATGCAACCAGGCCCGGAAGAGATCCCTTTAGCATTTAAAATCTTTTGCAAATAATTTGTAATACAGAGGAATATTAAGACGTAGAACTAATCACAACTTGTAAAAGGAATTTCATTTTACACCACATAGGATACAGCCCATGATAGTAAGGGCCTCTCAGGGTCAAGAAATTAGCAAGTGCAGACAAAGACACTGGAAGTCAAGAAACATTTAAAATTCTCTTAACAAACCACAACTGCAATTTAGAGCTACATAGCACTGTAAAAACCTCAGGCCTTTAAACCTTTACCTCTAAGAACCATGTCTTTTTACTAACTGGCAGACTTTTCTATTGCAGTGTTTTTGCTTATTTCTTGGAAGCATTTTGTTCTGACTATTGTTGGAAATGAGAGATTGGACAAGATTGACTTTGGATCTCATTTCCAGATATTAGCTCCTGTGTGAGTCAATAGTATTCCTCAGTATGATAATGATCACATTCATCCACTTTTGAAGTAATTTTTCAGCAATATTTGCCAGCATCTCTAAGAAAATAACCTGTTCGATTAGGACTGTATTATCAGAGTCACAATTCTACTAGATTCAGGTAAAAAAACCTGACAAGTGGCTACAACTTGCTTACTTATTCCACATTTCTTACATAAAAGTCTGAGCATGGGATTCACCTGATTAAATGTGGTAATCTAAAGCTTAATTCTTCTTCCTTCACAGTCAGTAAAAAGTACACAGTTCATCTCATCCTAAAGTATCGACCTAGACAGATGAGATAACTGTTACCTATATATTTCTCCACTGAATATGGCAGGATTTTAAGGGGATTAGTGAATGAATAGAGCTCTATGCTGTAAACATGTTAAGTATTTCTGTTCTAGCACAGGTGTTACCCTTTTGTGAAAATACACAGCCAATATGCCTTCCATCTTCAAATTCTTTGTATCAAACTGCCACATACTCTCTGCCAATTCTCTGCTTTATTCAATACATTCTGAGAACTAGCTGAACAGTCTGTATGTTGCTGGATTCCTTCCTCTACAAGCATCAAGTGCACTACATACTGCACTTTGGATAGCTCAGAATTTTTGATGGACCTAATATTCAACAGGTCTCCCTGCTCTTCTTTCCCAAGCTTGTTATGTCCCTTCATATTCATATACATATTCCGGTTTTTCTCAGTTCTTTCACCTGTGTCTGTTAAGACAATTAACTTATAATTGTGATGATTTTTAAAGGCTTGTAACAGAACTTTATTTTCCATACTTTTGAAATTTATATTATCTGCACATCACATACCTCATCTACCATCTTCCTGCCAGTAGTCCTTGGTCTCTAATGAATTTCTTTTTCTACTTTAATTTTAGACCCTTCATGAGTGCAAATCTGGCCACAGTGATAAAGAGGACTTTTTCATCTGTCCTTTTAAACTCATCGTCAAGCCTTCTTTACTAAATGTTTCAATGTTAATCACTTTTTCATGGTTAAGGAAGCCAAAGCTCCCATGACACTGGTCTTGATTGAAAGCGCTCCAACTTCGGTACACCTGTGCATACTTGCAAATATTCTTCTGAGGAACCTAAAACAGTGGTTTTAACAGCCATGTCTTATGTTCTGTGAAAAACAAGCAGCCTCATTACCCTGTCATTAGTTTCTCACTCTCTCTATTTCCATACATCTTTCTTTCCTGTGTTGACACTGCAGCTTCCCAGGACAGTTCTGATGCTCTGTCTTAAAAAACTATAATTTACTGCCAAATTTTTCACAGAACTCATCTTCTTTTTCACCATTTGCCATTTAATTGCTATTACTGCTATTACTTTAGACTCTTGCTTGTGTTGGCTAAGGACCGCAGTAGAGACTGGGGACACATTTTGTCAGGTACCAGCAGTACTGCACACAGAAAAGCCTGAAGTGATCCTTTCTTCTGTCACACAAGGGTATCCCACAGAACCTCCACAAATTCTTAGTCTCCTTCTTCCAGAACACTTCACTTATGCCTCCCTTAGTAAATCCTGGCAGCAGGATAATTTCACAATAACCTGTTATTACAAAATGCTTGAGAAGTATTTTAAAATATGCAAAACATTGTCAACTCTAAATTCCCATTCCTGGTCTCTGTAAAGGTAAACTGGACAATACACAATTTAAATTAATTATTTGCTGGTAATTGCAGCCAAAGGGAAGAGTCCTAACTGAATGACAGATTGGATTTTTTTGCCTCTAAGAATGAGTTATTCTGTGTGGGAGTGCTAAAGGTCTCGGTCAGGAGTTGGCTTCAGAGGCTATTCAGGCCACCAGAAAAAACATAATTTCTGTTCCACTGATTTTACAGTTTATTTCTAAATCCATCACTGTTCAACACTGAGTTGCAGATATGAACACAGAGTTTTGCTTATCCTTCTGAGGGATTACAATAGGATGATAATTTCCAAAGACTCTGCTATGAAGACAGGCTGAGAGTGTTGGGGCTGTTCAGCCTGGAGAAGAGAAGGCTCCAGGGAGACATTATAGCACCTTCCAGTAGCTAAAGAGGCTACAAGAGAGCTGGAGAGGGACATCTTACAAGGGCATGTAGTGATAGGATAAGGGGGAATAGCTTTAAACTGAATGAGGGCAGGACTAGGTTGTGTATTAGGAAAAAATTCTTTACTGTGAGTGTGGTGAGACACTGGAACAGGTTGCCAAGAGAAGTGGTGGATGTCCCATCCCTGGAAGGGTTGAAGGTCAGGTTGGATTGGACTTTGAGCACCCTGGTCTAGTGGAAGGTGTCCCTGCCCATGGCAGGGGGTTGGAACGAGATAATCTTTAAGGTCCTTTCCAACCCAAACCATTCTGTGACTCCATGATTTTCGTGTGCAGCAGAGCTCATCCATACTTTGACATGCTCCAATATGACTCTCTCAAAATTCCTCTAAGCTCTAAAGCAAAGTTGCTTAAATTGCAAAGTGAAGAATAAATTCTTCATTTGAATTGAAATGCCCTACAAAAAGTAGATTGAATTTTTGAAAATAAGTTTCCATCAGGAAATGTACTACTATCTGGTCACTTTTTTCCTGGTAAGTTGCCCTGTCTTATTTTGAAGTTCTTCAGTGGAGTGTAAAGTTAGTTTTCCTTCTAGTTTATCCTTTGCTCTTGAGGAAGCAATCTCTGACTCTCAGAAAGTGTCAGAAAACAGTGGCAAGAACTAATAATACCAAACAGCACTGTAATTTCCTATGGGGAAAACATATTTTCTACCGGTAATTATTGCCAACAGCAATCTTGGAAATATCGTATAACTTATTGTTTAAAACATCAAACAGAAGGAACTGCTTTGTACCAAGGATGACTAATGCAGGAACATGTGCTTCCACACATACACACACACATTACATAAAATGTTGATGTTTAGAGGTTTACAAGATGCAAACATTGACTTTGGGGTCTGCTTAAGTTTATACTTGAATTTAGAATGAAAACATACCAGTTAACATATAACCATGATCAACAGCAATAGGCAGAAATAGCTGCATTGTTACGGATGGGGTTCTCCAATCTCCTTGGTACTACAGTTGCTGGAAGATTAGAACTATAGAAGAAAATCAGTCAGCTGTGCTTGAGAAAACACAGTGGAGGCTAAAGCCAAAAATAAAAAGTTATCCAACAATTACATCCAGGTGCTTTACAAACAATAGATGCTTTGTTGAGGAGTGCGAAAAACACTCATTTACTCTGTGTGATGAAGCATGTGCAGGTGAAGTGGAGTGTGTGATGGAAACTGAAATGTCTGTGGACTTAATCCTGATCTAAGTTACTTTGGAACAACTCCCATCATCTTCAAATGACAGAACTATCCCTTAGGTAGAAAAATTCATCTCCGTTTTAAGCTCTCACAAACTGTGGCAGATGGCTGTGCCGATAGGATTTCTACCAGGGTAGGGACTTCTGGTCATGGAAAATGTCTGCTTTCACACTGCAAGAGGGGCACAGAAGGGCCTGGTGCAGGAGGTGCTCAGTCCACAGGGGATGGTCATGGTGGGCATTGTAGCAATTCAGCACCTCCACACTGTGGTTCCTGCCTAAGCTCCACTGGGATTACTTTGCTCTACTAGACAAGGGTTTATGTAGGTGAGTAGCTACACGTAGGTCAGTTTAAGTGCTCTTCTGGAGTGGGACCTGACACTGACTCTATCTTGAGGAAGCCTCAGGAAATTCAGCAACTTCACCCATCTTTTGAACAAGGTGAACTTCCTCTCAACTGGAATGGCTTTGATTGGTATGAAAGGTGAACTTTATACTTCATTAAACATAAACCATTGTTTTTAAAGCTCATTTTAAATACACCTAACCACTACACTAATCAGCAAGCCATCTCCTGAGCCACTGGGTTTGCTGTAGGCATTTTCTCCTTGTCCATACTGTCACATTAAAGAATTAGTGAGTGCTGGTGGACATTCTCATGACAAGAAGCAGCAGCTACTGTAACAATTACATGCAAACCAGTGTCCCCTTCAGGCACGTGGAATGGCAGGTGCTGCATTAGTTAGCAGGTTTGTAAATGTCATTTTCCAAAAAAACCTTATTCCAAGACATAAATGTCTAGAGTTTACCCATGGGTATGGTTTTGGCATACGTTTAAGTGCTTTGCTGGTATTGCACGATGAAGGACTTCGGTGAATCAAGCTAAATTCCCAAGCAGTAAACACAAGTCATGACAGAGCCAGGAGCTCTACTCCAGATATTTCCTGGGGGAATTTAGATAGATACCTCTGAGATAAAAGCCATGAGCCTACTGCAGGAGGAGTCCTTCCCCTGAATTCAGGGGGCTTTGTATTGGGCTCAGGGAAAATAAAGTGCCAATTTGCAGATGACTGCTTGGCACAGGCTAACACAAAGCAACTGTAGCTGGTAGCACTTAACTGGCATATACTTATTTTTAACATCCTTTCTCTTTGTTGATGTTACCTCTTCCATTTTTATGCCATTTGCAAGACATCATTAGACTTGCTGTGAATTTGTGGGAGTAAATCGTGTCCCTGGGGATGAAACCTCACCAGGGGTGAATAAACAATCTCCCCTTCCCCAACCAAATCCCAACTGTGCCTCACATTTCATGGAAATGATCAGCAGTTCTGCTATCAAAACATTCACGCCTTATGAGTAATATTTATGATGGGAGCTTTTTATGTTGGGTTTTCCCCGCAAGAAGAAAAAGAGGAATAATTAACAGAAATAAACTCAATGAGAAATTTCCACATTATTACTATTATTTTCATAAGGCTTTCACAGGAAAGTAAAAGCTTTTTCAAGTAATAAAAGTCCTCATTAAACATCTTTCTTTCTTTCTTTCTTTCTTTTGGAAATGGGGTAAATTATGAAGCAGATTGACTTTAAAAAATAAATAGGACTATAAATACATAAAAGTCATTGCCTTCCTCCAGTAATTTAATACGAGCATCCTACTCTAAAATAAGGAAAAGCTTAGTTCACTCACAGAGAGAATAAAGCAGATGTGAGGTTTTTCCATCAGCTTAAGTGCTGTCTTGGTAAGGTGAGTTGTCCGACTACATTAAACAAACATTTTAGTCAGGCATCACACAGGAAAATAAACAGTAGCAGAGGAAACATGAAAATATTAAAGACTGTTATTCTTTGGCCCCTTTTCCTGCGAAGCAGGTGATAAAATATTACTGTGTTTCCACAGGTAAGGAAACACGCTCTTAAACACTTTGCAGAAATACATATTACGATCATCACTTAAAATGTCAGAAGTGGATAGGACTCAACTGTGACAGCACACAGGAGCCTGCCGAGAAACTCTGCAGGAGCAGAGGATTTAGCACGCCAGGCCAGGCTGCTGGGCTACCTAAAGCAGTCTCCTGGCAGCAGCAAATTCAGAGAGAGGCAAAAACCAATTTGCTGGAGACAGCTGTAGAGTTACCTGATTTCAGGACAGACTTCTCTTGAATCCTAATCAGTTAGATGATAATGAGAGGGAGGGACATTATCTACTGTATCATTTTTGTCCTCCTTCTATCTCACTAGGCATCAAAGAATGCACATAGGAAGAAGAGAGGCGACGTGCTGAGCTCCATCCTTTTAGCTCACCAGTGATATACTGCCCTACGCTGCACAGATGTACCATTATTTAGTTTATGTGGATGTAATTTATGTACCATGTCAGTAATTTCTGTATGCCATGAAATTTTGTCTAGCTATCCATCATGTCTGAAATTCTATACACATTTAAATATAAAAGTAGGAAAATATCCTTGAAATTATTTCTGCATTATAGCCAGAAGTTATCTAAAACTTACATTCATCAGAAGAAACAAAGAAATCACTTTTTACTACCAAGGCTTTGATTTCAGTCAGCCTGGAAAAACAACTTCAAAACGTCCTGGTTTGGGTTCAAAGATCTGCACAGTTGCCCAGTGGTGAGGGGGTAGGGAAAGCTTTTATTCTCCTGCCCACTATGAAAAATGTAGGTGTGAGATTGCAAGGTGCTATCTGAAATCTGGTAGTATCAGTTTCTGTCTCTATTTCCAAATGCACTGCATGCACACCAGCCTGTCTAGCCAGTGTGGTTTGGGAAAGCTGCTCATGACTAACATACATATTTATTTATCAAACATATATATTTATCATCATCATGGTTGGGCTTCGCGAGCGAAGATTTGGGAAGGACTCTACCCACATTTGCTACAAGTGGCTGGTGGCTAAAGAGGCCAATGAGAGATAGACAAGTCCAGCTGTAATATAGATTTATAAAGTTAAACTAATGGCTAGGAAGGTTCAGTACATCAATTGGTGTCCTGAGATGTAGGTCTAGATACAGTTCTGCTGCTGACCAGCTATCTGATGCTGGCCAATAGCTCATGGCCTGTCTTGAACATTGGGTTTCTTTTTCAACATACTGATACAGCATTTGAAATAATAAAACCTAGATGAGAATATAATGCACATCTCCCCCTCGGCCATGCAGGCCTCAGTGGACAGGTTTCATTCCATTCAGCACGGAAGGCAAAGCTCTTTTGATTTTGTTTTATAAAACATAATAAAAATCAAAAGAACTATGACTTCTGTGCTGAATTTAGTCGTGCTCATCACAAATTTTGTCACTTTTATGAGTTCAGTTTTAGTTCCAATGCAAGAAAAGAACACCCCTTTCATTTCAAAGCAAAGAAAGAAAAGTAAACTAAATTTTAGCTATGTAATTATATAGTTTTTAAAAATACTCTTTTGGGGGCAAAAACTTATTTCACCATTTCAAGTGAATTCATTTCTCAAGAGCTTACCTAATACTTTAAACACCAGTTTTTAACTCTGAAAAATATAAGCAGGATAGGTGGAGGTGCTATTGAGTTCCACAAGCACAACACCACACACTGTCTTTACCCAAGTATTTTGGTTAGATGGTCATTTCCACAGCATTTTAGACCCAAAAAAAGAACTCTCCAAAAAATTCCCATCTTGCTTGTTAGGAAATGGAGGTGGAAATGTAAAATCAGTTTTCAAAGAAGGCAGGAAGCAAACAACAGGACTGTCACTAGAAACCGGCAGCTGTAAATTGTAACGCAGCCAAAGTATGAGATATCTGACTGCCCTGGCAGCAGCGGTAAAGGCTGCGTGGACAATTCAGATCACACTGTTTTCTGACATCTGAAGCAAAATGAACAGTCAGTAGACACTGAGTAGGATTTATCTCCTCTACTTTTAGATTTCTAGTGAAGAGAGAGTCCCTTTTGTGGTCAGTAAAGTGCAGCAGTCAATTACAAGGTGTGATTCCCCTGTCCTGCTTTAGATGCCAACTACTTGGACAGCATAATGTCCATAGTGGTCAGAAGAAGACCACTTATAATGCTGAATTTAAAATCTCTCTGATAAATAAGAAAGAACTGGAATAGAAACCTCAAGCCATGATAACTCCCAAGGCTGGGAGAATTCAAACCCAGAATGCAATTTTCCAGTTGGCTTCCTGGAGATACAATTTTAAAGTAACTTAATCATTATAAAAACTTCCTATTCCATTTTCATGGCATCTGGAAGCTTATGTGTCACTAGTTTTTGATGTAAATTTATCTCCCAGATGCTATTGGACAGATCTGCAAAATTTATCCTATAAGAAAACTTTTACTCTATGGCACTTCAGGGATGTAATTTTGCCATCCTGTATATCCAACAGAGAGAAGCAGCCACTGCTGGGAGACAAGCCTCAATACCTCAGTTGGGATTTTCACTTCCTATACAGTCCCATGGACATAGAAGTGGAGTGCCTGAAACTGCCTTACCCATTTTCCTCTGTAAAATGAGGGAAATGTAAACACTCCACATGAAATCTGAATGTCTTCACACTTGAGATAAAATTTGAATCCAAACTCTGGAGTTTAATCTTAGTTCTTTGCCTTACAACATCTCTTGGGTGCTTCAATTAAACTAGGAACCTACTGTTTCCAGTCCTCACTCATGTGACAGCCTAAACTCATCTGAAAGCCTCATTTCAGGTTTCTGAGTCCCCTCCTCCCCAACCTGCCCCAACAGCAGAAACCAGACCTCCCCCTGCCCCGGCCCACGGTGCTGCCCTGCTCCCCAACCAGGTTAAACAAACAGGCAGATTCCTTCAGGGAAGTCACAGGTTCAAGATCACAAAGGACCCACCTCGTTTGGGCCAGTTGGAGCTTTTTCTTGCTATTGTGCTTATCTGTATCTTCCCTGTCATCCAGACGTTAACCCCTGACCCATGAGCCCGCTTCTCGAAAAAGCCACGCGGTGTTTACCCATTATGTAATGTCTGTGCTTCTGTGGAAATTCTACAGAAACAAACGGAGGAAGTTTGCCAGTCAAACGGCTGGACAATAAATCCTGTCCCGTGTAGATAGAATGGTTTACTGTCACTGTAAGTCTGCTACTGGCATCTGTCACCGAAGAAATGTTTACAAATTTCAGGGCACCGGAGTGCCAAAGTATTCCAGCACAGCAGGACTGTACATGATTTGTAGAACCATCACCACTGTATTAGATATGGGTAGCCTTGTTTTGCTAGCCTGAATAAACAGAGTGACAATGTTTCAGATAACTCAGGGTCACTAATGTTCAATTTTTCTGTCTATTCATCTCCTAGGTTCAGGAATACAAGTACCCAAATGCTTGTTTATTCATTGTAATGCTTTTTCTGCCCTAAGGTATCTTTACTATCCAGGTAAGCAAAGCCCCTTCAGCCCCTTTTGCTTATTTCTTATAGGTCCTTTATTATTTATACACCCATCCTTCCTTACAATCCATTTTCTTTACAGTTGCTGCTGTCTCTCCTCTTTCTGTACTGTTTCCCCTTTGGGACAAGACATTATATTATGTTCCCTGTCTGCAGTGTCATCGCAGTTCCTCCTGCTGTGTGACTGGGGCTTCTACGTGTCATCAACTATGAAGTTAGGACAACAGAAAGAGATTCCTGGATAAGAAGCAGGAGCAAACATAATTTGGAACAGTGGGACAAATAAGTTAAACAATTCTTCCTTCACAGACTCTTTCAACCAAAGGCCTGATCCTGCTGCCACTGAATGGAGCTTTTCACTCTCGGTGTCAACGAGAGAAGCACTTGGTCTCAGAGTTTCGCTCTAATTAAGTTTTCAAATCTCATTTCCTTTCAGAGCAGAGAAAACATTGTTGTGACTAAGCTTTGGATGTAGTAACAAATCCCTGGCAGGTTGGTTTGTTTTAACGGACGTACTAGTTTAAAGGAAACTTTTACCATCTTTTCTGCTCTTAATCACAGCTTTTATTACAATTACAGTAATGCAACAGAGGTACAGGCCAAAGGCAATATGTGTATTTTTAATAAGTTGACATGCAACCTTCCTGCAGAGGAGAAACAACTTCATTTCTGAACTATATCTAGCAATTTATTAAGGGACAAGGAAATGTTCAAAAAAGCATCCACCATAAATTCAGAGGCTTCAGCAACTCACAGATGAGCAGTCCCATAAGACAGACTCAGTTGTTGTGCTAGGTTTTAGCAAATTTTTGCTGAATGGTAACATTTTCTATTGTCCTCAAACAATGAAAGAGAAGGTTAACAGGCAATATCCGGAAAGCCCAAAGATTATTAATCCACACATGTGGTCCTGAGTCACTGGGCTGTAAAACATCATCAGTTTCCAAAGATGAAACCAAAGCGGAATTCTGCTTGAGAGAGATGATATCACAAGCCCAAAGGAACTACTTGCATCAATAAGGCCTATTTATGCAAGTTTTACAAGACATTGGCTCACAGGGGTTTTCATTCTGGTATAATTAATGCAGCCAACAAACTGACCATAGGGAGAGACCACATCCTACAAGTGAAGGACTTTCAGCCTGGTTTCTTGCCTCAATTTACCTTACAGCTCAGACACAGGTCAGACACTTGTGCACACAGGAAATTACAACAGGCTGACAGGCACACATCAACTGGGCTCATTCACCTGGGGACTGAAGGGCTCAGGGAGTCAGGCTCCAACGGCAGCATACAAAATCTGTTCTGTTCAATTATTCCTGCCACTGGCTGTGGTCTGGGCCAAACAACACATACAAACAATGGCTGGCCATGCCTTTTTGGAGGTTAACGCAGGCCAAGGACCATTTCCAATACAACCCTGGCTGTGTATAATCTGTTTTTTAAACAGGTAAAAGTTTATCTGTGAGGACCAGAGAAGGATTCCTGGCTTGTGGAAATGTGACCCCACAGTCCGCCACATACCTTTTCTCTGAGACACAATTATCAAAGGAAGATGCTTGAACATCTAGTGTAGGTATGACTCTGTGCTTGCTTTCTCCTTTGCCACCAGGAAACTGACATAAATTAATAGGAACTTAAGCAACAAACTATAGGACTTCTATCAGAAATCCACATTACCAGTCAGGAGATTGATTGTGTCAGGCACAGGGTACTGCAGTGGAGTGACTGTCATTATGTTCAGTTTGTACAACATAAATGGGGCTGTCTGGGTTGGCATTAAGAACCCTCCCTGTACCGTCCTACAGAGAGCCTCCCACACAGACCAACACATCCAGAGGTCCACGAAAGGTACAGGACCTCGCTGCAAACCCAGTTACTCTGCACATCTGTTCAGACAATTAGTAGGTAAAGTTTAACTGATAGAAGACAGAGCCCAACTGGAAATGTAGGAATGTGTTTTTATTACTATTAATGCAATCAAAACTTCCTTCTTGCTATTATTACTGCGTTAGCATGTCAATTCTATTCCAAATTGTTTTGAACTGCTAACTTACCAAAATACCTGGAGTATAGCACAATTCACGTTCTGGTTTTCATTCTAAACTTAACATAATTTATCTGAAATTACTCCCCTTCTTAAATTTGTTTCTCTTTCTAGAATGTGCAAAATACACATACAATATGCACTAGAGGAACATTAATCTTTCTCTTTATGCCCAAAAAAGTGCTGAAATTCTTTGCATAAAGTAACTTCTATATGTCGCTGTAGGCTGAAGACTCTTTTCTGAATTTACCAATATTCCAATTCAGCTGACAGAGTCTATATAGCTGGCTAAATCATAGCTTTAAAAAAACAGATGCAAAGAACCCTTTGTGAAACTGATTACTGATTTATATTCGCCATCCAGTACGAATGAAATGCAAAAAGTAGGCAGACATAAACTAGATTGTAAAAAGAGTGTTTCAATCACATGAGAAATCACGTTAGTAGCACAGGTCAGTTTTCTTAAGAAATATATATCCTTCGGGAAAATAGTTTGTTAATTTCCCCCTATGTTTTTTTTTTAATTGACTTATTTGAGATTTTCCTGTACCCACGGTCTTAATTTCAGAAAAGATCAGACCTGTTATTCTTAAAAAACTTGTTCTTTAATATTAAGCTTTTTGTCCACAAAAATAAATCAACATTTACTAAACAAGGAAAAGTACAAAAGATAGTTTTAACCCAGAAAAGGTGCTCACCGATGCAGTCGACGCTGAAGAGATTTATGGAGGTTGTTATGGAAGATTCATCACAGGTCTTCATTCCTCGCAGTGCGAACCGCACCAGGGAGGCCTTGACGCCCTCAGGCAGGAAGGACAGCAGGTAGACAGGCATGTACAGAGCATAGCGGAGCTTGCACAGCAGTGGGGTCATGAGCTTCCCCTGCGGGGACTGAGCCATGCGCTCGATCGTCGGGAACAGCAGCACGGAGCGAAGAACCTGCCAGGACACGAGAAAACCACTGTCAGAGGAGTCCTGCAGCACCACAGCCCAGCCCGGGAGGCTGAATTTGGAAACGAGTCCCCCACTTGAAATGAAATGGGGTTTCCAGGCGCGTTGCACCTCAGACATGCAGGCAGGATTTGTGGAGTGTCCATGTTAAATTTTTTAAAAGATGAAGCAAACAAGTACATGGTTATGAAATGCTCAGTTTTATGATAAGGAGGTGAAGAACTTCAGAGGTGAGTCCTTTGGGGATCATGATGTACCTGGAAGCACCAGCAGTGCTGGTTCCAGTAGGAGTAACCCCAGCAGAGGGCAGCAGGCAGGAGCCCTCCGCTCAGTCCCGGCGGGCTTTACATGTCAGGAAAAGTACGTTGCTTTTTATTTCTGGTAAACTATTTTCTCCAAGTAAACCAACCACATTAAAATGCATCAGCCACTGTGATGGCTGTGTTACAGTTTGACAACACACAGGGTTTTAAATTTGCAGTTCAATATAGGTAAACTTGGTCAGAACAAGCATAAAAGTGCACAGCCCTTTCACTGTGGTGCGTACACTGACACATAATATTGCTTTTTGTATGTTATAATGAAATAGACATATTCTATAGCTGGTAATCAGTTTATGTGGTGATAACAGAATACACTGTAGCCTTAAAATACAAAGAAATTAATTAAAAACCCATCCACACTAATCAAAAATGAATTAATATACCTACTCTCAGCTATATTGCAATGTTAAGATCAAGCAAATATTCTAAAAAGATAACTGCAACGTTTTTCCAGAAGTAAAAATATATTGTAATAATTCACAGAGGAATAACCATCAAAGACACACACAGTACCTAACAGAAGTATCAACAAAGTAAAGTAAGAGAGATTCTGGATATTGCATTTGCAGATAATTAGGTATAAACAGCTGGGCTTTCCTGGTGACTCAAGATAAATAAAACTGATGCAGTTACATATGCCTGCTCTACTGCACATGTCATTCTAAATATTGTGCAAATTAGATTAATATTTTAATAAAAATATTTAAAAATAATTGTCTTTACTTTCAGATGAGACAGCTAATGTATGCCACTACACCTGTGTGCAGCACCCCGGTCTCAGTGGCTCTCCAATGGAAGGCAGGGCATGTCACTAAGAGATGCTTACAAGATCTGGGCATTGTAACATAGCAAACATTCAGGAAATATGATAAAATCACAGGATCCTTTAGGTTGGAGAAGGCCCTTAAGATCATCAAGTCCAACTGTTAACCTGGCACTGCCACATCCACCACTAAATCAAGTGCCTCATCTACACATCATTTAAATACCTCCGGGGATGGTGAATCAACCACTTCCTGGGGCAGCCTGTTCCAGTGCTAGATAACCCTTTCCGTGAAGGAATTTTCCCAATATCCAATCTAAACCTTCCCTGGCACAACTTCAAGCCATTTCCTCTTGTCCTATAACTTGTTCCTTGGGAAAAGAGACTGACTCCCACCTGGTTACAATCTCCTTTCAGGTATTTGTAGAGAGCAATAATGTCCCCCTGAATCTCCTTTTCTCCACTCAGCTCCCTCAGCTGCTTCTTATCAGACTTGCACTCCAGACCCTTCACCAGCTCCGTTGCCCTTCCCTGGACACCCTCTAGTACCTCAGTGTCTTTCTTGTAGTAAGAGGCCCAAAACTGAACACAGGATTCCAGGTGTGGCCTCATCAGTGCCAAGTACAGGGGACAATCACTGCCCTCGTCCTGCTGTCTACACACATCTGTGTGTCTAAGTTGTGTAGCAGATCACCAACCATTTCCTCTCAGATTACTGTGGCTTCAGTCTGCTTTACCATCCCTGTCTTCCAGCTCAGGGGCCTGGATACCTGGAGAACAACTGGTCAGAGTAAGGTATTGATCTGCTGGCTCTTCCTGTTTCTTCCCTCATGATTCCCTGCAGCTGGAAGACTGAGGAGAACACTACTTGTGCTCCTGATTCCCTAACCAGTCGTCCCATGGCCCTGAAGTCTCTCTTGGTTTCCCTCAGACTGCTTGTTGCAACTTCATTGTTACCTAGGTGAAAAATCAATAGTGGATAATAATCCAAGAGCCATACCAGGGCGGAAAGCTTTCTCTTCACATCTTTAACCTGGGACCCAGGGAGGCAGCAGGTTTCTGTAAGAAGTGGGTCCTTCTGTTCCCTTCAGGAGGAATGTCCCACGAAAATGACTCATCTTTTTTCTTACAGAAGCAGTTTTGATGAGGGGTGCAGGGTGACAACCTCAGCAACACCTCCAAGCCAGGTGAACCATTATTCTGATTACTGTACTTGCAGAGCCTCACATCTGTTATTCTACAGCACCTGGAGAGGTGGGGCAGTCTCAGAGGAGATGCACCAGCTGTGCCATGAGGGAACTTTTTGCCATTGCCCTGTCCCTTAAGTCACTGTGTTCAGCCAGGCAGAGAGAGGGCAGGGAATTCTCCATGTCATGCATCCATCATCAGAAACTTGCCATACTGAACTTTTTATACTATTTTAAAAGACTTTGAAAGAGCTATTTATATAAAATAATTATTTTAAGAAATCCTTCTACTTTCCAGTTGATCCTACTTTGGTTTGAAACAAAGAAAAATACCTTCTCAGGGAAATCAATCCTGGGCCTCTTTTTATTAAAGGCAACCAGCAGCTGAAGTATAGGAATGCAAAACTTGTACTAAATTATATGGTAGTTTTGTGATACTTCAGCTAGGAGCTGAACCCAAACTGTTGTGATCTAAAGCAGATTTGACCTGCATTCCCAGGCACACTTTAATCCCTTGACATTGCAGTTTATAGATATAGGATTAGTTGCTTGGAGGGCTGCACTAACCACTGGGGAAGCTGCTAAACCTTGCAGGAAAAGGACAAACCAAGAAAGTTGTTCCAATGTCCTATGCATTCCTGCATTTTGTAATTGCACACTTATTTAAAAGATGGTGGTAAGATGGAGGATAATTTAATTTTTTTAAAATATTTTTCTCTTAATACGGAAATGTAAAATTTTTATTTTTCAGACACTTATCAACTATTTCTTACTTTCCTGCTACATTCTCAAGCCAGCATTTTGAAATGCGCATTTCACTGTAGAATTCCTTAAAGATGTAGTTCAACTTCATTGCAACAGAACTGCAGATACAACAGATTTAACCCATTTTATTATAAGGATGCATATGACCATAAAAAAATACGTCATATTTGTTTCTTGAAATAAGTGAAGCAGAAATATTCAAGTAAAATGAAGGAAATTATTAAGATGCAAATGGTCAACATCAGTTAATAGTTTTTCTTATTTTTCAAATGGCTGGATCTTATCTATATGAATTAACACCAGCTGAAATCAGGTTGATGGCACAGAATTATATTCAAGTTAAAACTTTCAGAATTATTATAAGACCAGTGAAAATATAATAAGAGAGAGAAATCCAGATTCACCTGGTTTAAACTACTCTCAATTCAATGTCCAGTGATTTTTATGTGTTAATCACATGGAAAAGCAGAGAGTTGGGTGAACAGAGACACAGGTCACAGAGATTCAGGTGGATCTTGGGACTACAGAAAGTTGGCTGGTGAATCTACTGAAGGCAAACACACCCTCTGTCCAGGAGTTGCTGAGAGCTGTGGGTTGTATCACCTACCTCTGCTGTTCTTTGGTCTAGCCACTAAAAATAGTACATGTACTATGAAGTTATACTGGAATTGCCACTGTTGACTGTTGTGACAATAAACAGTATTTGTAAATCTGACACTCGATTTATTTACCAGTTATTTATTTATCATGCTATTAAACTGCAAGATTTCAACACTCAGGATGATGCATATATCAAAGTTCAATGTTCAAGCATAGATGCTCTTTGGGTTAGTCACTAAACAGCTGCTTCTATTTCATCATTAATTTTTAACCCTAAATTTCACAGGGCTCAAGACCTGAATGGTTCAAGCATCTATAATACGATTCAGTGTCTCAGAAGTTCTACATCTTGTTACGAATCAAAAGCTAGCAGTACCTGCAAACTCTTCACATAATTCCTGTGGCTGCCATGGCAGTTCCTAGTCCCTAGTCAAGCAGTGCATATATATATATATATATATATATATATATATATATGTGAAAATGCGAAAACGAAGTGATGCATGGCCTGAGCATGTGTCCAGAGAACAAACTGCCCTAACAGTCTAGAATGTTCTGCCCTTTATTTCTTCAACACACACCACAGTAGGAAGGTGTATGGACTTCAAGAATTTCCCTCCTGCCACTGTTTACATACTTCGGTATTTAGAGCAATCAGTCCATCAACTTCAAGAATGTATGACCTGCACAGTAAATTTTAGAAAACAAAAAATAAATAGAAACTATTTATTTTATGGGAAAAGTGAGCTTTCAAAGCAAAGATTATTAAATACCCATTCCCTGAAAGCATGGCAAGGTGCTTTGTTTAGGAAGGATCCCTAAATGAATGTGATTCACTTCCATCTGATTACTCCTTCATATAAATATCAAAAATAGAACAAAGGCTTCCTCAAAACTACCTAAGAACATATACATTCCTGTAAATCTGGGCTTTGTATTCAGCTTCTAACCTATCTAAAACAAGATGACAAGATGACAACTAAGTACCTTCAGACTTCACTGGATAATAGTTATGTCAACATGGTTTTGGATTTACAGAAATAGTTGGAAGTTTTTTTGTTTTGATTAAAATGAGAACATTGTACAAAAAGCCTAACAACTAAATTTACAGTAAGTTGATGTTTATCACAGCACAATTTAATAGTCTCAACCACACCATCAAAGGATTTCTGTGAAGTGTTTAAATGGTTTCCTTACAAAAACACTAAAAGCATGCAAATCATATAAAGCTAAAAAAACCCCACACAGTAATATTTTTCATTAGTGCCCTCCACTGAAAGGGTTGAAATATATTAATCAGCTATGATTTAAAGTTTGAGTGGTTAATATTAATTGTACAGGGCCTGGTAAATGACAGTGCTGAGGAAGTAAAACCATACTTAAAAACTAGATGCCATTCACAACCAGTATACCAAAAAAGTGACTCGATTTTCAGATCAGCTAAGTCCTTTGACGACAACAAGAGGAGCTTGGTACTTTTGAAATCAGTCAGTTTTGATTACACAAGAAATGCTGGTTAGAGACTCAGATACCCCAGGTGTGTGCCCTCCTGAGCTCACATAGCCGAGGGCCTGAGAGGGCTCTCATTGTGCCACCTGCTCTTAATACAGAGAGACGTTTTGATAAGAGAAGTAAAATAGGAGAGAAGAGCAGGGAGAATGTGAGAAGGCAGACAATGACTGACAGAAAGGAGCAGGAGCCATTCCAAAGATTTGTTTCAGAAGAGATCCCAAGTAGGTGAATTCATTAATTAACAGCCAGGCTTTCTCAGTCCTTTGGCTCTCAACGGAGAGACCACTCCTGCCCATGACAGCCCACAGGTATGCTCAGATATCTCTACCAGAGTTGTAAAATAACAAGACTGACACACCGAACAAAATACCAGAAAGTGAAACTTCCTCAGAAATAACCCACTGATTCACTCTGTTTTAATGGCAGAAGCAGCAGTCGCTGGGGGTTCACACTGGATTTGCGTGGGGACGGACCCATCGCACGGCCCGATGCTCAGTAACAAAGCACTCAAGCACAGCTCTGCAGTTCACCCGCAGCCCCACACCCACAGCACCACTGTGTGCATGGCTTCAAATCACAGGGCTGGGAAGTTTTATTTAAAATTCCTTCAAAACCCTGAGAAAAGCAAAAGCTGCTTCTCTGTCAAAAGCAGCACTTCTTTTGATATATATTAGTTCATCAAATGTATTAGTTTGTTATTCCTCTGTTGTGTTGGCAGAGGAAAAGCTATTATCTGTCAGGTGAAACCTAGTAAATTTTTCAAAGATAACATAATGATGCACTTAGTGGTAATCTACAGTCTACCCTTGACACGGAATGCCACATTAATCACAATTTCTTCTACTCAGTATGCAGAAATCTGCAGGCAAAACAACGAGGATCAGGGAAGTATTCCCTGCTTTATTGCCACAGCTGTGCCGAGCAGATTTCCAAGAAAACACACAGGACAAACCACACAGTGTTGGCTTCGGCTGTCCTCTCACTAGAGCAGGACTTGCTGGGCTTGCCCCTTCACTGTGGTCAGTCATGAATTATATACAATATAATATAATAAATATTCTACTATATATAATATAGTAGAATATTATGTGGTATATTAATACAATATAATATAATATAATATAATATAATATAATATAATATAATATAATATAATATAATATAATATAATATATATAATATGGAGTTCTATTTTAAAATCTTGAATAATTTCTTCTTCAGCTGTTCAAGATGTCATTTGGTTTGCTGTACCAGCAAGCTGTCACAGCTCGATATCAACAAACCCACAGGATTTCATGACAGCAAAAGAACCAAAGAATGAACACAAGTGACAAAAAATTGTTTTTCTCCTGGTGTGAAGTCAGACCATACTGTGTGCACTTTCTTCTATTCTACCTTATGGATCTCCTGTGATTCTAAACAAATATTTGGACATATTAAATAGGTAACAAGTATCTCAAACACAGTTAACAGAGAACCTTATAACCAATGATTTCAAAGTGCTTTATAAGAACTAAGCTTTTTATTGACAAATAAACTGAAGTTAGATGACTCCACATAAAAATATACACTGTAAAAGCAGGAATATTTAAAAGGACTTTGTGGTAATTCACAATACTCTGCTCTAACCAAAGCTTACTTTTCTGGGTAACCAAACTGTTTCCGTAAAATAAAGCGGTAAAATATGCAAATAAGCAACATTTTGCAGAAAATGTTGTATTTTTTTGTTACAACAAATGTCATGGTGGTTTAGCTCCTTAGCAGCTGCTTTAGTGAAAGGGAATCTTCTGTTATCATCTTCTATAGCCTGCTCTCAACATACAGGGTGCTATAGAACAGGGCAGGGGCATGTACATTTGATTTCACACTTTCAACCTAAATTTTCTACATTTCCTATTTCTTAGTTCCCAAATTTTCCTTTTGGCATCAGATGCATTTAATTTTTTCTATTACTTTCATTCCAGACTTCTCATTTTATTACGTATAATCTGCGAGAGTATGTGACAGAAGGAAGGATTTTTTAATTTTCTATGAAAAGCCTTTGCATACAAAGAGCATAATTTGCTCCCTGCAGAGCTGAGTTTGTTTTCCAAACAAAAGCACAGTTAGTGTATGCAACTCTGTGAACCTGCTGTTAGAACTCTAAATAATACACTTAAATTTTCCCTGATGGGCTGAATGAATTCTTGCTCCCGAAGAAAAGTAAACTTTTTGAGTGCCACTAACAGCATCACGGTGATGTTTGTCAGCTCAGATTCACTAAGGGGTATTTGAATTTTCACAGTTTGAGAACAGACTGGATCTAGGATCAAGGAGTGATCACAGGACCTTTTGGTAGAATTTTCACAGGCATACTGAGGATCTAGCTAGGGATCAAGTTCTTTAGGGGAACTTACACATGCAGGGCTGTGAAGGCACATGGAGGATGCACAGACACTCACAGGCAGAATTTCTCTCACAGTATCTGAAGAAATTACGGTTCAGTTGAGCAGAACTACTTAATGCCATCTTTAAACATACAATGACCCAGTCAGCTTTCTCATGTAGGTGAGAGCACAGTAGTGTAAATGCAACAGGACAAAACCAGAGAGCAATGTGCTTAAAGATGATCGCGATTTACAGCCAGGACGTTGTTTTCCTTTTATATAGGCACAAATGCATCCAAACAGTAGCGCCAAAGACACAAAACACAAGTATATAAACACTGAATGCACTTTTAAGGACTGAGCAAGAAAATGTGCAAGCAGTCCATAGATCCATTTACCAAATAAACCTTGGACTGAATTTTGCTTGACAACATCATTGCCATTCCCTTTAAGGTGCTGGGCCTCGGTTCTGCCTTGGGCATGTGCCAAGTCCAACACATGCACACATGCACACACACACATGCACATAACGACCAGGTACATGCTTCTAATTTTTCACTGAATAAATACAGCAATACCTAGGGATCTCCATCCAGCACTGGCTACATGAATATTAATGACATCTTACACTAAAAGAGTAAATTCATAAATAGAGTAAAGTATGCATATATGCACAGAGCTGAGCTACGCCAGAACAGCAGTATGGTAAACAGTTCTCTTTGTCAGTGTAGTAATAATCTAAGCTTTATCACATTAGAGGCACTGATTTTTGATAATCCTGCATGGTTTTTTTTCCCCTTGTATGCCTTCTGTAAATAGAAAGAGGTGAAACTAGTAGAAAATTTTTATCACCTAAAATGTGATAAAAATTGTGTCTACCAATTTGCATTGTAGCCTCAGTACTGGTAAGTGGAACTGGGCTAAGACCTAAGCTCCAGGACCAAAACCTTTTAGTATGTTCTCTGCCATGATTTTGACCAAAGCCAGACGTCCTGAGATGACATCTGGGCACAGGTTAGAAAACAGCACAGACCAAGGACTCTCCGAAATACAGAATGTGTATGAAGTGATCATGTTTGGAGCTAGGAGAAAAGGAGAAAGTTTCACTGTTGGAATCTAAGCTGTACTTTGCCACTTGCTGTCAAGAGCCACAGGACGGGCCCTGGTTTGTTTTATACAGAAAAATAATTTAAACACTAGCTTTAGCACATCTACCTCATTCAATCAGAAATACCTTGAACTGTTCAGAGAGATTTAATAATCAATTTTGCCTACATGAGATTCTAAATACACTGTGTATCATCCTTGGCAACTACATACAGATCCTCCCTCTGTTATCAAGAGATCATTCATCAGATGCTCAGCAAGGAAAGAACAGCCAGTCACTAACTCCATATGTCTTTACATACAGAGGTGTTAATGGCATCTGCTGAAATTCCACCATGAAATGGTGGGAAAATAACTGAGAATAAACCTTTGTATTTTTCAGAGTTCAATTTGGCTTACTGTTATCCAAGTTCACTACTGGTTCTTAGCTGAGGCGCCCGAGTTAGGAATTAAATCACCCCACGGCTCCCAGTTGAAGTCAGTCGTGGACAGATCCTCAGATGGCAAATGAATTAAACCCACTTTCTAATAGAATCTTCTGCTTCCCACTAACTACAGAGGACCTAAGACTTCTAGTTAGGAGCTTCATAATATAGAACAAAATGAGACTCCTCCTCCAAGGGAGAAGTAGCAGAGCACACTTTCACATAAATACTTTGAGGGAAACAAATGCTACCATTAAGCAGTATTTGAGCAAGTGTTCTCTAAAGAGGCTCATTCATAGCAGTGTATTAGCTCCAGTACCAAAACCACTATGTAAATATATTGGTACCCCTTAACATGGCAATGTAAAAAGACCAGAATTTAGTATTTAGTTCTGTAAAAGCAGTAGATATGCAGTAATTCCAATATTTGGTCAATGTTTGAAGATCTGATTTTCAAATTACAGACAGGCAGTATAAGAGAAGAAGCTAGAGGTATTTCATACTGATTGTCACTACCTCTTTTGTAGCTAGACTGCAGTTTCTATGGACATAGTGCTACACTACATACCAAACTACCTTTCTGAGATCCAACTTGGGTATCTGCTTTATGATGCTTAAGGCAATTTTTCCAAGCAGAAGTACAGAAAAAAACCCACTTACAGACAAAACGCCCAAAACAACACCCACCTTCACCCCACCCCCCAAACTGGAAAAAGATGGTATAATGATGAGGTTCTGTTAAGTTAAATTTGGCATTTTAAATATTCATCTCACTGAACCAACTCAGAAGCTACTACTATCTTTAAATATGCCCAGGAAAAATAATGTAAAGCATGAATGAGTAGGAAAAAGCCTGGCAAGTAATTCAGCTGCAAGGACATATGGGAGATGGTGATATGCAAGTGTGCAACACGATATGGTGCAGAAAGCAAATGAGAGAGAAGCTCTGCGACTTCATGTTTGTTACACACAGTGAGGAAACACAACACAAATGCCAGAGGAAGCTCTGCCTCTGGGAGGCAACTGAGATTGCATTTTGTGCTCTACATGCTAAAGGGAAAGATTTCAGCCAAAAGCCAGCCACAAATACAGCCTAAAATTAACAAGGGGATTGGATGATAAAATCGTTGAAGGAAATATTTATAGAGAAAAACTATGAACAGCTTGGCAAAATGGGAGCAAAAAGGAAATGACGTGGAGAATTGTAACTACGCAAATTTTTAAGGGCTATAAATGCAAAGGATGTGAAATAATATTTTGGGTGAAACGAGTGACATAAGTAGATTGTGACAGAAAGAAATGAAAAAAATTGAAATGCTAAAGCAAGTATCAGAAGTCTGTATTGACGTAAATTTTTATGCTGCACCAAACTATCGGGTCCCAGCTGTAGGACCATTACCAACAGGGGTGGTGCAAGAGAGAGCAGTGCCACCTTACATGGATGTGACAGACAGCCTTGATTTCCCAAACTGCAATATTGTGTCAGGAGATATAAAAAAATAGTCAACGTAAGGCCTGATAATCTTATTTATATATTCAACTTCTCTCATGTAACTACGTTGTCCTGGGACTACGGCGTATTACATACACTGATTAAACCAATGATCCAGGAAGAATGAAAAGCAAATGCATTGACTCAAAATGTGGGTTCCTTCTATCCTTTGTTTCGTGTGAATGTTAACCACATTCAAAAATTAAAAATTCAAAGCATGTTTCAGCTATACAGCAAGTTGGCAGAATATTTGCAGAGTGGCTATGTCCAGGAAAGAAATATATCCTTTAGGGAGGAGAAAACCAATCAAACATTATGTCAATGGTTTTACCACTCCTCCAAAAAAAAAAAATCAGAAAAAAAACTGAAGTAGAGAACTCTATGGAAAAAATATTTCTCTCTAATTCAAAGAATTCTGTTAATAAGATGAACTTTTCAACACTCAAGCATAAGAATGATCATTAAACCCAGTCCAAAACCGTTCTGCATTTCCTTTCCATCAAGCTGTAAGAAATCCTCCAGCACCCAATGATAAATTTTATGATGCTTTGGAAAAAGATCCAAATCCCCCAAACTGATGATCCAGCACAGGATGATAAGACGGCAGACTCACAGCACTACCACTCTCTTGGGCCCCCTTTTCTGATATGGAACTCATGAAATTAAAATGGAGAATACTTTTATGATTTCAAATCTTTGATGAATTTTACTGTGAGCATGTAAACAAGGTTTTCAGTGTTATGGGAACACTGTATATACTGTCTACCTGCGGTCAATCTTTACCACTTCCAAGGAAGGCAAATGAGGGCACAGAAGCTATACCTCAAGTCAGGGTAAAAAATATTTGTTGGACAACTATGGGAAGGTCCATAAACAGGAGTTTAGGTACTGAAATATTATGCATGCTTTATACTAATGATTGAATTTCATACACATATATCTATGAATAACATTTACAATATATATGCAAAAATGACAGCCACCAGAACAAATGTACTCTCTTAGCTTTTTTTATATTCCATTAACTACTCACATTCACTAAAAACAATATAGTTTTCTTATCTGTTACTTATTTGGATGGTTACTTCAGATTTAATATTTTCATGTCCAGAAATTCATTTCGAATTTCTGAATTTATTTATATCTATCTGATCCTATATACATATTGTATTCTAATACAACACAATAGATAATCACATAACAATTTTATTTTTCTCTGTATTTATTCCTATCAATGTTTACAGAAGGCACTCATATACACATAATGAGGTTAAACAAGCCAAGATACCCTGAACTCCTCCCATAATTTAGGTTCCTTATTATCTTCCTAGGCTTTCCCTCTTTCCCTCTACTTATTTCAGCCTGAATTCCTCTTTCTTCAATACAGCTGGCTGGAAATGACCTTGTATGATACTATTTACGCTTTTCTGTCCTATAAATTATATTACACTGGACTAAAATGTGACATGTATCATTCATCTTCTCAAGAGCACTGATGGAGACCCCTAGCCCTTTATTTATACTTTGTTACTCCACACACGCAGTGGGAAAAACAGGCTCCTCTAAAACCTTATCTGTACAAATATGACTTATGAGATGTATAAGAAACAATAAGTGGAGAGTATATGAAGAAAACACTTTTTAGTCCCATTCCTTCACACCCAGACTTCTAATTCTTATGTGTACAGCAGACAAGGCTGCCTCCTTGAAGTGCTCTGCTGATGTGGATGTCTTCTCAACATTCTCACCCGTGCTCCTTGGCCTGATTGTCACTCAAAGGTCAAACTAGACCACAGTCAGCAAGAGCTGAGGCATGAGAGAAGTGGTAGCCAACCTCTAATCAATGTCTCCTCTAGAGATCTGTAAAGCAGCTAGAAATTCATAACATACTTTTAACAAAACAGTATTGCCTTACTACTGTGTTGCATCAGATCCCAAGCTCAGCCTGGCTGTGTGACAAGGCCTGTCTCCTGTCTGAATGCTCTTTTCCATTTATCTTTGATGTCAGGGATGTCTCTGCCTCTTTGTATCTGGTGTATTCTCCTTTGTTCATACTTAACTTTATGTTTTTACAGATAAAATTACTTACAGCATACTCTATTAGATTGGGACATTCAATTCAGTGTAAGGAAGAGACCACTTTCCCTTCTCTGTGACCACAGGGACAACCCACACAGCCCTTTCTCACCTCCAAAATACTTCACTATTCACTGATCTTAGGGGAGCTGGTCAACTTAGATAGGTCTCCATCACTCTGAATTACAAAAGAGAGAACTTCAGAGCCTCCAACAGGCTGGCTGCAGGGTAACATAAATTCAAACAACCACGTATCCCACGTTTTTAGCTATTCCTATATGGAATTATACAGAAAGCATCAGCTGTATCAGTTCTTCAGGAAGCAGTGTACCTAAATATATACTTCCTGGAAGATTTCTCTAAGAAACAACATACATACAAATCTTCCTGAACACCTCAGAAATGTATTGTTTCCAAACATTTCAACAGTATTAACTTCATTCAAGATACAGGGTAATGAAAGGTACAGGGCACACTGAGACTCATCTTGTAAAGCTGTGCACAATCTTCACAACTTCAGTATTCTACCATGGTACCAACTGTTGCAAAATGTAAGGTCATACTAAGATTTTTTTTTTTTAAAGGAATATTAAAGTTATATGGACAATGTTGTCCTCAGTTATATCAGAAAAAGTCACTATTTGCAAATGGAACATAAATATATGTAAGCCAAGCAACAGTTAATGAAATCTAAGGGAAAACTCCCTTTTTGTGTAAGCTGGTTTGTATTTCTCAACCATCAGTTTTCTTGTATAACTCCTTTGAAGTTGTCAATTGTAATACAATGAATCACAACAAACTGAATTTTAATCTTATAAGTTATTTAACTTATATTTACTTCCATTCAATATATCCAGTATTATCATATAAATGACACTTCCTTCAACATCTGAATTTGACCCACTATGTTCAAATATATATAAACCCCACACTCTTCAAATAGATTCAAACCTCAGCTTATTTTTTTACTATTTTCTATTTTCTTTCAGTGTCTACCTGATATAAATAGCAGGCAATATTCTCATCTGTTTAAAATACTCTACAGTGATCACATGGTTTTTCCATGTCCTGGCACCTTCTTTATTTAACATATATGATCCAATTTTATTTGAAGTACATCTTTAAGACCCCAAGCCTCCAGTGCTTCCTGGCAGTTCCACTTGGATGGAAACAAAATTCAAGGACCAGCATTTTTGTTAATGTATTTGTATTCCAAACTGTAATCTCCAGTGTAATGACAAATACAGTGATTATATCCTTAGGTATATAGACCTGAGTGTCATTCGCACCAAGGTGAGGTGTGACTAAATTTATGTCTACTTTAAGGTCACTTTCCACTGACTTAGCATAAATTTGATTCTGTGCCTTATAGGTTGCAGTCCTGCATCCAAACTCACTGGACCAGCCATATGAAGAGTCCTGTTAAAACATGAATCACAATCAGGCTTCTACAGTATTAACTTTTGTGCTGTATTATTAGGAGAATACTAGAAGTTGCCCTTCAAAGTTTAATTACAAAAGAACTAAAATGGGACGAAACCAAATGAGGACATATCTTTCCATAGCAAGACAGTGAGAAGCATGGAAATCTTGGTCGTATCCAACTTCAGCTGCTAAGAGTAAGAAATCAGCTTTGTCAACAGTGGTCACAAGTAGAGTAATCAAAAAGGTAGACCACTAATGAGACTTCATCGTGTCCAGTACCCTACTGAATACTTCTGGTCCTCTGTGATTCCACCTACTGCACGGTGGGGGTGTAATCTTGCTCCTGTTGAAACCAGCGGCAAAATTTTCATCAATTTAATACATCTTCCTTCTGCCCCATGAATAAATTCTGATTTAAGGATTTATTTTTCAGTTATTAAATGTGACAGTCTACAGTCAATGTAGATCTCACCAAAGACAATATCCCAGCTCTAGAAACCAGGACTCTCTTATCTATTCTTGGACAGCCAGATGAAGACCATGGTTGCCGTAAAACAGTGATCATGATAGTTAGAGATTAACCTCTTGGAATGACAAGTAGATGGACACTTTTCACAATTCCCTTTGAAATCAATATGCTTTCAATCACACCTTTCAAAAGCTGTCAGTATTTTTCCTGTACCTGACTTCCAATGCTGAAACCTGTTTGATAGTAACAGGAGAGGGGCCATCCATACCTCACCTTACAAGTGGGTCACAGCACAGGAAAAAATTATCTGTTGTTTCACATTACTTGAAATATTTTCCAGTAAGAAATACTCCTAGAATTTTTCCAGCTGAAGCCCAGAATTCTGCTAAATACACAAAAGACTCAGAAGTGTTCTCTACAGACACTGCAAACTATTTTTCAACAGGTCAGCTCTACATACTGAACTATTTGCAAATTATTAAAAATATAAAAAATATTAAACACACAGACTGTTCATTACATTTACAAGTCTCACAGGGCTGAAATGCAAATTACTCTGTACTACAAATATTTGGGTAACTGAAAACTTGCCCAAAATGTTTGAATTAAAAAAAAAAAGAAAAAAAGAAAAAGCCTTTTTATGGGTTAAGGTAATAATGAGAAAACTGTTCTCCCAAAAATCTGTATCTTATTGTTGGACTGAAAATAGTTTAATAGAGAAAATATTCATTGACAGGGCAGTATTTTACATAGAGAATTAAGCCCCATCAAAGTGGGCAATGTCATTCCATCTACAAGGGAAGTGCCAAAGGAGACGGCCAAAATTTGCAACGGTGTGATAATACCAGCAGGGATGGATTTGTTGCTATTATGATTAAAGCGTATAAACAGAAGAAGATTAGGAGGGGTGAGAGTGAAAAGAGAGGAAGAATAGTTTATTGGTTGGAAGAAGGGCTGGGAGAAGCTTATGTTGGAATGCAGTGTCACAGTTACACACCATAAAGCTTTCAGTTGCTCCCATTACATGAATGTCAGAACACAGCTGCCACTTTCCAGGAGAAATTCTTTCCTTTTTCATTTTGGAAGTACAGGGTGGTGTTTTTTTTTTCAGTGTAGCACTCCCATGAGATCACTGCATTGCATCTGCAGGTACCCTTACAGCACAGGGACTGGTAAATGTGATCCTTGTAGACATGTTCTGGGACATTCACCACTTAGGATGAACCAGCAATATGTCTTTAAATTGGAGAGGTGGCTCAACCTACACAAAGCATTAAGAATCAGATTTTGTGTTGCCTTGAATCAACTGCTTTCACAGTCATCAATGTACAGCCATAACTACTAATAAATCTCAATGACAATCCACTCAGTTTAAGGAAGTGTGGCTGAACAAGGTAAATGAGAAACCAGCCTTACAATTATAATCTCATTTTGCCGATGAAAAGGAAAGGCCATAATTTTCCATCAGTGCCTTGAGATCCTTGGACTTCTATTTTTTAGTGCTACATTCAAGACATTTGGAAGAGATGTATTTTACCACTCACTGAAGTCAGCCCTCAAAAAGGCATCCAGTCAACTCAAGTCCATAACCCTTCTTGGCTCAAAGGGTTAGTAGTCAGACAAGGAAAGCTGAGCGGGTATTGCATGTTGGAAGGAGTTCATTCCACTACCATTTTAACCAACTAAAGTCGCTTAGTTAACAATGTGCTCTGGAGAAAGAAGAACAGTCAGGTTCTGCCTTGTGGTATCACTGAAAAACAGAATGACTGTCAGGAAGTATACACTGAGCAGAACTTTGCATTTTTGTCAAAGAAAGGAAAGAAATCAGGAGTATTTGAGGTTCAAGACAGAACTTATATCCCAAAGTCTTGTCAGGATATTAGAAGAAGAGAATAAGAGAGAGGAGGGAGTGGGGAATTCTCTCAGTCAGCTCATTTTTCCATCCTTGCTTTGACCTTTCCAGAACTGTAAGCATTTTAAATAAGAAGGGGAAAATAAAAAATTCCTTCCTTCATAATACTACAGAGTGCTGCTAGCTTTAATTACTATGACAAATGGAATACAGGCAGGAATCTGCTAAGAGAGCGAAATTATCATATCTAATTTATTACACAAATAAAACTGGTCATCAGGTAGTAAGGGCTTTAGTTCAACTGAGAATAAGAATTTGTAGAATATCTTTCAATTGCCCATGCCAGGTAAAAAGTCTAAACGCTGCCAGTTGCCATGAAAGGTCACAATTTATATTATATTTATGGAGAACTGGGGGTTTGTACCTTTCATCTCAGTAAAATATACTTACAGTAGTCATACTACTGTTTAAAATAGAGAAGCAGAAATTCAATATTTTCAAGAACAATTAGGACTCAGTGAATTCTGCTCCTTAAACAGAACTATGCTTTGTTTTGGAATTTTAAATGGAGCGGAATGTTCTTAAAATTTTCCAGTGACTAGAAATGTTGTAACAAAGTTATTAGAAGCATGTTTTCATTAACATCAATTGAAATTTCTTACAGGACTCCAAAGTTAATAAGTTTATTAAATACATTTTTGTTCCTGGACTTGTGCTTATATGTATACTTAACACTGAATTCCACATGAAAGAGCAAACTCCAATGATTTTTTTTTACAAAATGCCATAGTTATATACACTTACATCCAAACAGTAGAAATCAAGTATTTAAAATATTTACACAACGAAATAAACAGAAAAGGAAGCAGACTTCTATTGCATTTAATTTTGAAGATAACCTCGGTCATAAGAGTACAGAAGGGGATTCTTAAGAAGAAATCTAGGGCTTGATTTAGTTCCCTAAATATAGACTTACAGTCACTGAACACATCCTCAGGTATCTGAAAAGATCCATAGTGGCATTGGCAAAAACTCCCTAAATAATCAGCAATCACAGAAATAATAAAAAGATACAGGAAAAAATTTTCCAGTATTTGCCTGAACTTAATTTTATGGTGTATCAGAAATGCCCTAAATGCAGTGAATGCAGTGTCCAAGCTCAGAGATATCATAACTGTTTTCTATAAAGTTTATGTCTTTTTCTGATTCCTTTCACTCCTCCAATGAACTCTTCAAACAGGACACACCATTCTCAGGATAGAAGCCAGTGCAGCAGAAGCAGCCCTAGACTTCAACATAAATCATGGGGAATGAACAAATTAATAATATGGCAGAGTAGGAATATTGCAATTAAAAGACTGTCCTTTCCAAGTAACCTCTTCTAACTAGAAGATCCAAGACAAGTCCTTCCCTGCTTCCTGAGTAACTATCACATACAACACAGGCAGGAGCTGACAAAGCAGCTCAACTTCTTTGCTGATGACAAAACCCATCTATTTTAATATAAAGCTTGTAGGAACAGATATTATTTATTAGAGTTAAAGCCACGCTTAAAGTTTAACTACATCTTTGCAAAGTCTATGTTCAAAAACTCCACAATATCCCTTCAGCTGCTCCTTTCACGAACAAGTCTTTAATGTCCTAACTGACTGCTTTCTCCTTTTCTCTACTTAATATTAAAACAGCATGAAAACTGCAGATTTCTGACTCTGTTTTCTTCTGTAAAAGCACATTAACTACACTAAAAAAAAACCAAACAAAAAATTCAAGCTATGTGCAACATATACTGAATTCCAATGGTTTTTGGTCCAACTCTCCAAAGAGATGAGACTCTCATTTTCAAGTGCTATGCACACACATCTGCAGACAGGATTTCGAAAGATCTCACCACCCAGCATAAAAAGTTCTTTGGGAAGCGTGGCTTTTGAAATGGTGTTGAGCTCTTTTTAAAACATATGCCATAAATCCTAATTGTTTTTGAAACTCACTTCTTGTTGTATGTTTATGATTCTCTCATTTCTATCAAATCAGTTATTACAATACAAATCTAAATTTCAGGAGATTCAAAAAACAAAATTTTATGAACAAACCTGTAAAAATTCCCAGCACTTAACAAATCTTGTTATTCTGCCATTTACCATTTTAGCCATCTTTTTATTTTTACTCCTTAATTTCCTCTTCATTCTGATGTTTTCCTTTGGATTCTTGATGAATCATCACAGATTCTGCTTTTCAGTTTATTTTTATTCCTTTTATGTTTGTACATTTGGCCACTTCAATGTCTTTTAACTTCCTAGTAAAAAATAATTTTTATAGGTTTATCTGAATTTTGTCTACATACATCTCCAATCAGATGTGTCATTAGCAGTGAAACACAATGTTACTAAAAAACTCCAAGTCTCTTGAAACGAAAATTATTGTTCTTACGTTTTCCTACTTTGAATTACACTGACTAAAATCTCACTTTCCATATTGTTTCTATATTCCCCTCAGCAGTGGTGAGGAGAGGTAGAAGAGAATATGACTGGGGCCCTAAGGATTAGGGTCTGTCATCAAGCCAGTGAAAATAATGGTTGCTGGCAGTCTCTTGGGTGAGCTGACACTCTCAACCCCATTCCACAGTTATCAGCCTTTCACCAATGGTGTTCCCAAGGTTTGTTGAGCTTTTAAATTCAGGCTGGTGGCTTTTTATAGGTGTCTCAGTAAAAAAGCCAAGATCTCTCTAACAGGTCTTTGCCACGAACTCAACAACTGTAGCTCTTCGCTTTGCAGCCTCCCACTCTAAAGAGAGAACGTTTTATGTTTGTCTTAGGTTTTCATATGAAGGTTGTTTTCGTTTTTTCCCTTTTTAAAAAAAAACCCAAACCTCTCCACATATCTTCACAGAAACTTCGATGCTTCAAACATACAGTATTTTATTTATTTTATTTGATTAGATTTAATAAATCACCTGCATTACTTCTCTCTTTTTCCAAGTAAGTGAGCTGTGAATGTTTGCATGTGCCCCAAATTCATATTGCTGCTTTGCTGGCTGTTCCAGACAATATCAGACTTACTGATATTGCCTGAAGTGTCATTGAGAGTTGTAAGGTGGATTTTTCAGACTCTGCAATGTGTATGCTGACAACTAAAGCAAATTTTTGCCTAATTGCTGCCTCAGACCACCTGGGCTTCATTGTACATACTCCCAAAGACTTGATATATCAAGAACTGATAGAGAGAACTGCCAAAAAAATTTATATATATATATATAATAGAAATAGTCCAACTCAGTGACCAACTTAAAACATTCATAAAGTTAATAAAGTTAAATTAACACACACACACCTCACTGAAGGCAGCTGAACTTAGGTTCATGTTTAAATCTGTGCAAAATTCTGTTAGAGTCTGTCTTTTTTTGCTTCCTCAACACTTAAAGGGGGATGAAGGGTGGGTTCATATAAGCCCAATGCTGTTTGCTTCGTTTTTTAATATGTTAGTCCATTTATCTGGATGGATGGACTGAAGAAGAAGAAAAATATACCAGAACTGGTTTAGTTTTGTATCATGGCCTAGAAATTCATAGCTCTCTTCACAAGACATGCATTTATCTAAAATGTGCACCAATTCCCTTGCGAGGTCTGCTAAGCAGAGCCATCTGCTTTTCTCCTGCATAATAATTTTGCAAATGTTGTCATTGGGTTGGTGTTACTGTAAGTCTTTTAACCACTTTAATTTTTATGGTGATTTTTTGCACTTTTCATTTAAGCCTGTTACAAACAAGAAATTCATATAAAAATAGTGTTTCTCCATACTGTTTCTCCTGATCATGATCTCTACTGCTAGACATAACCACATATCCGTATGCCACCTATCACTCCAACCCCTTCAGGAACCAAGAGCAAACAGTTCTCAGCAAGGACAAATCCAAGGAAGCTGTACAAACCAAGGATATTTATTTATGCTTCTACCATGCTGTTGGTTACACTGCACCCTGGCACACAGGTACACAAAGTATAGAGAGCAGATATCTTCTCTCTTCAGAGATCTTCTGGTTATTTTTCTATATTTCTCTATATAAGTAAAGAATATATATAAAATATATATTTATTACTCTCTCGCTATAAAACATATATTTCTACAATATTTTTCTATTTTATGCAGCCTCACTGTACTCTTCAAAATATCTGAGATAAGCTTACTTTTGTAAGAGAGCATTCAAGATGGTAAAAAATATATTTTTTGCTAAGCATATTTTAAACTTTATAATCAGTGAGATCACCAGAATCACCAGAAATTTATTAACCGAGACAACAGCTATGTAAAATGACTTTGTTTAAAAGTACTGCGACATCTACTTTAGGTGATCAACACTGGAATTAGATACCAGTATATTAAATGAAACTTTCAAAAATTCAATAGAAATTTATATTTCTTTTTACCTTTTCATCTTCTTTCTACTTCCAAAATGCACTAGAACATCAGAGCCTGCTACATTACCATCCTTTCAGAAGATGTTTTCTGTAATGGTAACACCACCAGTCTTGGATCACATAAACAGGTTCTAAACTCAGCAAAATAGAAACTGAACAAATGTAATTTCCTTCATATGTTCCTTCCCTCTTCCATTCACGCAGCTGAAAAGATTTCCTATTATCTCAAACGTCAGAAATGCTTACTAGTTCCTGCACTGTTAAAAAAATCTCCCTCACAAATCCAGTCTCACAGATCCTGTGGATCTCCAGTAATTCCATAGTAAAGACACTTGTTTTCCTGTAGAAATACTCATATTTAAAAACATGGTGAGGTTTCTCTTTCCTAACATTATGAAAGTGCTTCCCAAACTCATAACCAAGTGTTGAACTAAACAATTAACTTGTATACAGAAATGATGTGACCTATGAATTTGTTTTATACACAACTATTCCAAGTTATGGGGTTTTAGCTATTATTCGTGAAATCAACCAAGGTCTAGCAATACCCAATATTCTTTCACATCACTGAGACATAGTAGCAATGCATGGGTTTGAATCACATATTACAGAAATTTTATTTGCTTAAACTAATACATACTCAGAGGTTTCAAGCTCTTTCTCACCAATGAGTTTCACAGGACGAGCAATACTTACTTTGTACCCATTAATAAGTGTTAATTTATTACCACAAAGGTGCTGGCATTTCAAAAGCATCACTGTAAATGGAGGACTAATGCTGTAACAGACCGAATTTCATTAACAAGGAAACATGACAATCTTTGACTAAATTAATGATCAAAAGAGGTGTTTTAGGAAATGCTCAGTAGTGCTGCCAGCAAAGCACAAGGAAATCCTCCAAGTAAGGATTTGCATTTTAGAAGAGAATGCCCAGAGCTTGGAGCATATTTATGAGTCAGGCTCATGTTCCAACAACTGATAAAATCATTTTGTCACTCAGTCTCATTTTTCAGTTCTACTATCTGAATGAAGAGCAAAGATTATGAGGTTAAGAGCAAGTATCAAGGAAGCTGTACATTATTGCAGTTTTCCATCTTGACAAAGTGAGGTTGATCTTTTTCCTTCCCAGTGTCAAAATTTTTTAGCAGTTCGGCAAAATCTGGATGCCACAAAATTGAATATTGTCAAGATTCAAAACCCACCATGACATCTAAAAAGTGTTTGTGGTTGCATGTGAACCAGAAAACAGACTGGCCAGGAACCATTCCCTGGCCCTGTCACTAAACAGGAGGGCATGGGATGGTCTGTGTCCACAAGGCTGAATCAACTCCTGCCTCCAAACAGGATGTCTTCATCCAAACTAACTCCTGAGAATGGTCCTGGGCCTCTGCCAAGCCCAGAACCATTCCAGGTTGTTTCTGGGAGTTGCTGGCTCCTTTGGGCTGAAAAGTCACTTAAAGACAACTTTAAAAACATCACTAGACCAGTACTCAAATCTGTGCAGTAGCCCCACGTAACTACAAGTGTGGATGTAACCTGTGTGCCCTTTCTCTACTAATCAGACTTAGTCAAAGGCATCAAGCTAAGACTAAGTTTGTGCTAATGGGTCTTCGGAAAGAGTTCTTAACATAAGCCTCCCTGAGAGACAAGAGGAAAATACGGATGGGGTCCAAAACTGAATTTATGCTGGAGTAAACTGGTAATTCCTGTTTAATTTCTCTTAATGAAATAAGAAAGCATAATTTCACAGAAGTTTAAGAAAAACAATGCAGTACCCCATTAACCTGCAGAGCACAGAGGCCCAAGAAACCAGCAGCGTTCGTGTCCAAAGGGAAATGAAGCTGGTAAACAAGCTAGAAAAGCCAGAAAACAAGCCTGATGAGGAGCAGCTGAGGGAGTTGGGGTTTTCAGTTTGGAGGAGAGGAGGTTCAAAGGGGACCTCATTGCTCTCTACTGCCTTAAAGGAGGCTGCAGGGAGGTGGAGGTTGGTCTCTTCTGCCTTGTCTCAAGTGAAAGCATGAGAGGAAATGGCCTGAAGGGAGTTTCAGATTAGATATTAAAAAACCTTTTTCATTGAAACAGTGATTAAGCATTAGAATAAGTTGCCCAGGGAGGTGGGGGAGTCACGGTCTCTGGATCTGGATGCGGCACCTGGGGATATGGTTTAGGGGTATTTATGGTGGTGCTGGATTGATGACTGGACTCAGTGATCTTGAAGGTCTCTTCCAACCTTGATGATTCCAACCAACAGCTGAACTAAGAGAGGAACAATCTAGTCTGTATTTGGCTAGACCATGGCAGGGCTTTAAATTGTGCAATAAAATTTCTTTACAGAAAGGGGGTCAGGCATTGCAACAGACTGCCCAGGGAACTGCTGGAATCACTAACCCCTGGAAGTGCTCAAAAAACATGTGGATACGGTACTGTGGGGACAGGGTTTAGTGGTGAACATGGCAGTGCTGGGTCAACAGTTGGATTCAATGACCTCAGAGGTCTTTCCCAAACTTAACGATTCTATGACTCTATGTTTCTAAAAATCAAATCTGCTAAACATACATACCAAATATAAATGTCTACTAGATTATTTGAACAATAAATACAACACATTAACCTCTAGCTCAGGATAAGAAACTGTAAGATATGAAAGACTCTTAAAGCAGTGAATTTAAGACCTATATGAAAATTCATGTAATGAAAGAATATCACATAAGAACTACACAAAAATAAAATCAAATGATCTAGCTACTAAAATACACATATGTGCTCAAAATCTTGCGGTAATCAAATATTCCAGTAAAAATAAAGGGAGAGATGGAAACACAAGTTTCTTATTATCACACTTCATATGTTACAAAACCTAAGAGTTAACTTATTTTTGGCAAAGGGACAAAGGTTGCACAATACTCCAGCTTACACAAATATTTTCTATTGTTAAATGCATCCTAAATGTAGCTTGTCATATATTAACTTTATGCACACAGTGCACCATGCAGCCTAAGAGTGTCCCAAAGATCCCTACGTTTCAAAACACTGAGGAATAGCAAGCTGCCAGAGCCCAATGAACCAGGTGTAAAATAGTTATTCAACAATTTATAGTTTAACTGAAACCAGATAAAATCATTTGAGCAATAAATACTGTACACATTTTGACCAAAGTTGGTATTTTTGGACAAATTACTGCATACGGTATTTTCTAGAATACTCCTTCTTGAAAAGATAAAACAGTAATAAAAGTTCTCTCAAAAAATGCCCTTGTTTATAATCATAAAGTGAAATATACCTGTGGAAATATATCCTCATGTTTAACATTTTTAGTTGCTCTTTCCTTTAAAGGAAAAAAAGAGTTAGATGTGCAGTGGAAATGGTTATGAAGAAGTGGATATGAATATATTAACCACATGCATATATTAACCACAGACTTTATGCTAACATGGCACTTCCTTCCACTGAGGATTTTATAATGTAAAGAAAGAGAAAATGATTTAGTAAGAGTGAATATTTAAGAATAAAAATTCTGTATTCTTCATTCATCATCCACTTCTAGAGTGAGTTATTACTGAGCACTAACAGTTTACCATCTCCAGAGGGGCAAGGACATGGTCCTGCTTCAGCCTTCTTATTGCTTCACAGTGACAAAGGAAAATGTTCAGATACACAGAACATGCAGTAACAGCTCTCATTGAGTTACACAAACCAAAACTGAGTTGCAGAAGCAATGATATTTGCATACGTATTAAATTTTAAAAACATCTTTCATAGTACTCATCACAATTTATATTACTAGTTATTTCCATACATTTCCCCATGTCCAGTCAGCAATCTGCTCACCTCGAGATAAGAAATCACTATTAAAACCATAACCAGTCTCAATTTTTGGTGTAATACATAATGTAATTGTCAAATATCTAGTGATCTACTTAAAAATTACTTAAAGATGAGAACAAGAAAATCCTAAATATATTTATCACTGTTATTAATTCTTTATATTCCGAGGGCATTAAAGGTCCAAATTCAGACTCAGAACTTATTTTTACATCAAACTACTGTATTATATGTTAGTAGGATTAGCCATTAACTTTTTGTTTCATGTTAACTGAAAGTTTGTGTATAGCAGAACAGAGCTTCCACAGGAAATCCTTGGCATTACCCACAGGCTAAGCACATGCCCTGCTTTGCTAATAATGTAACACTTATTTGAGAAGGTTGAGGTACCTGAAGTTCTGATGCTCGCTTCATCATCTCCAGGGTGATGTAGCAACCAATAGAATGAGCAATCAGTACCAGCTTTATATCTTTTGATACATTCTTTTTGAGGAAGTTCAGCTTATGCTCTACTTGTCCGTTAAGTCCAAAAACATCCTCTAGCTCCTTAATATCTGTGTCTGAAACATAAAAGAAAAGAAGTCCTTTGGTTCAATGATAGAAATCTCAAGTATCTCTTGCCCCCCACCTAACTTCTTTGTAAAACACTGAAATAAATACACATATTAATTTAAAATAACCAATTCAAACCACCAGACATAATAATTTAAAGTTACCACCACTGGCAAATATAGACTGATGAATCACATTCACAGGATGTGAAGCCTTATGTGTAGCTTGGGAACCAGGGAAGGATAAGGAAACATGTGGAGCTTCTTGGTACATCATCCAGTATTGTGGTCTCCTTCATTAAGGACAAGACCAAACTCAGAGCATTGGATCAGCTTAAATCAATCCAACTTCACAGTGAGCAATCAGGACTTACAAGAGCAATACTGCCCAGGAATAAGAATTCCTCCTCACAGAAGACAAACTATCATGTATGTCATCATGCACTAAAACTTTCAGATATTCAAAATCTCCTGTCTTAAAATAAAGATGTACAAAAATGTCCCATGTCATGAGGAAAACCAGAAATGCCTATGTGTCAACACGGAGCACTAGCACCTACACAAACTACCCCTATTTATGCAGGTTCTTATCACTGTCAATTCAGCCACAAAGAAGATCAAGTTAGAGCTTCATGCTTCTAGGTTATTGTGCAATTTGATCACTGTTTTGCCAGGGACCTCTTAAGAGAGCTTGAGCAATCCCTTATGAGAATTTGGATCATTGCTTCCTGGTCAGTCAACAAGACAAAGTTGAACCAGTGTCTGTAAGAATATACAGCAATTCGGGCATCTTTAACTCTTGCTCATGAGGTGGGTGACATGGATCTCAAGTTCCACAATCTAAGGGGGTTCACAGCTCCTTCATCTGCTAGAAGAGTGCCCTACTCACTAAACTAAATGCTACGTTGAGGATATACCACTCCAGTTTAAGCTGGACTACTCCACTGAAAAGACTGTAAGAAAAATACTAAAATAAGAATGAAAGAAAAGAGGCAGAAAGCATGAAGGAATGTATGCCTCTACCTTACCTAAAGGAGATGTAGTCGCATTAATATCACTTAATGTCTTAAATCCATATTATTATCTCAGGATTCAATTTCATACTCCAATTTAAAACTCCGATTTTTATACTCCTTGCAGGCTGACTTTGGATGTAGCTTTAGTCTGAAATAAGCTAAATCTCCTGGCAGCATGGTTCAGACACATGATAGGGACTGGCTCATCACTGATCCATGGTCCTAGAGATGGCATCTAGGTTCCTGGCAAATGCCACACACCTTTTCAGGAGTAGTTGACAGAGATAGTGCACCCACAGTCCTAACCAAGTATTAGGTGTGACTTTCCACTTGGTTTCTTTTGATGTGCTCTGCAACAGTTCCCTGCGTGAAAAATAAATGTGAAAGAAAGCATCCATCGATACTATAAATACATTAAAAAGACTGAAATGCACTGAAAAACTACTGTAAGAGAAAGTCAGATAGTATCACAGATCCATTTCAGATGGGAGTTGGTTCTGCATCTGCTTGGAGAAAGCGACAACTATGAGTGAACTGCCTAGGACTGTGAACAGCGTTTATCAAATCACAAAGGCTGACGGGACTTTAATACGCTGTAGTAAGTTTGATGGCAATTGGACAGTAACCTCAAATACCAAAAATTACCAATGTTACTGTAGTGAAGCTATTGGAAGGCTGACAGTGACAGTACAAATTAGTAGCCCAAGTGGGCTGGCACTATAACACCTTTTTGATTATCTGCATGAAACATAACCTTTAGAAGCAAAATAATTGCTCAAGAACATGTTCTGATGGCTCTTTTCTGAGTTTAAATTATTAGCACAAAGATGACAACAAAGAAGTTCTTCAGTTAAACTAATATTTCTACTAAAACTACTGATGGTCATATCCCAGCATAACTTATAGTAATTTACTCAAAAAGAAAAAAAGGTTTACTAAAACACACTCAAGGAATGCAAAATTAGATGAGAAGTAATATTTTGTTTATTAGGTCTACATTTTATTTAAATTTTTAAATATATTTAATTACACAGCAGCTCAGTCTCATGAAGGAACAGGTTGTCTATATCACAAGTCTAATTACAGGTATATGTAACACAAAACCCCCAGAATACTTGAAATACAAGAGGCCACTGGATACAGAAACAAGTGACAGAATAAGTTCTATTGAGTATATGCATATCACCATGTGTTGGCTTGTGCAGGTCATTTTGCTATCATTTCCATACTGTCTTAGTCAGGCACTGTCATCTCAGTAACTTATCAGTACATCTTATAATGTTTGACATTCCATTTCAATTCTTGAAAATAAGGTTTTTTACAAGAATTTCAGCTTATTTGCCAGTTAGAAAAAGGGAAAAGGAGGTAAAGTAGACATATAAATCTAGAGAATTCTCCTGGTTCACAAGAACCCAGAAACCAACAAGGAAAGAAAACAAATTTTTATTTGCATTATTCAGTCTCATGAGGTTAATGGCTTTTTTTCACTATATGAATTCTGTATCTGCTAAAATAGTTGCTGAACATTGCTGCCATGCAGCTAATAAACAGTGCAGCAGAGACAGTCTAACCCCATCTCGACATTTTCCAAGTTTAGATAACTATGTCAGACGAATACAGTTACTTATTTTATTATTTATTATATTATTATTTATGAATACATCAGATATCTTATTATTTAGTTATCTAATAAAGAGCAGCGTAGAGATTCTGGCCAACATATTCACGGCTGTTACTGATTTCAGCAGAGATGTGCCTGTTCAGAACCAGTTGTGTTGCCAAAGAGGAAGGATATGGCTGGGGATTAAGAGTACAGTAAAAAGAAGGGCTTTTCCTCCTTGCATTTGCCCAGACTTCAGTTTAGGACTTGAGCATACTCAGCTCAAGCCTGTGCACTAGTGTTTCCTCATGGGAGCTGGGGAGAGCAGAGACTGAAGAAGCAATTTTTAACTGGATGGGTTAGTTGTGATCGATGATGACCATGGACACCCGTTCTACTGCACTGGGCTGAATCATCCTCAGCACAGAGCATTTCACACCACTCAGAGCAAAGATGCTCCAATTCCCACGGCTACTGGTCTGTGTTACACACACATACAAACCCTCTGAGGCTGCGAGTCCTGACAGCCAAGGCTGACCCGAGAGAAATATTTCAGCTGTTTAATACAACCTTTCCTTTCCTTCCAAAATACTGGTTTGTTGCCAAACCCAATCACATTGGCACTATTCCTGGAGAGCCACACTGGAGGATGAGTGTGAAGTATGGGGTTTGGTGATCTGCATGCAAAGCTCTCATCATGGACTGACCCCGCTCTCATCAGGTGAAACTCCAGTAACTCTATATCGAAATATGTATCCTATTTTGCATTGGACAAATATAAAGTTGCCCACGCCTCATGTCACTTCAGGTTTCCCCAACCCAAATGCTACACTTCTCATAGTCCAAAATATGTGAGAGCTGGGCTGCGTCACAAGTTTGGAAGATTTATTTCTTTATTTTACAGAATAAAATCACCCAGGAATTATCCAAAATCAACATGAATTTCTTGGGTGGAGAAGCTTAAATGGGTTCTTTGTATAAGCAAACAGACTTGCACAAACACACTGGCAGTCAGCTCTCCAATGGCTCTACATCAGAGAAGGGACCAGAGTGACTTCACTTCAGGTGTGGAATACATGCCATGGCTGAAGGACAGCTCATTTAAGCAGTTTTCAGATAGTAGAAATTATAAGACTTGTACCTTACGCTGCAAACACCCCATCTGCGCCAAGACATGTGATCTTAAGACTTTATTTAGCTGAAGTTTATTAAAAGAAATACTGTATTTCTTTATTTTCTTTGGCAAAGCATTAATCTTCTGATGTGCTTTTGGAAAAACAAATGCGCCATCACTTTAATGAATCTCTTTTTCTGACCTCTGCTAAAACCACAGGCAGAAAACAATGATAGATTAAAATAAAGTGTTTGCTCTAAGATTAGTCGACAAGTTAATCTTGCTAGGAAAGAGGACTTTGGTTTTCAGGGAAATAACAGAGAATTGTGTTTGTTTGTTTTTTCTGCTGTGTATACAAGGGAAATTCTTAAGCAGAAAAAAAAAGCACAGCAGTTATACAAGCAGACTTTAGGCTGGCAATTCACAAAATGTAGCCCATCATTAAAGAGTCTCCAAAAATCATAGACTTCTTTTTACTGGATGATTCAAAAAGATACAAGAGGCCAGATTTTCCAACAGTACCCTCAAATGTCTGCATGCTTTTGTACTTTCTGAATTTCAAAAGGAAAGGCTTACATGTCCAAACTCCAAACTGCTCTGGTCACAACAGGTGACTGAGTATTTGAGCTCAGTACATACAGACACTTGTTCACTTGTCAGGGAGTGACTTTGAAGTCTGTCCCAAGATCTGCTCATACACAAGGCCTCCAAATTACTCATGAACAAGTAAGGAACTATGTGGAAAGGTAACTTGTGATTATATGTCCTGAAGGAATGGGAGGTAAAAACCACTGGTCTATCTGCACTGCGTCTTCTTCCCTGGACCACTTACTCTAGGAGGTGGTAGCAGGATATCTAAGAAAAATCTCTAATGAACCCCTCGTATAAAATCTTCTGGTCAAGAATTTTCAGAACTGGACCTTTTGCAGGATAAGGACAAGTAAATATCTGGAGACTGAACCAGGGGGCTAGAAAAAAATTCACCTCTTCCTCTGAAGATGGTGCTCATTTCAGCTTTGTGGCATATCATCATGCAGCTTAATGCTAGCAGTAAGGAGAAACAACAAGTTTTTAAACACATGAAAATGCTGTAACAAGAAAGTATCAATAGGAAGCAAAGCAAAGCGGGAGAAAATACTGACAGGTCAATGATGATAGCAAAGCGTATGAAAAGGCACAAAGCATCAAGTACAGCCAACCACATGATTCAGGAGAGTTAGCTCAGCGTCACGTTAAGTCCACTGCATCTCCACCAAATACCCTAAGTACAATCAGCATATTGGGCCAAGTGTTTTACACTTTACACATCACATCCTTTTTCCACTGCAAACACACACACTGCCTGGTGGGAGGAGCAGCAGTTGTGACTGAGTAACTTCTGTTCAGATGAAGCAACCCCTGGGAAGTTTTATCTTATGACAGGGAGAAAGCAACCCCACAACTTAATTACTCAGAAGGATTAGCTGTTAAAATGGTGTGCATAATCAGGACTCTAATTCTGGAAATTAAATAAATAATTTGACTGCTTTTGTTCTTATAGCAAAGACAATAATTTCTTACAACTGAATGATGCCACTTGAAACTGTTTAGATAGAACTGTAAGGTTAAAAATTGAGACTTAAGGTGAGTCTACTACAGGCATCCCCTAAAGACATATTGCTTAAAACCTGAATGTTTCACCCAATTTTTCATTTGATTAGTGAACCCTGGATAATTTGTATGAGCAAGCAATAAAATGCCAAAGAAATGGGATGGAAACCGTGAAAGAATGTACAATAAATACTGAAGAACACCAGGAACCGGGTCTTAAAGCATTGCGTTTTAGATTAACCTTTAGACCTTAGGCTGTCCCTAGCACCCTCAGGAACTGTTCATGCAACTTTTAAGATAAACACACCACTCATTAGTGTTTATTGGAGCAATTACTTTTTGTAAAGGTATCCTCCACAAATAAATTACCATTTACTTAAGATACTGAAGTGGTCGTATGTATTATTTTCTTTACTAGAAAAATAACAAGACCTTATTTTACAAATTGAACTACTGATTTCCTTTGCTATCTGCATATGTATTGCTGGGACACTTGTTTAACACCTAATCTGTTTTTCAAAGGAAGTTGTATTATAATTAAATTAGTACAAGCATAGTGTGACAGAATGAACTAATAAACATGACAAATACTAAACCACAAATTTTTATTAAAAGCATACAGGAGCATATTGAACTTATTAAATTTAGAAATCTGTTAGAAACTTATTTTATTTTGCATTCACAGTCTTGCTTCCCTCTGATTAGGGTAACTATTACCAAGGTATGCTGAGGTAACAGCACAAACTTTGTCTCCAATTTTGGCAAGGTAAACACCATTAAAGAGTGTTTTATTACGCAGTTTTACACCAATCAATGTCTCCATTCCAACCACTCTAACATGCATGAAGCAAATATAACATAGGTGTTTTACATAACATAGATGGAAAAGTTTTCTGTATTTGAATGACTGCATTTTGCAGGCATTCACTAAGCTGAACAACTGCAGAAAGTACAATCTGTAAGAATTTTCAGCATCATATTACAAAGAGAGAAAACAAATAGTAAAATAAAAATTAAAAAACAACCCCTTAGCAGGGCAGAGTTTAGAGAACCACCACTCTATACGAGTAGATCTGAATTTCTAACAAGAAGTGACGTCAAGGAGCAAAAACAGAGAGATCCGAGCCCATGGAAAACTGATTGTCCATGTTACGTTTTCTGGACACACTCTGTGAATGCCTTCCACTTGCCCACACAAACAAAACTTTACACTGCAACAAAACTTGCTTTTATACAGTTTAACAATGAAAGAAAACAAGAGTAACGATGTTCTGCACATCACCAAGACTAGGAAGATATAGCATAGATGGTAAAGAAAGGACAGTGGAAATTCTGTGAGTGTTGAAGGAAACAAAAATAGATGAATATCACTTCACAGGCATTGATTCCTCTGGTGTATGACAAATGAGGTGCTGTGCCACAGTAGGCAAGTCCAACAGTCACACCTATTGAAAACAGCACTTCAAAACTTTGGGAAGTTTAAACAGATACAAATAGAGAAAGAAGTACTGAGAGCAAACAAGGGAGAGCCGAAATTTGGAGCAGAGTAAGACAGCTGGCCAAGGAAGACAACCCATGTTATTTCACAGACAGGAAATAAAAAGAATTATTTCCAAAGTAAGAGAAAAGGAGAAGGAGCACACTACGATGTCAAGAGAAGGAAAAGAGAAAAAGCAAGGAGCTGAGAGGGGCCGTTATGGATTAACAATAAGAATTTTTACCTCACAGTGACCATACACATTGATGGGTGACATTTTATGAAGTGTTTGATCCTTCTACTGAATTCAACCTATAACTTTTGTTAGGCCCATCCCAATTTTCCTTGAAAATCCCTCCCAAAATTTTATTCAGAACTGCAATAGAGACCAAGACTGAAACATTCAACTAATTATGACTCTTCAAAATAATACCAAAATAAAACTTATCTTGAGAATAACACTAAAATAACACTAATGCACTTCCTGCCTGACTAGCTTCTATAACGGCATTAGGATGGCATTGAGTAAACTTAGTTCTTTTTCTTTACTCTTGTGTATATTCATCTTGGATGATACTATTTCAATAGAAATATAAAGCAAAGTGTAGGTTTCTATGTTCATTTGTCCATGGAAACATTAAATTTAATATTCAAGTCCAAATTATGTAACAATACCATCTGCATCCTTTTTAAGCAGTAAATGAGCCACTTAGGCAAATATAACATTTTTCCATCTTTCATCCTTCAAAATTTATTTATAGGTTATAAGAGGCTTTCAAAGTTGTTATCTTATATTCCCTGATGCTGTAAACTGGTGCCACAGTGCTGACTGAAAAGAGCTACGTCAGTTGATTCCAGCAGAGAACACGACCGACCCCCTGCTACCAGTGCCGAGGGCAGTAGCACAGCACGTATGCAAAATACTCTGCCATGCAGTGCTACCTCACAGCACTCAGTCCATGCTCCTAAGCTGGCTTGAAAAGCCCTGTAATCTCTGTGTGGGCTCCTCTTTGCACAAGGAGTGTGAGCTGACAGCAAAGGGAACCAGCCACGGCTCAGTGACTCCCAGCACTGATCCCTGCTGGCAAAAGAGAAATGGACAAAACAGTATATGTAAAAGCCTGAATTTATGAAAATCATTTCACTTTCTACTTTATATAAATTTAGCAGGTTTCTTTATCAGTTGCTGATGCTTTAAATAAGCGTTTGCACGTGCTGTGCAGTGCAAGCTTTGTATGTTTCAGGTGGAAACACAGTTTTGCCAAATGACCACTTCAAATTCTGATTTATATCTCTTCTTCTCCAGTGTTCTGTTACATTGTTTAAAAATTAATTCTCTATTACCAAGATAGCAATTTCCTTTTTAACCTTCCTGAAGAAAATGCTGAAGGTTTCATTCTTAGTCACTGGCCTGAACTGCTCAGCATGGCAACTATGGCAACATGCCCAAGGTAATGTGATGGTTTCATTTTAGTTGGGAGTTTTACCTGATAGCTGAAATGGAGGTTTAAGTGACACCACTACAAAACTGAGTCCTAACAAGAAAGCTGGATAGGAACTTCTACAAGGGCATGGAGTGATAGGACAAAGGGGAATGGCTTTAAACTGGAAGAAGGCAGGTTTAGATTAGACTAAAGGAAGAAATTCTTCACTATGAGAGTGGTGAGGCACTGGAACACATTCCTCAGAGAAGTTGTAGATGCCCCATCCCTGGAAGTGTTCAAGATCAGGTTAGAGGGGGCTTTGAGCAACTTACTTTTATGAAAGGTGTCCCTGCCCATGGCAGGGAAGCTGGAACTAGATGATCCCTTCCAACCCAAACCATTCCAAGATCTGTCACTACAGATGAATAAGGGATTTTTTGGTCTTCATTTTGCACAGGTGAGAGATCCGACATGGAAAGTAAACCAATTCACCACAAGCAGTTCTAGAGTCACAGTTGGACAAAGTTTGGTTTTCTCACTCATTTAAATTAGCAGATATTAAAGTAACAGCTCAATACAAATGCTTTGAAACTGCCTGCAGCTTTGCAGTATAATTTATATAAAAAGACAGCAACTGAGTTTGACCTGCACTCTAGATATAAACAGATCCAAATATGATCAAGTAGAGTTTTATAATAAAGTGAATTCAGAAATACTGAAATTGCTCTCTTCATGATTAACTGAAGAATAAAACTTCTTCCTCCAAATCATGTAAACACCAGTACAGAAGTCAGTGGAGTGTCTGAGAGCAAAGACCCTTTAGTAATATGTTTGAAAACATAATTCTGTTTGGAAAAATATGACACTACAATGGCAACCCCTGAGAATTTTAATTATCTGCTATAACGTTTAACCAATGGGGAATAATTTGAAAACTAAGTAGTCACCTGACCACACCAGTAATTTCATAGCTAAATTAGATAATTTTAATAGATGTATGAATCCACTAATCCTAAAATTCAGCCTTTAGGAAGGTACGAATGTCTGGCGTAAAGAAAGAGAGCAGTGCCATGTGGTATCAAAACTAGGAAAAAACAAAAACTCCTTCACCCAGCAAGCAGCTTTGGGACCCCCTCATTCAACCTGAGTCCACAGTACCATATAATTTTCTTTATCATTTCTCTAAGCACTCAGCCTCTACTCAGATCTTACTGAGAGATTTAGGTAGATACACTGGAGGTATGAGTAATTCACTACTGATTATTTCAGAATGAGACCATTTGCAGTTACTTTTTCCTGCACACTCTGCTTTACAGTTTCCTGTATTTCCCTGAAATGCCCACATTGCTCCTTAAAGAAAAGGAAACTCCCAAAACCAAAACAAAACAAGAAGGGGCCCATGTTCCAAACCTGATTGATTTTAGAATCTGGAATTATGTTGTGATGATTCCTCAGTCTTACAGCTGAAGATCACTGTCAATTAAAAAAAAAATGCCACCAAACACTGGATCCCATCGAGATCTGCACCATTTGTTGCAAGCTTTGTGGATATCAAATTAAATCAAAGATCTCTATCATAAAGTAGAAACTCTTATTAGTAAATAAAAGTATTGATCAGCTTTCTTCCTACAGCTAACCTATGAAGAAAATAAACTTTTTTGACTCAACTATAAAAAAAAAAATCCAGACCTGTTACACCTTCAGACACAAGGAATTATTCTCTGCTATTGGGGATACTTTGTTTTCATTCTGTTAGCAGCCATAACTATATCTTTCAAAGTGAGTTGGGTTAAAAGATTCTTAAGTATACCCCCCGGGGAAAACAATCTGAATCATCTCAATATTGTGTTTATTGAATTATGTTAGGGTTTTACTTTCCCTATAATAGTATGGTATACATTTAAATAAGTTACTCTGAAACAGGACAGTGCTGGTCGTCTCTTGGAAATCAGGACACCAGAAGATACAACTGTTACCTCTTCATAGAGTTCACATTCTTGAACACTTTCCCCACCCCCCAACAGCCATCTGTATGTAATCAGAAATGATGGTACCAGTTGGAGAACATATCTGTGTCATGGGGGGAAAGGTAGAATATGATCCATAAACAATTTCAAAACCTACATCCAAAGTTTCCTGGAATGCAGTAAAGACATTGTACTCTCTAATGGATGGATGTCTTGATGTCTTTTTTTTTTTTTTTAACATCTTGTTTTCCGGATAAAGATCCAGAAGATTGTATCAGGTTTCAAAAGCTATTACAGAATCACAGAATATGCCAATTTGGAAGGGACTCACAATGATCAACAAGCCAAACCCATCTTCAGAAACAGAATTATATTACTCTTATTTGTAGATATGGATGAAAATTTCTGGTTCTTTTTACTCAGGAACTAGTTGAATTAAGTACTAGAATTGGATTAGAAAGCTCTTAATGGACATTTTTAAAAAATATGCCAACAGGTATTCTGTTGACAGACTGAGGGGAAAACCTTGAAAGAATCAGAGAATACAGAGAACCTATTTTTCATGCAGCCATAAGAAATGTAAAGACAAAGTTCTATTCTTAGTAATGTCAACAAAAATTAGTCACGACTCCATTGAAGTCAATGGAACATAGAGCTATGCATTAAGTGGTACTAAAATGAGTTTAATAGTGTTTAAGTGATCATTACAAATAAATACATGGTTGCTAAGGTATGAGTAGTTAAAATTGTTATCATTTTGGATGGCCAGAAAAGAAAACAACAGAGCATCTTAGAAATACTTCACATATGGCAAAATTTTATTTTCTTAGTTTTGATTTTAAACAGAACAGGACCTTTAAACACATGCTGAAAATTAAGCAAGACTGATAAAGTCAACGCTAAATGCCAAGATTTCACTCTAAGGATGTATTTGCATAATTATGGCCATGATTATGGGACCTCCATGAATAATTAACTGAATGTGGCTAAAAGGAAAGAAGTAAATGGAGTACTGCAGCATCCCTAGGGCTGCTTATTTTTCACACATTTAGATTTCAAACATTCCAGTGGGTTCATAACATGAAATGACCGTTTGTTTCCTTAAAATAGACACCTAGCACTAAAACCATACAGTAAAATTCAGATCTTACCAGGCAAAGACAAAAACCTCAACATTTAAATGCCTCATAATAACTTTTACATGTGCACACACACTTCCTTCCTTAGGCTGCCTTTTCCAAGACAAGGAAGGAATAGGGTTTCTGGGCATGAGAATTTGCTGGATCAGGAGGGGCAGGAGCACTGCACTGCACTGAGCTGACAGTTCCTGTCCCATCCTGTGAAAACAACCAGTTCCTCTGTGCACACCCCAATGTGGGATCCCTTGCTGCTGACGAATACCATGTGAGGAGCTCAATGTGATTAATCAATGCCAAGGCCAGCTCTGTAAACAGGAAGCTTCTCCTCTCTATACATTAAAAAAAATTACTCTTGGCTATGAAATAGTTATGAAACTAGTAAAATTCTACCTGAATGACATGCCTGATCCTTGGGGGTTTTAATGTATCTACACTGCGATACCCCTAGGCTGGCAGAAATCATGTCATATAATTCTGCATTAAAATTAAGCAGAATTTGAATGTGGTCTGGGACATAAACATGACTACAGAGTTCTCTGGGTCTGTAATATATACACACAACTGACCAAACCTCAAAAGAACTTACATTAGAGATAATCCATCTTTCATTGATTCTCAGGTATTTTAATTTATATGCCTAGGAAGCAGAAAATGTTATTGAAATAGAAATTAATGTGAATTAAATGTGTGTAATGTGAATTAAATGTGTGTATGCATAAGCTTAAAGTATGCACGTGAGATGCCAGCCCAGCTGCCTACCTACTGCTTGTCTCCCTATATATATGTACATATGAATATGCAAGACATAAATGCCTTTTAAACCCAGCTATCACTGTGTACCTCAGTGTGGCCACATCTCTGCTGTTATTACTGACCAAACAGTTCTGAAGCATAGATAATGATTTGCTGGTCAAAAAAATTTCTAAGTACTACAGAGACTAATTCTGAGGTGTTTTTGTACTGACCGAACAGATTGCCAGTAGCTCTGATTCACCTGATTCAGCAGTGCAGGTATTCTCCACCATCAGCAATCACTAAAAATATCTATTCTACTTAAAATACATGAGTCACAAGCCAGTGAAAACTACCAAATACATATGGAGTCCCTGTGCCTGTGTAACTTCTCTCCCTGGAAACGTTTAAGACCAGGTTGGATGAAGCTCTGAGCAACCCGCTCTAGTGAAAAGTGTCTGTGTCCATGGCAAGGGGGTTGGAACTAAATGGTCTTAAAGGTCCCTTCCAAGCCAGGCCATTCTATGATTCTATGATACACAACAACAAGGATGAGTCCCTATTTTTAGGAGCCCAGTTCTTGGAACACCCAACTTTCATGACCTCCTCCTCTCCTGTTTGCAGCAGTACAGACCACAATCCCACCGCTCACCCTCACCACACATCTGTGGTGGCACAACATCTCTAAGGGCACCACAGCAAACGCTTACACAAAAGAAGTGTTATTGGAAAAGTATTCTTAGTTACTATTCATTCCGCTCAGCAAGTGGAAAGTGGCCAGAGTGCCAACTTCATCTGATCAGCCAGCTCTTCGTGAACCACAAGCAAGTGTCCTGGGAACCACCAGTGTCCCACAGATCACAGCTTGGGAATCACTGTCTCAAATAACTCATAACCCTCTTATTATAGAACACCATGCTCCTTGTCTTGCTCAGGCTACTATTTTAGGCTTTTTCCTGCCAGCACAGCATATCATGATGGTAGAAACTTATGGCTCAAATCTGCTAACCATGCCCACACTTATATCTGACATTTGGTGGACAACTACCTAGCAATTAACAAGATTATTAATTTGCTAAAGTAAAAATTCAGTTTGACCCAAATAATTTCAGTCATTTTTTGTAGATTTATATCACTTGAGCTAGAGGCAGACTCTCACTCATAGTCAATTCTGCAGTTTCATTAGAAGCCAGAGGGCTGCAAAAGCAAACTCCATTCAGATGAATTGTAACAACAGCCAAGAAGCAATATATCAAATAAATTCAAGCTCCACACGGCTTCCAAATTTTCATGTAACACTAGAATTTATTTTTTTTTTAATACACAATTTCACTTCAAAACTTCACACTGATGGTACGTTAACATTTTGGGATCACACACTCAATGTCTTCACAGATAATTTATTATCCCTTCACCACTTTTGTGCTTTTTCCATATTCTTTCTTAAGGATGTAATGCAGTTTCAAAATGGCCTAAAGGCCCTACCCTCCATGTGTAAAGAGAAAGCAATGGAAATATTCTTTTGATGGACTAGAAATCAATCATTACCTACCTCTTTTTGTCAAGAACTATGAACTAAGGTTAGCCTAACAGATTTTAAGGACATACTATTATCTTCTACAGTCCATAGAACATAAAAGATCAAACTAGAATTTTATCTTTTAACTTGACTATTAAGAATGGCGTTTCATTCAAAAGGAAGTTAATAGTGATTCAGATGCAAACCAACATTCAGTAGACAATCTGTACCAAAGAGAAAATATGCCTTGCTGACACTGTAAATAAAGTGTTTGTAATTTGACTTTGTATAGCCCAATACTCATCTGTACAGTTTAGAAAGTTCAAGAGACTTATCTTTAATATAATTTATCACTTGACCAAATATTGTATCATTAAGAGATGACTGATGGCTAGCTATTTGTTAGGTATATATTTTAACGCATCAGTTGTGTCTCTTTAATCAATTAAGAATCACACAATTCCATATTTCTGTAGCGCTTGGCATACAAAGACTATTACAACAAATAAATAAACAAATTGACTTTGATTTAATTTTTCTTTACTCTCAATGTTACTTGTGAAGTACTTGTGAAGTACTACCAAAAGTAGTATCTTGGCAGTCCTAAGGACAAACCAAACCAAACCTGTGTCCTTTTTCTTGAAGGACACTGAGGTGCTGGAGGGTGTCCAGAGAAAGGCAACAAAGGGTCACAGAATCATAGAATCAGCTGGGTTGGAAGGGACCTCCGAGATCATCAAGTCCAAATCTTGATCCACTACCGCTGCGGTTACTAGACCACGGCACTAAGTGCCACATCCAGTCCCTTTTTAAAAATCTCCAGGGACGGAGAATCCACCACTTCCCTTCCATTCCAATGTCTGACCACCCTCTCTGTAAAGAAATTCTTTCCAATATCTAACCTAACCCTCCCCTGGCACAACTTGAGACCATGCACTCTTGTCTTGCTGATAGTTGCCTGGGAAAAGAGACCAACCCCCACCTGGCTACGACCTCCTTTCAGGGAGTTGTAGAGAGTGATGAGGTCTCCCCTGAGCCTCCTCTTCTCCAGGCTGAACAACCCCAGCTCCCTCAGCCTCTCCTCATAGGACTTGTGTTTGAGTCCCTTCACCAGCCTCGTTGCTCTTCTCTGGACCTGCTCCAGCACCTCAATATCCTTCCTGAACTGAGAGGCCCAGAACTGGACACAGCACTCCAGGTGTGGCCTCACCAGTGGTGAGTACAGGGGAAGAATCACTTCCTTGGACCTGCTGGCTACACTGTTCCTGATCCAGGCCAGGATGCCATTGGCCTTCTTGGTCACCTGGGCACACTGCTGGCTCATGTTCAGCTTCCTGTAAATCCAAACTCTCAGGTCCCTCTCCGTCTGGCTGCTCTCCAGCCACTCTGTCCCCAGCCTGTAGTGCTGGAGCATAAGTCTTATGAGAAGCTGCTGAGGGATTTGGGGGGGCTCAGCCCACAGAAAAGGCGGCTCAGGGGGGTGTTCTCGCTCTCTACAACTCCCTGAAAGGAGGCTGTAGCCAGGTGGCTACACCAGGTGGTGGTCGGCCTGTCCCAGGTAACAAGCAATAGGACAAGGGGAAACGGCCTCAATTGTGCCAAGGGAGGTTCAGGTTGGATATATAGAAAAATTTCTTCACTGAAACAGTGGTTAAACATTGGAAGAGGTTCCCCAGGGAAGGGTGGAGTCACCATCCCTGGAAGTATCCAAAAAACGAGTAGAGGTGGCACTTTGTGATATGGTTTAGTGGGCATGGTGGCATTCAGTCAAGGTTGCACTTGATGATCCTTCCCAACCTTAATGACTCTTTGATTCTACTCTTACTTCCATCTGCGATCTCTTATTTCCTATTTCTTGTCAAGCCACAGCAGATGTCCACGGAATTAGACCATTTTAAGACATGGCTATGTATGTGCATAGGCTGTCTATCCATTTTTAGTGCCAATTTAAAACAGAATAAGAAAGAGCTAGAAAACTGTTCTCCTTTTTGTAATTTTGCCTACATCTAAGGATTGATGTGGGCCTGTTTTGCAGCCACAGCAGTGTTCAAAACAACCGCTTTTTTAAAAGCTGAGGAGGAGGATAAGGACATTGAAACTGAGGTATAATTTTTCATTGTGTTCACTGAGTAAAAATAAGATTCAAATTATTTTTCACAGTGGACTGATTGCTGGAAACAGAAATGTTCAATTAATGGTGTGTGTCTTTGTGGAGTACAGCCTGCAAGAACTCTCTGAATAGAAGGATATCATAGAGAAGTAAAAATGAAGGGTGTAGCTTTGTTTGGTTTCCAAACTGCTAAGTGATATGCCTCCAGTCAATTAGGAAGTAGTCTGTGATTGATGTCTGCTGTTGGAAAACTTGTTTTAGTCTTTCTTAGACTTTCAAAATTTACCTGATCTACATATAACCAGACATAATACTTCCACACAGTTTGCTTAATTTTAGACCCCTTTACAGCATCATCATTTACAAGTTAAGTGCACTATTTAAAGGCTTGCACACTTTAAATCAGTAGTCTCTGAAATGGGGTGCATGTACAGTGGGGTATAGGAAAGAAGTACCAGAAATGCAGAGGAACATGTATGTAATTTAAATTTTTAAAAATGATATGTTGAGGGTGTGTGCCCCAAATTTTTTTTACTGACAGCAGTGCAGGAGCAAAAAACTTTGTAGACCACTGTTGTAAATGCATCAGTATGAATTGTTCTTTTCTGCTAGCTCCCACTCTTCCCCCACTTTTATTTGCTTTGTTACCTTAAATTTTTGTCTGCCACTGTGCAATGAGAGATGATTAATATTACAGAACGGTCAGTGATGACACTAGTATCTTTCCTGAGTTTTATAAATGTACTCAAAGTTCAAGATTGCCTAGGCAGAGTTAAAGAAGATCTTTTTTGTCAGATGCATTAATTCATATTTATCTCTCCTGAAACTTGTCTACCATCTTTTTGCCCAACCATCAAATTTTGTGAGATGTTTACACGGTTCCCTCACATCTAATGTCTTCCCAGTAATTAAATGCTATGAAGTGCCATTCACAAACTGAGAAATTTCTTTGTTTACTCTCATTCTGCAGGTCATGGGTGAATATATTGAATAAAACCTGACACAACACCATCATGGTACTTCACTTCTGACCTGTCCACATTCCCCCTCTCACAGAAGCATTGTCAGCACAAAAGGATACAGTGAAGTCAGCTAAACATTTGCTTTCAACTTAGATCTATCAGCTGCTTTTACCTACTGGACGCTGTCCTCCACCCAGATTTACACTCTTTAGTAGTACAGGGACTGTCACAGTAGAAATGGGACAACACCCCTACCGACTCAATCTAAAATCCTTCCCCCCTTTCAATTTGCTCAGCCATTTCAAGTCACCAAACACATCTCTCACTATCAAAGGTTCTTTTTACTAACTACACACTTACAGACACGATCCCAGCGCAGACCTTCAAATGTTCCCTGCAATAAACTCAGCTCCACTCTGTCGCCAAACTTCTACCTGTTTCCTGTGGCTACTACTGTACCAGAAATTATAAACCTAAGGATTTCTCACCTGTCAGGAAAACATGCTAGTAGCCAGTAGCTTGATGCTTGAACATAATGACTGGCAGGAATTTTACCAAAGAAATACAAGTTTCATATTTAACTTTCAAACCTGAGATTAAATAAACCAATAAAAAGGCTTAGAAGCTCAGGTGCAACGGTTAGTGAGGGAAAGTTATGCTAAACAGCTAAAATGGTTTCTTCTTCAAAATTTTCAGGTTAATTTACATTGCTGAACCTTTTGGACCTAAGGAATCATACTGATTTACTGCTACATCACTGCAGCCTGACCAAGTCCAGAGGTATTCTGACACTAAGCAGCTTTCAGGACAGGATTTGCTGCTGGCTCCCCCCATTTTACAATGTTCTACATTAACAACGTCTGTTCAAGTTGGCTACTATGTCTTGCTGGAGATCTGCATTTCAAAAGACTCGTAAGAGATACACAAACAACCTCTCCCCTCCAAACATTCCACACCCTAGACTCAGAAAGACGTAATTGCTTCTAGGAAATTCACTAATTTAGTACAGCTATTATTAATTAAATCTCTCCTAAGATACTCAATCTTTGAATTGGACATTTAATTTAAAAACGTACTTTTCTAATCTACTCTTCTCAACACAGACACATTCTAGAACCTCTTCACTGTAACTTGTCTCTAATGACTGCCAACAGCAAATTCTTATTCTCTTAATAGCACTTATTTGTCTGGCAAATCTAATTTACCTAAAAATACTTTTTTTCCCTCAGTAAATCCTCATACAACTATTCTGTGGAAATACAATGGAGACACTTAAAACTCACATCCCTCTAACAGGCCATGTTCTGGTAGTGAAATGGGAGGGGTACAAACATTTGTATGCACAAATTGCAATATTGTACCTTCTATCATTTCCATCCCACTGGGAGGTTTACAATGTCCGGCATGGCTCACAACCCACACGGGATACTGCTGGTTCAGTCCACAATATAAGGCCTGTATAAAGGTCCTGTAATAACCTGCCAGTCCAGGGTTACCTGCCAAAAAACAAAACATACAAGCACAGTCAATATTAACCTTCCTACAGCAAGCATTCTGCTTCAAAGCAAACTAAACAGCATTATACAGCAATTTGTTAATTTATTTTCTCTAGTGCATGTCCAATTTTTGTTTTCCCAAAGTCAGAGGCTATGCTATTCAACTGGTTTAATTCCATTGATCAATGGCATTCATGGGAAGCATTTTACAGATTACACGGAAATAGTAAAACCTAAAATTGAAGTCCAACACAAGAGAAAATCTCTTTTTCCATCAGAGGTCTAACGGCTTGCTCTGTCTGTCTATCCATCTATCTATCCATCCCATCAAGTTACAGAAACACAAAGTGAAAATATCACAAAGACTACAGCATATGTCACTTGATCCAGATGTCTGCCCTTCAAATATCTCAGTGTTACCACTTCCAGATATCTCAGTGTTACCACTATAGTCATTCTGATTATACAAAGGGCTGCCCTGACCCTGAAAGAAAGGATAATTTTATTTTAAACTCATTGGAATAAACTTATTTTTCCCTGCTTGCAACTTCATATTCTCTCTGTCCCCTTCCACACCACTGGAGAAGCTCTTTCCTTTTCAACCTTCATGCTCTAGAACCACAGGAGAAGCTGTGCTCTCTCCTGTACCCCATCAGCTTTACAGAGGACTTCTTCGAAGATGCTGGTGTCTGAACGAACACGGCTTGCCCCAGGAGAGCAGACCACCTTTCTCTAAAATCCACTGTTTAACAGTGACAATATCAACAGTCAGGTACCATTGCTGAAGTGGAAACTGAAATACTGTCTCAAAGACAAAAATATGTGTCTGGGAGGGATTTCAGGACTGCCAAACAAAACTCTAAAATCTGTTCCTCCTTTCTTTCTTTCTTTTTTGGTTATCAGTAGTGACATAAGTTGGAGAGTAAAGCCATATGAAGATGAGGCAGAGGTTTCCTAATTTCCATACGATGCATAAAAATTCCACATAGACATAAAAACATACAATTGCTATATATTTACTGATTTTCCAGAGGAGTTCCACTGATTTCTTGTTATCATTTAGACATCGGGCAAGCCCACCACCATAGTTAGGATTTTTCATTTACGTTTCTTTCACTCCCACGTCAGGCAATTCTTAGTTTGGATATCATCAACAGCAAAACGCAACAAGAGCACTATTGTGTAAAAAGGCTGCCATTTTTTAAGACAAAGACATTCCAAAACAACACCAATGTATTACAAAACAAAAAATCCTTCATTAAAATTTTGTCAACTCCTTTATATCAGTCTGATTGCAATAACAGGTTGAGCTGTGTACGTATTGATATGACAAAGGCACAATCAAATTAGTACTTGTGGAAAAGGTGCGTGGAGATAAAAATGGGGTTTATTCCAATTCTTCCCTTTCTGTAGTGGGTATTTTCGTGTTTTCTTCTTTCACTTCCACCCTTTTGTTCTTCAGGCAGGACACAGTAAGTTCATTGCTCTCCCAAGAGGCATTCCCTCAGCCCAGGCCTTCCAGAGCAGCCTGTTCACTCCTGAGCAGGAGTGTCCCAGGCACCCACAGCCACCTGCAGCACAGACACGTGTGCAGGAAGTGATGCCACAGCTCACACTGGGGATCATGGATGGGCACAGGAGGGAAGCCTTCCACTCTAGGTCGTGTATCTCACATGCTTCACCCCTCACTTACATGTAAAAAGTGTCTCTGATGGTTTTTAAACCTTAGTAAAACTACCAATCTTACAACAACGTTGTTTTTACTGGCGTACACAGCTTTGGAGGGAGAAAAAACCCCACCAAACCCCAGTATCAGTTACTACATATTTCTAAGTATCTATTTGCAAGCTTGACATTAAAGGAGAATTAAAAAAAAAATAAATTGTTGTATTATATAAACTCCAGAATGCATGATCTAATTTTTGTAATCTGATTTCCAGAAAAACAACTTAAAATCCACAAGGGTCACACATCCATACAACTGTATCACATTTTCATACGTAAAAATATATAACATAGAGGGCCCCAGAGAGAGTAAAATGAAATCTAGACATCATCTGTCAAGTTCCTTGGATTGGTGTGACACAGAGGACACACGTCTTTCAGCAAGGCTGAAGATAAAAGTAGCAACACTCCAAAATAAATTGTGTCTTTTGTAGTACAAATGATCACAATATTTTGGCACTATGCTTTGTCCTGAAATATAATGCAATTAGGAATTTTGAGATCAAGGAGTCACAACATTATTCTCTATCACAGCCTTTTTCCTTTACATTTTTCTCTCCTTTAATAATGTAGAACAGGGAAAGGAGAAGAAATGACAGCAGCTATCTTAGACATTTTGTTGCTCTTTCCCATCAGCAGCCAGAAGAACTTAATGAATAAAATCTCAGGATCTGGCCACCAACTGAGGAGCAATCAAGTAAGAACTGCTTAAGGACAGTGAGGCTCTGCATCAAATACTATACAAAGCTCAAGACACTAATATTTCTTTGAGGGAAAGGGGATTTTTGTATAATGTGTATTTTAGGCAGGTAAACACAAAAATCCATAAATGCAAAAGAAATGCCATTTCTGCACTCCTCATGATCAATCTGCTCATGGTAAAAGACATTCTGAGAGGTCTGAGATGTTCGAATTGCTACTGGCACTTTAAAATGCCTTGAAGAGGTATGAATGAGAACTGCTGGCATAAGCAGAAAGGAAAATCAACAAGAATTTTAACAGCAAAGATTTCTGTAGAGAAATCACCACATGTAAACCAGCTATAAATTTATTCTTTATTGAACTTGCAATTCCAATGGAGTTATTACAGACTTGCACTAACTTAAGTAAAGGTAGATCAACAGCCCTTGCTCTTGAAAGCTGGCATCTACAATATTTGTAAGTGGAGAATGTTTATCTCACATTTCTGTAAAGTAATTTTATATGTTTTTACTTGAGCTGCTATCTGTCAAAACACTTTAAAGGGGAACAAACAAAAAAACCCTGAACAGATAAAGATTCTTTTCATACAATGGAGTAATAGTAAGAGCTCATGGAAATAACTGGGGTTCCATATGCACAACAGTCTGTGATCAATAATATTTTGGGCTCATCTACTGCGACTGAAATGTGCTCAATTAAATTATTTTATTTTATAGACAAGGTTAATCACAAAGGTGCCCAGGCAACACAGTGCTCGTTTGTGCATTTTACGTATTTCCCAGTACATCAAACCAAAACTGCCTATGCTCTATCACTCAGCAACCAAGTGTCAAAAAATGGAAACCATAAGTGAATTCAGTGTTAACCTCCATGATTTGAAGGTTACTCCAGTTATTTGAATACCACATCAATCCCTAGGCACCTCGGGGCAGCTGAATCATTCATGCACGCCACCAGATCTCAAGTTGCAGTCATCTGAACCAAGAAGCACATTGTAAGCAGTTACTCTCAACTGTGCTTAATTTTCAACCGCATTTATGTTGTTTCAGGAGTCTTTTAAACAACAGTTGTAAATGGTGACCGTAACAGAAGAAGACACAAAACTACAATACACTGAGCATTTGCCTAATTTGCAGAATATTTATAAGCATTTCATGGGAAGAGTACGTCAAATGGACAATTTATACAGTGAACCAGAACAGTGGGGGCACTTTATTTGGTGTACTCATAAGGTGCAATAGCCAAGGGACTCCTGTACATTCCCTGTTCTTCTCTGTACCACACAACATGTCACCCAGTTATTCTACACTAAGCTCAAAGTCTTTCCATTTTTAATTTGAAGACAGGAATCTACTTGTTCCTTTTCCAATCTGTTTCACCCAAGCTAACACAGAACAACCGAGTGCAGAGGTTTAACCTTGAGCTATAGGAAAAGCTAAATATTGTCCACTTTTATATACTGCAGATATAAGCTCTCAGAAACTGGAACTACTATTCTTTAATTATCCATGTAATTAAAAATATGAATACTACTTATATATATGCATTTCCTACCCTTCACTTTCACACACATTCTTGTTAATGCTTTTTCCATCAAATCAGGATTTTAAATGCCATCTGCTTCCTTCTTATGAAGACAGCTAGAAGCAGAGAGAGAACAACTTGTACAAACTGAGTATCTACCCCAGGGTATCACTGCTAAAGAATAACCTTTATCCTGATTTCACAGGATTTCCTATATAACACATCATAAAGTCAAACTTGGCCTGTTTTAAATGAAATACATACTAATATTTGAGATGCTGCACTTCCAAAAAAGAAGTTACTCAGACTTGGTAAGTTCGAAGTTATATATAGTATGCCATCACTGCAATTCAATCAGCTTAATTCTGAATGGCAAACATGTCCATTTACAAAGTCACAGACTACAGCTACTGCTCACAAGCAATGACAGTGTTTATGACAGCTTACAAATTGTTAAGTATTTTTAATTCTTCAGCAACAGAAAATATTCATGTAAAAAGGAAATTATAATTAAGAGAACACTACATGCAAAAATGTTTCAGATATACACCAAACCATGGCAGAAAAGTCTTCTGTCCAGAAAGGCATAAGTCAAAAATATATACAGCTTACTGAAAAGAAATTTAGACTAAAACATAAAATAATTCTTAGCAGTTCTGGAAGGGATGGCTGAATTGAAAAAGATTTATTTGAGTAGTGTATAGTAAAAGGCAAGAGTGGAGGGGAGTGACGGAGAAGAAATTTACGTGTAGCTAAGTCATCTCAAATCTTGTTTGGAAACAAGCTATTGGGTTCCATGCACTGTCCTGTGAGATGTTCCCCAGTGTTTCCAGTTGTGTCTCCAGGAGCCTGGCCACCTGTGGGAGCACTAGCTGGCATTCAGCCGTGGTGCTTTATATGCTTCTCCAGCAGTTGCTTTCTGCCTGCTCTGGGACCTCAGCAGGACCATAAAGAATAAAGGCAGCTACATGAATACAAGAAGGGAAATACACAGCCAGCAGTGGGTTTACAGAGAACTCTGAGGAACTGGAAAATATGCCAGCAATTACCATGTGTTTAATTTTAGAAATAACGCACAGTTTCAGAGTTAAATGTGTATGATGCAGTATTTACATTATAATCTCCTGCAAGAAAAAATGAATGCTGACTTTTAAAAAGAAAAAAAAAGAGCAGCCATAAATCAAACTTGAAATCCAGGGGTGCACAGCAGGACCACACAAAAATCATTTTTGTGGCAATGATTCTCACTGCCTCTTCTCAGAGCTGCCAAAGCTCCCAGCTCCAGCTCGAAGAGCCTAAATGACAAGTTCCTTGCTCAAGGAAACTTAATCTGCCTTTGGCGTCTGACCAGCCACCATGGAAGAAGATGCAACTCCCCTATGTTAATGAATGGAAAGCAGCCCATACAGATGTCAGAAGGATTTAAATGGAGCATGTAAAAAACACAATGATGTTCTCACACTTGGGAGAAAACTGCAGAATCTGACACCGTGGCTGATGATCAGCCCTTAAAAGGCAACACATAGGTTTCCCTGACATACAGGGTCAGGGGATTCCAAATAAAACCTGTCAAATAACATCTGAATGACCATCATAAACTCACAGCAATTAAGCTTTCACCTGTTTGCACGTCTAGAGGACTGGCATTCTTAGTCCTGCATCCACTAATAGTCCCTACACTAGAGGAGCAGCATCAGCCAAGGAGCAAACAACTGCAAGGATGTTGTACAGAAACACATGTGAAAGCTCTGTTTGATCGTCTCTTAACTCTGGAATCATGAATGTGGCTGGAAAGCACCTTAATATATTTGCTTGAATTGTGAAAATAAGGAATCTCAGAAGGATTCAGCCAGCTGTCTGTAACAGCTTATTAGAAAGGTTTTTCAAGAACATTTCACATTTTTTTCCCTATATATACATATATAACACATACTTTTATTAGTTTCATATAGCTATAGAACTTACATATAGGATTTTATAATACACATTCTTTATACACATTTTGCAAAGCCAATAAGCTTTCCTGCTGTTCTCTAATGCTGTTCCACCTTAGGATAAATGTGGGTCCATTTAACTCTAAAGAAATCCCACAGACAGTCTGATAAACCTGAATTAACCTAACACAGCTGGTTTTGCCCAAGTGACAATTGTGCCTGAAGCCTGCAAATAAGAATTCCCAGCTAAAAACTGTGACAGTACATGCTTGTTTTCTCACAGGAATGATTAACAGCATGTAACCAGGCAGACAAAACATGAAGTCCAAAATATTGACTTCACCCACTGCAAACCTACTAGACTTTGTGACTATGCGATATTGCACAGGTTATAAAGTTCACAGATGTATTTCAATAGTTACCTCTAATGCCTCAAGCAAAGTAGGTACATAAATACAAAACAAAAAAAAAGCCTAGATTTTATTTTTTTATATGTTTGTAAACTAGTATTTCTTGGAAAGAAGTTAAGATCAAGATACAAAACTAAAATAATTGAGTCCCTAATAGAATAGCCATTTTTTCACATTTTTCAAAGGGAGAATCCAGGATTTTCTAGTGCTTACAACTAAATAATTTTTGTTCTACTTTGTCCACAGCAAAAGAAAAATTAAAACATTTAATTAGACCTCCCAGTACCCACCTACACATACAGTCTCTTAAACATCTGCTTAGGCAGATGAAGACAGATATAAGTACTTTTAACACCCCAGAGACGGTTGGTCTGATCCAATCCATCCTAGAACCAACTGATGCTGGCAGAGAGGCTACTGCAAGTTCTACAATGGGTCTAGAATTCCCAGTGGGAATTTTTCAGCCAGCTTCACAGACTGAAGCAGAACAGGACCAGTAGAAAGTAAACCTCCTTCTGAAAGAAAGAGAGAGCACAAAGGAAGTGCACAAAGAGGAACACGAGACTTGATGTCAAATGGGTTCACAGGAACGCCTATGAAACATCTGAATAACACAACCCTGATGAGACAACAGTGGCAGGAAAAAGACAAAGGAAAGAAAAATAAATAATTCAAACCCAAGATAACCACAAATTATTTGTTTTGTGCAGATACATAGCTCTGCAGATTTGATCACTTTTGAATAATATGCAAGGAGGAAGCAAACAATACACTCAAAAGGCAACAGAAAGAATATTTTCAAATATGTATCAGAGATTTTCCTATGCTGTACCACTGATAATAATTATAAAAAAAAAAAAAAAGCATAGGTTTGGGGGCTTTGGGGTTTGTTTGGTTTGTTTTACCAAGATAGCAACAGACAGGAAACAAATATCAACACAGAACACAAGGACAGCTAATTTTAGAAAAGAAGACTGAAAATGTGTTTCTGTGTTTTTTGTGTATCAAGAGTGAAGAGAACGTCACACTTGAAAACAACAGTCTAAGGTGATTTTGCAAATGAATTATTCATTGCATTTTTGTCAGTCTTCAGAAATGCAAGATAAAAGTACAGACTGTTCTGCAGATGGATAAACCAACATTTACCAATCCACGTCCTTAGGAAAAAATTCTTTGCATTGACACGACTGCATTTCTGATGAAGAAAAAAGCCTTGTAGTTGGGGTATTAGTACTAGTCCTAAGTAGATGCTCCATGGAAACTTCAAATGAAACACTTTATTCAGGAAAACACAAAACACAAGTCACTTCCCAAGCATATTTGTTCAGCCATTTGAGGTCTATTATGAAGAGTTTCTGCCTCTTAAGAGAAGGCTGTGATAGGAGATATAAAATATCTAAAATTTAAAGGTGAAGGGCAGTGTGTATGTATCACTATACATTTACTTATTCCTATGGGAGATTTTAAATCCATCATGAATAACCAAGAATTGTTTTCAAAAATGGAAATCAGGACAATTATCAAAATTTTTCCATCATGCCTATAACAGGAAAACAAGATCAAGAGCTATGACTTAATTTTTGGTTCTACTGTTTTCTATAATCCAGATATTGAACATAATAGGTCATATTTATTTCTAATACAGATTCAGTGATCCATAAGAGTTACCAGCAGGACAGAAATGAGGCCTTCTGTTAACTTGAATTGAAAGAGAATTTTTATTTTTCATTATTTTCAGATATAACTAAGTCAAAATGTTTAATATCAAGGTAAATCCATATCAGCTCAGGTATTTATGGTAGCAGCTCCCAGGAAGGAAGCACAGTATACACTGCTGCTGTAGCTTTAAACATTTTAACTGCATTATTTGTACACGACGCACATGGAAACACAGGATTTCCTTCATAGGTAGGTCCTTCAGTAAGTAATTTCTTCTTCCCTCCTGCCTCAGGCACCCCATGAAGAGAAACAGATCCTTTTTTAAATTGTCAAATCAAGCAAAATACCCTAGAACACAACTTTCCCATAACTCTGGCCAACTCAAGCCACTGCATGCTGCAGGAGAGGGATCACTTCCTCCTCTGATGTTGCTGCACAGCCAGGCAGGAAGGATCCATGCTGAAAACGCCTCATTAGCAGGGAGAGGACACCGGGAGAAGACTGTGGATTGAGAAATTTCAGTAAGTCACTTCAGTAAGTCACATCTGCCACCCAGATTTAGTGGAGGGAAACACTGTCAAGCACAGCTGGATGTTCAACCATCCTGTCATTACTCTGCCTTCTCAAGCTTAACAAGCTCAACTGTGCCAAGCCCCCATCAGAGGTACTTCTGGAGCGCTGGGAAATTAACAAAAGTGGCACATTTCAAGCCTAGATCTGACAAACAGGCTCCTCTTTGCATGAGGAAGTTTTTATTTTTAATGAAAGATTATGTTTTTTTCTTCTCTAAAGACAATGGAAGCTGGTGGGCTGACCCAGTAAACAAAGCTCAACTGTCAGCATATTTTAAAATATTAGCCACAAACAAGTAGTCCATAAGCAACAAAAATAACGGAGAACAGTGTCCTAAGAATTGAATTTTTTATATATAATAAGGGGTATGACACACACCTTTCCTTCAGGGGGTACTTTACCAGCAGGTATGTTTTCCAGTCAAATGCATTTTGGTATCATTTTGAGTCCCACGTGTCTCAGAAAAAAACTGGAGAAAATTGACTGAGGTATTCCAAATTTTAAGGGGGTTAAAAGTAGAAATCAAATAGGTACAGATAAATTAGTTTTATCGGCAAATAACATTCTCAAGAAGTCAAACTATTTAGCTCAGTAAATAGAGGGGAGGGCCATTTTGTATTTATTCCCCTTTTATAAATAAGAAATAGACTAAGCAATCTATGCATGAAAGTTAAAGTATTGCTAGTCACTGAGCTCCACCAGCTTACAGTGCCATCTCAGAAAATATATGGTCAGCTGAATACAAGACTGATTTCATAATCAAGTTATGAATATTGGTTCTAAAGAAACGGTTAGAAAAGTTGACAGAAGTGGAAATATCATAGTTGATGACTATTTGGGAATATCAGGAAGATAGAGTTGGGTAGTTTTTTTGTTTGGGCTATTTTTCTGTGTGTATATATATGCTTTTGCTCCTGTTCAAAGTGTGAATATACAAAATATGGTGATACACATCCCATGCAAGCATAAGAATAAAATGTTCTGCTGTGTTTATGTCTCACTGAAATCAAAACTGTGATCTTACTTCCTTATCTGCTGGTAAGACTACGTGTATAGGGAAAGGGGAAAACATGTTATTTTACTCAACATAAACCTTTCTACCTGCTTTGCTATGCTACACAAACTTTTAACCCTACAGCACAGTCCGTTCTCATTGATTGCTTTTGTATCACATATACCACTTACTGGAGAGTAGGAAAGCTCCTTTCCCATTGCCAAATCTTTTTTATTCAGGGAAAAAATAAAAATAAAGAAATGTAAAATACAAATTCTCCATGTCAGAATCTGAGAACTCGGGGTCAAATGCAAAGAGTTGGCAGCCTCATCTGGAGCTGCAGTGTAAACAAAAGCAGAAGTCCTGAGAGAGAGGCATTCTCAGAGAATCACTACCACCTGGTGAGGCTGGTGGGGTACCAGCTCCTTTCAGAGCAGTCTTCAGACAGAGCATGTGAACCCACGTGCACACGCTTCATGTTGTGGACTGACACTGTAATTTATCAACAGAAAGTTCTGTGGCAAGTCCAGCTGAAGGAACTCCCACCTTCTCCCTTGACTGTCGTTCCCACCCTCCCACCACGGCTCACCAGCCCCTGAATTACTATGGCACAACTCTGTGGGGCCCTGCTCCAGGAAACTGTTCCAGCTGTAGAAAGACCCCAGAAATAAATTTATGTATTTATTTAATTCACAGCATGATCTCTCAAGCTATTGTTCTGGCATAACTGAGGGGTGGAATGGCACAGTGTGGTGGGAACAGGAATACCTTATGCCAGCATTGTTGACAAACAGTTTGGATTGTGAAATAATGGCCTTAGGAAGTTTTTTAAGTGCTTCAAGCACTAATCTCTCAGATTTTCAATATCTAGTCACTCTTAATATACACTCTAGAAACAGTTTCTAACTTCCACACTACTTCAGACTCCGGACCATCTGCTTTATACCCAACTTCACGGTTCTAAGAGCTGTCTGAAGGCAAGAGCTCTGTGAATGGCCCAACCCTGCTACCCAGTCCCTTCACAGGCTGCCCACACCCAAACAGAGGTTCAACTACTTAAGTAAATAAAAAAACAGGGAATGGTAGAGACTTTCCAGGAAAACTGCTATTAGGTGATGTTGATCCCATACAGTCATAACACAGACAGGTGGGATGCAGTGAAAGACACCCTTGAAAATTTTAGGAACAGCATCTAGCTTTCCTGAGCAGCCCAGTAGGCAAGTAATACATTCAAAGCCCCAGGTTGCTTCAATTCCTGTGCTGCAGGTGAGGCCATGATAAAGAGTACAGCATTTCTCTTCCTCTCTCAAGGAAAAGGCTACAGATTCACTGCCATCCTCTCCATGAAGTCAGGCAGGATGTTTTACAGTGAATACTCTGCTCAAGTATAGTATCTTCAGTTTAATTTCAAGCACTGGAAGTCCCACAGAACAGATGAATGCTGCTGCTAATCCAATACGTAAAAGAGAAATCTTTCTTAAATAAATAGTGTGAATATCTGTGCATACATAGAAGGAATTCTGCTTAGCTGTTTGGATTTGAACAGCATATAACCAGGACAGAATTTTAGGTGCAAAATTTAGACTTTTTTTGGTTCCTGCTGATTAGCCACATGTGACTCAAGTGTGCCAGCTGGACTAGACGCCATTCTGAGCTCCATAATCCTCCACATGCCTTGTCAAAGCAGCCAAGACTCCAATCAAACAAGATTTATAAGTTGATTCCCTGGACCAAGTGTGTTAAATAACACCATCTTTACTTTTGAGCACCCAAATTTCCCTTTTTCTCTGCTCCATTGCTTCAGCTGAGGATGGACAATAGCAGCACTGCTCCCCTTGGGATGATATGGTCAAAGTATGCAAACGTAGTAGAACTCATGAAACTTCTTGTATCTTACACTAGTAGAGGTATGTGAAGATAAACACATATTGCACAATGTTAATATGATGGAAAATATACATCCACATAGGAAAAAGCTTTTCAGCCTCAGCTTTAGGTCATCAGAACTATGTGATACAGGATTAAGCAAAATAAAGTGTAAGTCAGTGTGAAAAAAGGGGTCTTATACAGCTTATTTCAACATTAGTACTACACTTACTGTAACTAAAGCAGTTACACTTTATGACTTTCACCTAAAAAATCTCATTGCATGTAGAAGTATTCAAAACTCCAAAATCCAAAGTTAAATTAATGATTCCTTTAAAAAAAGAAGTATTTTTATGTGATGCGTTATTTTCCTTAATGTCCTTTGGGTATTTAGTGCTGTACACTAGGTGTACAGAAGGTGATATGTGCCCTGGTACAAGAATTTCTCACAGTAAGTAAGAGTGGAGCTGCCCATGGAGCTGGCCAAAGATTTAAACATTCCAAGAGAGGAAGTATTTGTTGCCTCACTCTATGTAGCTGTGCTTTACTATTCATTTATTTACTTAGTGTTAGCTGATTGTAAGTGAATGCTATTTTGGGCAATTGTATAATTACAAATGTTGCAAATGTGAATGAAGATTTGTTTGGTCGTTTGGGACACAATTTGTGAGGATGACTATCCACTGAAAAGTTGGGAACAGAAGCCCCAGCACTCCCAATTCTTATATTCTCCGCTCAAACTGGACTTCCTTTATCTCACTCCTCCTAATGCAAGTAAAAGGCATTTTTATGATCCTCAACAACCAAAATAATTGATTAATCACTGTCACATGGTCTAAATAAAGTACTAATTTTTTTTCTGATACACAAAGTAGAGAAACAGTCAGTGCTTACCTGTGCATTGAGATGAGAGCCTGAAACCTGTACATACATGGTATAGCTGGCTATTACAGAAATAAGCTTGCCAAACCCCACTATTTTTCTAATCTTTAAAACAGCTCCCTCTTCTGGTATACTCTGTCCATACTGTGCTTAAGTACCATACTTTGTTCCTCACCAATTTTTAATTTGATTCCTAGCACTTAACAAACCCAATTTCAGTGTTAAGACCCTCACTGTGCAGTGTGGCTGTGAAGGCAATCTACAGCTTTTGAAAGGGCAGCTACTTAAGGGTAGTACTTAATTCTAATTAAGTACTTATATAAGATTATCCACAGACCTATCTTTACTGCCTTTTGAAGGTACCCCAAATCAATCCAGATCAGATCCAACACAAGGACAAGGAGCTTGGATGGTGAGCCCACGGGTCACGTTTTCAGGATCACTGCATTTGGAAGGGATCACCCAAGATCTTGTAGCCCAACCCCTGCTCACACAGAGTCAGAGCAGGTTGTCCAGGTTTGCACACAGTCAAGTTTTGATTATCTCCAGAGCTGGAGACTTCACATCCCAGGGCAACCCAAACCCTCAGCAGGCAGAAATGCTCATGGCTGTACCCATCCCTACCTACTGGTTCTACAAACTACCCAAAAATTTATGCTACTCACTTTAGCACCTTAATTAGGTGTTCACTATTAGGCTGGGTGAAATCAGGCCTTAGAGTCCCTTTCTGCACCAAGTGACAAAGGCTCAGCCTGACCCCCCAAAAAACCACACCAATGAAACACCAAGCAAAAAAGCAAACAAACAAACGAAAAAAACCTCAAAAACCCAAAAAACCCAAACCACATGAAAGCTCTCATAATCATGATGACAGTGACAAAACTGCAGAGGTAACAGTTGAGGAGAGACATTTTTTCCTACTGTTGATGCTCTGGTACTATTCATTCAAGAAAAACTCAAATCACAAAACCAAAGGAGGAAAAAAGCAACTTTTAATGCCTAATGCATTCAGACAGAACAGGTTCTCAACTTTGTTCACAGAGTTGTTGCTGGAGCTCGTTCAGTGACTGTAAACACAAAGCATACATGACCCAGAACTAAGAAGTCCCCTTGCCCAGGAGGTGAGAAGTCATCTTTCCTCTTAACCTGGCTGTCCATTGCCAGCAACATTCCCCTTTCCTCCAGTTTCAAAGGCAAATTCTGAACACTGCTGTGTCCTGGTGGAGGAGATCCTGGCTGCCAGCTTAGAAAGTAGTGTCTGAGAAGATAAAGTATCTTCCTTGAGTAACTCAGTGGTCTTGACTCCAAAACCAGATTTTGCTTTACATAAACAGTTCTGATCTATCCACATTAAGTGTCAAGACTCCATATAGGATTCTGAATTACATCCTGGCTAAGGTTGCCAGAAGCTACACACTGCAAACTCATCTGCTGATATTGAAAGTCCAACTCAGTTCTTGCAGACAAACAGTTAAAACACACAGATTACATACCAACAAGCCCATTTAATCACACGAATTTTATATAAATCAAAGCCCATTGTAAAACCAAACTGAAGAGAAATTGGAGTAAACATACTTTACACAGTTTGTAGAATGAGGAAACAGATTCTTTTATTATTAAGCAAACCCCTTGGTCTCAGTGGTGACAGTAGACCTCTGAAGAACCATTCATTCCAGTAACTGCTGAGCAGAGTAAATGATTAATAACTTTCAAAAAGCTGGTTTAGTGGGAGCCAAAAAAACAAAACACAAAGGAACTAAGCTTTAGGGCTATACAATTAGTTTTATTGTAAAGTATTATTATATAGTGATTCTAACTTTTCTTATGCAAATATTGAGGGTGATGACTGTTCAATAACAAAACAGCAGGTGAAGACAAAGCCAGATAATGTACTGAAAGCTTTTCAGAGTCCCTGTATTACAGTCAAAAATAGAACTTCAAAGACTTTAAATCTAACAGGATGTCTCACCTCAAGGGAGAACACATTAAAGACTTGTCATAATCCAAGCAAATTGTTTGCACTGTTTTCACTGCTGAAAAATAGCTAAGTAGTCTTCAAGTGAAACAGTGTTGTTGATGTAAGTTGATGTAACTACTCCTAGGAGAAGATGAAAAGATGAGCATTCGAGTCCTCAACTTCTGTTGTGTATAAGCAATTCTTGACTCAGGAGATAAAATTTTTATATTTTAATAAAAATGTTGGGTTAAGTCCTCATAGCCCTTAAATGTCACCAAGTCACCACATGAGTTGGTAAAACAATAAGATGATCCAATAACCCAGCAGCAATCCAACTGAAAGCAGGCAGATCAAGAGACTTGGCAAGCATAGGGAATACTCTGCATGCAGGCCAAAGAACCAGATTCTGAAATTATTTCTGTATATTAATGAATGAAACTTGTGTCACATGCTTTACCACAAAGAATGTTATTTACATCATACATTATCAACTGTGAACTAAGCTTCCCAAGCACAAGAGTGAAAATAGCAAAATTGCTTTGTTTTTACAGCAATGGTAACACAAATTAGGAAGCCTGGAATGAAGGTATTCCAATGCACTCCTGCAATGAAATGCAAGAAAAACTTTGATGAAAAGCAAAACATCATGAACTAAACAGCACAGTGGTTTTAAAATTTGTACAGTATTTATTTACAAGGTTAAATGTTTCATAAATATACAGACATAAATAGACAGATAGTCTTAAAACAGTAACAAAATATTCCATTACACTTTGTGGATTCTGGTTTTCAATGAACACAAGCAATGTTAAATATTGCTGTAGTAGATTTTGTACTTCACTGCTAATTTTACACTAAACAAACATTGCAAGGGGGAAAACAGACCTTTAGGACACAAGAGGAAAACCAGTTAATTTCTGTCCTTTCCATAACGCCTACATTTCCAGAAAACGATGGACCTGATCCTTTAATGTTATGCTCATTAAATGTTACATTTAATGTTACTCTCATGAACAAATCTCATCAATTTTAATAGAGAAGAATTCATAATAAGAAAGGTAAACAAGTGTACACATATATTCTGGACTGAGGAAAATTTGGACCTTACACACAGTAATTACTTTAGTGGACACATTATTACTCCTATACAGCAGTTTTGCTTACATAAGGAAAAAATGTGATGGAACAAAAAAGTGTATGTTAAACGTTTCAACTAATAAAGTAAAACTTTATTTAAATTTTAAGTTCACACAGACTGCCATTAATAAAACAACATTAGCTTGTTGCAGGTAAATGAGATTGAACTCTGCTGCATGTTCTGTATTCCAACCCCTTCAAGCACAGCGAGCTGTCAGTCCTCAGGAGACGGAATCCTGCCTCATTAAAGTCAATGGGACTTTTGCCATTGATTTCTGAGTAGAAAAATGTTTTGGAGTTAGCTTTCTCTCTCTCCCCTCTTTTTTAAAAAAGTAAGTCAGACCAGAGAGAAATCCTCCCCGTTCCAACGAACATGACTAAAACACAGAAAGAAAATAAATATACAGGATTTATTCTAAAATGTCTGGCAACAATTCGATTCCAGCAGAAGCCGAGAATTTTGTCATCTTTCTTTTCAGGAGCCCCCAAACAATGCAGTTTTGTTTGACTACATATTAACAAAATCATATGCATGAATTTCGTTAGGTCTGGAAAAGTCTGTACCAGAGCAGTTTAATATGCAGAACAGGATAATATATGCAGCAGAACTAACCACCTTCAGTTCAGATCACTCAACGCTTGGCTGTGCATACTCTCCTTTTCTGAGCCAGAGTTGCCCCTGTCTGGATATTTCTTCCCTTGACTTGTCCCAAGCTGTCCCTTTGCCCCTCTTTCCTTCATTCCATAGAGAGTCTCAACCAGGGATAGATGCCTTTCGAGTGTGAAAATTGCTGAACTCCAGAAGGGCTCCACAATGCATTCTTGGGAAGCTACAAAGGGGAATGCTATTGAACCCTAATTGTTTAGGTACACAAACACGTTGCCAGATGACCCAATGTCAGGAGTTCTCCTTAGGCTGTGCTTTTTCTGTTGGCAGATAAGCCTTCCCTTGAAGGCTAACAATGAGGCATATACCAGCAGGGAAAAAACCCAAACATTTGACTTATGAGAAGCAAAACTGGACTTTGTAATGCCAGGTCCTAGTCAGCTCCCTGCCAGCCACAGCAAGAAGCTCAAGTAACTTGATTCACTACTGAATTTGGGCATCTGAAGTGAAGATAGCATTATTGTGGTTGCTGTGGTTTTAAATTGTGACAGAACTTCCAGTTTGTTACCAAGATAATTCTGAAATAAGAGCAAAACCATAACTCAGCTGCTTGCAAAAGCTTGCAGAGCATGACAAAAGTACTGAATATTTCACTGATGTCTGTTTCTGGATACCTACGTCATTAATATAGGATGTTATTAAGCAGTCTTCACAGAACTGTTCTGCAGGAAATAAGCTCCATGTAGCCCTGCCACTACATTTTCTCGCATGAAAAGTTTCCTGTGATGAATATGGAGACCATACAGTGTGTATGTGTATTGGTATATTTTGAGCAGAATAATTTACATGCCTTGTAGAGCTACCTTGTCTTGGATGTTCCTCCCCCACATATCTTTCTACTGATCTAAGTTAGCTTTACAGATTTACCCTTGTTACATCCTCTACTACCAACCTAAACACAAGAATACCACAACCTGAAGACAGGTGAAAGGTCCAGAACCTGGGGGAAAAAGAAACTCTTAAATTAGCTGTTCAACTAAGCCTTCCAGAAATGCCCTAAGTGTAAGAAAGCAGCAATTCAAAAGCATTAAATTAGGCTTCTACCTCCAGAAAACTGTTTGGTGATTTGGATTTTTACAAATAGTCTTTTACCAAAGAACTACACTATGCAGTATCTGGTTTAAAAGGTTATTCCAACAAAACAGGAACAAGAGGTAATCACAGGAGGCTTATTTCTTCTTTTCAGTTAAGGAGAGAATTTAAATTTTACTGTCACTAGGTTAGAAGTTACACTATTATTCAACTCAGAAGGCAAAGTACATAAAATCATTGTGCCCAAAGAAACTAACATAAAATATTCCATGGGCCTTCCAAAGCCTTGCAAAAAAAACCCTGAAAAATTGAACCCGTGCTCACTTTCACCACTAAGTAAAGATCAAGCCATACACTGTCCCATAAACAGCAACAGGGTCCACTAACAGTGAGCCAATGTTGTGGATAACCAAAGAAAGTCATTATTGGCACCACTCATTCTGTGGGAAGTAAGAATAGTATCCAATACATTCAAATAAATCATAGGAAGCATTAGAAATCTGCAAAGTCTAAGGCAGTGAAGGAGTCACAATATCTGAGCTTGAGTAGGCTTGAGCTCTACTTTCGCTAAAGGTAGAATTCATACAGTTCACTGGCAGACCTCAACGAATTTAGGACTTCTCCATTAATTTTATCATATGCTAAATAGAAGTTTAGACCTCTCACTTTAGGATGGCCACATTTAAATAGAACTGTACAATGCTCATTGAGTTCATGTGGCTCAGCATAAAAATTCAAGTGCAAAAATCTAAGTTAAAAACCATTTACTATTAAAAAAACCCAACTTATAAAATACTACTGGATCCAGAATTTTTCCTCTAATATTGTAACTTTCCTTCTTCAGTTGGCACACAGCTGACATTGCAGTAATGCTTCAACATGCAAGATATAAATGGAAGAAGAGCAATGGAAAGAAACAAACTAAAAACTGCAACGCTCCCAGCCAACCACCACCACCGAGAAAATGAGTGAGACATCCTAATTTCTCAGTACTACCTTATGGCACAGTTACAAGTAACAGCAGTAACTGAATGTAACAAAAAAAGTCACCATTGCAATCTTAGTGATACACATGAGCCAAAATTTATCACTTAAAATAGTGAGATATTTCATACTGAACCTGAACATCAACACACTTCTGGACTTAAACACAAAAAAGACCCTTACCAGGAATAATCATGAATAAGAGCCGGGGTAGATTTTTACTTTCATCTTTTGAGAGGTCTTTCCAGGGCCCACACTTTAAGACATGGGTAGCAGCTCCACAACAGTAGATAAATTCTTCATGTAATGGGACTGACTCTTCCGACGGCGACCTCATGTTTTCTGTGAGGCAGAATAAGGTACTGTTATAACAGGCCAACAAACATTTACATGTTTGGCTCTTTGCTATTTTACCTTCCCACAGAATAATTGCAAAAAACCCCACCCAAACCACCCCCCCCTCCCCTGAACAGCTCTCATATCCAGTAAACTGAGGTCCAATTCAGGATTTGATGTTTGAAGAGAGTGTAGAAGGGGATACATATTACTACTGTATGAAGGCACCTTTCAGTTTTGTCACAGAAATACATGGTGATGAACTGGACAGTAAGATCTATTCTACCTTAAAAGCAAATAATTTTAAATTTCTTAATTCATGCCATCCAGTGAAAAGATTTATCTGAAACCTGCCCGAAGGCAAACAAAAGAAAAAACACCAAACACGCTGAACTACTGCATGACTGTCTTTACAAGTTCTGTGTGCCTCATAATAACTCTGGATATTGGTGCATACCACTATGACCTTTAAACCATCAAAAGCATCTAGTTAAGGATAATCTTAGGCCTTTCAACTATTTTTGTTTAGTGAAAAAGGACTATTCATTTTTCAGTATAATAATACAAATTCTATTTCCTAGTCAGTTTGTGAAGTTTTAGGTATGTAAACCAAAGTCTAAAAAGATATACAAAGTCTGCAAGTCTATTTAGGCACTACCTTCAAAAACAGTCACTGGAAAATTCCCTGTACTACACACCAGGACAGGAAGAGATCTGAGTGAAATTTTAAGTAATGACATTTGACAACATTAAAAAAGTACAGTAGAAGAAAGAACATTTGTTCACTTCCTCCAGTTTTAATCTGAAGTTTTGAATTATTTAAGGTAAAGAACACCCAATGCAGAAAAGACAGATAATGTTGGTTTGAATTAGCAAGTACTACCTTGAAAAAAATTGAGTATAGTACAAACAAAAAACACTTCTGGAGGGAAGGGAGAAGAGTTCTTTGATACTTTCAATTACAATACAGCTCTCTGGATTAAACTTTTCCCCCCACCTCCCTATTTCACCCCACTCCCCCAGAAAAAGAAGGTTTTTTAATGACAAACGAGACACTTTTACTACTTCATTATTTGCCATGTTGTTGTCTTAGAGCAACTAAAACGCAAGTAAAGTGAATTTTGTCAAACTATAAAAAGGTGTATTCTTAATGCATTATTCCTGCTTTTATTTCTTCATTATTTGAAGCTGAAAGAAGCTAAAACCAGTTCTGAAAGAGAAACCCAGTTACTCCAACAACCACAGTAAACATTAAGCTTCTCACTCCTTTTCTTAGGTGTTTACAATTCAAGAAGCAAAAGTAACCACTCCTTACCCAGTAAAGTAGGTTCCATACAAAGTTTCTGATCATGAAATCTGTTGCAAGGTTTCATTTTGAATTGATTTCATGGAACAACTCCAAATGAAAATCCCACTGACAACTCTTCATTCACAAGAAGTATTTGCAATATAAATCAGAAGTTAAGCAATGAAGAAAACTCAGCAATGTATTTTGGACTGAAGTGGTAGCATTTTCGGGTTCCCACAGACTTCTTGTACTAGCTTTGGTCAAGTTTTTAACTTCTAATTTTAAATACGCACAGTGTTGCAGTACCTGAAAGGAAGACTGCACACTGGAGAAGAAATGGTTCTCTAAAAAACTGCCCATCTGAGACAATCCCAAGTAGTTTCCTAGTACTAACTCTACGTGATATCCGAGGGATTTTTTATTTATTTATTGTTGGGGTTTTAATTTGTGACTCTATGGCCTTTGGTAATAGAGATGGACAGAAGACAAAAACAGAGAAAAGATAGAGGATGTGCTCCCAGCATACTGCTCAGGCCTGTTTTAAGATCAAATGAGTAATACCCAAAAATGCCTCTGGATCTCCTTCCCTCTTCTTAAATGAAGCTCTGAAGAACAGTTTTTCCATTACAGGCATCTATCTTTGGCATGAATTGCCTGCATTTCCCCTAGAAATATCTTAAGATGGCCTATCAATTTCCAAACAGATGTAACAGGCAGAAGTCTCAAGAGATGAGGTTCCTATCAGCTCTGTCAGGTGGTAGAGTGGGCACAGTTTGTGCCCCGGTAGCAGTTTCAAGAATGCTGAGGAGAAAACAGAACCACAAACCTGACCAGTAGGAGTTTCATATGAATCATCACAGAGTAAAAGAGATGCAACCACTTAGGAAATCAGGCCTTATTACGTCCCATGCAGGTTTTTTTCCTTCTCTTCAACCCCTCCTCATGAATTCTCTAAACATATGCGGGAAAAGTATTACAAGAAATGCAGCTTCTATCAACAGTACTTACTCTTGTTACAAAACTTTGGTTAGAACACAGAAATATGGGCTTTGACTGACAGGGCTTTAGCACTAGATTAACACACCCTCAATGTAGGTGTCTACCTGAATGCAAACTCTATTACAGGATACAAAGATTTAGGTGTCAGTCTATGGCCTGATCAGGGAACAATCATCCTCTCAGTTTTCACCTCAGGATGAGACAAATCCTCCCCTGGTTTGCAAAGACTATAACAAAAACTGAGACACACACTTGCACTTGCAAACCAACACATATATTTAGGTGTTTTACTACTGATCTGGATGCCACCTACAGTCATTTTTTTCAGATAGGAATATTTGAAAACAGAGTTATCCACAAACAGCAGATTACTTCTGCCATATGACTAAGTCTCTTCATATTCATCTTTGGTTTAACCAAAGTAAGATGCTGATTGCAAAACTAAGTTTCCTTTGCACACACTGTGCTAATTATTTATGCAACTCTCCTGATAGCATATTTTAACTGCTCCATCATACACTATTACCTGGACTTGGCATTTTATTTAAAAGACAGCTTGGAAATAACAAAATTTGTGATTTGCATTCAAAAGAACGTTTAGTGACAGAATTGTCATAAACTGGGACTAGCACCACATAATGTAATTAAAGTGTCAGTTGATAGTTGGCATATAAACTATCCAATAACAAGACAGGACAAGCAGGCTGGTGTACCTGAAGTAATAGATAGAATGGTAACCACAAGGGCAAGTTGCATAAATCAATGATGAAACCAAAACAAAGGAGAAAGGACTATTGACGCAGACTTAACATATGTGATTACAAAAAAACATAAAAAATACATCCCAGGGTTTACATGGCCAGGATTACTCTGAGACCACTCTCTATGCTTTCTGGTAAGTCACAATAACATTGGAACAAGGTACACAGGAAAACGGTGGAATCACTACTTCTGGAAGCAAACAAAAGTGTCTGGATGTGGCACCTGGGGACGTGGTTTAGTGCTGGGTTAACAGTCTGACATAGAGCTCTTTTCCAGCCTTAATGATTCTATGATTGTGAGACACGCTTGAAAACTGCAAAGAAGGCAACCACCATGCCCATGTTGGAGTGTGCAGGGAGCTCTGGGCCAGTCAGGCTCAGTTCACAGAAAGTTATCAAACAAAATCACCCCCAAAGTTGTACTCAAGCACATGAAACAGCCATAACTTGCCAGCAGTGTCTTTCAAGGATAACTGTTGGGCAACAATGTTCAATGTCTTCATTGAACACCTACACAATGGGACAGGAGGCCCTCTCAGCAGGTTTTTGAATATATCAAGGGAGGAAGACAACACACCAACTGAAACACTGGAGGGCAGGGCTGCTATCCAAATAGGCAGCTGGAAAAACGGGAACTACATGAAAGCCCAAGGCAAATGGAAAGTTCTTACACCCAGAGCTCAGTAACCCCATGTAGCAAGATGGGCTGGGGGCTCAAAGGCTAAGAAGTGGCTTTCCAAAAAACACACTAGTGATTAACAAGCTGGAAATGAGTCAGTAGGGTGCCCTTGCAACCATCAAGCCCATGTGTATACAAGACTGCATAAAAAGGAGTAGCCAGTAAGTTTTGGGATGTGATTATCTTCTCCTGCTTGATATTGGAAAGACTGGAGCAGAGCACTGTGTCCACTTTTGGACTCCTCATACAAGCACGACATCAATAAACTGGAGAGACTCAACTAGATGATATGGACCTGAAGCATGTGATGTACATCCAAAGGACAAGGAAAAACAGTCAGAAGTTGCAATGAAGGTAATTTCAGTTACAAAGGTTTCCCCACATGTACACTGAGGACTATTAAATAATGAAAGAAATTGCATAGAGAGGCTGTGGAATCTCCAACTGGAAAATGCTTTCAGCAACCTGACCTACTTTGCCCTTTTTGAGAAAGGAGCTGGACTACAGCCTAGGGATAACGTACAGAAGTTGGATGTATGTAAACTCCTGAGACTGAACTTAGGTACACCTTAAATTGCCAAAATAACTGGTTGATCCAATTGCAAGGCTGCTGCTTATAAAAAAATCACTGTAAATCAGGGGAGATCTTATTGCTAGGAAGGAAAAAAAAAGGCGAGGGGAAAAAAGTATCTAAAATTATAGCCATTTTCCATCAAAAAAAGTAAGAAGGAGCACCCAAGGCACTGGCTCAGCTGAGTCCACAGAAAAATCACAGGAGTATGTATTCTGTATGTTCTTCTAATCATATAAAGAGGTTATTCTTGAATAAGAGACCAATTTGCCAATGGCAAATCGTGCTCAAGCAACACAATTGCTTCAGTGATAAAATACTTGGCTACAAGAATGAAAGAAAATACGTAGATGTAATGCACATTATCTATTAAGAATTTTGGCACCATCTCCCACTGCATTCTCCTTTCTAGGCCTAGGAAATGCAGGCTTAATAAACTGACTTGCATAGTTTGAAAACTAACTGAATAAGCTGAAAAGACAGTCAGCTACTGGTTGTCAGCTGAATGTCAAGTAATCTTGGGTCAGTACCGGAGCCTACAAAGCCCAATGTTTTCATCAGGAACCTGGACGGTGAGACATAAAGAGCAAACAATGCTAAATCATCTGGAATGGTGGAGACAGCTGGAGTAGAGCTTCAGTTCAGAGGGTTGTTTCCTTGAGAACCTTAAGGACTGGGCTAACAGATCCCTTATGAAGCTCAACAGTAGAAAGCATAGAGATCTGCCCCTGGAGCAGCCACACTTCAAAGCAGCTCAGAAGTAACTGGCTGAGCAACAGCCTTGCTGGGAAAGATGTTTGTCATGATGGATGACAAACAAAGGTAACAATGCACACAGCAAGGCAAACTATGTATCAGATTGAAATTTCAAAAGCAAGGCCAGTAGTTGCATAGACGTTACTCTTCCCTTCTATTCAACAGATAATGAGGACATACCTGCAACACTGAGCTCACCTGTGTTCACCCCACCAGGTTAAGAACACAGGGAAACTTCAGAGGGTCAAGTAAATTTCCAGGCCAGAGGTTTAAGGAAAAGCTTTATGAATTGTGCTTTTTCAGTCTGCCAAGATCTAATCAAATAGCAACCTAGAGCCATTTGAAAGAGACCTGCAAAAGCAGTACAGCCGAACTTTGCCTTGCAATGGCAGATGGTAAAACAAGAGGCAACAGCCACAAGTTGTGTCTTGACAGTTCAATGCACCATAAAAAAATGAGTTGCTAAGGAGGCAATGGAAGATTGCTAGGAAGGCAGCAGAACCTCTCTTGTTGGAGGTTGTTAAGACTCAGCTGGACAAAACAGTAATTTTCATCTGAAGGACGGACTAAATTTTCTACAGAGATTTCTAGAAATCAACAGTGTACAAACCTTATGGCCCTAAAACATCAGAAAGAATAAAGCGTGTGAGGTACAACGAGGATCTCAGCCAATTCTTCTAATACCTGAGCAAATGCAGAGTTTCATGCATAGAGTACATGACAATAATTAAGTATATAGGTCAGAGAAAAGGAATCTAAACTAGCCTAGTCCTCCAAAAACATAGGAAACTGAAGTAGATGTACTCTGAGGATTAGCTGTACCACTTAAATAAAAAAAGAAACCCTGCCCTAACGGATGATCTTACATGATTGAATTCAACATCACAATGGAAAAGAATAACTGGAAAAATAGTGAGATTCCTTCAGCTGCCTGCTATGCTAAGGCTCTGACAATTTCTGCAACAATATCCCCAGAAGAGAACCCTCCAGATCTGATGTACGCTCCTTGATTTGCAGACTGGAACTTAGATGCTTATAGCTGAGACCTAGAAACAGAAGGGACAGACTGACTGACCTGGTAAAAAAACTGCAAAGAGGAACAAGGGAAGGGGGGACGACACGATGTGTCAGATGAGGGACGACACGACACAGGATGCCTCGCTCTCATCAAGGATTTATTCGGACAAACTACAAACAATGGATGCCAGATTGTCTAAGGAAAAACAACAAATACAGGCCAAAGACTTTGCAAGCTGTTGTGACACTAGTCACAAATCTTGACTAATTCTGTATAAGTAAAGCAGCAGCAGTAGCCAGTAGCACATAAAAATGAAACATTTCTTCATTGTACTTTGCAGTACAATTCTCTGTCAAAGTTATATACTAATTCCTTTTGCACTAGCTCTGAATTATGTCAGGTGTTATTTGTAAAAATGAGCAAAGCTAAAAAGTTAACATCTCAAACGAAGCAATGTAGTTATACAATAGAACCCAATAAACCTCAAACGTGTCTACATGGGGCAGTTCAAAGCAGCAGACTACTTTTCTCTAGAACAAGTGAAGTAATTAGACAGCCTTGTTTTTAGGGATCGCTCGATACCTAGTAATCCGATGTCTTCGTTTGTTTTGTTCCTGTATCATTATCCACATGCCCCTCCCTCAAGCAGTAAAACAGCTGAAGGAATTTCACTGATGACTGTGCAAAAATATCAGTGAAACATGTGGAAATGGGGTATAGCTTACTGAAACTTTGGGCTGCAGTGATAAAAAGCTGAAGTGCAGAATGAAAACGGGAACCAGTTTTCATTTCTGCACCTTGTTCAGAGACAACATACAGGGGACTCTGCACAGACCCAAGGAGAGAGAAACCTAGTTTTAAGAACTGCACCTACCTGCAAGACCTTTGTATCATCGTAAAATTTGCATTTTATTACCACTAATAACCTTGTAGCAATGATCAAGGAAGTGCATACTGTCCTCGTAGAAGGGGAGCAGGGAAAATGATTTCTGGGTATCAATTTTGTACAGGACAAGTGGTCCCTTGTCAGTGCCAAACATGGAACCAGTTATTGAGACAGCTTTTCAGCAAAGCAGCATAGGACTCACAAATCAAAAAACTGTTAGCTTGGGAAGGCCCATTTGTGGATTCAAACCAAGAATAGATGGATCCCCCACCAACCTTATTCCAACGTGGTGCTCTTGTCTGATATGAACAATTTCAAAGGAGTTTTGGGGGTAAGGAGTCATGAAATCAGAAAATATGTCCAGATTACACAATTAATCACGTCTACATTGGTCTGGTATAAAATTATTCAACAGAGAGGGTGATTAAAACCCTGGGGTAATGGATTAGGAAGGTACACCATAACTTTTAACCAATATTTATATCTCACTGACACTTCTGGATTTAAGAAGTTCAGCATGTACTAATGACTACAAAAAAAAATTGAGCTCTTGTAAATTATCATAATAGAACTATTACAGCACTCAGTCTCGATTTCCACACTACTCTCAAGAGGATGAAACAGCAAATGAAAGACTTCCATGGGGATCAGGCGCAACAGCAACTTCAATGAAAGCAGTCTGAAAGCATCAGCTGTTGGTCTACAGCACTCAACAGTCAACAACATCTGACATTTCACTGCAGTTCTGGCAACAAGGCACTAAGTTTGATGTCTGGTCTCTCTTTCTCCTTTGGTAATCACAGACCTCAGTTTAACAAAGGTCTCAAAACCCCAGTTATGCTTCTCCAGTGCTCAAAGAGCACAGTCCATGCCCCTTTGTTACCAGGTAGATCAAAGCTCCTCCATTTGCCATTGTAATTTGACACTCAATTAGAAACATGGAGCACCGGAGTCAGAACAAAAATAAGCAAATCCTGAGAAGTCACCCTGGTGTGGCTGAGGGTCCTGGAGGCTTCATACAACACCAGCAACTATAAATGTATCCAAAGAACAAAGACATGACATTCTAAAAGCAGAATATGTTTTATCAAACACATTTCAGACTACAGTGGAAGAGGTCCTACACACAAGGTCCTGAATCATACCCAGATGGTCACTTTTACTTTCTCAAAAGAGCTAAAGCATCTCAAACTGGTTGTGAACTGTTCAGAGCTACCAACATGAAAATTACCCCAAAAGAGTTCAAGTTTGTCTTGGTTTGTTTTTTTCTTCAAGTAACTTCATAACCATAATTAGGTTGGGAACCCCATGGATTACAAGACAGTGGTAGGTATGCTCCCAGGAAATTCCCAATTTCCCAGTCAATATGCAGGCCTGATGATAAAGCGAAGAATGTTCATGACCTAAAAAAGAAATTAGCACGCGAGTTGTTGCTTAAAAAAAAAAAAAAGAACTCAAGGAAGTAATGACAGTTTCATCTGCATGAAAGCAAATAAGATGGTTTAATTTGGTGTAATATGAGGTATTTTCCAGAAAAGAAAGTGGGATTTTGGGAAACCTTTTAGTGACAAAGGAAAAAAAAGAGAATTGAGATCTACTGGAGAAATCAAGTAACTTTCAAGGACAGCTTTCCCTCCAAATACTGCTTTAAAGTATTGGATGCAGAGAAAAATCTTGGGGATTTTAAAACTGAAACCTCACAGAGGGATAAACAGAAGGTGGTGAGCATGAATAACATGTGGGTATAATAAATATACTTTAAGTATATGTTCTGAGATTAAACTGCAATGCTAGCAAAACCTTGGTCAAATAAAGACAGAATATCTATGTGAAAGAACCTAAAAAGCTGCTGCTGAAGTACATCTATGTGGTAAGAAAGGTCTCCTGGGGAGAAAAACTATGCCAGGTCTCTTCTGATCAACAAATTTCAAAGGCACAGCAGACTCATGTCAAGAGAATCTTGTAAATAAACTTTCCCAGCTGCCTGCTACATTAGAAAGTCAAAGGCAGATAAATCAGTTTGGAAATCTAAATCAGCATGAGAAAATTGTCACAAATACAGTAAAGTTTGCAAAGTATGCAATTTGTTTATTTATGTTGAACATCAGTACTTTGGGAGCCACTGGGCAAAACTGAAATGTAACACCATGATTACAGACTGGGTTAAAATCTGGCTGAAGTTAGAGGTGGGAATGTTATACTTCTCAAACAAGAATCCATCATGCTTAAGTTTGGATACAGAGAAAAGTAACATTAGTGGCCTTCAAATTTCAGCACATATCAACACACAAAACAGAGCACGTTCAAAAGTTACGAGAATTATGGGGGAAGACACAGCCTTATAGCTTCAAAGGAGAGAGAGAAATATCAAAATATATTGCAAAAAAAAAGTGAAGGAACAGGTAATCAAGGACACACAGGAGAAGAAACTGAAAATAGTATTGAGAGAGAGGAACATACACATGCAAATAGGTTTGCTTGTGGTCTAAGGTTTGGATCAAATGCTTGCTCACAAAACAAAGATGATGCTTCTTTGCCATTTGGTTCCTATTATCTCTAGGGAAAACGAGAATTTTGCAACTTTTCTAAAGAAAAAAAAGGCAAAGAATTATTTGGCTTTGCAACCATGTGTTCTATACTCTTATTTTTTCTTCTACTACAAAAAAACTACAAGCCCCACATTTCTGTTGGACAGTTGTGTAAGTCATACAGGTAATCTGGACAACATTCAATGAAAAACAAAAATGCAATAATTTCAGGTAATGGCAACCTATACATTCACTTAAACCACAGCATCCAGAAGTTAAGCACTTGAAGAAACATCTGTCTTTCAGCAGCAGCAATAACAGGCAAAAGCAGTAAAAAGCAATTGCTATTTCATCTTACGTTCAATAACTCTTTTTCCACCTCCTATCAGAATAAGATTCACTGCTCCATGGAGAGCACTCTTTTTTCTTGTTAAGCAATGCAAAGTTCAAAGAGCATAATGAATACTAATAAGAGGCAGGAATCAAATAAAAAAATAAATCAAAAAACATACACCAGTACAATTAGCATCATGCTGCCCTTGATTCGGCTTCCCCCATCCTCCCTGTACTGTTCAGTATAAATCTCTCTATAGAACTAACTCTTATTTCTTTGTTTCTTCAACTTTTTTCATGTTAGTTATTCTCCTTTAATCTAAAATATGCTTTGAATTCAAAACACTTTTTTCTTCTCAGTTTATCATTTCAATAATTTTATATTTTCATGTGTTCTTACATCAACTGTGTAACCCACCTTCAACTTAGCTCTCCAGCTGTTGCCTGTTTTCCTGCTTTCTAACAAGGACATAAAAGAATTAGTCAAAATCCCATCTACTCACAGTAGACCAACTTACTTGTCACAACAGCATTCTCCAGTAATCTCTCAACCTGTGTTACCACCTCCTCCTTACATTTACTGCAGCAGCTGTACATTCTGATATTAATTTACCCACCTAAACAGGTCAGGAAGGCACTGTGAGCAGAGACATGGGAACAAACAGAAACAGACTGTAGGCAACTCTGTGCAAAGGACAAAGGAAATCAAACAGGAGAACCAATGAACAGGAGACGTGAATAAAAACGGGTAGCATTAGATCCCTTTCTGAGTCACTACAGCAATGTAACTGTCTGTACTACCAATATGAGGCCTGGAATCTAAGTCCTTCCCAGTAAGAAGCAGTGGTGATGTTCCTCATTCTGCTGATCAGGGGGACAGGACAGGGAGTTGAACAGTCAGGCTGGACACAGTGGTGCTGTAGCCAAAAGGTTTCTCTTAAAACCAGTGTTGCAGGAAGGCCTGCACGTGCCAGTGCTCTGACATACAGACCTACAGTTCTGGTCACAAGAGTATCCAAGCCATTTTGGGAACACTCCAGTAACTCTGGTAATTACTCTATTACAGCATTTTGCACAAGGTCCCAGCTCTTCCCATCAAGATAAAGCCTGACGAACACATGACTACGTATGAATACATACATGAACAAAGCCTGTGCTCACCACAGGTGCAAATAAGAATCCAGTTATAATCTGATACTCATTTTATTTCCAATTGGTGCTACAATTTCTTTCAGGAGGTAAAATTTGAGGAGCCAGACTTCCACAGAAAGTTTGTATCACTAAATATTCCTTAAAAAAAAAAAAAATCAAAAAATTTGAGTAAAGAATCGGTCAAAGCAAAGGACAGTGGGAATGGGATCTAAACAGAAGCAGGAGATGAGATGGAAAAAGGAAAAAACCAAATTAACACCACGGTTCCTGGTAGCAGAAGAAAGAAGCAAGGACACTGAGGAAAGAAATAAGGATACTGACGAAAGAAACCCTGCCAAACTTGAAGTTGGAGCATCGCTGGTTAGAGTTGTTCTGGCACATCAGGATTACCTAACATATGGTAACAGGGTACTTACCACACAGTGCACGGCTGTGTGGGTGCTTGTGCAATTTCAGCTAAATAAACAAACAGTTCTCTCATTCATTTCACTACTGACTAGGTACTCAGGCTGGTATTCATGAGAAAAGTCAGATTTGTTTCGATCTTAATTCTCCATTAAGCTCAGACCTTTCATATTACATTTTTTTTCCTATTATGAATATTCTTTCATCAGAATAATTTACTTCTCTTAGTATAATCTGTTCACAAGCCTTACTGGACATCTAAATGTTGTCATTCTAAGTGTAAGCAGGAATCCAATTCTGTCAAATATTTCACTGAAAATTCACAGTGTTACACTGTAGTTTGTCAAGAGCAGAAAAAACATACTTATATTGCTAGTAGGTGCATGCCTGATTTAAACAAGAGAAAACTACCTCTCCTCCATATCCTGTAAACATGTTTTGTGTACAAATGCATGCACAGCACCACTAAAGCTGAAACCTTGAAATTCTGCTTCTAATATTTGGTAAAAATAACCTAGACATTATTCAAAATGGGGATCATCCCTTTTTCCAGAAAAGGTGCCTTAATTATAATAAATCACAATAATAGAAAAAACAGTGCAATTGAAAAGAAATCAGAGCTATCAATAAAAAAAAAAATAGTGAGAGGAGTGCAATTAGGAAGCTTTAGAGTAAATCTTGTCAAATTTACTGGTAAGTGCTTTGGCTTGGCAGGCATATTGGTAATTTTGTTTTACCATTACCCATACACGATTTATTGTAATTGCTTTGGTGAATCAAATGATGCAGATAAATAGGTATAAATAGGTAATGACCCATCAGTGTCTACTCTAATTTAAAAAGTAGGAAATACTAAATAGAAGTAGCAGAAAGCATATTGAAAACCAACGGAGGTGCCCCCTGAGTTAGTGGATATTTGACCCACTTGAGGTTGGATGTTGGGAAAACTAGAGTTCTACAGGGGTCAAAGGCAAGGATGAGTTGATGGATAAATTCACTATGGATCTTAAAGACCTCAATACATCTGTTCCAGAAAGTTCCTGGGCTGCAGTTTGTTGAAAGCTGAGTGGATATTTACAAAGTGGAATTAGGTGAAGTATGTTTGCCTTTTTCACAGGCACCTGCTGAGGACATTGTCAAAGACCCTTGAAAAAAATCACTGACTTCAATTGCTTTTATACAATTCTTGTAGTAATTCCATGATGAAAAATATTCTCAGTGCTGTCGCTTACCCAGTTCTGTAAACGTGTGACCACTTCCCTCAGTGACATCATATAAGCAAGTGCCACAAGAAAATAGGTAACTGCAATAATCCCAATTAATAATTGAATTCTTCTAGTCTCTGAGACACAAAGACTACAGATTCATATCCAGATTCTGTCACAGGCCCATGCAGAAGGACTCTCACATTTAACTGGACACCACAAAGTCCCAGAGGGCCAGGAGTATACAACACCTTAAAAAATAAGCATCTGCATCATCCAAGCCATTGAAGTCTTCTCATGATAAGGCTTTATCATCATACTTTAGTTGCAGGAAAATAAGCTGTCTCGTCATTTTTGCAACACAACAAAAAACCTACCGGTAAGAAAGCTCCCAACAACTGTCACGTCTCAACAGCACTTGATCATTAGCTTAATTTCTTTAACAACACATTTCCATACCAGCATTTACACTGCTTCCCTGAACCTGCTGCTCACCTCCTGTCTGGCACAGGCGTTTCTCCTCTTCTGTAATAAACGCAGGCTTGAAGGCAGGTGCTAACAGCGGTGATGCTCTGGGACCAGTCCTGAGAGCCACCCTGACAGACAGCGAGTTCCTGAAGGGCGTACGCGCCTGCCAGCCTCGCTGCTTTGCCAAACCAACAGCTCCTCTACTAGAAGACACTTCTTTCCATCTAAAAAATCTCATCTCACTTCTAACTCCTAAAAATTTATAACCTTATTTTCCTCTTTTCTTACTTACAGGCCCTTCAGGTCATAGTCTTTTCCTTCATTTCTTGTTTTATAACCTGTCACTTAGATAACAAGCACCAGTCAGGCTCCGACAGATGCTTCACAGAAACACGTGCTGACAGACAGAAAAAAACCCTACAAGCAGCATCACCTCAGTTATTTGCTGGAAAAGGAAACACCGCTTAAGGACTCGTTTCCTTAAGTCTCCTCCCAATCCATGACAAAACAAGTCAAGGGAGCACGTACGAAGCTTTGCTCACTGCACGGGGTGTGTTACTCCATCCTCAACCGCACGGCTGGAGATCACCAGCGTTATTTGGCGGAACAGGGCTCTACAGACCTGATACCCGACACAGAAGGGATGGGGGCACCTCCCTGCCGGGCGAGGCTCCGGGTCAGCCCCGTGCAGCGGCGGGGGGTGACCGGCCGCCGGCTCGGGGAAGCTCTGGGAGCCGGCACAGGGGCAGGGGACGGCAGGGCAGGGCCCTGCGACACGTACCTTCCCCGTCCGCAGGCACTCGGCACGGCGGCGGCGGCCGGCGCTGTCTCTGCCGAGGCCGGGCGGAAGCAGCCGGCGAGGAGGGGCGGGGGCGGCGGGGCCGCTCCTTCCGCCGGGGCCGCGCGGGAGCGCCGAGGGCGGGCCCGACCCGCCTCTCGCTGCTCCGTGAGGACTGTGGCTGCGACCCCCGCCAGGGAAGGGGAGGCTCTTCCCTCCTCGGGCCTGGTGCTACCCGTCACCCATCATCCGCTTGGGAACGGCGGGACCACGAGCGAAGATCCCCCGGGACGCACGTCTTGACGGGGCGGGGGGTGAGGGGTTGGGGGGGGGTCCTTCAGCCTATCATTCACGCTTGCCCAAACCTCGCAGTTTCTTTGGGAATTCTGGCAAAGAAAAAAAAAGAAAAGATACTTTTGGAAGAGCAAAATAAGCCGGGTTTCCTAAGAAATGGCATCATCCATTCGTATTCATCCCTCAACGTATTTGAAGGATAGAATCACAGAATCATGGAATGATCAAGGTTGGGAGAGACCTCCAAGATCATCCAGGCCAACCATCAGCCCAACCACTGGAACCCTTGAACCACTAAACCACATCACTCAGCACCAGATCCAGATGCCTCTTAAACACCTCCAGGGGTGGTGACTCCACCACCTCCCTAGGCAATCTGTTCCAGTGCCTGACCACACTACCAGTGAACATTTTTTTTTTCTAATATCTAATCCGAATCTCCCCTCTCTCAAATAAAGGCCATTTCCTCTTGTCCTCTTTCTGAAGGTGGTGAGAGACCACTCCCACCTCATCACAACCTCCTGTCAGATAGTTGTGGAGTGCAATAATGTCTCCCAGAACCTTCTTGAGACTAAACCCAGCTCCTTCAGCCAAACCTCAAAGGTTTCTAGACCTTTCTCGAGCCTCGTTGCCCTTCACTGGACACACTTGTGAGGCCTTGGAGTCAGAACAGATGCTTTATGAAATGTTGGTTCCTTGCGTGGTCAAAATCAAGGCTTAGTCATAAATCAAGACTTAGTAGACATTTGGAAATGAATGCCATGATTCTCACTCTGTGTGATGGTGATGTACTCCCTGCTTTTCTGGAGTCAGCAATTCTCACCTCTCAGAAAGGGTACAGTAAAACTACAAAAGATCTAGAAAGTGTACCAAAGTTTTTCACAGATGTGAAATTCTTCCCCATAGGGAACACTAAATAAAATGGAAGTTGGAAGACAAGCTGATGAGAGAAAGAGCTTGGGGAAATAATGACAGTAGTTTGTGAAAACAAGTTGAATGGACAGTGATTCCTCATTGCGATTTCTAATGCAAAAACTGTGGTAAAAAAAATTAAGCTCATAGGCAGAAGTTTCAAAACAAAAAGTACTTAAATGTAGTCTTAAACTACATTGGAAATGTCACAGATTCCTAAAATTTCCCAGGAATTTGCAAAAAGATAAGGCAGGTTTATGAGAAGGAAATCCATCAGGGATTATTAAACATGAGAATACTGCTTAGTAGGCTTAAAGTAAAGGAAGCCCTGAGAGCTGTCATTCTTCTGGAGATTGTAGCAGGGAAGTAGCCCAATGTGCTTGCCTTTTTCTTGGCACAACTGTTGGATACTGCCAAAGACGGAATGGACTGTTAGCTTGATCTAATACAGTTTCCATGTTCCTATTTGCAACAACATTCACATCAAGTCCTGTAGGTCATTTGTTATTCCAGAACTCAGTTTGTCTAATGTACATTTAATATATCGAAGAATCATCTAGGTGCTTGAGCCACTGTTGATCAGACTACAACATTTTATTAAACTGTTTATGAAATTTGATTGTCAGCAGCAGGTAAGCTCATGGGTGAAATTGAAATAATGACTGCGTGTATTTAATTTGATATGAAGTTCATAAGTTCCCATAGTGAAGTCACAGAAAATACTCTTTTTCACTTTGTAGAAGAGGTACTTTACCCTGGTCTGTGGGCAAAAGGAAACTTAAGTAGGAAAAGGTCATTGTTCCACATCTCCGTGGAAAAAAACTAACTTGACATAGTGTTGGTTGTCTCATTGTGCCCTTTTGTGTTGGTACATGTGAATACTGTGATATTCCTTTGAGTTTGTTCCTAGCATAAATGGCAGCAATAGTGTTTTAGTATGTATTATAAGACTAAAAAAGCCAACTGCAATCTTTTGGAAATGGAAGTTGCTTGGAGATTGTATATTTTAGGTATATTATATATAGTATTGCTCTCATGTGATTCTTTTTTTAAATATATCAAATCAGAGTGCAGCAAACACAAAACTTTGAGCATGGAAATGGTCTAATATAGAGCACTGGTCCCAGAATTTCTGGACATGCATAAGCTTTGCTTAAACAAACAGCGCCCTAGAAAACAGTGAGCTTAAGGTGGCCTATGGGCATAAAAAATTTACTGTATCAGGGTGAAATAGAATAAGTACGTTTAAGTGCTAGTTTAATTCGGGGATAGGTAAAAAGTAGAATTTATGTTATGAAGCTTGGGGTAGCACTTTATAAGGTCAGAGTTTCATGAGTATTTTGCATTACTTCCCTGGTTACGTTTTTACTGCTCCATAAAACAGGACCAGTGAGTGTCCTTCAAAGCTGTCCTAGCAGCCTTTGCACTCTCACTCGTCACATAGTCTCACACTGCATACAATCTAGGTTTTGTGAAATGGAGAAATCACAGTGGATTTTGCAATAGTCTTTACATTTTTCAGGCACTTATAAATGAAAAAACCTCTACACAATATAACAATTTTGTCTGATGGCCACAGTGGTACCACCCGTGTCCAAAAGAAGACTCGGGCCAAGTACTAACAAGTGTAGATGTGGTCAGGCTGTGGCCCCTTGGCTGGTTAAGGGTCCCTGGTGTTGTTTCATTTAACTGCAGGGTCAGGGCCTCTGACAAGGCCCAGCTAGGAATGTTTTATATAGCCAGGTACCAGGTCTTGAGGAGTATTGGTGTTGAAACAAACAAGCCTGGAATATTTTTGCTGGCATCAAATGAGAGGCACAACGGCATTCAAACAGCTTTGAGAAGTTTAGTTGGTAGTATCTCCAAGCACCAAATAAATCTGCAGGAGATAGGTTCTTCTGGCCAGGGCCCTGGAGGCCATCTGCTGTGGACTTGTTTAGTAATGTAAATAATACAATAATTGCTATGACCTATATATTTAAGGCTATTTTCATAGTTCAGTTTAAAATACTTAATCCAAAGAAAGCACAATTAATGTCCAATCAAAATATAAAGTGCCCTTTACATGTCAGCAGTTACAGGATAGCAAATCCTGTCGAGGAACAGATGGAAGTGTCTTTGTTAGTGTTGCCCCACAGATGAGTGGAAATTAGTTTTCATGCAGCAGAGACAGAAAAAAGTGCATATGTATACAGAGTTCGCTGAAAGTGCGTAAATACATGAAAAAAAGTTGCTGGTAAAACTTCCTGAAGAGGCATTTGGTTCTTGAAAGTACCCACTAGTGTAAAATGTACTTGTAGTTAGCTGTTAATGCAGCTGTGTGTACTGGAACAACTCACACAGCAACTGCCTCATATTTAATAGCTACAGACTGTAATATGAAATAAAACATTGAATTTCATGAAAGTAAATTCCGTTTATAAGTACATTTGAGAACTAGTAGAATAATTCGTTGTTTCTTTTTCCCCTTGCCTTCCCCTGTTGCTGTCTAAAACTGACCATGAGAACTGTAAGTCGTGAGTCATACCAGTGTTTGGCCAGAGATTTTCTGATGTTTCAGAGGGTGCAGGCTTCAACTCAGGTACAGAATTTAGTCTCTTGTAAAAAGTCAGCTCCAGCCCTAACTATTGCCTAAACCCCATGGATCACATTTTTGCTTAGCCTTTGCAGAATAGTGTATTTTATTCTGAACTGCTATTTATGATTCCTCATATGTGGTTTCTGTTTAAACAATCATAGAACCATATGCAGAGTTAGAGGGAGACAATGAAATACAAACCACTGGAAAGTGTTGAACATTCCAGACACTTTTCTACACTTTTTCATTCTTGTTATTGATGAGACCAACTACTTTACCCTGGAGGTCAATATGCAGCAAAAACCTGTTGTGATAATGTTTGTGTTTTAGTCCCTATGCAGATAGTAAATTAAAATTATTTCTGCTTCAGCCATTTTAAAGATATTTAATTATTCTTCTTTACAACAGGTTTTGTATAAGTTTAGGTACACTAAATCCCCTAAAAAGTCATGTATATTGTGACTGTATCTTTGATAATAACACAATATTCTTCATATTCTAAAACTCTATTGTTGGTGAAATAAAATCTGTGACTGACTTTTAATTTGTCTTATTTGTCTTATTTGTTTTAATAATGTCTTATAACTTTCACTTAATGTATGTCAACATTACATGAAAAAAAGTTTTACATTTTCAAACCCTTGTTCTCCCCTCCCTGCTACCATTATATTGGTGCAGTACTTTTCAGGGTGACTTTGATTTTCTGTTTGCTTGTGTAATTTTGTAAAGAGATGTAGTTCCAAAACAAACATGAAGTTTAGACATCAAAAGAAAGAGAGGTCAACCTGTCTGCTCCTGAGTGTAGCACAAATGGGGAATAGAGTACATGGACAAGTGTAGGTACATAGATATAATTTTACTCTAGAAGTAAAGCATAGGACAGAAAAAACAAAATGCCTATTTTTCTACTTTTCACCTACACTTTTAAGTTTCACTTACAGGTTCAGAGACTCACGGAAGGATGACATTGGAAGGGACTCTGAAGATGGTCTAGACTGATCCCCCTGCTCAAAGCAGGGTCAACTGCAGCAGGTTACTCAGGGCTTTGTGACCAGCTGAGTTTGAATCTCTCCAGGAGCAGAGACTCCACAGGTTTTCCGAGCAACCTCTTGCAGAGTTTGACCAGTCTCACCGTAAAAAGTTGGTTTGGGATATTTTAATTTTTTATTTTATTTCTTGTATTTCTGGTTGTACCCACTTCCTCTTATCATGTCACTGGCTCCAGCTTCTTTACTCCTCTACATCAGAGAGTTATACCTGTTGATAGGAGCTCCCTGAGATTTCTCCAGGTTAAACAGTCCCAGCTCTCACAGCCTTCCCTGGCATCTATCCCTCAGTCATCTCTATGGCCCTTTGCGAGACTTGCCCATGTAAGTCCATGTCTCTCTTGCACTGGGAGCCCACGGCCTTCCAGATGTGGCCTTACCACTGCTGTGTCAAAGACAGGGATCGATGCTGTTGACCTCCTAGCAATGCTTTTCCTAGCACAGCCTCGGGACATTGTTGACCTTTCTTTGTTGCAAGGGCGTATTGCTGGCTTACAGTAAAATTGTTGTCTACCAGGACCCCCAGGTCCTTCTCTGCAGAGCTACTTTCCAGCAGATTGGTCCCCAACATGCACGGGCACGTGGGATTATGTCTTTTCCTGGTGCAATGATTCATATTTTTCATTGTGGAACTGTGTAACATTCCTCTGTGCCCACCTCTGCCACCCATCAAGGTTCCTTTGAATAGCAGCACCTCCACCCCACTCCTCCCAGTTTTGCTGAGGGTCTGCCCTGTTGTCCAGGTCATGAGTGCAGTGATTGGACTGTGCTGGTTCCAGTATCAACCCCTGAGTGCACTATTAGTGAGTGGCCTTCAACTGAACTTGGTGCCACTGATCACAGGCCTTTGAACCCAGCAGTTGTTGATATTTTGCCATGGTTTCTGGCAGTTTCCCAATTTGGAGTCCATCAGATTTTCTCACATTTTGCATGAAAGTGGCTGGGATGGCTCATCTATTATTCTGTGATTAATTCTTCTGCCTTTTCATTTTATGTGTGTTTCTGACTTCATAGGACATTTTTTTCCCCTGCACAGAAGACGGGAAGCTCATTCTGGTTGATTTCTATTTTCAGTCAGTTAGCAATAGTGGAGAAGCTTTTCCTGTATGCCTTCCTCCAGAATGCTCCCTGGGCACAGACTTTGCAGAGAGCCTCCATTTCTGTAACATTACTCTGTTTTTTCACTGCAAGCTTCTAAAAGATGGCAGAATTTCCTTTTGGCTTATAGACAGACACATCCCTCCAGTTTCTGGTTTTAGCATTCAGGTCCAAGGCAGGTGCAGTTACTATGTAATTTGGGGAAAGGGAGGGGAGGACACCAGGGATTGTGGTCTTTGTTTGTTGCATTGCCATACTTACCTCTTTAAAAATACAAAAATATGGCAATGATACAAATGTTAGTCTGTGGGTTGCTACCACATGACAAAAAAGGAGGGTAGATTACATTTAAGAAGGAAATTATTAATGAGATTGATAAAACACTGGAACAGGTTGCCCAAAGAGGTGGTGGATACCCCATCCCTGGAAACATTCCAGGTCAGGTTGGACAGGGCTCAGAGTAACCAGATATAGTTGAAGATGTCCCCATTGATTGCATGAGAGTCGAACTAGATGACTTTTAAAAGTCCCTTGCAACTAAACTGCTCTATGATTCGATGATTCTATGACTGACAACAAACTCCTGTTAAGTTAAAAGGTATGGGGAAATAATAAAACCAGACAATTCCATTTCAGCAATACTCTGTAATGTTCTATGGCATTTTCCTTTATAGTCTTGGAGAACCTGTTGTTTTGGTTTTGGGGGGTTTTTTTTGGATTGTGTTTTTCTGGGGGGCTTAAATTTGAAGTAGTTGCTATTTCCAGTACAATTATTTTTGAATAGCACAGAAGTTGGGTTAGGCTGTTGCCACAGCTACTGAGCTCTCAGCTGTTTTGCTGTTGTGACCAGTTATGCTGTTCACTCTATTTGTAAGGTCATTGGAAACTGCATTCAGGTGTCTAAATGTAGCAATCCAGTGCTATTTGAGATGTCCTTGTTCCCCTAAGACATCTGCAAGGGTATGGCACAGATGAGACAGGACATATAAGGCACTTTCTGGTCTGGCAGCTGGTGTCCAAACATCTCAGGACACAGCAACACACACTAGGACATGTTGGCTTGGACTTTCCTGCATGTTTCTGCAACTGAATCCTATTCCAGCACTCAACCATCCTTGACTGAATTCCAGTGAGCAACACCACCTTATCAATTGAATTTAAAAAGCCTCTAAAATTAACAACTTTTTCAAATTTGCCAATAAATTCATTGAATTGCTATATCTGAAAGAGGGCAGAAGAAATGTATATGCATACTGACAGCTGTACGTGTGGAATGTGATTGCATATGCCTGGGGCTGGGATCCTTGGGAAGACTATAAAAAGGTCTTTAATAAGACACGCAAGAAACGGATGCAAGACACGGGTGTGAAATAAAAAAGACAGTGTATTTACTTAAGAAAACAATCTGATTTGCAAGCTGGGAAGGACATGCACTAGATTGTGTTTTAGAGAAGAAGCAGCATTTTCTTACATTTGATGTATTTTTAGAATGTAAACAGCCTTTGTTACAGAAGTGGCATTCTTGCACTGAGTTTGAAAGTGTTAACTAGCCCCAGCATAAATGTGCATTAAAGCTGCTCTTGTTACACATGAACTGGAGCTGAGGGCATTGTACTCATGTAAGTGCCGAACTTTCTCCACTGATTCCTGGGCAGGAGCCCTGTAATCCTCTGGGAAGGTGTTTTGACAGTCCGTTTCATTGCTGAAAGCTGTGCTGAAAGGAATTTCCTGCCTTAGATTTCAGAGGTCTGTTGGAATTGCTTGCCTTACTGAGAGACTGACTCTTCAGCAGGCAGGAGGGAGGTGGCTATGGTGGGGCAAGGCTTGCTTCATGAAACTTGGCCTCGTTGCAGCTTCCAAGAAAAAGAATAGAAATTGGTCAGTTCTTTCTTCAGACTCAGAAGTCAGCAGCTTGAGCTCGGCATTTTTGAACCTTCCCCCTCCCTTTCTATTTCTCTTGTGCCGTCTGTATAATTTAAATAGAACAAGAGTGTTCAAGAATTTGTTATCAGCTTTTTTTAGGTCATATTTCTGAAGACCTCACAAGCATCACGCTGCCATTTGCCAAAAAATTAACATAAGATAAAGTGAAAATCCAGTATATGGCTGGAAGAAATCTGAGTGCAATGTGTAAATAATCAGATTTTCAGCTTCTGCCCTTTACTAAAGGTGTTTGTTACAACCAATTCTTTATTATTTTAATATCTCATACCATTCTTTTGATCAACAAATTCTTCCTTTCTCAAACAAAATAGTAAGAAAAATGTGTGATTTTCTAAAACATACCAGATTTAATATTAGATTTTTTTCATACGGCTTCATACTAATTAACATTGCAGTATCTCTATTTTAAATGTTACGTTGCTAAAAAATGGTAAGGGAAATTAGAAGTTATAAAAATTAACACTTTTTTTGACTGCTGAAGTTTAAATTCAATTGAATATAAACATTTAGGGATTTTTTTCCCCCTTGAAACTGAGACCATAAGAAGACAACCAAATCTTTTACCATTTCAACTGTCTAGTTACAGATTTATTTTAAGCACAGATTGCTATTACTGATGAATCTTTTATATGTTTATCTTCACAATATCCCTGTAAATGTAGGAATTTCTGTTGTTTCTCCTTAGAAAACAAACACATCAGTTGCACTAGGTACTGAAACAATTTTAAAATCTATCCTGACTAGAAGAACAGATTTTTATATAGAGCTGGCCTCTTGCATGAGTTTTCAAAAATGTGTTTGAATTATTTGTGAAAATCAAAATTCTACAACATTCCCAGATATAAAACAAAACTGAATTCACGTTATCACGAGTTAGTTAATTCTTCCATCCAAACCAGTACAACGGTATGAAACAATTCCTTTCTGCTAGCACTGAGGATAATTTCTCAGAATAAAGTTTTCCCTGGTTTGGGAGATATTATTGTGAATCTGAGAAGAGAGACCACTCTTCCCAAGCTACCATGTTCTCTGGGTACTCAGGCTGAGTCTTGCTTGGCTACAGCTCTCTCTGATTTCTTTCTCTATCTTTACTTGTGTGGCAGATGATGAACCCCAGCAACTTATCCAGTCCCTTCTTTGTTCTGTTAACCCCTGTGCTGCCAGGTACCAATTGCAGGAGCAAATGGGTAGGATTTATATGGGATTTGTTAAAGCTGGCAGATACTGAGTATTAGCAAGTTTTGAATCAGCACCATGAGCCTCCGATTGCTTATGCTAAAATCTCCACTTCAGAACAGAACAGAAATCAGCAAAATAAGCTTTTAGATGAGTTTAGGGGAGTCTTCTGTTTCAGAGGTTGCCTTTTCTTCCACTGCTTTTAAGAAAAATTTAATTAAGCTTTAATATTCTGGGTACCTTTTTTTTAAAGTGTAGTCTATGTTTATATTATTTGTCTAATAGTATTTGTATGAAGTGGCCACCACCTGCATTTAATTTATCTTGTGACATGTCTTTCCTGCCTTGATATAAAATTCTTCAGAACACAGAAGAAATGACTATTTTCTGCTTGGACTTTCCTGGCTATCTCCAGTTTGATTGTTGTGGGCCTCTTAGAGCCTAAACAGATAGCGTACACCCAGCACATGGGTTTTTAACTAATTACTAATATTCCTAGAGCACTTTGAAGAGAAAAAGTACAATACATGTGTTAATTATTATTAAGAACCTAGCTTTGAACATTGTGTTCTGATATGAAAAATGTTAGTGAGTCCTCACCAAATTGTAACATTATAAATGTATTTCATTAAGAGATCATTAAGACATTAAAAGACATCATTATTAATCTATACATGATCTAAGCTTGGCAAACCTCTGTAATCCAGACTCATTATATTAGCATGAGTGCCTTTCCGGCCAAAAAAGTGCTGAGATTTTGCATGGTAGCATTTCCATTTATCAACGATATTACAGATGAAATAAAAACTCTGATTTTTGGAAAATCTCCCTTTCTAGTCCCATTACTTTTTCCTGGGCTTGATATAGTGCAGTTGTTGTTTCTGGCATTAATGTCTCCTAGGTTCAGCGTTACACACGTTATTTGAATTGAATGGTCTTATACATGAAGTGAAAAAGATCTTCAGCAGGCTCTATCCAGGGGTTTCTTGGATGTGCATCAGTGGATTTTGTGGGAGAAAAAATCCTTCTGGTAAATAAGAGTTGTATGTGTTCTTTGATGATGTGTTCTAGAGAAACTTAATTTTTCTAAATTATTAATTGTGATGTGTAGCACAATAAATAGACTGTTGAAAATCATGGTGATTTTCTTTAAAGTATGTACAATGAAAAAACTGCTTAAGTGATGAACTTCCAAAATAAAAAATCCTCAAAGAAATCTGCTAAGAAAAATCCAAGAAAACCAATGGGCTGCCTTTTCAGTTTTCTTGCAAGCTTTTATCTGTCAAGTGCTCAGTTGTTTCTTAATTAGAGTTTTTCTGCTTTAAAAACTAAAAGTGTAGCCAGACACTCACATGTGAAGAAAAATCCCAGTTTTCTCCTTATTGCAACGTATTTCTCTAAAATGCAATTAGAAAAATGAAATATTTTCTTAAAATGTGAAAGCAATTTTTCAAAATAAATTCGATGCTTCCAAATGTGAACATGCATTTTCTGGGATAAGCTGATGTGCCATAAGAAAGTTAATAAATTTTTAAAAACAGGTTAAATCAATCTAAGGAAAAATGTGCCAATTTAATATAATGACTGGGATGCACAAACCCCATTTTGCATGTAATTGCAGTGTTGTAATGGTACAGTGCAATCATCATGTCACTGTTCTTGCTTATAAATTCTGAAGTGTTTCACCGAAATCATCTACTCTGGCTAATGTATTTACTTCACTGTAAAATATATTTTACTCAGAAGAATGTAGAAGATTTTTTGGAGTCCTGTGCTTGCAGACACTCACGTATTAGTTCATTTGATGTCATCAATTAATATACTGAAGTGCATAGATATGCAGCACTGGAATTTGCAAAGCTTCTAAATGTCTAGTTCTATGTATATAGTTAAAAATCTAGGGATTTTACCTCTGATTCCCTTTAAGCTTTCTGTAATAGAGGTCTGGTTAATGTACTGGCTTGGAAAATACTTTCTTTTCAGTTATGGAAATTTATGCTTAATATTAGATGCCAAGTCAAAACTCCTTTTAGGATTTAGATTCAGATTCAGATGCAGGCATTTAAATTGAGATGCCTACAGTACAGCCATCTATGTATGACCTAGATAAGTAAACAATTGATTCAGTTGTCCGCATTTGAGTGTCTGCTGCCACCTGAGATACCCTTGGGCATTTGGGAAACTGCTTCTGACTGGCAGATGTGATGGAGGATCTGTGGGAACTCCTTGACCTTTTGGGGAAGTGGCAGGAGGCAGGTGGAACACCCTGGGCATCACACATGAAGCTTGTACATAAGCAGCTGCCCAAGGTGTCTACTGTCCGGTGATTGTACTGAGCAGATCTCCACTGGCTATAATAGGAGCTTACACATCTAGCTCACCTGTAGGCACTTATAGGGTAGACATCCCAGTCCAAATGTCTGAATGAATTCCACTGCTTGGGCTCCATTCAGTTGCCTACAGATGTATCATAGCTGTTTGAGATGCTTTGCAATATCTGTCACATCTGCCTTTGGCTGGCAGGGCAGTGTAGGGAAAAACTGCCTTACTCAAGTAGCAACTACATGCTAGACTGTAAATCCTCTGTCTAAAACAACATGAGGGGCTTATGTGTGTGCAGCCAAGTACAGCTCCTTGTATTTATAATACAGATGCGTATTTGTCATCAAAGCACTTCTAGTTTCCAGAGAAAGACATAGAGTCTTCCTTCAAAACCTGAGCATAGTGTGAAAAGTTTCTTCTAAGTAAGTGGTGAAGAGTCTGCATATAGGGAAATACATTTGAGGTACTCAGGAGAGCGTGTGATGATGATACTATTTAGACTGTGACAGTTGTATTGGAAGCTGTGAAATGTCGCAGTTTCTTCAACAGAATAACAGGGCTATCGACCGCAGGATTTGCTATCAGCACTACAGTTTTGCAATGTAGAAAAAAATCCACTAGAGGCTCTAGTGGCACAAGCCAAGTGAGTTTAGTCCTATTTTCAAAGGTGACATAGCGCTTTTAGGTTGATGTTTTTGTCATTGTTATGCAGTGCCCTATTAGAGATTCTTGAGTGGTTTCCAAAAAAGCTGGCAGGCCTGTACAGTACAGCCCTTCTGAAAACTGATACTCACGGTCTTGTGACTTTAGCCAGGCATATTTTGACAAATATTCTTGAGTAAGGCAGAGTTGACAACTGAAAAAGATCAATGTTTTCTCCAAAATGTTATGCTACAAGAATCTTAGTGATTCCTGCAAAATAGAAATTGAGAAATTGAATATTTTTTTATTTTACTTTCCTATTTGTAAACAATATTAAATGTACTATGCAGATATGATCGAAATAATATCCTTTATTATTATTAAGAACTTTTTAATGGTGCAGTGTTAATATTTTCTACCAGTACTTAGAATCTTTGTACAAAAGAAGACCTGCCTAGTATAAAAGAGTTGAATGTATGAGACCTACACTTTTGGTCACAGACTGACTGGCTGACTCATTTGTTCCAATCAGATCAGTCAAGTCATAGTTCAGTGTTACAAAGCTCACTCGCAGGTTGAATATCAGATAGCAGACTAATATGCTGCAGATTACATTAATCGTACTTGTTATCTTTTCCTCTCTGCCCTTTCTTTCCTATTTTTTGTGGGTTTGATTTTATGTTTGTTTTCACTGTTCCATAAGAAAGATTATCTTTACAGGACATAAACTATAATTATATATATGCATATCTCCTATATCTCATTTACTTATAACTGGTGTTTGAACTCCTAGTTTCTTTGCTATATTGTGTACACTTAGTAAAGAATAGTTTAAAAAAAACCCCAACCTTAACTGATTTATAAGCTTTTATGCTTATCACTCCGAACAAAGCTTGAGAGCACTTGGCTATGATATTAAACATGTAGTCATGGTTGAATAAAGACTTCCTTAGTCAGCATGCACTTGGGTTTTAGTATCTTAAGCCTCTATGCATCAACCCCCGGAGCAGCAGCAACGTCTTTTGTATAGAAGTTTCACGGTTTCACTGTTAAGGTATGTACCTAACAAATAGGATAGGGACTGGAAAGTTATCTCCTAGTCTATGGAATTTTGCTAACCACAAAGATGGCTGTCAGCTGAAGAGGGAAGGAAGAAGTAAAATGGTTCGTATTTTATCTCTGTTGTTGAAGCCAAAACATTGTGCACCTGTGAATGAGAAAGTAATGTGGCTGGAGGGAGAGGAAGCACCAGGAACCCCGATTTTGCAGTTTACTCAGTTCTCACTGCTAAGGAATATGGAAACTGGTTTTACATTGTCCAGTGACTGTCTAGGGTCAACGTCTATTCATCCCAGCAGGGTGCTCTTTTCTCTTTACTTCTGGGTTTCCTTATCAATCTTTCCTGTTAGTGTGGCTTCACTTTTTATGATGACCAGATGTTCTACTGCTGCAGTTTTTGAAAGACAGTTGTCCACACCCTAGATGAGCATTTCAACATCAGCAATGAAGAGTCAGGTTTCATAGAATCACTGACTCACAGTACAGCTGAGGCTGTCTGGAGGTTCCTTAGTCCAATCTCCCTGCTCAAAGCAGGGTCAATTAGATCCACTTGCACAACGAGCTTTGTGTCCAGTTGAATTTTGAACATCCCCAAGGATGAAGTCTCTGCAAGTTTTCTGGACCACTTGTTCCAGTGTTTGATCACATTCACAGTAAAAACAAAAGAAAAAATTCTTTTTCTGAAATGGAATTTCTTGTTTCACTTCCTCTCATGCTGTCACTGGGTGACACTGGGAAGAGTCTGGCTCCATTTTTTTCATCCCTTCCCATTTGAATTCATTGAGCTAGTAAATATAGGAAGCTTTTTGTACTATAGACTGTATAGCACACTTAGATACTAAGTTTATTAAAAATTATTGTAGTTCTGCTCAAATACAAACACTCGTCTTTTCAAAAAGGCACAGTCAAAAGCTTGAGAAAAATCTTGAGCAAAATCTGATGAAAAGCCATACCTTATCCCAAAAGTTAGTAAAAAAAGATGAAGAATCCTAGGACAAAAAGCATCACTGAGGGTAGCACACCATTAACAGAATTTCATGCTTTAATCTGTATGCTCTAATGTCAGGCCATGCAAGTAAGCGGCAATGTTACAATGCACTATACAGAGAGATGGTATCTATCAGTTTTATATAACCAAAGTCACAGTGGGTTTTATATCCAGAAGCCACTACCTTCAGTTCTTTTCAGGGACAAAAAATAAACCTGAGGACCCAGGAAAAATGCTTGAAAGAATTTTCCCTTGACTAAATGGACTCTCCAAGGCAAAACATATTCAGAAGTACAGAAGAAATATATGGACATTTCCAATAACATTCAGACACAAAGCTCATAAATATCCCCAGGAGAGTGAGAATCAGAATGTCATACAAGAAAGAAAATGTTTAACTTGCTTGAAACACTATGCAGTTATGTATGTTTAAGAGATTTAAGCACAATCTGGAACACAGTCATGGTAATAAGAGGAGAAGGTGATCAACTGCAGGAGCATCTAAATAGATTGTTTGGAAAAGGGCATAATTGTTATTTCTGGCTGTATCAAAACAGTGACCACTAAAGAGGGAAAAGAGCTAAGTAAACTAAAGAACAGCATAAGCACAGCTGGGTATAGACAAGGTAAACAAGGCATGACCAGTTTAGGTAGGGCATTACAAAGAGACCTGTGGCCTTTGCAAGAGTAAAGAAATGAGAACAGCCTGCAAGGCTGCAAATACATGTAGACTTTCTGTTACAGATTTTAAAAAGTTTACAGATGGAATTTGTGATATGCAACCTGTGTCAGCAAGTGACGGCATGGGGTTAGTCAAAGTGTTTTTCTAGCCCTGAAAACTCAAAAGGTGTGAGATGACTTCATGACATAGAGCTTGAACTTGAAAGTGCTCTTCTAGTAAGAAACAGCAATTTAATTTGTAGTTGAGAAATTATGAATAAACATGAATAATCCTGAATTCAGATAAATAATCAGAAAAGTCTTTCAAAAGGCAGAAAGAGTTTATTGCTATCATCAGTTGTATCAGTCAGGACCTCACAGGCTTTGATCCTGAGAAAGATTAAGGATGTAGAGGTAACTGCTTTGCTGCAAGAAACGATAGTCATCAAAGATTAGAGCTGGGCAAGATTTCTGAGGTTAATAGATTTTTCTAAATGCAGTGCTGAGCTCTTAAAAAATATTAAAACTGAGGTTTTTCATATTGAAAGATCATTCTGAATGCCGGTTTATTTACATTTAATTTAAAAGAAGAAAAATCCCCTTGAAAACTGAAATAACTCTATTATTATGTAGCAAATATAAAGCCTAGCTCTTTTTGCAACATGACATTGTTATTTCTCCTCTCATGGTGTCATCTGAAAACGTAATAGTCATGTTCTGTCTCCCATTATTTAGATCATTAATGAAAGTATACAGTGTAGTGTGCTACTCATGTGCTTAAAATTAATTCAGCATATAAATGTTTGCAAGACAGGTCTTTTTGTGGTTCATAAATCTCAGAGTTTTTGGCAATTTTGTACTTTTTAAAGCAATTGAAGCTTTTGGGGTTTTTTATTTGGTTGGACATTTTTTTTGTTTTGGTTTTGGTTTTTTTAATTCTTTTGTTTTAGTAAAGCCATAAATTGCAAAACGGGCTTTTTAAACATTTCTGATATTCTCTTGTTCTGACCTATTTGAAAGTCTATATAAATCTTATCTGCAAAGTTTGGAATTTCCCATTAATAATAATGAAGAAAAAGAAAAGAACAATAAATTGTTCAAGAAGAGGCTGGAATTTTTCACTGTGAGTTATCCAATAGAGTAGAAAACTGAACAAAGATTTAAACATCAAACAAATGAAATTCTGATTGTCGTTTATGAGGAGAAAACATCTGTAATGGATAGAACGAGCAATCTTGCATCTTAATATTCAGACTTTAATGAGTAAACAGATATTTCACCATCTTGTAAAACAATAGTATTATGAGCTCAATCTGGTTAGAACTACTCGGGTGCTTAAAGACAGCCTTAAGTGTTTTTCTGGATCAGGCCAGAATGGTCAGCACCCTGCCAGATTAATTCTTGGAAGAGTTTACCAAAAATAGTGAGAAAACTTCTTGTGCATAGCAAGAAATCCAAAACAGTGACCGAACAATGTGCATTGACAACAGGGTAAGCCAAGTTCTTGAAGAGAATGATCTGAAGTACAGAGTGTCAAAGAAAAAATGATTTTTCGGGTTTTTTTAATAGTGTTTTTCCTCAGTGAATGGATTCTAGGCCAAAGTAGAGTTCCAAAACTTTTTTTCTATAGAACATCAGGTTTGAAAACCCAGTTCCATTTGCACAAGCAGCTGAGTGAGCTCACTTGTGGTTGGGTTTGGGGGAAATGCTAATGTAAAAAAATCACCACCTTCTCTCATAGAAGAGTGCAGGGGGTGTGCTCAGATATATATGGAAGCTGCTCAAAGCTGTAAGAACTTTAAATAATTTGCCTGATTTGCTGGCTTGATTACCCCTCTTCATCAGAAGAAAGAGTTTGCAGGTACTGTTCACATTGCAATATTTTCAGGAAAAAAATTATTAAGACTTTTTCTATTTACCCTTTTTGCCTTAAAGCCCCTCCTTTTCTCACCATAGAATGGGTGTAATTGCCAATTACGTAATATTGCATGAGGATGAGGTCCTTCACCTTCATTAAATACTTTACTTTCTCCTCTCCTCCCTTCTAGTGGGATCACTGAAACTCTTGCAATCTGTTCAAGCCCAGGTTGGATGGAGCTCTGAGCAACCTCATCCAGTGGATTGGCTCGATGGCAGGGTTGGAACTAGATAACCTTTAAGGTCCCTTCCAACCCAAGCCTTTCTATGATTCTATGTGTGTTTTTGGACAATGGGATCCCCAGTTAAGTCACTATTTACTGTTAGTTTGTGACTCTTCTAGATGCATCTTCTGACCACAATTTGTCAACCCAGTTATACTTGAATTAGTCTTTATTATGTAGTTACTATCCAGCCACTCCGACAAATTCTAATTTCCCTTTGGCTCTGCTTGGGATGGAGTTAATTTTCATCACAGCAGCCTCTGTTTCTGTGCTCTGGATTTGTGGTTGAAACAGTGTTGATAACACATCAGTGTTTTGACTCTTTCTGAGCAGTGCTTGCTCAGCATTGAAGCTTTGTGCCCCTTCCCTACCCACAGTGAGTAGTCTGGGGTAGGTTGCAGCGAGAACCCACTGGGACAGCTGATCCCCACTGGCTGGAGGGATATCCCAAACTGCATGTCCTTGTGCTCAGCAATAAAAGCTGGGGGAAAGAAGAAGGAAGGGGGGATGTTACAGCATTTTGAGACCTCTCGCTGAGGAGCTGCCCCTGGCTCTCTAGCTTGAACATCTGTTTGGTCTCCCACAGCATTTGTCTTCCCAAGTAACCATTGTGTGTGCAGAGGCCCTGCTGCCCAGGAAGAGGCTGGACATCTGCTGGCCAATGGGAAATAGTGAATTAATTCCTTTTTTTTTTTTCTCTTGCGCATGCAACTTTTGTTTTTCTCTTAAACTGTCATCTTCTCAGTCTGTGAGTCTTCTCACCTTCCTTCTACTTTCTCCCTGTCCCACAGGAAAGAGGAGTGAATGAGTGGATGGATGTTTGGCTGCTTGCTGGTGTCAAGCTGATTAAGTACTTGAATTAAGTAGGAGCCCCTTCATTGTATAATTTAGGAAATTTATCATTTGTATTGATCCTAAAAATATAGTTCACCATAAAATGCATAAAATCCTGATTTCTTTTTGTTCATTTTATCCATCTTTTTTCTATAATGTTTAAATTTCTTATGTGTTTCCAAGTCTGTAGGAGAATGTTACGTTGGCAAAACTGCAGCAATTTTACAGGCTCAAGCCTCAAGTCACGTACTTCATGTTTTCAGAGTTCTTTCACTACCTACAGTACATCTGAAGACCTTGTCAGTTTGTATCCAATTTTACACATGTTTTTGCACTCTCTGGGTAGACTTTGGCCTATTTTACAAGATGACTTAGCTGATCTTGCCTTTGAAGTCTGGAAGCACTGCTGCAGAGATCAGCTGTTAAAGGAAAGGAGGCACAGTGCCTGCTGCAGGGGGATTTCAGTCCTCACTGATCTCTTCAACATTTCCAGAGAGCAAGTAATCCTGATAACTTGGCTGATCAGTTCAGAATAGTCTTTAAAGCAGATCCAAAGCAGAGAGGTAAACTCAGTGAATTAAATATGTATCCTGTATACTCAGCTCTGAATATTGCAGTGGTTATTTATGAGGTTAATGAATACTGAGACACTTGATAGATAAGCCTCACTCACTTAATTAGTATTCCTTATATGAAGTAAATATACATTGAGAAGCCAAAAATAATAAGAATATCTATAATTCTTTGACTTTCCTGAATTCAGTGATTACCAGAAAAGCCAAATATTAGGACGTTTTTACGTGGTATTAGATAAGGCACTGGAATTGTTGATTTCTTTAAATGCAGAAATCACTACTCTACTTGTGATGTTTCAGTAATTGCAGGCAACCACCAGTAAACAAGGAAACACTGATAGTAAATCTTCATGATCAGAGACATAATTCTGACCCCAGCAGAGCCAATAATTTATTAATTTGAATAATTGGATAATTTAAATAATTTAATTTAAATAATTTAAATAACCCAAATATTTTAAACTATCTGAATAATTTAAACAATTTAAATAACTTAAAAATTTCAGTCTGGTGAGACTTTAGCTTAAGAGCATAACATAAGCAAGTCTTCCTTTAAACTGCCATCTCTGCATCGAAAACACCATTATTAATTCTTTGATCAAGCATTGTGTGATGCAATGACACATAGATTTGTTCCCTGTATAACAACCGGTGCAACTAAGAAAAGGCAATGGGTAACAGTAGCAGGAGACTCTCTTCTGAGAAGCACAGGAGCACCCACTTGCTGGCCTGATGTGCTCTCTAGAGAGGTGTCATAGTTACTGGGGGCTGGTATCAGAGGTGTCACCAAGACACTACCAAGCCTTGTACAGTCCACTGAGCATTATCTGCTGCTGTTGTTTCTCATGGCACCAGTGACACAGCCAGGAGCAGTCTGAGGAGGATCAAGAAGGATTACAGAGCTCTGGGAGCAGCGGTGAGGGACTTTGGAGTGCCGGTGGTTTTTTCGTCAATCCTCCCAGTCAAAGTGAAGGGGTCTAGAAGGGCCAGTCAAATCCGGCCAGTCAAGAAATGGTTACAGGAGTGGAGCCACAGCCAGGGGTTCGGCTTCCTTAACACAGGAGTTGGAGATCCTTAGGGTGGCAAGGAGGGCACACAGCAAGCTTGCTACCCTAGACTTCAGGGGGGCAGACTTTGCCTCTTCAGGGATCTGCTTCACAGTGCACCATGGAATAGAGCCCTGGAGGGAAGAAGGGCACAAGGAATCTGGTTAATGTTCAAGGATCACCTCCTCCAAGCTCAGGAGCAATGCATTCCAACAAAGTGGAAGTCAGGCAAGAACTCCTGCAAGAATGAACAAGGAGTTCCTGGACAAACTCAAACACAAAAAGAAAGACTTCAAAAGGGTGGAAGCAAGGACAGGCAGGCTGGGAGGAATACAGAGAAATCGTCTGAGCAGCCAGGGATCAGATTAGGAAAGCTGAAAGCCCTGATAGAATTAAACCTGCCCAAGGACGTTGAGGGCAACAAGCAAAGTTTCTATAGGTACCTCAGTGATAAAAGGAAGACTAGGGAGAATGTGGACCCTCTCTGGGAGGAAATGGGAGACCTGGTTAACTAGGATATGGAGAAGGTTGATACTCACCACTTTTTTTGCCTGCCTAAGTTGTAGAAGGCAAAGGCAGGGACTGGGAGAATGAAGAACCACCCGCTGTAGGAGACAGATTCAAGAACATCTAAGGAACCTGAGGTGCACAGGTCCGTGGGACTCATGAAATGCATTATAAAATGCATTGGCAACTGGCAGATGAAGTTGCTAAGCCATGACCCACCATATTTGAGAAGCTGGGGCGTTACAGCAAAGTTCCCTCTGATTGGAAAAGGTGAAACATAACTCCTATTTTTAAAAAGGGAAAAAAAGAAGACCTGGGAACTACAGGCCAGTCAGTCTCACCTCTGTGCCTGGCAAGGTCATAGAGCAGATTCTCCTGAAAACTATGCTAAGGCAAATGGAAATCAAGGAGTTGATTTGTGACAGCCAGCTGTGCGATGTAAACATTGGGGGATAACATGAAGGGTAGGATTAATCCTCTGTAATTTGAGGGTTAAAATTCAGCTTTTAATTCAGAATGTATTTCAAATTCAGAGTCTAAACTTAAATAACTGTCTGTATTTATGCATCTACGTGTGAGCTGGGTATCTAAGATTCCCTTACTGCAGATGTAGGCAACTGTTCAGTTGCCTTAATATAGGTTCCTGATGCCTGTGACATGTGGTACCTGAGATGTTCATCTGGAGCGTGCAATGTACAACAGACCCATCTGGAGGCCAGAAAAGATTCTTTAAGACATATGAAATGGCATATTTGTATTGACAACTGCCATGGAGCCATGGAACCATAGAGCTAGGTGGGACAAATCACACTTTTAGTCCCTAAGGAAAGAGTATTTAGCACAAAAGGAATTATTATGGCCTGCAGTCGTAAGGAAATGGCTAAGACTACCTTTCCATTTTACACAGGCGATAGAAAAACTGTCAAATGGTAATAACTAGCAGCCAAAAATTAGTTAGTTTACATTGTCAGGTATCCTTAGCTCTGGTGAAATGATTCTGTGTGGAGATTTTTTTTTTAAAAGAATGTCACATTTAATTATATATTGGCATTTTATAATAACTCGTCCCATTACTGTTATGTTTATACAGTCCCTTCAGGATTTGATTTCTTCAGCAAAAATATCTCTCTGTTGCAGCAGCAAGTGGGTGGGTTGCCTTAGATTACCTTTTGACTGCTGACCCAATCTATCTGTTGTTACTCATTGTGTGCTTGATAATCACCATAACAGCCATAAATATAGTAGGTCTGTATTCTTAGGAACTAAGGTCATAGAAACAAGATTGTGTGGCTGCTCAGTGTAGCAAGTAGAGCTCAAGGTAGTACATCTACAGAAATCCAACAGGTGGAACTGGAAAATATGTTAGACTGCTTATTATGCCAAGCTTTACCGCTTTTATTTAGAAAAGAAAACACAATAGTGTGCCTTCAAAAAACTCAGTGTAGGGTTACAATACACGAATCTTGGTAGTTCTGCTCATTATATAGTCCAGAAGTACCCATAAGCATCTTAAACCCCAAGATCCATCAAAGTGTGTGTCTTTGAGGAGGAACATAATCTTGTTATGTTTAAATCTGTAGTATCCTAAGGCTTTTTTTTCCTTTTCCACAACTTATGGGAAGAGATTGGAAACTCAGGTATGGAAACAAAGCAGCTTTGTGCTGCTTCTAGCATCTCTAAAGCCAGCCAAGTGCAGAAACAAACTTTCCTGAGTAGAAACAAGTAGCACTGACTTCACTACACAGTCTTCTTTTTATTTTGTAGGTATCTATAAAGTATTACTTCTTACCTTGTTAAACTATATTTTATAAAGATCCACTCTGAATCATTAACATTGACTTATCCCAATATGTTTAATATCCTTCTGATACTCTACAGCTTCCTTGAAGGAGACAGAAAGTTTACCTGCTGTAGGAAAAAAGGTTATAAACATCCTTATGGCTACTGTGGGTTTATTAAAATATTGATGCTTGACATAGAAGTTACAGAGTTATCTGAAATAACAAAATACAAGAAATATTTAAAGAAGCCATAGATGCTTCCAGCTGAATGCTAGGGCATCCTGACCGCAGATGTGGAACTACAAGAAACAAGTCATAAACCTCTGGACCTTGGAATTAGGAAATCTGGCTCAAAAAAAAAGGCAAAACCTATCTGTTCATCCATAGTTATCAGTTACGCCTTTTTTGCAATTATATATGCAGAAGCTAAATACTTTTTGTTGAATAAACAGTACTTACCTCAAGCAAAAACAACTGATGCTATTGGAAAAGTGTGAAGCACATTGAGGAATAAAACGGTCATCAAGCTGGAGACAAATGGAGAAAATGCAGAAAAGAAGTGTGTAAGAGACAGTGACATCCCTGGTGGTTTCCCCAGCTGCCTTTATTTTATTTTTTGCCTTATTTCCTGCTCTCTAATGCCAATGTGTGTGTACAACAGAAAGTGAGGTACAAGGGAGAACCTGAAAAAAAAAGGGCAGAAAAGGAAATGGAAAATAAGAGAAACTAGATGAAAGTGAATATGAAAAAAACAGAAAATGGAATAGATAACACTAATAGGAATAGAAGAAAAGTAGGAATCAGTAGAGATAGAAGATTAATCTCATGCATAAGGGTAAGGAAGATGATGGAAAGTAGAGAGAATCTGCAAAAGGAAAAAATGAAACTAGTTACCGATAAAATGGGCAAATTTTGATTTTCTAAGGTGTAAGGGAGAAAAAAATCAACCCAAAACATAAAGCAAAAAGTAGATAGAATGCCATTAAAAAGGAAATGGAATAGCAAAGTACAGAGGAGCAAAGAATAATTGACTAAAAATACTAGGAGTAGAACCTGCTTAAAGACTTGCAAGTAGATGGAAGCTGAATAGACAAGTGTATCAAATTGCCAAAGTATCTGAAGGGGACCACACTTGCTAAGCATCAGTTCTTTTGGATGATGCAGACTCCCTTGCTCTTACAAAAGAAGTATACTTTGTGAAATGAAGTTTCCAATGTACCACCTTGTAATTCTTCCTCCTTGTTACCAGAAGCTTTATCCACATTATTTGCCTTTCTACTGTCATGCCAGTAAGACAGGCAGGTTTCTGTAAGCTTGCCAGGTGGTCTTCTTTCTTGATTTCTCTGTGTCTGATGCAGAGAATTGATGAATTGGACAAGACTATTAAAAAAGGGAAAAAATATGGCAGTTCTAATTTCATTGCATATACTTCCCACTTCACCTCCTAGGAGGCTAGCTTAGATCTGAAATGTGATGTTGGGGCCTTGTTGGTGTTTTTATGCCAAAAAAAAAAAAAAAAAAAAAGAGTAGTAATTAATATCAGGCTGCTCTGGGCAAGTGGTAAAACAGATCAGTAGGTAGAAAGAGCAAAAATCAATTCTAGTGTGGAAAGCAATTCCTCCAAACAGGAAATCCTGTGGAGAGAAGTACCATTGTTCATAAATTGTTTCTCTTTCTTAGCTAATTGAAAAACGTCTTTTATAGTGTGGTTAGGCCTCAGCTGGCTGGGATATGAAACTCTAGTCATGTGAGGCTTGATGAATTAAAATCACAGTTTTCTTGTCTATTTGGCTTGCAAAATTTTCCCCACATTTCTCTTATTAAAAAAAAAAAAAAAAGCTTGGTTTTTATAATATTTTGTTTTACATTGAGAGCAAGGAAATGTTTTGGTAAGTCTCTATGCTGTCTTTTATCACCAGTTCCAGCCATAAACTGTGTATGACTTCAACAGATGTTTCTTCTACTGCGGACAGTAAGATGTTTTGAAGTCCTCAGAAGCAAATTAAAGTAAGGAGGAGAAGTTTAGAGAGCTGCATGGAAGTGAGAGACATTTTTCCATGTGGATTTAAAAAAAAAATAACCTTTGATGTCCTATTTGGGCCTAGTAATAAAAAGCAGAAAGATGTTCAGGTAAAGACATAACTCTGCGTAGGAAGAAACATCTACAACATTCACAATTAGCCACAGTTAATGCTCTATCTGCAGCTTAGATGCACCATGCCAGGTTTTCCTTTCGTGTGACTGTAACTTTGACTTTGGACTGACTGTTTTATATCAGGTAGGATCTGCCCCTTGGAGTCATGTTGTGAGCAACTAGAAAAGAAGGAAGAAAACTTGAAGAAGATGCCTGGTTTGTATCTCATTTAAATTCCAGTTGGTTTTCCAAAGCATCATGAAGGTTTTTTTATTTTGTGATGTCTGATGCTGTAAGCAGTATTATTAAAAGTACTTGTGATGTAATTCTTCTCTACATATAAATTATTTTGATTCAGATGTTAGATACATATTCAGATATATGAGAGAAGGGTTATAGTATTTCCTCCTGTTTTCCTATCTGGGATAAACCCAAAAGTTTGCCATCTTTACCCATTTCTGTGACATTTTAGGCTTTGAATGGTGCATAATTGTCTTATATACAAATGTTGAAGCCTCAAAAATGTAGAGAAAAGACAAAACCCCAAATACTGGTCTCAATGTTTATAGAATTTAGAGGTGAAACCACACAAAATTAATGTATTTCTAGCAGCATTACTTGTAAGAATCTTGTCCATGAGAGGACAATACTGCAGAATATCGTCTAATGAGACTGATATTCTGGGAAACAGTGACCAGTCATCTTCCAGAAAGTTGGGGGGGAAATTGTGCTAGAAATAGGAATGATCCCAGAGAGAGCACAGACGAGACAAAGGAAGAGGTAAAAAGGCAATTCAGTAAATTCCCATACAGCTGAGCTCCTACCAACAAGTGGACCAGGAACTCCTACCTTGGTAGAAACTTTGATCTGTGAATCAAATTCCAGAGTAGGGATGGAACAATGGGGATAAACTGTATAAATGGGATTCATGAGGCATCATATGTGAGATCCCACATGACTTTTAGTTGATGAAAGATGTGGCTTTTCTGTAGGTTCTGTTTAATAACTGTCAGAAGGTTCAGATAGCTAAAATGGCATCTAAAAGGGCTTCTGGTGTCTGGATCTCACCAGAAGGTCTTTAGCTGCAGCTGCTGCAGTAGGCCTGAAGAAGGCTTCACAATGTCCATCACCGTGTGGTCATCTCAGACACAGCAAGGAACGTGGCACTAGACACCTAAATATAGGCAAATGAGTGGAACCCCAGGGGTGGCCATGTAATTAATCTTTATGACAATCTCTTTATTCTCAATGAAGAGGAATGGTTACTTCCTGTCTCCTATTTTACGTATCTCTGTTAGGGTGGGATGAGTGGATGTTACTCCCAGAGGACTTTCCTGCTTCCCAACGGCAGCAGTACCTCTGTTAGTGTTCCAGGTGAGTTGAATTGCTGTTTCAGTGCCACTGACTGTACTGCTTTAACTAGAAATTCGGATTTTAGTGGGAATATTGTTGTTTCCCAACTGACCTCCAGCTTCTGCTCCAGAAAAGTGGTGATGGTACATCAGAGCTTCAAGCTCTGTGGATGCATCGGACCTCTTACTGTACCTTATGCATTCAGCACCTTCATCCAAGTATACAACACCTAAATTTAGATAACTGATCAATTCCCTAACATTCATTAGTATTAGAATTCGGTGAGAGGAATCACAGCCTAAATAAATGTCTAGACAAAATTATTTAAAAACAAAAAGGTATTTATATCACAGAGCTTTTGTTATTTAGATATACCCTTCTGCCTCTAGCATAATTACTTTATGAATAATATTTGTATGAGATATTATTTATGGTATTCAATAACTGAACTCAGTACTATTTCTTGGTTACCATGTTAATAAGTGTATTAGTATATAATACTATCATAACTAAATATAAAAGTGTTCACAGAGCTTGTTTGTTGGTTGCCAGCTTTATCTAATTGTATTACAGGTACAAGAAGGGAGGTATAAAATACTTTTTAAACACTTAACAAAACAAATAAACCACTGCCTTTATCAAAAACACTTCCAGGGAGAAAAGAATTCATGATCAGAATTAAACTATAATTGTTTGAAAGTAAAATACATAAGGAATTTTTTTATAATATTATTTTAGAATTATTTTGGTTGACACTTGAATATTGCTGAATGTTTTTAATAGTGAAACTTCCCAGAAGATGGTATAAAAAGTGATCTTGCAGTCACTGTGTGATATAAAAATTACTCATTAAGTAATCAAATTGAGTTCAGTAGCACTGGAAATTAACATAGTGGGACTGGGGCTGGATTTTTATTTATTTATTTATTTATTTTCACAAAAAAGCTTTTCTTTCTGCAAATATAGAATTTGAGTGACTGAAACTTCTTGAAAGTGTATATTTGGTGAATTGTAGAAATAACTTTGAAACACAAAAAAATACCACTCTTTTAATCATGTCTTCCACAGAAAGTGGTATTACTACTACTACTACTAGTAGTATTCTATTATTATTTTTATTATTGCATTATCATCGTCATTATTACATTTCCTCAGTATTTTTTGTGTAGCATTAAAAGCTGCTATTGGGATTCTTTACCTGATTCAATCATTTTTCTACAACCAGAAGGAAATTTCAACTTTTTGAATACAGTGAAATATTCTGAAGAAATATATAGAGCTAATACGAATTTTTTGATTTATCCATTGAACTAAACTAGTAACCCACAGAGCACTACCACAGGTTCCTACTTCTAAATGACACTTTATGAGAATCAGTCAGATATTTGTTTGATAAATGTTTTTTCATCTGGCAGCAGATAAACGTAGCTACTTAGTATATAAGCATATACCTTATAAGTTTTCAGAATTATATACAAATTCAAATCCAAATCAAACAAAATTAGTTAATTTTCTATCGCAGTAAAATGTTGCTAAACTAATATGCAGGTGTACTGTCTGGAATGAGGCCAGGAAAAACAGTTGAAAAGTTGCACAGTGAAATCATAAGAATTTGCAAATGGTGATGGCTTGTGCTTTTAATTCTACAAAAAGTTATGCAGCGAAGCAGGCAAAAAGGGTTTTAATCATGGGTGAGTGAGTTTGAGGAAATGCCGTCTTGTTTTAAATGTTTTGTAGGTCACAAATATTCTCAAGCTTTTTGCCTTTTTTTTTTTTTTTGATAACTCAAATTCTTACTGACAGCCTTTTAACAAATAACAGTTGCTGTCCTTAAGGTAAAGCTTTTCCTGAAGCAGGAAAATTACTGTCTGAGGACTAAAAAGGTATAGAACTCTGAAGAAGTCTGATTGTTTACTGAATTTGTTTGAAAAACTTTGTCCTGTAAATTTGGCTTATATAAAAAGACATATGGGTTTAATCCTCCACTTCAGTACAACAGTTTTACACTGGTGTAACTTCATTGGAGTTGCAACGGTGTGCAGTTGGAATAACAAAGTGGCGAATCAGACCCACATGTGTTTCATATCCCCTGAGAGTTGTATATCATGTGCTTCTCGGATCTGGTGCATACTGTGGGATAGATACTGTATCGTGTTAGTTCATGTGAGCCAATATATTATCGCATATATTGTACTAGATAAAATATATACTCTGCGGGTTCAGCCTCTGAAGAGGGAGAAAAAGTGGATAAATTTATGCTAAACCTGCTTTTAGAATAAGCAGTAAGTGTTTTCAGCTCTGTCTGTGTTTGGGTATTTGAGATAAAGAGTTAAGGCACTGGTCCAGTTGTTAGATATGGTTCACCTCTACAAGCACAGCAGTGAGTAAACCCAGTATTGGTTTGCAGTGAGTACAGAGAAGTGAATAATTTTGCTTATGGAAAACGACCACTGCTTCTAAAAACCATCCGAGTGGGGTTTTGAGGTTTTGCTTTGTTTTGTTTTGTTAAAATGGCAACCAAGCTGTGACCCAGCCCAAGCCTGTTTATGTTACAAGAACTGGTGGATCTGTAGCACAAGGCAACAAGACTTGACTAACAGCTGTAGGAAAACAGTGCAGAGTCCTGATCTGTGTACAAGATTCACAGCATATGTTAAATAGTTATTGTGTACAATGGAATGAATTTAATTGTATTTAGCCATGCTGTAATTTGCTAACCAATTGTTAAAAGATGCTGCAGGATGTCAAACTCATATTTTTAATAAGCTGGGCAAACTATCAAGTGGTCAATGTTCTTGTGCTTCAGCCTTTTTTGATTAGTTTCCTTGCAGGCGGGTTTGGACAGTTATATGGAAACAATACAGAGATGAACAAAGAAGGGACTGGAGTGATAATTTGAGAGAGTAACTGGGAAATTGGTCAAAGGAGAAAAAAACATGATGTAGATGGTTCACGGCATGTTGCTTTTTATCCTGGTCACTTAAAAACAATGTGCTGTAATTTATGAGTAGACAGACCTAGTTAATAGTTGCTTGGTTTATGTAGATGCTTGGGTGTCCAAAAGTCCTAAATCAGTTTTATAGTATGCATTACATGTACTGTTGACTGGCTGACCTGAATAAAATGAAGTTTACAAACTGGTTTTGATTAACCATGTCTGAATGTAGACATTTAGCCTATTATTAAATTTAGAAGCCATTGGTTTATATTTTGTTTTATTGCTAATCATCTTTTATATTTCTGTCATAGTTTCCATAATGTCCAATTAAAAAACAAACATTGTGCACAGATAAATAAAAGTTCTCCAGGCTTGTGAGAATAGTGTAGACTGTGTTTGGAAATCACCCATTCAACTGCACTGTATTACTATGGAAGAATTTCTGCCAGAGACAAAAGAGATCTCAGTCTCTCTTTGCTACAGCAGACTGGATGGATGGTCTGAGTTTGACCAATACAGCTCCACTGGGTTTACTTATGACAACAAAAACTACTGGAAGCACAGCTTCCCTGGCCATTCATCCTGATAAACGAGCACCGTCCTAGACATTGCATATGTGTTTGTTGCAGTGTTTCTGTTCAGAGGCTCAGAGGATAAGGCACTCAAAAGCAGTCCTGAGGGTATCCTACCCCGGAATCTCATGTCTACTTAGCACTTTGACATCAAAAAATTAGAGCTAGATGCACTGACTCCACCTCTTCAAATAAAATCACCACTGCTGGTGTGGGTCCAGACATGGCCACATGTTGTCCATATTGTTTGTTAGCACATGGTCTCAGGTGTGCATTTCATTTGTGCCAAAAAGCTGTGTCCCAGGTGACAGAACAGAGGCCAAAGGGTGGCACATACCAGAGGCTGTTCCCAGAAAACAGTTCGGAGGTACCGCTGGTTTGGGGAGTAAGACAATTCAGTTGTATGGATGAAACTGCTGCCCCGTGTCAGCTGGGCAGAGCATAAGTCCTGTTCATTTTCATTACTGCTGTAAATGAGGTCATTAAGTTGCTTTCTGCAGAGAGGAACAACTGAAGTTCCTGAGGTATGTGCTGCCTCAGAGGAGGCCTTAAATGATCCACTTGCATGTGTGCCTCTCTGAAAGGGAAAATGCAGAGTTTGAACAGATATTGTGCTTTGGGATGCTTACAGGGGGCTTAGCTTCCATCTGAAATCTATTTCTCCTGATTCAGTGCTTTGAATATGGCAACTCGTTAAGATATCAAGTATCTTAATGTGTGTTACCAGCAAAAATACAAACTGTAGATTAAAATCTGGTTTGCATTGAACCTGTGGGACTGAAGTATTCCACTCCAACTTCAGCATTTACTTTGAGTATGTGAAAGGGCTGGGAGCAATCAACTGCTGAAAAAGACTCACCTCAACATATCTCAAGTTGATTTCCAGCTTCCATTTCAGGGGAAATATCCACATGTTTTCATGATAAAAGTAGTCAAAAGAGAAACAAAAGAAAACTTGATGTGCTAACGGTTAAAGAAACATCCAGCTACAATTGAGAGGGAAAGATAATGGCACATCATGTGTATCTTCCTCACAGCATGAGTTGACCATGTCTTGTTGCATGTACCTCCACAGCCACTGGTCTGGCTTGGTTTCAAGTCAGTGATTGTAGAACAGGACATACTTATGTTGAGCGAAAGGTGGTAAAAAAAATCATTCATTTTCTGTTCCCTGGCTCTTTGAGATTTATCAGGCCTTTGTAAGTATTGTTTGCAGTTCCCTTGAGATGTATATAAGAATGCAGCCCTTATTGCCTCCAGCCTTTGCTCCTCCTCAGCTGAGGTTCAACTTGCATGCCTTAGAGCAAGTCTGTTAACAAACCATCCCCTCCAACTTGACATCCACAAAATAAATGTTTCATCTCATAAAAGAAACCAAAGCTCTTAAGAGGAGCAATTACAATGAGCCTCTTACCACACTGCAGCCTGGAGTCTGCAGAGCTTAAAATGTGGTGAGAGTTGGGAACCCTTCTTCACTCACAGGTCAGGAGGGGATTGCTATTTCCATATAAACACCCCTATTGACTGCAAACAGGACCTATTCCTGCAAACTGGAGAAACATGAATACTACAAGAGTAAAAGAAGTCCTGTTTTCTGTCTGACCATCCAGTAAAACAGACCTACCTTTATCATCCATCTACATTCTACATCCTATCCATCAACCCATGGGAGTCCATGGGGAAGGCTGTGGTCTCCCATTCCTGCTTCCCTGAGGTACAGTTGAGCAGTTAAGCAATCTGAGCAGAGACAAATGCTGGTTGGAAAATGGGCAGATAGGTAAAACTGGTTGGGCAAGAAAATAAAGGCTATATTCAATGGATTTTCAAAAGTTTAGAAAAAAATTGGGAAAGTTTCATTTTTATAGAAGGTTTAAAATGTGGAACTGATTAATCCTTTTACTGTCATACAAGCAAGTTTTCTCCTGAGAATGTTTAATGCATCACTGCCTAGCTGAATATTTTTTTTACCTTAACATCTCACCAGAACATTGTTGGACTGTGTCAAGACGTTCAACTTTTTGTGTAGGATTTTTTTCCCCAATAATTTGAAGATCAAGATTTTCTAGGCTTGACTTCCTAAAATATTTTACTGCATTGAAATGATATGTGAATTTCAAAATAAAAGAATTGGTATCGGCATAGACTGCAATAAGTGCATTCTATGAAGTTCATGGAGTTCATGGCCAAAATAATGCTATATCAATCCATATAATTTTATGTAGTCTATATATTGTAAATTTCAAACAATTACTGCTTCTTGTGTGTGATACCTTGTGGTTGGTTAACTTGTAGTTGCAGAAAGAGTCTTGATCTGAAGATACTAAGAGGAAAACCAGATATTATATCACTGTGTATTTTTTCTAGTGAATACTTTTAGAAATGAGTGCTTTTTCCTACTTTGAATTTTCTGTCTTAAGCTTATACTTATGTGCAGGTTGTCAAACAAGAGCTTGCCTATTAAAAGTTTTGAGTGCTACTTTTAGACTTTGGGACTTGACAACTTTTTAAATATTAAATTTTGAGACTGATAATGATATCTAATAAAATAAAAATTGTAAAAGTTATAAAACTCATATAGTGGGATCTTTCTCATAAGTTCAGCTGCAACTCAGTTATAGAAAGTTATTATCTGCCCAAATTAAAATTCACTTGGTAAATCTCAAATAGAGCAAATCTCTTTTCCATTTATGAGAGTGTAGGCAGCAGCAGGAAAAACATCGTCTGACAGACTTGATTATCCTGCAGTAGGCCTGAAAGACATAACTATATTCCAGATAGGAGCATATGATGGGATGATGTCAAAACACCTGTGTGGAACTCTGTCAGCTCTTTGTCTCCTGTTTGTGTGATTCCTGTGTGGCTGTCAAAGAGGCTGTACAGTGTGTCGGGTTTAATAAAAGCAATGAGTGAAGGGAATGAAGTAGTTGAAAGCAGGTCCTTCACAAATGATTGGATAATTAAAAATATGAATGTAGCTAATCCATGTTGACATTTTTATAGCCTTTACATGAAACAACCTTTAAGGGTATGGTGGAGTGGAGAGATAAGATTCTATGGGAGGACCACTGGCAGTTGATCACAGAAAAAGAAGGTATCGTATAAAGAAAACGTTTGTTTAAATGGAGCATAAGAAAATAAACTGGATGCCTAAAAATAAACATCAATGGGAATCTCCTACATGAAAATCACTGCTAAAGTAGTTGTATACATAATGATGAATCCATAGCAACAAGCAGTAAGTTATCCAGGGGCGATTGAAGTGCAGAGTTGCACCCCCTTAAGTGACATGGAGATTGGCAAATAGTGAGCAGAAGTGAGGACAGTATTATGATGTCTTTTATATCACTCATATGAGTTATTCACTTAATGTAGCCACTTCTGGCAAGCTCTGTCCATTCCCTGTGTCCATGTTTTATGAAAGTAAAAAGTCTCAGAAGAAGCAAAAGAATGGTTCACAATTTGGAAAATAAAGCATAACAGACTTCAGTGACATATAAACTGAATGAAGAGATCTGTTAAAATACATCCATGTGCACAGAGAACAAAACAATTAATATTCCAGCATTCTTCAATGTAATAAAGAAAAGAGATGACAGAATATAATAGCATAGAATTTGAAGACCAGGAAAAAATAGAAGTATGCAGCTTGATTTTCACAGTGTGCAGTTCACAGTGAATGTTGTACAGTGAGGACAAAATTGGGTTTGACATCAAGTACAATAAATAACTAACGCAAGTCTTTCTATCATATAGACTCTAACAGTCTGTTGATAAACCACAGGACTTGATAAATTAGCTCTAGTTCTCTGTAGTACTTGGCATAAGGTATTTGACTAGTGCTATTGAATAGACAAAATCTTAATACTATGCACTGGAAGATGATGGATGCTTTGTATTTCAATATTGTTCATGTTTGCAGGTCATTGGGTCATTTTGAATCAATCAAACACAAAGTCCAAAAGATTTTGTACGCAGAAGTAGTTTCTAACCAATGTTACAGCATATGAACTGGTAGTAGTTGGGAACCGCTGGGTTAAAACAGCATAAATATTTAGTGATAACATCAAGAACTCTGTGAAAGTATACGTGGCAGGGGTAGGACTCTCAAATTCAGAAGGGTTTTTTTGTCTTTTCTTGACATCAACCATACATTAAACTAGCCCTTGAGAATATTTTAATACATGAATATATCTCCTCACCTGCCCATGACCTGCCCTCTTAGTTCATGGTGCCTGGAATGTGTTCTGGTGTTCTTACATCCTCTTTTACCTCTTCTTGCAAATTGGGTCATGCTCTCCTTTCAGCCAGGGAATTTGTTGTCACTACAAAATTAAAAGCAAAACAGGCCATGGTATCTCTTGGTTGAATTGGAGCAGATAATTCATAACAGTAAACAGTGAGATTTTGGCATGAGACACCTATAGAGAATCTGAACTGTCATAGGGAATAATAATGAAAAAAAAGGAAAACAGACAAGGAGAAAATGTTATTCTTTATAAAAGGGGTAATGAAACTCTGCAGTGTGCTATCACGGGATGTCGTGGAGGCAGTGTCAGCATGTTCAAAACAGGATTATCCGAATTAATGGACAACAGCCCATTGACTGATACGAGAAGGACCAAACAGGTATGTATTTTCTGACATCCCTCATGTGATGGCTGTGGGGTATGGGAGTTTATGAAGGGCATGTGCTGCAAAAAGTAGCCACAATCATGTGCAGTTATGTGCTTCTCTTTTTGCCACTACTGGGGACAACAAGATTAGATGGTCTGAAGACAAGTTCTTTGCTCCAGAAATCCCAGAATATGTTCTTATTGAACAAAATTTTGCTTTCAGTATTAATCCAGGGGAAGACTGTGAACATGAGTGGAAGTGAATTAATTTGCAAATAGCTGTGGAATATAAGCCAGAACATTGAAATTTCAAAGAGCATATTAAAAAATGTGGCACAAAATATCCCTAAGTAGAAAAACCTTTGCAGAAACCTTGACTGTATTCCTTCAGAAGGAGAGACTTTTATATGCATAATACTCTGCTTATTTTTTCATGAAAAGAAAAAGAAATAATAGGCAGTTTCTCATCTGTGTAAATTGACAGAGGTCACTTGAATTTGGTGTAAATATTCTGCTATGCACAAACTGAGCAGCTGACTTAAAATTTATAAGTCCACACTCTCAAAGGTATTAATCAACTACTGCACTAACCCTGAAATCATGGAAACTTTGACAGAGGGTGTATCCCAAGAAATTTAAGTGAATTAGTCTCATTTCATGTGGAAAATTGGAGAGAAATATGCATACATTAAGGAAATATGCAAGCTAATGTTCTAGATGTTTATTGTTTCCATGTGTTTATTTCTAAACAGAGTAATTTAAGAAGCTCACTTTGAGCATATGGAAAAAATATAGGAAAAAAGTCTGACAAATATAAGGAAGCAAACTTAAAATGAGAAGTGCTTTGAGCTTTTTCTTCAGTTCTTTCCATCTGTAGGAATGATTTTTAATAGTGAGTTCCTTAGACAACCGATGTTACTGATTGGTGTGCTGGTTGCTCATCTCTCTATTCTCTCTATTTTCATTTTCTCTTTCCCTTCTCTTCCCTTTCTTCCTTCCCTTTGCCCTTCCCTTCCCCTTCCATTTCCACTTCTTCTCACTTCCCTCCCTTGTTCTGCCTCCTGGCTCTCCAGGTAGGACCGCAGATCTTCTTCCTTGGCCATCTCCTCTCTTTGACCCACTTTGGTTTTTCACACGTGCAGTGAATCGTTTCATCCTCACAGCAGGATCAACCAAAGCATGATAACCCTTCCCACCTATCAGCACCCACAATAGCACCTGCTCTCTGATGTCTGTATTCACACAATGAATCTTATTCTTATTTTTTAGATTCTCTTATGATTATTGTCTTTATTTTCTTCATTGTGACTTCAAAACCCATTCCTGTCTCTTCATCCAATTGCAGAAATATTACATCATCCCTGCTTTCTTCTCCTTTTTCTTCACAGCAGCCACTCCTAGCACATTTTCCAATAAACTTTTTGTCTAATATGAGCAGTGAGAGAGAGAGAGAGAGAGAGAGAGTGGTGTGGCAATATTGCACAAATGTTGTCTCTGCCTTTTATTCCTTCTCAGGTGTAACTTAGAACTTTTCTAGATTCTCAGTTCTCAGGCATTGGTCACTTGATGTCTTGGAAGTGAGACATTTCCTCTATAGTAGAAGAGAGGGAGTCACTTTGCTTCTTTTGTGGGTACTCCATGAGGAAATCTACTTCTGCTTAGGGGATGTCTTCTTTTTAGTCAGAGGGGTGTAATCTCACACTTCTGGTACTGAAGAGGATCTTTAGGAGTGGCTTGGAGTTGATTTTTAGTGAGTGGGTATTCTCAACTAAATAAATAAAAGAAATAAGTACTAACGTAAGTAGTACTTAGCTGGGGGAACTGTACTGCTGGACTGACCACATAGTCAACCCAACCCTAGTAATACAAATTATGTGAAGATTATTGAAAGGAGGTGGAAAAGATGAACTGTAAAGGTAATTCTTTTCTTTCCCTATCCTTACAGATGTGCAACTAAACCACACTGAACTAAACATCAAAGATTTCATTATTATTGAAATTCAGATCCTTGGGATCCTGTTGTGCTAAGTGTTGTAAAAACAAAGGAAAAGAAACCTAGAGGAATTTACAGTCTGGTTATAAGACAAGAGACAACAGATAGCTATAGGAGAACAGGGAGCATGGGGAAACTGTAAAATAATTTTGGTCATCATGACAAACAGTGATCGCAGCACTCTAGCATTCTCACTAACGTTAAGTGTTTTGCCAACATCATGGAAAATAATGGGTGGAAACAAAACTCCTGTTAGTTTTTATAAACAGAGTGTTCATAAATTTTTCTGTGGTCTGTTACAATTGTAAAGCAATCCATTTAAAATTGACTGATACCAACTTTCCTCATTGTGTAGTAACAGAATGAGTAACTTAACAGAGGTAAGTAAAGAACTGGGGTGGTGAACTTTGTCTTGCAAACAAAAAATTCCAAATGAGATATACCAGAGCAAGGCTTACTGAGCAAGATGGAGCTTTACTGATATGTGAGCCTTGGGCCAGGACAAGATCTGTAGTTAGGACCATGGCATGTCATAGGCAGGGTGTTATAATTTTGTAGAAACTAAACTGCATGTATTCTTTGAAATACCTGGCACCATGAACTTTGGCTGCAGGATCCAGGACCACACAGAGGGGAAAGAGACATGGCTGAGTGAGAAACCTGGAAGGAACCTTGCTTCTTCTGCAGCTCTCACAACCATATAGAAGGGGTCAAGGTCACAACTTGCTGGACAGACAAAAATGTTATTACCGGTTTCTGCTCAGCATACTCTATTTCTCAGGCTTACATGGGTCTTGCAGTTACCATGAGATGAGTCTTCAACTGAGAAAACTCCATGACTAAGATCCTAATGCAACTGAATAGCAATTTTTACCTGACAACACACCCTTTCACCATTTATTTGAAATGGAAATTGTTTGCAGGCTCTCTGTTTCACTTCTGCATTAAAAAGGTGTCCAGGTTTTGGCTGGGATAGAATTAATTTTCTTCCTAGTAGCTGGTACAGTGCTATGTTTTTTGGATTTAGTATGAGAATAAAGTTGACAACACACTGGTGTTGTACTTGTTGCTAAGTAGTGTTTACCGAAAGTCAAGAACTTTTCAGCGTCTCATGCTCTGCCAGTGAGGAGGTGCACAAGAAGTCAGAGGGACCATGGCCAGGGCAGCTGTTCCAAAACTGGTGTCAACTGGCCAGAGGGATAGTCCATACTGTAGAATGTCATGCCCAGCGTATAAACTGTGGGGAGTTGCCCAGGAGGCACCAGTTCTTGCTTGGGGATGGGATGGGCATCAGTCAGTGGGTTTTATTTCTCTCCCTCTTTTTTGTTCTCTCTCTTTTAATTGCAGTGGTTATTTGTTGCTTTTATTATTGTTATACCATATTTTATTTCAGTTATTAAACTGTTCTCACCCCACAGGTTTCACCTCTTTCCCAATTCATCTTGATGTGGCAGGGGCAGTGAGCAAGCAGCTGCATGGTTCTTAGTTGCCAACAGGGATTGAATAATGACAAAACCCAGCAATTTTTAGCATAAAGTTGCTTTTCAAACTACATATAGCACTTGGAAAAATATTCTAGATTATCAAAAGAACAGGGAAATATTTCAACATACCAAATTTTTCTATCAGTGTTTAAATTCCTGAACAGGAACACATACATCCTAAGTGATACAGTAATGAAACTACTGGATTCAGTTCAGACATGTCTCTGCTCAACTCAGTAGAAAACCTAAGGTACTGGGGTGCTGTAGGAGTTAACAGCAGGAGCTAAAGGTCTGTTATGTTGTGGATGTCTAAGATGAGATCCAGAATAATATAAAGTTGCCCAGAACACAAGTGATGTGAAATGCCTAAATCCAAGAATAATAACCGGGATTGTTATAAGGTCTAAAATATTCTGGTAAAAGCCTAAAGTTTCTACAGTTCGGCTGTAGCATGTGTTTTGAGGCACCTTTTGTGGCAGCTGAATGTTTTGAAACCATGTCCTCAGAAGGCTGTATATCGTTTACATGAGAAAACAACACATGGCTCCTGAGCTGCCTGATGCATAGGCAATGTTAAATCCAACATGGAGCATAACAGTCACAGCTACACTTAAAATACAAAATCAAGGGAAAAAATGGGGGATTCAAATTAGCAGCTACTGCTTCTACTTCCCAGGACTGTGGGTCGCCAAGCAGATTACACAATCAGCTTAGTTAAGTGTCTGTCTGGCCCCATGAATCTTGAATTCTTGGCTGGGGCACAGAACAGATTTCAACACCTTCTCCCCTTCTTTTTTCTGTGTACATGCTCACATGTTTGCATAAACAAACTGTTGTACACAGCCTGCTGTCCAGAGCACTGGGAAATAGGAGCTGAGGATTCAGGCTGAATCCTGAGAGAATGGAGAATTTAACTTCAGGTCAGTTCCTTCTCTTCTCCTTACAAGGCTGCGGTGGTGTAGCAATGAACACTTCTCCAAGGTTTCACACTGAGTGAAGCAGACATAGAACCATAGAATGGTTTGGGTTGGAATGGACCTTAAAGGTCATCTAGTTTCTAGCCCCTGCCCTGGGCTGGGACACCTTCCACTAGACCAGCTTGCTCAAAGCCCCATCCAACCTGACCTTGAACACTTCCAGGGATGGGGCACCCACAGCTTCTCTGGACAACCTGTTCCAGTGTCTAACCACCTTATTAGTGAAGAATTTGTTCCTAACATCTAATCCAAACCTACCCTCTTTCAGTTTGAAGCTGTTCCCCCTTGTCCTATCACTTTGTGCTCTTGTGTAAAGTCCCTCTCCTTTAGGTACTGGAAGGTGCTGTAAGGTCTCCCCAGAGGCTTCTTTTCCCCAGGCTGAACTTCAGCCTGTCTTCATAGCAGAGGGGCTCCAGCCCTCTGAGCACCTCCTCTGGAGTTGCACAGTTGGGTCCATGTCCTTCCTGTGCTGGGAACCCCAGAGCAGGATGTAGTACCACCAGTGAGGTCTCACGAGAGAAGGAGTAGAGGGGCAGAATCACCTCCCTCAATGCTTCTTTTGATGCAGCCCAGGACGTGTTTGGCTTTTTGGGCTGCAAGTGCTCTTTGCTGGGTCATGTTGTGCTTCTCGCCCACCAGCACCCTGAAGAGCTTCTTCTCAGGGCTGCTTTCAATCCATTCTCTGCCCAGCCTGTATTTGTGCTTGGGGTTGCCTTGACCCACATGCAGGACCTTGCACTTGGCTTTGATGAATACGAGGGTTGCACAGGCCCCTTCTCAATCCTGTCAGGTCCCTCTGGATGGCATCTGGATAGTCACGCTTCCATGTGTGTTATCAGGAATGGGTGAATGTGTATTTAAAGGAAAAATCAGTGACACCACAGCTGAATTAATAGTTTCAAGATAAATTTTCTAGGAAAGAAAATCCATGTTGAGTAGCCTTTGTGTCCTGTGGAGCTTGCCACACATATCTGAGTAGTGTAGTGCAACATATGAATACAGTTATCCACTGATAGAATTCTGATTACTGCAGTTGACATCAACCTATGGCTGAACTGGTTCTTCAAACATTGTCAAAGTAGCCCTGGTCTGAGTTGTCAAGTGCCTCTCCAAGTTCCAACAAAAGCAAGAACAAAGCACCAATAATTGTTACCATGTTTATTTCATGTTTCTTAGTTTCAGAAAATAATTATGTTCCAATGAAAAAATACATGTATAAAATATGTGAATTCAGGATTAATATAAAAGTGTTATCAGTGCAGGTCTCACAAGGTAAGTCAAATACATAATCCAAATGCAAATCCTAGGCAGATGACAACTGTTTTTTCTGTCTGTTCCCTGCTTATCTTTCTACCCTCAAATCCCCATCCTCCTCTTTCCCTTCTCGTTCCTCTGGATCATCTTGGGTATGGTTTTTAAAAAGTCTGGAAAGGGGCAAATGCTGGACCAGAAGAGATGGCTAGTTTATTCTAATCAAATTCAAAACACTTAATTAATGCACAGTTCAGATGACGGAAGTCAGCCAAGTCTCTGTTTCTGTTGGAACCTCAGCATGTAGATTTCTTTATTGTTTATGATTTTTAGCTGTACAAGCCCTTCAGAAAAAACTTTTTCCTCTCTATTTCTTTTTTTTATCTCCCAGATAAAAAGATTAGGGTTTTGGGGGCAGGGAAGGGCTTTGGGTCTTACCAAAATGATGGGAAACATTTAGCTAGGAAAGTTCGTTGCCTTTTTGCTGAAAAACGAGAAATTGAATAGCTATTGCTGGCTGTTAGTGCCACCTCCCATGGGAGAGCCTGTGGTGTCATCCGTACATCTATACTCAGGAGAAGTTCTTACAATGGGCAGAGGCACTGTAAAGTCAAGCTACCTATATTTACATTTTATTTATTATTACTGATAGCAGTTTACCAATATCCAATACCACTACTGTCTGGTGCTAGTCCAGGTTCAGATTCCAGCGTCTGTTCATGCAAAGCTCTTCCTGAGGAAGTACAGTCCAACAGATGTTGTGCATCAGAGCAGTGCAGCTTGGTGGGGCTGAGCTGTTGATCAAGACTTGCCTGGGGTGGTAGGGCATGGCCAGGGACTTTGGGGTGAGGAAAGCCCATAAGCCCTCTTAAATGTGCCCACAGGAGTGATCTCAGCCTGTGACTCCATGATTTATCACTGAACATTTCCTGTTTGCAATGGGCAACAACTGGGTTGTGAGTGTTTCAGCCTGGACATGGTGCTGGGAATACATTCCCTCTCGCTCTTGCAATGGCACAGGAGAAACAGATGGAGAAGGAAGAGTGTGAAGGACATTACTTGATACAGCACAGCCTGATCCTTCCCTTTTGTTTGTTCTCTGGTAGAAGCAGCAGCCTAGAGGAATGGGAATGTGGTTCAGTTATTGAGTACATTTCTCTGGAAACTCAGATTGTGTTACATCTACACCATTGTGAAAATCACTCAAAAGATGCAAATATGAAATATCCCAGCTTTAATTGCATTCTGTCTGCCCAAAGTCTTTCAGCTTCTTGAAAATCTTAGACTTATTTTCAACACAGTGCTCCAACTTCACACTCAGAGCTCAACCAAAGGCTGAAATGGGTGAACCTGACTTACTTAAAGGAATAATCCTCATGGCTGGGCTTCGCGAACGAAGATTTGGGAAGGCTTTATCCACATTTGTTACAGTTAAAGGAATAATAATCTACTTTATTTAAACAAAAAAAAAAGAAAAAGAGAAAAAACAAGAGTGAAAACAGAGCACCTCCCTGCTCTACAGCTGCAGGCTCCTTCTCTGACTGATCTGTCTTTTGAGAAACACTTGCAGGCTGTTCCTGTCCACCACTCCTGGCTAACTGCTGGAGCTGACTCTCTCCAGATGGTTTCCAAGGATCACTGAGCAATTAGCCTTTGTCTCTTGAGCTAATATCAACACAATGCACTAGGATCTTTTTGACAGTCCTACACCTTTTGGGTCAGCAGAGGACTGCAACTGCACTGACAAATGCCCACAAGAGCTCCTCAAAGAGAGATCAGTCAGAGAAGGAAAAAGAAATAAAAGGCAAAGTGATCTTTGACATTATCGTGTGACACATTTTCTCATCCTTTCATGCCATGTATATTAACTCATTAGCAGAAGTTGCACTGGAGGGGTCAGCAGGGTGGACTCCTGTCTGAGCACAATGAAATGCAACAAAAAGGTACAAATTGTTTTGGTTTTTTTTTTCATAATAAAAAAGAGAGTAACCTATGTGATGCATGAATGGTCAAGTTTCATGCAGATCATGAAAGATTTGAAATCCTAAATCAGCTTCGATGTGCTGGTGAGAAAGCAGCAGTGAGCTTAGAGTTTTGCAGAAGACTGCAGTGATTCAGTTAGGTAGCATCAGTTTTACTTTAGGCTTTTTCAGAAGCCTAGAACACAAAAGAATGTCTGGGAAAGGCTTAATAAGCAGAGGAACAGAACTGTGTTCTGTGATAAATTGCATACATAATGAGTAATGACAGACCTTTTTGCTTTGCTTTTCAATTTGGGTCACAAATAAGCAAAATAATTAACCAAGTACTCTCAAAAGGGAAAATTTCTTTCTCAGTGAGCATCAGTGAGGACTGTATTTTTTCAGCTGCACTGATTCAGAGTATTTTGTATCACCTTTTACAAAGCCAAACAAAGCTTAATGGTATTTCCATTAAATTTCAACTGAAATACTTCCAAAACAGTTCTTCCATAAAGATAGGCTATTTGTCCTGATTCAGCTCTCTGATAAGACCTTATCTGGAATAGTGTGTACTGTTCTGGTAAGCATTTTCAAGAAAGCAGAAATGTCCAGCACAATAAGGGGGATTAAGTCCTTATCAGATGTGATGGAGTACCAAGCTTGTTCAGCACATGAAACAAGGGCAGGGGGTACACACTTACAGTTAAGCAGAGTATCAGAGAGGGGTGAATACACAGAAGGAACCACTCTTACACAGTGCTGGCCCACGAGCAAACTGAGGTAAAGTGGTCATGAAGTCTGACATGGAGAATTGAAGGGGTTTAAGCATCATGTTCTTGGATAACATTCCAGTGGATGTAAAGGGCTTTGTTTAGTTTTCAGGCAGAAATTGTTCAGTTCACAAAAGAAATTGCATAATATAATTCCCTCTGACAAAAATGGATGTTCCTCTCAGTCACATGTTGTAAATGACAGCAAGTCCTAATGGTTGTGTTCTTTACCACCTCCAACCTTTTTAGAGCAGAAATAAGGATTTTTAAAGCAAAGCCAGCCAAACTGGGAAGGGCAAATAACGACTGTCTCTGAAGAGAACACATTATTAAAAACACAAGCAAATCTGTCTCTCTCACCATGCAACCATTCCATGGTAAACCAAAAAGCATCAGGTTGCATCAAGGAAAAAAGAGGAAACTCTGATTTAATGGCTCTGTTTCTCTTCCCATTGGTGTTAATAAGTAATGACTGTGAAGTAAATAGAATTATATCAAGGAGACTAGAATAAAATCCAGCCTTTGTATGAGAACAAAATAGGGGAAAAAAGATCTCTTTTATGTGTTGTACATTTAACTAACTAGTTACTGAAATTGGTGAAATACTTTTGTCAATTGGGTGTAAAATTATAGCATAAAATGCCGTTCACACTGTAAGAAAACCTTGTAGTTAGTTTTTTTTGGTGTGACAGAAAAGGTTACCATGTTTGATCCTGTCTTGCTAAAACATTGTCTTTCCAAGATAGCCATGTTAATGTGAGGAGTTCCATCAATTTTCAGCTAATGCAATTAACATGCAGGACTTGAAAGCTGCATGCATGATTGCTGGAGCAGTTATATAAAAACTTGCAAAATTGTCAGTTCTTGCAGGTAGACTTTGCTATAGACTAGCAGCAGCTTTAAAAAAAGAATTAACCCTTGTTAACTTTACTTCTGAAACCAGTGTCCCTATAGGTACTTTTCAAAGCTTTTCCTGTTTCCTACAGAATTCATTCTAATGTATCACATAGGAAATGTATATTCTAATGTATATATAGGAAAATACTGTTTTCTACCTTAAATGATAAGCGAGATTATTTCTCAGATATTGTTGGCTGTTATTATAATAACTGGAGGAGGTTCCTTATATGGGAAAGAGAGATCTTGGGGACCATTTGTTACAATGAAAATTTTCATCAAGAGGACAAATTTAGGAAGACAGTAATTGCTATTTTAGGGAGATGGGAAATGTTGTTCGGTCCTACACTGACAGTTCTCTGGTTTTTTTATGCCAGCGTTGCAAAATTACTGTCTTTCATGAGCTGTAAACTGATACTCTCCTCAGAGGATTTTAATGTAGTATTTGAACAATGAATATGAAACCTGCAGGGTGTATTCAAGTAGCACTGTGAGCTAATATACTGTACTAATTGCATAACAGCAATGTATGATTAGTATAAACCTATGAACCACAGCTACCATATCCATCCCTTCTGACAACTAACAAGCAAGCATCCCATCTAGTGAATCTACGATTTCCTTTATTCATTCAAATTTGTCTCACATCTTTTTCTTTCCCCTACTTTCTGCCTGTAATGACTCTGTAGCCTGCCCAGGGCACAGAGAAGGGTGTCACTTTTCACAAATCAGTTGAGATGGTCTCATGATCTCACTCTCTAGCTGTCGGTCAGAAAAGGGCTTCACGGGTGCATGGGTGAATGAATGCATTCCATGTGTAAGGCTGTGGACAACTTTATTTGGGCTCTCCCATCGTGTCATCTAGTTGGCCTAAACCTCTTGAAGACTAATGATAGAGACTGACGTCCAAAATCTGCTTTACAGGAGACACCTGACAGTGGGGTCAGATTTAATGCAGCGTTGCTTTCACATGAAGTGACATGGATCTCTGAACTGTTTTCATTTTAGTAAATGTCCCTTTAGTTCATAAATCAAGAAAGTGTTTTTAAAATTATCGTTCATTACTTGGAAAGATAATAAATATTTTAAGCCCTGCTTTTCCTTTAAATATTGTACCACAAGAGTGAGAGATCTCCACAGCCCTTATAAAAGCAAAACTGAATTTAATTTAAGGAGTCTACCTTAGGTCTACTCATTCCACCCCTACTCTTTATCCATAAGAGTCTTCTCCTTCCCCCTGCTCATGGTAGAAAAATAGAAAGCTCAGTGCAGAGTACATTTTAGTAACTTTTATAGTATTATACTTTGACCAAAAAGTTTAAATATGGAAAGTATTACGGCACTATGCTATGTTACATGATTAGAAACACGTTTTGCTCGAGATATGATCTGTGTTACCAACAAAATAAGTATGTATAAGATCTGGTTTAACTTAGTTATCCTTTTGTCCTTTTTTTCTGCTTATTGTTATGTAACAGTTGTGATGGTGAAATGCATAATGACTGTTCCGGACAGTATGATAGAGCATCATATGGCATTTATATTGGAGGGTAAAGCATATAAACATATGAAAGTCATTTAAAGATACAATTAAACTTCTAAACAAAGAACTTCATAAATATTTAATTTGAAAACTCAGCATTGACCAACTACCTGAGGGCTAAGGGGACTTTTTTTAATACAACATAATAAAGATTTAATAAAAATGCTGTTGTTAGAAGTGCAAGTGTGTTCACTCTCCCTGACAGAGGGCTATTAAAATGTATCCTTCAGTCAGTTCTTTCTTGCATTTTATTTAAAACAGCAAGGTTTACTACCTAGGATTATGGTAAACAATAGAAGCAATATTTACAAGTTATATTATATCATATATATCTAAATAACCCTTTAATTCAGATAACTCTTTTTATCCTGGGGATTTTCTCCTGGTTGATATGGATTCTGAACTATCAACATTGCCTGTGATCAGTTTTACTCTAGTCAGTCTTTTGCTGCCCTCAGTACAACAGAACAGACTTTGTGGGTTTTCTTTCAACATAGGGCTAGTGCTGGATCGTCTGTTTTTCGTGACTAAATACACCATTGCAAAGATGAGGCATATTTGCCGTTGCATGGAGATTTTAGATCCACAGTGAATATGAATCTGAAACATGTTCTCTAGCAAATAAAAAAATTATGTTAACAATGTGGAAATTGTTGTGGGAGATTTATAGTATGTTATGCAAGACAGATTAGGCAGTCATAAAACACTCTTTGACTTTAAGAAATAGGAACTATTGAATAAATGTGATTTTTAACTGTCTTAAGCACTCCAAACTGATATTCCTTGAATATTACTACTGTATTTCATTCCAGGACAGTGGTTTGTAATAATATTGTTCAAAACTCAGTGAAAGATGTTTTAAAGTTTTGAAGTAAATCCTGACCCATAAGACTGGAATCCAGGGCAATCAGGTGCTCTTCAATATTTTGGGTATTGATAGAATGGAAAAATGAGGGAGAGATGAAAAAAGAGGCTTCATCAGATTGCAATACACAGAGAAAATGAAAATGCATTATCTAGAGATTCACTAAACTACGTTAAAGTAGCCAGAAGGGTGTCAGAGGTTAGGCCCTAGACAAGCCATTCTTTAATACAGGGAAACAAGGAAGCTCAAGGACTCTAACTTAATATTTACTTTTTTTTTACTTTTTTTTTTTTTTCTGGCAGATTAAAGTTATATTTTTTGTTCTTCTGGTTTTGGACTGAGGTGAAGAAAGCTCCAGACACATGCTGTGTTAAGGTGGAGAAGTATATGTGTCTTTATTTTTCAGAGTCAGGATGTGCTATTTCACATTTTTGCATGTTTGTTTTTTCTCCTTTTCATTTAACCAGGACACTTTTTAAAAGGACTTTTCTTGATATTTGTTTACACACATAATATTTTGTTATGTTTAAAGGTTTTATAGGTGATAGAACTGCCTATTATTAAAATTACCTAATACTTCCTATTATGAAACTTTGATTTTGTCTACTTAAAATAGTGCCAAACTGTAACTGCTTTGACTAAAGTTTTCCATGCCAAGTAGCTGTCCCAGGCTGTACTTTTCTGAAAAGCTCCAGCCAAAACAGGTCTGCCATTTCTAGGAATGATGCAAGGAAAAAATATGTATTTTTGCCCAAGTCCCTGAAGTTTGTGAAATACAGGCTTTGAAGTGCCCCTTAATGCAGGAAAATAAAAATTAAAATGTTCAGGGGGCCAGTTTTCCAAGAAAAGGTATGCTCTCAGTGATTATTTTGCTACTTCAATGAAGATGGAGGTAAAAACTGTCAAGTTTTTTTTTTTTTTCTGGCTTATATGGACACTAAAATGAGAGCATGATATTCTTTATGATGATTATCTGTTCTCAGCTATAACCCTTCTTCTGTCACAAAAAGGTAAAGAAGAAATCATATACTCAAAACAGAAACAAAAGCTAAATTTGAGAAAGAAGAGGGCTGGAATGAAACAATAAATCTAAGAAACAAGGCCTCAGAGATGTAAGGGAGAACTGACAGAAAACAAAGGAAACTAGAGAGGAAATTCAGAGAATTTTAAGATCACAGATGGTTTGGGTTGGAAGGGAACCTTGAAGATCATCTAGTTCCAAACCCCCTGCCAGGGGCAGGGACACCTTCCACTAGACCAGGTTGCCCAAAGCCTCATCCAGCCTGGCCTTGAACATCTCTAGGGATGGCATCCACAACTTCCCTGGGCAACCTGTTCCAGTGTCTCACCATCCTCACAGTAAAGAATTTTTTCCTAATATCTAATCTAAACCTACTCTCTTTCAGTTTGAACCCATTCCCCCTTGTCCTGTCACTAGATGCTCTCATAAATAGTCTTGCCCCATCTTTCCTGTAGGCTCCCCTCAGGCACTGGAGGGCCACAATTAGGTCACCCCAGAGCCTTCTGTTTTCCAGGCTGAACAATCCCAATTCTCTCAGCCTTTCCTCATGGTAGAGGTGCTCTATCCCTCTGATCAACTTGGTGGCCTCCTCTGGACTCTCTCCAACAGGTCAATGTCCTTCTCTGCTGGAGACCCCAGAGCTGGAGACAGCACTGCAGGAGGGGTCTCACTAGGACAGAGCAGAGGGGCAAAATCACCACCCTTGACTTGCTGCCCACACTGCTTTGGATGCAGCCCAGGACTGGCTTTCTGGACTGCAGGCTCACATTGCTGGCTCATGCCCAGTCTCTCACCCACCAGAACCCCCAAGTCCTTCTCAGCTGGGTGATTACCTGGGCAAAGAGTCAGTAATAGGGAAAACTGGAAGTACAAGATGGGACATTATGAGCATTGAAAATTCTAGGCATCAAAAAGTAGGGAATTCTACTTTAAAGGTTTGCCTATGCATCGTGGCACAACTTTTAGTTTGAGATCCATATGTTTTTACATCTGGGCACTCTGTCCCCGTGAGAGGATGGAAATAATCTTTCTGGAGTTCATATCACAGATAAGATTATCACCTATTTGTTGCAGAACTGGGAAGGAATGTAAAGCTGTAGCAAGAGATTTCAACAACAGAAAGAGAGAGCCTCATTATGACGTGGATGCTAGTCTAGACAACTGAATTCCTATCTTGACTCTAGATATGTGTTGCTGAGGAGTTGGATCTGTAAATCACACCCAGGGTGTGTCAAACTGGATACTCAAAATTCATGGATACTAATAACTGTAGTGTCCCTGATTCAGTCCTGTATTTGTAGGATGTGCATAAAACTCACATGGATATTGTGGATATAATTAATATTTGTGAAGGTTTCAAAATTACACTGATTAGTATCATAAAAGAAAACTCATGGGGAGGTTAATTAATGTTTTTTAGAGAATAGCTTGAACAGTGTGCAACAAAGATGGCATGAGGCCATCCACTGAACAATGGAGTCATGTATTGAACAATGAAGTAAATATTGAACAGCTGTTCATTAAGTAAACACCATTCACTTAGAGCACTGAAATGGCTGGGATGCTATGGAAAAAAGTTAGTGAGTATGTAATTAAAGCCTGTATCAAAATGCATATTCTCAAAATAAATCAGTTGAGATTTCATGGGCAAGCTTATCTCTGCCACAGTCTTACTTTTGCATATAATTTAAAATGGTTTTTTTTATGCTATTTGTATACATGCATGTTCAACAAAAATATATGCCCACCTGTTAAGGAACAGAATAAGTAATAGAGATAAAAAATAGAAAAAACGCTTATGAATGGAGAAGAATGAAGTTGATGCAGACAAGGGGAGAATAGGGAGAATGTTCTCCTCTCTGCCTGGGAGACGTGTAGGAAGACACGGGAAGGCTTCATTTCTTCATCATATAAATGCTTTGTATTTCCAGTTGAAAAGTGCACTTAAGGTAATGGTTTTCAAATTCACTTTGAAAATGAGACGTGGATTTCCCATTGATTTTATCAACTTTTGAACCTTTTAGTCAATGTTCAAAAAATCCCAGCCTTTGAATTTTCCACATCCATTACAGATCAGTGTGTGCTTCATTGACGTCCAGCTGATTTTCCAAACAGTACAGTTTTTCCAGGAGCTTAGATAAAAGTGACTACAAGTTCACAGTTCTTCACTTATCCACATTTCCATCTCATTCAGCATCTTCCATCATGTTTGAATGACACTTTTTTGTAACAAGTGTCTTAGCTTTTATAGTTTATATTGCCTTCTACTGTGAAACAAGTAAAGCTAAAATAATAGCTAAGAAAAATGTCTGAAAATACTTTACATGGGAGTTGACATTGGAAGACAGTAAAATCATGTAGAATATATCACACTGAACTGTCAATGAGTTGTCCTTTGAAGTCAGAGAACTGTAATTTTTGTTCTTTTCAAATACACATTTATATCCCTTTTTATTTTTGGTCACATGCTGTTTCACAGATCAGTCAAGAATGGTCACTGAGCAATTGCTGTCCAAATTCTCTCACTATTATTTTATGCTCTCTGCCTTTTAGGCTCATTAACTCACCACCTGCTGTCTAAGATGGGTACTCTTTGGTACAGTTATTGTGGGATTTACCAGATTTTATAATATTCAGTTTGACAAAGTTGGAACTTATAGCTGCTTTAACAGTATATAAAATATTATTCCAGAGTGAATTTATTTCAATAATTTTTAGAGTAAGACTAAGGTAAATATTGCCTCAAATCATTCTTAAAAGTAAAGAACCAGAAGCACAAGGAAGAGTAAAATAATGTAAAAGATAGATTGGGTCTGTTTCTATTCATAAATACTGATATTCCATACAAATATCCCCATGATGCTGCTATGATTTGATCTTTCAAGAGTGCATTTTAAGTAAAAGTCATGCTGAAGATATTAAAATATATTTCTTGACCTAACCATTTAATTTTAACAGAGGTGGACGTGATCATAATGATTTCTAGAGACCCTAGGTCAGAACAAGAGGTTCTTTAATAAAAGCTTTTTACTTCACATAGCTTGACCTTTATACTGGGATTTTATTATTTCTATAACATATCCTTTCCTTACAATTACTTGTGTTTCTATAAAATGCTAGGCTTGACTGTTTTGAATGATGAATCGTAGCTGATTTTTTTTATGGTAGTTAGAAAAATAGGGGAAAAAGGTTTTTAAAGAGTCTAGTATTGCACTCTGCAAAACAGGATGCTGTATTAAATACATTGAATTTCCCTTAAATACACAATACAACTTCATCATTAAGCTCTGTTTGATGTTTTCCTTACTAAACTTACATTATCTCAGTGGGCAATCATTCCTTGGAACATTTTAAAACAAATGGTAATTTCAGTTCTAACCAGCACAGTCTTTCATAAAACACCCTTCACCAATCATCATGCCATGTGCTGGCCTCAAATTTTAAGAATCTTATCAAGCTAGAGAAGAGAAATGCACAAATCATGGGAATACAGTATATTCTGATAATATAAAGGAGCACTAACAATATTATTTCTTTAATATATAACCAACAAAAAGAGAGAAACTGTAGAATCAAATAAAAGATGATTGATGTACATGTGTACAATGGGCAAATATTAGGGTAAGTATGGCACAAATACGAATACACCCATACTGCTTCAGTGATTTTAATTAGGCAATTACCCAAAATGTTTATTATGAATTGATTGAATTTTTACTTGCTTTGCAACTTAAGAAACGTGGAACTCTGAATTCAAAGCAGAGTTTCAGTTAAATAAAAGCAATTCTTTAACTTTATGTCAGATTGTTTGGTAAATCAAGTTGCTTGAAACATTTGGGCTCAACAGTGTATTATTCTGTTTCTATAGAATTCTGAAGTAAAATGAAACTTGAAATCTGGCCTCTTACATCCAGATTTTTATATAGTTTGTGAGCAGGTCTTTACTGTGCTTAGGATTTATGGGATGATCAATGATCCCATAAATAGTTCAATCAAAGTAAAGTATTATTATTGAACATTAGGAATTTAAACTACTTAAATCAGCTCAAATATACATTCTTACATTGTAATAATATACAGCCATGTTTTGTTTTGTTTTTTTCCAGTAGACACAAAATACCACAGTTATTCTGAGATCTAGTTGTTGGTATATACAGCATAATTATTTTGTATTTAGTATTTTATAGCTGCTCAGTAAAAATTCAATTAAAGCTCTCTGGTCAATATGATTCTAGAATAAATGAATCTTCTTACAAATTACTTAATAAACCGACCATGTTTCTAAAAACTGCATAGATATCATTATTGCTGAGTGGTTATATTAAAATATACCTCCATTTCCCCAGGTAAGCAAATCCTTTTTTTGACTTTGTGATGAAAAATTCTTGTCAATTTGACTTTGGTTTAACTCACTGGTGGGTTAAACTGATAGCAATTTACTCAAATTTAGTTTGGCATAATTCTTTTTTCATTTGATGAAATTTTAAAACAGCTCGAAATGCATTGGTTTATAACACATACCCTTCTTACATACCCTTCAAGATTCTTTTTCCTTCGAGAAGCAGTTCGGATGACTCTACAAGTGTGTGGAGGAGCTTTACCTTGTATTTGTATGATACCGTTTTTGTCATGCCTTTGAATGAAAGCACAGTTTAGAGTTTAAAAAATCATCATTTGAAATGTGTAAGGCATTTCCTGTGCTCATTTTTCTCCAGTTGTTCAATTTATTACATTAACATGTTACCTATAAACTAACTGTAATTCATCTCTGCTGTTTCTAAATAGCATCTGTCTTAAAGCAAACATGAACCCTTCCTAGAACAGAGGCACTTAAACTCTACCCAAGTCACCGGAGAGTCTCCTTCAGACCCTTCTACTGCTTGGGTAACTCACCTCTTGAGGTTGAACTCATTTGAAACTGGTTGAATGTGTGGTTATGACTGCAGCTGTCTTGGAAAAGAAAGAGAAAAGGCAAAGGCAAGGTTCATCTTCATCTAGCTATTAGACTATGAGTGGAAAAGGGAGCACAAATGATGTTGGATCTCCAGACCACTTCTCTTTCTTTATTTCCTTTATGCAGTGCTTGTTCTGTGGAATTGGGTCTAAGATCCCACATGTACCCCTTCCAAAGGGATTACAGCTCACCCTCTCCTCTACCCTTCTGGTCTTGTGACTTTTGCATTCCTCCTTGCACATTGACTTAACTGCAAGGCTGACATGGAAAATTTTGAACAATCTGCTTGAGGAGAGTTGAAACACACAAGATGAGGCATCAAGCCCCCTCAAGTTTAACATGAGGGTATTTTTTTTTCCTCCAGAAGGCAATTCTGTGTATGGCTAGCAGGTGTGAAGGCACAGGGGAGAACGATACAGCTACATTGACTAATTGTATAAAGGGTGCCTTGCTTTTAACACCTTGGGCAGAGGTTGAACCAAGCAGAATTTAGCCATTTATGCTGGGAAGATGGGATCACTCTTTCAAGGCTGAGTAACACGGTACGAGTGAGGGTCAAGTGCTCTATAAGGGCTGGGTAGCTGGGAGCCATGGCCAGCAGGGCAGGGACCTTGTCAGCCCCATCCCACTTCCTCCAAGCAGGGAGCAAGGTAGGCCTAGGAATGGCAACTGGGGTTGGCCAAGAGTCCAGATCCTCATGCTAGTCTGTGGTGACAAGGGAGGCCAGGTAAAGACAGGGTCAGGATCAGGTTTGGCAATGATAACTAGGATTGGAGACAGTTGATCTGGTGATCCCTAGCTGATCCAAGATTAAGCCAGGATCTGAGTCCACAGGTCTGAGTCCAAATCAACAGGGTCCATGGTCAGAGGTGGAGACAGGTACAGCTGTGATACAGCTCATGGAGGAACTGAAGGCATCAGCCTGAGCTGGGGCTGCAGAGCCTATGGACAGGAGGCAAAGTCCGCAGCTCCGAGTGAGGCCAGTCAAGGCCCTGACACCAAAAAGTTACTTGACTCCATTTCCTGACTTGGTCCAGTGGCTTACTTTTCCTCCTCCTTTAAAGAATCTGAGAGGAACTTATCAGAATAAAATGCATGCTTTGCATTAAGTGGCACAAACCAAATGGATCTGTAGGTACCATCACAATTTTGTCCAACAAAATTATATCCTTTATGTTCTCACAACTTGAATTCAGGGCAGCTAACTATAGGCACCAAATTTTGTGACAGTTTTTGTAACACATGCAGTGTGCAGCATATTCGAGTGTATGGGCAAGCATCAGTCCCCAGAAGAGAGGAGAAATGAGAAATGCTCTCTGAAGCATGATTAATCATGTGGATTAATCAGTGGATACCTTGCACCATGGGCTGTCACAATGGAGTAGGATTCTGGGAGTATCAGTAATATTCATACTCAATAGTGGGTAAGAGCAGCTGGAGACCAGTCAGAAATGAAGACCCGGGAAGAGCAGTCAACAAGAAACAGTGGAGGGAGTTGTACCATTTCATTTCAAATCTGATGGATATTTGAAGGTAAAAGCATTCCACAAAGGGTTTAGGACCCTAAATGAAAAGTCATGGATTCTTACTCTCGCAGCTGTAGAAAGAGGAGAGATACATGGGACTAGGCATTGCAAATCCATGCTCCTGCAAGTATTTCTCTAGACTCCACTTTAGGGAGTGCCTCTCCAGGGCAGAAGCTTCACTTAGATGCTTTTACTCATTCTTTGGGGTAGGCTCTCTCTCTCTCTTTCTTTCTTTCTTTCTTTCTGCTGATGCCATAATAAATATGCAAGTTAGGTGATAGAAGTACTGGCCACTTTTAAAACTTTTCGCGTCTGTAATTCTGTGTTTGGGGGAGTTGCAGTCTTGTGTACAAAATATTAACAGATTACATTAGTGTAATCCAATCTCCATCTGCTCTGTGTTTCTTTTTTTAGGTTTTGTTGCTTTGCCATTCCCCTCTTATAAGTGCTTTGTGGAGCTTCCACTTGGTCTTTCTTTTCAGAGTAGTGTAAGTTTCTTAATATTCCCGTGGGCCCTCTGAGGTTAAAATTTTTTTTGTCAATAACTTTTATTTCTTCTTTAAAAAATCCATTTTGAAGCTCTGTGGAATTTAGAGAGAGTCCTTCCATGCACTTTTGGTTGTATTTAATTGTTTTTCTCATAAATCACATATTTTGTTTTGATGCGAAACACGGCGACAGAAAAGAATCTAACATTTTATGTAACTGGCATGTCATTTATGAGATCTCCATTAGACAAAACATTTGTTTAGATACTCTGTTATTAATTTATTTTTATGTCAACACCAAAACCAACAGCAGAAATGAAGAGAGATGAATAATAAGGCAAACTGTTTTAGTATCAATGTACTCTGCCTAAGGCAATATACTGTGCAACTGGTGAAGAATGCTTATTTCCTTCCCAAAACCTCTGCTGAGAACCAGCTCTTATAAACAATCTCTTACTCTTTTGTCTTAAGGGGCTATTTTCAGCTATCTCCAAGACAAAATTTCAGTTGATGTGTTTCACTTAAAAGATTTTTTATGGTAAATTGGTAAGTAATAGCTTTCAATTATGGTTATTTTGCCTACAGTTGCATTATCTTTGTTACATCTGCTCTTGGCCAATTGCTTTTCTCAGTGTAGTACATAAAAAAGACAGTATACAGGAAATAAACAATAGTCTCATTAGCAGACAGATTTAACAAGATATGACTTCTGAGAGAGATATGTACATTTTATAGACATCACAAACAAAAATAAACATTTCAACTGATCTACTGCAGCAATGGCAATGTTTCTCTTATTAGAGCTGGGAGGTCTTTCTTGGGGAACGATGGTGGCTAGAAAGTAGTTGACGCCACCTTCAAAGCATATGTACCCCCAAGTTGCCTTGGGAGGGAAAAGGCAACCAGGAGTAATCTGTCCAGCTGTTAACAGCAGAAGGAGCCTGTTCTCAGACACCATCTTTAGCAGCCAACTAAAAACTGCCAGAAACTTCTGGGTCAACTTATGTCAGGTGATGTTCATACAGTAAGTGTGCTGGTTCCAAGACCAGCAGGAATTCTGGATTCAGGTATGTGAAAGCAACGCATGTGCAGTTCAGCTGATTCACTGATGTGGAGTACCTTTGCTGCTGTCTGGGAACTCTACACCTATACACATATAGATACTGAACATGTGAACTGAGTTTTTTGTGGTGAAGCACATGTGTCTCCAAATGTTGACAAAAGAAGTTGTAACTTACCCAGCCAAAATAGTTAAACACTTCAGTGTTTAGGACTTTAAAATATATGTCTGCTGTTGTTATGTTCCCTGCTTTAGCACTTAACCTTCTGATGTTCACACATTCGTTTTAAATCAACTGCTATAAAAGTTTGGACAATTTATGCACTTTCCTGTGAATTCCCTCCAATTTGTCAATAACTTCCAAGCACTGAGGTGAGTAGGACCATGAAAAACTCCAGGAGGTAAAAGAAAAAAGAACATTCCTTTTCCTGCATATGTAGTTCAGAGATATATTTGCCTCTAAACCAGCCATTTCACTTTTTAAACTTGCACTGAATTTGCATTTGCATCTTATACCGAAGTTTTTCCAACATTACTATTTGCTGGCTATTTTCTACAATGTGAATTAAGTGTTTCTGCTCTGCTCCATTGTTTGGTCTAAGAGACTTGAGTTTTTTTCAGATTAAATGATATTCTTTTATCCGCTAAAATGATTTTGATTTTCAATACCCTTGTGTTCATTATGTGTATTCAGAGAGTCTTGAAAAACTTATTATTTAATATCAGATTAGAAATGTTGGGTAATATATCACCTGCCAAAGGTCTCAGATGGCAGTTTAAAACAGGTATGTGAAGAATGGAAATCTGATGGAATATATGTTAGGGCACAGGACAGTTCAATTCTCCTTGACAAAGAAAGAATTAGGAGCATCAATCTGAAAAGAAAAAATATTAAAAATGCACACCCCAATACATGTAATAGTTCTGTAGCAGACAGTTCATTTAAGAGACTTAGCTGTTGTTTTGTCTCTACTCAAAACTCTCATTTTCTTCCCGACCACTAGGCACCAAAATGGAGAATATCTCACAGATACTCATTCTCATAAGGTGCAAAGGAAAAGGCTTACCAATATAAAAACATGGATTTTTGTTCTGAAGACTGCTAGTACCATTCTTGGGTAGGGATAATGTGTTGAAGTGTTTGGGACTAAGTATTGTCTCTGATATGTGCCCAGTCTATACTGGTGTGGGGTTGCCACTTAATGCAGATTTCTTTTTTTAGATGTTTATTGTTGAAGAGTTTATAGGAATCATGACTGTTAAAGCCCTGTTTGTAGCTGACAAAGGTGGATTTCTATATTGATAGGGATTCCTCCTAGAATCATTGGACTTATGAGAAGCAGAAATCATTCCACCAAATCAAGCTGAAGTTTTTCCTCTTGATGTATTGATTAGAAATGGTAAAATGGAGAGAAAATACCATCAATAATTTATTTACATTCAATCATGTATCTCTGTTGATCATCCCAAATAGACAATAAATGTGGCATTTCAAGTATTTCCAACTAGTCCATAGAATGTAATCCAGAAAGGTGCTTTTCAGATAATATAATCAAGAAGTCAGTAAAAATGCTTATCTGGTTAAAATATCGGTTCTTTGTGGGTTTTTACACATGCATATATGCCCATATTTTATCATGTATAGTACTGAAAAATAAAGAAAAATTAAACTTTGCCAGCTGGAGGGATTTGTCAACTTTTTTTTATTTTTTTTTTTATTTTAAGTAGATGTGGAATAGATAGGAACTTGCTAGATTTCGAGATGCTTCTGGTAGACCAAGTAGTGGTTATGGTCTTCTGTCAGATGTATTTTACATTTTTTTTTATCTTTGAAGACTGGTGCGTAAGTGTTCTCAATGGAATCTGGTATATAGAATATAATTCTATGTTAATTGTGCTTAAAAATAAAGCGGCAAATTCTTCAATACCCATAAATAATATTTGTAATAATGCAGATTAGAATGTGGTAGCTTTTTTGCATCGTTGTAAGTCTTTCAGTCAAGACTAAATGGCTTTCTAAGGAAGAGAAGTTCAAGGCAGACAGTAGTTAAGAATGCAATGTACTAGTTATTGGGCCTGTATACTTTGAGAGTTTAGACCAGTGGCTTTTCTTCACTTTCTAGATCTCCATGAACTGTTGGTACAGGACAAAAATGGTGGGTTTTTCAATAAGAAATTACTTAGAAAGTTATGTATGATAATGAACTGATTAGATAGGGAGTAAAAATCATAAATGCAGTGACAATTATGAGATGTCTTTTAAGAAAATTATTTTTTTCAATACTGTGTTGAAGTTAGAAATGGTAAATTTTCCCATTCCTAGTGCCATGTTTGAACAAAATCAGCTATGACAATTGCTACTCTCTTTCGCTCACCATGGAACTTCCTCATATCAGCTGTTTTCCATGTACCCGTGAAAAGGGTTGACGTTGCCTCACCTGTAATTTTGGCATGGTAGTAACTTATGCTGTGGTTGCACCTGTATGAAGTGATGGCTTCCTTGAAAGGGTTTCCCCCTTTGCCAATAAAATGCCAGATTATTTTTTACTCTTTTGATTTGTTTTACAAAAAACCCCCAGATTATCATGTGGTTACAATGGCTTTCCAGCATGTGACTGTTTCTTTTCCTAGAGTGCTGGCTCTACTGTTGATATGATCTTTCATGGTTTGAACCTACTCCCATTGAAATCAATGGAGAAGTTCCCACTTTACGGAAAGTAGTATTGTAGCCTCGGTTACTAATTGCGTGAGTTTTACCTGTTTATTGTAGTCCCAGTGCCAAACCTCTGTATTGGCCTTGTAGCTCCACCAAGTCCCAGAGGTGTGTGGATTCAGTACCAGCTGAGCTGCTTTGTGCTTTAGAGTCATATCTTGCTTTTCCTCACTTCGGTCTTCCAAATATTGTTTTCTTTGAGAATATGGTTTACAGCACTAAGCTCTGTCTTTAACTGACTATTCACTCTGTCCAAATAGAGGGAAGGAATTTTTTTAATGACTATACTTAGTGTTTGATATAAGTGTCAAATCGATACTGGGAAGAAATCTACAGTTTAGAGCTCACCTGCTGTCCCAGCTGGGCTGCCTGTCTGTCTGCCAGGACTTTTTTTCATTTTCTTTTTTTTTTTTAATAAAAGGAGACCAAGAAAATGGAAATAAAAATCACAATTATCAGAACAATAAGAAACAAAAATTCTGTGCATGCGTATATTAAACCCTGTTGTACCTAAAAGTGAACTTTCCTCAGGCAAAAAGATCGAAGTGGTAAAAGGCTGAACTTGACCCAACAGGTTGTATACACCTTATCTGGCAATATTAACATGCATTTGAAAGTTATTAGTGCCCCAAACCTTTCAGTGCCAAAGTGTGCCCTAAGTGTTATTTGATACTAGATGTTACATAAATTTGTATTTTCATTACTAAGCAACTTTAGGATATGTAGTGTGTGTTTGAAAAAAAGGCATGGTAATAATTCACTAATAATGGGTGCCATGTGGGGGGAAAAAGGCAATATTACCTACCAAAGAAATATAAAACATGGTTTATATTTTCAACAGTTTGAGAATGAAATGAAAACAGAATATTTGGTGCACCTGTAAAAACACATTTGATCATAATGGCAAGTACAGCATTCTTAGTGTGGGATTCATATTTCATAACTCATGTTCAAACAAGAAAAATGATTATAATGTTAAGTATTTCCTGAGTTTATTTTGATGGATGGCAGAATAAGTATCTTTTACTCATTAAAATACAGATTGGTATAATTTAATAAATGAATTTAATACACAGATGTTCAAGACTGTTTGAACAGAGTGCATATTAATCAACTTCTCTATAACTGATCCTCTTTTATATTTTTTAAAAGAAATTTGCAGGAGCCAAAAGTTTATTAGATCTGTATGATCTCGGTCTGGTGTCAGATATCAAGTATGTTGTTTGAATCATGTCAGGTGATCAAAGTGTTTCCTTTTGATTGATGAACCTGTAAACACCAAACTATTTGAGTGGTCATTGCTTTTGCATCTATTTGAGACACTGACACATCCTTTGAAAAAATGGCCAAGATTTTTAAGAGTGACTTGCAATACTGAAACTTCACTTTTGGGTGCCCTGCAGAAGACTGATTGTTAGACAGTATTAAGTACTCTGGTTTGAAAAGCTGTTTTAAGTTAGTTACATCCAAAATAGGGCCCCAAAATCATTTGTCGTATATGAGAACTGCAACTAAGAGATGCAGACTCTGATTTTCCCTATAGCTTATGTTTGCTTTTTCTTCACTGGTTTCAGTCATTGGTTTCAATGGAGTAGCACTAAATTTACATGCACACAAATGAGAAAAGAAATAGGACCTTCATTTTTTATAGCATGTATTATGGAAATATGTGGAGCTGCAAGGTATCCAAGTGAGCTTATAAGAGGTCTTTGCAGAAAACAGTGGATCCCAGACAAGCCTAAGATCCACTGAAAATTATCCCTGTCTTGCTGCCCTTAAGGCACCTGAAGGAGCCTGGTCTCTTGAATGGGCTCCAGAGCCTTGAGAAGGTGCCAGGGTACTCTGCAGAGAGATACTCAGGAGTGAGCATGTGGGGGTCACTGATATGTAACCCTCTGACCTACCTTTGCCAAATGATGAACACTTGCATGTTTCTGAAATTAGTAAAATAAATTCCTCAGGATCTGTTATTTGGTTGTCTTTTTTAAAAATAATGCTCTCTCCTTTTTTTAATGATGCTAGAAGGGTTTTCTGCTCTTGAAGTGGGGTGGTGTAGAGTCCCCTCCTTCCTGCAGCAGATTAGGACCCTGCAGTGTTGGAGATGTACAAGAATTCAAGTCCTTTCTCCTCCACTGAGAAGTGACCTAAAAAAATCAGATGCTATGCAATTCTATAGTGGAGATGATTGAATTTAAATCAATTTACATACATGATCTCACACTTTCTTATACTAAGAAGGACCATGAGTGAGTAGTGGTTCCCTACAGTTGACTATAGGTGAGTGAGGATACCCAAGGATCATTTCCCCTTCTCTGATTTAGAGCTTCTACCACTGAACAATTGAGTAGAACAAAAGTTCTTCCTCTTTGTCTCTTTCAGGAAAGGTTTTGGTCTGTAGCTTTTTTTCTGGGTTCCTTTCTTGTAGGTGAGCTCTGAGCTTACACCTCAGTTTGTAAAAGTAAGAGTGCAGGGGCTGGCAGTCTGGCCATGTCTTCCTACTGAACAGGGGATTCAAACAGTCTATTGGGAATGTTTCTTGGCTTTTAGTAACTTCCTGACTGTGCCCAGAAATTTAGGAGAGTGCTAGTTGACCTGGGATATGGGTGTGCCAGAAAGTACTCTATTAAGTTCACAGAGTAGTTTATTGAATGCTGTAACATGTGCCAGTGTGCTGCTGCTGCTGCTGCTTATGGTACTAGTATATTTATACACTAGTATATATACATTTTATACCTATTTTTAATATACATATACAGTATCATATATAGGTTCTTCCTAGAATAAACACAGCAGGTGTCTGGGAGGTATCAAGTCTATGAAACACATTTGAGCAGAGGTGTGAGACAGTCAGCTATATTCTTGTCCCTCAAGGCAAGGAGCTGGATGACTGGCAAGCTGGAAGGAGCACTGCTAAGCATTGCTGGGGTTAAAGAGGAGCTAAGAAGGCCCCAGTGCTCAAAGCAAGTGTTGTAGGTATGTATGTGCATTGGTGATGTTTGATCACAAAGGACAAACTAACCTTTCATTCCAGGCTTTGTCCTTAAAGAGGAATACCAGATTAGAAGTAGAAAGTGAAAATGAAGAGGTTTATATTTTTTAAATTATTAGAGGTCCCTATTCCACCTAGTGACCATGTGTTCCTGGGTACATTCTCTGTGGTCAGGTAAAGCATTTGGGAAACTTTTAGGTGATCACACAGGTTTCCTTTCTGGTGTGGTTAAGCCTCCTAGTGTTCAAATTAAAGACTTTTTGCCTTCATAACAGCAGTTCCAGGTCACCCTGACATCAAAATCTGAGAATTAGCTGACTTATGTGTTTGTCCCTGACTCTGCTCCTACCAATTTTTCAGAACATCTGGATGGAGACAGTGCTGCAGTGGCTCTGACAGAGTTCATCCAGGGGCTGCTGGTAAGCAGGATGGCTGACTGATTTGTACTCAAATTCCCAAATCTTTCTGAACTGCATGTTCTTGCTCCATCACTGTCCAACACCTTGTAGCCATTCGCACCTGTACAGAGTGAATGTAAAAAACTGCCAGTCTAGATGGCAACACTGCTCACCTACTTTGCCCAGGTTTTAAAGCCTGCACAAGCTGAAAGGCAGCAGGAAATCCTACCTAGGGATTTTGTCCATTTCTGCTGTGACTCATTTCAAGGTACATGGTCCCACTTCCCCAAAAAGGGAGAAAGGCAGGAGTAATATATGGAAGAATTATTTGCAGCAACCTTTTCATCTCTAATAGTCAACAGGAAAAGTACAGTTTTACTTTGTTTTTCAGATAACTTAGCCATGATATCATAATGATAAGAACTTTGCCTTAATGTCCACTTCTGTAATGTATCAGCCAGATAATCAGTTTCTGGTCCAAAAATTTTAACGAGAAGTTCGTGGTCTGCAATCAGAACAGCTTCTTCCAATGTAAAGACTCATGGAATGTCCTCATACCAAAACACAACAGTCAGAGGGTGAGTCGTGTTTCATATGTTTCATGGAAGTGGAAGCAATTAACATCTTTGTTCCATTATTATTTTAGGTGAGAAGCATCTGTTCCTACATCAACTGAGTTGGAATGAGGGGAAAGGCAAGGGTTTTATTCATGTCTTCCTAAATTCTTGATTTCATCAAATAGCTTCTAAAAGTTTTCCGTCTCGAACTGTCCAAGTAACATTTTTGTCATTGGATTTATTAATGTAGATAAATCAGAGAGAAACTCACCATAGTAATTAGCTGTATGTAAAGAGGATCTGTAACAGTGTATTCCTTGGCACAGTGCTTTTTTTTGTCATAAGCTTACTTTTTCTGGAAGGAGTTTAAAGCCTCACATGTCACTCTCATAACCCAGTCAGTTGCTTGTGAATGGAAAAAGCCAGATTTGTCCTTTTTCTCTACCTTTACCAAATTGTGTTAGACATTGCAGTACAGATTCCAAGCTTCTCAAGTGTGTTTTCTCACTTGGATTTGAATAAAAATCTCTTTCCACTTTTATCTTGTGCACTTGTTCTGTTATAATTTGAGGTGTCACTACTACACCAGCTGTGTGGTGCTATCCAGAAAAGAATCTTATTCATGCTAATGATGATGTATATCAAGAAACTGGTTCCAACTCCACCTGCTGGTAAGCCTGAGATGGACCTACCTTTGTTAAGTTGCTGTTCCTCAATTAGTGGTGGAAACAATCTTCTGAAACTTTTGCATAGGTTCTGGGATTAATAGTTTCAAGTGCCACAAGTCACATCATTCTGAGATTTTACTTGACTACAGAAAGTGAGCCTCTGTGCTTCAGAAAGAGACATTATTTGGGGTAATCTTAAGAGATCCAACCTCTGGTTTTAAATACAAGGATTTTTACAACACCGACCTTTTACCCTTTTCTCCAAGCGTGATGTCCTAATTGTATCTATAAAAACTGAAGAATCATGGCTGGGCTTTGCGAACGAAGATTTGGGAAAGGCTCTATCCACGTTTGTTACAGGCACGCTGGTGGCTAATAAGGCCAATACGAGACAGACATGTCCGATTGCAAAAGGCACAGTAGAAAGACTCCTTAGGTGGTATATTCCACAAGACACGGTTCTTTCTGCGTTGTCTTTTCTCCTTGAGAGTGATCCTGCGTGCGTTCTCAAAGGAAACAGCTGCGTTATAGATGGTGTGTCTCCAGGCCTCCCAATTGGAGGCCAGAGTAGACCAGTTATGATGATCAATATGGCCAAGGCTGAGATGTTGTTTCAGGGAGTCCTTGTATCTTTTCTTCGGGGCTCCTCTCTTGTGGCAGCCGGTGGCAAGTTCACCATAAAGCAGGATCTTAGGAAGGCAGTGGTCCTTCATCCTGGAGACATGTCCTGCCCAACGCAGCTGAGTTCTCATCAACACGGTCTCAATGCTTGTGACTGCTGCTTGTTCTAGAACAGACGTACTTGTGACATAAAACTGAAGAATATGTGACCAATTATGACACTATGACTAATACATAGAATAGTTCAATAATGTACATTTATTCAAAAGCACAGCACACAGATTCAAAGATAAAGGTTCTTTCTTTACATCTGGATTAATTATTTCCCAGTCTCAGACTGTATTTTTAATGTTTCCATTCTAAAGAAAACAGCAACTAACCTGAACATCACCTTGCCTTCACTTTTTCTTTTAATGTCGATGCAGTGAACCTAAACATATGCTTGACAGAATTGACCTACCTATAATATGATTACATAAATGTGTGTCCACTTCTGATGTTCAAAGAAACACAAGGTTTAATGGAAGTTTTTTGAACAAGAATCTTTTCAGAGTCCTGCTGGCATCAGTGAGTTATGAACCAACCCTATGGTGATGTCTTCCATTGGAGAACAATGTTGTGCTATTGCAAACAGGTTAGTATCAAGTTTTCTGCAGTTCTGATTCTTGTAAAACAGGACTCAGAAATCTGGACACTCTTGGCAACTTGTAAAACCTCAACTAATAAGCAACCCACTGAGAAATCTCTTTGTGTGTACTTTTTTTTGGTGAAATAACTCAAAGAATTTTTTTTCCAAAATAATGAAATGCAAGGTAAGTTGAATGGTGAGCCCCAAGGATTATGTTTTTTTATAACTTCCCCATCTTTTGTGCCTTTGGCACTCCTTCTCTTGCAACAACAGATATCAGGTACCTCACTTAAGAACTGCTTATTAAAGCAATAATCACTGATCTTCACAGTGGGAACTTCAGCGCTGAGCCAAAGTCACAGGTGCCAACTCCACCATATTTGGCAGCAAATCTTTATGCATCATCTACTGTCCTGCTGCTTTTTTGGCCACGAGTCTAAGCAATTGGCAGGCTTGTTGGAGAAGCTCAATAGCTCCAGTGAAGCTGCCCTGTGCTCAGATATCTTGAGCAAATGGCCACTGCAGATGTACAAATTGACTTCATGCTTGTCTGAAGGATTAGATATGCGAGATCAGCTGTATCAGTGCAGGAAGGCTACAGCAAGTAGAATTCCACGGCTATGCCTATACTAGTAAGCAAGTCAGTGCCAAGGGATATTTTTGAGAACTGGATCCTGCCTCTGTTCCAGCAAAGTGTTTGAAGGCCTCTGCCACAGTTTTGCCTCGGTCTGACTTGAAGCAGCCTTGTCACAACACTCTGGTGCTACAGCTGAGTTAATGTATGTTGTGGAGAGGGAGACCTCAGTAGCTCACACAGGGAGCAGTGCTAGTACAGCCCAACTACTTTTAACAATGAGCTCCTAAGTGCTACATGAAGCCTTTTGGGTTGGCATTAACTGCTGTGTCTCAGAAACAAACACTACTGAGTTAAAAGGTGCTCCTTTAAGATGAAGAGCAAAGCCTACAAGAAGAGGAAGCTCAGACACAGGAACAGAAGTTCTCACACAGGACATGTGTAAAAGCATTGGAGTAATGTTCAGAGGCACCTGAACTGGCTCCAACACCATCAGGATAGAAACAATGCACAGCCTGGCCCCATGGGAAGTGAGGTCAGTTGCCTTAGAGCTGTGTGTGTCCCTGCTGCTGAGAAGCTGGGCTTATCTTCTTGTCTGTCACCCTGTCCTGACACTGCTAAGGTGGTGCTGATTCTGAATCTATCAGGAGATTTCTGCCTTGCACTCCACTGCACAAGGAAGATGTGTTCTAAGGTTAGCATGAATCCCAAAGTCAGTGGTAAACAGATCCTAAAAGCCCAGCTGTTACATGGACTATTTATCATCAAAGTTATTACAGTCAGGCTGTAGGTGTGCACACTACACATATTCTGCCACATACATCAGAATGAAAATTGACGAGACACACAAATGTCAGAAACTGGAAAGAGGCAGTTCCACTATTAAAAGTCCTTCAAAGTTTTGCCAGGTTAAAGCAGGCTGCTTTAGTCAGGAGATTTAACCATTGGTAAGCTCATAAATGTCTTCTATATCCAGTGAAGAAAAAGAAAATATGATTTAGAATATTAAAAATTACCTTTTGTTTTTTATCTACCCTGATTATTCCAAGGTTTATTGCAGTTATAGGAGCATTATTGGAGTGACGAGTGAGTAATGCCCTCATTACAGGAGAGAGGGAGCAGGGCTGAGCATGGCTCCCCAGGTGTCTGGAAATGTGCCCTTTGCTTGTGCTACAGCAAAACTTCATAGCAAAGGTTGAAACTAGAGTGTAATTAAAATACAAGTATGTATATCTGATGCTTTTTATTGCACTCTGTTTTCATTTAAATTCAAGTCATAGAAACTTCCTAGGTATTCTCTTTTTTAGCACTGTTATCAATGATTCTAGCAAGCTCTTTTGAGAAAGAGCTGTTTTCAAGTTACGCTTCCCAAAAATTAATGTACACTATCTATAACAGATTATTGGTTAACCTCTATCTCATTTTTTTTTCCCATGTACAGATTGAGTTTGAATTTCCACCTGCTTTTCCTGACTGACATCCAACATAAAGCTAGGTAGATTTATGCGTATTTTAGTATATTGCGGTGAAAGTAATAAATGTTGTTGTAGCTTGGCAGTTCAGAAAACATGGAGGGGAAATAATTGTCAGTCAAGGCAGTTTAAATTATTTTGATTTTCATTCAGACAGAAAAAATTGAAAATATTTTGAGTAAAAAAATGCTTTGTTTCACTTAAAATGAATTATTTTGATTCCTAAGGCATTTTACTTTTTGACATTTGAAAAAATACATTTGAAATACATTTCAAAGCTAAAAGTCACTTCAAATGGGAAACCAGAAATCTTTCAACTTCTAGGGTGTTTTCCAGTTCTTTTCTGTTAATGAACAATTTGTTGGAATTGATTAAAAGTCTTAAAATGTCTGGTCTGTCTGAACCCACATTTTCCACAGGAAAAAAAAAAAAGAAAATGCCATGAGCTATTAATTTATCTACTTAGTGGAGAAAAAAGAAAATAAAGAAAACCAAAACCCAAAACAAAGTGGAGGCCATGTAGACAGCTCTCGTGGACTTTCTTGCCCTTAGTTTCATATTTTTCTTGCCCTGCTGACAGACCCCTCTCACCCACTAATTGTATAGAAGGAAGGAAGTGGTATAGGTTCCTTTCCAAATTGGCCGTCAGCTACTTGGTCACATATTTGCTACTTGGTTGGATTTTGCAGAGAGCTGGTAATATTTTATTTTATTTTATTCTCTCTCTCTTTTTTTTTTTTTCCCCCCAAATGTATATTTCAACTCCTGAGTTTCAAATGTGTCTTGTGTTCTACCACATTTTGTTACATCTTTTCAGACATAGTAATATGAAATAACACAGCGTGACAGCCAGTAGCCAGTTATAACTTGAAACGCTGTACAACTGGGTGGAAGAGACTTCCACGTTTTCTTTTGGAGATTGTTTCGTAGCAAAAAGTAAAGTTAGCATGACACAAAGATACAAATCCTGTAATCTTATTACGCATGACTTTGACCAAAGTGATATTGCTGAACATTTCTCTAAAGTAATGTACAGTATATACTATATCAAAGCAGAATAAATGAAAGTTATGTTCATCTTTATGTTTAACTGCAATGACAAATTTGACTGCTTAGCTATCTTAGCAAAATCCAATTCAAAATCAGTTTTGTGTTTATAAAGTAGTAAGTTTCAGAATTACTCAGATGAGCTGGACAATTACAGTCATTTTCATTGACATATTTAACTAAGTTTGACATCCTTCAATGCAGAAATATGGCAATTTATTCATTTCTTTCCCATATTGTATCCTACACCTCAATTTTTTCATATTATTAAAAGAGGTTAGATTCATAAGTTAAATAAATACTTTTAAGAGATGGTTGCTAATGGCTTACAAATCTAGATGAGTTTTTTTCCCTAAAAACTGGGGTAAAATTTGTAAAAGGCTGTGTTATCTGCAACAGGAGCTGCTGCAAATTAACAATGCATGTGCAATCCAGTCATTTGGATTCATTACAGCATCTGGCTTTGAGATCTCATCCTTGTCTTCAATGCAGCTTGGAGGTATGATGCCACCTCACAGGGATGTGCCTGTGTTGCCAGAGGGGGGATATTGGGCTCTGGCTGTCCCTGCTTCTTGCACTCCGCTGGTGCAACTGCAGCCCCATCAGCACGGGTACCTTGCTAGATGTGTTAAAATAAGCTTGAGGAGGTCTCTGGAGGCCAACCATACCTGAATGTCACACTGACTTAATCAACTAGACCTCCCTCCTCCCTGGCATAATGATGGCAAGACAACTGAGTCACTTCGTATCACGTCTGTCTGCCTTTGATAACCACAGAGGGATTCAACTCAGAGCTACCTGATCTACACTCCTCAGAGTAAGAGTGTTCAGAATTGAAGTCTGAATTTAGTCAGCAGGCAGTGGCTTTTCTGGCATATTGTTTGTATGAAAGCTGCATCACATCATATTTTTTTCTATCCTGCAGTGTTATGCATGTTTTTAAGACCAAACTATGAATTTTCACATTTTAATACTTAACATTTAACATTTTAATACTTGCTGGTTAACAATTCAATACAGTTAATTAGGCATTTCATAATATACAATATAGTTATAGAATGCATATGATTTCAATAAAGAACACACACACACTCCTAGGTGTGAATTATATATGCACAAGCTCTCTCTTCGTGAGCAGATAAGCACACTCATGATAAATAGATCTCTCTGTGTACAAAGGCAGATCAATTTCCTTAATCAAGACGATGTTTCTTATGCACCTACGCAGATTTCATAGAATAAAGCTCTGCTGGAATTTGCCTGAAAATAACAGGGGGCAAATTAAATTTTCAAATGGAATTCAGAACAATAGTAATATTTCCTGAAAGGCTACTAATTCTAGTGAAGCTATTTCAAAGGCCACATTCTTTGCAGGTCGCTATGGAAGGCTTGCTCATGTTATAAAATGATAGCACCCTTTTGTGGTCTGAGCTCTCTGTTACACCTGCTGTGTCCACTTTTTTCCCTCCTCGTTTTCGGTTCTGCTTGGTCTAGCACGGACTGGTGCTGCATGAATACAAAGCAGCAATATAAAGAAACCTGCTCCGTATCTCAGGGATTTTTTTTTCCTTTTTGACTGTGTCTAAGATGCAATTAACTTCTCATAAGACATAAAATAACAACATTCAAAGCCAAAATTGCTAGCTGGTATTATTCCATGTGTTAAATTACCAGAACGCTGAAGCTAAAATGGGAAACACCCTATAAAATAACTCATTATGAACAATGCTGGTTTTCTCTTCTTGTTATTTTGGGTTTGCACATCCCTTTGATAAATTTTGTTAAGAGGGACAGTGCACCCATTCTAGTGCTAAGGGACTACAAGAAAAAATCCTGTTCCAATCATAAAATATTTTCAGATGAACCAGTAGGGTGTAGGCTATAGAGCTATTTTATATTTATTTGGGTTTCTCTGAAGATGCCAATATATGTCAATCATACTTTTAAATAAGCTCTTTCAGACCATGAAGAGAGTGTATCCTGTGGCTGTGTGAAGCTCAGCCTGCTTTTGCAAAATCTGTTCATAATCTGTAAATTCTCAGAGAGTAAATTTAATCTCCCTCTTCTATGGCTAAATTGGTGTCAAAAGAACTTTGGTCACAGCAGTACACCTGCTCACTTTTAATAACTTTCTCTGGTATTTTTCCACAGAATCCTCCTCATTTTCAGTAAATCAAAAGCTTGTTGCTCTTTTCCCTCCAGTGTGACTTGTCTGATCTATGAAGTCCTATTTCCCCTGTCTAAAAGACTGCCATACTCCTGACCAATGTATCTTTGTAACCCATGGTGAGTCTATTCCTGTAGCTACAGAAGGGGAAAAGGGAAACTATTGAGAAGGAATACAGTTCAGACGTGAGAGTCTTCTCAGATGAAATCAAAGGAACAAGAAAAGCAGAAACTAATGCTTTCAGGGCACCTGAGATATAGTCTTGAATACCAATGATATAAAATCAAGCAAAAAGACATGGGGGAAAAATGAAATGGAAAATGCCTCAGACAGATAGGGATGCCTGTGAAGAAGCAATGCTAAAAGATACAGCAAATTAGTTTTTCCCTCAAAAAAGAGAAAAGTAGCAGATCTTCTTTGTACAGCTCTGTGCTTTCTCCTCTATGCTGCCCAGGTCTGAAAACAGTATTGTAAGGAAAATGCTGACAACCTACAGAAAAAGGTTCTGGGAAAAACCCAATAGAGAATTCAAGTTTCCTGTGGATTAGTCACGTGCCTCTTCTTCTTATCACCCATCCACTGCAATTATCTCAGATTCTTCCTTCTTTGTATCTGTGATTGCCTTGCCCCTCAGTGTCTTTGAAGCATCTCCAATTCCCCATCTCACGTCTACTGGACTTTTTCACAAACCAGTAAGAAAGGTTCATGTCCCTTCTCGTGCTGAAGACTTTTCCACAGTGGGCAGAGTAACCACATCTCTCTCCTCTACTCAGCCCCTGATTTCTCTAAAACTCCTAAACAGTGCAGAGCAGAGTAACCTCTGTAAATACCGAATTTGGCCAACGGCTTCCAATGTTTTTAACAGAGGACTGAGAGATAAACAGACAAATCCTATGATCAGGTCACTTTCATTTGTGTAGAAAATCAGGCTGAAAAATAGTAAGAAGCCTCAAAGGACTGATTTATGAGGAAAGATCATCACTGTGGTATTTGTTATTATGATATAGATCTGTCTTCCTCTCTCTCTGTGGTTTTGACCAAAAATTCCATTCTGGACCTTATAAAATTTTCCCAACAAAAGTTTGTTAAAACTTGCATATTCCCACGGAACATGTCAGTTTCTAGGATTGGCATTTTTCTGATGAAAAAATATTTCCTTGAAACACTTGACCAGCTCTAGGAATCACATGAGATGTAATAATTTGTATTTACAGACTGGGCAGACCGAAGAGCAGAAAATGTTAAACCAAACAGCATCCACCCAAGCTAGAATAACTAAGAGGATTCTCAACCTTTATGTCACAGGATACTGCTCATTTGGGAGTAAGAAAGCTTTCATCCACTAACAGAACACAGTTTCAGGTTCCTATGAAATAAATGAACTTATTTTGCCTTACTTCAAGATAGAAAGACCTGAAAAGTCCACATTTACTTTGAGGAAAAGTCTTACAGTGATGGGATTTTTCCACCACTTTTCTTGGATGAAATCTCTTTGAACCTCTGAGATGCCTCTTCTCTTACTTGGTAGCACCTCATTGCATAAGTGATGGCATTAAAATCTGTCCCTGATTGTGGAATTCAGTCGCTCTTATCAGTGACTCCATTACCAGGAATGTTCACTGGGGATGAGAGGTCAGCTTTTGCTTATAAGAGGTGATGGGCTATATTTTAACAAAGGAAATCCTTTCCATTTGTGTGCTGGCTGTTTGTTTGTTTGTTTGTTTGTTTTAGATAAAATTGTTAAGAATTTAGCTAAAACCCTGGATTGTTTACTGGATTGTTGCAGTCCAAACCCTGCAAAGCAATAATTAGAGAGCTTTGCTTTTCACTGTTGCATTTAAGTGTTCCTGGAGCAGTGGCTGCTCTGTCAGAAGAGAGGGAGCAGATGATATATCTTTTGCTTCTTTTAATCTGCTGTCCAGCATCACTACTATTCCAACAGTGGGCCTCCAGACTTTGTTCATTGTTTTTAAATTAACTGGAAAAATATTGCTTTTAAAAGGTTAAAGCATAAAGAATTACAAACAGCCTGATCAGTTTTGCTACATCCTTCAATGTACTACTAATCGCTGGTAGTCCTAAACCATAAACTGAGACAGACAAGCCACTTTGTGTATTGTGCTCTGTATATTAAGAGAACTTGGAGGGTTTTCTTTCCTTTCTCTCTTTCCATTTAGCTCTTTGCAAGTGGAGCCTCTACTGACATCCACTGGTAGCCACAAGACAGCTGCACACAAGCAAACTGCTTGTAACCCACCCGTGCTAATCCCCTCTCCTGTGCCAAATCACTGATTTAGTACTGTGCTAGATGTCAGCTCAAATGTAAGGTCAAAATAATGTAATCCTTCCAGTTTCTCCCTCTTTCCCAGAGGAACAGCCCCTTTCCCTTCCATGGTAGTAAATAAATTCAAGAGATGAAAACCTGCTAGGAATTTCTTTGGCTGCGCTCACCAATTAGCAATACAGAAAATCAAACCACAGTTTCCTAGGTATAGTGGGAATTTATAGGGAATGAAAGCTACCAGGAGTATGAGCTTGTATGTTACTCATTATACTTTTCTTTTTGTTCTGTTTAAACTTCTGTAAATTAAGACTTAATGATCAAGGGTGCAGGAATGAGGATTAGAGACCAGATTGGAAGAGCTGAGGGCGCTTTGCTGTACACGCTGTACCACTGATTCTTTCTAGTCATAGCCTGGTCTATCCATTAGTACTACAAATACTGCAGTATGAGATGAGTGTGAAGATAATTAAGAACACACCTATCAGCATTAGCTTCTTTTGGCTCTGTGTGACTCTCTTCAGATTGTGGGGGCATGTCTACAATATAATAAAATTCTGGGAGGTGTGAGATTTTGGTTTGGGTCCCTGTGAATTTGCATGGCTTTTCATGAAGGAAATGGAGAAAAAATTGTATTGTAAATGTTGTGAGACTTAGTGGAGAAATCAGGAGCCTGAATAGGGTGCTCATTAAAGTTTGGCCAAGTATGTTATTCTATATACTTTTAGGCAGTTCTTTGCACACTGACTTAGATATCTCTTACTTAATTCATTTGGTAGTTATATGTAGTGATGAAATATCAACTCTTATACTTACTTATAGTCTCTGTTCATTTTTTATGTGTATTTTGGGTTTTTCTTAAATAATTTTATGGTCACCTAAGTCACGTGATATTGTTTCTTATTACTGGTTTGATAAATTTAATCAGTAAGAACAGTTGGTAAAGAACAGGAGGTCACAGTTCAAACCATTCACTTTTTTACTTTCAAAGTAAGAGCAGCAGCCATTTTAAGAATTAGAAAATATGGTAGAAATCACTAAGGTCTTTCCTCTTTTTGGATCACAACATCAGTTCCAACCCACGTCACTGTAACTGGAGCACAAACCTGAATATGGTCATGGAAGCTCAGCAAAACATTTTGCTGACCCCAAATTTAGAGGTCTGCCTTATTGTCCCACCAAACCCAAGGTCTCCCCACACAAAAGACTCAGTATTGTCCTTCATAGAATTCTAGAAGGGGATTGACATACTATTTTCTGGAGAAAAACACCAGCTTTCTGGTCACTTGTGGTGCTGCTTCTAAACTCCACTGTTTCTAGAACCACACAAAATTCTCACTGGTGGCAGCTGAGAAAATTTAGAAAGAGCTGAGTTGTTGAAAGCAGCAGCAGCAGCAGAGTTGATGAGTATATGTAAATCTGAGAATGCAGTCAGTTCTGATATATGCTCTGCTGTCTGCTTTTACTTATGAGGAGCCTTACAAGATGCCCAGGAGAGGCAGAGCTGTTCTGCTGTGGTGACACCCACAGTGGCTACTGATGGAGAATGTTTGTATTCATTATGACCACCACCCCCAAGCTTCCCAGTCTTTTCCCCACAGCCCAGCTGGCTCCCAGCCTGTATTTAGGAGGGTCAATTCACCCCTTCATCCTCGGCTGCCACAACATCAGGACTGTGTCTGTTTTGCCAAGAAGCCTCAAAGGAGTCCTGCAGCAAATGGACAGTAGTTTTTGTCGACTGAGGTGTGGAAAAGCCTTTTGCTCCTTCATTTCTGCAGATCTTAAAGATTTATATATTTTCAAAACCACAAATGATTAATCTGCAAGAAAGCAAAGCTGAACAGCCGAGTGTTGGGGTTCCCAGGGATGTGAAAGGAGTTGTCCAAGTGGGCTGTTAGTGGAACCTAATTTTATTTGGCCAGATCTTTGAGCTCCTCTGTTCCCTCAAGCTATTTGATGCTATTTTCCAATGTGAATATGCATCTGTTCATGTAATTTAGAAATTAATAGTTTAAAAACACTTCAGAAAATTACTTATTATGTTTCAGCTACTTTTAAAATAAAACCTATAAATTCTCTCTGAATGAAACTTGGGGGGGGAAATGGAGTATACCTACTTCATTACCCAGTCTTTGGTGTGCCAACTGGGCCATGGGCATCATCTTTATTAAGGCACCCAGCACCTAACATTATAAGGATAAACATTAGCATTTTCTCCTGGACCTCAAGCAGTTTTTAAATTGGAAGTTGGAATGTCAAAGCCGGGAAATCTGAGTGCACCTTTCCCTTATGGAAAGTTCAATGCTTGGGAGTTCTTAATCAAGATTGTCAGACGTTTCCTGCTCATTTTCAGCCACCAACGGCAGGCATAGGTGACTCCCTCCTTGCTGTCGAGGGGCGGACAGAGCAGTACTGTGTGATCTGTTGCCCACTGAGCCACCTGCAAGTCGTTTCGCTCCAGCTGTGGTAGACCTCATGCAGAAACACAGCCTCGAAAGGGCTGGCCCCTGGCCAACAACACTGTTAGGGGTTTTTAGCTTAATTCTTTCACTGACCTCCTCCTGAGGAGCATAATTCATTAAGTACAGTATCATAAAGACCATGGCGATTAGAAACAGAAAACACCACCACCAGTGTAGCCCATAAAGGAGGGATAGACAATACAATGTGTATGTATGTATATATATATATTTTTTTTTTTTTTAAAGTTCATGTTAGTTTATTCTGGTATTAGGAGCTGAGAAGGAAATGTCTCCAGCTTTGCTTGCTTGGGATCTCTAGGTATGAGTTTAAATGGATAATATTTAGTCTGTGCTACTGTAAATCCCAGTGTGGGGCACAGCAGGCTGTCCAAAGTGATCATGCTCCTAAGCAAGGATGTGTGGCAAGGATAAGGGTCACAAATCAGAGCACTCCCTGGAGTCCTCTGCTGTGAATGGAAATGCAAAATCTCACATCAGCTCACAGCATCACTACTTAAAGGGGAAAATAAAACAAAAGAGGGTAGGATATGCAGGGTTAAGCATGCTTGGAGTCTATTTTGTACGTTTTCACATGATGGCCCAGAAAAAATTTTATATTTAAGAACAAAGATCATTCTGGTATCCTGCAGATGATATTTTGAGTAACTCAGGGTTATGACTGCCAGACAAACAGTCTTATTAATGGAGATAGTTTTGAGACATCTTAAAGGAATAAGACACTAAATAACCCTTTCTGATCAAACAGTCTCATTGTATGTAGATTATTATGAAGCTATCATGAGGCTATACCCATATTTATTTTTGGATTACACCAAAAGAAATTTTGTTCATCTTCTAAGTCTGATGTCTCATGTAATGATTGTTAGCAACAGTAGACTTAGAGAGGTTTCCATGCAAAAGCTGAAGGAATCTGAACTTTTAGTTAAGTACTCATTGCTCTTCCTTGTCTGATGGTTAAAAAAGAAAAGGAAGACCAGGATTCCTGATGAGGGTCACGCCTATTTTATAACCGTTATATGTTTAAACACAACCATTCTGCTTCCTCTTCTTTAGTCTTTGGTTTCTCTGTTCAATTTTTTTCTTCCAGGAATTTATCAGTTCTTGGAGCTCCACATTTTAATTTGACTGCCTGTGAGTGCAATTCGGATTTCATGTCTGACCAAGGCATATAGACTCATAAATACTGATGGTAAATTACAGCTGATTTTAATTAGATAAACACTGCATTGCTTTTTTTGCACAAAGCTCACACCTTCAGATATACATAGTAGTGGAAGACTATGAGAAATGGAATTAACTAGAGTTACCAGGAAATCTTCATTAAAAGCTATAGTGTGTAATTTTTTCAACCTAAGGCATCTTGTTTCAGTTCATTTGACTATTTTGATTGTTTTTATTTTGAATTGGGGTTTTAGTGAATCTTTTCAAATTTATGGGAGATATAATTCCTAGGAGAGAATGAGAACCTTAGGGTTGTTGTAACAAATCCTGCAGCAAACCCTGCAGCATCAATTTACCTGTCCCTCTTCTTTTTCAACACACTGTAATTTGTCATATAAATGATACAGGTTATGTCCATTTAGAACCCCACGAGTTCTTGAAGATCAGACCATTTTTTCTCTGGAATGACTTTTTTTTTTTTTAATGTACAACATGAAACATTCAAAATTTAATATTTATCCAGCCTTTCTGGATATGGTTTCCTGACTCAGTAGCCATGTACAAATTAATATGAAACCTATTTCAGACACAGGACTTGCTTGCTTTATTGGCAGCAGTATAAGCTTACACAGGTATCAATCACCTCTAGGGCTTGAAACATGCAGTCTCTCCTCATTATTGAAACACAGCACAGTTCAGCACACTGAGGGCTACGTCATGCCTTGTACATCATCAGGAATGAAGTGTTGAGGGATAACACTGTAACCATGAACTCCTAGGGCTTTACCAGTCAGGGCACCCTGTCTGCCGTGATATGTCACACTTGAAGGCAATGTGCACCTTTTCCTTTCCTGAGCATTTCCCCTCAGAGATTGGATGAGTGCAGGAACATGGGCCTAATTTCCTATATGATCAACTCAGTTAGCTCCTATTCATGAGAAAGGAGTCAGTCACTTGTTCTGATTGGACTTCTGATCAAGCCACACCATTTGGTAATAAAATTTCATTACTTGATTTCTTGCTATTGGATACTCAGGGCCAGATCCACAAATAGAAGGAGTCATAGTATCCAGTGTCATGACATTTCAAAGCTATACATAGGAGCAGTATTCAAAATATTGGGGTTTGTGGCAAAGTTACTGAAATATGCAAAGAGGAATTGTAGGCATTCCACCCTTACCTATTTGAATTGCTGCCCAGAGATGCCTCTGACTTGCCACCCACTCTAGAGTGAGCCCTGGGTGTTGGTGGCTCAGTAAAGCAGTTAGAGTGGTGTAATTTAGGCTTATAGGTTCCTGGATCAATATGATATTTTGCCCTGTTTCTTGGCTGAATGTTTAAGTGAGGAAGTTGAGTTGAATGGTTAAGTTGGATGGTTAAGTGAGCAAGAGCAGTCTCTTTATTTACTACTTGGGGAATAGCAGCCCTTTGGGCTGTTAGTTTCATCCCATGATAGGGGGAAGGGTTAACCCTTCAGTGTTCACTAGGACCACTTAAGAAGTCATTTCCTTTTGGTAACAATGCAAAACATATGCTGCTTGTTAATACAGATGGGCAGTGAACTAGCAAGGTATATTTAAAGTCTTTCATTGCTGTATAGTGCAGTGAGAATATGTACACTTGAGCCAATGAGAGGTATGTTTGTCCACAATTTCATTACTGTTTGTGTCTGAGTTAGTGTCTTCATTAAAATGATAAGTTCCTCTAAAAGCTGCAAATGACAAGTGACCTTATAATGCAACATGGTCCCACTTAGTCTACAAGAAAGTATTAAATGTCAGGACTTATAATTGTAAGGATTTGATATTTATGAAGGTCAGTTCAAGTGTGAGCAATATTACATAATATTACATTTAAACTAGGACCTCTGTTCCTAGGAACCTTTCAAAAACACCCACCTGGCAGTGCTGAAATAGTGCAATGATAGATGATGATTTTTCTAGACTTAACACGTATTGTGAATTTGCAACTCATGTAGGGTTTGTATTAAAAACTGACACAATATTTTAATTTAAACACAGGTTAGATTATTAAAGTTGGTGAACAGCCAGAAGTATATCAATGTTAAAAAATGTCCATTTACCTGACTTTTGCTCTATTTTGTTTTTATTGCTAAAATACATTAACAAATTCACCTGAATTGTTACTCATAATTAATATTTTTTGTTCAGAAATTAGCATATTTTGCCTTTATTTGAGGCTTGACTTTGCAAACCAGAATATAAGAAATTTTTTTAGTCATAAAGGGAGAAGAAATCACATTCCACAGGTTGTATATCTCACTAACATTAAATTTATTCATGTCAATTCACAATTCAAAATGCTAGAAATTAAAGACTTGAAGGACCATTTCTATTGTGTTTTTCTTGAAAAATCAGTTTCTTGGGGAGATTTAGTTCCTCTGGAACCTGATGGCCACGTGCTCACAAGTTATACAGATACAGATTAAGCACAAGGTAATCCGTCTTGATGGATCCAGAATGTCCACAGTTATCACTACCTATAAAACCTAACTGGATGCCCAGCATCTTTCAGCACCTGGCAGGATTATGCTTTGCATTTGTATCTTTCCTCTTTCCGTCATCAGGCCATCTCATATCTAATCTGTAAATTATGGGAAGTGCCCATGGAAGACAGAATGAATCAGAGCACAATTTGATGCATTTCCTGTTTTTCACAGTGTATTTGAGCTTTTGTGCTGGGTTACTGCAGAAGGAACATGCCTAATCATTAATGAATTGCTCGGTCTAATCATTGAGGTGACCACTGAACCCTTTTGGACCACTGTGCTACACAGAAGGGAGGGATGTCTCATCAGGGAGCCTCCCTCACAGCAAATGCCATAAAAGAAACAAGAAAGGATCTCTGGTGATTCATGACTAGTGTATTGCAAGGATGGAAAACTTTTTTAGTTATGGAAAGGTTATAAGAATGAGGACAAGTTTGGAGCTGGGCCCTTTATGGCTGTGGATTTATTGTTTGAGCTGTGGTTTGTTATTTGAGGAGGATTAAATGATGTGATTCTGGCTTTTTAAATTCCACAAGCCTCTTGTAGAGGGATGTAGATACCTCAAACAGCATTAATATAGGTAACTACAATGCAGACTAGTCTGAACAAATTATCAAGATTCCTCATAGAGTCAGTGGAGAGACAGAGAATTTTGGGATGCAATTTCTGCAACACACCTTTAAGTTAAATGAATCATTCTCTGAAAGAGCCTATTTTTTATGTCAACAGAATTTCAAATGAATATTTTAAATATAACTATAATTACCTGTACTCTCTTGTCTATGCCAGACAGTGAAACAGGCAGGGTCAGAGGTAGTGTGGGTATCTTATGCAAGGGCCATTAATGATTCTCTCTGGTGACTGTTACACTTGGGTCCTGCTTCATCTTGTCTAATTACAAACATTTTGCTGTTGTGCTTAATTTGGAAATCCAGTCACCAAAAGTTATCCAACAGTTTCCAGTTGTCCTACAGTTTCTGTTGTATGCAATAGAATCAGACAGGTATATTCAAAGGAGGACCTGCGACTTGAGTGGTTGGAGTAGCTCTCTGTAAATGCTGACTTCTGGTGTGCTGCCTGTGAGGTGCCATGTGCTACATGTGTTACTGAATGCTTGCAACACCTTCAAAAGCCCCTCTCATACAGAGCTACCTGAGTCCAGAGGTTTAAAAATCCCGAGTTAAAATCACAAAAATATTCAGGCATCATTAGAAAATCTGATATCAGAATTGTCTAAAGACATCTTTAAAGACATAAAGGACACACGTTTCAATCCCAGTGAATCCAAACCTTTGTGTTTTGATCAGACAGTCTCTTAACTTAGATGTCTCTTAGGAAGCCCAGTTATATTCAACCTACTCCATCTAGCTATCCTTTCTTCAGAGTTACCTCTGCTTCAGCTATAATATGTCCTTGTCCCACACCTTCAGGTGGATCAGGTAACCATTTATTTCTGTAGAAAGACAGTGGGATGAAGAAAGGAGTATGATTTTCCCATGCATCACAACAGAGGCAGGAAGAGAAGTGTCTGGTTTGGGTTTCTGTAGACTTTCCTTGCCCTTTCTCTCTACCTTCGCTACCCCTTAAACAGCCTCATCTTCACAGGAAACAGAAGACTGCAGCATCCCTAAGTAATTCATGCTGGGAGAGGCCAACAAGAAGATAGAGCAACTCCTCATCAAAGCTTTCCCTTCCTCTCTCTTCACCAGGACTAACATATGAGAACCGGTTGATATTTTAGAATGAGTATTTGCTGTGTTGGTAGTCTGCTGCAGCATATTTAACTGTCTGTATTCACTGAAAAAGAAACAACTCATAGAAGCTCAAAGATAAGGTGAAAAATAGACAACATGTGTATCAATGCACATGTCCTATCTGAGAAAAAGTGGAAAGGGGAAAGTACCTGTCTTTCCTATCCAGAAAGGGGAAAGTGTCTAATTTGACTAACAAATCCATCTAACACAAATGAGCCCAAGTTGCAGCAGGACCTGAGGTGTCTTCATATTTTTGGGTCATTGCAAAAGATAATTAGAGTAGCTGTATAGAGGAGGGTGCAAGGAGAAAAGAGGAGCCTTCACAACACTGGGGCAGGTGGCTGATGAAAAAGTATTGGCTAAGTAGTAAGAGCTGGAAAGAAGAAAGGAGGTGGGACCTTGCATGTAAAAAGGGAAAAAATTCAACTGATACAGTGAAGAAGGTAAATAGGACAATATATGTTGAAGAGAAAGGAGTTTCTTGGTACTTCTGGGCAGTGTAAAGAGGAACAATTCAGAGAGAGAAAGAGAAGTGGCCTCATTAAAAACAACCAACTTACAGTAAAGGGTGATCAGGTGCATTCCACATCAGTGCAATAACACATCAGTTAGGCAATTATTAGTGTAATTGCACACAGAAAGAAGACTAGACAGAGAGAGTGATTACATAGGTGACAGTTAAAAATTCATCCTTCCTTCATAGCAGGGTAAAAGTATCTTTCAAAGTCCAAAAACACATAGCATTGCTTGTGTAAAAAGGTCGAGCTGCATGTATTTTGGAGATGGGGACGCCTTGGCACATCTTTAGTATTGGAAGTGTATTTTGTCAGTTGTAAACCTATGGATGAAGTAAAGTTTGTGCAGATATTGGGTATGTGGGAGGTTGTGTTGGAATAAATAAAGTGTGTCAGCATGGTGGATCACAAAGAGCATCCATGCTGTCATGTGCAGTTCTGCATAGGTAGTGGGGGAGGTTTTGAGTGCTATTATCTCTTTGAAAAGTAATTTCACTGAGTTTTAGTGATTACAGTCAAGGGAAAGATAATTTAGCAATTTTAACTGTAGTCTAGATTAGGCTGCATATATGAATGTCTGTGTAATGGCAGACTAGATTGAACCAGTTATTTTATTTTAACAGGCCAGGGTTACGAGCACAGTTGCTTTTTCAATGTTTGCTTTTGGTGTTCTGTGGGATTAAAATGGGTTATGAAAACATTGGTCAGCCCAGGCCTACAGCTCCATCATCATTCACTTTGACTGCAGAAGAACATCATGACGAGGTGAAGGACTAACTCTGATGTATGAGAAAGAAATGCAGCATTTCCTTCTGTAAGGACCATGTGTTGTCTTTCATAGGAAAGTGTGCATGCTTTTTTTCCTTTTGATCTTTATACAGTATTTTCTCTGTACTGTTGAACTACACCAAATGTCTCTTTTGAGAGTCAGGCAAACAAACATTAACCTTTTGCCAACTGGTGTGAAATTAAAAAAAAAAAAAAAGAGTTTTTTAAAATCTATTTCAACTGCTTTTCTGTCAGACAATGATTGTGTAATTGAAAGACATCCAGTTGATAAAAAAGAACATGTTTTTTATTGGCAGCACAGTAACATGAGTTCAAAGACTGTATTTGCCAAGAGTGCATAACTCTATAATGGCCGGCATACTTTTACAAGTGTTCTGTGGTATTACTGACAGAAAGATCACTTTGGTCCAAGACAGATGTAAAATACTTCATTTAACAAATATTTACTCCACAATTATCTGAAAATGTAGAAAGTACAACCTGACATGTTTGAATATCTAAAGAACCTGTTTATGGGGTATTCTATTATTGTGCCTACATAAAAATCCAAAAAATATAATTATAGGTGAGGCCGGATGATTTAGGATATTGGTAATAGGATACAAAGCCTTTCACTTCTTGTACAGCAGTTCAAATCTGGCTTAGGTTGGTAGTAACTCAAAATGATTGCTGCACTATGTAACTAGGGTTAATCACAGGTTGGTGCCTTCTACTTTCAGAGTCCACCACCATAATGACTAAATTGTGTGATGACCACAGGCTATTGGCACTTTTGCGGGAATTAGAGTCACCAAAGAGAAGACCATGTCAGTGGTTGCAGAGATATAGGATCCCAGCACCTCTTGCAAAGAACTATACAACTACCTACTCCAGTAACCTATCAGAAGTTTTGTCCTAACTCAACAGTGATGGAGACAGGAAAAACTTTCACCAGTTGAACATCACAGAATGTCATCATGGAACTGATAGGAAACACACATGTCACTACAAACCATCATAGCAACAGCCATACTGATGGACAACTGTGTGGCATAATTATTAAAGGGTAATCAGAAGACTGGCCAAAGGGTGAGATTTATCTCAGTTTTTATTGGGTGTTTTGCGTTTCGGAAGTAACAGAAGTGGTCAGTGGTGTAGATTTTATACTTGAAAGTGAACGTAGTTGCAAATATCTATCCAACATGGAACATCATAATAAAGCTACTGACACACAACAATCCATGACCTGTGTGCTTCGGAACAATTTTGGAGAATATTAGCTGGCTCAGACCAAAACTATACCAGGGGTCACCTGAGAGGGTGACAGTTCAAACAATCCTGCTCTGGTGCTAGGCCCATGTCCAGGCAGTCTTTAATTCAGTAGTGTAAGAAAAGCTGTGTGACCCTATCTAGGAGGTTTTGTCTTCCTCTCTGAAGAGAAAATTGCAGCGCTTTTGATTTCTGTGCATTTAAAGTTTTTAGTCTGAGATTTGTCAGTTGTTTGAGCCATGCTTCATAAAAGGCAATAAATTTGATCCTTGTTGTTAGTCCTGGTATACAAATAATTTTATATGAATTAAAGTTCAACATTCACAAGGCATTGTTGCTCTGGCTGATGTCATTTTTCTGCTTCCATCCCTCAGATGCTGATGTATAAATGCTGTACCTAATGAATTCAAAAATTCCACAGAATTTCCTTTGTGGGAATAGACTAAATGTTACTGATTTCATGTAAAAACCAGGTAGATACTGGGCATTTTAGAAGTTGTTCCTTGCTGTCTTTGCTGTTACAGTTATGGAATAGTAGGAAGAAACTGAAGAAGCAGTTGTGAAATCGAGATGATTTTATTTTCAGCTTCCACTGCGCATTTTCCATGAACCAGCAAAGGGTCATGCAGGCTCGTGGGTCAGATGGAACTGAGCATCACGGACTGGTTTGGAGGAGAGGACGAACAAGGGAGCACTCATATAAATGGCCTGGCTTGGGGAACAGAAGGGAAACCCAGGTATGTGGGGAGGAAGACAGGCAAGATGAGTAGGGAAAGGCAAAGGATGAGAAGCTCAGACCATTTGTCACACTGGGAGAGAGAGATCCTTGGATAAGTGCAGCTGCAACATTGGGGGGTATGTTCAGGAATCTTAATTTAATAGATAAGTTTTTTGTTAATTATTAAACTGACAAAGGTTTTGCATCCTCTAAAACAATGCAGATTTTACATAACCACAGTTTATATCTGCAGTTTTCCTCTTTCAAATATACAGGCACAAGGTGTGATTCTTGGGATTAACCTATGCAGAGCCAGGACCTGGACTTCAGTGATCCTTGTAGGTCCCTTCCAACTCAGGATATTCTATTATTCTATGATATTTAACACCTTTCCTCTCCTTGATATTGGCACATTTAGAAAGACTGCAGCGACATCTTGATGACTACAGTTTTCTCAGAAAAGGGAGGAACAGATTACAGCACTATTGCATTTTTTTGTGTGTTTTTGTAGAAAAAGGTTTTAGGTTGTTCATACTTATTCCTTGATTTCAAGCTCAGATACTTAGCAACAGAAAGTGCTATCCTGACACCACTGCTTACAGGAATTTCCCAGAATGATCCAGGGTACTTCTACCATTTCAGTCCCAATTTTCCTTGAGGTGAAAGTGATAGAAGTCTTTATTTTAAATTACATTCTTTCTCTCTGTCAAATGTTGTGCTCTCTAGCGATGACTGATGACTCTGCACTTTAAGAAGTTGTTTAAAAATATGCATACCATTACAGGTGGTTACTTAAGTTACATAAGTTTAAAGAAAAATATTTAAACACAGAGGCCTGGATTCAGGTAACCCAATTAAGATGCCTGAGTTAGGATCAAAGCCACAGTTTGTTCTCTCTGATTTCCAGAGAAACAGACACCACCAGGAGTAATTCAGTATCCTTTGGCATATGAATTACTCTGTAAGACCTGAACCACTCTCTGCAGATACCTGTCTGTTCTGATGGATAGGCAAAGGCAAAAACAGTCCTGCTCATGATGATGCTGTCTCAGTATATCATGAACCCAGGCCACTGTATCTTAGAGGAGCTTACTTTCTTGGCTTTCAGCAGCTTTAAGGGTATATCAAATTGGGCATTGTGGAAAACTTGGCCACTTTCAGGTTCCTGAGTCCATTTCAACTGACAGATTCAACAGTGATAGACATGGTAAAAGGCAGAGCAATCCTCTCTTCTATCCTAGGGGCAGGGACAAGGAGAAGTCAGGTCATTAACCAGCTGCTCATCCAGGACATTTCCATTTGTTTGTTTTGGCCTTACAACATGACAGTAGTCAATACCACTTCTTATTCTTCAGGAAAAGAAAGCAAAGTGCTTCAGGCATCGAAGACAGCTTTGCACCCTGATGGTCTGTCAAGGGGCAGGCAGGACTATGCATTCCCTGGTTCACATTAGTTGCTCTCTGTGACAACCTCTACTAGCCGCAGTAGCCCCAAAGGGTTCCCTCTTTATTTTAGGCAAATTTTCCATCCTGAAACACAAATCCTATCTGGCAGCCATGTGGGACTCTACACCCTTTATCCTCCATTGGATGAGACAAAATGGAGGATCAGGGACTCTTTTCCCTCTGTACATACTCTGTCTTTATATGCAATGTGCAGACCTGTACCGGTCTACAGGCAAAGTCCTCCCTGTCTTATACATACCTTACCACGTCAGTTTGACAATGGTTGCTCAGGAGATAATGAAATTGTGCACAATGACACTTCATGGAAGGAGCTGGGAATGATATTTTGCTATTGTTCATGTACTTATAAATGAAAGAGAAAAATAAATTATATCCTTTAAAAATTAAAAACAGACATGAAAAAGTTGGTCTATAGACTTTTTTTGTAAAGTGTAGTTTTACTGACAAAGCTTATAAAAACATTCCAAAGTAATGTAGTGTGATGACCCTTGCTCATAATCACAGAAAGCCTCTCCAAGTTTTTTATTTTTTAATAAGCCTATCATTAATCTTCAGTGAAAATAATATAGATTTTATGAAGAAAGCTCACCAAAGTTCTTGGAAAACTTACAAGACATTTAACAGCTGAACAGTGTATCTCACAAATGGACTTTAAAGGTGCTCTTTCAAACTGAAGCCTTTATTTGATCTGGTTTTATAGTTAGCAATTGCTTTAGCCTGAAACCTCACCCATCCTTTCCAACTAATAAACAAAAGAATCCTGAAATATAGCACTTGTTGGAGGTACAGCATAAAAGCCCCTGAACCAGTAAGTATTCCTCTTAGACTCTTGAAGTTGGATTTATTGTTTGTTCTAAGATATCCTACTGTATCAGAAATGTATGTGTGTATATACTGCATAAAATAAACTATGGGATTAGCAGTATTAATGTATATATAATAAAGATGTAGATGAAGTGATGGATTTTTTTAAATTTTCTTTTGTGAATTTTTTTTTGTTGTTTGGTAACACTGAACATTACTCAAATGTTTTCTCCAATAACTTTAATCTGGATTTCCTTTCTGATAAAACTCTAGCTGTTTGCAGATCCACCCGTCAGTTTTACGAGGGTATCTTTGAGACATCACAATTATAAAACAAACTGAAAGGAAGAGCAGCTGTACTTACAAACAAACATCACAGGCACAATTAATCTGCTTCTAGGGTTTATGAGGGGAAGCATAAAATATCAAATAAAGGGTAATGGGAAATATTTAAAAAATGCTGAAACTGGTAACAATCCACAGAGCAGAGCAGCCAGTGCACATTCAGGAAACAGAATGTAGCTAGTAACTCATTTGGTTGTAAGCCACCAGTTCTCTACCTCCCAACCTAAACTGTATGGCTGTTTCATGTTTCTGAAAGAGATACAGTTCTAGATATATATACTCCATTTACTTTGTAGATTACAATTAAAAAGATATTCCTTTTTTAAAAGTGAAGATGGTAATAAAATCTTGAGGCCAATTTTGTTTTTTGTTGTTTGACTTAAAACTGGCATGATCCTGTTCTTGCCTTTAAAATTTATGTCCCTGCTTAGATAAAAGAAAGGCATATACATACACATGCTCTTTTGTATTCTCTCTTTCTTTCACTCATGCACCTCCAAGCCAACAACCATACTGGAAAAAGGCATTGAATTAAGCAGGTGTATGGCTACTTTGGATAATTTTTTTTAATCTCACAGTATACTTTAAGATTCTAAAAAAGAAAGATTCTTCTACGCTAAACAATAGACATTATCTTCAACTCCAAAATTTCATTTTAGAATCTGAATTAATTGGATGATATGTTTGTGATTTTCTTATCCTTTTATTAATCCTGACAGAAAGCTTCAGCAAGTACCAAACTGAAATAGTTAGGTATATAAAATACCCTGAGCTTTAATATTTGAGATTGCATCTTCTCGTGTCACATGTAAAGCATCTTTATCTCTTTTTGTTTCACTGTTCATGGACCTATAAAAGTACCAAAGAGACTCCGGGGGCCTGATCAGCTCATTGTCACATTTCTACCATATATTTCTAAAATCACTCTCTTTGACATGATAAAATGTGCATTAGTGAATAGATGTTGGCATTAATATGACATGCATTGCATTTGCCCAAGAGAAGATGTTTCATTCAAGATACACAACAAATACAATGAGAATTGTTCTTTAAAGAAAAAAAGTATTGCTTCCTCTCACAGGAACACAGTGGAAGAAGGTTCTTTTTTATTATAAAGTTCACTTGGCTTTGGTTGTACATAAGCTTTTTATCAACAGGCTGTCAACAGGGGACACTTCCTATGAGTTGGTCACAAGAGTGTCATGCACTGTCTCAAAGGAAGCTGCGTATTAGATCTTTCTTGTTTGAGTTCTATAAGCATGGAGGGTTTTATCACAAGGACAGTTCCAACTTAAACTTTGGTTTCAAAGGGTAGTTTAATTAGTGGCTTTGAAAGGACCTGTCTGTGGTTGATTCTGATCTCACTTAAATTGAAGCAGTTGTGTAAATGCAATATGAGATCCTGTGTTGTAAAGGAGTTCCTTGATGCTTATTTTGAGGAAAATACATTAAAAAAAAAAAGTTTAGCAGAGAAAACAAATCAACTTTTAAAAGATAGAATAAAAATCCATGTTAAAGAGTAAGAGTCCAGCAAATTTTTCCAAGATGAAGGCATAGTGCCTTTGGATTTCTGCCCGTTTGTGCGCATGAGGAATGTTGGTGTCTTGGGATAACCACACTCCTTGTCATGTATTTTGCTTTACACGGACTCAGAACTGTCATCGCAATGCATATAAACATTTTTTATTTTCTTCACCTGCTCATGTGGTGCACACCTGGGGCTTGCTGGCAGCACACTTGGCTTCAGCTAGCAAGAGAGACACTGCCAGTTTGGAAAGCTAGCCTTGTTCCCTTCATGTAAGTTAAGCCTAGTTGATCCCCCGCTGTTTTTATGGAGTGGTTAAGGACAGGGCTGAAAAACTTTAGCTTCTACTGAAAATTCAAAAACCTGTGGGGAGAGTAAACTTGTAGAGACTCAGCCCCATCAGTACTTTGGTTAGACCTGTTTGGAGCGGGGGTCCCTCTCCTTTGCCTTTCTGCTCTAAAGTTTACCCCTGATGACTCCAGAGTTTTCTGTCTTTGCAGCAGGAGCAGCATCAATGCAAAGTGCTGTGCCAGGTGGACAGTGAGCGGCCCTTTAGAAGTCAGTTACATGGCACAGGGCTCTGTTGTTGCTCTATTAACGTAATGGCTTGGACTGAAACCTTTGTTGCTGCTTAGTGCTTCCTGGAGTAAAGGAAGTGTCAGCTGCAGATTGCTCAGAGCTGGCTGAAACATTTATAGAGGAACTGAAATTTTCATTGATTTGAGTTCATGGGCATTACATAAAAATTCAAGGCTTCCTGCTAGATTTTTTTGCATTAGTAAACACTTTGTTGAAACGCTTTCCGGTGTCTGGTTGTCAGTCTCCCAGGCCTGAAAGCTGCAGGAGAATGGAAACAGTGCAGGGGGAAGCTGTTGAAAGGTGTCTTTTGATTAGCAGTGAGTTGAAACCTCAATGCTAAGGCATCTTTAGACCATGAACAGATGCCATTCTTACAGATGTGCACACTGACACAGAAATACAGGTATATGTGGCAATTAGGGGACTGAAACCTTACTCCTGCTCAGAAGGAAGATGCGTTACCTCTTCCCTTCTGAAAAAATAGATGCCTACATACCCTTATTGATCCTGTGGCCAACCTGTTTTGTGGAGTTAGAGACCTGTCCCTGCCCACGAATGCGTACTCCTCACTCACTCGTGAGCACAGATCTTCCCTCACTTTACCATAGCAAAAGATGCTTTCCCTGGGAAAAAATGTTATTCCTAAGCCCCTCTACTCCTGCAGGTGTAAAACATTGTGGTCATAACTGAGTCTGAAATGGGAGAATTTTGTTGGTTTATTCTGAGGGGACAACTCGTGCTCTGAGTTAAGACTGATATTAATTACTAGCAGAAGTGAACAAATTGAACACACTTGGATTTGATTTATGGGTGTGATCTTTGAAAGTGAAACTCTGTGGTGATGGTTATAATGTAAGTAACAGCACCAGAACCAAGAATTTGGAAAAACCTATGTACCTCTGGCATCCTGTTTCCTCTACATACCCCAGTTATCCAGAGAATGGATGCCTACACATATTTTTAATAAGCTAATCCACAACTATGTATGTGATCAGAGTATTTTCAGGTGCAGAGCTTTAGGAACAGCATTCATATTTCAGTAATCCCTGAAAGGTTGCCTTGGACAAGAGTCTTCCCACACACAGTGTGTGGCATTCTGCTGCAAAAAAACCCAAGGATGTTTCCAGTTAAACTTTGGCCTTCACATCAAGTCCATCCTTTGGTAGAAGAGTTTGCATTATGTCATGAAGAAGCCCAATAATCCTATAAACACAAGTCCTTGAGGTATGGAGCTTTTTTAGAAATAGGACTATTTACCATGTTATCAACATTTATCCAGCTGGTCAGAAAATGAAAAGACAGAGAGTGAGAGATTATGCAAGTATGTATATGACTTTAGTAGATTATTGAAATAAGCAGCAGAACTCTCCAATTTTCTTGGGCCAATTCCACAGTGATTTAAAAGCAATGCTTATTACAAAGCATGGAGTTCAAGCTGTGAAATTCGTCTCTTTGCTTCCTGACTCTTTTCACTCTTCCTCACCAGCACACACTGAATTCACTGCTGTCAGACAGAGTTTGTGATGGTGGGAGGGATTTGACTGGACCTGTTTGAAACCCTTTGAATAATTTGCAACCTGACTGAGTATTTGGATTCAAAGTTCAGATCCCTGCTTTTGATTTTTGCCCATACCTATTTGCTGACATGTTTGCTACTGGCCATTGTCAAAGATTTTGGACTAGATGGACTTTTGACCTGACCCAGTACATCTGTTCTTACAGCAAGCGGTGCTTTGCACAGGAAGTTGGTGATGCAACTTCACAGATTGCTAGTTAGGTCTGGACTGGAGTTAAAAATGTTCTTTCCCCCCTATAAAGCTGAAGATGTTTTGCACTTTGGCCACCACATAGATACATCTCTTTCCTTCAGGGACACTCCAGCTAGCTGTTCTCTGATGGAAGATAAGGTCTGTTACTAATACACTCAGCCTCACTGAAACACATTTTTCTGCTTTGGCCCATAAAATCCTGGTTTGTAGATCTTTGGAACATTCTGTCTGGTTTATTTGTTGATTTATTTATTTATTCTTTCTGGCAGAAGAACGGAAGTTACTTATTTGTGGGACACTAATTATGATTTTATTCTGAAGTCTTCATGAATTAGATTAATTAGACTCTGTGATTAAGTTTTTCTGGATTTAAACACCTGTGGAAGGTAAGGGAAAGGATTCTCGAGATGCTTCACAACATTCTTTGGCTATATCAGCACACCAAACAGATCCAGGACATGCAGTCACCCCTATTGTCAAGTTCTTCACACAGTTCTGGACTAGACAGCATTCCCCAGACAGGTTTACCCTACCATCATGTTCATTCCTCACCTGACTTTACTAGTCAATGCTTTCTTAGAAGTCAATTTTTTTATCAGTTCTTTGTTATTCTCTGAACAGTCTTGCTGAGGAAAGGGCAGAATATCTGTTAAATTAATGATTATTTCCTTCCATCTGGGATTTGTGTACTGCATCCAGTTTTGGATTCTCCAGTACAAGAAAGTCCAGTGAAGAGGAATCAGGGCTTTTCTGCTGCCTACAGCTACCTAATGGGATGGTATAGAGAAGACTAGACTCTTCTCAGAGATGCTCAGTGATTAAATTCTGATGTGAAAACCACAGGAAATTCCAACTACGTACCGGAATAGGTTGTCCAGAGAATCTCTGGAACCTCCATCCTTGGAGATTACTCAAAGGTTGACTAGACAAGAACATGAGCAAGCTGGTCTAAATTGACCCTGCTTTGAGTAGAGAGTTGGATTAAAGATCTCCAGAGGTTCTTTCTCACCTAAATTATGTTATAAGTCTATGATTATAACTGAGAGATAAATCTAAGGGAAACGTCCTCTTCTCCCTCGAAGACTATTAGTACTTGTGGTTTCTAAGTGCAAAAAAGCACATATTTTGTTACTTATTTGGACTTTTTTTCCTCTTTATTTACATCAGATATATCTAAATTTGTGCAATTCCACTCTTTCTATATAAAATTCTAATAATTCACACTAAGAAAAGACAATTTCATTGACATTATTTTGAATTTGTATCTCTATCCTTCCCTGTAGAGAAAAATAAAGAACTAGTTCAGAGAACTATGTGGATAATTTCTAAAAGATTTTAAACATGACTACTAATTTTTGATGCCTCAGGTTCACTTAATTTAAATTGATTTAATCTAATTAATTTTTTAAAGATTAGAGCTTGTTATTGTGGCCTCAATTTGCTGTAACCCAATTACTGTTAACAAAAGCAGAAAATACATCAGCATATCCACAAAACAGAAAATGGGTTTTTCAAATTGGATTTGCAAAACCAGACCCTTATAAAATCTGATATTATTTCTGAAAATCTGATAAGTGCAAGTAGGTGAAATCCAGGAATCAGAATAAGTATAGAATATTAATCAACTTGCAATCTGTCTAAATGCCAATAAAATTAGTATGAATCACTTTGACTGTTAGATGAACAGCATTCTTCCTATTCAGATATTTAATGTTGTAAATACAGATATTTGAATCACAAGATTAACCATAGAAATACTGTGAGGAAAAATACCAAAAGATGTGATTTATAATGTTAATACACTGAGCCTGTCTGGTGTGAACGAGATGTTCCTGAAACCTGAGCACAATCATTCTTATTTGACTATTTATGGAGTCAATAAAATGAAAGATCTGTGTCTTTTCTCCAGCCAGATGACCTCATGCGCGTATGGTAGGTCTCAGAAAGGGGAGTAATGAACACAAAATAGTGTTTTTCAGAAGAAAGAGCAGAAGTTTAGAATCTCATTTCGTTTTCAGACTTGAAAAAATGTAGTAAGAACTCATTGGATTATAGCTCTGAATTTATTCTTTCTTTCCTCAAATTCTTTACATTCTTTACCTTTTCAAAAGTAAATTTAAAAACAGAAGAAGAAAGGAACTAACTGGAAATAATTTTTAAATTTTGAATACTTGCAGCTACTTCATGTCAGATAATTCTACATGTTCTCTAGCAACTGGATGTGTTTGTGTTTGCCCAGCTCTGTGTGTGTGTATGTTTGTAAATGCACTTGCATTGTGATGAGTGGCAGGGAAAGAAAAACATAATCAGCTGCAATCCCACAAGATCAGAAGAACACTTACTCTGACATGGCTTGTGCCGATGTTATGAAAATGCTAGAATGTAAATACAAACTATTTTCATGCCAACATCCAGGCCTTTGTGAAAAGTGCTGTTCATTTCCCAGACCTTTCTCTGGAGTAATTTGCAGTAATTTATAACCACTGTGAATAGCCACATCTCCTTTGTGAAGCACACATTTGTTTGAAACATTAATCAGTTCCATGAAAGGAATTGCATTTTTTAACATTTCCCACTGATACATGACAGAATATACACCCATCACTCTTTTCTGTGGTTTTCCTAAAGGGCTGTTTCCCCCCATATTATTACATCAGGAGAATGGAAGGTGCTTTCAACACCTTCTAACAGTAGCTCCAAAATGAGAAGTCAAGAAGACCATCTGCTTGCTGGGCCTTCCTCTTGTTACCATGTTTACATCAACTCCTCCTAAAAACCACCCACTGTTTCTGTAGTAGAAGTATTCTTCACTTGTGGAGAAGGAATTAACTAAAAAGACATATGTTTTTGTTTGATGAAGCCAAACATTTTAATGGAGTTATATATGTCAAACCTTGCTAAGCCAATGCCATTTTATATTACACAGAGGACATCAATTGTTAAGAAAGCTGCAGTCATGATGACTCACTGAGACATTTACTTTTCACTCTAAACAGTTGCCACAGATCAAACAAACTGACACTTCAGTACTAGGTGGGTTTTTTTGTAGCATTGAACTATCAAATGTATATTGAAGCAGTGTCAAAGTCCACTACGATGTGCCCAGGTTCTTTCAGGTATTCTGTTTCATGTTTAATACCAGTTTTACTTATGTGAAGATTTATGATGTTACAAAGAGCTACAGCAATGTACTAAAATGTATACACTATAACAAAGAGAGATCAAAGTAATTTCATGAATTGATCCCAGAAACAGTGTTAATATTTATTAGTATTGTTCTACAAACAATTCACCTTCCCTGGAAGCCAGAAAAGCAGTGGTCTCTGCAGTGGCTATTGTTGTCAAGTACCATTGAAAATAATCTGCAATTATTATGTGTGATTAAGTTAACTGCTAGGTATAGATAGAATCCTAAAATCATAGAATTATGGAATCATTACGTTTGGAAAATACCTCCAGGGTCGTCGAGTCCAACCTTTGACTGAACACCACCATGTCAACTGAACCACAGCAATAATTACCACATCCAGTTGTTTCTTGAACACTTCCAGGGATAGTGACTCTGCCACCTCCCTGGGCAGCCCATTCCAGGGACCACCTTTGATGTCTAATCTGAACCTCCTCTGTCACAGCTTGAGGCCATTTCCTCTTGTCCTGTTGCTGGCTACCTGGGAGAAGAGACTAACCCCTACCCTTCTACAACCTCCTTTCAGGTAGCTGTAGAGAGTATTAAGGTCTCCCCTGAGTCTCCTTTTCTCCGGGTTAAATACTCCCAGCTCCCTCAGCTGCTCCTCATATGATTTGCTCTCTAGACCCTTCACCAGCCCTTCTCTGGACTCACTCCAGCACCTCTATGTCTTTCTTGAAGTGCAGAACATCTCATTCCACCTGACTTGTAAATGTGGTAGAATCATTTAAGTCTTATTTTGAGGGTAGTCATCAGAGCTATTATAAGTATGCTGTAGGTTGGATTAATTTCTCCTACTTATAGGCCCTTGAATGAAGGCCTAGGTATGAAGTAACATCTAGAGCTTTAGTAGACAAATGTGAAAGGGAAAAGATAAAGGGTTGTTTGTGTTTTTCAGCGCTAGTCAGATTCTGGTGTAACATTAAAAATATAGAGCAATGATTTACATTCTTGGTTTGTAACAAACGGGCAAATACCATTTATAAGTATTTGGTGCTTTATCACTCTCATCATTCTTGTACCAGCTCGTACATAATCATTCTAATGGGTGTAGAAAAGTTTTAGCAAAAAATGTGTTCTATTATGGTCTCAGAGGTCACAATCCTGAGTGCAGTGACACTACATTTTACACAGTCAGTGTAAAGGGAAGTGCTTGTCACTTACAGAAACACAGAAAATTGCCCCTCAAGACAGCCTGTGATGCACACATCAAGGACAGAAGTTCTCTTGTCTTAAATTTTTCCAAATTTCAAATAATCTGTTCTTGGACGTTTCTCTGTTTTAAAGTTATTCCTGAGAAAATCCAAACTCCTTTCCTTGGTTGAAGTGTCTCTGAGAGGCTTCCCCCATTTGATTGCCTGATGCTGTGTTCCAGAATTGCCGATCACTTAACACATATGGACCCCAGAATATTAGCTTTGGCAAGATCCCCAGGCTCTTTGCAAAATAAGAATTCACACTTCTCAAGCCAAGTGTAAGTGGAAGGTTCCCACAACACTGGTGAATCCAGACAGGTTCTTGAAGGCTGTTCACATCCAAACAACTGAAGAGTTTAAAGCTGTTGACCGACAATACCGCTTACGCTCCATTCTTGTGGTAAGAAGCAACCTATTAAATTTTCCTTTTGAAGGCATACTGCTTGAAGATGCCAGAGAATTAGAACTTTTCCTAGCCAGTGTTAATAACATGCAGTTTAAGCTGGAGGATTTCAATCTATTCAAGTTCATTATTTTACATGGAAGAAAATCTACTCCTTAGCAACAACTTAAGTATGGTAAAAATAAAAGTTCTATGAGATTTTTTTTTTTTTTCCGTGAGTCCCCTACCTGCTTATCCAGTAAAAACATGCTTTCATCAGTCCGTCTCAATGCTTGGAGCTGGAATTGGTGGAAATAAAGTCACAAGCAAAGGAAAATTATACTCCCATATTGACTTTAATTTGGCTTTAGCAAACCAACCTTTCTTAGTTATATTTGTATCTCGCCTACTAACCCTTGACTCAGAGGCAAATATTAGAAGTACTTCTGTTACTTGGTTTACAACTTAGCAAACACATGGTGCTTGGTTAAAAAATCTCCGACAATTAATTCATGGTCATCCAACAAGGCAAAACTGCACTGAGGTGCTACCACCTGGGAGTCACAAGTGCAGAGCAGATTCTCCCCGGGGTTTCACGGAGGCGTGGTGTAGCCTTGCACAGCACTATTCTGTGGGAGGTTGATTTTAACACCAGGAGGTTCATACTGAGGTTCATTCAGTGGAGATGAAAGTTGCTCAGTGGTTTCTCCTTTACTGATGGTAAAAAGATTTCCATGCGTTTTTTTAAAAGGGTGCCAGGATATCAATCCATTCTTCCACCTAACAATTCATTCTTCTGTCATATGGATTCTGTTTATACATACAGTACATCTATATATCCATACAGGTGACCTCTGACCAGGGTACAGCCTGGGACTACATCAAGGATTTAGGGCTGTATTTACTTTTGTACTGAAATAGACTAAGTCACTGTCAGTTTTCCAAAATATATTCTTCCTTTTCATAAGGAATGGCATGATGATTGCCAACAGAGTATAGCACAAAAAAAAATGGGAGAACATGGGAAAAGTTTGCCACTATATTTTACTTTTTCTTCAACTCATATCCACAAGCCAGGTGGTAAGAAAGCATTAAAAAGTGCAGCTGAAAATATTGTCCTTTGGACAGTTTTGAAACTAAATTTAGCATAGGAGCAGGAGAGGTAAAATATTCATCCTCCAATAAAGAGATTCTTGCAGGATTTATTTTTAGCTAAAGTGTATCTGGGTACATACCTAGCTCTTTATAACTCCATCTAGAGTTCAACTACAGCTTATCTTTTATTATAATGATATTTCACAACTGTAGTAAAAAAGTGATGGTGCAGATTTATTCCAGATACTTTTAATCTGACTGACTCAAGTATCAATAATAGCCTATGACAGGCAACATACACCTGAGTGTGGGCTATGTGACTATGCTTCTTTTCACTATTCTCTTAATTAGATAGATGGGAAAAATTAGCTTTAAGTATAAAATGTAGTCAAGTACTTCTCCTTAATCAGGATCACGTGGATAATGAGATTGACAACAAACATCAAGAAACCACAGCTAAGAGGACTACTGATGGTATTGGGAAACATTAAACCATTAGTAGCTATTCATTTATATGCATAAGTAGGGAACCAATTAAAAGAATAAGAATAGCTTCTGCAGCATAGGCTGTACACACAGCACTCCTGAAGGATTCTTTCCTATGTTCACACGCATTTGTTATCTCTTAGCCAAACAGTTTGCAAAAATATGAAGTGATGTAACTAGCTGAGTCCCTACAGAGAAACAAATGCTTATCTGACGATGATGTCTGCTGGAAAAAGCCCAGCAGGCATGGGTCACTTGCAAATTATAACCTTAGGCCATTATCATCTCATAGCCCTTCAACTGCTTGTGTGAAATGTGTTGATGGTCTCAGCCCAATTCATAGCAGACAGGTGTCCGCATCACTGGAATCACCAGGTGGAGATGACTACATTTTTTCCCATTAAAAAAGGTGATTATAGCTAACACAGTCTAAAACAGTAATATAAAGTACTTATAGTTCCCATAGCAGATGTTACAGAAACTTGGAATCCTGCTCACTGGAGAAAATTGTGCCCAGATGCTTGTACTTAAACTTTATGGTCCGAACTCTGCCCTCAGATGTACACATAACTCCCACAGGTTTCAGGGGGAATAATGTTCATGGATGTCAGGGACATGTCTAACTCCTTTCACAGAGTCCATATTGATTTTCAAGTGCATTGTGGGACCCGTTTTCAAAAACCAGCAGCATGGTTGATGATGAGGAGGATGATAATGCTAGAGCAGCTCATAGAAGCCTCATCCAACATCAGGGCCAAAAGGTAACAAGCATTGCTCAAACACAGGTTAGTGTTTTGTGTTCTGATAAAGCTTAGCTTCAGAGACTGGGAGTCTTCAGAGAGTTTTGCTTTTAAGAATGGTGCAGTAGTCCCCTGTGGAGATTTTAGCTGACTGACTTGTCAGTGATGATGGCAACAAATTCTACTTGTGTATCAGCAGCTCCCAGAAGCTCTAGTTCAAGACACCAATGTGTGCACTGACCTGACCAACACAGGTCTGTTTGAGGTCACGTAATGTGCCTGTCACCATTGCATTTGCATGCTTTTATGTAATAGCTTAATCTTTGACACAGTTAATTTTAACTACTACATGAGCTGCTACACAATCATTAAGGTAAATACATCCTGGATTACTATTTGGGTTTTAAAACATTTGAGCAACTTAAGAGCCCAAAATGAAAACTGTGTTCAAATACAAGATTAAAGTATATTAATTATTCTTTTCTTCATATTCATAATGTTGGAGTTGTGATATGAAGTGCCATAAATTTATCTAACACTGTGTGATTAATCTGACAGCATAATCTGCATATAATGTCCTAAGGGCTGTTATAAAACAAGGCCTTAACAAAAGCAGAGGTTAGATATAATGTTTTTGATGATCATTAATAATGATACACAGGAAAAAAGGATTTCTCACTTTAATGTGGAAAAGTTAAGCTCAGTTGTCTGAGTGCTGAGTGTCTGACATGTACAGCTACATTCTCCCTGTAGGGAAATAGATGCATCAAAATGTCTAATTCCATCCTGAAACATGGAATGAAACCTCCCTGGAGATTCCTTCACCTTTTTCTAATGACTACAGAGTGATTGCAAGACAGCACATTTAAATGACATTACTAATTTTTAGCTTGCTCCTCACCAAGAAGATTATGCTGAAAACATCCGATTAACATGGCTACATTTTCCACTGGGCAAACTAACATCTATGTAGTTACGGTCCTTTAAATAACATCTATGAAGATATGGCCCTTTAAAAAAATTTTATTTCAAAATCTCAGTGAGGCAAAAGCGTGTCTGACATGCATGTGATTCCTCTGATGTGCAGTTGTGGCCCTCAGTTCACCCTCTTCGCTGTGCAAAATGAAAAGATTTCAGTTTTGAGAGAACCAGTACTAGTTATACTACAGAGACTAATCATGGGTTGAAAAGTATTTTAACCATGCCCTAATTAGGCATTAAAGAGGTTCTGATGTATTTTGGAGAATTTATTAATTATTATTATTATTAATCATTACTCATTATTATTTAGTATTCAAGAAAGAAGAACTGACAAACAGGCAACCAAATGAGACAGTTATAAGAATTTATCTTTGTCAAATCGGAACCATCAGGATTGGGCAGCATTCTCCACAGTTCTGGGAAAAAGGCTCATGCGCTCCTGGTCTGAATACAAGCAGGAAGAGAGTGCAGAACCAGAGACCTCGCTGAAGGTACTCCCAGGTTGTCAGGTCTCAGTGTAGCCAATGTGAAAAATACCCTGCTCTTGCATGGGATGGAGAATTGAATGTCTTGTCCAACCCTTTTCCAATCTTTGCAAGATCAGAGTTTTACTTAAAATGTGAAACACGAGAACTGGTAAGAAAATGAGGATTGATACAGATAGGGTACAAATTTATACATAGTACTGGTACAAAGTGCAGAAAATACATGATCATATCAATAATAAAGGAGAGTAAACACAACTAATAAATAATAAATAAAAAATAAATAATTAAAATTGAAAGTTATATTTACCTTGACAGTTCTTAGCAGATGGCCAACCTACCTAGAAGGAAATCATGTCCACCCATGCTAAAGTTAGAGTCTACGGGTGGGATTCTGTTGCCTAAACATGGGCAAGCAGGGGCATTTGAGGTGCCTTGAATTACCCAAAATGTCTGAGTGGAACTGGGAGACTCAGGACTTCAGGGAAGACTCTGTTCGCTTCTGCAGATTCAGGTGAAGGCCAAATAGGACAGAGCTCAGGGCCTAAAATGATACAATCTTTCAGTTTAGGCAATGCAGTCTTTCCCTGAGTTATAAAACAGATTTTGAGTAACTGTTGAGGTGCCCTTATGTACAGCTGGAGAGACAGCAATGTAATAAACAGTAGCAATGAGCCTAACCCTTCTCTTCCACATTCATCAAAGATAAAAAGGTTTGTTTCACTACATATAGGAAAATCAGGTACCACTAATGCTAAATTACCCCATTTGAATAAGAGAGAGGTATTTATTTTAAATTTCTTCAGTATTTTCTGACAATCTTGTTTAATGTTAATGTGATTATAATTCAATATTGGAATGATCTGTAGTTTGCATTTACATTCTGCTATGCTGCTTTTCATATTGTGATTTTAATTTATTTCTAAATTATTGTCAGTGTTGGTCACTACGACTGAATTGAAGAAGCAACACCAATCTTCGGTGACTAGGGAAAGAAGAAGGATTCCTTTTGGGGGACTTGAGGAGTCTGGGAAATGCTGGCTGGTGACATCATGCTGCCAGAACTAATTGTCCTAAGAATTTAAAAATATTGTGCATGTTGATTGCCTAAGTCAGAATGAGTTGCATACGGTGCAGGGCAACTCTGCCTTAGACACTAAGTTAGCAGAAGAATTTCCAAATGCTTGTGGTTCAGCTCAAGTGTTTGTGAGTTGATTGTAGTTGCTTTGAATAAACATAACAAATCCTAACCATCTGTGCACGGCTGTGCAATGCACACATGGACACACACCCACTAAAGACTCACACACACACACATGTATTAATGTCCGCAGCGTGTGTGCCTGTGTGTGTGTGCATGGGTGTGCATTCCCTGGGTGCTTTGAAAAAGATCAGTTTCCCAAAGCTGAAAACAATTACCAATCAAATCATCTGGGAGGAAAAATTTAATCAGAAAAATGTGAATGGTAATTAAACACTGTTTACTTCAAGCCCTAAATGGAGTAATCCCACAACTGAAAAGCTTGTTTAAAAGAACCAAAACACTTACCAATGAAAGCAGCAGTAACTACACCTATATCTGTAACAGGTGTAGCAAGAAAACAATTCATAATGTGGATTTGGTTGACTTTTTTTATGTTGGAAGCTGTGAAAATTTGACATTGTAAAGAGGAAATCTGGCTGTTAGTGTTAAGGACAATATGAAGAAAGCACTTTTGGGGGAACAAAAATAAAATGAACAGGATTATTGACCACTTTTAGAACAGTAAATAACAATATGTACAAAGAGAAATATGTTTAGTAACTATTTTTATTATAATTGAATGAAAAAGGTAGATAATAAATTATATAAAATATTTTTGTCTAGTAGTAATCAATGTTCTTAAATAACAATCAGTGTTAGATCCAGATTTTTTTCATTTGAGAGTTTAAAAATAGCTGCCCAGGGAAGATTTTAGAATCCACAGCATTCTCTTTCAGTGAGTATTTCAAGATTTTGGAAATGTCAGACTGTTGGAAGAAAGATAGTGCCAAGATTGAAAGTAAAAGGAATAAATATAATGATGTTAGTGATTACAGGGTTGTCAGGGGGGTGCTGATTTTAGACAAAAGTGTGGAATTTGTATTAGTCAACCTGATCCATAATAAATTTGAAGAATTTAATTAAAGGCAAATGACATTTGCTTATGAAAATAGATTTCAAAATACTTTGGCATAGCAATAATATTACAGCAACATATTACACTGATGATAAGAGAAAAAGGTCAGTGTTATATATTTTAATTTTTGTTGATGTTCTTTCATTAAGATGGAGAGGACATGGAATCAGCATAACATTAAACAGAAGTAATCTGCCTAAGCAATAGATCCCAAAAAATGATTTTAAGCAGGTGAAAAAGAAGGTAATTTCTTTAAAAAGGATGAAAAATTATAGAAGATAAACAAACAGCTGCAAGTAGACTCTTAATGTGGACTAAGTCATCAATAGCTCCTCAGGTTTGGTGCAAAGCCCACTGGGGCTTTATTTTGACATCCACAATGCAAAGATCCATGAAGAACAATGAGATGGAGTCAGAGAAGAATACCAAGGGGTTGTTCAGAAGAGCACCAAATCAGCTTCTGAAGAACTCACCTGAAACTAAATCTAATAAGCTGAGTTTTAACCATTTGTAGTAAATACTCACATGCAAAAAATAAATACTGTGGAATACTTTAAAATCAAGGGATCCTAGATTTCATCACATACTTTATAGAAATATAAATTCTTTTGCCTCTGAAATATCAAAAGACAAGCTCGAAGTATATTTCCAGAATAATTCTAAATGAATAGCAGTTTATATATCCAGTACTCAATACTTCAGTATTTAATGATTATTTTATTTCATACATTTTCTAAAAGACTAAACCTGTCTGCTTGAGTCACAGAGCCTGAGCCCAAGACTACATAAGAGCTGAAGTAAATAGCAGAAGCAGTGATAATGACTGACGTTTGCATCTCAGCATCAGTTACGGATTTTTGTGGATTGAAATATCTTCTAGGTATGTAACAAAAGGGTAACTGCTTGGGTCACAATATGAGTTCCTGAAAGAAAGAGGGTGCTCCTTCCAGAATGAAAGGGGAGATGGTGCCTTATGTACCAGTAAAAACTACTGTAAGAGTTTTTTATGAAGAGGTCTACACAACAATGAATGAAATGTGCATATTCGTCTGTGAAATGTAAGAAAGTAGGAGAGGAAATGGACTGTAACAATTATTCTTGCACAAATGTTTAAATGGAATCCCTCTCTCCTCACTGAAGTTGTTAAGCAACATCAGCCCCCTGTGTTGTGGAGGCTGTGGAGCCCTGTTTTATTGTTGTCCAAGGTCACTCCTGTAGATCATCTCCTTGTGACAGTCTCATATGTATTGCCTGGGACTTGCAGAAATCTTGGAGCACCCTGGTAGAATAAAAGATTCTTGTATTCCCTGTAATGTGTTTTTCTTTCAGTTGTGAGGACACATACGGACATGGTTGGGAAGGGCCTTATTATTTCATACAATTTTATGTGCCTCAAACTACAGAGATACCCTGAAATGGGAGACAAACATCTACTACTACAGTGGAAGAGTAACAGCCTGTATATTCATTTCAAGACACCCAGTGAAGCGGCAGCTTATATTTGCACATGGTGCAAATTTGGAAAGAACATTGTTTCCAGCAAGCTGTACTTTTATAAATTGCACAATACAGCAAAATGTATGGTAGAAGAAACATCCCAGACCTAAAAGAAGGAGATAATAAAATTATTTTTTCCTCAAGTTCCAAGAGATTTTCGAAATTAGATAATTAGAGGAAATATTTTTTCAATTGAATTACATGAAAATGCTGAAGTACTACATTCCATAAGTTGACAATGCATTGACTGTTACATTTTCTGCAAAGGAAAAGCTCCTAAACTGGATTCAAGGTTTTATCAAATAACTTTGTCTATTAATTGTTATTAAATAGTGTATAAGTCAGGCAAGATGAAAATGAAGGTAATGGAAAGATACTTTTGATGGCAAGGAACTTGCATTTCTTTCAAATTGAGGACAAATATGTATATTTAAATTTTAGGAATTGGAGTGCTCTGAACTTGTAACGTGTTGATGTTTATAACATGATTCTTAGAATGAAATCTGTATTATCACAGAATTTTCTACATCCTTTCTTAAGTGTAGCTCACCTAGAAAGATATCACAGAAAAACAGAAATAATGGAAAGAGCTTTGATTCAGTAGTATGTAGTATCTACTGTCTGACTTCACAAGACTTTCTCTGGAGCTGATGCTTGGAGGGATGGGGAGCATGTGGAGGATTACTTCCTTCAGATTCTTATCTCTACCTCTAATCCCCACACCTTAAATCTATCAGGGTATGTATAGCCTGGGCTGCTCCAGCCAGGCTGCAATCACAATGCATGCAGCTGCTCCAAGTGCTAAGAGTCTACTGCAGGTGATAGAGCACAGACAGCTATTGGGTGTTTACAGCTTTTAAAAGGAAAGATGAGTTAGAATCTCATTTGGTGTAGGTTTTTCCACTGAACATAGCTATTAACTGATTTTCAAATGCCTTTGGTATCAGTTTTCCCAAAGGCATTGTGAAGATCAGATAGACTGGAAGTACCATCAATTTGTGGATCTTGTACGTTCACTATACTGATGAAGTTTAAAAGTGCAATTACTTCATATTCCAACTGTATCACTGCCATCAGTTACTCTAGTCCTTAAAATGCTTACTTGTACTTAACAATAAACAGCAAAAAACTTCATTGAGGATGATGACTTCTCATTTCTTTAACACAAGAAGTGGCATGGAATCCAATTTTTTTGTTTGCATTTTTTTTTCCCAAGGTCAGTTAGTTAATTTTTCAATCGTAAAATCATTTGTGTCTGTGATAGTTTCAGTCTAGGCCTTCCTGGAGACCAGCCTGTAACCAGGAAGGAATTAGGGAAGTGACCAAGGAAGTATTCCATGCTGTTCCTTTACGTAAGCTGAGGTATAAACAAAGCTGGTCGGAGACACCTCTCTCCCTCTTCTTCCAGCAAGGTTTGGGAATGGTGGGTCCCTGTCTCGGCCTTGCTTATCTGGAGCTGAGACCTGCAGTGGCTGCTGTTGTCTGTCACGTGTGAGGGGAGAGTGCTGGGCCGTGTCCGGCCGTCCTGCTTTTCTCAAGGGAAGTGGTGTTCTTTATTTGCTAGTTCTTTATTTTGTTAGTTACCAGGTTTTTCGACTGTGCATACCTGTTTTGTTTTTGTCCATTTTTGTCCCTTTTTGTCCTTTTTCCCATTTTCCCTTCCCCTCTTTCCCTTTTGGGAGCGATTTGGGATTCTTATGTTCATATTACATAGCACCTTAACTGTATATCTGTAATATATGTAAAATATATATATATATAATATAGCTTTTGTTATTCTGGTTTTTTTCTTCTCTTCTGCGAGCTTTTCTTCTGTAGTCTATGGGGTTTGGCGAGAAGCCAACTACAACCGGCTGCAGCCTCTCCCAGAGCAAGACTAATGCTGGCAGTGTTTTCAAGCAGCTCTGCTACTGGTATCTCCACAAAGGATTCCTTCAACAGTAGAGACAAAAAGTACAGGTGAATATCACAGAATCAGGGACTTGCTTTGTCAGAAACCTTGAACCACATCTTGTTCCTCAATACCAATAAGTTTGTTGTTCATTCCCGGCTTTCCTATAAGAAAATTTATGACTAAGGCAAGATCAACAAGTTGAGAGCAACTTGTATTCGTGATTGCAAGTTGGTTTTTTTCCTTATCTTACGTTATTGCATTTTTGTCCCATGGGGATTTCTGGTGGATAAACATGGCTAAAGAAAATTCACAAATATTTTACTTAATGCTTCATGAATTGGTTTTCCTATAACCTACATATTCCATTAAAATGGTCTCAATGTTGCAGCTTTTAACAATGTTTGCTTTTTTAAAATAACTTAAATATTCATGAAGATTTTAAAATTAAATAACTTCAGATTTTTCTTTGTGAAAATTTTTTCGTTTTTATCATTGCCACTAATATTAGTATCCTGAATAGATATTGTAATAACTAGAATAGACTGAAATAGTCTGAAATTTTAAAAATGAAAAGAGTTCATAATTATATTTATTGGTGCACTGAGTTCTAGATGACAAGGGAAATTATTTAGTCTGAACATTTTCCTCAATGAATATGAAAATAAAATAAAAATAGACTCCTCCATTTGTTAGAAATTATCTTATAAGAATCGATGCTGTAATTACAAGCCTTGTGTAACCCTGTGTGCCAGTTATCTTACTGAGCAGAGCATATTTGACAGACGAAGTTGAAGAAGTCAAGCAAACATTTTGCAAAACAAGTCAAAGAACTGAGCTATGGCAAAGTCTTGTCCTTCGGGAGAGGGGAAGCTTGTTGTAAGTATACAGTGTAAATGTTCCCGAGTAATTTCCTTTCTGACTTCCATAAATCACAGAGTACTTTAATTGCGAATGCATTACCAGCAGACCATGGCCTAAACAGGATTATGGATTTGCATTTGTTCATAAGATTAGCCCACGTTTTTGTAGTTTACTTAAGATCCTTTCTAATGTTTTTCTCTTATCTATAAACTACTGATTGCATTTCAGGCTGCTTAATTATTAATCTCTATTAAACAAACATAGTAATTAAATATTACTTGATATAAAACATACTTTTGTTAAACACTGAGTTCATTTTCTGGCTAAATGAAATGAGAAGTAGGAAAGGAAAGACAAATACCGAACTTTTCTCGTTTAAATTTCACTTTTTCCAAGTTCACAAAATAGTTGTAAAAATGAATTCATTTTGCAAACTTCTGATATTTTACAAAGATGTTTCCATCCAATATACAATCAGTCTGCAAGTTCTAGAAATGTTTTTTTAAAGCCTAGTTTGAAATAGGATGATCAGTTCAGATTGCTCGAGTCAGTCATATGGTGTTCATTCTGTTAATTAAGTCATTCTTAATGAATTCTGAATCTAGTCCGTTTAGTCAGGGGGTTTCAAAAACCAATGTTAGTTTTTCAGGAGTCTTTACAATACAGGAAAGTAGAATAACCCGCTCTTCACAGCCATGGTGCATAGAACAAGATGTAACCAGTTTAACTTACAAAGAGGGACAATTTTGTTATATATTAGGAAAAAATTCCCACAGTTGAAGAACGGAATAAATTTTCAGAAGAGGTTGTAGAGTCCCGGTCACTGAAATGCACAAACCTGTAATGGTGAATATGTGGACCTTGTGTGGGCATGTGGATATATTAAATGTGTTAGTAATATAATCTGTGACCCTTTTTTATGTTATTCTGTGATTTTATATCCTTTTCCTAAGCTGCCTGCAGATTAGCCGTAGGACACTTAGTGGTGTGGCATGGAAAGAGGTATGTACAGAAGGATGTGCTGCTTCCAAAGCAGTGTGGAAAAGGAGAGTAATAAATGACAATGAGTAGGAACTCACAGTATATATAACAGATATTGCTTGTATCACTTAACATGCCACTGGTAAATGAGTAGAATTTAGTGATGGAAAGGTTATAAAAACTAGACTAGAAAAACTCACCCAGGCCAGCACAATAAGGAAGGGACACATTCTTGACTGTTCCTTCATCCACAGTGGAAAAGAACAATCCACCTGCAAAAGCGAGTCCAGGGAAAGGCAGACAGTACGCCCTTTTCCAGAAGAAGACTCACCAAATGGTGATGAGAAAATTAAATTTTCTGTCAAGGCAGAATATGTGATAATACAGTTGGATGGAAGTGTCCTCCTTAGGGGTGGTCTGTGTGGAACAGGGAACTGGATTTGGTATCGTCCTTTGTGTACTCCAGCAGCCATTCATCATGAGATAATAATTAGAATTTAGAGATGATTAAGCTAGCTGAAAGCTTACCTTTGCACAGATTGTTTTGCTGTTGTTTATATTTCCTGTACTTGTATATTTTATGGCTTGGATAAGTAAACAATAAAATCTGCCTTAACTCTATTTTATAACTTCTAGTAATAAATAATATTTTGGACATATTTTGGGATCCTGCTGGGTTACAAATTAGCCTACCTGCTACTCTTCTATATCAGTATTAATGCCATCTACTTTCCACAGAGCAGTGCCAGAAGTTCTTGGAGGTCATCTGTTCCAATGCTAACTCATTTTGGTTCCTGTCTTGTGTTGAAAGCTGGTGAAGATGTATTTCAAGACAGGAGTATGCCTTGAAGAAGATATTTCTGGCAACATTATCTACAAGCTAATCAACAAAAATCAAGTGCCTGCTACTAAATTTGCAGGGTCTGCAGGATTTTTTCCCTCTAAATGTCCTGGTCCAAACTTTTAATGTAAATGCTTATTAGTCAAAACAATGAGAGGAGCTTTAAGGAACTGGAGGCAATGCACAGAGGGCCCTGTTAGCACACTGACAGTTAAGTGAAGCCATGTGAAAGGAGAACATTTAAAAGACTGTACAGGACTCACACACCAAAATGAAGTTGCCATGGATACAGTTGTTATGTATACATATCCATCGTTATCGAAAAACACTGTAGAGGCTGAACTTAACCTAAGTGTAAGGCTTGGATGAGAGAAAGGTTGCTGTGCAGAGCAGTGAGGATGGAAGTAAAACAATCTCTTTGGTGAGAGGTATTGATGGACTAGAAACAAAAGCAAAACAATAAAGCAGTTGAGCCAAGATCGTGCACAAACAGAGGAGAACACCTTCACAACAGAACCTGAATGTGTGCAATAAAATACCCCACCATGACAGAAGTAATAGGGGAAAATAGAAAAGGGTGTTTCTTTGGCTCATTGAAATTAGGGTTAAAAATCCTAGTAGCTTCACTGGAGCCATGTTTTATCCTTTTTTTTTGTAAATACTTTTAATCACCTGATTAATGCCAGAATTTCTGACAAATGCACGTGGCCAGAGAATATCTTTTACTGAGCAGTTTTCTTCCCTTCTTTTTTTTTTTTCTAATTTCTTTTTCATAAACATAATTGTCATTGAAATAGGTGGTTATAGAGCTGTCCTTGTGTGCTGATAGGATCATAGAGGAGCTGAGGAGGTACCCCCTACTGGGGGTAGGTGCCAGTTTCCAGAAGATCATTTTTTGCTCTGTAAATAGTTGGAAGGTACATCTCCTGCCACGGGCCAGAGCTTTTGGTATTTCTTCACAGGAGGCCTAAGAATAGATCCTTATATACATGACCAACAAAGTTTTGCATAGAAATTTCAAACTACAAAAAATGTTGTATAGTTTCAAAGTCATCAGTCACCGATAAAAATTCCGGTGATAAGTGCATTTGAAATGTCTGGGACATGAAGAGCTGTTACAGTTATGGGTTGTTTAAGAAACTTCATGGCAATGTTTTGGGCTTACAGTCTCTGACAAGCACAGTCATGTGGCATCTACAGGATTTCAGGAGGACATGAAAATCTACTTGTTTGGTCCATTTGGCCATCCCCTTCTCTTCTGGTGAAGTATTCATGCAAAACACTTTATGAGTTTCCACATTTTTCTCTGTTCCACTAGACTCACCACAAGGCCACACATACTGAAACAACCAAAGAAGAGCATTGCAGCTGTTTCCTTACTGCATACAGAATGTTTTTGCAGGTATTGACCCTGTGCTGTGTTGAGAAATGTGTCTAGACCAGGTTCATCAATTTGGAGCAACCGTTTAGGAGGCCATTGCTCCCAAAGATACCTCCAGGTCCCAGGGACGTGACACTCCCAGGGGACCTCAGCAGACTCCAGCAGTCTCTTCTGCTCAACTTGCTGAGTGAAAATGAGTGAACAGAGGTAGTGGAAACCAGGTCAGTGCCTCACATGTCATTTGGTGGTCTTTCAGTTGTTGATTGCTTTCTCCATTGTAAGGTCTTTGATTTTAATCGGATCATTGTGTGCACATATGGATATTCCTGGTGGCCTAACCAATGAACATAATTAAAAGAAATGATTGCCTTTCACTTTAAGCAAACATCTGGTTTTACTTGAAACAAGATGACTTAGCTGTTTCAGAAACATTCTTGTAACCCTGGATTCACATTTTCATCTTAAAATATATATTTTCTCTGTTCAAGCAGCATGTTAATGTAAACACTATATATAAATGACAACCAAAATTTTCAGAAGTATTTGGTGCTCTGAGCATTAGTGAAACCACAAGAATTATTACATTTTTGATTTGATCTCTGTAAATCTGTTTCAACAGTCACTCTGATTTAAACAATTATTCTGATTTATATTCCAAGAACTATAATTTGCAGAAAATGTAACCATGTGAAAACATGTTTTTGTATAGTATATCTTGGCAACCTTGTTTTGTTGTGATGTCATTGCCTTAGGTTTCATGGAAATACTGAGGGAATAAAAGGAAAACAAGACCCTTTCTTTGAAGTATATCCGCATATCCCCTCTCTCCACCACTAAAAATATTTTAATGTCTTTTTTTCCATAATGACACTGAATTTTCTGCTATTGCTTGACTGACAAGATGGTCAGAAACATACTAAAGGCTCTCATGAAGGGAATTTAATTGAGAGGGAAGGATTTGTCACCTTTCACTTCTCCCTATCAGGTAGGAATCATCATTTGTATAATGAGCTATTTTGAGATCTTGGGTTTCTTTGCTTTCATGTTGTTACAATGATAGATTCTAAACAGTTAAACACAGGCATGTATGCAAGGTACACAGAACAGAGAAAATGAAATTTCAGACCATTTATCAACTACAGAGGTAACATTGGAGCTTTATCATTAAAAGTCTATCTAATCTGGTTTATTGTAACATCTGAGAGAAGATGACTGTGCTTTATTAAACCAATAGCTCTCATTCACTTCATCACATCTGCTCTTTCTAGAAAAAATAAAATAAAATAAATACAAGGTTATTAAGAGTAGCCCTTCATTATAAAAAGCATAAGTTACAGCTACATACAATAGAATGAAAAATGGCAAAAGAAAATGCCTTCATATGGAAACAATCCATCTGGATACACCTATATATGCTATATGGGGATTTCCAGTACTATTAAAAAGGTTATCCCTCGTACAAGATATTAAAAATATGCCTTGTATGATTTAGGGGTTTTAAACATCTCCGGTGTTTTTACTGAAAGAAAAGGAAAAGAGAGAATGGGGAAAAAGGAAAGCATCCCATTCAGAGACATTCCTAACTGGCTTCACATTTTTCTTTTTCCAGCACCAAGAAGAAAACGCATGAGACACAAGCTCATGCATGTCAGATGTGATCATATGCTAAAACAAATGACACCACTTGCTAATTTCATTTCCCCAGCACGTGCCTTTGTGCCTGTGTCTGGCTGTTAGGAGTCTGGGATATTTGGAAACTGCAGATTTTTCTTATCTACTTAGCTGCACAATGAACTACAAGGAATTTTTCTGTTGGGGCTGATTGTGCACTAAATTACCTTATTGTTAATCCTGAGCAATTTAGTTGATTTCGATGTATCTCTTACCTGATTAAGAGAATAGCTGGAGAACTGAGCTACCCTTACTGACCCTGTAAATATCATCAGCCACCTACTTAGCTACTGTGAGTTGTTGTCCCTTTTGCCACTCTCTACCAGGCAAGGGACTTAGACAAGTGATGTATCCTTTGACTAATACTGACTCTTCATAGGATCAGATGATCAGTAGGTATTTTTAAAACGCAATTTTCAAGGAGTTAAAAGTCACAAATAATTTCTGTTTGCTATTAAATTAAATTCATCATTTAGTCTACCTTTACATATCTATTTTTCAATATATTATTATCAAAAAATCCCTTTCATATTGTGAATTGGCAACTATTTCAACTCCACCTTCAAAAGTAAATGAGCAAAATGAACATTGGACATGACCTCAGCACTAGTCATATACTATGTTCTAACTACTGAAGGCAATGTTCTATAAATCTCTACAGCTATATCCATAGATTTGAGTAATATACCATATTTCCTTCAAAATGCCAATCATGGACTATGTCTCTAGTAAATTTGGTACTTGGTACAATAAATAAAATTAATGTTCATGTATTAAGAAGAGTCACTGTAAATCATCGCTCCCTCTTTAAGGACTATTGCTTTAGCAGTCAGTGTAGGAAATGAAGTAGTTTTGGGGAGTAGGAAACAGCAAGAGTTGTAGAGTACATTTGAAACTTGAGTTTAAGCTGATCTCAGCCTACCTCCACGTTAGTCATTTCAAGGTCTACTGCAGGTGGTCTTCACACAGAAGCTCAAAAGAGGCCATTTGTGCCAAAGTGTGGAGCTAGGAGGGGTAAGTGATGGAGCATTCACAGGGAACAATAGAGCTTTCATACTATGGAGAGAGTGGAGAACCAAGCTGAGCAACTTGGAAAAATGTTAGTGAGTAGAAGACAAAAAAGAAGCAAGTAATTTAAAAAAGTATGTAAGAAAAGGAAGCACAGACTTTGTCTCTAGACAAACATGAAAACAGTTCCAGAAGAGACACTGATAAATTGCTTATTTTCTGCTAAAATATTCTTCATAAAATAAGTAGAGTCTAATCCCAGCTGAAACAGCACTGTCAGCATTGACATTTTTTCCCAGTTCTACCTCAGCTGAAATTTATTATTCATTTTAATTGTTATTGCACCCCTGAAGTTTCTCCTTTTTCCTAGTCCCATCACTTTCTCTAAAGTTGGCTTTCCACCCTACTGGAATTTAAAACTGAGGGTTAAGTCTTGGCACTGCTGAAGTTAATATAAGTTTAGCCTCTACAATAAGGTCTGGATTTTACATAGATGTTTAGGAAGTTCTACAGGAGCATTCATGCCTTTACTCAGGCTTTTTTCAGTTAGGTATTAGAGTCTCTTTCTCTCCACTGATCTACAAGGAGCCCAGTTTATTATTTGACATTAGGGACTTACTTTGCATTCCAAAGTGTCATTGATATTATTTCATTCTGAATTTCAACAGTTAAGTGAAAGGGAAGTTATGAACTGAATGTCCTTCAAGTTTTGTGTAAACCTGGGACAGAGGAGGTAGCAATCCCCTCTAGATATGACAAACATGGGGTGAAGACAAAGTGTCTCTCCTATGAAGATAGGTTGTGAGATTTGGGGCTGTTCAGCCTGGAGAAGAGAAGGCTCAGGGGTGAACTTACAGCACCTTCCAGTACCTGAAAGGGCTACAAGAGAGCTGAATAGGGACCTTTGACAAGGGCCTTAGTGATAGGACAAAGGGGAATGGCTTTAAACTAACAAAGGGGAGGTTTAGATTAGATGATATGAGGAAATCAGGGAGTAGAGTCACACGAGGGAACTGACTGCATTACTGAGGTTCTGGGCCTGAAAATTTTCATAACCTATTCTGTGTGTAAGATAAAATTCACTCTTTCACTGTTTGATTTTTAGGGCTTCTGAAATTTGGCAGAGCTCGTCATGGATCTGAAGTCTGTTTCTACTAAATAAATTAGTGAATCAGTGACTAACATTAGAACTAAATCAGCATGAGATTACAATGCATGCAAATTGCTGCCACTGCAATGATATGTGAGATTAAAACAGGTATGCAGAGTATTTATAGGACTGATGGAAGCATTTGTGCCATTTATTGTGTGTTTAATGATCAAGTAGAGGGCAAAAGTAGCATCGTGCTCTGTGACATGTTGTGAGAGGGGCTTTGACATTTTGCTACTACAACGCACAAGTCTCAGGTTTGGAATGCTGCCCTGGTTGGAAGAATTGACATCCTCACCAGCTATAACATGGCTGATCTACACTGTCTCCTCTTCTCATTAAAGCCATATATACAGCAGACATATGCTTATACTGGCTTATTGCCCTCTCATGTAGGAAGGGGAGTGTGGAAGAGTGTTTTGAGACACTCATATGCCTGTGTGCATGCCAGCCTACACGTATAATATTCCTTGCAGAGCAAAAATTACACCCTGCATTCTTCACAAAGGTACCTATTAATGTAGAATGTCATTGAGCCATTTAACACTACAAGGCAAGCAGAGGCTGAGAACATCACAACTGTTAAGAATACTAGGGCACCGGTGGAGAAGTGGTAGGAAAATGAGGAGAATATTTGGTTAAGGCCCGCAGCAGGCAAGTCACAGCTCCCCCGCATCCCTCTGTTTGCGTTGATGGGCACCAGTTGCGCTCACAGGTCTGCACACCAAATTCCCCTCCTGGGACAGGAACGATAATTTATTTGACAGCACCGTGTGGAAGCTGTGCGGCGGTTTCACTTTCCCCTTCCACAATCAGCCTTTTCCGTTTGTATGGGAAACAAACCACTTCTGTGAAAATTCCCCAAATCTCTGGGTGAGTCAGGCTAAGCTGGAGCACATTAGCATTTCTCCATCAGAGTTAACTGGAACCTAGACAGGCTAAAGGTCAAACGAAGCAAACAGTGATCTCAAACTCCCAGAACAAAAAAAGAGAAACAAGAGGACAGGTATACTGTCTGAAATATTACCAGGTTAGTTAATAAACAACTTAAATTTTAAATTTGGCAACTTTGCTCAGTACTGTGCAAACATAAGAGTTTTGAAACATTACATTGCGTGAATCAGTCCCTTTTTTTTTCTGATGATGTTATAAACTCTTTCCCCTTGTGAGTGAACAGGTCTGCCACAGAGGCCTTCTGTCTAAGTATCCTGAAAGATATTGCATATATCCTTCTGGTTCGCTCCTTCAAGACCTGAAGAGACTACTGTGACCACATTGTATAGTATGTTACAAAGAACACTATTAAAAATTACTGAAGTCAGGCCTGAATCAGTTGTGTCACCCACATGTGAGCTCAGGCATAATCTGAGAAGACCTTCAGTCTTGAATCAAAGGATGGAGGGTCTATCCTAGAAAAGCTGTTTCAAACATAAATTGTTCTGACCATGTGAAATATTTGTCTCACTTTTATTCTAAATGTTGGCAAAGATTTTTTAGGGTGGAATAACATTTGCACTACAAGTCTTTATTTCTCAGGTGAAATTGAGCTTTTCTAAAGTGGACATATAATTTTGTGTCCCCTCCATTGTCCCTGAGATGTGCCAGTCATATACAGTCCTGCACACTCTTTTGCTAAATTACAAGCTGACAGTGTGCATAGAGACAATTGCAGCACTTAGATTTTCTGTTGTCTGTTTAAACTTATTTTAAATGATGAATCAACCAGGATAACAATGAAGTCTGGAAACCAGTTCCTGGCTTCCAGAACTATTCTACTCAGTCCCAATTCCTGCAACTATGCATTTGCATATGTGCCTAATACACACATAAATCTATATGGTAGACATATATTTCCACATCTCCCCGTCAATCTTACCATCCGAGGAGATGAGGCTACCTAGTTAATTAAACTGCTGGACTGATTTGAGCTCTGATTCGCCAATGGTGATATGGGGATGATGGAAGACTTCCTGAGGTGCAGGTTGATGGAGAACTTCTGTCTTCTTTAAGCTGACTTCCAGCCCAAAGAGCTCAGCAGCATCTGCAAAGCAGGATGTTAAACGTTGCAGAGCTGCTTCTGTGTGGGCAACAAGGGCGGCATCATCAGCATAGAGCAGCTCCCAGACAAGATGGTTTAGGGTCTTGGTGTGGGCCTTCAGACGCCTTAGATTGAACAGGCTTCCATCAGTACGATATCGAATGTAGATACCGTCCTGACAACAGGTTGGCAAAGGCATACAGTGCTTTCGGAAAACTCCACAAAAGAGTATGGCGTAATAAACATTTAAAGAAAAGCACCAAGATCAGTGTTTACAGAGCCATAGTGTTGTCTACTCTCCTATATGGTTCCGAATCATGGGTCATCTACCGGTACCACCTGCGTCTCCTAGAACGCTTCCATCAGCGCTGCCTCCGTACAATCTTAAACATCCACTGGTCAGATTATATGACCAATACATCTGTTCTTGAGCAAGCAGCAGTCACAAGTATAGAGGCCATACTGATGAGAACACAGCTGCGATGGGCAGGGCACGTCTCAAGGATGAAGGACCACCGCCTCCCTAAGATCTTACTCTATGGTGAACTTGCCACTGGCTGCCGCATGAGAGGAGCCCCGAAGAAAAGATTCAAGGACTCCCTGAAACAGCATCTCAGCCTTGGCCATATTGATCACCATAATTGGTCTACTCTGGCCTCCAATCGGGAGGCCTGGAGACACAGCATCTATAACGCAGCTGTCTCCTTTGAGAACTCATGCAGGATCACTCTCAAGGAGAAAAGGCAACGCAGGAAGAACCGTGTCTTGTGGAATACACCATCTAAGGAGTCTTTCTGTTGTGCCTTTTGCAATCGGATATGTCTGTCACGTATTGGCCTCATAAGTCACCAACGTGCCTGTAACAAATGTGGATAAAGCCTTTCCAAATCTTCATTCGCGAAGCTCAGCCATGATGATGATGATTTCCACATTCATTAATTTTCGTATACATATAATATATATATAAGTCCCTACATATAGTAAATTATATTTAACATAAAAAGGGCCTGGCTGATTCAGACCCTTCCAGTCTGGCAGAGGAGCATCATCTCTCAGACCAAACCAGGAAACATTTCTCACTCACCTACTTTTTTTGGCCTTTCTGCAGATACCATTATAACATGCGTGTTCAGAGCTCCAGGTCCTCCTTGTGTTCAGGTTTTGGGTTGGGTGACTGCAGAAAATATGAAGTTAAAACACGAAGTTAAAACACCTTGGTTTTTCTGAGTCTTATTCTTTTTGTTTTCTTTTCATTGTGTCATGGTCTGCTCCAGTTTTTCTGTCATCATCACAAGTGCACCAGGCAAAAGTAATGAAACAACAAAGATATTTCAGAAAATGCAACAAATACCTCTCAGGTTTCACCCTTTTGGACCTTTTTGGACCCCCCTTTGGACCCTACCAGTGTTGTCCTAAACTTTTGATTTATAAAAATCAAGTCCCAAGAATCTGTTCAATTCTTAATTAATAAACTATGACTTTGTGTCACCTATTTGGATTTGATAAATATAAATGAACTCAGAGGTAATAAACCTGATCAAAAAAAGTATTTTACAAAAACTGAAGCAAAATGAAGCCTTTTTACAGAGGATTATTCAAGAGAAACTTATGCTGACAAAAAATTAAAGTACAATGCAAAACTGAACTTTTTGAGATACATTAAACGGCTGCAAATTTTATATATTAATCCACAGAATATTCCATAAAACAATGGTGCCCTCTTTAATGAAATTTTATTAGAGAAACAGACCTGTCAGGGGAATACATTTTTATATCCAGTTAGGTTTTGCATTTAACAGGTTCCCGCTTTGTATATTTTTCTGTGGTAGCTGCTAAGTAAAATATATATACTCTTGAATGTTTGCTTACTTCTGGAATGGGAAATTTCCACACAATTTAGTGATTTAAGAACTGATTCTAATCTAATAATAATATTAAAAAAAACACTTTTGGGAATACTCAATGTCACTCAGTCTGTTGAACAACAGCCTTTGTTCATTTAGGGCATCATCTAGTTTCCAGAGTCTTTCCAGAGTTTTCAAGGGGGGCTGAGCTGCACCCTGGAGCCACCCGTGTGCCAAATTGCTGATCTGACTGGTGCTTGGGCTTCATTAGACCTTCTGAAGAATTGCTCTGGGAATTTATCACCTTTCAGTGATTACTCAGTCACTCTTTCTCATTTTCTTTAGATGAATAATAAAGGAGCCCAATAATCGAGGTAGTCAAAGTCCAGGAAGAAGCACAGGAAGGCTCAGATAAATCATCATGTCACTGCTCCTTGACAAGCTACAATACATGAGGTGCTCCCACTGACTGTGAACATACTGTTAGCACATGAGAGAATGCAATACTCCTGAGTAGCAAGTTTGATTAGGATTTTGCAAGCCAAAGAGCAAGCAAAAATCATTAGTTTCTTCCCAAGAGCAAACAAAGTTCATAAATTTCTTCCCAATTACAATAAATCAATACCAGCAGCTTAGACATTTTGTTTTACCAATTATGCACAGAATAATTTAGATTGGGGGTCGTTCCGTCCCGTCACCTGCCCAAAGCAGGGCTGAATCCAAAGCTAGAGCATATTGCCATAGAATCAGAGAATGGTTTGGTTTGGAAGGGATGGTGAACTACAGTTCCAGGGATGGGGCATCCACAGGCAGTGCTTTTTCCAGTGAAATTTCCAGTGAAATTTTTCATGGTGTTGGTTTCTAATCAACAATTATCATATTGTTGATATGCTGTGCTTTCTAAAACCCTACCTTGATAGATAAAATTGTTATTTTCAGCCTCTGGACTGAAACCCAGAGTTCAACCCCAAACCTGATACAGGGTTTCATTTAAAGATTTTTTTTTTCTGAATGATTGAAACAATTAAAATTTTCTTCACAACTTGAATCCACAAGCAGAATTCCAATCTGGGTGTGTATTATGCATTATTTTAATAGCAGAAAGTGCAGAAAAGGTAAAAAATCCTAGTTCCAGATCATTCCTCAGGTTAAATCAGTATTTTTTCCTTTGACTTAGTAGATTAGCAACTTTGCTACTCATCTTTGACATTTTTCACTGAATTATCCTCCTCTTCTGTACTATCCTGTTCAGCTATGAAAAAACAGAAAAGTCGTTTCCTAACAGTTTCACTTACAGTGACTCCAACCCTTTTATCACCTTTTAAAATGATAATAAAAAGTCATTCAGAAATTGTCTGCAAATACCTCCCACAGTACCTGATTCAGAGCAAGGTAATTAGAAAGAGCGATGGCTATTTCATGGAGATCAGAAAGTGTGGATGATGCCATCCATCTTCACTTTCTAGGTTCTTGAAATACTTGTTCTGTAAGTAGCACTTTAGCTGTGTGGAGGTATAAGAAATAAACCCAAGTACAGGTGCTGCATGTTCTCTGTATGAAAAATGCAAAATGTCACCAACTCTGTAGCTGAAAAATGTCACCTCATCTGTTCTCCTTTGAGATTGGACCCAGTTCTAGATGCATAATCCTTGGCAAGATGTTTGCCTTAAAGCTTAACAGAGTTGTAGTCTCTGTCTCATAAAATATTCTATAAAATCTCAATGAGATATTGTAAAGAGGCCTAAAGACACCCATTATACTTATTTCAAGGTCTTTTTACACTAGCCTAGCAGATATAAAATATCTGTAATACAAAGGAGAATACATGTACTGGATTCTAAAGCCTTTACTTTGTAGAGGATGGCACAAAGATTCTTTGTCAGAGTGCATAAATCTCGAATAATTCAGTTCCTTTGCACAAAACTTACTGGAGCACTCCAACACAATGGTAGAAGCTACATTGTACCTCAAGAATTTCCTTCTGTTAAGGGATAGATCAGTATTCATACTTGCAAAATCCCTTTGCCACAACATCACAGCACTTTTCCTGAGGAATATATGTACAAAGGGGAACAGAGGAAAAGAAGAAAGATATTTGTAGAAAAAATTCCCTACTCAACATTTTCTAGTCGTGCATACATTGGTTTCATTCATCTGTACCTCTGCTGAAGTTGAGCCTTTCACTGAAACATCTCATTCTCTTCACCGCTTTATTTACAGAGAAAGAGGAGCCTTAGACCATTTGGTCCAGTTTTGTTGAAATTTTTTCTTAAGTGATTTTTCCTTAAGAGTTTGTTTTCATTTCTTCACAGAAGACCTACAGCATGTGAGATGTTTGGTTGCCAACAGAGAACCCTGATTACCAAAGACAATGCCACTATAGGGAACAAATATACATTTTCATGGTATTTGGCTCAGTGTCTTCAAGAAAGAAATAAGTGAGCAATTCTCCTTGGGCCTGTCAATATAATGGAATCCCCAAATAAGCTCAGTAGTGAAAAAGGTCAGCACTTCTCAAGGCAGTGAATGCAGAGAACTGGTTGCAGCTTCTCTTTTTAGCCCTGTTATATGGTCAAGAGTTTAAAGCAAACACAATATCAGGAAGGGGAAGAGACACAGACAGGGTTGGATTCAAGCAGTATAGGAAGGGAAGATGTGTCAGTCTCTATTCCGTGATATTCTTCACATTGAGGGTAACAATACAAAATGGACAATGAGCATTTGCTAAGTTTTGTGGCTATGTTTCATTTTCATTTCTTTCTACCTTCTTTCAGGTTTTGTGCACCTGTTACTCTGACACAAAACTTCTTTAAGGGTGAGTGGTAGGAGACCAAGTTGTACATCTAAATATATATATATCTAGTGCTACTCTTGGGAGTCCAAGTATGGTGGGTTGCCCCAGGCCAACAGCCAAATGCCCACCCACCTACTCAGTCCCTCTCCCTCAGCAGGATGGGGAGCAAAAATCTCACAGATCAAGATAATGACAGTTTAATAGGGAAAGCAAGAACTGTGTACTCAAGCAAAGCAAAAAGAGGAATTTGTTCAGTTTTTCCCATTGGCTGTCAGATGTCCAGCCATTTTGATGAAAGAAATATTACAGAGGGAAGACAAATGAAATAAGCATACAATAACCATGAAAATCTGCCTTCCATTTCTTCTCCTTTCTCCAAGCATTTATTGCTGAGCACAGTGTCATATGGTGGGATCTCTCTCTGGGCAGCTGGGCTCAGCTATCTCAGATGGGTTCCCTCACACCCTCTTATGTAACCCCAGCCTCCTCACTGGGGGCAAAGCATGAATGGAAGACTTGCTGCTGTTCACGCTCTGTTCATGAACTGAAAAAACACCATTGTGTTATTAGCACTGTTTCAGCTGCCGATTCAAAGCACAGCACCACACAGGTGTTATGAGGAAAGCAAGCTACCTCCATCCCAGCCAGTCCCAAGGTACTCAGAGGAGCTTGGCATGTAAGACCTGCCAAAGCCTACAGCCTTCTGAGGCAGCAGGTAGGATGCCCTGAAACACCTAAGGCAAAAGTAAATAGCTATTTTAGGCGTAGCTATGTTATGTGTGACTTTGTCTTGCCTTTATGTCCTTCCTATTAGATTTTTTTACCTCCCATGATGCCATATTGCTGTACTGCAGAAATCCCTGATTGATACTACAGTTGAGTGAACAAAACAGCTTTAGAACATAGCAAGCACTTGTTCGGAAAATGTACATTCAGGTATGTGGACTTTTCTCTTGCTAGCCACTGATAACCATCTTTCAGCCCAGTTGAGCCCGTTTCTAATCCTGCCAGAGGTATTGGTATCATATACTGTAGATCACTTATAGAGGCCATGTGTCTTCCACAGCAAATTTCAGGAATGAGAAATGAGGTATACAGGGAAAGAAGTATAAAGTGGTAAGTAATTTCCAGTCATGGGACAGGACTTGGTGTATTTAGCACAGAGGGCCACTTTTGATGTGACATCTTTCTGTTGACTCAGTTAGTGCCTCTGAAACGTGTGCTAGCAATCAGATAGAAGTCCAGATGCTGAACTACTTTTGGCACTCTTGATTTGAACTGTAAATCCATGTAAACATTATTTCTAGTGCAGAATTTATTTCCTGTAAACTAAAGAGGTGAATGTAACATACATTAACAGAGAATTATAATTCTTGACATCTTTTTACTGGCTGGTGGGTAGCATTTTTGGCTAAGTATTGCTTCAGAAAGGATTTGAGCAAGTTGTACTTAAGGAGCTTTTAATAATGAAGAAAGAGGGCAAGTGGACTTTACCTGTCTAGACAACTGTATCTGCATAGGGTAATCCCATGTGGCAGTATAAAACTCTGGACACACTTAAAGTGCATGTCAAGATTGAATCTCAGAAATAAATTTGATGTCCATTTCAGAAAGAGACAAGTGTGGGACAGTCACCCTTGACTTGCCCATGGGTATCTGCTGCTGCGGAAATAGAGTAACTTCCCCAACCAGCCTGTCCCACCCTTCCCTGAATGGGATGGCTCGGTTTGCTGCAGGTAGGGGAATCACTGCCCATGACCTCAGTAGCGAAACTCTCACATCTAGGCAGGCCCTTGATTTGAAACTGTTTGATAATTTATTAGCATCTAAATGCTGTTGAAAATCACATAATTCATAGCTTTGGCACCAGAGTAAATGTTAAATGGCTGGCAGTAGGGTTATCTTCAGGGGCATGAGTGGTGTTTCACACCTAATCATCACTTTCCAGTGTCCTCTGGCTTGATAATTGAGAACTGAAATATGGAAAGGTTTCAGAAATATTTTGGAAAGGTAATTACCTAGCTAACAGAAAATCAGGCTATAATAAATCCTCTTTTCTGTTCTTTTGCAAGTGTTCTCTGCTTTCCTATTTTCTGGAAACAGAAATTGGCAGAGAAAGGGTCAGTTTTTCTTAAAACAGTCATGTCTCGGTGCTCTCTCTTTCTGTGGAGAGATTTACTGCAAAACATAAACAAAAATGATATCACATAAGAAGAGGTACTCGGTAATGGCGTGTGACAAGTGGGTGGCGGAACAGTATGACAAAAAATGGGGAGATTTCTTTCTTGCTATTAGCTCTGTCCTTTCTGTGGGGGAGCTGGGTGATGACTACAGTAATAGTAGATCTGGGTTCAGGAGTACAAAAAAGACCTGAAGGAGACACTACCAAGCCCACTGCTGCTGTAGGCAATCCCATCCAAGAGATCTGCTGATGAAGTTATAAACTATTGAGGGAAGGTAGAAACTATTTGCATTCCACTCTCCACCTTTCAACAGTGCTCCACTTCCAAGATTAATAGGTGTTTCTTTGTTTATAACTTACTAGCTGCATTTTTTTTATAGAGACTTTATAACCATTTATTCGTCTGTCAACATTTTCTTCAGCTTCTAGTAGATTTGTTTTCCTGATGTCTGTGTTGCTCCTATAGATTTCAAAATAATTACTTATATTTTTAGAGCTAGATCAACAAGTTCTAGACTGCACAGGTGCTGACTGTGGCTTCCTATAAAAACAGGCCTTGTTCCTGTCACAGATCAAATTAATCTTTACTGAAGATGGAGATTCAGGAAGGTTTTAAATAACCCCATCACACATCTCTATCCAGCTGCTATTCTTTGCATTCACTGCTGTTCTCTACAGTACTGCTGGAGATATTCCTTGTTGTCTAGTATCCTATGTTATGGGAATGTTGCTATGAGAAACTACCAAGAGAAATCAGAGGAAGAAGCTCCTGGAAAGACTGGTGGTCCACTGGGACCTAGAGGAAATGAGTTTTGAGCTGGTAGGTTGGACGGCACCTCTCTCACAGTGAAGATTAATAGGATAACCCAGCTGATAACCCTACTGATTAAAGGTAGCTGAAAAGGGGATTATCAACAGCAAGGGACTAGTTCATCCACTTGCTGCTTTCAGCAAGAGACTTTCTGAAGCTAAGGAGGAGTGAAACAAATAATATGGAAAGTCATTGTGTTGGTAAAATAGGAGCTGTAACGTGGAGAAGGAGACATTTTGCCACCGCGCTGTCCAGGTCACATACTCAGTAGTTTCCATTATCATTACTGCTGATAAACCCTGTGCCAATGGGACAACCAGAGCTCCAGAACTTGTCACATTTATGCTAAAATCTCTTAAGGGAGCAAGTGCTTTTCTGAAACCTGGATTTTGATGCTTTTTATTGCAGAAGTCGCAGTATACAAATAACTGTGATATAAAACAGAGTAACAATTCAGAAAGAAAGATGATACTTTAACTAAGTTATGCAGTAATACTCACCCTTCCAGTCAGCAAGTTTTAGGCTCTAGTGATGAATCCTAATATTTCCATTTGGACTGATATTTGACAGCATTAGAAAAAATGGTGATGTCAAAAGGACTACTGTTCCTGTGGCTGACAAGGAAACCATTTTGTATAATTGTTTCAGCCTATAGAAGAGTGTAATTCCTTTGGACATTGCTGAGTTTTATTTTCATAAAAGTGAATAAATTATCTCAGTCCCCTGGATCAGAGGATGTTAAGTTCAAATCCTGTTGCTGGAATAATCACTACAAAATACTTCAGTGTTGATTCTGCAATTTGTGGGTAGTTTTGGTGGGAAAGGCATTTTTCCAAGTTTGCTCTCTTGATGTGTTGAAATTACAGAAAAACTGAATTCTCAAAAGGGTGGCCAGGACAGTCAAAATGGCAATTGGCTGAAATATGTGCAATAAAAAGTAGACTAAATTCAATAAAACGCTACCCTGCTGTTAGATTTTCATCTCTACAAAAAGCCTATGACAACTTAACTATATCTAGCTATTTTTATGATTTTTAAGGTGTCTCCCTTAGAAGTCCTAGGGAAAGAATCCATAAGAGTGTTAAGAAATCTCACACTGGGTTTGTGCAGAATTTAAAGATGTTTTCTTGTGAAGTTTCAGCTGACTGATGGTTATGGAAAATCATGATTAGTCATATCAAAACATCTGACCCCCATTACTTTATTCAATGTGGACTTCATTTGTGCAATTCACATTTCTACCAGGTTTAAATTTCAGATTTATTAAATTTTTATTTTAGTATTAGTTTTGATCAATAAATTATTTGGAAAGTGAAGATAAATTCTCTACTAGTTTACAAAATCTTTGCAGAGAAAATAATCGATAAAACAGTGCAGAAGCACAGAAATAAGAAACCCTTACCTTTCTAGTGACTAATTATTCCTAATATGTGATTACATTATGAAAATGTTTCTTTTCATGTTCTTCTAGTCTGTTCACCTTTGTCCCTGCAGAGCCAAAAAAAAGTATTTCTGGATTTTTAGAAGTTTTGTAAGATATTTCTCGAGTGCTTTATTAGAAATGTAACGTTATTGTTCCCAGCCAATGTGGCATCACAACTGTGAACCAACTATAGTCACTTCACCACTCTGCCACTCCTCACAGCAGATGCAGAAAGAACAGCAAATGAATGTCAGTCACTTAATTTGATATGCAGATTGGACTTCTGACAATCGTTTACTTGGGTTTTTTAAGACAAAAATAGAAATATATTAGCAAAAATCATTCTAAGCAAGATACAAAAGAAAATTATGAGAAAATTCCCGTTGCCTAGCTGATGAGAATGCAAAAAAAAAGCTCGAGTTAACCCTTGGTGGTGAAATGATGAATTAACAACTGCTGGGAAAGTTACCCCTGCTGTGGGTAACTCTAAGTGGGTAAGAGTACGTGGGCCTGTATTTAGATTAATTTTTCCTTAAGTCTTTAAAAGGTGGGAACAGGTAAAACGGTGCTTACCAGCACTGACAATTTATTTTTCATCGTAACAAATGACCTTTTTGCACCTTATTCATTTGGCTGTTTTCATGCTAAGCAATTCTTTTCGTGGACAGTCCATTCTCAGCAACCTGCAAGATCAATGCCACTAATAGCGACAGAGAATCACAGAGGTTTGAGTGGTGAGTAGCTCACTGTTTTGTTATGATTGTAGCTAATTGCTCTTCAAGCTCTGCTACTTCAGAGAGATTTCACTCTTAGGGTCTCTGAACAGAAATCGGTTAGTTTTGGCAGCCTCTGGTCTGCTGTGTAACATTCATCAGTGTCTTTCCCCGGCGTTTTAAAGGCAACACTTACATGTAATGGCTTTGCTGTGAAACAAAACAGAGAAGAAGTATTGTGGTGTTGAAAACACATTTCACAGAGTTGTTACAGTTTCTTTGGAATGATGCCCTTTATTTAATTAATCTTTCTGCATTTTGTTTTTGCATTTTCCATCACCTTTTTATTATTCTCTGAAGGACTTGGTCCCCAGAGCTGGCTGGATTAGGCTGTGGTGCCTTTCACCTGGTGTGTTTCCATGAGCCCTTCATGGTTAGCAGTGTGGCGTGCAGGCCTACTGTGAACGATCAAATGATCTGTTTTCTTTTCCCTTGAGGTGAACCACATTCGCTTGTATAAGAAAGCAAAACCTCCACAGTAGACCTGAAAAGCAGCCTACTGCTTTGGAGAGGGCTCTAATAGGCCTTGATGTAAAACGCTGACCCCTGTTAATGGGATTCTATTGCCGTGAAGCCTCCTTCAGACGTTTATTTATTAGGCATGTATTTATTATATAAGTAGGGGATGCCAGCATGCTCTGCTGGATTAAAGCTAGTTGAGCTTCATGATTATTCTAGAAAGATTTATTTTCCTCTGAACGCAATTACACACCAGTCCAGTGAAATGAGCACAGTGGAAAATCTCACCCCACTGCTTTGATGGACTAAGCTGGTGCCATCCACAGTCTGCAGACAAGGACTAAAGAAACTGGGACGTTTTCATAATGTCACTGAATGACAGCTGAGGTGTTAAGTAATTTCTGTGGTAGACAAGCACCTGGAAACAAAAAAAATAACTTGTCTTTGGCAGAGCTGTGGCTGAACTCATTGTCCGGGCTGGGATTTATCCAGACACCTCATGGCTTTGGCTACATCTAAATAAACAGCTTTGAATGCTGACTTAGAGGTATTAATGGGTTTCTTGCATCATTTATGACTATGTGTAGTGACAATTGTGCTGCAACAAATCCACCACATAAATCAGGTGTGTATCTTGGCATGGAAGACAGTTTTTAGGTGAGGACAAGAAAAGTTGCCTCATAAATGTCAATAAGATACTCCTTCCATCAGATGCCAGGAAAAAGAGAAAAGCCCCTAGCAATACAGCAGGGTTACCATCCATGCATGCTAATGAACTATCAAGAAGTTACTGTATTCAAAATAATGTTTCATTGGCACTAATATGCAGACAGAGAGATTAAAAATTAAGTTGGCATCACATTCTTCTATTATATATAGGGCTTATATACATCTGTGTGTGCATACTTGTCACCTGACAACCTAACTGCAGTTTATTTAAATGGTTTGGTGGATGATGATATATATTTAATATTTGGTTCAAACTCTATTTGCAAGCTAAATACTGGCTGAATATAGTTGTAGTGTAAGATTGATAGAAAAGTGAAAATCTTTCTACGTGAAGCAGTAAGATTTTCTGCATTTTTGTGCCTGATAGTGTGGATCCTCATTACCATAAGTGTGTTGGTGGAGAGGTGGAATCACATTAACCACACCTAACCAGTGACAGTCACATACGAAAACTTGTTCAGCTGCTGATTGCAGGATTGAGCTCTTGGTTTTCTGTGTAGCGAAGTCTGCATGAGCTCAAAGGCTAAGATGTTTTTGGGAACTTAAAAGAATAATTTCTATTTATTTTGATTTAGAATATTGGCAATTTTGAAATGAGGTTGACATTTCCAGTGCTACTCTGAGTTCTGAAATATAAATCCACCTTGTGTGTTCAGAGCCATTTAAAAATTAGAAGCCTCTACACCCCCAACAGTCATTTGAAAAAGACTCTTCCAGGGCACAATTCAGAAGATGCACCACACTCTGGAACCTTCTCTCCATCCACTGGACACAGGAGGAACATAAAGACTTGTAGGCTCCTCTGACTTTGTTACTGAAACTAAATACCTGATGTAAGATGACTGAATATGAGTTTGAGTAAGAGGAAGCAGGTAGGTACTTAATGAAAGAAAACCCAGACTTTATCTTGGCTTCTTTTTGTCAATGATTTGATAATTTTTTTACTGGCTTATAAGAAATACTCTTTGCAACATCTCATTTCCAGGTTCTGTTCTTCCAAGATCAGTCTGTGAAACAGACATTCAGGATACTTAATGCCAGTGTCTAGGCAGTTCTTTGACCAAGTTAGGGCAGCTTAACCAAACTGGAGCTGCCTTCTTAGGGAAACCAACACTACAGATCCTTGCTTTGGACTTACAAACACATTTCTGTTTTTGAAAACATGAGTGAACAGTCCATCAGAATTAATATTTTGCATGAATAAGCCTTTGAGAGACTCCCAAGTTCTAGCTCCCAATAGACCATTACCTGTGTCTAACAAAAAAACCCACCAAAACCAAAACCAAAGCAAACAACCCCAACAAGACGTCAAGCCACAAATTTGCTGAAAAATAACAACTTGCCACACAATCCAGGGTGTCTTGTTCAAGCAAAAAGAAGTGCCCCTCTGGATGCTATGATTTCCAAGACCTTATCCATGGCAAGCAGAACTATAAGTTACACTTCCCTTACTCTAAAACACCTTAACCAGCAAGGGGTCATTTCCCCTCCTGGGAATGCACTCTTTGTGTGTGAATTTCAAATGAGGAGTAGTTTGAGCGAATATATTTGCTTAGTGAATGGCTACAAGTAGTCATTAGAAAATAAACCTGTGGGAGGATGCATGATGGATGTGCTAAAGGCTGGAAAAAGTTCATTTGGGTGGGACCTTTATTTCTGGCTATGGTTACTTCTGATTTAGATGATGATATGATCATTCAGGTGCTCGAGCATGTCCAAAGGTGCTGGAGCATGTCCAAAGAAGGGAAATGAAGCTTGTGAAGGTACTGGAGCACAAGTCTGATGAGGAAACTGGGGTTGTTTAGCTTGGAGAAATAGGAGGTCAGGAGGGACCTTATCTTTCTCTCCAGCTACCTGAAAGGAGGTTGTGTTGAGGTGTGAGTCATTCTCTTCTCCCAGATAACAAGAGACAGGATGAGAGAAAATGGCCTCAAGTTGCACTAGGGGATGTTTAGATTGGATAATATGAAAACATTGCTTCACTGAAAGGGTGGTCAGGTGTTTGAACAGGTTGCCCAGGGAAGTGGTTGAGTAATTGTCCCCAGAAGTATCTTAAAGATGTGTAGATGTGGTGCTTAGGGCCATGACTTAGTGGTGGACCTGGCAGTGCTATGCTGATAGTTGGACCCAATGATCTTAGAGGTATTTTCCAACCTTAATGATTCTATGATTTATGAATTTGGTGCCCAGTCAAAGCTGTGCCATTGAGTCCAGTGTCCCATGAGTTCATCAGGATGGCTCAGGTGCAGTGGTCCAAGCTTGAGCAGTATCCACCCTGTAAGGAAAACACTCCTCATGGTTGAAACCCTGCTTTATAACCTAATGAAACATGGTAAGAAAAGGGTTGCTGTAATAAAAGGTAAAGAGTGAAAACAATCCTGAGTACTCAGTAAACCATGATTTCTGTTTTATCCTTTTTGGCAGCCTCGTGGTTTGGTTTTCTCCTATATTACCAACACACATAAAACTCAGGCTCCTGGATTTCTGGTGTATTAGCTGTTTTTCACTGAGAGTTAGCCTGAGTTGTTCAGGCTGTATTTACCTTCAGTACAGCATCACCTGTCCCCTGAGCAGACCCAAGAGGCTCAGCTGTGATCACTGTCAGTGGGGATTGTTCAGTGTTATTATTGCAATCTAACCCTTGGAACCAACCTTGAGCCATCCAGCTCCTTCACCCTTGACTCTCTGCATGCCTCTTTGCTTCTCAAGTGCTAACAATGGCAGCATTTGGCCAGGCAGATGGTGCAGACTGGCTTACTCCAAGAGTTTTCTGTTTATGGGATAGTTTTCTCTCACGTAGAGGTATATTCCTTGTCATGGATGCTCCGTTGCCTCTGGTGGTTTCTTGGACAAAACGGGTTTGATATGAGGAAGTTGTTAAAGTGTATACACTTTGTGTGATATGAATGTTGTTTCAAACCCTATTTTAATGATGTTTTTCCTTCTTAAATTTCTAAGCACAAATGTTCTAAATATTTATGTATAGGATAAAAGCTGTTTTTAATCAGATTCATAAATACGTCAAAGCCTTTCTACTTCTGATCAACGGTTATACTTCCCTTGTATCTGCTTTTCTTGTTTTCACTCACCCTCTCCTTAGGTCATTCAAATTAATATTGACAGCATGATAAATTCCTCCAAATTTGTATTTCTCTGCCTTCCTCCAAACCAACATCTTGAAAGCTGAAAGAAGAGTTTGATTGTGAGCAGAGCTGTACAGTTAAAAATCTCACCTTGCATAGATACAGAATAAGTCTGGTCCCCCTCCCTTCTGTATCATTTGTCCATTTGCACTCGGAGTAAGATGCCTTGAGGAATCAGGTGAAGACAGAACAGAAGTGGCAGACACATTGACATTGTGGCAGCCCTTTTCCCAGCCTCACCATAGGATGTGCTGCAGCTCCTAGTGGAAGTAGCAGTGCCAGGATAAAGGGTATTTGGAGTCTGCGTGGAGCAATAGTCATTACGGCACCTGCTGGGCTAATAGACAGATACAGAAACAAAAACCTCCAGCTAAAATGTCATGCAGTGTAAATAGCATTAGACACACATCAAGAGATCTCCTTTTGCTCTGTGGGTTTGCACCAATTCTGCACCAATTCTGCTGGTTGTAATTTTCTGTTGGTTTAGTCACAGTGGTAGAAAAGTGTTTATAGAGAAGCCCTTCATATTGAAACACCTCTTATGAGCACTATTATGTTCTCATTTGGAAGAAAAAATGGATATTTTATAGCAAGCTTGACAACAGCTTTTCCACAGTAATAATCAGATGGCTTTTCTGACTTATCTCAAGTTTTGGTGCTGAATGGAAAAAGACAAGTGAGACATTGTAAACAGTTGTCTTTAGCCCAATTCTTGCACCTTTTTCCTTTTTTCCCCATGCTGCCCCATATTTGCAAGGAGTCAGATCATCACCATGTTCTCCTTTTGTCTGCAAATCTCATGAATCTATGATCTATTTTTCTGCCTTGGTTTCCATCATATTTAGTTAAATTTATGGCAATACGGTGTTGGAAAAGGAATCTTGCAAATAATAAAGTGCTTCCCAAAATCACATGAGGATTCAGTAGGAAGCCTATTAATCCAATGAGTTACTGAATGAATTAGCATTCAGTTTTGAAGCGGATGTCTCAGATGTAAAACAAAAGCCTGAGCTGAGCACAACATAGGTATGTGGTAATTCTTAATATGTCACTGGTTTTCACTGTGCTGAAATACAAGAAGTTAAAATTACACACATTTGTTGAAACATAATTGAAAGATTGCACTGAATTACAAAATCCTAAATTTGGTATAAAGCAATTAAAGTTTCCTGATGAAAACAACATTCGTTACAAAGTTTTGATTTTAGTGGATGTGTTACCAAACTGGAAACCAACAAATTACTAAACTTCGCATCCTTGTCCAGTTTCCGGTTTCTTAATTGCAGGCTGGCTGCTCTTCACTTTAGGAGGAGATGGCATTTCTCGCCCCTGCTTCCTGTTTACTTGCACAGGGTTTCATGAACTACCCTTCATTGAGACCCGGGCCCAGTCTCACATCACAGGACCTATTTAAGGATCAGAGGCGGTAAATTAACAGTATCACACTTTTTGCTGCTCTGAGGAGCCAGAGAAACATTCTCAGCGTTCTCTGCTGTGCAAGAAGTAGAACTGAGGCCTTATAATCTTCCTGAATGTGGTAGAAACTCCTTTGCTACAGGTTTTCCTGCTATGTAATTGAAATGTTTGCCTCAGACGAGGAATTTGCTTCCACCAGGCACCAATCTATCCTTACATGCCAGACTGGCAGCTTCCTTTGTTGTTTTGAAGAGGCTGGAAATTCTTTCAGGAATTCTTTCAGACCTGTGGGACTAAGCCTACTATTTAGTTACTTTCAATTGTATCTTTGTGGGATACTGAAGGTTGAACAATGCCGTTTCAAGGACCCAATTCTCATTCTTCTTTTCTTCATTATTTCTTACGTGCTGCCAAGTCATAATTGTGATCCTCTTGCAGTAGGTGTTCCTTAAACATGGGCACAGTTCATCTTCCAAAGAGTTTGTAATTTAGCACAAAGACTCAGTCAAGGCAAGATTAAAGGAAAAAAACTCAGAAGCCAGTCACTTGGACAGGGTTGATATATGTTATGTCAGGTAGCACCAGCTATTTACTGAGATGTTTTCAATTCCTTTTACAAACTTCTTGCTAATTCCATATTAATGGTTAAAATCACAATATCCTCGTGCATATCCACTTGTTTCCTTCTCCTACACCTAATTCATTGACAGATGTTTGTGAATATCACAGACGTCACACTGAGTTAAATAATATGGACAAAAAAAAGCAAAAATTCAAACTCTTGTAAAGGGGGCTCCATCTGACATCCTGTCAAAAGATTCATTCCCTCCCATCAGCACACATTATCAGGACAATAATAATGACTGAATGCCCAGGGATCAAAACACTAAACATTTCTTGATGGCATATCACAAAAAGTTTATTCTGTCCAGGTTCTGTGTTCTCCTTTGGCACCTTCAGTAGAACGTGGCAGATTCCAGCTGACTCAGTTGGGTACTTGCCATGATGCAGAAGTGAGTGACAGAAATGATTTTTCAGCTTTTCTCAAAAGAGGTAGTATGGAATGGGCGATGGAGACCAAGCAGAGATTGGTGGGGTATGGAGAAATTAAGCTTTAAAAGTTTTGGAGAAGGTTTGGAAGAGACTTTATTGTTGCCTGTCATTATATAAAAGGGGCTTATAAGAAAGATGGGGAGACTTTCTACCAGGGCCTGTAGAAAGGAGAAGGGGAGAAAGGAGAAAGGTGGGAGAAGGGGAAATGGTTTTAAACTGGAAAAGGGTAGGTTTAGATTGGATGTAAGGAAGAAATTTTTTTATACTTAAGGGTGGTGAGACACTGGAAAAGGTTGCCCAGAGAAGCTGTGGATGTCCCATCATTGAAAATATTCAAGGTAAGCTGGGACAGGGCTTTGAGTAACCTAGTCTAGTAGAAGGTGTCCCTGCTCATGGCAGGAGGGTTGGACTAAATGGTCTGTAAAGATTCCTTCAGACCAGGACCATTCTGTGATTCTGTCTGCATATCCATTCATAAATGTTCATCTTGAAGCTCCATGACCATTTGTAACATCAGCATGTAGTGGACAACCACCGCAAGGAAGAAGTGTTGGATATGACCCCCAATGGATGAGGAGCAAGAACCCTAAGCTTTGTAGTTACCTGCGTGGTGGTTTCTTATTCAAAGGGCTGGGCAGCTTTCACCTTCTTCTGGCTTTGGGCTACTCAAGGTTGGTCTCAAAGGTCTCTGTGGACATTACCTCGTTGTGCAGACACTGAAGTGCGGCCCACTACCAGTCACAGAGGCTTTGCAGTGTGCATTACGAAACACATCAGATGTGGGAAGAGATAATTTGGCTTCTCATATTTGAGAAATAAGATTTATGTTGTTTCCTTTTCTTGTACTTTTAGAGAAAGATGAGTGCTAACGTCTTTTCTCTATCACCTCATAAGCATTAAGTAATTATCCAGAAATGCACTAGAAAAAAAATCTCAAAATGAACCATGACCAGGGACAATAAATAATATAATAAGGTGCTTAATCATGCCGTGGTTGTTCTGATCTGTGTAAGACAGAGTAGATAATCAGAGAGATGGACAAGTAATACTTTAGCAGTGACATATTCATATATATTCCTAGAAATATAGGAATGGAAAGCATGTTATAAGTGTGCTGTTAAAAGTGCCCAAAAGCCTGCTCATTTCTTGACACCATATGTCTGTTTCTTGTATTAAAGAGTTTGGAAACATTGTTTATGGATTTTGCATGACCATGAATGCCAAAAATAATAATCCTATTAAGTTTAGTCCAAATAGCATGTAATGAGATTCAGAATGATATGTTAAATACACATTCTAATAATGAAACTCAAATTGCTTTACAAATAGCATCGGAGAACATTAACCTATTTTGATTCTAATAATTACTTGCATCCTGTGTTCCAAATCTATTCAATATGCTTTTCGTAAGAACAAATATTTGTTCTACTAATTGTTCTGCAATTCTCCTGGTTATTTTTAAAAGGCTAAAGGGCTACACAAGACCAGCAGTTGTCTGTTAGAATAAGATCTGGTTGGTTTTTTTTTACTTTAATCATCTTACAGTATTTGAAGAAATTAGGTTCTCTAATACCTCTGTCTTTTGTTCAGATTTCAGTTGTCTGTGTTTTGTATACTATCATTAAACTACTTTTCAAGTGAATCTTTGCCAGACTAAACATAATCTTTCCTCACAGGACATTCCATCTAAACCACATATGACCACTGTAGCCCTTTCTGGGTTGTCCTAAGATGTGGACTCTTGATTTTTACGCTAGGCACTATTTCTACTTTATATATTAATTCTTAACTATTAATATATTATCATCATATCATATTATGAGTTAGTAAGGAGCTATCAATACATTTTTGACTGCAGAAAAATGTAAACTATCTATAAAGAGACCATATGGTTTAAATGTTTTAAAACATTGTTTTAAAGTAGAGACAGAACAACTATGAATGGGAAAAGAACTCAGCTTTGGTTCACTTCTGGCTTCACAATGAAACAGCCAGGGATCTCAGTGGGTATTAGAAATGGACCAGAATTGTATAAATGCTACTTTATCCACCCCTTGAAATATTTATTCAGGTTTCTCTCCTTAAGTTTTTTACAGATGTGAAGTCGATTAGTCTTCAGTCTCTCTGCCACAATCTCAAAGACCCAGTGTGTGGCCTCCAACACACGGAAAGATGACCAATGTGCAAGATGCACAAGGGACTTTTCAGATCTGAAGGCAGCAGTCTGAAAAATAAAGTACCTGGGGAAAGTGTGTCTTCTTTCCACTGACAGTGAGATCAGGTTCAAGGAGAAGCTAAGCATGAGATTTAGATACTAAGACAAAAGTCAGGGAGACAAGAACCTCCTTATCTTCATTTTTCACCACAATGTATTTGTATTTTGTTATTTTAAAAAGATACATTAATTTTATTTTATACCATACAAATGGAGACTTTCTGAAGACCACTGTAAACTTATAACTTTTTGATAACTTCACCTCCTTCTAATTTCCCTGCATCTGACTTAAAGAAGGAAAGGAGAAACTGTCAGACAGCAAAAATGCCCATTGCAATGTCCTGGCCTTAAAAATATCCTATGTTTTAATGGAGAATCCTTTTTTCCTCAGCTGAGTTGCATGTAATTCTTTTCACATATATGGAATAGTCCTGGGTATTGAGTACAGCTGGGATTTCTGAGTATAAATACAACTTGACTGCATACCATTGAAACAGAACTCAGTTGCTTGGAGAGTCTATTGGTGAATTCCTTAAGTCTCATTAATCACGTATGTGGTGACACTGGAGGGGGCTCTTTACTTTTTTATTTTTCATTTGTCTCTGATATTCCCCGTTTATTACAAAATCCCTTCCTGTGCTGGATTTGTAATGTGGCTATTTTCCAATACAGTTGTATCCTTTCACTCCCAAGAGGAGCCACCCATGTGCGAGAGCTGGGAATCTGGAGTTTTTGATGAATATCCTTGTTCGCCACAGAGCAAAGAGACCATGACAGACCTTGGAGATGCTTGACGGTGTGGCCCACTAGGAAGATCACAATTACAGATGGAGTTTGCTGATTCTGCTTCCACAGTCTTGTTCCAGTTCCCCCTGCAGCACAATGTGTCTGTCCCTCTGCTCTTCTATCCCAAGGAATTTGTGATTTCTCTTTATAAATATGCATGTCTAATTAGGAAATTTATTAATTAATCCTCTTTGCAACACATATTCTGTCTTTTTATGTTAATGCTGAAATGAAAGTTTATAAAGTAATTTAGGTACAAAGATATCTTTTAGGGTCAGGGCCATGATTGCCTCATGGGGTCCAGCTACCAATCCCTCTAACTCATCCTCTTTCTCTTTTCCAGTTTGCTCACACCTCTACTGCATAAACAGACTGATAATTTAACGCTGCAACTTTACCCTTAAAAGTCTCTAGTATAGGTTCCTCTCCTGTGTATGTGCAGCAGCACATTGTGGCCAAGTGCTTTGAAGTTAAGTGGTTCCAGGCAGCTTTTTACACGAAGGTGATATGCTAGATATGTCTGCAAATGGTTTTGCAGAGGGATTTCACTTTGTGTTGGCAGTGTGGTGATTGACAATACTCTGGAGGTCTGCAGTGTATGCTCTTAGTATTTTACACTTGGGACTCTGAAACTCCATTTGATTCAATGTGCAGGGAACAAATTTTCAAGTGCACATCAAAAATATCACTTTTTGAGTTCCTATTTCATTTGTCCAGAGAGGTAAGAGCTGAACATGAAACCATCATTATCTCTTAGGAGGCACCTAATGTTCTTTTGCTAAGCTACTTTGATTAGCTACAAAGATACTTTGATTAGAAAAATGTGGCCTTTCAGAATAAAAACTGTGTGAGGGTATAGGGACCAGGTCAAAGTTACAGATGCACAAAAACTTACTAATCTTGGAGAAAGGAAGGATAAAGAGAAATTTTAATTCTATTTTGAAACATGCGCTGACATATATGCAGCATATGGAATGTCTAATCATTACTCATACAAAATTAACAGCACAAATAAATTTATAACAGGACTCACAGAGTCTGACACTTCTTTTCCTCATTCCAAATAGTACTTAGGTGGTGTTTCTTCTCTTCATTTGATGTAGCTAATTCCCGTTTTGGTTTTGCGGTAAGAATTTGACATAAAAGAGCACCACTGCTGTGATTTCTACTAATTGTCATGTTAAGTAACTTGATGCTAAGAGCTACCATAGGTGTTAACAAAAAATTGCTTCCAGAACATAAATATGTGTTGCCAGCAGAATTTAACCTCAGGCTGTAAGAGTAACACTGAGACATGAGGAGGTTGAAGTGGAGTTCTGCCAGATTTCTTTGTGCAGATTTTGCAGGTGTTTCCCTAAAAAGAAAAAGTTGATAATAGATACGATGGCAATTTCTTCCCTCCAAATGATAGCATGAGCAAGTAGACTTTTTGGCATGAGTTTTGACTAGGAAATAATTCTGATCTCCTCAATATTACCTAAATATATTTTTATAGAAAGCATAAGAAAATTTATGTAAAAATATATTATGTGTCAAAATCCCTCTATTTGATAAATGAAAAATGTTAGTGGCTGTTCCCATAATGCTTTTTGAAGTAAAACATGGGGAAGAATCAAGAAAATGGAAAAGGTAAATACTTCAAAATTAAAACATTTGAAATAGAGAAGGGTTTGTTGTTGTTTTTTTTTTTTAAATCAGTTCTGCTTGGCAATTTCAAGAAGATTTTGCTAAAACTTAACCTGCTGACTCTGCAGCCTGGGAGGGAAGATTACTTTCCATAGCCTCAGATGCCAGGATCAGTCCAAGCAGGCAAAGGACAGTCCCATTTTGTCCTTATTTACAGTAGTTTCATCCCCAAAGATGCTAGCTGAAGTCACACTGTGGTAGAGTGCAGAACTGTGGGGTGGCTTCTTCTCTCATTTGTAATGGTATAAATCAGCCAAAATCAGTGGAGGTCTGAATGAGAAATGGGAGCAGGTGGGAGTTGGGCTTCCAGATGCATTCCTCTGCAACAGCCCATAATATTCATGACAACAGAGCCAGATGACTCAAAATTGCTAAATTCAGACGCTGAGGGGTTCGGTAAGACAAATATCCAGCACTTTGCACAGACAAACTCTCATGCCTGGAGAGACTGATATTTCAGAGTAGGGTAGAACAGGTAAGATTGGCAGCTGAGTGACCCAAGTGAGCATAGATGTGGCCCTCACTGAACTTAAACTTCACGCTGTGTCCATTCACCCAACCCACCCATTCAGCCTGAGCTGGCACACAGAAACAATAGACACCTCAGCCCACTTGAGTGGAGTTATTTTTATTGAGAAAAGCAGGATACAGTTCAAACCCCACTGTAATTGCTGAGAAGGCTCCCATATATTTGCATGCTATAAGACGAGGAGTACAGAAATGGTTTGCTTTGGGAAATGGCATCATTGCATAAATGTATCCTGGAGTGAACCAGCTTGGAAAAAACAGTCTCACAGCAGTGATGTTCAAGTGGGATCTTCCTCTGCACATTTCCATCTATTCCCTCCCTGCCCCGCCATATATGTACTGTAAAAGACAATTGAACTCAGTGTTGAAAGCTTAAAAATATTGTGAGAAACATTATTCTTGGAACAGCATATGTATGTGTTGAGGGATGAGAGTGAATGTATTCCAATGTGGGGTGGTTAAGGGGGCTCCAACCACATTTAAATTAAGGCCAGATTTAGGCTCAGCCCATGAACTCTGATGGGTATCTGTTTCCTGTTTTCCAAAGCTAAAAGCTGAAATGGAGGACAACTGACTGATGGAAAAGAGGGAAAGCAGCTTGTTTGCAATGTTAGTTTATGTGGGGTATGAATGAAACAGGTTAAAAATGGTGGGGCTTTATTAGTAAAAGAGATACACTGAATAATTTCCAAGGTTTATTGTAAATGCAATCACAGCTTAACAGCATTTTGAACTGTGGGATCTGCAAAGCAAAGCCAGGCCTGGAGCTCTTGTCTATGGCCAGGTTTCTTCCTGTCTGCAATGAGACAACAAATATTAATCTGTGGCAGAGTCAAAGCGTAAACTCTGCTAATTTTTCCGTATAACCTTTTCACATCACTTGGCAACTGCCTATTTCACTGAAAAATTACTTTAAGAATAGACTAACAAGGAGATTTAAAGATCTTTTTTACAAGATCAACATATCTGGCCTCTATATAAACTCTGAGAAAAAGAGTAAATAGAGCTGTAAATCCTTTCACTCTTTTTGAATTGAAATTTTAGCTTTACTAACCTAGCCATTTTTCTAGTTTTCCTCTTCAAAATATGACAGAAGTACTGCAAAAAGTAAGATGATTTTTCTTTGTTTAGAAAAAAAAATCTGTTGAGTTCTTTCAGATGTTTGTTTTACCTTTTTAAAAAGAAAATTGATTATGAGTGATACTGTCAAAACTTGCTTGTTTTTCATTTTTCAAGGTAATTTTACAATGAAAAGTGTTCATAATGCAAAAATGTTGGCCAAATATAACAATGTAATGTTTGAAAAGTACCTTTTTTTAAAAAAAGTAATGCCACTGAAGATGATCAAACAGTCCCTGATATTCCATGCAGCTCCTTGGTTTGCAGTGAGTGGCACAGGAAAGAGGACTATTAAAATTCAGCTGATATTCTAGAACAGCTCCTGTGTCTTATCCCCAGGGCTGCAGAAAAGGAGAGCTTTGTTGCTGCTAAGAGACGTTTTAGCTTGAGTTGTGTCAAGTTAGGTAACTTCAGGACTTAAAAAATAAATCTCTTGGGCTCTGCTGAAACGTTTTTTTCCCTGCAATTTCCTCCACAAAAGAAAGGACAAAATAGAGTGGAGCTGAGAATTTGCGTCATGCACAAGTTCAGTGAAAAGGTACTTTTTAGCTATAAGAATCAGCTTGTTGCCAATTTCCGTCAAAATAATTCCCCCGGTTAAATCCTGGTCCTATTTGAAGTCATTGTCCAAATGCTCATTGGCTGCAAGGGGAGTTCAGGATTTGTCCCATTCAATTCATTAGTGATGGTATGAGCCCCAAGTAGTATTATGCTTCCTTTAAAGAAAGAGAAGCTCCTACTTGCTGTTTATATATACTAACGTTATTTCTCACACGTTTATTGTGTTACTCTCCTTAATTTGGTGCCATGCTGAGTCCCTGTGGGATGCCACTCAAACATTATGTCAATGATCTCAAAATTGAACTCCAGTGCTTTATTTTACAAATGGCTTCTAGCAGATGTGTGGCACACTTTATTAACTTAAGTACCCATTAGTTGAAAATTTCATTAGTTTGGGGGAAAGGGATCAGTTTCGTCAATAGATCTGGTATGGGTGGACCCTTTGTGTCAACCTGACCCATATCAAAACGGATTATTGTTGTAAGTGAGACAAGTGACCTAATGTTCTGCCTATTATGCACACATGATCTATAACCTTTTAAAATACTAGTGTGGGAAAGGAGCACACTTCACTGCATCCCCAAACCATGGATTCTTAACAGGTGGCAGTCCCTCTCTTAGCAACGTTTGCCATGGGCTGTCTGCGTGAGTGTATGAATTATCAGGGGGTACAGTTTCCAACCAGGTAACCAGGGAAAAACTGGGATGGAGAATGAAACCAGGATAATGAACGGCCAAGCAGAAGTTTTAATGAGTGCAGGAGGCAGGCAGTGGACCTGGGTCTGTAGTGCCATCCTCTGACTGACCAGTGTATTTCCACCAAGGCATTTCATGTGCTGTCTGGATCTTTTGGGCTAATAAAATCAGAGAACTAAGGCTGGATGTGGTTGCAGCAGGAACATATGGTACATTTTACTCCACAGTTTCAGTGTTTTGATGCTGTTTGCTCTTCGAATGATGGCAGCAGTAGTTTCCAATGCATTTACTTGATCTTGTTTTGGAAACCACTTTAGGGCCAATTTGAAACTCCAAGTGAAAATATTTGGCAGGACCACACACTGAAAGGTGCACTACATAACCCTTTGGCTGTTTTGTGCAGCAGCTCTCACACCTGCCCTAAACTCATTGACCTTCTGAAGAGGGAAAAGTAAATCTGTCTGGAAGTGATGAATCATAGAATCATTGAGGTTGGAAAAGACTTTTAAGATCATGGAGTCCAACCATGAACCTTAATACTGCCAAGTCCACCTCTAAACCATGTTCCTAAGTGCCACATCTAAAAGTCTTTAAAAAGCTCCAGGGATGGTGACTCAACCACTTCTCTGGGCAGCCTTGTTCCAGTGCTTGACAACCTTTTCCGTGAAGAAATTTTTTCCTCGTATCCAACCTAAACCTCCCCTAGTGCAACTTGAGGTCATTTCCTCTTGTCCTATCACTTGTTACCTGGGAGAAGAGACTGACCTTCACCTGGCATAAACTCCTTTCAGGTAGCTGTAGAGAGTGGAGTGATAAGGTCCTCCCTGAGCCTCCTTTTCTCCAGGCTAAACACCCCCATTTCCCTCAGCAGCTTCTCATGAGACTTGGGCTCCAGATACTTCACCAGCTCCTGCCCCTTTAGGATCTCCTTCTTTCAGAGTATGTAGCCTTCTTGCACTCCTTTGCCCTTCAGGATTGCTTGCTGTTGCAGGGAAAGTCATACAGCTCACTTCCCCTGAGCTGCACGCTGTGGAGTGGGAAGCAAGAGTTAGGCTGAATGAACTGCCCTTTCCGGGAGAGGTCGCTCCAGCTGCCATCCTAAGGGCAGTCCTTTCCTTGCTATATATTCTACACCAGAACATTGGTGATGTGATTAGAGGTGTGAGAAAACTGGGGAGATACCAGCTGGGGTGAACTGATCTTGTTGGAGTCATTGACCTTATCTGCAGCCAATTCCCCCCCAGTAATATCTGGGCATCCCACAGATGGGACTGGCCAGACAGAACTGACATGGAAAAAAGTCTTGTTTTCAATGTTGTAAATTCGAGAAGCAAAGGGAGGGTGCCCAGTGTTTGTAGAGAGAGAATCAGTCATGTTCATCTTCAGTAATAGAGGCACATTTTTCTGGAGCAAGACACTTCCCTCTACCGTAAATTAAAATCAAAGGCAAAAATATCAGTTAACTCTAATATTGAAGAATTTGAGATAAGCAAACTTGATTTCCTAGTTTAGTGGTGGCTTCTTCCTCCTTCTGCGAGCTCTGATTGACTCCCAAATTTTATTTTTGTCAGTCAACTGAACAGAGAGAGCTTGTCTAGTTGCTTCAGGACCTCACAGGTATGTACTGACTTCTCTAGGAGATGCAGGTTAGGTACAGAAACAATATGTGCCTTGGCCAACACAATTACAGTTGGGTTTCTCAGATTTTAAGTGGTTGTGGGACACTTAGTCCACTTTTAGTTGCATATGCTTGTTTCCCACCTCTGAAATTTAGTTTAATTTGCCTCCTACAGAAAGTGTTTTCAGGTAGACTGAAGAAATTTAATGAGAGAATGAGGTATATCAATTCTTATTGATATGTCAGATCATCATAAATCATGTTCTGAGTCAAACCCATGCTAGTGTTATTATGCTTAATCTTCTGTCTAGTGCTGAACAGACAAAAAACTTGTAGAGGTTTAATTGTAGTCACCACTTCTGCCGACAAGCTGAGGTCCTCCCTCTCATAAGTCAGGGAAACATGCACTCAGTTGCTTCTTTAGCTGAGGTTCATTGCAGTAATTTCGGTATATTTTGCTGCAAAGTGCTTTCTCACAGACAGGTCTCCCATGATACCAATATGAAGTGTACACTATATTCTTTCCCCGTTTCCTCCGGAGCCCAATATATCCTTTGCAGCACTTTCAGCTTGAAATGAAGTGTATGACCTAAAGTCTATAGAATAACATGAATCACTGTACAATAATTTATAGGGTCACCTCATAATTACTATTGAGTATAACATGACTCTGTTTATTGGAACATGTACCTGAGAAAGGCTATTTTTGAAATTTTTCTTGTTTGTTCAAGACAACATTGCTCCAGATTTGAATGGATTTATTGATACCACATTAAAACTAATAATTATCAAAGCAACTGGGAGAAAAAAATTTTCAATAGTAGAAAATTCCTGCTCCTGAATCTTCCTTGCAGGGATGCGGGGAGCAATCTGTGATCCATGGCTTTTCTGTGAAAGGTGATTTTTTCCATATCTAAAGAACAGAGATCTGCTTAAGGATCGGTAATAAGAATGGACTAACTGAATGATAAGAAAGCATGTTAATATTCCAAAAAATCATGTTTTATTTGGAAGGGAAGCACGTTAAAGCAAAGAAGAAGCCAACAATTTAAAGGGGGAAAGTTATAATTTGGACTTGTTTTCTAGATTTCCAGGTTTCTGCATTTGCTGTCCCTAAATTATAATTCCCCATGGTCTTGTCCATGGGAAACATAGAAGCAATGAGGGATACAACAGGCAGTGCTCAAACTAATGCGAGAATCTTCAGGCAATTCCAGGAGAGGTGATATACAGGAAATCTACCTTTGGTACATGTTTGTGGGACCAGGACCAGAGACCTTGCTGACTTTTACCAAAATTTGCTGGGTTAAAAAGCACCAAGACTCTTCACACCACAGTGGTGTGTGCAGAAGCTTGATGACCAGATAAAATCAAAGCCTGTGCAATAAATATAAGTGCTGTGCTTCAGAAGCCCAACTTGTTGCTCTTCTGGTATCCAGGATCTCTTAACACCATCACACATTCCAGATGTGCATTCCAGACTGCTCCAGTTCTGAACGTATGTTTGGCTAGACCAAACATGGGGGGTTTTATTCCAAGTAGAGATGTATTCATTTGCAGTCATCAAAAAATGTATATTTATGGAGGAAAGTTTGGGTGCAGCATGCCAACACACCAATTATGAGTGTGTAGAGTAAAGAAGTACTGTCAGGCTGCATATGTTTTAAATATATAAATTCAGAGACCAAAATGCTTAGGGACAGCAGATGGATTAGTGACTCGGTCAGAAAACTATGGGTACATGTACTCTGGTAAATTAAACAGTGTCAAGGCACGGGCACAGGCACTGGAACTTCTTCATCCACACTATTCAATTGTTAGAATAGTCCTTGGTGTGGTTTTGGGCTTGATCAACTAACGACCTCCCAAACAATTCTTAGGTATGTCTTGTGAGTTAGTTCAGGCCAGGGACCATTGCCAGTAGGCAACATGCAGGCAGCTGTCCTGTGCTAGAGGTTAAGAGAGTTTAATATTATGGATGCGATCAGCTTGTTCCAGATGGCTTGATGGCCCTGACACTATTTAGTTTACTAATATAGATTTAACCTTTGGGTTTTTGTACTCATCCACTTGGACCTGTGACTCACACACACCAAACAAGCAGCTGTGGTGATTTAAGATGTTATTGCACCTGAGCTCTTTGTTACTGGCTCTTGCTGGAGGTTGCTGAACCCACTGTAGAGCTGCCAAAAGTAATGTACTTCAAGTGTTTTAGGACCACTGAAGGTCAAGCCATGATGTGAGGTCTGTACTTGTACTAAATATGGGGAAAAGATTGGTTTGAGAAGATTCTTCCTCCCCGCTTTGCATCCATGTATTTATAAGGACCAAGCTAAGGCCAGAGCTCTCACTGTCTCTGTCTCTCTCTCCAGCACACAATGCCCTTAATCATGAATGACATTTTGGATAATGACTCTTTCCTAAAGCTACTCTTTGGCTTCCATGATCTACCCTGTTTTTCCTGAATCTGCGGTTTTCTGACTGTTGTTGCACAAGAGTTTTGCACCCTAAAAACTACATACCAATGATATTTTCCCTAATTGCAATCACACTTTCTTTTAGAGACAAGTTAGCTTTATGCAGTTTGATGTCTGGCAGAGGTTTATTGTGAATAGAGCTTCCAGCTACCAGGAGGACTATGGTGGGGTACAGAGGTGGTAGGTGCTGGGTGCTCCTCTGTCCATGGCTGCGAGGAACTCCCAGCTGCCAGTAGGATTACGGTGTGGTACTGATTTGGATTGTGTTTCCTTATACCCTAGGCCATTTTGCTTTTAGAAAGTTGCAACACTCTCAGGCTGAGTATCAGAAGCTGCGGTCTCCTCACTTCCATATCCAGGACTGTGGCTGTCAAAGACAGGAAAATCAGCAACCACCCTTCAACTCCATGGAGAGCTCTTGCCTCCTTGCCTGGTAGTATCCCAGCCTCATGATAAGGCTGTCTATCCCATGTCTCCCTGATAGCCAGGAGACACTTTTCCTAGGCATGTATACCACTTCCCTCACTGTGACATGGCCCACCCTGTGTTCTGCCTGCTGTGACATTGCTGTGACATTGCCATGACATCACTGGGGCTGGTGCATCACTGTGACATGGATATTAGCTCCTACTACTAAGGTGAGAAGAAAAAAATCAAATAATAAATGACAAGTGATAATGCAGTGGAGAGAAATTAAGCAGCTGTAGCAGAAATTTAAAGAACAGCAGATCAGCATAGGTTAAAAGAGAATTAAAAGCAGCACATCCTATCCACTGCCCAGTTTTAAGGACTTATGCTGCTGTTTGCTGTTGAGATTTGTAGGTCTGAAGGTTAAATTATGGAAGAAAAGTGTTTATCAAGTTGACTGAAGGTAATATTTCACACCTTTGGAATCCAAGAATCCAAATCCTGCATCCACAAGTTACTGTTGGTACTGAGAATGTTTCAGTGTGAACTACAAAATACATCTTTCTCTCCATGACATGAAACGGAGATTTTGCCCAGGACTACCTTGTGTTGTGCACTTCAGTTGGACACTGGAACAAAATACATGTTAGATTCCACCTCCTTGGTTCACTGCAAAGTGTTGCACCCTCTGGCAGGACCAGAGATCATGGGCACAACTGAAACACAGGTGGTTCACCCTAAACATTAGGAAACATTTTTTTTTTATTGTGGGGGGTGACTGCCAAATAGCCAAGGAGACTGTGGAGTCTCCATTGTCAGAGATATTCAAAAGCTGTTTGGACATGGTGCTGGACAACTGACTCTTGGTGGCCCCGGTTGAGCAGAGGAGTTGGACCTGATGACCTCCCGAGGTCCCTTCCAGCTTCAACCAATTTGTGATTCTGATTCTGTCAAAGTATTTAATGCACAGAGCCATGGTCTGACAGTCACTCATTGGACCTTTTGGCAGCAGACCAATGGCTTGATCCAAGGCTACAATATGAAGAAATCCCCCATGACTTTCTACCAGACACTTCTAGGGCAGTATCTGAAGGAACATGAAAAGGGCATAAACAACTCTAAAGAAAAGAGATTTGAAGCAATTACAGTGCTCTGAAAAGGTTCACAACCTCTGGTGTACACATTGCAGTGGTACAGACACTCTCAGAAACATGTGCATGTCTGCATGAAAGGTCTTTTTCGTGTAGTTTTTTTCTGGAGAGGGCACCATCCCAAGCAAATTATATTTCACAGCCTGATAGAAGAAGGCAAGCTCAGAGGTAAAAATAGTTGAACACAAGTTTTTTTCTTACTCTGTCTCTTTGCTTTCCTACAATGCCTCTTTGGCTGGAAAAACACAGAGCAGTAAATGTAATTTAAAAGGCATCCTCAGCATTTGTGAGATCCTCAGTATCATAGCACATGCCATTCTTGTCCTACAAAATATGTGGGGAAAGTGTGGTCTTCTCACACAGTGCATAAGGACAGCTGCTGGTTAATGGTTCTGCTAATCACAAGTGCATTCTAATAACAAACAAATTCTATTATGTCTTATTTTAAGCCAAGTTTACGTGTTTATTTTAAGAACAAAGGCTCAATTGCATAAAGTATCAGTGTTGCTCTGGCCAAAAAGATTGTAGACATCCCACCCCTCCCTTACCCAAAAGAAAAAAGAAGCCTTATCTGGTTGACTGCAAAAGCAACATTCTTAGATTAATCTCAAAAAGACATCGATGAGTAAAAGGAATGCATTACATCAAAACAAGAGATCATATTTATTGGGCTATATTTCCTCAAAAACAGCCTCTACATGTGTTGAAGATAAACAAGAGCAGCAAAGCAGGGAGTCTGTGACTACAAAATGTCATCTAGGGCAATTTTCTTTGACTTTCAATGTGAGTGGGAAACATGAACTTTCTTCACTTATATTGCACTGAGTAGTTTTGGGAGCACAAGAAGTGCTGAAGCCACATTTAATACATATTTGTGTTGTATGGTTGATTGTGAGTTCTACTGGAAGATTTTCCTGTGTCTAGAACGTTCATAACTAAGCTCTCCTTTAAGAAATCTTGGCCACTAAATAGGTGTGAACTCGCAGCCTTTCACTTCTTTGAGGTGCTTATAGCATTTAGGTCTTATCATGAAATTAAGTCATTCAGGGTATAGTGTAGCCCTGAAGGTCATCTGATTCAACACCCTACACAAAGTAGGACTAACCTGGAAGGTATATTGAACTTTGAAGCTGGATGAAGTTGCTTTTGACTGTGCCCATCTGAGTTCTGAACACACCCAAAGAAGGACATTCCACAACCTCTCCTGAATCTGTGCTGGTGTTTGATTATTCACAGGGTAATTTTTTTTATCCTTCACATGGCTTTTACTTATTGCTTTTTGGGTTGTTTTTTTTTTTTTTTTTTTTTTCCCTCTGAGAAGAGCCTGACTGTCTTCTCTATAATCATGCAATAAGTCATGGAAGACAGAAATAATGTCTCTCCTTAGCCTTTTCCTCTTTAGTCTCAGTAAACCCATCCACCTTTGCATGCTGTGTGCTCCAATCCCCTGACTAGGCTGCTGGCCACTGCTGAACTTGCTCTGGTATGTCCATGGCTCTGTTTCACTGGGGATCCCCAAACCAGACACAGTAATCCAGATGTGGTCTCACAAATGCCAAATAGAGGAGAAGGATCTCTTCACAGACCTGCTAGCTAAAACTTCCCAGTATGTGGTTAGCCTTCTCGGGCAACAGACCATATTGTTGACTCCTGTTCAACTTATTGTCACAGGGAGAGAATACAGATAGTTAAATATAACATATAAAAGTATATATTAGACATTGCACATTGCGTATTTTATCTATATATATCCTACATTTTATCCTCCCCAAGGGAACAAAATGTGCTTAAAAAGTTCTGTTGCAACCTTATCCACAGCGGAACAAATGGGCTATCTGCTAACTACATTACGGTGGATATCAGTAATCACTATGGGAGTACTCGACTTCAGAAACAGAGACTGGCTGCACACCAGATCCAGAATAGAAGTGGAAACGGGGTGAAGAAGCAGCTGAGCTTAGCATCAGACTTTCCAATATGTGCTGACTTTTCGGTATCAATCTTTGCAGGCTATGCTTTTCTAATTTAAACATTTTTTTTTTGTTGCAATTATTTGATTTTTTAATGGAAAAAGAAGTAATGTAATTTTATTAAATAAATCATATTCTCCCTGTAATATTGACTAGTTTGCATGCCTTGCTAAACATTAAACCAGATGAAATGGGACTTGGTTACATATGGTTAAGTGGCATGCTCTTTGTGAACAGTAAATGAGATTACTATTTGTTATTTTTAAAAAAATGTTCACCCATAAAAAGAAACATCTCTATTAGACAGAAAAGTGACTTCACAAAGGTGCATTATGTGGTAGCCAGAAATTGAAACGGGTGGCAGATTATTTCCAAAGTTAAAAGTTTATAGCGAAACCATGATATAAATTAACTGCTAGCAGCCGTTGAGTCCATTCCTCGGATCATTTATCTGTATGAGAGTGTTATATGTTTGATGCCTGGTATGTATGATGGTTTTGGGGTGGACCAGAGTGTTTCTGAGTGATTTAGCACATGAAATCAACTCCAAGTTTCTAAAACAATAAACATGATGATAGGAGAGAAAAGTCAATTCGTATATCTTGATTTCTTGTTGCCATTACAGTGTGTCTATCTGGTTCATGGTCTTCAGTGCTATGAGATTTATCAGATTATCTCCAGGCCATGAGTTAGTTTTATCTGACAGCTCCATTGAAACGCAGAGAAATACAATTCCCATTTTTCTGCTGGAAAACTAATATACGAGAAAACGAGGTGAATGAATGATGCAGTGGATCCAAAACTGGCCTAAGAACTGAACCCCAATCTAGAACATGAACTATTAAAACTCGACCCTGTCTCTGTAATGAGTATCATGTTTTAAAGGAAATCAGACATGGGGCATATATCAAGAAGATTTATAAAAAGCAAAAAGATAGTAATGTTCAGTGGAAACCTTACAGGGAAGGCATAGAGTCCAGGTGATACACACATACCCACGGCCACAAAGAAGTCAGCAGGTCTTTACTGGACTAACAAAATATTAACGAACTTTTTTTTTTTTTTAAAGCTTTTCTAAACAGACTGGAAAATTTCAGCTCAAGTCTTTTGGAGGAGAAACTGGCCAATGTTGAATAAGATCAAATAAGATCACTTCACAAAATTGTACCTCAAATTCATCAGCACATTTCAGCTGAAATAGAGACCAAAAAAAAAGGCAACCTGCCTCACTGCGGCATCTAAAAAATATAACTTTCTGGTTTTGTGTTTAAAAAAAAGTCAAAGCTTTAGATGATGAGCCTAGTGGAACACCATTGGTGAAGATGCTGAATTAATGGGACCTGAGTGGGAAGAGTTACGTCACCTAACTGCTGACAGGCATGTTGGGAAGGCTTGGCTGGCTCAATGTGCTGAAATGAAGGGAGTGACCTAAGGATTAAAGATTAACTTTAGGTTTTTAACTTGACAGTAATGTACATAGTGCGTGTGCACGTGTTTGCATGGATGTGTGCACGTACAGACAGATGTGTCTGAGAGAGAGAGACGAGGTGGGGTTTGTACTTCTGTAATATGGGCTATGTGTGAGAGATGTGTGTTCCTTCAGATTTGGCTAGTTTCCTGTTCTGCAGCTTTAAAATGAAATGCTTTTGCATAACTGTCCATACTGTTTGTAAATAGTTATAGTGCAGTCATTACCATAGAGAAAAACAAAGGCTTATTAAAGAAACAAATATAGTAACAATAGAGGCAGAGAATTATGGAGAGACAGCCTGCAAACAATGGGAAATATCTGTCCAAAGTATCATGCAACACAAAGGTAGTAGATGTTTGTGAGACCTTCTTTTATCCAACATCTCTTTGAGAACATTCAAAGGTAGTAATCTAGAAATAAATTAAATTGACGCCTAAGCTGAACTTCAGAGATAGTGATACCACCACTCCACTTTTCTTCCTTTTTTTTGCAGAATAATGTGATGCAGTCTCAATAGGAGTGTGAAGTGTGACGAAGTGAGCATATACCTGGGAAAAGAGGAGTTTCTGGCTAAATGCAGAAGTTTGCTCTTGTATTAGAGAGTTTGAGACATACTGAAACTTGAAACTATGACACTGTTAAAAGCTTAACAAAAACCAATATTTATTACCAAGAGGTGGCCAACAAAACGAACAAACCTGAAAGCAAGGAAGGAGGAGAGAAATAAGCCCCCAGCATGACCTCCCCAGTTATCCAGCTGTTGCCCATAAAGTTATCTTACCGACCTAGCATACCTATAATTACCCATAGAAGAAGCTGCATCCTTGGAGAGTCAGTAAGTTCACAAACTGGCAGGTGTCCCTGCCAAAAGGCAACGTTGTCCTTGGTGTGAAGTTAGCTCCTTTCCAAGAAAGCACTATCTACTTTTATACAATTAACTGAGTGACCACAACCTCCCAGGTGTGGTCAGCACCACCCAGCCAGAGGCCCTCAGTCCCACCTCCCGGTTATGTAAGTGCACCTCTTCTGCGCATGCGTGAGAACTTTGGAAATCCCCTCCCGCACGCGCAGTATGCTTTGGGGGTCTTTCTTAATTGAGTCTGGGCGCACTACTTCATCCTCCTCTACACAGTGTTACATTGCAGCTCATTTCATCCTTTCTGCACATAACTGACTCCTTGTATCTTTATTGGCCGTCATGACTCTACACTGACACTCCTCCTTCTCAAATTCTCCTTCAAGAGACCTTGGAGAACAACTAGCCAATCACAGAACACCAATTAAAACAGTTTATACAGAAGTTCTCCCTCCAAGGACGAATTCACTGTTTTGTCAGTGAACTTGGCAGGGAGAATATAAACTACTGCAGGTGGCTGTGGCCAAACACAGACCAAAAGTATCAGCATAAATTCACCCTGGTACAGTTCTGGTGGCCTTAGCATAGGCATCTAATAGCATCTTGTAACAGGCTTTGGATCTTCACTTCCACCCAGGCTAGCCACTGATTTAAAACTTAAGAATATTACAGTTATTAGAAGGAAAGAAACAAATGACCTTTTAGAGTCACTGGTGGGAGCTGTGTGGGTCTGTTTATGAGACTGGCAACAAAACAATATGTTAGTACCTGAAGTGATTTCTGGGTGTTCCAGCACAAAAAACTTTCATAGATAAAACCTACCTATGGAGCTATAATTACTAGTGCTTTCAGAGCAGTGGTAGTACTGAATACAACCACTTTCTACAGAAAACAATTCTGAATAAAAACATTTTCAAGCTTTTTAGAAATAAAGTCCTGTAATTAGAGTAAATGCCAGAAAATATACTATAGCAAAATAGTAGGTATGTTAACTTTTTTCTTTTACTTGGCAACAACATCGGAATACATCTAAACTATGGTAGAGGTAGTGCTACCAGGGGAAATGTGTGGGGAAAGAAAAGTATGTGTGGGGAAAGCTAAGCATTTGCTTTCCATCCTTGGTCAAAACTGAGCACAAATAAGAGCAGAATATTGTCCCAGCAGGAATGACCAGGTTGCCCAGAAACCCAGGAGTCCACAGCATCTTTCAGTAGCTTAATTGGCTGACAGCACTCAGAGAATCACAGGTCTGATACTTTTCCCCATGCATTGCCTTGATTAAGACCACCTTTACTCACCCCAGTGGCTTCTTCTAAGTGTCTATCCATGCCATTTGTAGGGTAGATGTAGTAAACATTTTCATTCTTCATGCTCTCTCTGCTGCTCATTTGGTTCACTCCTTGCTTCAGATCAAGCCTCAAGTCCCCCAGGCATTTATGCTGCATATGGCTTTTGGCTTCTTCTTTAAGGAAACTTGGACACTGAACAGAGAGCTGTTCCAAGTCCTATTTCCTATAGGCTATATAACATTTGAGCTAGCTCATATCACTTGTTCAGAGACCAGAACTTGCTCCTTGAGTCTCAAAGGCAGTATAGATTAATAGGTTTATCCATAAATTCAAGATTGTTTGTAGCATGTCCCCTTGAATTCATTTGCTGGGAAATCAATATTAGGTTATAACTTGTGGTGGGTCTCTGCTTACAGCAAACATCTGGCAAATTCTTCACAACAGAAGCATAGTGAAAGCATCTCGCATGACCTCTGTTACTTCCCCAAGTTGGTGGTGGCAGTGCTGCTCACTGTGCTTGATACTCTCTCTCTGCCAATGCCCAGACTACCAGAGGACCCTTCTCCAGCCATTGTGAGAAGAACTAATGCTGCTGTTTGTTAGTTTAACAGCTACCAAGATCATTGTCAGAATATAAATGGTAATAATCATAACATGCTTTTGTGTTCAGTTCCTGCATATTGGGAAAGTGTCTGTGGTTTGATAAGGCAGAGGGGTACTTCTGTCTAAACTGACATGAAAAATCTATGAGAGGAAAGATGCAGAACCAACTGAGAAGATTTCAATTTCTGGAATGCTTCAGGGTATTTTAGGATGCTTGCAAAGTGAGTATGGACCACATGAAGAGTATGAGATACGATTGTGGGGAATGATCACATCAACCATGAAGAATTTGTCCTACATTGTTAACTATCCTACCCACCTAATTTTGGAAGCTTATACTTATGCAGATACATACCCAGTGTTGTAGGACTGACTGTCTGGCTGTGGACACAACTACATATCCAAATGCTGAGCAAGATAACAGAGAAAAATTACTTTAAAGAAAGTAAAGGTGAGGGAATGCCTTGGCCCATCCCCACTGCAGAGAGATTCTTATCAGTAAGAGAAACAGTGAGGTGTTGCTTCTTTTGCAAGAGTAGGCGAAAGAAAAGATTTCCAGCACTAAAGGTTAAAGCAAGTTTGAAATCCCCTGGACTCACAAATTCTGTTGGGCCCAAAACCCAGAAATGTTAAAGAGAAATTGGGGAAGATTTCTCCAGAAGATGGTCCAGGTGGATAAAAAATGAATATTACATGCATTGAATTTCAAAGGAAATTATTTATTATATAAAAGATATGAGATAGTTGGCAGGAAACACCCTGGGAACTGTGCACTTTGCCAGGGGGTCTGTGTGTGTTTATATATGGTTAAGGATGAAGCTATTTCCTGGAGAGGAGACAGCTGGAAGAGAAACATGGTAGAAGAGCTCTTGCAATATCTTACTGCCAATCTAAAAACAGAAATTGTAGCCTATCAAACCTTCCCCTTGACACCTACCCCCCCTTAGTTCATCTCTGTCAAACCCACGTTGCTTTATCCAGAGATAAAAGATGGACAGATGTGATCTAGTTTGCCTTGACCACACTATTTCCATTTCTTGCTCTTGAAATGTGCCTCCATCATACCAGTTCACTTGCATTCAAAACTTATGGCAATCCTCTAACTGGGCTGTTGAATGTTGGATATAAAAATTGTAGCAGAAATACTCCAGTGTGTGGTGCCAGAACAGAGGCAAGCTCATGACAGAAAGTATTTAGATTGTTGGTTGCACCTGACTGTGGTACTGGGGACGGTGCCTCATGGCTGCAATCAGAATGAAGATATGTTTACATGCAGGGATGTCATAAAACTTCTTTTTGTGTGGATATATTAAAATGATGATGAAGCCAATTACCCATAAATCATTTACCAAAGGGTTACAGTGTTAGGTATAGTGTTAGGGATGGTAACCTAAAGCTGTATCAGTTTAGTCACAAGAGAATCACAAAGTCAGGTTGTTGGGTTGCTGGGGAGGTCTCTAGTACAACCCAATGCTCCAAGCAAGGCAAGCTTTACCTTAGATCATGTTACTCAAGGCTTTGCTCAGTTGGTCTTGCAAACTTCCAGCATAGGCTTTTATTCTACAAGGTCCCAGTTTCCCTTAATGCTTTGGATGGATAATGAAATAAGGGAAAGGGTGATGAGAGGTATATGTATATTTCCATGTCTAAGGCCTGGGACCAGAACCCAGAATTCTTGGCCCTGGCACACTTTGTCTGTGATACTAGGTAAAACTGGTTAAAAACTTATAAAAGAGGCTCTGGTTAGTGTTGCACAGGCAAACTTCATTCTGATCTGACTTGAATTTGTTAGTGATTAATTTTCTTGTCTGCATGCTTTTTCAACGATATTTTTGTGTGGAGTTTTATAGATAATAATATAGTTTTGTCCTACAGGATCCCAGAGTGCTTCTCAAGTTAACTAACTAACTGGCCAAAGCCTGCTCCTGCTGAAGCCAATAGACATTTTGCTATCGATTTCATTTTGGGCAGGATTTGGCTGTGTAGAAATGGAATACAAGCAATTCTGTATATCCGTATGGCCTTTAATAAATTCTGGTTTCCCACCTGAGCAATAAATCTGCCAGCAGAAGAGTAGTACAGAATTTGGTGTCACTTACTGAACAACTAAATATTTTAATATAAATTTTGAAAGGTATCAGTAGGCCATAATGGCAGTTGCTCTAAAAGTATCAATAACATAATTTAGAGACAGAGGCGGATGATGTTGTGCATGGATGTGGATACATGTGTAGAATCTCTGTATATGAAGCAAATTATACATGTAATTTTAAATCACTTAATAAAAGATCAGCTCTAGCTGGTTGCATAATCTAAAATTCTGGAACATTTTTGCTGTCCTACGTCTGCAAAAGCTTTTCATTTAGGAACACACACGCTTCTTGTCAATGTTATTTCTACAATCACTTAGTTAGAGCAGGGCATATTGTTCTCTCAATTTCTTGTTAAAATGTTTCACTTAATTAAACTTTTACAACCAGTTCTGCTCTGTGTCTGATACTTGCTGTAAATTATAAAGAAAAACCTCTCTGGCATTTATGAGAATTCAGATGATGAAGACTATAGGAAAAAAAAAGAAAATAAGCAGTGTCACTGAGCCCCAGATAGTTACTGATTCCCTGTTATCTTCCACACAATTCAATTTAATGAAATATAGTATTTCCTATTATATAAACAAGACTGAAAAGAGGTCAAAATAGAACTAATAATATTTCAAATTATTGTATTGCAAATATTTCATAAGTGGAATTAATTGCAACACAATTTGAATAACTGTGGGTTTGTCCATATTTCTGTAACATATCACATGGAAAATAAGGCTAAAATTTGCTATATCCTGGAAGAAAACAACAACTACCAAACAACAAGAAAAGTTATGGAAATCAAAGCTAAACCTGGTTGTGTGTGCTTGTGGGACGTACACACGCAAACATGAACAACCCCTTCCTGCGCCAAAATATTGCCTGAGTTTTCAAAGTGATGCTTGGGATGGCCTCTCTGCTGTGGGGATTTACAAAACAGCTAAGTTCCAGTAAGACCTCATTTTTGAGAGCAACGTCGTGCTTCCAGGCCCTCCCCAGACCAACTGTGGGATGACTGCAAGATGGCTGTGACATCGATCACTGCACCGAGAGCTTTAATCCAATTGGCGGCAATGCTGCTATGAGGCTTGGAAATCTCCTCTAACCTCTAACCACAGTTTAGTGTGCAAACTATTGTGTTTGCTCTTGGGAAGCTTCACTCTTGCCAAAAAGAGCCAGTATTTATGCTATTTGGCATATTCTTTTTTAGGTTAACCCATTCCTTATAAGTAAATCCATTTTTAGAATTTATAATCCTTCCAAGAACTATGGATGATGGACAGAAATAAACAGCCATGAGGGAAAAACAAAAGAAAACAAAACTTTAAATCTCTCTTCTCCCATAACTTTCATAATTTATTTTACTGTCCTTTGTTTCACAGAGCTGTTTGTCGTGACGAAGTGAAGCAAGAATCGGACAGTGTCTGAGAAATCTGGTTGTACTTAAACATTTGTGAAATTCAGGGAAAAGAGTTGTGCAATCTGACATCAAATAAAGATCAGATGACCCATAGGCTTCAGTTTCCTTGTGAATGAAGGTGAAAGGGCTCTGCAGACCACATCTTTATTTACTGGGATACTCAATGGAACATGTAAACATGGATTTTTATACCTTTAGCTCCCCCAGGTAGGGTGACGTACGCAGATTAGCTCTATTCAGAATCAAAACTTCTTATTTTACAGTTCACAAGGGACTGTTCTATCTCTTATTCTAAGAATTATTGCCGCAATTGTGATGGCTGAAAGGTCTGAAGAGGAACTGGATTTACCTTACTTTCTAAGAGATGCCCACTGTGCTGACACCTAGATAGGTGTGTGTATCCTACCATGCTTGTCAGATTCTGATTTTGGGGTTCATGTAGCTTATCTGATAAAAATAATTACTGGTAGAGTTACTCAGGTAATAATATTCTTTATCAATAGGGATGTCAAAGTTGTGGTGCTCCATTCTGCCATGTATATATTTCATATGGGATGAAAACAGACTGTTTTCCCATCAATGAACAAGTGACAACCATATCACAGAATTGAACTGATTGCATCAAAACAGACATGTACACAAAATTTCTAGTGGTGTTTGTCGAAGACTTTATTCTCAAAGAAGCAATATTGTTTCAGCCTTAGCACGCCTTTCTCAAGGACTGTCTATATAGTATTCCAACAGCTGAAAATAAACCATACTAGGTCCACATATTTCCACTCAAAAGCAGTCCTATTTTGTGAGTGACTTCAAAATTCTCTAAATTCATCATTAAACTGAGAATTCATTTAAATGAGGTTGAGGCTTCAGCCTAGAAGGGGAAAACTTTTTGACTTCCATCATACATGATGCCAGTGAAACTGTGACAATTAACTAAACTCACAATAAGTAAAAGATAGACAATTTGATGTGAAAACAGAAATATCATGGGGAAACAGGTGAGAAACCCCTGTATTTCTGAAACATAAATTAGCCAGTAGAAAGAAAACCCATCTAAAATTCTTGGCATAGTTGTCTGAAAACTGATATAGGCATAAATTAACTTTTCTTAACAGAACATTGATATTATTATCTGGAGTTTTCCAGGAGTCAGATTTCTACATATGCTTATATTTTTATGTTATTTTTCAATTTTTGATGTTTTTTCCAGAATTTATCAATGTTTTAATTCATGTTCTTGTACATGCTCTTTTCCTCTTCTTTTTCTCTCAGATTTATCTCTGAAGGTGTTTCTATGCTGAGAATCAGATGTGTTTCCAAGCCTTTCTTCAACTGGCTTATGAATGTGACCTTTATCTTAAAACCTGTTTATTCTATGAACTTCATAGCTTTTGTGACTATTTACAATATGTATTGCACATTATTGGCTTGATCCAACATACAATGAAATCAAAGACTTCCCATTGACCTTGACAACTGTTGGATTAAGCACTATGGTCCATGTAAAAGTAGCTGTAATAAATGACACAAAAATGTAATAAAGAAGTCATTTATTGGCTTATTAAGCTTATTAAAATAACCTAGTGTAGATTATTAAGTTTTCATTTACAAATTCAGATTCAAACAGTATGTACCTGAAGCCCCAGTACATTGTTTTTTTTAAATACATTGTGGTACAAACTTGTTACTTCTCCTCTTCTGCATGTACATTCAGTTCTTCATGTGCTGCTGAATATTTTCCATAACCTGCTGAAGACCAGTTGCTCAGTGGCAAGTTGTTAATCAGTGAATTGCTACATTTCTTCCCATTCCCTGGAGCCTTTCTCAATGGCTTGCTGAATCAGTATGTGCGTCATTTCTACTTTGTTTCTGAGTTCCTCTCTGCTGCTTTGGGGCATTTGGTAAATGGACTGCCAGTCACATGGGCACATTTATTCTGAGCTCTCCTTGACGAACAGCTATATATGGCTTTATGCTCTCAGCTGTTATTTGCTCAAACCAACGAAGAAGCTCTGAGATATATTGCAGGAATGCAGAGTAATTTTCTATAGTTAGATCAATTAACCTTTTGGCCTCACTGATTAGCTTTTCTTGGGAATGAGTAAGCTGCCCATAGATCTCCCGGAGTTTTTCTTTGACTTGCTTGTTATGTTCATCGATTTTCCTTTTAGCAGCTGCAGACCAATATCGGATTTTTTCCTGAAGAGCAGATGAGAGTTCTATGACCTTCTGTCTTCCTTTTCCTTCCACATCAGTTATAAGATCATAATATTCCTGGCTGTAGTTTTCCACCAATTCTCTTATTTGGTCTGTCAGGCGTGTAACCAAGTCAGCAAGATCTCCAACATTCTTGTTGTGCCAATCCACAAGAATATCTATTACATTCTTCAGCCATCCTAGTACCTTGTCTTCCACCTCATAGTACTTCACTGACTGTCCAAGTGTAGTTGGATCAAAATATTCCTCCCGCAGTGACTTTATATAGAGGAGCAGCTGGTGCAGCTTTTCTGAAAGGTCCTGGAAAGTCTTCTGGCTAAAATCTTTGAATTGAGAAATGTATTTTTTAACATCTTCTGTCAAGGATATCAGTTTCTGTGCATAGTCTGAAGCCATTGCATCTTTGTACAGCTGTTGTGTTTGGACTTTGATGTCTTCAAAATTTTTGGATTGCAAGCTTCTAACCATTTCTTCTACCTTCTGAAAAACTTGTTGCACTACTTCTTTCAGTTGCTTCAGTCTTCCTGCAAAGTCAGCTTCCTGAAGACTAGCAAATGTCTGCCTGATTTTGTCCTGTAGATCTTTCAGCATTTCTCTAATTTGATCAAGTACATTATGACCTCTAAGAATTGTTTCAGAAGCAGGAAGTCTGACTTCCAGCTCGTTGATAGCTGCAATCAAGGCATCAAAGTACTCTTGAAGTTTTGAAAGGCATAAATCAGCATTTTTTGCTACCTTCTCTGTAGTCATGAGGTATATTTCTTCACCACTGTACTTTTCAGACAGCCCAGGGACCTGGAATTTTGTGGTTTTCAGGAATTCAATGGCTGAGTCAATTAGGCGTTTAATTTTCTGGTGATAATCTTCTATTATGTCAATTGTGACATCCAAAAGTTTTGCTTTTATTCTTTGATAGTTGAACTGTTCAGCTTGATCTGCTGCTCTTCGATACAGCCTTTTAGCTTTGAATTTCAACTCCTGATATTTGCCAGAGGCCTCGTTGGCAGCTGTGCGAAGTTGAGCATCTATTTCATCTATTTGTTTCACAGCAAATGTGTATGCTTTGTCAGCATTATTATGCATCATGTTCTTCATCTTTAAGGTGGCAGCACTAATTTCTATTCCCATATGCTCCTTATGATACCGATTAACATACCTGTAGACTGCATTTGTCATTTTAGGCACTTTTTCTTTCAGACCCAACAGCAAGTCTTTGGCAGCATCTTTGTTCCAGTTGAATTTCATGTGAGTCCAGTTAGGTTCCTTGAAGGATATCTCACTTGTTAATATGTCAATGTCCTTCTGAGGAGCAGACTGAAAATACAAAACAGGATAAGAAAAATGTAACTTGTATATACAACAAATCTAATATTATCTCTGAGCATATTTCAATATTCTCATTGTTGCATCTTTAATTTTATCATGTATTAAGACAAACTACTTTGAGCTTCTTCAAACAGCAGGACCAGAACATAACTTAGTCTGGTCTTTTTTAAAATTTGACTTTGAATAAGATTTTTCCTTCTTTTGTATTAAATGCCTATCATGTCTCATAAGGTAGGTGAATTACTTTGGAAAATGAGCTTTTTACTCATTCCTGAAATAATTTAAAGTGAATTCAAAAAGAATTTTTTCATATAGAAATATTAAAAGATTTAGTTTTGTAATTATTTAAATAAATGAGACAATTTACAGAGTAATTAAGAAATCCTCAAATAAGAATCTATTTACATGTAAAATTTTACCATTTTTTAGTAGTAAATAGTGAATTATGAGTCACTTGCGAACCCTAAATTAGTATATCATTTTGGAAGGTAAGATTTTGATTCTGAAATTCTTGTAGTATGACAATAATAAGAAGTATATGTTTTGCTAGCAAATCTAGTAAGGTTTTTAATTCTCATTATGTATTGTAACATATTAATGGATTAAGAAAGGCACTTCTCAGATGGTCTGACCCCTTCCAGTGGCCTGATTCCTATAATGGCCACTTACTTCTTATTTTAATTCTAAGTTGCCTGACGGCTACATATTAAACCTGATGGGTGGCTTATCTAAAACTGACTTTGCACTATCTTGACTTTCAGTGAGTGTGTCTTCCTGACCATAGGAGAGGACAAACATAACTGTGTGGAGGAGTTGAAACAGCCTCTTCACCCAGATGTTACTTTTAGTAGCAGAAAGGCCAGTGTGGAAAATAAAAACTTTAATTACTGATGATATACTTTTTATTTGGTGGTTAATTTATATCTCAACATAAACACACACAAAATTTAAAGGAAACTTTTCCTCTGACTACACCGAACCTTTCTGCTTTTTGTTGCTTATATCAAGCTTACCTGAGTTTGGTAGTAAACTCTGCCAGTGAGAATTTCGTCATCCACTTCAATGACATAACCCAGGGTCCCAGCTGAGGGTGAGGATACTGAGAGGGATGACCTCCTTTCATTCTCATGGTAACGCATATGGACATCTGTGAAAGTGGGGCTGATGATATCTAGTGATGCACTCTTTTCCATGGCTCTACAACAACAGTAAATACACAGCTATGAAGAAATGCACAAAGTACAATTTCAATTCACTATGTCTGCATAAAATACCACCTATTACTTTATATATATGTATGCAAACAATGCCTTTATCATGAAAAGAAAATGTAGAATTTTGCTATCCACATCTCTTAGAATTTAGCCTGACACATTCAAAAGTTCATGTCACTCCAATTTTCCTGTTTTAGATAAAACTATATTGAGCTCTGTTGGGAATTTTCATTAAATTTCATCAGCAAAACAAAACCTGTAGCTGTACCACCATCAGATTTCTACAGATTTCTACAAGTTGATGCAATTTTTTTCACCAACACAAGCATAGGCACTACTGTTTGTCTGCACTTGTACTTGCCTTCACAGATTCTGTCCCTTGGATGTATCAACAAAATACTTGCAGATCAAAACAGGCAGTGAGAAGGCCAACTCTGTAAACCCTGGTGCCAGCGCTTGTGAATAAAAATTACTCAGTAATGGTTTGTGATGACAGAGGGATCCAGTGGAAAAAAAACTATGTTGATGATCAGATCTAAAACTGCTCTGAATATGAACTATTGTGTTTATATCTCAGTAGCTTTCTGAAATGTGGCTGCTGAGAAAAGCTGTTCTAGAAACGCTGAGAGAGAACAGCTTTCAAGCTAAGTTAAGAGGGAAAAAGACACAGCCAATAATGACAGGGTAGCTACACAGATTCTTATTAATTACAGTAAAACCCTCTGGGACATTAGGGATCAAAGTAACAACACATCATTGGCAATTATACCTATTAGAAATGATATTAGAGCAAATCTTTACCCAATTTCTGAAAGAGTAAAATCTTCCTGGTAGTTTGCACTCATGTCACGATGCGAAAAGCTGCCAGTGGTCTTCACAACAAGCATATCTTCCTCATATTTATAGTTTGAAACAACTGTGAAAAAGATTTCAAATGTGTGTATTACCAGAACATACCAGCAAAGAATACAAACTACATGCATGTTAGACAGCCATTTGTGAGATGTTTCACTGGTATGTAAAATTCTGCTTCAAGAAACTGAATGCCTATAATGTCCCAAATGAAAAGATATGAAAATATTTGTTCAACTGGAGTATTTTAAAATTCACATTTTTGATCTCAACATGGATACTATATTTTACATTAATGCAGATCATAAGTGGATATTCCAATTTCTTGAGAGTTTAGAATTTTATTCTGATCTACATTTTTAGTATTATTATAAAGTCTAGAACTCAATGCTATATGGGACTTCAATTTTCTGGCTTGAAAAAAATTTTGAAATCAAATCTGTTTAGTTCCTAAGGAAAAAAATAGGTATTTCTTCATTTGAACTGAAACAGTTAAAAAGTCAACCTGCCTTCTCTCCTTTACATGTATTACCATAAGTAATGGGGGAATGCTATACTGTTTTACAATTTAAAGTAAGAAACTGCTAGGAAGATATTTCCCATTTTTCCTATTTTTTCACAATATGTAATTTTATATATATATATATATATCCTTCAAGATGACTGACTGAGACTCTGATAATAATTTATGAAAAAATGGTGTTGCTGCTAAAAGAAGTATCATCTAATGTCAATGCTAAGTAGAGAACAACACCTTCATATGCAAAGCCTGGGGAAAAAAATAAATCTGAAAAAGTGCAGTACACAGTATTTCCCCCAAAATCATGGCATATAGAATTTTAATGTCTTACCATTCAGGTCATATTCCAGGAATTGCAATGTTGAGCTGCATGTAGAGTCAACGGAATATTCAAAAGAGTCCTTCTTGTTTGTCAAGTCGGTTCTCCACGTGACGTTGTACAAAGGGGAAGCAACTTGGAAAGATCCGGTCAAGGCACCAAATGATGGGATGTAAATTCCAGCAGGCAAGGATATTTTGAGAGGGGGAATCTCAATTTTCTGTTCAGGAATTGTAATTGTAGGCAGTTCAAAATCTGCAATCTTATTAGCTACTTCATCCAGATCTAGATGGAAAGTGCCAAGTGAAATACTCTTTGGAAGAGTGAATTGAGATACTGTTATTTGGTATTCAGGTATTGTCACCTCAAAAAACGGCATTTTATATTCTTCTAATGTAATATAGTTGGCTCCTACATCCACTTTGGGGAATCTTAGTTTTGGCAGTGTGGGTAAATGGACATCAAATGGCACTGTGCTTAGTGTCTGTGGAATTTTGATGTTGCGCAGGTCAATGGTGTATGCTGGGACCTGGAGAGTGGTGAAAGGAAGTCTGAACTTTGGAGTGTTGAGAACAGGGCTTGGAGCCTTTAGGTGTAACTCAGGAATAGTGACAGTGAAACCATCAGTCAGCTTATTCACAGGTATGGGGAAAAAGTAACCATCCTCACTCTTTGTGTACACGAGGGATATTGAGCCATTCAAATACTGTTTCCTGTCAGCACTGGTAGTAACGTCCAACTTCAAGATATCCCATAAGCTCTTCTCTGAAATGGGGCACTTTATGTTTCTGAGGAAGTCCATGTATGCTTCCAAAGATCCAGAAACATCAAATTTTGCCTTTGATTTTTCATTTGATAACTGCATATCATGACTGAGGGATAATGACTGAATTTGGCCTTCACCCTTCCAGCCAACTTTCTGGTTTGCAGGACTGATTTTCACTACAACAACCTGTTTAACTGATGCTGTGTCCAGGAAGGAATTTGGCTGAGTGGCTAGAATCTGAAGATCTGCTGAAACTTCCCAAGGAGCCAGTTCAAAGGTTGCTTTGCATCTCTGAGCCCCTGTTGTTGTGAAAAGAGGTGTATATCGTGCATAGTTCTTCCCGTTGTGCTCCCAGACTGCATAAACACGACGGGTAGATGCTTCAACTGCAAGCATTTCTTTGATTTCACTGTTCCAGAGTCCATCTGCTTTAGAGTGGGCCTCAAACTTGAGAGCTGACCGAGCCCCATTAGCATTTAGATAGGTGTTTGCCTCATGGTCTAAACTTCCAGAAAATGCATTTCCAGTGTAAAACACTCCATCAATATCCCCTGTTGTAGAAGTTTCTACTGATATGTAATATGTAAGGCTCTCTAAAGCAAATTTGTGAGCAATTTCTCCCTTAGCACTGGTGCCGTATTTGGAAGTATTGAAATCATATATTAATTTTATGGCTGAGGAAAGAGTGGGTTTGGATTTTGTATTTCCAGAAAGTTCTTGGCTGAAATTAATTTTTAAAATTGGGGTATCCATTTCTATATTTGTTGCCACTGAAGCTTCCATGACCCTCTTTAAAAGAGTAATAGTGCTATCATGATTTCCTCCTAGATATTTGTTATTACTCAGGGACAGTGCTGTGGCCAGCTTCAACCCTCTTTTTCTTGTCAAACTTGTTGAACCATCCAGCTTAAATTGCAGTGCATCACTGACAGAAGAGGATGAGACACTGAGATGTCCAACAACATCTGACTGATTGAACAGCCCAGCATTTGCAGTTAAAGTGATCACACTGGATTTAAATGAGAAGTCGTAAGTAATGTTACCCATGGCAGGAATTAAGATTGCTGGGCTGTTGATTCTGAATCTAGGAAGCTTTAAGGTGCGTAGATCCTGTGGGACATGAAGGACTGGAAGCTCCAGAGAAGGTAAGACTAGAGTGTAAGATGGAACTGAAAAGCCAATAAATGGGACTGTGAATCCTCTTGTACTTATTTCTTTTGGGAGCGTGTAACCAAAGGTTGGCATCTCAGCAGTGAAAGGAGAAACTTCAATATTCACAATTGGAATGGTGTATCCTGGAATTCTGAAGGTCCGTGGTAGTTTGTTCAGTGATGTTTGTATTTTGTATTTGTCAAATTTTGTTTTGGCTTCATTATATGACTTTGTGAGAAAATCTAAAGCAGCGTTTCTTCCTTTCTCAAAATGCTTGTTGAACAACATGATGTTTTTATTAAGTACTTCTTGCACTGTTGCTAAAGGAAGGGTGATTACATGCATGTCTTTGTTTTTCTCATACTGAGCATTCAAATTTAAATCAAAGGATTGCCTTGTTGTCTTCAATAATTCCTTCAGGCCTATCTGTTCCCACAGTGAATAATCTTTTAGCTGAGGAGTTTTGAGTCCAGTGTAGGGAATCTGAATCTGAGGAAGGGTTAGAGGAGTATTTAGGAAGTCCAGGTTGGCATCACCATTCATTTCGACATGAGCTTCAATTCTGTCATCATTGTTGCCAGCAGACATATTATGGGAATATCTATACTGATTGAATCTGCCAGTAGCTTGCCAGCTGATCTGCTGAACAGATGAACTGAGGGCAAACCTATAGTTATTCAGGAAGTCAATTTTGCCAGTCACTTTCATAGGGAAGCTGATTTTCACATTTCCATCATTGTTTGTTGAAAGGTGAATTTCAAAAGGCTGTGCCAAGAAGGAAAACTCATTATTTACAGTTCCAGTAATCCGTCCATGGAGCCGAGCATTGTGAGACCCTGTTAATTCTACTTTCATTTCTCCAAGCTGTCCTGTGCCTTTCACATTCAGAACACTACGTCCCACGCGCTGTGACTCAATTTCAGACTGAATCTGAAGTGTTGCATAATTTAGGAAACCACATTCATATCTCATAGCTTGGTTGACTCTCAGGTGCTTATCATTTATTCTGTTGTTGGCAGAAAATGTAATAGTGGGGCCCTCAACCTTGAAAATAGCATGTGAATCATGAGTGCCTTCATCAGAGAAATTAGGTGAAGCCAATTTCCAGTTTCCTTTACCAGTGGAGGTAAATGATATGTGTCCTGCTTCTATCTCTGTTGTCATATTACTGAACAGATCAGCCTGGCTGGAGAAATCGGCTTGTGGAATATTCAGTCTGTGGGAATACGCTGTTCCACTCTGCATCCAAATTTTTCTCTGCAGCTTGATCATTAAATTATTCTGCAGTTCTATTAAATTTTTCTTTGTATGTAAGTTTGCTCTGGTTTCAGCTTCACCTAATACTGAAGTTCCTAGAAATACCACTTCATTCGAGTGATCAACTTTAAGGAACCTATGGTTGACTTTCATGGCATTTTTAAAGTTCAGTTGCTTCATGTCAGTGGCCAAGAGACGTGAATCTGCAATAACACTAAAAACTAGGAAGTCTAATTTGGACGTTGTTTGAGCCGAAATGGAGGTCACAAATTCTGGACTGTTTGCAGATGTTGTAGCATTACGAAGCTCAGCTTGTGTAGACAGTGTAAAGAATGGAGAGGTAACTCTGAAAGCACCAGACAATTTGCCAAATGTAGGGACAGTCACAGTATGTGGGATACGTGGAAGCTGGAACTCTGGTATCTTCATGTTAGGAATCTGGAGCTCATTTAGATTTAGTTTTGGAATCAACAATTCTGGTATTTGAAACTGAGGCATTTGTATTTCTGGGAAAGAAATGTCGGAAAAAGGCATATCTCTCATCTTCAGATCTTTCAAATAGAAATCAATAGCTGGTAACTGAAATTCGCCAGACATGAGTTTGTCTATTGTTCTTACAATCAGAAGCTTAATCTCAATCAAGTCAATTGTAAAGGAAGGAACTTCAAAGACATTTAGAATTTTAAAATCTGGGGTAGTAAATTTCATTGGGATTTTCATATCTTTTAGTTTCTTAATATTGATCTCATAGGAGGGGATATGCAGATCAGTCAGTGGAATAAAGAAGTCTGGTGTTTGAAATGTTGCTTCCCGAAGACTTCGCAGGCTAACTTCAAAGGCAGGTATAGTGCCTAGAACAGTCCTGATTTCAGGGACTATAAATCCTGTTTCAACAAACTGGTTTAAATTTTCAGCCCAATTTTTCAGATCATACTCTTCAGCCAAGGTAGTAATTTTTTTTAAAGCTATGTTCCATTGGTCAGATATGTATATGACAACAGAATTGTAGAACTGGCTTATCTTCTGAAGACACCACTGCAATTCCTGGGAAATATCCATTTCAGAAATCCTCTCTCGCAGGTCTTCCAGATGTTCATTTACCTTGGCTTTCAGATTAGCAAATGTTGTTGTGTTTATGAGCTCCCTGAGCCAGTTAATTAGCGCAGCAAGCTTGGTGTCCCTTAGTTGTTCCATGTATTTTGAAATCACAGCTCTAAAATCTCTCATATACTGTTTCAGTGCTTCTGCTTTCTGTGGAAGTTCTAGATTTCTGAGTTCCTCATTTATTTTCTGGGTCACTTCCTGGATTTTTTTGTTTGTGTCATCAACAAATTGATTATAGTCGAAAGCCTGGAGCTTTTTAATAACGATGTCAAGGAACTCATTGACTTCTTTTATCATCTTTTCATAATCAAAGGTTTGCACTTTCTTGACAGCATCATCAACAAAAGCAACAACTTTATCAAAGCATGACTTCACATCAATATTTTGCAGGTAGATGGTCAGTTTCTGGACGGTTTCTTTTATTCTGTACTTGTTAAGCAGTTCTATCATTCTGTCAATTAAAAAATATATCTGCTTATCAATTTCATATTTTACAATCAGTTTGTGCATATGACCTCGGAAAGCGCTGATCTTCTCAGATACTTCATATTCCTCTATCCAATTTAGAATAAAGTCTTTGATTTGTTCAAGGATTTCATGAATTTTTTCGATTGGCAAGGAACGTTTAAATTTTTCTAACACTTCTTTAGTATCAAATGTTTTAATCTGCCGTTTCAAATTTTCTGCAATGCTTCTGACATCAATATTCTGAATCTGAATCTTGAGTTGTTCTAGGTTTTCCTGTATCCTAGCTGTAATCCTGTACTCATCATCTACATTTTTAATCCAAGCCAAAGTGCTGCTTCCGATTTTGTTAGGATCATATTGTTGGAAAAAAACCCGTAATTTTTCAAGGATGTTGATTACAGTTGTTCTTACCTTATAGTTGTTATCTACAGCTGTCATAGTTTCAACTATTTGATCAAGAAGCTGTACAATAAGTGCTTTAATGTCATACTGCTCATAACAGTCTTTGATGTATTGCTCAACTTCTAGCAGATAGATCTGCAGCTGAGACAGTATTTCTTGAAGATTGTCCATGGCTTTTTCCAGCATAATTTGCATATCATCAGATGTTATTCTGTAGTCCTTTGTGAAAGCAACAAAATTATTTTTCATGCTGCTAACTCTGCTTTTCATATCCAATTTGTCCATATAATCATTAATGTCCTGTGGGAGTTTATCCAAAGTTGCCTTGTATTTTCTCAAATGTTGCTCTACGTCGATGTTCTTCAGGTAACTTTGTATGGCCTGCAGCGTGGATAGAATGGTGCCTCTGAGCTTTTCAAAGTAAACTGGCAAACTTTCCAAGAAGGGTAGGTTAATAAGATGCATATCTTTATTTTTGTCATACTTCACAAAGCCAGAGATGCTGAATTCCTGAGGCTCTGACACGCTGCTCCTGAGGCCCAATACATCAATTAAATTAACTTCTTCAGATGTTAATGGTAGTATGATTGATGTGTCCATTACAGAGAGATCTGCTAAAGCTCTTCCACTAAGTTCCACACCAACCTTTTCTGCATCATTGTAAGCACTGAGATCTTGTGTATATACATTATTGTTCAGTTGACTTTTCAATTTCCAAGCACTTGACTGCTCCGATGGAGTAAAAAGCACATGAACTTTGTTGTCAAGCAGCGTAGTGTATCTTCTGCTAGACTTCAAGGTATGGCTGGTAGATCCTCTGTAATCATGGGAGAAAGTGAAAGCAAGAGGTTCTGCTTTAAACAGGAATTTGCTGTACAGGTCTCCTGTGTGTTCGCCCATAGCAACCAGCTTTCCATTAGCATTGGTGTGTATGTCAGCGGTGACAGTAAATGGGGCCATAGTGGAACGCAGAGCATTGCTGAAACGGAGAGATTTGGAATCACAGTTTGTGTTCATAGTAACTGAGGAAGAAAGTCCCGCCACATCCAGGTTAACTCTGTGACTCACTGCTATGCCTTGAATATTTGCCACTGTATCTGTTTTCAAGTCTGCAGTTAGACCAGCACATGTAAGGGTGTAGGTGTGCCTTATTTCATCTGCCCCATGGGCTCCTCTGACATTGCCACCCAAGTTCACCTTCAGAGGCTCGAGAAGCAGTTCTGCTTTGTTGGAAACTTCTGTTTTAGTGTATTTAAGATTATTGGTTAGTTTAGCTGTGAGTGAGCTAGGCTGCAGTTGTAGGTCAAAAACATGCCTGTGGAATTTGTCAACGCTGAAGCTGTTATCTAACTTTGAAGCAAATGTTAAGGATAAGCCAGGAATATTCAAGTCATTTGTGTACTCCAGCTTAATATCTTTGAATGATCCTTGCAAATTGTTTGAAAACTTGAGTCCTTCTCTATTAACTCTGAAGTTTAAAACATGTTTGTTGTCCATACCCATAACTGTACTCTGATATTCGCTTCCCAGAGTTATTTCTCTCAGGCTCACTCTCCCACCTAGATTGAATTTTGCATTGTTTTTACCATAACGCCCAGAAGAGGACAGTGACATGGAGCCTCCAGCATTGTCAAGCTTGGCATTCATTTCACTCTGCATTGCCAGTGGACTAAACTGCACGTTTGTGGTTGCACTGCTGGCCAGACCGTACCGATTGATATTGAGTGACGACTTATGTGCAGCTCGATTTCTTTGATCAGTCAGGGATACATCAGTGTTGAAAACAAGATCCTGGGAATTGAGGGAACCTGCAAACAAGGCAGAATACTGGATTTGCTCGTAATTGGCTTGGTACTCAGATCGAAGTGCTGCCAGCTTCTTTGACAAAATTATTTCAAGCTTATGGACACCTGCAGTATATAGATACCTCCCATTGGTTTCAGATGACATTTTGAGCTGGCTGTTTTCATACTTCAGTGAAGCTGTGTTCTTTAGTAGTCCGCTTTGTACATCAGAAACTGAAGTAATGGAAAATGAACCATCACTGTGTCTGCCAGACATCTGATTGGTAGCCTCAAAGTAAGAGGAATCCATCTTCAGATTTGATTTTCCTTCTAAAACCCGTCTCTTTTCATTGTATGTGCTTGATAGAGTGTAAGTGGTTCTTGCAAAGAAAGGGGCCACTACCAGCTGCCCTTCCATTTTGACGTTATTGATATTCATGTTATTTGTCTTCTCAGAAATAATATCACCGGAAAACGAAAGCTGAGAACCCAGAGTACTTGATGCTGTAAGTGATAAGGTGTAGTTTGCAACTGGATCAGGTTCATAACTCTTTCTGCCGGAGAACTTTAGAACTGATGTTAAGACTCTGTGTTTTAGGTGATTTTCATATGCACAGATGAATCCATTTCTGTTATATGACGCTTCTCCAGAACCTGAAATAAGAAAAAGGAGGTGAAAGATAAGTGTCATCTATAGCATTTTGTCTCTAACAATTTGTCTGATGCCTCTGAACTTCTATGTTACTGCTTGAATTGCAATTACTGTTATATCATTTTGTTTTAAAGGCCTAAATGTTTTGATAAATCCTGAATAGTTCTGTAAAAATGGCTATTTTTTTGATATTTGAAGCTAAAGTTTTGAACTATGAATAAATTAAGTCCTTACATTACTCTACTAAATATAATGTTGTAAAATGACACAAAATTATGTCAGTATTTAAATCTAAATTAAGAAGATGGACTTTCAAGAATAGCCCATATCTAACATTCCTGGTTTTTAATGTTTCCTTTATCATTCTGCAGTTATGGTGAGGAGTTTAGGAAAAAAACTGAAGTCAGCTTGTCCTCTTGCAATTTGAAAACTCAAACTGCAATTTTAGGGGAACTAACTTAAAAATACCATCTTACGGTAATACTTGGACATAGATCAACTATAAGACAATTATATATATATATATAATATATATACATACACGCATATATGTATACATATATATGTGTATATATATATCGATATATACACATATACATATAAATAGACTGAGAAATAAATTGTGGGCATATCTACACATGCACGTGCACACCTGATTTTGAAAACATTTGACTTGTCAGCTACACAAGTGTTTGTAGAATCTTGCCTGCAGTTTTGAAGGGCATTATCTTCATTAAGGAATATCCAGAAAAATGTGGACCTTAAAACACTTTTTGAATTAAATTGACTTCACCTTTACTGCCTGAGTAAACAGACACACATAATATTTTTAAAAACAAAGTGATTTGAGATTATGTAACACCTTTCTTTAAACAAGCACAGGCAAATTCATGTGTTGTACCTGATACAGAGAAAACAAAGCAAATAAAATAATTTTGCCAATACCGCAGTATTAGCACACATTCTTACCTTTTACACTGTAGGAAAGTAGATCAAAAACTGAGTCAGCATTCATGTTATAACTAGTTTTTGTGCCGGATGCTCTCTCTGTGGTGCTGTTGGTCAAAGTGTACGCTGCTGTCCAGTTGTAATAGTTGCTGTTCACATTAGCAGAGACCTCCAACTTGCCCAGTAAAGGCACACGGAAGGGATAGGATTTCGGAATACTAAATGTTGGAATTCTGTATTCCCGAGATGGCACACTTATTCCCATTGACTCCATTACCAGAGGAGGTGTTTTAACAGTCTGTGGCATCCATATGTCATCGGATGATCTTCCACCAAAGGGCAACGGAATATCAATTACAAAACTGTTTTTATTTAAGTAGTGTCTGATCCGGCCTTCACTAGAAAATAAAGATAACTCTGTTAGAAACTGTAAGTTCATAAAGCATATACAGAAAATTCCATGATTCCCTACCCTGCCCATTATACTGAGCTTACTTACCATGATTATACCAATGTCCTGACTTTAGTTTTAGAGGGAAATGCAATGATATCTTTTATCAATATTTTTAAGTATTCATTCATCAGAAAATGTACTGAAAGCACTTTTGGTGTCAGTGAATTCTGTCAATGTTTTTTCCCCTCCTTTCATAATCAGGGAGACTTATAGGTCAAGTAAAAAAAAAATCCTCCAAATACACTGCCACACTTGTGGGATGCTGAGTACCAGAAAAAGGCAATTATATTCTTCCTAAAAAAAGTGAGGCATTCTTATAGAAACGCAGGAAGTTTTATTAGCATTAGATACTGTAACAATCTAAATTATTAAGAATTTGTCTTTCTGATTATAAGTGTTTCAAAAGTTTCATCCGAATATTCAGCATTTATTTTATTCTTAATAAAAAGCAATAAAAATCTGACCACTTGACTAAGAGCGAGGACTGGAAAAAATGGATTGTCAACTGGAAAGCTTGTGGGGAAAAAGTGTAATTACAAAAAGGCAAAACAGAAGGAAACTTGGTCTTAATTTGTGAATGAACAATAGGTTGGCAAAGATACTTTTCTTGTTTCCCTAAGTGGTCTTTTGTATTGCAAAATCTTCTTTTTTACACTTAGAGCTACATCCCAGGATGAAAATTAAGTAAACACTTTTGCAATTTGTTCCTTTACATAAAAAATTTTAAAAGCAACATAACTGAGCAGTAAAAAATTCTATTATTATTATTATTATCAGAGGTGATAAGAATATAGGAGAAAAAAACAGTTTCTTCCTTGCTTATACTTACCTCAGGAACACAATGGAAACAATAGAGTTGTGTGTCATTAACATACATTAACATTCATATTACTGTAATATAATACATGGAAAAACAGATCTAAGGCAGACAAAATGCAAGTCAGACAAGGAAAGAGGTCAGGTGACTCTACTGGAGAAGGTTAACCAGTATGTGTAGGGGATGGGAAGAACTATCCAATAGGACTGCACAAGAAAATGTAGAGCTACTAGGGTTATGGTCAAAGACAAAGAGTCTGTAGGGTTGCAGGACACAAATTTATGGGAAATATGTCTTCAGTAGCTCCGTGACTTAAAGTCTGTTGAATGCTGCATTTTCATTTAGTACTCTTACAATATAATACAATACTTCATGTTATATTCACATACTGCATAAGTGACTGCTGTAAAGTCAAATCCACATTAAAGACATGCATTAATTCCTCCCTATAATTTAATTTCTCTGGTGTTAAAATTCTTCATTATGATTCCAATTTTATCCTATTGTTTACAGCAATTCCATGCTGTCTTATAAAAACAAAGTAAAATACAATAACACGAAAATATGAGCAAATAACTATTTTAAATTTCCTGTGTCACTATCTCAATTTCACCCCTCACCTTTTCAGGAAAAGTTCTTCAGGAATGGTGATAACAGGCAGGTTAAATTTCTGAATGTTCAGTTCCTGTAGTCCACTTAGTTTGTCTTGCAGAGTTTGGGCATAGGGGACATCTTTTGATGCCTTTTGCAGCCAAGTATTTGTTGCCTGCAATGAGAAAAGTTTTTCAAAGTAAATAACAAGTTTTAAGACATCCCAGTAAAATTATCTGGAAGTCATTGTAACTATCCATACGCTGAGCCCTAGATATCTCATAAAGTGACTGGTTCAATCCAAGTTGGAAATGTACAGCTTATTCAATCTGATGAGTTCTTTTACAGGTAGCTCCTATTTTGGCTTCCTTGGGGGAGGCAAGAATTCAGCAGGACTATGTGGTGGAGCTACAACATGTACTGTAGGTTGAACCATACCACAATAAATTGTGACGTAATATGTCTCAATGTCATGTCCGTATGAGCCACTTTCCGATCCAGCAGTTCGTTGGCGTGCTTCTCTAAAGTTTTTGGGTAGTCTGAAAAGTCGACTGGGAAGCCAGAAGACAATTTTTTCACAGCAGCAGTGGCACCTGAATTCCACTCTAGCTCAACTTTCTCAGAATCTGAAAATCACGAATTTAAAAGGAAAGGGTAAAATCAGTCATATTCTTATTCTGTTGAGAGATATACTATAAACCAATGTAAAAATACATTTAAATTTATAAGTTGTATATGTGGATCATGTTTTTGCCCCTACCATATCTGAGAAGAACTCTTTCTGAAATTGAGTTTCCATGAATTGTTGCAGCTGAGCTGATCTGAACATATGCTTTGTTTGGTGAATAATTAGCCAATGCTTCACTTCTAAGTTCAGTTTGCAGGCGAGGAATAGAAATGGTGCCTCTTAACATTGCCTCTTCCACTCCAGCATATCTGTGAAAGAAAAAAGCAAATGTGAATAAAAATATTGCACTATACTTTTTTACTTATGCTTCAGGAGCAATTTCAGCATTTAAATCTATAGCAGAGGCATAATAGGTATTATAACAGATTGAATCAAAATCGTAAACTCTGTTCCAATTCAGCGGATGTTTTCAGCTTCTGCTAGTTACTTTGGAAAACCTGTGGTAAACTATTATAATGCTACTATGCAGATACACACAATAATGAGTCTATGTTAATTTCATAAGACTGAAAAGGATGGAAATATGTACCTGTCCTGGTAATGTTGTACCAGAACCACATTCTGAAATGCCTTACTCTAGCTGAATTCTCTACTAAGGATACAGACCGTGGCCATGAATTGTGCAGAAACAAAACACTTGACAAAATATATTATGCCACTGGGTTTCATTTTCCTTTATTCCCATATATTTTATATCTCTGTAACTTTGTTGACTTGAGCAAACTTCTAATATTATGTTAGTGCAAATGAAAGGGAGTTGAGGTCCCTGACATCTGTCCAAAGCTCCCACTGATATCAGAGGCAATTCTGCATGAACAGCAAAGACAAAGACTCCCTGGGGCACCATCAAGATCACAGAATTCCATGGAAGATTGAGGTTTATTAAAGAATGTGATCAGCTCATTTCAATATGGGCTTGTGAGGCAGACAATTTTAGAAACCCTGGCAGGCTGAACATTTTTGTTAGTTCCCCTGTAGGTGTTCCCGGAAATATTCTCATCATGAAGCGTGGGAATTTTTACAGGAAGCTCTCAGTTATTTTTGGTTTTGTTTCTTATTGAGTGCCATTAGATTTCTTCATGGGGAGATGTAATAACGTTTTTAGAGCCAAACACATCCAGTAAAAGATAATACCTCTCTGAACAAACCTTGCCTTGTTTATATCCTTGGATATAACACCTGCAATAACACTAGTACAATGCATTCTTGTAGTCATGTGTGTGCAAATGTGGAAGAACTAGTTCAAGGAACTTGTAATACAAATTATATATATATGCACATAGTAAGAAAGATCAGTTGGTGTATCATACAAATTAAATATTTCAAAGTTTTTTAAAGAGGGGTTTAATGAGAAGCTTATATGTTTCTCTATTTAAGAAATTCCTCCAAAATAGGATAAAATTTCCCCACATTTTCTACATTTAATAAAACCTTCAGTCTTATTCAAAGGCAGCTGTAAAATTCTAAATGGTTTTCTGCATTACCTTATCTGGCCACTAAGAGTAACTTCAGGAATCTTCTTGTTGTTAAAGTCTAAGACAAACGTGTATGCTTTCTTCCCAGGAATGGATTCATCAGTAATTCTGAGATTTGTACCAAAGTCAACATCAACATCTGGAATGTGGACATCACTGGTCAAAATCTTTCTGTCTCTGTTGTACCTGATGGTCAATGTGGCCTCATGTTGATTTACACCTAGAAAATATAATGTACTTTGGTCATTCACGACTATGGAATCTGTTTGGACTTTTCTTAAAAGGAGAACAAAAAAGGATGAACTTAAAATTATATCACGTTAAAGACCTAACACAACATTTGATGAGTCTGAATCAGAAACTGGGTCATCCTTTTTCTTCTCATCTTCTTAAACACATGATCCACTAATGCCATCACTACTTTTATTATTTAAATGATCCTACAGATGGTTTGTATGCTTTACTTTCATGTTTTTCAGAAACAGTATTTTTCTCTTCCTTATACAGAACCCAGTAACATCTCCACTTCCTTGCTTCCATTCAACAACTTCACACTTCTATTTAAATTACAAAATACAAAAGCAGTCTCTCACCATGAAAATCTTGCACTGGGATTGTATATATATAAGAAAATGGAGTTAAAGTGTTGGACTGTTTGGGTGTGAAAATGGTATTCTATTTTATACAGTAAAAAATTCTATTATGATTTATTAATAAAAATCTCTTTCCTATTAAACGACACACTTCAAAACTGAGCTTAACCGTATTGGTTTGTTCAGATTCTTACCTTCTGCCTGGACAGTAAACTTTAAGGTGTCTATCAGGTCACTTCCCTCTCTCTGTAGGTCATAGTTTGCACTTGCAGAGTATTCCTTCACTTCACCTGTGGACACTATTTCAACTTCAAATCTAAAGAAGGAGCAAACGAATGGTTTGTAAATAACTATTTTGTCCATGACCTCAAATGGATGAAATCATATCATTCTCAACAGCTTTCTGATCTGTTGATGTTAGTCTGTTTTTAATGATTTTAAAAGGTAAGCTTTACATAAGACAGTACTGTAGATACTAGGCCCTGGGAACGAAGAGCAGTCAGCACAAAATAAACGTAGTTTAGGTTGACATGACTTGCCTGGATTCTCCAGTCAAGGGGAAATATGGAGCTGCCTCTGTGGAAGTGGCATTAGAATACAATAATTTGGTGCAGAAGTTTAGACCAGGCATGAAAGGCTCGCAAGAAGTCGAGGTTTCTTGGTTCTCTGTCAGAGGTGGAATCTCTTCAGTTTTGGCTGGAGACACCAAATGCAGTGTATTGCTGGAACAGAAAAGTCAGTCATTTATTCCCAGAGCAGGTGCTCAGACATTGTCCTCTTAACAAGGTTATTTCTAAATAAAACTCACTTATTAATGTAGGGGCTAAATGAAATAACATTTGGTGGTTAAATGATCAATGTGTTTATTAAGTATTATTGATAAATATAATATATTGAGCCACTGCTTTCTCTAAAATTAGTGTAAGTAGTCCATTTAGATTCCATCTAAAATGATATTGCTATTATAAAAATTTTATGTGAAAGAAAATAAAATAATAGAAATGGTAAGTATTGTATAAAATTTCAAAAATAATGACAAATTAAATAATCTCTAAGCCATGACTCCAAGTCACCACTTATTTGGGCTCTTTGCCTATCTTATGCAAGAAGTTATCCCAGCTTTACAATGTCTGGGATTTTTCTGAACTGAAAATTTCTCCATGCCTGCCCTATCATTTCAATTCCACCACAATAAAAGCCAAGAAGAGAAGAAAGAGCATAGCCTTGAAAGTTCTCATTACCTGATACTGAGGAGCTTTACTGGAGTCTTTGGAGCAGGAATGCTGAATTTCAGTTGTCCAGCTTTTACACCAACATGCGCTTCAATTCCAGATTCATGGAATATATTAGAATTCATCTCCACACCACTTCTAGCAAATTCAGGCATGTTTATTCCCAAGTGTGTTACAAACTCAACTGCTACTGAAGGTTTAGCAATGAGGTCTGCTTGCATCTATTTAATAAAAACAAAATGGGTTATTTATTTGCCCAATACAGAAAGATTTTCTACATGGAGATACTTGCATGTATTTTTAAATCTGAAGACAAGAGTCAGTTTTCCATTGTAAAAAAAAGATTAACAATTTTCAAAAACAATGAGCAAACTATCTGACAAAAAAGAAATGGATCCAAGATCTGAACTTCTTTAAACACAAACCAGCTTTTTTGCAAGCTTTTGTTTTGGCCATTACAGAAAGAAGTGACAGAATGCAAAATTCTGGAAAAATTCCAAAGGCAACTAAGGGCAACCAGTGCTAATTTTCAGCATTTATTTTTTTTATTATTATTTAAATTTTATACATGGTGGAAAATGGAAAGTTTAGATGAACTGAAACTACTAAGAAATTTTTATGAAATATTGACTAAATTAGAGAAAAATAAATTACAGAAGTGAAAAAAGAATGGAAATATTTCACTTTTTACAATTTTAACTGGATAATTAATTTTGTGTCATATGCTATTTCATTGTTACAATTTTAAAAGGTTGCCTGTCAGGTAAAGAAATGTTTCTCTTGACTCAATTTTCATTATTTCTTTGAACTGATAATCAAATTTTTCACTTTGAATTGGCCACAAAAAATATTTTGTTAATTTTTTGGCTTGAACAGCAAATTCACAAACTGCAGCTTTTTTACCATTGTAATTTGAAAGCAGGGAGAGAGAAATGAACAAAGATTAAAAGGAATATTTTTTAAAGAGTGATTTAAACACTTTTAATTAATAAATTTTATTGTGTCTCATACTTAATTTATTATATGCATTACTTCTTAATTTAATCTAAATGTCATCCACAAATTAACCAAAGACTTCTAATGAGGGGGTTTTTTCATATCAAGAACATTTTGTAATCTTTAAAATTTTTACTGTTGTTACAGTTTTATCCATAAATGAGATTGTAGATTATTAGGAGGAGAAATAAATATACACAGCTATTGAGACTTACGCTTTTTTGTTGAAGCTTCACAGCTACTCTGGCCCCGGGTGTTGCTATTCCAGACAAAGCAAACTTCAGTTGAAAACCTGCTCCAGTTGGAAGCTCAAATTCATTGTCCATGAATATGTAGTGGACAAATAAATCCCTGTCAACACCTTTTGAGATGGCTTGTGCAATCTGTGAATCAAACAAGGAAATGAACAATAACAAATACACACTTTGGAATACGAACGTTTTGTACTTTAAAAATTTATCAGGGAATGGTTACAACTCTATAATCGAAAAGTTAATTTCATATGGAGTAGAGAATCTAAATTCTACAGATTCCTTCCTTCAAAAAATGTACTTAAGACTGTTTAGCAAAATCTGAATTTTAAACAAATACGAGATTTTTTTACCTGCCTCGGTACACTGGTATTATCTACTTTAACATACACATACAAAAGTGAATTCTGGTTTTCCCAAAGTCAGTGGCAAAGCATTTTTTTACTTCAATGAAAGAAGAGTTTTACCAAATATTCCTAAACTGTACTACATCTTCTTTTCTATTTAACATGACAAAGATGAATTTTTTAATATTAACATATATTTTCATAATTAGAAATTTCATAGTATAACTTAATGACCTGTACTAAGATTTTGGGCATTGTTCCAGTAGAAATCTCAATAATACAATAAGATCTGAACTTTCTCTTTCTTTCCCCTCACCAATCTTCCATGAGGACTCCTCTTGGTTATTGAGGAGTCTTTATGGATTTCTCAGAGTCCTTCAGACCAAACATGGATATTTTATTTCAAACAATTTTATTTTCATGCTGGTATGAAATATCTTTGCATAATAATTAAATATGATCTAAATCTTAAAAAAATCTGGTAGAAAAAAATTAATAATGCACATTGGTGTATCGGAAACCTACCATTTCGGGAATAATCTGAAGAGTTTTAGCACTCTTTAAAATGAAGCTTCCCAGTAATTTGAAATCATTGAGTTTCATGTACCCAAGTTCTTCTCCCAGGATTCTCAGATATGCTCTTCCCTCAGGAGCTTCTTTGTTGCTCAATTCTTTTATCAGTTTTTCGAGGTTAAGTATTATTCCTTTCATGATATCCTGAAAATTCAGTCAGAAAGCAGCAAAACAGATTTATAAGAAATCTGTAAGATCATATATCTAGAACAGTTACTTAGTGAACGTCATCTACTCTGCATGTGGTCTTACAGATTTGTCTCCAGGCAAAGACTCCTCCTAAATACAATTAAGAAAACACATTGTTAAATAGCACTAACGGTTTGTATTTTAGCTCACCAGAAGACAAGAAGGCAAATATAGAAAAAAGAGGTAAATGCTGTAATTACTGTGTAAAAATAGGAATGCTGTGCTGCACAGAAAATATTTTCAAGCTGTACCTGATCCTGCTTGCCATCCTGGGAGAGACCAAAATAGTCAAAAAGTGCCTTGGAAACCTGCTCTGGCACTTTGCCATCAACCCAGTACAAGGCCTTGGTTGCAGTGTCTGGGAAAAATCCCTTCTCTCCAAACAATGCTTCCAGTGTTGGTTCAAAACCCTTTCCATCCAAGCCAAGCTGAAATGAACAGGAAGGACAACGCATAACTGAGACACTTCCCTCACTTCTTTGGAACTTTACAACAAAACAGACTTTCTTGGGAACAAACAATGTGTTTAAAGTGTATCCTATAGGTCTATGACACTTAAGGGAAGATATGGAATACTATGTCTTATAATAATTATAAAATAATATATTTATTATTATATTAATGTCTTATAATTATAACATATATAATATATGATATATTACATATATCATATATAATATATAATAATATATTCATTTTATATCTCTGATTTTCAATAAAACCCCCCCACATAGGCTGTATCTCACTTAAAATCTACTATGAGTACTTCAATGTGCCAGTAATGATTCATTAGCATGAAGTCAATTTGTTACAAATGGGTTTATTTTACCCTAGCTGAGCCCTTTAATAACTTCAACAGGGTCATCCATCCAGTCAGTGGCAAGTGACATCACATAACGGATGGCTTGTTCTAAAGCCCATTGAGATCAAATCAAAGTCCCCTTGTAGTCATAGTTATCCTTAGGTTTCTCCCAAAGCTTGTAAAAACAATACATTATTCACAGAAAGTTGTTATAAGAAAACAGAAACGAGAAATAAAACAGCTAAATACTAGCAAAGTTTTTGATAATTGTTGTACCTCAAAAATATCACTTGGGTGAAATCCATACACATGCAGGGTGGTTTTTAGCATGGTCTCTTTTGGAACATAGTTGTTTGGGTCAAATACCACATTTCCCTCTACTTTGGCAGAGATGGGGTCAATTCCAGGTACAGAAACTCTTTTGGAAATCTGATAATTTTGTGAGAATTTTCTGAAATCTTTGGCTGTTGGAACCTCGTTTCCTTTCAGAGCTTCTTCAACTCGGCTTTTTAGACTAGGGAAGAGGATAGCAATTAAACCATGATTAGTATATATTCCAAGCATTCATTTAGTCTTAATTTTTTATGCCACTACGCAGTCATTGATACAGCTGAGGTGATTACAAATGGCTAGCTCTCTGCATACATTAACAGAAAACAAGGCTTAAGGGAAAGACTATAATCTGGCACTGCTCTGACAAAGCCATAGTTTACTCAGTTGATATGTTTATTCAAATAAACCCAAGAAAAACTTCTTGTCTAAACAGCTACCACTGCAGTTATGGTTGGAACTTTGTTTTTCCTGAGAGACCAATATACGACTAAAATTTGCTTACTCTTCAATGCCTATTTCTTCAGAATCTAGGATGTTGGCAATGTGTGAGGCAACAAAGCTTTTCACTTGCTCATTCTTCTCCTTTGTGAGGATTCTCAAAATTTTTGCAAGATCACCTGGGGAAGGATTTTTCATCACCATGAGATAGGCTGCCAGGCGTTTGTCTGTAGGTACATCCAACTCTTGGAATGCTTTGAGAAGTGCTGAACGGTCCTATATAAATAGAGAAAGGTTTACAATGATGAACTGGTTCACTATACTGAGCTGAAGTGCTCTGTATCATAACACCCATTCTGTAGGAGATGTTGTAATGTCACGGTAATGTAAACATAAATCTAACCAGTACTATTAATAATGGCAAAGAAATATCAGTATAAAATAGAGACCTGATTTTTTTCCTAGTTCAATACATTTAAATCTGGAACAATTCATTAGTTAACACCACCTTTGAATAAGTAGATCTCCATTTAAGACACTAACAGGAACAGATCAAAACTTCCATTTAAACTAAGACTATCTATACAAAGGAACTGCTTCTCAAAAAAACAACAGCCACTGAGTCAGAAGACTGCAAAACTTCTCAGATATGTGTATGGAAACTAGATAAAAGAGTTCTAAAAAAGCTGGAGACAGCTGAAGCGGAGATATCGGAACTATGAAACAATGGGAATGTTTTTGCATATTCAGTAACTCATGTGAACAGCCAAGGTGAACTGTGACCCAATTTACCTCTTCAGTAATTGTCATTTTCCTGAAAGTCTGGATGGCCGCTTTCTGCACTGAAAGTGATGCAGCTTCGTTTCTGATACATGTCTTCAGAACGGATTTCACATCGGGTTTAGCTTTTTCCATTACTGCACCCATGTTTCCAATAGCCTGTCAGTGATGAAGACACAGAAAGGTGACAAATATTTTTTTTTCCACCAAGAGAAGCAGAGTGCTCTATGCACTACAATTTATAATAACGTCCTATATAAGGAAAGAAGGAAATAAAAATACCCGAAGTGTGAGGTATGTGAGTTCATCTTCCCCGGAACAATCAGTGCCAAGCAGTGACACCATGAAGTCTGCAACATCTGTGATTTCCTCTGTCACAGTCTTCTTCTCATCGTAGAACCTAAAGAAATACAGAAACACATTAGAAACAAAAGGAGAAAATGGGAAATGTCTATATTTTGTTCCTGAAGAGCAACAACATGAAAACAACAACAAAAAAAATCCTTGAAAGCTGAGCACTGTTAGGGTTTACTTTAAGCATTGCAACCTTGAGGTTATTTTGTACAATTGCATGCTGTCATTACTTACTTAGTAACAGAATGACTCAAGCCATAAAAAGAAGCTCTACTTGGCTGATACTGGGCCATGTTAAGAATTTCCCGTATTCTCTGAGGAGTTGGAGAAGGCAATAGTCCCAGGGTGTATGTGACCAGGTCTGCCACGAGCGGATTCACATTTCCAGTTCTCAGGATTTGAAGGACTGCACTGTAGCACTCTGGAGTCCCGCACTGGGTCAGGGCCTGAACAGTGATGGAACTGAAAGGAGAAGAGATGACTTTGACTAATTAATTCCCTGTTTGCAGTTTTTGCTGCATATTGACTGTTTGAAACAAACGTTTGACAGGTTTATTAAGGTGTTTAAATATGTATTCTTATGTTTTACAAGTTATAGTAGTAACACAATTAAATAAGAACAATAAGAAAGCATTAAGAATATCACCACTACGCGGGCATACCTTGTTGTTTCTTCACAACAGACATTCACACAACTTTAAATATTATAGACTAATATAATCAAACCAGACTGAGGCTCTAGTTCCTCTACAAACTGAGGACATAAAATATGTGTAGATTGACTCGAGTCCAATTCAGACAGAAGAGTAAGGGTGGGGAGCAGAGGGCAGGGTCAGACCAAAGAATAGTTTTCTTCCATGTCTCCCAAAAACTCTGTTCTTTGCTATAAGTCAGACTTGGGAGTTTGGAATTACAGTCACTGTCCTTGAGCAAAACTGCATGAAAGATCTTTGGCTATAATAACTATCCACAGGATTGCTCCTAGCACACACACTTGGGACGGTGGAGGGGCTGTACTGGGCTGTATTATACTCCAGTTGAACTTCTCCAGTAAATTTGGAATATTTGATGGGGGAATGATATAAACAATATTAGTTCCTTATGAAGACTAGAAATTTCAGATCTATTTGAATTCTTATACTTTTCTCATATATTTAATATTCAAGCTCCAATCAACAGCTGAGCATTTCTGATAGAAAAATGTAAAATCCACAGTTTTATTCTCCCTTCTTTATTTCTCTCTCTGGATAATACTGATGATACTTATCTTTCTGAAAGACACCCTATACATCTAATTCACCTCTAATTTAAAACCACTAAGCAAATTAACTACAGAAAGGTTTTGCCACAACATTGACATGTGGTGTACTTGCACAATGCACAGCTGTACCATACCTTGAGGTTTCCATCATCTTTGGTACAAGAGAGCCAAGAGTGCTGTTATGTAAATTTCTGAGCCCTGAAACAAATTTGTAAAAGAGTCTTGCTCTCTGTTGGTTCTGCTGGGAGGTTGTGAGTTTCTGCAGTTCCTGAAGGGTTTTCAGAACAACATCACCCTGCTTAGGGAATTTGGCATCTGTACTTTCCAGTGCAAGTCCTTTCTCTTCCAGTTCATCTAGCAATTAAAAAAAAATTGCATTTGTTATCAAGGAGCTATGTTAATTTTTAACATCCATCTTACATTCAGCATAAATACAAAGTCTGTAGATTATTTTATATGATAACTGTTGAACAGCTGAACAGGTAACAAAAATAATGGAATGGAATTTAAATATAAGTCTCCAAAAGTTGAATATTTGCATAAATTGTTTTACATTTTCATGAAGATAATTCCTTAACACCTTTTATATTAGCATAGTTTGCTTTTTCAACTTTTAATAATTATATATTTTAGGAGAAATATGTTATGACTATGAATAAAAATTACAAGTCAAAAGGTAGGTTTCAGAACAAAATATACAGTAATAATAGATTGCTTACATTTAGCAGTTGAAGATAAAAGTTGCATAAGAAATTATGGGTATAAGAAATTATGGGTATAAGATATTATAGGTAGCAAAAATGGGTTCATTAAACTAATTTCCAATAAGATTAGAATTTCTTTTCAAGCAAATGATACATTTTTATTTATTAAGAATAATTTTAAAATTAAAGATTATTTTAATTTGGAGTGGTTTTTAAAAGTCTGAGGTTTTCCCATTTTCTACTCAACCTTTTTCCTCACTAAATTTCTTTAAAAATTATGAATTGATTTGGTCCCCTCAGGGGCATCTTTAATTAATTCACTGTTTAAAAAAAATCATCTCTGTATTTGTATTTTGTTCCTATGCTTGTGTAATAGAGAACTGCAGCTCTACCTCCATCAAAATTTTTGTTATTGATCTTCGGAGTATCTTCAAGCCTCAAGGTCTGGTTGACCTCTGTCATCACACCATAGCGATTTCTAGGAAACAAAGAAAAATTCACTGCTTTAGTTGAGTCTAAGTACCCTTGAGAGGTCTTAATATGTCTCCTGCCTTCTGAAAAACAAAATGTACATTTCGAGATGAAATCAGGGCAGAATGTAATACATCATCCTTTAAAACAAATATTTATGAATAAAGAATAAGGATAAATAGTGAGCAACCTACTTGTATGAGGAAGGCAGAAACAGGTGTTTTTCACTGCAGACAACATCTCTTATATGCCTTTTCTTTGCATCAATATTGTAATGACAGAACTGAGTGCTCTTTAGAAGGGTAGATAATGGGCTGTTCTGTAAAATAAATCATTTGGCAGTCATTTTACTGAGTAAAATAGGAAACAATCATAGTTTTAAAGGCTGACACAGTTTTACTGTAATATTAAAAATTAAAGCATATTGGAAGAAAAGGTGAATAACTGGAATTATTCTCACACAAAGACAAAATTGTGCCAGTAATAATCTTTAGTCTTAAGTCTCTTCATGGGCAAAAATCCCACCAAAATTTTCCCTCAGGCCTTATCAAGATGTTTGGGTTAGTAGTTACTTCATGATTGATCCCCTGCTGCCTACAACAAAGGACTCCTTCATAAAACCAATTCGTAATTTTCAGAGTAGTTCAGTCCCCTTGTAACAACTGATGGTCTTTTTAATTTCACTCTTATTATACAAATTTTAAAGACTTCTACAAAAAACTGTAGCAGTGGTAGAAAGTATAAAATGTGTTTTCAGCATTATATGAAATCCTATCTTTTTTAAGTTAAAACACTCTAAGGTACAAATGCCATTATACCAGAAAGAAGTCTGACAATTTCCATGCAAGCAACTGCATTTGATCACTGTGCATTAACAGGTAGAACAAACAGCATGCTTAACCACATTTAGAGCCCTCTCCTCCTGCACTTCACACAGACTTCATGGTTTGGGTTTTTTACGTTTTACATGAAACTGAAATTTTGAAAATTTTGACCCACAAAACTAAAAATTTGGCTATGATCTGATATGTTACCATGTAATCAATAGTACTAATTTCATCTATGAAAAGCTCTCTGTATTTTTTTTCTCTATTGACTGCCAACAAAATCACAGCCTGATGTAATGGAATAGTGCAGAAAAATTATTTAAATTTTTAGCAAATATAAATATATACAAAACTTAGTCATTGTAATAATTTTATCATTTTAAATGGTGGTGAAAAAAATCTTACATCATATAATCTTACATCATATACTTACCAGTCCCTTTACAATGGCAATAGGGCTGACATGATCTCTGATGGGACTGAACTTGTCACAGCCTTTCAGGTACCTCGTAATTGAAATATCTTCTGCAACATTTCCTTTTCTGGACTTGAATTCAACTTCACTGTCACACTTTCCATAGACAGTATCCTGGAAAGAAGAAAGAAATCAGCATCTCTGCTCATACTGTCAGACATTTTCTGATCTAGTTAAAGGCACCTTTTCTTATCAGAATTTCCAGGCCTTTTGAAAATGATGTTCAGGAGTAACTCTACTCAGGTGAGCTTTCTTCCATTTGTCAAGGAAATAAGGGACACACTTTCAAAACACCTACCATTGAAATTGTTTTTTCATTTTCTACTGTTTCTGTTGGCACAAGTAGAGCTGAGATGATCCCTCTCTTGAGATTCAGTACATTCAGAGGTTCGTCCTTCTCTGGATACAACTTGACTTTTGTTCCATCCTGAATACTAAATTTTAGCTCATGCCTGGCACCCAAAATAACAACATTAGAATGAAATATTAAAGACACACAGTAAAGAACGTTATCAATAAACTGCTGGGCTATCATTATTTACTATTCACTGCTGTTACTAATAGGAAGTATGACTATTAAAGCAGCAAAATTCTAACCAAGGACATTCTGATATCACCAGATTACGTTATCTAAGGACAAGCAAATACCAAGAGCAGTGGCTGGAAGTTGGAATTGCTTAAATTCAGAGAGGACATAAGTAAATTTTTAGAATGAGGTAATTATTAACTACTCCAACAGGCTACAAAATGATGGGATGATTCTCTAGCAGTTGCAGTCTTTAAATAAAACCTTGATGGTTTTCTGAAAAAACGTTTTTTAACAATGTCTCAAGTTGTTTTGAGATTTATGGCTTGTGAAACAACATGGATACTAAGGCACTGAAACAAGCATGAAGGTGCATGACTAAAGCACTAGCGACTAATTGGGTGGAGGGAGTAGTAGCAATTAGTTACAAAAGCAGATAAAGAAGGAAAAGATAAACTGCATAGGTCATCAAAGACTGGGATTGGAAATCTGGACTTCAGTCTCAAATGCCTTTCTATTGCACAGTCTGCACCATGTTAGCAAAGGAAAGTTATCTTAGACTGCCTGCATGCAGCCACTTGAGAATGTGCTTACAAGAAGGAACATTACACTTGCAATAATCTTTTGGAGACTACACAACAGTTTCCCGATATAGATGATAGAAACGACAAAAACAGTCCAGGTGAAAATTCTGTATTTAAAAAAGCCTTCCCTACTAGCAATTGAGAACTATGCCATGTTAACTATAAGTTGTATCAGGGAGAATTTTGCTGTGGAACCAGCTTTCACATCTACCATGTTATCATGAAATGTGTTTTATGCCTAGAAAAACACAGTCAGGGTAGACTGTAACACTGCAGCCTGTTCCATTTAAAGGTCACAAGTACTGATGACAATTGATATTGCTTACCTGGACATGGCACTTGCAAAGTCCTCAGAGTTCTTGGACTTCTTCAGAACAGCCCTTCCCTCAGAGTCAACACCAAACGTCTCCCTCAGGGAGCAATGCATTGTCCTCAGGATGAAACGGCACAGCTGTGGTACCTCCAGTTCAACCTGAAAACACAAATATGTTTATCTTTTTTAATTATCATGTTTCCAGGATCATCCAGTTACCACTCTGAAAATTCTTTTGATTTTGTAAAGTGTCAGAATCCCCCTGCTAGCAGCTGGTGGAAAAAATTCCTAAGTGCTCTAAGTAGCTTAAGGTAACTCGAGGGAGAAGATATGAGAACAGGTATTTGCTTGGCTAATGGCATGGAGTATGTGACATACATGGTAAACAAGCAACTTAGTTTCTGAGAATTTAGAACGTTAGAACTGTATGAAAACTTGAGCCATTACACTGATCAGTGTTTAGACTCTATTAGAACTGTGTGTGCTAAATAAAAAATATATTTCCCAATTACTCAATTTAAAGAAAAAAAAAACCCCACAACACAAAGATGAGAAAGTTTTGGACAAAATGAAGGGACACTGAGTAGTTTAATGGTCTATGGGACCTTTCACTCCTACAGTCCTGGCATTGTCTTGACTGTCACCATCAACAGGCTGTTGTGGTCTTCATGGCTTCAATGCACTGTTGTTATTCAACTTCTAGAATTGTTTGATGGACATTGGTAGACTCAGCCTGGGAGCCAAGGAAAACTAAACTACCAAGTTTTGCCTCTCTCTCTTGTAAAAGTACAGCCAGGTTTGAAATGCACTGGCACAATGATGTGAAGGACTTCTGCCATCCTCAGTGCCTTCTGTCTAGGACAGGGAGGGCTTAGTCTTCGTGTGCCTTAGTCAATATGTGCCTTTCAGAAGAATGGTCTTGTTTGGAAAAACATTGAAGGATGCTCTCCTGATCCTGACTGTATCAACTGATACACTCCCAATCAGTTGTATTTACTCCTCTTTGCCTACCTTGCAAGTGATCTTTGAACCACTTCGAGAATCTGCTGTTCCTGTGATCCCATTTGATGTTTCTGCTTCATATGAGTAAACATATTTTCGGAGGGGTTTAAATCTAGTTGCATCTTCTGCAATTGGGAAAACAAGAGTGGTTTTATGACTTAGGTAGGACACGCATATGTAATCCTTACAATACATGCTTAGTGTTGTGTAACTAAAATGAATACCAAAGATAAAGGAAACATGAAGACTCATCCTGCCACGATTTCCTTTTCCAAAATAGCTTTCAGAAAAAAACATGATGCCTTTATATCAGCTGGATTATTTCTGAAGCTAAGACTAAACTTGTGGGGCAGCAAAAATTTTTGGGTCCACTGCTCTGTTTGATGGGATTTGCCAATATAACCTCATTTGGCCTTCAAATCATGCCACATTAAAGCAAATGACAAAAATGTGAGAAAACTTAAGGTGCGGAACTGTTTTAAAAATTATCCTGTTGCTTCTAAATTAAGCCAATCAAATGGTAGTTTTCCAATTGGTAATAAAGTGATTCATTTCAGCTCAGATTTTTCCATCATAATGAAAAGGCAAGAAGCTGCTTTACCATTTACATGATTGAGACTGAAAGCAAAGAGACAGAACATCCAAATTAGAATTCCTCAATACCATTTCACTTGAATCTACACAGGATCTTTCTGCTCCAGACTCTCCTGAAATATGATCTACTCTAATTCATTTATTAGATCAGAAAATTTTATAGAGTAGACTATTTTTAATGGAGATAAACTTTAGTTAGATGAAGAGCATCCAACAAGGGAAAAGCTTTAAATTATGACTAAGAACAAGGCAGGAGGGAGTATTTCAAGAGATGTTTCTCTTTCTATCAAAGGAAGCCCCAAAACCTAATAGGCTTCCTCGAAGGAATGACCTTCACCTGTGTTTAATCTCTCCCTGTTGCTGTCATCTTTAATTTTAAACTCCACAAGCAGGAATGAGTGGGGTAATAGAGACATTAAGAAAAAGAACAGTCTCAGTGTCAAATACAGAACTATAAGATAGTATTTTGGTATCTGGAATGCATAAGATAGGCCAAAGAATGCCCTCAAACCCAATTCAGGGTTTGCAATGCCCTCAAACCCATTGCAAGTGCAGGCATCATTTTAAACTAAAAAGGATGATCAGGTACTTCATCATGTCTGTGATGAAGCAGTTTAGGTCAATCTGAACTAGAAATTGCTGTTCCCTCAGTTTAGGTTGGGCAACTCACTGGGTCTGTGGCTCTGTTGTGATGTTGAGTGAAAAGCAATTTCCTAAACTGCTCCTCTGTGGTTATTTAATAGAGTCCTGATCTATTTTATAGAAAAAACAAAGATAGGTAATGCTGGTGTAAACCCAAATGCCCACCATTAAATTTGTATGATTTTTCCTGCCTACACCTGCATGAATGCAGATTACTCTTCTTCTTTCATAAAATATTTATGTCAGAGGCCAACGACAATATAACCTTGCCTGTCACAGAATTTCATACTTATAGAGGGGAACAAAATAGTGCTATGCATCTCTTATTTCCTCATTGAACTATCACTTTTATAAATTTTACATACTTTAATAATATTTTAGCTGAGATCACATTCATGTAATTGCTAAACAGAATTATTATAATTAATACTAGCTGTCATAGCATAATCAACATCTTAAAAACACTTGAAAACTTAATTAAATTATTTATTTAACTCTAAAATTAAATTTTATTAAAAATTTAACATTATCTGTGTCTCTTTTGGCTATCCTGGAAAATAACCGTACACTCTCAGAGAATTTTGCAACACCAGTATCTGCCATGCTAAAGTAAAAGGCTAATTATTGCTTCATATCCTGCTTTTAAACAGAAATTAATAGGGAAATTATAAGATTGGAAATGAAAATACCAAATAATTTATTTGATCAAAAATAGACAAGCAATTGTCAATGAAACTTAGAAGTCTTTGAGTTGGTTCAGGCATCTGAAATAAACCCAGTTGCCTGGAGATGGTGCTAAAGCACCCAACATGGAAAAAAAAAATCCTGAAGACGAAGAACAAAACAATTCATTCAGTACTTTGACCCTGTGGTTGAACATTATGTACCTAACCAAGCAGTCAGGGCCAGTCAGAGTTCATTACTAAGATAGGGTATAAAGTCAGCATTTCCTGAGTCTTCACTTGTTTAAAGAAATTGCTGTCCTTGCTAACAGAGTTGATGATTTATTCTACAGGTATTTAGCTAGATATCCAAGCGCAATTCTGTGGGCTTAGCAGCCACTGTGAAGGCTAAATAAGATGTAAAATTCAGGCCACAGTAAAGTGTAATGTACATAACCCGGCAGTTAAAGCTTCACATTTGATAAATAGGGATTTTCAGATTAAGGAATTTGCACCTGACAATCAAATAAATAAAAAAGAAAAACCAAAAACCCAATGGAAAGTAGTTTCTTAATGGGAGCTTTAAAAAAGTTCAGAAACTCATTCTCAGCTTGTCCAATCTCGGGAAACTTTAACAGTTACTGGAACCAATCCTTATGGATAGTTGAATATCTAAAATAAAGGGCAATAACTACTTCAAAATATTGCCATCACTTTCATTTCAGTTATTTCAGAAGAAGAGATTTGGAAAAGTCAGGCTTTGAGAAATGAATTCAGTTAAAATAGTGATATAACAAAAGCAAATGCAAGAAATCAGTTACTTGAACATCCAGGATTTCCACTTTCAGGTGTTTCTTCTTCTGTAAAAAAAAAAACAAAAAAACCCACAAAAAAACAAGAATTAAAAGCTAGAAAAGCAGTTTATAGCTATACAACAAAGCAGTTCATAGCTATATACAATATATTCAATGGCTATGAATATATAAATGTAAATACTACATTTTCATTGTAAGGCCTTTTTAATTCATACCAATTTCTGATGTAGTTTGAAAGACTGATGTAAATAACAAAGCTACTATTAACATTTGCAGTACAGAGTCAAATCTAAAGGGAGTTACAAGCAGTTGCCTTGATACAGTGAACCAAAATCCCATAATAGGGTCTTTAATCACAGAATTAAATTGATTTGATTTAAACTGAGAAGGGTCAGCTTCTAGGTTGACAAGTATTTTTAAAAGCCCTGTGTTAGGTAAATAGACAGTTTGCAAAGGATAGGCACAAAATGTAGAGGTAGACAGATGAATGTACCACATAACACAGTTTACTTTTAAATTTTAGTCTATTTGAGCACACAAAAATACTGTTAAATGGATGAATGGCTATACTTTGTTTTTTGTACATTTCAAAAAGGACATCTTTGAAGATTAGTACTAAAATTCTCTGCTATGAAATATCTGAGAATTTCTGAATATCGAGAGATCATTCTTTGTAGGAAAAGCCTACTCAAGTTAGGAAGAACCATTTGTTCTAATCAATCTTATGTATGTTCCATATGACCCTATTGAAAACAAAATTAAATTAAACATAATCTAGTAAATTTGCTGCATTCATTAGATGCTATATAATTTTTTAGGATATCACATATGAAGGCCAGCATTTTTCTCCACACACTTCCTGAATATTCATTCAGGAATTCTAAGGTAGACCACTCTATAGAAATAGACTCTAACATTTGTCACAGTAGCACCAATAGCAACAGAAATACTACTATTACTATTAAAATAATATTAATAACATTATTAATAACCAATAAAACAAGGTTTATTGCATAACAATAAATTTGTATAACATCAGCCAACAACAGAATACTAGTTAAACAAAGATATATTTATGATTAATTAAATCTACATATAAACCCAGACCTGCACAATTTGCCCAGATGCACTTTTCTCCTTAAGCTCCCTGAAGCCTTAAGTAACATTACAGTGTCCTGTTCTAAAAAGCCATTTCTTGGGAAGCAAGGATAGTTCAAAATCCACAGCACCATATCGATCTCAGCTGTCTTTTCTGATCTTACAAAAAAAAATCTCTACTGACCTAGTTCTTTTACTACTTTTATTGATGACTATGTCCCTTCAACACAAAATTCTATTTCAAAGGCCAGTATTGCCTGCCAAATACAATCTGCTTTACTGCTCTCTGTCTTCACATTTGTCACAAAACAGGTTAGCAACAGCTGGGCTAAGTCTGCATGGTATCTCCAAGCTACAGTAGCTCCATGAGTGGGCTTAAAAGCACAACATTACAGAAAAATGCCTTACAAGTTGCAAAATACATTAAATCTGTACAAAAGACAGCAGGCAACATTTGTGACTTTTTCTACATTGGGATCCTCCTATGATTGCCCGTTCCTGTGAAGGGAAGGGATGATATTTTTGCCACACTGAACTTTTCTAATTCTGTAAGCCAATGTTCTGTTGATTTTTTTTGTAACATTATTGTTTTAACAGGTTCATAAATAAAGCAGGAAAAATCACTAATATAAAAGGCAGTACTTACGTGTGAGAACACCATTGCTGAGCAGCAGGGAGAGCAGCAAGAGCTGCACAGGGCCCATGGTGAGCCCTGAAATCCCTTGCTGCTCTTTCTTTTCCTCTTTTTCCTTCCCTCTTCAAATCTTCCCTGTTGCCTCAGAGGAAGAATGAGCCTTCTGACTTGGACCTACATTTATATAGTCTGTAGCAAGCAGCTGAGTCAAATAGTTCAGAAAGCTCAGAGCAAATTGCCAAAGGTCCAAAGGTGAGAGTCCCAGATCCTCACTGTGCTCCACACAACACTGCTTTGGTTACTGGGAGTCATAGAATCATTGAGGTTGGAAAACACCTCTGAGACCATCGAGCTAACCTCCAGTAAACTGGGAATTCTCCAGTTAGTCAAGACTGCTCATAAACAACTGAAATTGTCCCAGTGAGCACGTCTGCTACTTCCCCATCCTCACTCCTCTGAGAATCGAAAACTCTGTAATTTCATGAACTCTATGATTTTGTGATGAACCAAAACACTCCTAACATACAGGGCTATGCCACTGCCTCTCTCTTCAGTTGTTCAAGTCATCCCACCATGTTCCCATGATGGCATCTACATCCCATTGCCCACTGGCTGCCGGCTCCTTCTGTTTGTTGTCCATGCTGCGTGCACTGGTGTAGACACACTCCAGTTGTGCTGCTGGTTCTGCCACCCACTGAGGGGAGAAGCTCTAATTCCTACATGACCATTCTCAGGTGCATGGGTTGTTTCTAACACAGCAGGAAAACTCTTGTGCCTTTGGTGCCTCAAAAAGCAGATCTCTATTCCCTACCTCCACCAAGAGGGCAGAGCAAAGGGCCTTGGTAGGACACTGTCTCTCAAACACTGGCATGCTGCCCCCAGGCTTATCTGAAGGCAGAAGACTGAGCATGTACTGGAGATAAGTCACTCTTCCAGTTCATTTTTTTGAAAAATCAACTTCCAGTTGATTTTTTTTTTAACAGAGTTTTAAAAGCAAAATCCCTCAGCTACAGACTCTAACAGTGCTGTCGTATAGATGTTGAGAGGCTTAAGGGCATGGGTACTTGAGAAAATGAGAGTATTGTGCAGTTAGAGGCAGGAGAATGAAAGTTGGGTTTTTTTCCTTTGCACCAAAATTTGTCATATACCTTCCTAAAAAAAATTTACTTGCAGTATTGAGGTAAATCAGGTCATGTCCATGTTGAAAGTAAGCTCTGTATAATTCTTTTTTTCTTTATTTTTATATTCATTTTCATATGTTTGCTAATGCAAAAATACAGAAAAAGACTAAATTTTCTCTGAATGAAGAAGATACAATCGATTAAAATACAAAAAACCCCACTTTTTATGGATATGGAGACTGGGTTTATATAATGAGAAATTGTAGTAGTTTGAATTCTTTCTCTATTCATACCTATCAAAACTAAAAGCAGTAAAAAAAATTGACTATGGAAACAGTTAAGTACATTTTGTTCACCAAATTTAATTTCCATATATCTGATCAAATGGAAATGTTTTGACATTCAGAAATCAAAATATTTTCCCTTAGCTTGTTGAATCAAAAATCAAATTTTGGCTTAGCTAAGCAGTAATTTCTTTAACCTAGCAATGTTACTATTTTACCATACATCATTGGTAGTTATCTTTTAAATCTCAAATTTCTTCATACCCTTTCTCTCTTGGACTTAATAGATGGATTACATTTCCCAGGATGCACTGTGATCATGTAACTCCTAACATCAGCTCAACCAAACTGTAAACATTGATGTACAATGGGATGCACTTTCCAATAAGGGAGGCATCTTCCATGCAATCAGGATTTTGTCTGTTGACATTACCAGGAGTATGTAATTTCACAGAGATTTCTTGCAGAAATTTCTTTTGTGGATTCATCAGTGTTGGAGACACCAGGAAGAAAACATTTCTTTGACCTTATCATTTCAGTTTCTGTCCTTGGCTTATACCAATCACAGATAGAATAAACCAATAAGAGATTATTATTTTTTACTTCAAAAAAACAACATTGTTTTCTATTTATTTTTGTGCCCACAGCTGCCTCAATATGCACTGTGATATGTAACAATTTTACTTTGTAGTATGATTCTGCTAAAGAGACTGTATAAAGATATAATTTTTCCCATAGCATTTAAACTTTTTCTGCATTCAAACATCAAGGTTTTCTTAAAATCTATTTACTTGTTCACTGTAACACTGTAGATAAATACAGTTCTTGAATGCTCAGCATTCAGAGTCAGCTATTTCCCTATTTTGCCTGTGTCCCCTCACTGCCTTCAGGTGGTTATTTTGGCTGAAGTTGAACCTGACTGTATTAATATCACATTGCAAGGCTATAAAGATTACCAAAATTATGAGTCAGCTCATAAGCACAGAGGTAACATAAGTGCACCAATCTACTGTGACAGATTTATACTGCCGTATTGCCCAGTGCTCTGGTTTGGGCTGGGATGGAGTTAATTTTCTTCTTAATAGATGGTACAGTGCTGTGCTCTGGACTTAGTAAGAGAATAATGTTGACAACACACTGAGGTTTTGTTGCTAAGTAGTGCTTACCCTAAGTCAAGGACTTTTCAATTTCCTACGCTCTGAGAGTGAGGAGGTGCTTAAAATTTGTTTGTAAGCCATATTGTTCATTAACAATTTTTTGAAAAGTCTTAGTTGCAGTTCTCATGAAATTCAGACTCTAGATTTGATTCTACTAAGAACAATTTATTTTATGAAACTCTGTTTTCAGACTTCACCTTTTTCCACAACCACACAGAGAAATCGGTATCAAATCATTCATCTGAAACTGGACCAACTCCTGCCTACATTTGTCTTTTCCAAAGAGGAATTATTTTTAGTCTTTTAGTCTGCTTGATGACACCGATATTCTTTTTCTCTCACTGGAGACTGGTCAGATGTTTTGACAGTTGAAGAGGTTGTTGCATCGTCTCAGGATAAGATCTTCTTAAATTAACTCATTTAGATCGTCATCGTCATCGTGGCTAGGCTTCGCGAACGAAGATTTGGGAAGGCACTATCCACATTTGCTGCAGGCACGCTGGTGGCTTATGAGGCCAATACGTGATAGACATATCCGATTGCAAAAGGCGCAGCAGAAAGACTCCTTAGATGGTGTATTTTGCAAGACACGGTTCTTTCTGCGTTGCCTTTTTTCCTCGAGAGTGATCCTGCGTGAGTTCTCAAAGGAGACAGCTGCGTTGTAGATGGTGTGTCTCCAGGCCTCCCGATTGGAGGCCAGAGTAGACCAGTTATGGTGATCAATATGGCCAAGGCTGAGATGTTGTTTCAGGGAGTCCTTGAATCTTTTCTTCGGGGCTCCTCTCATGCGGCAGCCAGTGGCAAGTTCACCATAGAGCAGGATCTTAGGGAGGCGGTGGTCCTTCATCCTTGAGACGTGCCCTAAGTTTTGCACCTCATTTTCATTCAAAGACTTTTGCAAGACAACAAAATAGACAGTTCATGGAACCTGTTATGGTTGGTACTAAGCTACTTATATTCCAAAGAATCCTTTTGTTTTTTCTTCTGTCCTCTCCCTTCTATTTTTCTTTCTTCTCACCTTCCTTCCTTTCACCTTCCTTTCTCCTCTTTTTCTCCTTCTTTCTTCTTTTCTTTTCTAAGAAATAAACCCACTACCTGATGTTCGTATTTTTTTAATAACTCATTCAGGTTAAGACCCAGAACTTCTACTTGTTGGGGAGCTCCTTGGTCTTACTCTTCTACTGTGTTTCCCAGATCAGAGTGTCATCTGTTTAGGTCTTAGCATGTCTCTCATCAGAGAAAAATGGTTGTATTTTCTGGTGAAACACCTATGGTGCAAAGTATAACCCAATGACAACTGGGGGAAACTGTCTCCCAAAGGAGGTGTTGGAGGTGCATAAACATACCCTCTGTTTGTCTAAGAATCACTGCCAGAAGCCTGCTGAGGCATCAAGAGTAGAAAAATATTTGGAATAAGCCATCTCCTCCAGAATTTCTCTCCTTGTAGGTAGTGGAAAATGTTTCCTTTTTACATATTTATTTAGTTCTTTTGAGTATGTTCCTGGGAAAAGGGTCTGTCTTCTTTCAACTCTAACAAAAAAATGTAATTCTGTTCAACCTTTTATTCATACTCTCCTTTCAAAGTATTAAACCTTCCCAGTTCCTTCATCTTGTCTTGTTCTTAGGTAAAGAGATGTACTTTTCAACTGCAGCAGGTTGGATCTCTAAATTCAGTTTTTAATTTTGCGGTGAGATTCCTACAAAGATGTTGCAAACCTCTACTTTATTCTCTCTCATCAACAAAGTGACATGGTGAAGTGTTTGATGTATTTCTAAACCAGCATTTTTTCATGTTTTGTTTTGGTTTTTTTTTTTTTATTTATTTCTTATTTGTCCACGCTTTCCATTCAAACACTTGCTTTTAAGCTCACTACTGGAAGACTGATCTTTTACTGTATTAATAATACTGTTTCTGGTACAGATGTTCACTGCATCTGTGAAAAAGGTAAGACTAAGAAATAACCCATTTACTTTCACAATGACAACCTGGGGATTTCTGTAGCAAAATTACATGCTGCTGTTCCATTGAACCAGCGGCATTTTGTCATCTTTTCTGTCCATTTGTAATGTTTCAATATTGCTTGCCCTGCCAAAATACTGTATTCCAGTCGAGTGTCATGACATAAGGGGTTCAGTGAACCATGGTTTTTGAGAACTCCAGCTTGAAACTCTGTGCACCTTTTTACTTCATCTCTCCCATGGTCTCAACCCTCCATCATCTTCATACTGCTAGAGCTCATGCTGTCTCTAGAGGCTTTCATGTGCACAGGATACCATCTCTGCCTGTAAAGTTCCAACTGCTTTCCCAAAATTAATTCACACCACCACTGTGCTTTCTGTGATGCTCTTCCTCATCTCCACATCTGGCCACTTCTCAGAGGCTCAATTTGTTTTCCAGACTTACAAGTTGAATTCATTAAAATAGAAACAGTTTCTTTTTTTTTTTTAATAATTATTTCTTTTCAAATATTGATCTGTCATATCTTAATTTTCTGCAGAATACTGTATTCCTCAAAGAAACACACTACAGTTAAACACTTAGCCCTCTGCACTTCAATTAAATGTAAGCTTTGAATGTAGGAATTATCATTTATAGAACTACTGTTTTTCTTTTTGCTGGCTTCTGCTGCTCACAAATACACTCAGGAGTAATGTTTAAATATTTTCCAGTTGTTCTGGGAGGTCATTTTTTCCACCACTCTGAACAGTTCATTTTTCTTTCTGCTTTTGAGAGCTGTTCAATAATCACTCAAAGTCAAAGAGTCTGACAGGTCACCTTCACTCTCTCTGAGCTGATTCATCAATTTGATCCATCAGCTTTAACGGATTGATATTGTGCAACACCAATTTCTACACAATAATATATGGAATTTTACTAGATCATTCCTGAGTCTTTTTAGGACACTGTTCTCCTTAGAGAGGGAAAAAAAAATCCACCTCCATAGTAGCAATAGGGATAAAACCACAGACTAACTTGCCTTCCAGAGCATAGGAAGCCATCACTTCTAACTTTCTCCTAATGTTAGATAATTAATACTGCAGAAGATGCCCCCTGTGACACTTGAGATGCTTGAAGACCACAAGGAAGTCTCTGTGAACTAAGCTCACACATGACAGTTAAGGAAATAGGTTTGCCCGATGTCTCATGCGAGGAGGAGAAAGAGATATCTATATACATTTTTTTTGTTTTACTAAGGTGCTGGTGTTATACAAGGAAGAAAAGAAAAATGAGTAAGTACTATGCATGATATTACTAGAAACGAAAACAAAACCTACCAAGCCACAAGAGTGATAGTAGATATGGCTGTCAGGTGGGGACTGAACTTTAATCTACATATTGACCAGGTTATAAATCTCATTACTGGATGATGAACTGCACCTGTTGGGCTTGAGGCTTTGAAAAGTTAGAAAGAAAGGGGACATATCCTTCATCTTATTGGTACTGACATCAAAGGCTTTTCACTTTCTGGTCACCTTTGTAAATATAGCCTTAATGAGCAGTGGGTTGTTTCCTTCCCAGGGTAAAAATGTTTTCAAAATTAGAAACATTATTGTAGTGGTTGTGATTTTAAATTCTAGGACAGGCCAAGAGTCACAGAGATTTCAGAAAAAAAATCCTTCTTTTTATTCCTAAAGATGGATTGTATCATTAAAATATCTTCAGTTTACCCATATACCTGAGTATTTTGCTGATTAAGCAGCACAATTCTACTGATGATATCCAAAATTCTTCATTTTTACAAGCTATCTGAGAAGAAAGGTCTTTTTACCCTCTCTCTGAGTTCCTTTGAAAACTCAATATACCAGCCTAGATTAACATACAACTGATGGGAATTAAATTTACATTTTAAAGATATAAAATGTGGTGCAGGGAAATACTACATACTTCCTCTTCACAGGTACAAGTCATGTAAAATGTGCTGACAAATCTAAAACATTTTCAATGTATGTTTAATGTATTTTTTAAGTAAAGCATTTGTCATATTTAATGAATTTTTTATTTTACTAGTGCCATCTTGCCTGTTCTCTTTTAATTTCTTATTATTCCTTTACTGTCCAGCAAAATTGCAGTAACAAATATTATCCTTTTCATATATTGTTTTTATTCCAGAAACTTTGATTTGAAGTCAATCTCATTGTCTGTTCTACTGTATTATCTTTTTAAGGACTTTATATCCCCATAGCATAATTCAATGAACTCTTACTTTTTCCTGAGTACTTTTTCATTCCTTTCATTTACTTAAGAAGGCAGCTTTTTAACAGTAGATACCTCTGTAGTTGATAAGGCACTAATAGATGATGATAAAAATACAGTATTAATAAGCAAAAGGGAGGAAATGAGGGGGAAAAGGAGGCAAGCAAGGAGCACTAGATGAAGAGAGAAAGGAAGGAAGAAAGGAAGAAAGGAAGGAAGAAAGGAAGGGGGGGAGGGAGGGGAGAAGGCTATTTTTGTCATCTGTACTCTGTGTGGTGGGTCAGTGATGTATACCTAAATCCACACTTGCATGTGACCATAATCAAAAATAAATTCATTGTTCTCAGCAGAATGAGTTCAACCATGCATGAGCATATGCCTCTCTCAGAAAACTACTGACAGGATGAGAGGAAATGGCTTCAAGCCAATCCAGGGGAGATTTAGGTTGGACATCAGCAAGAGTTTCTTCATTGAAAGGATAGATAAGCATTGGAATGGCCTGTCCAGGGAAGTGGTGGAGTCACCATCCTGAAAGTAACCGGATGTGGCACTTAGGTTATGGTTTAGTTGGCAGAGAATCATAGAATTGTAGAATCACCAAGGCTGGAAGAGACCTTTAAAATCATCAAGTCCAACCATCAACCTAGCACTACCACTGTAACCCCTAAACCATTAAACCATATCATCCAGTGTCAGATCCAGATGCCTCCCTGGGCAACCTATTCCAATGCCTGACCAACCTAACAGTGAAAAATTCTAACATCTAATCTGAATCACCCCTGTTTCAGCTTAACAATTCCTCTTGTTCTCAAATGGACGTGATGGTGTTCAGTCAAATGGATATGGTGGTGTTGGGTCAAACATTGAACTTAATGATCTTGCAGGGGTTTTCTAACTAATGATTCTGTGATTCTATGGTTCTATGATATTATCAATTAGGATTTAAAAAAAGTATCAATCTCATAAATAGAATGAGAGAGTTTTTTGTTGTTGTTATTGTATTGCTGAAGAAGGAAATGTGTTTCCTAAAATCCACATTAGTAAGAGTTATGTGTTTGCAACTGAAATTCAGTTTTGAAGAAACGTGACTGCGATGGAACATAAATCAGCACAAGAGAAATGTGTTTATTCAGAATACTAACTTGTCCCTATTATTTCACAAAGCAAATAGAAGTCCTGCTGTAAACATCTTATATATGGAATGGTTATTTCCTCACTTGTCTATAGATCCACACTTTCATGCACTGATTAATATGGATTCCTGTCAAAATCAAGGAGGTTCCAAATCTGAAGTTTTGGTTAAAACTTGTTTCCAATATTAGTGCATTTTTCTTAGTAAAATCATGGGGTTTTTTTTATCACACAGTCAGAAAGAATGGTGCTGGCCACATGCATGCTACCCCTTATTGTCGCTGCCTACATGTTTGATGATGTCCCAGGGACTAGACTGACATCACAACATCACAACATGATTCCAGTTTTAAGTATCAAATCATGTGGTCATAGTCTCACATTGGGCATTGAATTCCTTCTGTATAGAGCTTTGATTCTGGGGTCTGAGGGTTTGAAAATCAGTCCATGACATCTATTGAAATTATGCCTCCCTGGATAATAATGGGTTGCAGACAGTTGCCACTTAAGCTAAAACTTCTTATGTAAAGGGTTCAGTGAAGATGGAGCATTTTGTTCTATTTTTGTACATGACTGTTCAGTTTTCTCTGCTATAAACAATGTACTGACTCATTATGCCAATCACTCAAATGAAACCAAACCTCTTTAAAACTAAGATAAGGTATAAACTTTGAAAACAGGTTAAGGTTAATCTTTCAACAGCAGCTAGGGCTCAGAAAAAAAAAAAAAAGGAACATCCTGTTGTTCAGATAATACTAAGTTCAGATGTTATTTAGTAACAGAAAGAAAACTTTCAGAAGTTAATTTTTTTTAAGGTTCTTTACAAACATGCTTAATCAAGGTAAATAAAACATGTAAGTACTTAGTTGGCAAGAATGAAGATTTCTGAATTATATTTATTAGCATGAACCCCCCACACAGCAACACGACAATTATGACATACTTTATTGAAAAAGGAAGTGTTTCCTAGAGACATATAACACTAAGGGTCACTTTATATCTGCAAGAATTAATTGGTTGACAACAATGGAGTTATGTTAATCTATCTGATATGTGGATTTGTCTCAATCCTAAAGCCACCTTTTTGTTGCCATTTGATGTTCTCAGACACTACTGCTGACTGCTCCACATTTTGCCTTTCTATTCCTCAACCTTTCACCATCTTTCCCCTTGTATCCAGTATGTCTTGTTTTTCATTGCTACAATTGCACTTAAAGAATTTTATTTTCTAGTGTTGTTCTTTCACTTCTGCTTCCTATTTTCAGTTTCAGCACAATACCCCTACACCACACACACAGGGCTTTACTGTAGGGCTTCCTGAAATAATCCTCTGCCCATTTCCTAAGCTCATGATGCAACGTTTGTGCTGTTTCCTAGTCTAGTGTAGACTTCAGGCCTAAAATGTTCAGATGTTAAATTCAGATAAGATGTATTCCCCTGTAACGGTAAAGATTTGGTGTGCAGAGAATGTTCATGCAGTTGTGAGTAACTCAGGATTATGGTCAATGTGTAGAGGTGGGCAAAAAAGCAAAAAGTAACATAATGAAGGAAGAGAACAGAGAACAGTATCAAAATATCCTAACAGCACTATAGTAATGCAAACAGTGGTGTGTTCTCAACAGTAACAACAATAATAATAGAAGAAAACAGAGCAATTATTCAGTTCCTGTGGTTCCCATTCAGAGAACATGCAGTGGAAGGTAAGAAGGATCAGAGAAACACAGGTCAGAGCCATGCCATCTCCTACCTGAGAGAGACTGAGGACTGTAATTGTGTGCTTTGCAGAGGAGATAAGAGGAGCTAAGATAAAGGCACACAATCCAATTACAAATACAGGGAAAGATGAAAATCACTGAGGATCTACTTTGCTTGCAATACTAGAAGACATTTGGAGGGTGCCTGTGTTTGAAATCCATTCCTGACACAGTGCCATCCAAATGTATTTTTGACTCCTTGGATATCAAGGACATTTTTACGGTGATGGGAGATAATACATGGATCTTACAGGAGATTTGCATCCCTTTCAGCTAGCAATTGAAGCTCAAAGAAGATAACCCACCAAGGAAAAAATTATACTAGATGTCTAGGTCTATTTAATCTTGCTTTCAATGAACTTGAAAGTTGGCAAAATATCTGAGTGTAATACCTAATCTAACTAAATAAATACAAGTAATAAACATCATCCACAGGTAGCTTTGGACAGCTCTGGTTTAAGTCTATTTATTTATGTACCTTCTGGTTTTGCTTATCTCCTGGATATCCTATTCCAGTTGGATTGTGACAGTATTACAGTTGCTTTTTACAAAGATATAAAAGAAGACTTCTTTCCTTGACTAAGCTGGTGATCTGAATATAGCCAAAAGACACTGAAACAGGTAGACACAATATAAAAATACAGAAAGGATGCAATTTGTATATTTGTCAAAATTTGGACATCTTAAGTAATTTCATATACTAGAGTATCTTGTCTGATTTCCAGCTGCCACATCAAAAGGTTAAGAACCACTTTTCTGTAACATATCATAACTGCCATTCCTTCAGGAACATAGGGAAACTCAGCATCAGGAACTCATCTAATTAAACATTTAGATCTCCACGGACTGTGATGGAAACTTAGACATTTAGATGACCTGCAGATACCCATATCACAGACAACAGAGTTTTGAAATGATCCAAATTTTCATGCTTAAGCATGTGAGTTAAGAATTTTCCTTCATAGAAAGGTAATTCTATAGCTTCTTCTGATAGATTCTAGCATATCTCTTTGAATCACCTGACATCGCTGGGGAAAGAGTGTAGCAGTTTCTGTAAGTCTATTTTATATTCTATAAAAAAAACATCTTTCAGTCTGAGTACTAATTCATGAGGCATGATTCTAGTGAGTCTAGAAACTAAGTTTCAAAGATTCAATTATGTTCACATATAGAATTTTCTCTCAATAGGCTTACATAGATAGACATTTGTTTTTCTGTATGTTAAGTAAAATAATTACTTATGCACCCAAGTAAGAGTATAGAATATAGATTAAGGAAAAATGTGGAGTGTAGAATGTGGTTACTTGGTAATGGATGGTAAAGTTTAAAACAGGTAAAGCTTAGAATATAAAACTCCAAGTCTTTGAAATGGCAATTGTGCTCTAAAATTCAGGTTAACATTTTTATTATTCAGTTTTATTGGATTAATATCAAGCCTAATGTTGAATTTCAGTTATCTGAGATTTATGTTGGGAAAGTGTTTGACATTTTCCCATCACTTTGTGCTTTGGTAAAAAAATTATTCTGAAATGAAATTATACACAGTCTTACCAGCTCTTAGCTGAGTCGGTGCTGGAAACTTTGAGCTTTTAATCACTGCTATGGACATCTAACTCAGCCAAAGCATGAAAGTAGGATTAGATTGAAACACCAAATGGTCAGCAGTCAAATAGACCACAAGCAGGCTACTTTGGATGGGATTTTCCCCATTTCTTTAGAGTCCAGAGAGAGAAGATGATGATGGTCAGGAGAGAGTAGCTCCAGAAAGCTAGAATGTGTATTATCTTTGTATGAGGACCTGGATGACACTATGTATTTTAAAAAGTAGAATATAAGGGGAAAAATATCTGAGGAGTGGAAAGGTGGTGTTCAAAAAGGGATGGAACAGATAATTTAGGAATGTGATGCTCAAATATTCACACACCTAAAGATGTTCAGAAATGCAGAGAGTAACTTTCATGAAAAGAAATTAAGACACCGCTTGCAACAGAAAGGTTTATTTGACAAACAAATTTGCTGTAGCGGAGAATAAAAAAGACACAAACAGAAAATTTCTGGCAAAGAAGAACAGAAATTTAACTAATTCCAGGGAAAAAGGAATGATGAGTACAGTTGGTTTTGTTTGTACTTGAGAAATAAAATAGGCCAAGGGTAATTTTCTGGGTCAGAGTCCAAGGGTTGTAGCACAGTCCATGTCCATCAAGTTAAATTCTCTCATGTCACCAAAGTGCTCACGTGCAATATGTGTGCTGAGAATGGTTCCTTACTGGAGAGAAGTCTGAAGCAGTGCCTGTGCATTATTTGAGAAAGTGCTTGCCAGGCTGGCCTAAAACCGTGCTGTTGACTCTGCTACTTAGCTGTGAGAAAAAGTAAGGCCCACTTGCCATAGTTCTGTTTAGTTTGCTAGCACAGGTGTAGCCTGGGAGAGTAGAGTCCAAGGAGACACGAAGATAATATTCAAAGAACTGCAATGAAATGCCATGACCTAAGGGCCGAAGAAAAGCAGGGAGGAAAAATGCTGGGATTCCTCTCAACTCCAGGACAGGTCAGATCTAAAAGCCTGAGAAGCACCTTACCAAGAATTAGTCAATAAGTCATCAAAGGCATTATATTTTGTCATCAAAATATATGCAGTGAACAGAAGTATGCAATGCTAGCTATAAGTAAGATTATGAGATATGAATGTGAGGAAGCCTGAAAAACTTTCTATTAATTTTTAGCCAGGATCATTCCTGCTGGTCTAGCTGATCCTGCTTCTTCTACTGAAGCACGTCTAGACTATGGCAGTTTAAGGAAAACAGTCAAGAAAGTGGTGTTATTTCCAGTGATTCCTCTTGCAGAATTTCAGAAATTTTTAACTTCAAAGGAGGAGGATAAACATTTAACAGGGGAAGGAAAATAGGTAGATTACTGATTATTATTCCCAGGAAACTGAGAAATGATCACCCAACAACTAGCATTTATGAAAAGAGAACAGTTCTTGGGGGAAAAAAGATCAAATTCAGAGCATGATCTTAGACATGTGGAAGAAGAATGTAATTTCTTTAGTGCAATGTTACTTTGGAATTTCCATATTAAACAAGAGGACAAAACCCGAAATGAAGAACTCCAAGCCTAACTGAATATATCAGTATGTCAGAAAAATACTATTAAATAAGCAAAACATTAGCAATGATTAAGGAAAATGAGCATATCAGCAAAAAAGTTAGATCTTGGAAGGGTTAAGGGAGACCTGCCAAAACTCCAGAGGGAATGTATGAATGCTGCAAGGAAAAACGTAAAGCAAAGCAAGGATAGGAAGCAAGGAGTTGATAGAAAGATACTGCTAAGCTTGGTCTGAAAATTAAATTGATAACAAACTCAATTCTCGCTACCAAAGCTTGGGGCACATGCAGGAATAGAATTGCTGTGACACTTTCCAGTGATAGAGAGTGGTACTTTGCAATGACACTGCCATCAGAGATGGGGAGCAACTCAGCACATCTTTGACTGAATCCTGTCATATCTTTCTGTGGATCTGAGATATAGTCAACACAGAAGAGATCAGTAGGTCACCCAGGAAGGAATTAAATAATCTTAAGAATTAGAACTTTAGGAATAGCATCAGTTTCTGCAGTACAAAGGGAAAGGCAATTCATTTAGGAACAGATAGAGGGAACTTAAAGTATTGTACTAGTGGTAAGGATGTATTACTCATTAGAATATAAGAGTAATTACTGATTATTTTACCTGGTACTGCTGGAATTTCAAGTAAAACATTCTAAGCACTTCTCTTTATTCAGCAAACATGAACTCAAACTAGATGGGAATGGAAGGACTATCCAAACCAATAAGGAAACAAAAAGTCTTTTTTTTCAAAGACGAGAAAAAAACAGCCTGACAATTCTGTCCTAGAAAAGTCTGAGAGGGTTATGACTGATCCCTGTAAATCCTTAGGAAGAGAGAAAACCCACATGAGCTTAAGGGTGTTGATGTTACAGCCCCAAAATAAAGCAGCCGATGGTGCATCAAGGCTGAAGACTGGAAATTATACATCAGTCTGTGAGCCTTTGCAGAAGAATAGTGGTATTTAAGGAACCAAAACTAAACATTTTGAGAGCCTTGTTTAATACATTTATGACCAGCATAAAAAACCCACAATTGCTTGTGATAGGAGGCAAAACTATGATCCTAAGGATTTCAATAGTCCTTTCCAGTTTTCTGCTTCAGAAATGCTGCAGAACTTTGCTGACCAGCAATGAATTAAGAGAAAGATGAAAATACACAGTGGTTACTTAGACTAAAACTACAGAGTTCTTACAGAAAAAATTTTCTGTTTGCGTACATTTACACCTAAGGTTAAACATTACACTGAAAGGTAAAGCCTCTCATTGCAACATCAGATGGTAGTTTTCCTCACACACTAATGGGTTAAAAAAAAAAAAAAGGACAAAAAATCTAACTAAAAACCTATACCAAAGATTTCAGGAATGCTTCTAAAATAAGAACCACATCAATGACTGACAATTATGCAGAAAAACACAGATTATTAATGTCTTCTGACACAAAAGTACTCAGGTCCAGTATTGCACTTCCTATATTTTCTTATTAGATGCATGACTATGTCAGGGAATGCACAAACATAGAGGAAGACAAAAAGCAAGACCTTCAAAGGCACCAAGAAGCATTTAGGAATGGAAATTAGGTGCCTAAGTGGTATCACCCCTTTGTGTATAGATTCCATAATTTCTGCAATTAAGGATGTACATAGGATTACCACTATATACAAAAAATGCATGCAATCATAGTAATAAATCTGGGACTTCTGCCAAAGCAACTGCTCTACAATTGGATAATTTTTTTTCTGAGAAATTATTTCCCTTAAAATCTTTAGTCAAATTTTGCCTTGAATAAATAAATTTGTCTCATCGCACCTGCAACAAAAATAAATGCTTTTATAATGCAAAAGAATATTAAAACAGACCTGTTCTTCCACAATGACTGGAAACGGTAGAAAACAGCAGTTTTCAATGAGGTATCTAGTTTAGTGTGACAATGTTATTCTTCCAAACTATCTGATACACGCAAGTCAGCCTGTTCCCAAAAGCTCTGCCTGCATAAAACACAGTTTTTATTAAACATTTCATTTTATTAATTAATGTAGAGGAATGATGTTTAACATAATTTCCTCTAAACTATTTTATAAGATCTGGAGTAAGTGGTGAGCAGGATTTAAGGAGATTTATTCCCATGGATGTAAATTTCAACATTGTAAGAAGCCACCCAACTCCCTTCAGCACATTTGGCTCTCACACCTTGCCAGGTCCCATTTTACCTTTCACTGGCTTTTATCTCAAAATGCTCGTAAAATTTTTTCCCTTCACTGGGGCTTTTCATTAAGAAAACCAACTTTTTTAATCACTGCTTATTAGAATATACTTTATAATTTATACCATTCTGTGATCAGAAAAGAATTAGAAGGAATAGAAGGTATTTCAATGAACTGTTGAATGACAGCAAAAATCACTAAACTCTCTTTGAACTTTAATTTATCTTTCTGTTCTAATTTGTGAAATGTGATGGCCAGGCAAATAAAGCATTAAATGTTGAATGTTGATACTTTACTGGTATAAAGTATTGACTATTCTCATATTTGTGTATATGTGTGTGTGTATGTCTATTAATCTATTATGCTGTCATTACTCATGAAAATTTTTATGAATATTTTAAAGATTTCTTTCCACTGGCTTAGAGTTAGCTACTTATATCAAACAAGGAATGAATTCCAAATGATGTGGGGGGAAAACACGTACACTGTGTTTCGCTAGCACAGGTATAAAATTCAACAGTAAAAAAGCCATTATGTCATAAACACAGTTAAAAGAGAGACATTCTTAAATTATGTATTTATTGGTTTTGATATAGACAGTCATAAAAGTTAATGATGGAAAAGATCTGAGTGAAGATGTTGAAAGAGAACAAGGATTAAGAGAGGCTGCAAACTGCTAAACATGATTGCCTATTTAAACACTTAAAATAAGCACCACGAAGATTTTTTTTGTCAGAATCTGGTAGCCCACATTCAATTTTAAAAAGTTGATTGAAAAGTTAATAGAATGAAAATCAGCCTACTAGTTTTCAATACTTTATACAGACTTGGGAGCCTAACTTTTTTAAAAAGGTTTGGTGCTGTTAGGGTAAATGTTGAATAACTTCTTCACTTTTCATGGTAACTTCCATTCTTTTTTAGGGGTGCATTTTAAAAGGAACTGGTGAGCTGCTTTGTGTTCACTAATGTATTTGGAGAACTGTGGAACAAATCAGTTCTCAGAGTTCTAAGCCACAACAGTGAAATTTCCTCAAGTATCTGAAATTGCTTAAAGGCAATAATTCTTGACATACCATTTCACTGCATGCAAAATGTTTGCCGTGTGTTTACTGGGAATTCATCTGAAACCCTGGAGAGAGGCACTGGCTTAGAACAACTGCTTCTGGGACAGAGCAGTAGCTGCTTCCATGGAAGCAAGCTTCTCCCAGAAAGCAAGGGTGCCATCAAGAATGCTTTGTCTTAGAATTTGCATTCATTTTAGCACAATGTATTTCTGCAATTACAGACATTAAAGAAATGCACAGCATTAATTATTTCTGCATCAGTAAAGCTGCTAAGATAATAATTTCCTAGCATCTTGCTACAATCCAAGTACCAGTTTTGGTTTTTAACAGTAAAATAAAAAGAAGGGCAATTTGAGATTTTTCTTAGTCACAATAACAAAGCAGCAAAACCCACTTTGGGAGCTGGATGAATGATTGGCAGCAAAGGTACTCTGAGCTCTGCCCTGCTCTGGCTCTGCTTGAGAGCAGAACCACTATTACCGAGTTCAAGATCATCTCCATGCACTGTAGTCCTTGCTACACAGACACTTGCCAAGCCAAGCTCAGTCTGACTGAGGAAGGGGTCAAGGAGCAAAGTGCATGGGATAAAAAGAAGAAAGATCAAAGTAAAGAAACACAGCATAAACTTGTTAACCTAACAGATAATGAAGGCATTAAAAAAGAAGAAACTACACAAATAATATTTTGATATGAGGGAGCTTGCCATATTATGGTTGACTGACAGAATCTGTTTTACTAGTTAAATAAGAACTAGACCTGATGGAAAAAACTTGAAGGGATATCAAGGCAGGCTCCATTACAGCTGACACACTCTCATCACCCTTATATAACACGACCACCCTGTTCCATGGAAATAGATAAGTATGTTTTGTGCCCTAAAAAAACCCCAAAAGGATAACTAAGTGCCTTATTATGGTTCTTCACCTACTAAATTTTGTCAAATGCACTGCAAGCCTTACTAAAGTCTCTGCACATTGTTAAGTTTCTGAATTATGGGGTTGTCATTTGACAAAAGCACAACCTGAGGACAGAGACAAATCAAAGCCAACAAGTGTGACCAGATTCTTTGTTTGGTAGTCCAGTTGAAGACAGCAGACAATGTTTCTGGAGCTGAGGAACAAGTAAATAGCCATTTGAGGAAATGATGTTCAGCATCTTGAAATATAAGTTTAGGTACACAAAAAAATCACAATGCTTAAGAAGTTCTCTGTGAATAAGGGGCATGCACTGGACCCATAGTGAAATAACATGACACAGAACCAAAGTCGTCTTAATTGTTCAATTCAGCAAAGCCTACACTATATTTCTGTTCCACACCTCTTCCATTAGGATAATGTTTGTAAGCCACGTTATATCAAATTTTCTATTCTTTTTGCTTTTTTTGCCCAGGTTTTTTTCATTTGTAAAGTATATATTTAATTAGTTTCCTCAGTGCCATGAGTCCTTGAGGTCCTCTGCTAAAGGTTAACCTGGGAGGGTATTTTCCTATTGAAGCGTGGGTATTTTATTTTCAACTACTTGAAACTTCCTAGGCTTGTAGAGGGACATCTTACACCAGAAGATTCCACATTATAGCAAGACACTTTATACTAAAACACCTCCACTTTGCTATGGCTTTGTTTTCTTTTGATTTACCACCTCAGGCAATATTTTAATGGCATTTAGCTATCGGTAGGTATGGAATTAAAGAAGCATTATTTTCACCTAATTTGAGGTATCTATAATTTATATTTGTCACAAATTATTCTGACCAAACATTTATAATAGAAATACATGTATTTCATCTGGAACCTAGGTTCCTCTCATAGCTAATGCAAGAAACTCATCTTCTTCTATAGCTAAGTCAAAAAAAGAGCAGGTGACTTGTGCTAAATATGCCTATTTATTTCCACTGAACATTAAGCTCTCTTGGACAGCTGGTTCAGATTTTAATGCTACACACTAAATATTTATAAGATGCACTCTCCCAGATTCCAAAGTATAACAATATTTTATAAAGTCTCAGAACATGCTTATTTTCTCATTTTGGTGTCTAAGAATTTTTACAGTCTATCCTTTAGGAGCTTTAAGTATTGCTGAAATTGAATGAGATTATAAACACCTTAATTATCTAGGAATTATTTAATCTAACTCTGTCCATCTAACCCAGTGTACCTTTGTTGAATCACTTAAAATAGGCACCTTAATCACTTAAAATAAGCACTGCTTGTATCAAGGGCAGTGAATTCACTGCAAACAACTATGTAGTTCGTGTGTGATCTTTCCCACTCTTAACATAAATTAAAAGAGAGAGGATGTCAGCGTTTGCTCATGTTTGATACCTGCAGTACAAAAATCAGCATGGCTCCAAGTGCTATGTCACAAGTAGGTGTGGGAATTTCTAGTGGCAGTCTTCTGTCTTGCTATGATTGTACAAACTGAGAAAAATAGTTTTCTTAACCTAAAAATTACATAGCAATGAGTGCAAAGAAAATTTATCAAGTACCTCCTTAACTTGCAAATGCTTTCATTATAGGATGACAGTGGAATTGATTAGATAAAAGGTGATTACTTCACCTTCAGACCACTGTCAAAAGATTGCTGCTAAAACCCCTGGTTAGGGTCACCAGTCCTGCAAAAATAGGATTAAAAAAAAAAACCAGGAAAAAAAGCCTATGTAAAAGACTTTTCTCCCTTTCTCTCTCTCTCTCAAAGGCATGAATCATCTTTTCTGTGGCCTTTACAGGTAGGAAGAATGTTTTCAAGACTCCTCTTTGATAAGAAACACTAAAAAGTAACATGCAAATTCAGCTACTTTATGACAACTTTCTCTTTTGTATCAAGTTAATTAGCAGTTCCTTTGAAGCACAAACAAAATGAACAGACCACTGCACTCAGCCTCAGTTACACTCCTTACAGGAAAGATGTCCCCATACTAAATCAAATCTGTTGAACATATATGACTTGGGGTTTTTTGTAGAAAGCAGTCAATAGTGGGATACTCTAACTCAAACATACACATAAATGCCAACTAATTTGTAGATATAGCTATAACATGGAAAGCAAATTAATCAAAATCCTCACCTTCTCTCATGTTTTTAAACCGTAATTCTAAAATTTCCTAACATTTTCATATGCACTCTGTTAACTCCAGTTGTTACTTATCACTTTCTCTTGAAAAAAGGTAGAATAAGGATTGTAAAAAATGAATCCAGCTCTCACTTACTTAAGCATTAGCAAATAGCTCATAATCACTATAAAGTCCTGTGCCATTAGATATATAGCACCACTCTGCCACTTTTTCCTTATTAATTATTTCCTTTTGAATAGCAATCAGTGAATCCAGATGTCCGAATGTGAGAGATCTTAGCTGCGGCATCTGGATGCTTCACAGATTCCAAAAGTAAGTCTGTTATTGGCATTTAAATTGAATCACACTCCATCTAAGTATTTATACTGCCTTTGGCTTGCTGTGTTATTGTGCATTTATTAATAAGCCAGTGTGCTTACATTTTGACTTGGGAATACTCTGTGCACTTTGGAAGAAATCCTATTCCCATTGAAGTTCAATGGGAGTTTTGCCATCAACTAAAAGAGAGCCAGGATTTCATCCTTTGAGTTTTTGTTCACAGAGAGAAATAGAAGGGCCTTAGGAAAGGCCTTCAAGAATCTTTCAGTCCTGTGGGATTTCATTACTTATCCATTAAAAAAATCTGCTAAAGGAAGAGGTTAAGCCCAAAAATCCTGGTTGTTCTGTTTTTCTATTATCAGCACACTCCTAGATCTCTGATTTGGATGAGGGTTGGCACAGATCATGCTCAGATTGAAACTCTCAAACAAGTCAGGGAATAGGTGGACAGAGGAAAAGGCTACTGAAATATAAAGATTTTGGCCCAAAGTAACAGTCAGGGTCTTTAGGGATTACAGCTCTCCCAGAGTGCTCTGGCTAAAAGCAGTCATGTGCCATGTTGCCATAGACGCTCCCAGTGGTGGATTTGCACTTCTGCTCCCTTCCAACAATTGTACTGAAGCCACAAATATTTATAGTTAAAGATGCATCATAAAAAGTCCCAAACCAACAACAACAAAAACTAAACAAAACACACAAAAAAACAACACACAGAACTCAAATCTTTTAAATTGAGATTCATCATGTATTTTGTGAGTTTTTAAATGCCTTTTAAAGACAGAAAACTTTTCCTAGAAAACCCTCCACAGACTCAAGAAGAATTTCTCATGAACAAATACTAATAGAAAGCAAAATATTTTCAGACTGGAGTTCTTTTTCTTGAATTTTAAAGTATTATTTTCCATAAAAAGGGAATGAAAAGTGCTGGGAAAACTTCTGTGTGTTTTTCAGTGTCCTGGTTATTTTGCCAAAGAAATCCAGGGCAAATTTATTTTAGTTAAACATTTATTTGGTGACCACTGTTTCTACAAAGCTTATTTTGCTATCCTCACCATTAACCATTTGTTTCTCTGAATGCCAGTGAGTGTGTCATACTATTCATCTTCAAAGGGGTGTAGGGAAGCATGGCCTGTTAAACATAAATTGCAGAACTAGTTTTCATTGTATGAAATCTTAGGTTTTGCAGCTCAATATAATTTAGGTCATGAACCATTCCTAGTGCTCTATAGTGAATCATAAAACATATAAATCCCTATTACCTCAAAGAAAAGAAATAATATGCAAGGTACATGACTGCATTTTTTTTTCATATGGCTGAATTCTTATCCACTAGGAATAGAATGAAGGTTTAGTTGAAAAGCCAAGTTACCAGAGTAATTCTCCATCTGCTCACTCCCAGCTTGCAGCAAATGCAACTCAATGTCAGGTTAAGTTCACCTCTCCACAGGGTTAAGCATATGTATGTTGACAGCTAGATCAGCTTAGCTGACATGAAGTAACTTCTGAAGCCAGAATAAATTGAGCTCATATCTGAGTTAAAAGTTGAACATTAATATTTAGATTTTATTTATTTTTATATTAATAAATATAGTATTTTGGTCATGGATTTCTGAAATGGTCCAGAATTTGGTTACAATCCTTACGATCTGTCTGCACTTTACATTTTCTACTCCTAAAAGCTGCATAAGTGGTAACAAATGGTCAACACATTCCTACTACGAAAAAAAATTAGGTGAAGGCACAACAAATGCTGAAGAAAGAAATAACTTCATATTAATCTTCAAATTACTCCTAACTATGGTACTCTTTTGGAACTGAACCTTGGCTTTGCCTCACACTGACAATAAGGAGCTGGAGGCTTGTGTGGTGGCTAGTGCCAAAGTAGAAAAAAACCTGAGATTCACTGAGCTTATTCAGCTTCCTGTTCTTAGGCACTGACCTGGCATATCTTTCCAAATTCACCTATAGACACCAGAAGGATGTACTTTCTTCCTGAGCATTTATCTTGCTACACCTTCACCATCAAATACTGCATATCCAAAGCAGTGGACAAGCGGAGCAGAACTGTTCATGCTGAAGACCAAGTAGCCATGGCATGCATGTTTTGTAGACTTCAGACTGGTTTTCATCAAGTCCCACAGACAACACAAGTTAGGACTGGAGATCTTAAGGTGGACTCCTGGTTTAACCTCACTTCAAAGGAATACAGCCTGTGCACTCCAAGACAGCTCTGTGATGTGAATCAAACCAGAGTAAGCAGGAGGTTCGCTTTAGGAGCATGTGCTGGATCCAGATTAAGAAGTGAATCTTCATAGTTGCATCTTCAGATTGTCTGAAGTGATTCACTCTTTCCATTTCCCTATCTCTTCCTCATAACAGAGATAGCCAGAATAATAGCCCAAAGGAGTGTCTCCTTTTATCCCTGCAGCTGCCAGCTGTCACCAGGAAGTTTAGCTGTTTCTTAACTTCCTTGACCATTCAGTGATTTGACTGCTTTTTTTTTCTTTTTTTCTCCCATTTGTTTTGATTGCTTCCTTTTCTTTACTTTTATTTTGTGTACTTTGGAAAGTAAAAGAGCTACAGTGTCTCTTCCACTAAAGAACAAGTAAGATAAAGCATAACTTCTCAGAAAGTGGTATTTTAAACTGAGGATATTTAAGGAATCAGTATGTCATCATTATTATTATCATCTCCCTAGAAATTAAAAAGACGATGTTAGCCTGTCAGTGTTCCTTTGTAAGAAACAGAGCTTAGCCTTTGCTTGCTCAGGACTCCTTATCTGGGTGGGAATTTTGACTCAGCATGCGATTCTGGGCCGTGCTACACAGACCTAATATCTGTGTAAAAGTAAAAATACAATGTTATTAAAATTTATTTACTAAATAATTGAGTAAGAGAAGTGGTGACTAGTTTGCATTGCATTGCATTTTTATCTATTAGCTAAGGGGCTAAGCAGTCACCTGAAAGCTGAGCAAAGTCAGAACATACATGGACTGAGGAGAGTCTGGAAACCTTGACTTCCATTTCCTGGACAGTTGGTTTAATCTCTAGACTGTTATACACAAGTCTGATGCTTCCTCCAGCTGTACTCTTGGATGAAACTGTCTGTGACTGCTGTACTTCGCGTTGAAATAAATGCTGTCCATGTGTGTTAGAGGTGCCGAGAGACCACTGGTTGAACCGACCTTCCAGAGGAGCTGACTATGAAATGCCTTGTTTGTAAATCATAAACAGCCTGAAGTAGAGAGCAGCACTGAGAAGCCAAGACAGTGATGCTTCAGGGAACATAAAACATTTTGGCACCAAATTTAGTTTTCACTATAAGAATAAGCACTCATAAGACCTCATGTGCCCAAATAAGATTAATATAAACAACTCTAATAAGATCAGCTGCCTAAAATCCTAACTGCATTCAATTTCATGTGCTCAAAGGTCTTTTTTTTTACCTTTCCCTTTTAAAGCAAGTTGATAAAATCCAAGCTTTAGGTTAGTCCAATGCATTAGTCCAATGCATTTCCATGAACAGAATTCTACATTATCTCCCTGTAAAACATGTATGTTAAAAATAACAAGATAAGTTTGAACATTGGGAGTTAACAAAAAGAATAGTCTTGAAATTTACACCTGCATTACTTTTTTAAAGGAAAAAAAATATTGATTTGCTAATAGCTTGCATTGTTGTTCTAATCTAAAACAATTAAACCCAAAGAAAAGAGAATAATGTCTACAGCCAGTTTACAAAAGCATTTAAGAATCTTGTGATACATAAGGGCACCTAACAGGAATAACAGTTTAAGTTTTCCATTTATGTCACTACTTAAAGCATTCTTGTCACTTGTACTTCGCTGCCTGGATGTCTTAAGAAATTCTCTTCCAGGACCAGTTCTCTTTGAAATTCCAACTCTTAACAGTAAAACTATAGGTCTTTTCACTTGACTGAAAAATGCAAAGGAAAAATTTATGAAAATCCCACATATATTTTCTTTGCTTTTCCCAGGGAAAAAAAAAAGTTTGGGTGAAAACAAATACAATACTATTTGAATTACTTATCTGGTTTTAGTTTTCCAAAAAGTGTATCAGCATACATCTGGCACTAGAGTTGGCACATATTAAATGCTTTCTCTAGCCAAAAAGTATTTTTTTCTTTTGTTTATTTATATCTGACTTTCGTGTCTGAGTAAAATTCAAACATTGCTATAAAACTGTTATTAATTAACAGTACTGAAAGACAAAAACTTTTTTCCCCTATTAAGGTATTTCCTTTATTCAAATAAATTAGAGCATACATTTGCTGTAAAGCACTGGTTCCTTCTGTGTTTAAGAGTAATTTTACATGACTAATTTCAAGCAGCCTCTTTGTTTTTCTCTTCCTAACTCAATGAGCTCACTGCCACACAGCAGACATATTTATTGTGCTGTGCAAAGGTTACAGCCAACAGAGATTTGTTATGTGCAAAGTCCAGCTATCTGGGATCTCAGCAATTAAAGCATGGAATTCCTTGTTGCTTCTTTATAATCCAAATGAGTTCAGGTAGAACAGCTTCTTTATAACTTCCCTGATAAGGAATGGGGTAAATAGGAGGTACAGGCAGTCACTGGTTTCAGGCTTGAGTTCGTTCTGTCAGTGACACCAGTTTTAACCTACATGTGCAATACTGATAAACAGTGGTGGACTCAGCAGTATTGATAAGAGTCCTGCTCCCTATACAAATACTTCACACAGGCCTTCGCAGTTGAAAAGATTCCCAAGGCTGCTTGTTGAAGTAATTTTCAGTGAAAAACCTACTATACTGCCCCTGCATCTTCAGAGTCTAACCTGTCTGAGCACCTGCACGTCCACATAGTAGACAGGAAGTACCAGGAGATAGTGTTGTTGTCTTTTCAATGAAACTGAATCTGGACCATTATATCTAGGACAGTTTCATTGTCTATCATTAACTAGAGGTCAGAAGTATTCATCCCATCTCATACTTCACAGAGGAAATTGTAAAATCCAGTCAGAAAAGTGAGATAAACAAGTGAGCAAGTATACACTCATCAAGAGTTGTTTAAATGCACATACTCCTGACTAAGACAGTACAGAAAAGAACTGACTTATGTTCCACTCACAGGTCCTAGTGTTATCAAGAAACAGTTCAAATTTATTAAAATCTAATTATTATTGTGCCCATTTTCCAGTTTTTAGAGCTGTCACTGTTATGTTTGTTAATGACCCGCAAGACCACCATACACTATACATAACTGGGACTGAAGTCTTTCTGCTTCCAAAGAATAGGTTCCCTTTAATTTCTTATGACAGCTGGTGACACAGTGGTGGCTCTGCCCAGTACTGTTTCATGGCTCAGATATGTGCTGATGTGTAAGACTATGACAGGCCCTAACCGGATTTCAGTTTTGTTTCTTCCCCAGTACCAGGTGGCTTTTTTCAGCATTACACACAGGTAGGTTCAGTGCATGTTCATTCCTTTCATCCCCAAGTGGGAAGGAAATAAACAGAAAAAAGAGAGCAACAACACCTAAGGCTCCACCTTACCATAAGATCAGGCAACAGGCTGCTATTGGAAAGGGCCAAAAGCAAATTACCTCTTCTTCCAGAACCCATTCCTAGGACAAGCAGTCATTTGTCATTTCTACATTGAACTGGCAGTGAAGAACATTTGATCCCTGAAGCACTTAGGATTTTAGTAAAGATACAGTATAAATACCATATCTTTGGATTGGATATTGTTATGTTACATTGGATATTTTGGTTAAAAAGCACTAAGATGAATGACAATGCTGTTAGCAATATCAGTTATTGCTACTTAAGGTGAGAAGGTATTTTCAAGTCTGAACTATATTCTTTCATTATGAAAGGAAGGAAATGTTTTAAAAATGGTTTCAGGATACAGAGGCCTTTCTGTGACATTACAGGAATTTAAAAGCATCCAATTGAGACAGCTGAAGAATGTTTTCAAAAGCTGGATCTTTCAAATCTAGACCACCCAAATAGAAGATTTCTTTCTTATATTTAATACCAACTTAGATAAAATGTTTTGTAAATTTGTGCCATTAACATTACATTTCTTTCATATTTTTGAGTGATCTGCACTACTAATGTAGTTGAATTTTTAGTTTTCCTGTTTTTTCATACAGAAAGTAAATTATTTTTACAATTATGGATATCTTACATACATTTTGTCTTGATTTGTGGCAGTAACAATCCTGTAATTCAAACTGTGTACAGGAAAGTCCATAAATTATGGGAGTTAGGTATTGAATGGTTGTTCCCTCTTACTGGTTAGATCATAGAATTGTACAGGAAATTAAGCTGGTAGAAAACTCAGGATGTCATCTGGTGCAATCACTTCTCAGAACAGAGCTGACTTCAAAGTTAAATCAAGTTTCTTAGGGACAGAGTCATGATATCAATGTGTAAATTTTTAGGGCAACATATATGTTTTTAGCTCCATAATACCCAATTGTGACAAAACAGAAATACTGTATTGCAATTAATAGAAAGTATTTAGCAGTCTGAGACATGGTAAACAAAGACGAAAAATAAAAATCAAATTAAATAAATGATAAAAGATCTATATCTCTGACACAGGGAAAAAAAAAAGGCAAATTAGAGATTACCAAGGCTCAGGAAGAAAATGAAGGTCATTAACAGCACCATTAATTGCATGGTAATAGTGCACAATCAATAGAAACGTAGCAATCTTCAAGATAAATTCAGGATTTGCAGTTTCTAGATACTCACAATTTCTATTGTGAGTTGGCCCAAATAGTCACAGTGTAGGTGTTTACCACATTCAAGGGACGATCTCCCAAGTTTTAAGATTCTGCTTTGCAGATTGAGCTATCTTCATTTATTCTGCTTTATCATTCAATCAGGCATATACTGCTTATCTTCAGTGAGTTCCTCCTGTGAAATTACCATGACTGTGACTTATTTTATTGATTCCAAAGAAAGGTTGACGTAAGAAGTCACATTACTAGCATCATTACCTCTTAGCCTATTTTCTGTAGCCTGGTTTGTGAAGCTTGTCTGTAAGTTTGTGGTTTTCTTTCCTTGAAAATTATCAGTACATCCTTACCATTCATTTGGTTACAAAGACCATTTTCTTAAGTCACTCTTTAATCAGATATTAGAACAGTCTTCAAACGTCGCCTCAGCCCACCTGGGCAAACAGACTTAATTCTCACACATTATGTTTCATCATCTCCTATGAGGGAAAAATAAAATAATCAGATAAATATATACTTCTGAAGCAGCTTTGAATCTCTTATACAGTAAGACTTTCCCAGAACAGGCATAATTAACAGGTGTCCATTGTCGAGTCTTCCTCAATTCTGAAGTAGTTGGAAAAGAAGATATAGAATTGGATCTGTCCATCCCAATATTGCTTTTAGCTTGATAGAAAATGACAGTCACAGCTTTACATGGCACTAAGTATCACTTTTCGTTAATTCCATAGGAATTTTTTGTATTTAGGGTGAAATAAAGCTTTAGAGACAAAATTTAACTCAGTTCATGAAGGTGGAAGCCTTGTGAATTGAACTATCTTAAGAGAACCATTGGTATCACAGCGCTTCCCTACCCCTCTTTTAGCATTTAAGTCAGATTTTGGGTTCAACTCCAAGTATAATTAGAGTTCTTTGCTATATATTGAAAGTCTAAATGGCAATAAATTTATCAGAACTAGGCATATTAATCTGCTTAATAAGAACTGAAAAAGGATACCATGAAGAGAGTTTGGCATTTAAAATGCAAAATAGGCAGGATTTATTTACTTAAGAGAGAAATCTGGAAAGTCTATACAACCTCAAAACCCATTAAGTGGAGATGTTTTATGCAACTTCAAAACCCGTTATCAGTGCACTACATACATATGGTCATTTTGGTCCTGAAATTTCTGTGTCCCAGCATCAAAGCCAAGGACAAAGACACATCAGGACAGAATTCTGAAAGAGTTTCAGAAGTTCTCATCTATTAATCACTATTCAAGGAAAATTTAAAATTGGAACAAAAATCCTACTACAGATATTTTTATTTTATTTGGGAGAAAAATTCTTTAGTCTGTTAAAGTTCTCAGCAAGTTTCTGGATTGTAAAGAAAAATTATTTTTATACTTGTGTTTGATTTTCAGTTTTAATAAATTCTTAACTGTTCCCAAATATGTACTTACGTTATGTTATATTTTGTTTTGTTTGGTCTTGTTTAGTTTTGTTGTTTTTTTTTTTTTTTTGGAGGGGTGGAAAAGTCTCCAAAATGCCAAGATTGTTAAGAAAGACATAAATCTTCAAAATGATATTTCTCGGTGAAACAATCCTTGGTTCCAACTTTTTTCCTTTTTTTTTTTTTTTTACACATTCTTTGAATACTAAGAGAGCCTAGTACGTAGTTTGACTTTCAGTCTTGAGAATTTAGAGCAGTTTTTCTCTGTGTCTGTTGACACTGCAACGAAGGTGCCACTGCATGAGGGAATGGTTTGAGGAAGCACCAAACACATTATTTGAAGACTGTGAATGTCAGAGTAGGAGAGCAACTAAAGCATATGCCTAAGGTTTCACATGCAATTGCACAAACCATGGTGAAATCTGTGCAATCATCTCTTTCCTGTTTACCTATGGTAGCCAGTTCAAAGCTACCACATTTATAAATTCATTATATTCAATACATATTTATATTCTGATATTTATTTTGCTGGATATGTACTCCTAGTGCTATATAGTTCTTCGATAATATTATATTTTGTCAATTACTTATTTTCTTGCCTTTACGGCCTTGACTATTCTTTCCACAAAAGATTCCTGATAAGACCTTCTGAAGGTATTTCACATTGTGTAATTCTTGGTGTGTGGGAAGGAAGGACAACACTGACATGGAAAATGATAAGAATTAAGCAAACACTTTAGGCCTCAGATCAACAGATAATGCCCAATTTCAGAACAAACTGACCCGTCCAGCTGAAAGATCACCCTGACACAGAGCACATGAAAGAAAACGAGTCACTTCCATGAACTGCTTGATCGTTTGAACGAATGTGACCATCAAGCTCCTCCTACCTTTTCCAGACCCCTGCATTATCCCATGAAACAAAGAAAATTGCAGTAACAACCTGTCAGCTAAGCTTCAGATCGATTCTGTTTGGACAAAATGGAAATTGCTTGCTTTCTTCTAATAAGGATGTGCTTTCTGTAGAAACAGAGGAGAATGAGTAATTTGCACTTTCAGCAACCTTTCTTTTATATTAGGAAGTGACAATGTAGTTTATCCAATGAAATATCTAGAAAAGTCACTATGTACCATTTCCAGTGGGAACGAAGGCAGGTTCTTAGAAAACCACATAAAAACCCTAGATCTGTGCCCCAGGTGTTCCAAACAGGACCTGGGATTATTCTCTGCTCCTTCAATCAACTGGTATAATCTAATTGCACCCTCATCATTAAACCTCCTTATTCTCCAAAACAAGGTGAGTGAATCCAAACCTATTGTAAAATAGTCCCCAAGACAAGTTATAATCATGGCCAGGAAGTTTTTGAAGGTTTGCTGGCTCAAGAAAAACCATGCCAAGGAATACTCAATACATAAGAATTCACAGAATCATAGAATTCACAGAATCATAGAATTTATTGTTTTCTTATTGCTCAAATCTCACATAAAGACCTGCCACTAAAAAAAAAATCTAGATCTTTCCAAATTCAATGGTAAATCTGTCACTGACTTTCAGAAGGATATATTTTCCTATTTACCCATTCATTTCCTATTTTGAAAATAACCTAAGTGCAAATTTCATAAAATATTATCTAAATTTAGCCTTGAAATAAGTAGTGGTTATGGTAGAGGTAATGAAGTATTTCTTCTTTTTTTGTATCTTGTTTTTAATTCTATCCATAGATTATGGAAGTTGATGCATGAATTAACAGTCAACATTTCATGAAGATTGTGAGGGGTCAATTTTACAAAGCAACTAACAAACACTAGCACAAACACAAACATTTAATAAGCTCAACCTAGAAAAAGACCATTAGAACTTAATTTTTTATTTTAACAGTTATTCACTTTTTTACCTACAAGAACTGTCTGAAGCATAAGTTTGGGTTTCACAATAGCATTATTTGGGAAATAAATATTCAGGAAAGATATATATATTTATTATACTGAATAAGATATACATATGAATAAGATTCTCATTACATATAAAGTATTTGTAATTTGTCATCTTAAGTAAAGTATCCATAAGAGCATTGTAATGTTACATTCATTCTCAGAAATAGAAAATGACACAGCAGGCACCAATAATGATTTGAAGTAATTAGACCTGAAAATCGCCACTTGTAATAAGCACAGACCTGCTTTTCCTACACAGATTAAGCATCATTAGGTTGAGTGTTAATTTACAAATACATTGACCAACAGAACAATCTAATGTAGCTTCTATTAACTGGGAGCTCTTAATAAAGCTGATAATATATTGCAATCAAACACAGGACAGGAGAACTTCCTTCTCACAAATCTCACCTAAAATCCAGACAAAAAATGTATACTAAAATTATAAATACTATCATACCTCTCTGAGGGAGGTAGGTTTTTTAATGGTGTTATAAAAGTGTGTTTCCTTTAACTGATAAGTAATTGCAATTATAAATTTATTTTGACATTTTTTATTTGGTATAGTTTAAACAAAATAGAATTTTTTTGTTCCATACAGGTAAATATCAAGTAGGGTAAAGATATTTTATTTCTCAGAAAAAATATTTTTATCTGAACATTTCAATAAGAACAGCAGAAAGAAAAAAACCATTCAAACCAAATAAATTTCACCTGAAGCCTATAAAGTAAGAACTGAGTCACATGTAAGATAGCTGGTGAAAGCATTAGACTAGGTTTAATAGATCAGGAGATCCCTTTCTGTGCCATGCCCTTATTTGCAAAAGCATTCAGGTTTTACCCTAATTATCAGTACTGTATTTGCTTCATAGAAGAGGACCAGGACAAACTCTTCTATATAGACTACAAATGTAATTTGTATATGAGGTTTCTTTTACTGAGCTCACATGCAGTAGATGCAGAAGCTCACATGAGCTCTGTATGCAGTAGATACAGAAGCAGCAGTGTCAGCAGATCATGACCATTTATTACTCATGAGCATACTGGTTATCTCAAAGGCTGGTCTCAGCGCATGAAGTATTCCAAGGAAAGGTCACCCATTACATAAAACACAAGTACAAGCACTCTGGTGATACACATGTTCAGCAATATGTGGGAATTAGAGAGCTAAATTCATTTGGTGCACACAGAGGTTGTACATGAGCTGTACATTGCTGCTTGGAAATGATCTCGTTCTGAAGATGATCGGCTGCCTCAGTACTTGGAATCTATTCTTAACATACAAGTTTGTTAACAACATCCAGTAATTCCTTATGACTTCTTAGTTTAGAACATTCTCTGTCACTGTATAAAGAAATCTACATAGAAAAAAAGTATTGTTATTAGAATTTATATGGAAATCCATAGGGTAATATTTGGAACCACATTTATTTGGCCTTTTTATGTACTCCTCATAGCACGTCTATGTAGAGTGTAAGGGGACTCGGTTTTGCACTAAGGTAGTCGAGCTGGTACCAAAAACTTACTGTGTACAAGGCCTGAATGTGTTTTACATGGCTTATACTGCAGGTAGACATAAAGTATATGAAGCAGAAATCTCCACCTGCCCAGAAATACCACTTTACATGACAGAAAAGGGGAAACTTAAGAATGGTCTGAATGCCGGGAAAAGAGCTCAGTGCAAAGTCTGGATCAGGAGGTGCAACTTACATAATCTGCTGAACGTGCCCAAACTCTGGGTCAAGTGGGAGTGTGTTTCCAATGAAAAATCAGGCTACTGAGTGTGTTCTGTCTTTCAGTTGTGGTACTATCATCTTTAGAGTCTTGATCCTACAGTCAAATTCACAGATAAAAGTTTCAATGAAATGCTGACAGGCACATGGCTGCACTTTTGTAATTCTGACTATGCAGTCAGATCCCAAAAGTGAAAATGTTTTTGCTCTGGGGACTTGAGAATCAAAACCAGTCTGCAGCATAAACAATGAAAATCCAGATAGACACTGAAAATCTGTCTGCTTTTTACTATCCACACAGTATTAGTAACATATGTAATGTTTTTCTTGTTGTTTAAATATATGGAGTGAAATCCTTGCCCAAGTGAATTCAGTGGGAGTTTTGCCATTGACTTCAATAAGAACAAAATTTTCTCCCAGGGCTGGTGTGATTTTTAGCCTGTCTTTACCCCTTTAATACATGCGATGACAAAATCCTGTACTTCGATTCCAAGGATGGATCAGCACCCTGCAGCAATTAAAATTGCTGTAGTATATCATACTTATCCAGTATATTGTCTGGAAGACCATAGTGGAGAAATGTTTTTTGTTTTCTGCTACATAAATAGCTCCAATTTACCAGAAAAAAATTAATTTTAAGAGATTTTAACTTAAATTCTACTTCTAAACTCATCTCTAAATGGATTACAATACGTATGCAGATATCTCAGTACTCAGCAAACTTCCTCTGCCATCTGAAGGTAGGATTTGATCATTCATTAAAAAGAGAACGAGTGCTGAAGCCCACACACATGTGAACATGTGAAGTGCTAATATGAAAGAGCAGGTTGTGCTGGAAGTACGAAAAGCACATGTATGTTGTAATTAATGTTGCCGAGGTTTGCTGGGGAAGGGGAACCGCAATCCATTCCATCCTTATCAGTTAATGCCAGTGCCAGTAAGAGATGCTAAGAGGCTGGAGAAGGATCACAGGTCATCAGAAGAGCAGCACAAAGGAATTTCTGCCACTCTAGCCAGTAAGTCAACTTCATCAAGGGCTCAGTTTAAAGGCCTTTATGAAAACACATCTAGGACAGGGAATAAACAGGAGATGTACACTCACCTGCAGGGCTGTGATCTTATTGGCATCACTGAAACGTGGTGGGATGGCTCCTGTGACTGGAGTGTTGGATTGGAAGGATACAGGTTCTTCAGGAAGGACATGTAGGGGAGGCACGGAAGGACTGTCACCCTCTACGTCAATGACCAGCTGGATTGGATGGACGTCAGCCTGGGGATGGATAAGGAGCTGACTGAGAGCTTATGGGTCAGGAGTAAAGGGAGGGCAAGGGCATGTGACATTTTAGTGGGGGTCTGATACAGGTTGCCTGACATGGAAGACTGGCTGGATAAGGCCTTCTTTAGACAGGAGCAGCTTCACATTCACAAGCCCTGGTCCTCATGGGGGACTTCAACCACCCCAGTATTTGTTGGAAGGACAACACTGCAGGACTTAAGCAATCTAAGAGGTTCCTGAAATTCACTGACAATAACTTCCTTCTCCAAGTTATAGAGAAGCCAACAAGGAGAGGTGCTATGCTGGATCCTGTTCTCACCAACAAGGAGGGGTTGGTGGGGAATGTGAAGCTCAAGGGCAGCCTTGGCCGCAGTGACCAAGAAATGGTGAAGTCTCTTTGGGCAGTGAAGAGGTGCACAGCAAGCTCACTATCCTGGATTTCAGGAGAGCAGTCTTTGGCTTCTTCAGAGATATGCTCCACTCTCATGAGACCTCACTTGAAGTACTGCATTCATCTGTGGTGCCCCCAACATAAGAAGGATGTGGAACTGTCGGAGGAAGTCGAGAGGAGGTCACAAAGATGATCAGAGGGCTGGAGCACCTCTCTTGTGAAGTCGGGCTGAGAGAGTTGGGGCTGTTCAGCCTGTAGCAGAGAAAGCACTGAGGAGACCTTATTGCAGCCTTCCAATACTTTAACAGGGCCTATAAGAAAGGTGGGGACAAACTTTTCAGCAAGGCCTGTTGCAACAGAACAAGGGGGAATGGCTTTAAACTGAGAGTAGATTTAGACTACACACAAGGAAGAAATTAATTACTATGAGGGTGGCGAGGCATTGGAACAGGCTGCCCAGAGAAGTTGTGGATGCCCTACCCCTGTAAACAGTCGAGGTCATATTGGGCAGAGCTCTGAGCAACCTGATCTAATTGGAAGATGTCCCTGTTCATTGCAGGGGGGGTGGACTATATGACCTTTAAAGGTCCCTTGCAATCCAAACTATCCTATGATTCTGTGATCTTTAACATCCCCTCCAACCCAAACCATTCCAAGATTCTATTGTTTGCACTATGATTTCAAATTTCATACAAATGGCCAATGACAAATGACAGAAAAGAGTTTAGAGAACTCGTTCTGTTTGTAAACAGAGACAAGATGTAAAATATTTAACAAGATGGATATAATGATTAACACAGTAGTCTAACATTGTAAGGTTTTTACGAAAAAACAAATACCAGACTAGCTTAAACCATGGACATCAGCTTCTAAAAGATGCTGAGCACTGCTACAGCAAGAAATGAAGATATTCAACATCCCTGAATAGAAAGGCCTTTTACAGATTATAAACTGCCACTATGAGATGGAGAAACTTAAGTTACCAGAGTCTTTTTATTTTCTGACATACATTTTTATGTTTAAATGAAAATTGAGTAAAGAGATTCCAGGTAAGACTATATTCCTTAAACATTATGCGTCCAGTGCACAAATGCATAGACAGTGTCTGAGAAAAAAATAATTCTTTTGTTGAGAGTGGGGGAAATTTGATTTTTTACTTGAGTGTCTAAAATTCACAAACAGGTTTGCTAAGATTTTGAGTATGAATTAAGATCAGTCAACTGCTGTCAGATCTGCATAATCCAAAATGTGTACCTGTGAAGACACCCATTGTGTTCACTAAATTCTGCAAGAGGCTGTGGCTCTTTCTTCACATACAGCTTGTAGGGTTGGGGTCAGAATTTAATTAAGTGATTGAAATGGACCATAGAAAGGGATAATATTAAAAACCTATAAGATAATTCATTTTCTCTCTTCAGAGACAATTAGATGATTTAATAGGTTTTGCCTCCATCTCTCAGCTCCTGTGACTTCATGACACATAGTTCAATTATTTCACCAACCATCGCTACATGACACAGTTTTTTCCACTGATTGTTTCACATTGAATTGAAATATTCAATATTTCAAATGACAAAATTGCCACTGCATATGCATATTCCTTTCCCCCCTCAGGATAAACTGTCAGAATTAAAAAAAACTTCAATCAACAAACCAACCATCAGATTTTTGATGTGCAGATCTTTAGAAATATAGTAACTGTACGCAAAACAGAACTATTTGGATTTAAGTAACTGAAATTATTATAGTTCTATTCTGAAGATGGTTAATACTTTTCCTGTATGGCCACTCAATCTCCTATTAGCCCTACTCCTGCACCACCATGCTGAAGAAATGAGAATTTACCCATGGAGTGCCTAACTCTAACTTTCCTCTGGAGTGCTTTTACATTAGTTTTAGTTAAGAACAGGAGCTGAATCACCCTACCGTTCCCACTTACCCAGCTTTAGTTAGCAGGGTAGACCTATTCCCCAGCAGGTAAACAAATTCTTTGGAATGAAACTAACTCAGAAATGCTTTTCAAATGCTAGAATACATCCAGCCCATGTGACTATCCTAGAGCTAGTCTTAACTAATCCTCCCTCCCTTAACATCCGCTGACTTGGATATTGGGTCACCAGCACTAATCATTTAACTTTGCAGATCTACTCAGGAATTCCCAATGTAAATGGTCCCTGACAGTCTTTCATCCCCTACAGCAGATCCAGGTACCAGAGTAAAACTGTAGTGCAGGGTCTTATGCACAACTCTGCATTCTGGGCCCAAATGGTAGTTAAGATGACATAGTGATGTGACTCCACCCTTACAAATTGCACAGCAGAGAAACTCAGTCTCACCACTAAAAATGGCTCTGCACAGCTGTACTGGTATGGTCTAACCCATATGGTAAAACTCATCTATTTGTCTTCTGACGCAATGGGAAAAATCTCTCTGCTCTGACACTAATTGTCATTGAAATGTTGCAACTGGTATTTCAAAAAGCAACAATATGGAAAGCATCCCTGTCCACGGCAGGAGGGTGAAGCTTGATGACCTTTAAGGTCCCTTTTAGCCCCAACCATTCTATAATTTTATCATCTACTACTGAATTTTGTAAAAGCTGTTTCTTCCCTCTGCTTTCTTATATGTAAGCAGCTAGGTAAATGACTAATTTCATATAAGTGATGATATTAACATAGTTTAAAAAAAAAAATCTAGAGGTGGTAAAATTGACATATGATTTAGTAAAATATTTGAAATGAAATTTTGACTGTGTATTGAGTAAATAGGTACTGTAAATAGATTGAAAATACTTTAGAGTTACTTTAGATTACCTGAAAACATTTAAAGTAGCTTCAAAAGGTGTGATAAATGTGACAACCGTTCTGGTGAAACTCTACAGCACATGCACCCTCATACTTCATTATGGATCACACTGAATTGAACGCTCCTGTGCTCCTTCCTTCTACTGAAGTAACACAAGTGTATTTCCGAGCATCCTGCTAAACTCGTGGCTGCTTCTGCCACCTCGTGGCTATCGCCCAGCTTAACAGAAACACAAACCAAGAAAAAACACATCGAGGACACACTCTGAAAAACAAAACAGGAAAACGGGCACAAACTTTTGTTTTGAAATGACACTTTTGAGTCCCGTTATTTTTCAAGTTTGTTGACTACTAAAAAAACCAGCAAACTTTTTGGACTGACTTCAGTAAAAAAAGAAAAAGTTTTATATCGATCTTGTAGTATCAAAGTTTCAGAAGAGACATTGATTTTTTCAGGAAAACTTAACAGAACAATATGATTATTTTTTTATCACATATTTCTAATTGTAAGTGCCATTGTTTAAACAATAAACTTGAGCTGACCTGGGAAAAAAAAATCCATTTATGTGAGATTTATCTTAGGCAGAGGTGCTTTTACTCTTTATTTTCAGAACTCTGAAATGTTCTGTATTTCTGCTGTCACCACTCACTCAGATCTCTGTGTTACCTACATCTTCCCTTTTAAAGCTATTTATTTAAAACACAAACAAAAATGCTACAACAAGGAATGCTGCAGTGTATTTTCAAAAAGCAGTTGATTACATACAATAAAAAATGTTTCTGATAATCAGATATCACTGATATATTTGCAGGTTTGCACAATAATCAAGCTGAGAGAGATGGAACTAAGCCACAGAGTGCAATTTCCTCTCCCATAAACTTCAGCACATCATGAACTAACCAAAACCCATAGAAGACAGTTTAAATGTACTTTGTTATGACAGGCCTCCTTCTTAAAAGTGAAGAAGTGTAATAGTTATCTATTTTAGAAACAGTTTTATGATATTAATATTCAGAAACAATCTTAGCAAAACTGAGGACAGATGTCAGAATAGTTGTTGGGATCAAAAGCAGGATATCTGTTGCTTAATTCTCCTTCTCTCCCCATGTGGTATCAAAGCAGCTATGATCATTACATAATTCATTGTGAATGTCAGGTGCTGCAGACTGGGATTCATTCCAGTCAGCATACAAAGCATAGAACCAGCACCATGAGCGTTCAGCTATTTAGTCACCCAGAAAGGAAACATTAAGGAGAAGATCAAGACTTAAACCCTTTTCTGTTTCTACACTGGGGAGATACTCTTATCCTCTTCCCTTCCTTGGAGGTAGGTAGTTAACTGTCTTTTTCCCCACAATGAATTCAGCAAGACACTTTTATTTTAAAACTCAAACAGAAGAGAAGATGCTGACGATTCCTCTCCTCCTTTATATGGTATCTTACAGATTGCAGTGTTGTCTTGTAATTTTTCTACTGCTCAAATACATAATTACTAACTACTGAGAATAACCTAAGAAGGCTGTAGACTACTTTTGGTGTTTAGACTGCAAGATGAACGCCCATGTCATCCAAAAGACATCCTTTGGGTAATATTTTTCAGTATGCCCCTCAGTTTTGACAAAAAAGGATAACATTGTCTTATGTTTCCTCCACTCAAAACCAGTCTTCTTAAGTGCTGGAAGTTAGCTAAAACTGTGATTAGATATTCATTATCTGAGTTCAACAAGTTTACTCAAACAGTGCTATGTTCTACCTACTGGCAGGCAGCTGGCAGCAGAGCTTCACTTATGATCTTCTGTTAAACTCCAGAAGAAAGCTTTTATTTTCCTTATACTACGCTTGAATCTGTAAGGAAAATGAGTACTCATTCCTCTACACAGAGTTTCACAGCCCACCATTTCCTGCAGAATAAAAATGGGTATAAACAGACTGTTCATCCCATGAGCACAGAAGGCTATTTTAATTTTAGGTTTTCATTAACTATTTTAAAGCATTTACAAGAGTCATAGGAAAATGTTCCTGATGAGAAAGCATACCTGAGTGGACATATCTTGGAACACATGAAGTGTGTTCCTTGTTCAGTAGTTTCATACGAAGAAAAACTTGAGTTTCACTTTTGGGGTTTTGTCTTAGTCAAGATTTGTTAAGAGCAAAGCCTCACACAACAAAATTCTTTTTCAACTGTATTTTACTTCTGTCAATGAAATATAACCTTACTAGAGTTTGTTAATTATCATCTAACATCAAGTAAAATTACAGAGATAAATTCAGTCGGAGCTTCAAAGCACCTTAGAGAACAGAAAATATCAGTATTGCACAGTTTTTATCAGCCTACTGCTATGCTAAAAACACTGGTATTCTATCTTTTTTATTCAAAGCGACATAAGTATGCTCAGATGTTTGGCAAGGTTCTCCAAAGTCTTTAGATACACTGCACGTCCATCTCTTTAGAATAGTTTTCTTGCAATAAGATGTGTACTCAAGGAAATGTAAATTTGGAATAGTCTTAAAAGACAGCCCACTTAAGCCCAACCAGTACACAGAACACAGCATCTCAAGTAAACAGTTCTCTTAAAAAATAAATAAATGTGTGGCATACACTAAGGTGATAAATTACTTGCCATCCCAGAATGGAAATGCTACAAACCCATTTACTTGTAAGACTAGAGAAGCTTCCTGAAGTCTGCACCTTCTGTAGAGAGGTACCTGCTGAGGCTAAGATGCTTTCTGTGGGAAGGCCTTCCAGAGGAGCTGCCCAAAGAAAAGTACATACATTCAAACCCTGAAGTGTGCTGCTGTTACCTAGGGGGACAAAAACAAAAACAAAAAAAGGAAACAAAAAAAAAAAGCTGATGTGGGCTGAGTCCAAAATGGAAAGTCTGGGGTACAGAGGGGAGTGCACAGGACATTAGTGTGTTACATTAGGAAAATAAACAACTTTACTGTTCAGAATTAGTCTGTACAATGTTACTTTCTGTTAAAGAAGTAAACAGAGCAGAAAAAACTCAAAGTAATTAGAAATTAGAAACTGGAGTTTTCCAGTAGTGGAATTCTGTTGACCAACATAAGAATGCAAGAATAAACTAGGCATTTTATCCATAAACACACAGTTGAAGTTCAATCAGTGATAGATCTGTATAACCTTTTTCTGAGTAGCTCTTATAAATACTTGACCATGATAAACATGACCACTTACCTGCAAAATCAAATTAAGAGCTCCTGTAAATTTCAGGGTTAATCCAAGTAGCTCCAATACCACTTTAAATGTATATTATACAGACTTTAACATATTAGCTGTATTTGGAAATTACTACATCTCCAAGTATTGCAAAGCCAGCTTTTCTCTCTTAGCTTTGCAAAGGGGAACTGTGGTGCCACAATCCTGACCAGCGGTGGGGTGGGGGGGGAAAGGGTAAAAACTGAAGGTAAACCCTTAGAAATTATTATACAGAGGCGAACTCTTTTCTAAAGAGTGCAATCAATTATAGACACACCACCATGTTAATACTTGTAGGACACAGCAAATTAAGTTTTCTTACTGTGACCGCTTAAGCTTATATTCTTTGTAAAAAAACAAAAAAACAAACCAAACAAAACCACCACAAATCCAAACAATTCAAGACTGCCTCAACCCCCCTCCCCCCCACAAAAAAAAAAAAAAAAAAAAAAGGCCAGACATGCACTCAAAAGCAAGTGAGGCGGGAGCACTTTGCAGCCTGTTAAGATGTACTTTTCACAGCCTGGAGAACTTCTTTCCGCCAATGGGAAAGAATAGGAGCTCTCAAGTCACCTGAGGCAGCTACGGGAGACTCATAAACCCACAGGCACTTTACTCAAACTTTAGGGAACACCTTATAAATGGTAATTGCAACGTGAAAACGCAACGGGAAAATAATAACTAAACAAACAAAACCCAGAAACAAACAATAGAAGAAGGCACGACTTTATACGGAAAAGCCAACGACCCTACGCAGAAAGGCGGGACTCGAACCGCGGTCCTCCCCTCCCGCCCCATCCTCCTCACGAGCGGCGCGAAGGGCGCGAGCGGTGCCGCGGCGCACGCGCGTTCCCGGGCAGCGTGTGCCCGCCGCGCCGCCATCTTGGCCGTGGGGTGTGGGAGGTGGTGGGGCTGTGGTGTTGTGGTCCTGTGCTGGCGCCTCTGGCTCTCGCACGGTGCTGTCTCGTCCGTGAGCGGTGAGGAAGCCGCGGCAGTTGCTGAGGGGTGCTGGTCTTCCCTCTCGGGTCTCGCCTGGCGGTGGCAGCGTCCGCGCGGTGCGGGGCCGCGCCTGACTCCGTGCCGGCTCCTCTCAGGTGGGCGCGGCGTCAGACAGCCCCGGGCAGAGCGACTGCTTCGGAACATGTCCCTCAAGTCCTGCACTTGGTTGCACTTAAAAGCCCTTTTTGTTGTGCCATGTGTTGCCTGTATGGTAGGTGGTGCGTTATACAGCGTGCATTTTGGTGGCTAAAGCGTTGCAAGCAAAAGTAAATGAGTGGCCGCTCGTGCTTAGAAAGTAGGTCGTATTGTTGTATTTCTCTGACTGAGGTGGTTTTTGCAGTGGAAAAAGAGTGGTCAGACCGTGCTTTTAGGAAGGTGGATTCAGTTTTGTAATTTTTTTTTTGTGTGATTTTTAAGGTTATAGTTAAGCTAGGTGTGAGGAACTCTTACAAGGTGTGTTTGTTGGGCAGGAGGCGGATTTAGAGAATCACAGAATGGTTTGGGTGGGAGGGACCTTAAAGATCATCCATTTCCAACCCCCTGCCATGGGCAGGAACACCTTTCCTTAGACCAGGTTGATCAGAGCCCGTCCAGGCTGGCCTTAAACACTTCAGGGGCGGGGCATCAACAAATTCTCTGGGCACCCTCAGTGTAAAGAATTTCTTCCTAATACCTAATCTAAAACTGCTCTCTTTCAATTGGGAGCCCTTCCCCCTTGTCCTATTGCTCTATGCCATTGTAAAAGTCCCTCTCCAGCTCTTTTGTAGCCCCTTTAGGTACTTGAAGGTGCTGTAAGGTCTCTCTGGAGCATTCCCTTTTCCATGCTGAACAGCCCTAGCTCCCACAGCCTGTCTCCATGGAAAAGGTGCTCCAGCCCTCTGTTCATCTTTGTGGCCTCCTCTAGATCCTCTCTAACATGTCCCCATCTTTCCTTTGCTGAGAACCCCAGAGCTGGATGCAGCACTGCAGGTGGGGTCTCAGTAGGGAGGGGCGGAGGGGGAGAATCTCTTTGCCTGCCCCCCGTGGTGCTTTTGAGGCAACCCAGGATATGTTTGGCTTTCTGGGCTGCAAACACAGAGTGCTGGCTCATGTTGAGCTTCTTGTGAACAAACACCCCCAAGACTTCATCCTCAGTACTGCTTTTGATAAGAGAAGTAGTAAAGGAATTTAGTTTACTTACGATTCTCTGATGATTTTTCTACCATCCTAATGATTTGTCTACCATCTTTCTTTGTAGAGAGATGCAGAGTTGTTAATAATGGGATGCTTTTCCTTTAGAAGGTGTCTTCTGAGTGAGTAAGCCTTAAGTAGTGGAAAGGTAAGTAAATAGCAAAAGATTTTTTTTGTAAACTATAGAAATGTGACTGTATCAGTGTGCTGCTGTTATTTGGACTGTAGTAACAGGCAAGCAAATATCGATGCCAAATTGTTTTAATTTGTTATGTATTTATGGAGGCAGGGCTTTGTTTTGGTGAAGGAGAGAAAAAAGGCCCCAGAACATCAGTAATGCCCCTTCAAAAGTTTGATTCTGTGTAGTGATCAGGTCTTTATTCCTGGCAGAGAGAACTCTTCCCTGAAGGCTGTTTTCTTTCATTAACCCCCCCCCCAGAATTTAGCTTTCTGTTACAGGGAAAAGTGATAGAAAAGGGCCTTGTTGGAGCATGTATTTGGCAGATCTGGGTTTGGTACTGCTTTTGCTGTGAGGGGTTTTTTTGGTGGCTAGTGGTTTTAGATTTTTTAGGGGTTTTTTTTGTTGGTTTTAGATGTGATGTATTCTTTGTTCTTCTGCCCTCCTGCTTTATAGTAGGAGTTCTCATTTATTTATTAGGGGTTTTTTTATTATTTTTGTGGAAGTAAAAAGATAGGAATCAATATTTGTTCTGAGGAGAGCTTGGGTAGTCACTTTGTGTATGCTTATGATGAAAACTCTCATGGCAGTTCCACTGAAGATTTTTTGCAGGCCGAGGAAGATCTTGCCCTAATAACTTTTTATTGAAACTGAAAGTTTAACTTTCAGCTTTACATAAAAATTCATAAATCAAGATTATTGTCCAGTCTCTCCTTGTGTGTTTATCCACTGTTTTTGCATTTGTTGTTGTCTACCTCTAATTACTTTGTTAGAGGCTTATTTAAGGGAATTGCTTGAAATTATGGTCATGGACAGCATTTTTAGACAATGTGAAATCACAGATCCATTGAGTCATTGACTTGTGAATTGAACTGGAAACTGAGTTTAAAGACCAGATTATAGATGAAGATCGGAAAAATACCTGAAGGTTTTGAAGATACTTAAAGTGTCAGAATTGGAATGTTGAGACAGTACAAAACACAGCTGGCACAATTGTTACTTGATGGAAAGTGAAGAAGTGTTGCACATGATGATGTGCTTAGTATGTTCTTGTAATTATGAGAGTTTAAAATATACTATTGCTGTAAGTGATAGTATAGAGAGAGCCAGAGTATGTAAACAGTAAAGCACAGAGTTATAAAATGTCAGTGATTTGAAGAAATGATTTAGACAGAAAAAGCAGGGTGAGTGAGAGATGAGTCCTTGGTCATTGACATGCTAAAAAGAAAGAAACAGACTGAAAGTACTTTTACAGGTAAAGTCTCTTTGTAACTGCAGTTTCAGTGCAATGAAACACTGAATGGCATCTCCTTTGGAGAGATTTGCAATTAAATTTACTGGATGTAAGTAGCAGTTGTGAGATGAGCAGACATTACATAAATGACAGGAACTGCTTTCCACTCTTTTTTTTCTTTGAGCAGACAAACCTTTCTTTGAGAAAAAATACAGTCTTCCTGCTTGTCTGTCCTACCAGATTCCTCATTCCTGCATGTCCATTACCTCCGTTGTCCCCCTAGTTTTCTGATATAATCTTAAATTGTCTCTGTTATTCTGGGAGCAACCTTTTGGTTAGAAGTTAATCTCAAGTGATAGAATTAGCCTGTAGCCACAAGAGTGAATCCAGATGTACTTTCTTCATGTTATCTGAGCACGTCTTTCAAGGGGAATTGTGTCAAGTGTATCCCAGTTGCATAAAACATGACATTCTAAAATGTTTAGCATACATTTTAACCAGAATTTTAAAAATATGCTATTATAAGATTTTGAAAACAAATGTCATGTAAGGAATTAGTTGCAAAGAAAAAAATATGGAAAATTATCAGGATGATCATACTTCTTTTCTTTGCAGACAGGATGGAATCTCTGACTCCTTTACCAGACCCAGGAGATATGAAATTGGAGATAAATCACGTAGAATGCCATCCTGAGTGCTTGGTTATAATGTTCCATGCTCAATACAACACAGGGTGTGAGCCTGACTATTACATACTGCAGAACGAAATACAGCGTGTGTTCAAAGTGAAAGAGGATGTTTGCCCTGGTGGATCTTGTTTGGTGGAAGATACAGAAGGAGAATGGCATAGAGGAAGAGTTCTGGGAAAGAAAGGGACTATCTATGAGGCTTTTCTTATAGACGCTGGATATGTGTTGGCAGTTGAGGAAACACATGTTGCTGCTGCTTGTGATGAATTGTTTGAACTGCCTCCAAAGGTGGTTTTGGGTGTTTTTGCAAGCATACTTCCTCTTGGAGACAAATGGAGTCCAAACGCCATGAACTATTTTTCATCTCTAGTGGGATTACAGATTACAGGACACGTGAAGGCTGTTGTACCACACCAGGTGTTTATTCTAGAAGTGCCAAAGATTATTACTGACGTTCTTGAATTGAAGTTAGGTAAATTTATTGATGGAGATTCATTTTGTCTTATTGTAGAAACTTTAAGAGTGTTGCCCCAAGGAGTACTTTGTAATAGAATGCCAGAGCTATTGAAACAGAAGTATCCAGTCAGGGAGTTGTTTACCTTAAATAATTCTGAGAAACCAACAAATTTCTGGCATGTTCCAGATGAACTCTTTCCATGTCTACCTGTTGGCAGTAAAGAAAATGTAAAAATAACTGGTGCAGTGAGCCCAAATAAATTTTATTGTCAGATACAGAAGTGGCAGAAACAGCTGGAAGATTTGACTGGAGCTATGCATTTGTACTATGAAGCTCTTGTTGGAGAAAATACTATATCTTGTGGTAGTTTAGGGCTACTTTGTGCTGCCAAGAGGCAAAATGGGCAGTGGCATAGAGGAGTGATAAAACAAGTTCTCTCTGACCACGTGGAAGTCTGGTTTATGGATTTTGGTGTTACTGAAGCTGTGCCACCTAGTTGTGTTCAGAAACTTAGAGCTGAGTTCATAACATTACCAATGATTTCGTTTCCATGTGCACTGTCTTGTTTCGGTAGTCAGGATGAAACAGTAATAAAATTTCAACTGAAAGACCTTATGCAAGCCTTGATAGGACAAACTTCTGTGTGTGCCCATGTTGATTTATACAATAACACGAAACACTTGTATTATATTACGCTGCAAAAACAAGATCTCGGAATTAATGCTAAGCATCCTGAAAACTTGAATGAGGTAGCTGCATCATGTGTCTCGCTCTTGGAAACAAAACTCACAAGTATTGCTGTAAACTACAAACCGTGTCCTGAGAGATACAATTCATTTAAGAATGTTACTGGAAATAAAGATACAAAAACCTGCTTACCTGAACAGGATATTTCTTTCTCCAACCACTGCAAAAGAGAAGAGATGCAACTGAATTCTTTCTGTCAAGCTTTTGTGGTACATATCATAAATCCATCTGACTTTTGGATTCAAACTTGTAGGTACCGGAATGAGTTTCAGGCCTTGATGACAAATATTGGCCACACATACAGTCAGTGTGGAGCTGATGAAATGGTCCTTAAAAAGCCAGAACCGGGGTTGCTGTGCTGTGCCCAGTATAGCAGAGATGGGTGTTATTACCGGGCTGTTGTCATAAAAGTGCTTCATGCAAACATTACTGTTTATTTTTTGGATTTTGGAAATACAGATACGGTACCCTGTCACCACGTGAAAATATTGCTTCCTCAGTTTTCTGATTTACCAGCTTTAGCTATAGGTTGTTCCCTTGCTTGCACGTTTCCTGTTGATGGTGTGTGGGTTAAAAAAGAAACTGATTTCTTTAGAAGTGTAGTGCTGAACAAACTACTGCTACTTCATGTCATTGGAAAGCAAAACAATAAGTACATTGTTAATGTGCACTGTTGTATTGGTTTGCAGCAAGGAAGTGTTGCTGCGTGTATGGTTCAAGCTGGATATGCTGAATACCGGGAAAAGCCACCACATTCTGTTCCAAGGTCAGCACAAAAAAGGCACAACTGTAAAAAATCAAAAATCAATGCAGAGAGCACTGGTAATATTCATAAAAGTAAGATATCTGGAAATGGAAACGTACTTCAGACGGAAAAATCATTAAGTGTGTCTCCAATGCCTAGAAAATCTGTTGTGCCATCCTGTTTTGGAGAAGGTGCTGTCTCTAAAATGCATAAATCGGTATGTGAGGAAAAACTGTTCTATAAAGAGTTTGTGTTTAAACCAGGAGATGTTTTTGAAGTAGTGTGTTCTTGCATTTTTTCCCCATCAGATTTTTCATGTCAGTTGCAACGCAAACTGCCAGAGCTAAGTAACTTAATGGGACAAATTCAAACTTACTATGAAGATCATACCAGTCCTTACAAAACTGGACAGGTTGCCTGCGTTGTTAAATGTCCCAAGGATGGGAAGTGGTACAGAGCAACTGTTGTGCAGCAGGTATCTAGAGATGAAGTTGATGTGGTTTTTGTAGACTATGGTTATCGAGAAAGAGTTTTACTTAAAGATCTTCAGGCTGTTCTTCCAGATTTCCTGACTCTGGAAAGTCAGGCATTTCGATGTGGACTTAAAAATGTACCCTTACAGACTGACTCACTCACTTGGTCTGAAGAAATGCACAGACAATTTGAAGACTTTGTTTCTTCTAGAGGACCACTGACTTGTGTCATTTATGCTCTTGTTCTCGTGAGCCCCAACTGTTTATGCAATGTTGTTGACTTACAGACTCCACTTACTAGTGCAGAGGAATTCCTCAGAGAACGTGGTCTCATTCAGTCTGAGTATGTTGGACTGAGAAACCTTGCACCTTTGGGTTCTCTGTACAGTTTTTGCTACTCATCTTTTAATATAAAAGTTGGAAGTGAGGAGGAGATTTATATAACTCACATAAATAATCCTTCAAAATTCTACTGTCAGCTTAATCGAAACACTGAAACTGTGGAGGCATTGATGAAGAGAATTAGTGACCTAAGTAAAACGTTAAATAATGCAAAGTATGATACCAGCAATACACGATTATGTATAGCCAGATATTTTGAAGATGGTCTCTTTTACAGAGCTTTGGCTTTTCCTGTGGAAGCGACATCCTATGTATGGGCTCACTATGTGGATTTTGGAAATAAGAGTGTGGTGGAGAGAGACCAGTTGATGCCCATTCCAGACTCTGCGACTGACCTAATATTCACACCTATGCAAGCTATTAAATGCTGTCTGTCAGATTTTAGGGGGAAAAAAATTCCAGCAAGCATTACTAGATGGTTTGAGGAAAGATTTCTTGGTAAACTGCTGAAGGCTGTAATTTTATCCAGAGAATCAGATGGAAAGATTGTTGTGGAGTTGTATGATGGTCAGCTCAAAGTAAGTCAAAAACTTAAAGAAAAAATGTCAGAAGAGCGGGCACAGAAAAGCTGTATGGGACAATTTAGAAGTTATGGAAGAGTGAGATGTCACATAGAAGATGGCAAAGAAATTAATAAAGTAAGTGTTAAAAATCCTGAAATACTTAAATTGGAAACCAAAGTGAATTGCCAAGTATATGATGACCAGACAGATACTGGAGAGAATTTTGGAGATGAAGAGCAAACTGCATGTAGCACATCAAAATTGTGTAGTGGATCCTTAAAACAGCAAACTTTACAGAACAGCGAAGAGCCAGGCTTTAGAAATACTTTCAGTGCTGTTCCGGAGAACAGAAAACCTCTGACTGGAGAACCCGCTTCTCACTCACTCTCTTATTCTGCTTTAACTTCAAAGGAAATAACTGTAAATGTTCTCTCTGAATCTCATAATGAAAAACTACATTGTACAGGTCAGCAGGAAAGGAGTAATAAAAATACACCTACATTAATCAGTCTTCCTCAACGTGATATACAGATGAATACCGAAGTAGCAGTTTATATTTCTCATATGAATAGTCTATCAAGTTTCTATGTTCATCTTGCAGAGGATGAAAACTTAATAATAAAATTAGCAAATGATTTAAATGGAAACTTGGAAAATAGGAGTCTTGAAAATTGCTTAGATGAACTCATGGTAGGAGATCTCATAGTTGCAGAGCATGAGGCTGATTGTTTTTACTATAGAGCAGTTATTAAAACTCTGAAATCAGGAAACTCCTTTGAGGTAGAGTTTATTGACTATGGTAATGCTGCAGTTGTAAGTTCATCAAACATCTGCAGGATTCCAGAAGAGTTCTTAACTCTGCCAAGATTTAGTGTTCATTGTTTTCTTAGCAGTGTAAAAAGTGTTCCCGGTGAAAGCTGGACTAAGGAAAGTGCTGCTTATTTAGCAAGAAAATTAAGTAATGAGCTAGTTACTTGCAAGTTCTTACAGCAGCATGGAGGGCAATGGGAAGTAGATGTAATTTGTGATGGAAAGTCTGTGTCTAATGACCTTCTGCAGGAAATAGACGAGGCAGGGTGGCAAAACGCACAAATATGTCATTGTGACAGTAGGCCAAACCAAAATGGTAATCCTCAAGATAAAAGGTCTGGGAATGGTTTAGATGGTCAAAGTAAAACTGAGGCTGTTAGGATGAAAAATACTTCCCAAACCCCCATAAGTATCCTTCATCAAGTTATAAATTTTGGACAAGTAGAAGCAGCAGAAGTGGTTAATATGTCAGAGACTGGAGAATTTTATGTACAGTTAGTTACAAATTTGCAAATACTGCATGAGTTAAATGTAATGCTTGACAAAGAAGCACAAAGAAGTGATTTGCTTAGAATGGATGACATTGAAAAAGGACTGGAATGCATGACACAGTCTGAAAAGAACTTTAGGTGGTATCGATCGAAAGTGATAGAGAAATTTGTCAGGGAGAAGTTAATGCTAGTTTTTTTCATGGATTATGGCACATGCGAAATGGTGGCCTTAAATAATGCAAAGGTGCTCAGTGATGAGATTAAAAATGTTCCTAAACAAGCTGTGTTTTGTAAATGGATTTGGTTTAAAAACCTGAAGAAAATTCAGTTTGACCATGTATTAAATGCACTCCTGGATTCTGAAATAAGGATCTTGTTTTTGAGGTTTTTGAAATCCTCTGGTATCTGGGAAGTAGATATTTTAATAGGGGAAGTTATGTTTCAGGAGTATTTGAACCAGTTCTTAAGCCATTGTCAGACAATTGTTGGACCAGAAAAATCCAGAAGTACAAACTGTAAAGAACTTGGTATGTCATTCAGGATAAATTCAGTCATGTGGATGCTGCTGCGAAGTGGCAGAACGTATCCGGGGTTTGCAACTGCAGTTACTGATCCTTCAAACTTCAGCGTCCAGTTTGAAGTCTTCTTTGATTGCATGCGAAAGTTGTCCTTGCTGCTCTCTGATGTTCCTGACAACTTGCCAGCTCTCCCAAAAGAACATGTGGCCCCTGGTGCCAGCTGCTTGATCAAATTTGGACTGAAAGCAGAGTGGTACAGGGCAGAAATTAGTGAAGTAACAAGTCAGTCTGTTGTTCTTACATTTATTGATTATGGCTTTCTGAAGAGCATTCCTTACTCTGAAATCCATAAACTTAAAGTTATTCCAGAAAGTCTGTTTTACTTGCCACGCTTGGCACAGTCTTGCTCTTTGCATGATGCAGTTCCTGCCAAAGGGGAACACTGGAGTGATGAAGCTATACTTCTGTTTCAGAAGCTTCTTCTTAAACCGTTTCTGATATTTCATTTCATCCACTATGGCTCTGAAATGAAATTAGAGGTGGATGTTCTGTACGATGACAGCAGTCTAGCTGATGTCTTAATTGCTGCTGGCCATGCAGTCTGCTCTCAGAGTAGGTGCTGCCCCATTCCGGTTGGCAGTCTTAAATCAGAAGAAACAGATCGGCAGCCTGAGTGTCCAGATTCTAGTTACTGTGCTTCCCTTTGTGAACCAGATTATAATTACGATGAAAATTCTGATTTTGCTGACAGAAGTTAGGCAAAGAAGAGAAAAACTGTCTGAAGCACAGGACTATAATACTTGAAACTATAATAGTTTAAGCTAAGGAAGTCTAGTAGAGTGACTGCTGGAGTATCATTAACAAGGGATCTGAGTTCACACAACACTGAAAGAAAAAATAACCTGCAAAGGATGGACAATACTGTGAAGACACTGGGATTTTTTCAGCATTATGATGATAAGAAAAAGTTGACATAATACAGAGTAAATCTGCAAGCAGAAGCACTGTCTGAGACTTGTGATTCAGATGTTCTGCAGTCTGCAAAGTGTGTGAAGATACTGTCAAAAGAATTAGTTAAATAATGAATAGACTGCAGTTAGGAAAGCACTACTTCAATGCAAAAAAGAATACAGATACTGCTCTTGGTATATATTTTTCCTCCTCTAAGATCTCTTGTTATATTTAGACAATCGCGTCTTTGACAAACCTTTCTGTTGGAATGTTCTTGCAGTTCTTGTGTGTCTGTGTGTAAAACTTTATTTGCATTAACATCTGATTTACAGTGGTGGTGTCTCCTCCTTATTTTGAATGTTCAGAAAACAAAGATGCGAAACATATCCTTCTCTTTGTTTCTGATTCCGAAGTTTCCATGTAAGAATAGTTTGTCTCATTAGGAGAATGTTTACTAATAATAATCCAGAAACCTGGATCCCCATTTATGGGAGGAACGTGAATTAAGTTGTTGTCAGTTAACTCTTGATGTACAGATGCTATTGACCCATCTTAAGGTTCTCTTGGTATCTGAGTTGCATCACAGTTGGGGTCATTCACTCTGCTGAGGATGTGTTCCACTGATCTCTCTCCTTCATCCTCCTCCTCATCTGTCAGAATGAGGAGAGGAAGTTTTCTCTGAGCACTTAGTCAAGTCAGAATACTGTTTTTACCTTAAAGGGAAACATTGGGAGCCTTTGCTTTTTTTCTTCTATGTAGGAGGAGGATATTTCAGAACTGAAAAGTGATGGTATACTGTATATGTCTAAGAAGAGGGGTTTTTTTTCAATATCCATTCTGAAATGGTAAGAATTTGTCAGCTGTTTTTCTGATTATTTATTTTCCCCCTCACTTCCTTCCTCAGTTGTTTGGACAAAGATAAAGCATGAAGAGGCCCAAAGTATGAGGTGTTTTCTTTGTATTGTGATTGTTTGAATTTCAATGAGAAAATGAATGCAACCCTAATGAAAGACAACACATCTAATGCATCTCTATAATGAGATCTAAGAATACACAACTCCCTGCTCCCCCTCCCCCCCCCCCATATCACAATGTATTTAACTAATATGAAAACCTGAAAGCTCTATCTGGAAAGTGGAATCTAATTTTTTTTAAGGGAAAGAGATGTGTCCGGGAAAGTCAAATAAATAAGAAGTAAGACAATGCGAACTGATCTTTACAAGGTTTTCTCTGCTGATGAATTTTACGTAAAGAAAGCATGCAAATATTTTCAGTGTACAAGTAAAAAATGCCCATTAGTAATAAATCAGAAAATGTGTAAGGTAAAATTTCTTAAATACTATCTAAAGTATCAGAAATTTTATGTTAATGTATTGATTAAATAGAGGGTTTTTTTAACAGTTAGTGACTAACTGTTTTCTTTATATTGCACTGTTTCTTTATATTGCAGAATTCCATGTTTTTTGTACTTAAAAAAGTTTGCCTTGTCAATACTTTGATATACTGCTTGCTCTTAGGATAAAACACAAAGTCGTACTGTGCAACATTACTTATGTTGAGTGATGACTGCACTTGCTGAAGTGGGCTATGTTCATTGTAGTGCCAAGTAATAATTTTCATCTAGAGGCACTAACACTTAAGGGTTAGTTAACTCTGATTCTAACTTCTGGCTGTCTTTCAGTTGGAAAAGTAAGTGTTTGAGTGTCTCTTCTTTTTAAAAATCATTTGGGTACCCTAAATTCCAAATATTAGATTTATTTGCAAGAATATGTGGGGTTTTTTTTAACTTGTAATGAGACTAGCTCATCATAGTATTTCTCTTTCTGAAGGTCTGATTCTCAAAGTGCCTCAAGGAGAAACTAGATAATTGGAAGCATTTTCGGGATTATACTATACCTGTAAATACAGAAAATGTCTTGTTGCCACTGTTGATGCAGATTTTCAGAAGTGTGTTACACAGATGTGATATGATCATTAGAGTAAGTTGCTGGGATGTCTCGCTGTGATTTTTATGCCCAGTCTTCTTTCTTTAGTGTACCTCTCCTGTCCCCAGCCTCAGCTGTAATAGCATTTTTCTTGTAAGTAGGAGTAGCTGTAGTCAGAACCTAGTGGAAAGAAGGTGTCATTTATCAATGATGTGGAAGTTTAGGTGTGGGAAGTTAGGTGAGTTTTTGTATTTCTTTTAGGGCAAGCATAATGCTGAACACACGCACTACTTTGCGTAGTAATGAATTTTTTTGGTAAAGTTTAATTTGAAACTACTTTTTATCATTTGGTTGAATTTCCTAAATGTGTTTCTGTGTTTGTTTATACTGTGTCATTGATTACTGTGATTATTTTTATTTTTAATCCATGAAGTTGATAAGAACTAGTTTCATTTGTTTGGAATTAAGTGTTCCTGTGTATACTGCCTTTCTGTTGTGAATTAAACAAAAAAATACTAAAAATAATAAATAAATAAAATGCTTATCTTGTGTGTGTAACTTGCCTTGCCTAAGATATTCTGAATATTTTGGAGCTTTCTGTGACCGTTGAGGTTGGTGAATGCATTGGAAAACACCTGAAGCCACATCAGTATGTTCTTCGTTGGACAGCACCAAGGAACAATCCTTGCCCTCTGGGGCAGCAGCTGTGGCATGTGTTATATCCGTCCTGTGCTGAATCAAGGTTTGTTTTTGAGTGCTGTAGAAATGGCACCTTGTTTCTGCCCATGCAGTTTGCGAGATGAGATGCCGGCCAAGGTCAGCCTGCCTCTGCCTTGTCCTGGGCAGGTGTGCTCTCGCTGGCACACTCTGTAAAGGCAGACAGGCCTTACCTGCCGGGTGGGCAAACTGCTACAGTGCCATTGTAACAGGTACTGGAGGGGGAGAGGTGTGCATAATTTTTTCTATTCAGATAGTATTAACTGAGTTTTAGTAGTTTACCATGCAGTGTTATTCCCTAGAGGAAGTACCTCTTCCTGATTTTGCTGAATATTTCTGGCTGATTTAGGAGTAACTGTAGTCTATTTCCAGAGGAAATGTGTTCAGACCTGAGCCACCAGAAATTGTGGGCCTGAGAGGAGGAGACTGGAAGTCATGTAGGAAAAGAGGCAGAGAATGAAAAAGTTTCACTGGGGATAGGAGGTGGGTGGTTCAGGCACTTTGAAATGGCTGATTAGTTACTGAATATTTGTATGGGTCAGGCAACATAAAAGTTTTGACTTTCAGACAGAAATGTAGGTTTCAGTGCTAACTTAATGTGTAAGGATTTTTAAAATTTGCAATAAAAAGAAAATTAAATAGGAGTATAGAGTTTGAAGAAGAGCTCTTAAAAACTAACAAATTATCATCTATTTCATAAAGGCAAATTTAAGGATGGAAAAAAGCCTTTGACAGTGCTTTTAATTACCCATAATGTTTGCAGAGAGTTGCATGTGTGTGCTTGGGTGTGTTTTGTTAGCTGCAGATCAAAGTCTGGGGACAAGTGTTACCACTGTCCATAGACAAATACACTTCTTGAACTTACTTTTTGCTGCCCTAGTGATGCCTTATTTTTGGCCACATTCCTCCCAGATAAACAGCCCATCGCAAATGTAACGACTGCATCCGAATCAGTGGATTCAGAGTATACAAGTAACAGCACAATAGCCAAGGGCTAATCTGAGCAATGCCCCCCTCCCAACCCTTAGTGCTGGTCAAGGCCTGACTCAAACCAGGTTTGGAAAAACCTGATTTCTGTAGTTGATATGTAAATATGACTATGAGTCAATTATCTTACTCCATAAATAGTCCAGGAAAGCCCAGGGCCCGTTGGGTTCTCCTGCACAACAGCTGGGAATAATTTTTTGCATCGAGTATGTGTGGGGCAGCAGGAAACGCTTGATGTGAAAGGAGCTCGTGGATTCACCTGGGAGGTGTTTGTAGTGTAGCAGTGCCTCCTGAAGGCACACAGGGATAAGCTCCTGCCAGTGTGCGACAGGCAGCTTGTCCCGATGGATCCTGTGAGCTGCACTGACACCTGCCGGCCCTGTGCGCACAGGATCGCCCCTGGCGGTGCCTGCACTGCTCACCCCGCCCTTGAATGTCCATTAAGTGAAGATCTCTCTGCTTTTGGCCTGAGAAAAGGTGAATCCTGGATTACTGCGTCCAGCCGTCCTCTCCACAGCACAGGAAAGACACGGGACTGTTGGAGCGGGTCCAGAGGAGGCCACAAAAATGCTCAGAGGGCTGGATCACCTCTCCTATGTAGACAGACTGAGAGAGCTGGGCTTCCATTTGGAGAAGAGGAGGCTACATGGAGACCTTCCAGTACCTAAAGAGAGTCTACAAGAAAGCTGAGGACAAACTTTTTAGCAGGGCCTGGTGCAATACGAGAAGGGACAGTGGTTTAAACTAAAAGAGGGTAGATTTAGAGTGGATACAAGGAAAAAGTTTTTTACTATGAGGGTGGTTAAACAGTGGCATAGGTTGTCCAGAGAGAGGGTGGATGCTCCATCCCTCGGAACACCCAAGAGCAGGTTGGACAGGACTCTGAGCAATCTGATCTAATTGAAAATGTCCCTGCATGTAGCACAGGGATTGCACTAGATGAGCCTTAAAGGTCACTTCCAACCCAAATCATTCCATGATTTGAAGATTATGCAGCATGGGAGAAAAAGGTTGGAGATACTGTTTTAGGGGACGCCTGATATAAGAAGACATTGGTGGCAAAATCCTGCCATCTGTACAGAAATAGGTACTGTGTTTGCAGACTGGGTATTCAAAAACACTTAAAAATGCACATTCCCATTAATGCTCACTAAATGTCTATTACTCAGTTGTTTGAACACATTTTAAAATCTCATCTTTTTTTTTTTATTTCTCTTCAAGAATCAATTTTTTGCATAAAAAACATTGAGAAAACAAAATCATGAAAATATTTATTCAGCTCTGAACTGACTTTAGGGATAGCTATCTTGATTCCTGCAGATTTAATAAGAAAGTTTCTAGGACTACTATGTCTAGATCTGCATAATGAAGGAATTAAAACTGTGATTGCAGCATATTTTTAGTGAGCAATAAACATTAGGAATCCTACTGGGTGACCCTGAAATATAATTAGGCCTAGTTCTGTGAAATTATTTTGCTGCGAAGACAAAGAAATGGAATAAAAGTGGGGTTTAAATGGGTTTAATATTCTTTTTTTTGTACTTTAAAGGAATACCAAGGTGTTAAGAGAGAAAACACTATTTGACAGACTTTGATTCTGATTAATTCTTTAGTGTTTAATCACCCTGATTTCATAAGAGTTTGAACTTAACACATAATATATGATCAAGCCTTTTAATTATGTTTATTTTCTTTTAAGCCATGGAACCATTGATCTCCTCTAATCTGACATTCCATATAACATGGAATTTCACTTACTTTTGCATTAAGCCACTATTCCCCCTTCTGGCTCCAAGGGTTCAAACCTTCATCTCTCATTTCCCACCTTCAAGCTATAAGCTCGCTGCTGACCCCCTTGAAGCTGTTTCACTGTACTAAAAGTATTAAAGAGCTGTAATATGTCTCTCTCTCTCTAGCCACAGGAGTCAGGTCTAGGAACTAGACAATTTCTTGAGCGGGGGAAACCTATGCTCCAGGTTCTCCTCAAAGGAATTCTTTTGCATTTTTATATGAAACACTCGATGAATCAACTCTGGGAGCAGACACTAGGACTTTCATAATCCAGTGATGTTCCTTGCATTTTGCACCCTTTATTTCCCCTCATTAATTTTGGATCCTTTTCTGCAAAGCAGGACACCTTTAGCAAGAGAGATCAAATGACTGATAGCTCTTTGATTAAAGCACACACCTGAAAGAAATTAAAAGTAAGAAAAGGAAAAGAAAAAGACCAACTTTAGTCTGAAACAGAGAATTAGCTTTGCATTTTCTTCACTTGAATTGACTGCACCAGCCTACTTCCTAGTAGAGTGTATCCTAATTTTTTATTTCAAAGGATATAGCACAATAGAGTATGAGGCAAATTAGTTTTATGAGAAGCTAAAGGGCTGTGAATGAGTGGATGTAAGAACCTATCTGCAACATAAGTTGGCTAATCTCAGGTCAGTGTTTCTGGTTGGCTGATTTAGGCATTTCTCCCTTCAAACTCATGAGTCATTAAGAGCATATCCTGAAACATCTGCTCTGTGCCATGGGCTCTGGAGTGTGCTCTAATAGCCAGATGAAACAGTTAAGTGAAACTTAGTATGCCTTATTTTGTGCTTAATGAGAAGTAATACCTTACAAAAAGTTTATGGCACTAGATCCAGTGAAGGGCTTGGACAGTATCTAACATTTGGGTTTCGTTTCTCAGGCACAGAAACCTTTGGGGGGAATGCGAAGGCTTCCTGTAGACTGTATGGGGAGAAGTCTGATCCATCAATGTCATATTTAAAACAATCTACGTATTGGACATGGTAAAATGTGAGGATGAGAATGTATTCTAAGTTTTACACCTTTCTAGAGCAAGGCGCTTTGTGTGGAGTAAGTAGAGACATCTGTCTGTGCAGTGTCCTTGAGCTACACATCTGAAAACAGCTCATTCTACACAGTGAACAGTCATTCATAAAATACCTCCACCAGTTAAGTAGATAATGCACATTTTTCATACAGTGTATACTGTTTACATCACTTGCTCAGCTACTACGAGTTCAAAGAACAAGTTCCTATTAAACCCTTAGCCACAACCCATGGAAAGCATCTACAGACTATGACATTTTGAGAAGGAAGAGTTTCCCTTCTTTCTGAAGCTGTGCAGCAGTGCAGGAAGGCATTTGGGATCCCTTGTGCAAAAGAGGAAAAGGTATGATTTGGTAGCCTGGCTGCAGGGCACAGAACTAGAGAGATTAAGATGTGTGGTCTAAACACTTGCTTCTGTGACCCGATCACTGCTTTGTCCACAGGCAAACAGTTTTAAGAGAAGGGAATGAAAAGATTACTTATGTCATTATAGCTTGATGATAGAAGGTATGTTTTTGGACACTGTCAAGCTGAAAACAGTTCTTGTTTTCTAGGTGAATGACTTAACCATTAAGCTGCTGATTGCTAAGTGATTGCTACAGTCTTCTCTGTCAACTCATAAAAAAAAAAAAAAAGAAAAATAGTGTAGGAGCACTGCCCCATGTTTTATACAAAGTGGTCTCTCAGAGTAGCCTTTTCATAACTGGGGACCCCTAAGAGCTAAAAAGTAAGAAAGGCTGCTTTTTGGATGCTTGGTTCCTAAAGGATATCAGTTGAAAAAAGCCCATGCTTAGATTCTGAGTGTATGTGGGAACACTGAGGTGCTGAGGCTGAAGTAGTTCAGGGCATGCTGGGAAGTATAGTTCCCAGTGCCTGGGGAATTGGGAAATCGGACAGGGAGTCGGGCTGTAATTGCAGGTGCTTGCAGGTACAGCAGGTGCTGAACAAGGTGTTTTAAAAAACAAGTTTTAACCTGCACAATACAATTCTGTTTAATGCTTGCTGTAATATTTTATTACATTTAGTCCATGCACCCTAATTCATGCAGTTAGTTTTCTTCAGAAATATTTGATGTATTTTTAAAATCAAACTTACTTGTGATGGGTTTTTTTCCCACCAAAAATCGACACTTTCTCATGTTTAAGGATGAATTAGGAAGATTGAGCTAAGGACCACGTTTGAGCAACCTGGACGCACACAAGTCCAAGGGAGGGATACCTGGAATGGAACAACCCTGTACAACAGTCCAAACTGGGAACTGGCTGGCTCTGCAGAAAAAGGGGAGATGTATCCAAAATCAGATGTTTGAGCTTCTGATGAAGGTTGAATGGGAGTGAGCAGTGTGCCTGTTTGGTGAGGACATCTGCCCACAGACTGGGCTGGGTTTAATCAGTCTTCAACTACCTAAACTGAAGGTTCAGAGAAAACAGCCAAACTTTTCTCAGGGATGTGCAGTAGAAGGTGGAAGAACAATGGACACAATTTGGAGCAAGGCAAATTTCAGACAGATACAAGAGGAAAAAAAAATATTCCCAGTGATAGTAGCTAAGCACTGGCACAGGTTGCCTGGAGAGGCTGTGGCTTTCCCATTCCTTGGAGATACAGACCCTTGACTGACCAAGGCCCTGGACATCCTGTCCTGGCTTTGAAGTTGCCCCTACTTTGAGCACAGGTTTCTGCTCACAGGTTACCCTGGTACTTTGAGCAGGGGTCAGACCAAATGGCCTTGAGAGGCCCATTCCAGCCTTACTTACTCTTTGATTAACTATTATATTCTTGGATTATGGACAGTGTATTGTGCAAATACCTGAACTAATTTTAGGTGATTAAGTTTGGAAACATGGTTTCTCTGTAGTAACTGAGCTTGATCCCATTTGAGCAACTGGATTCATACTCAGTACTAGACTTTGTATCATATTCAGGCTACTTCATAGCAACACATATATATATATATGATAATACAGCATAGAGGTAGTATAGACATACCCAATTACCACCATGCCACTCTCCAGGAACCAATATCCTTTACCAGAACTATCAGTAACAGGGCCTCATCATCAGGTGATTGAACAAAGTCAGAAAATATACTGTAGTACCAAAAAGCCCTTTTCCTAGCTCATTTCTTTCAAATTTACATGTCTTCTGGTGTAATGGCTTTTTTCCAGCAAGTAACTTCTATGGACATTTATGATTAGGAGTGTAAATTTGTCTGATCTAAAAGAGTTTATTAATAAACAGGTATCTTATTTTGACAGTGACTGTTTGTTCCATCCAGACAGAAAGAATTCACAGTGACCTTTTGCCTCTTCTCTGTTATTTTTACACTCCAAGTATTTTTCAACAAGGAGGTTTTCAGTTTAAGGGAATGGACAGTCACCTAACAAATCTTCTTGGTACTAATAATACTAATTTTTGAGTGGGCCATGTTTGTAGGATATCTTACAACATTATTATACATGATATATATACATAAATACAGTGAAATATTTTTAGTCAGTTTTTACTTTATAACCTTTCAACAGAATTAAATTAATTTGAAAAAGAAAACCTCATTGAAATCAGTAAGCTTATTAATGATGGTAAGGGTTAGTTTTTTACAAAGAAAAATGACTGTTTACTGTATTTCAAAAAAGTTTTATGATATGAAGAATAATATGATATATATAACTAGAAGTAATGGGAGGAAATTAAAAATAATTTAAACTTCCTGAAAATGAGTTCTATTAGACTGTAAAATAAGTTCCCAGGGGAAGCTGTAGAAGCCTCATTATATGGCTTATTTAAAACTAGATTAGATGAAGTGCCTGAAGGGAGCAAGCTTGGGCTGTTTCCTGTAAGGCTGAAGGAGATTACCTCAGATATTTTTTTCCTTCTGAAATATTTTATTCTGTGATGTGGTCTGGGAAAGTCTTGTTCATTCTTATATGAGAATATTTTGCTCCTCTTTCTACAGTACTTCTGTGTGATTTTTAAAATGAACTTTTTTTGATTTTTTGCCATGATAGGAGTTTATAGGTCTTTATACTGATATGTAGCACACTAACTGTGAGTAAAACGAATATTTTTTTTTAATATAACATCAGGAATAACTTGACAAAGGTAGAAATATCCACACACATGCCTTAGTTTTTCTTCTTGGTTTTAGAGTTAGAAATTTACTGTTAAGGTGGTTGTCATTACAACCTTGACTCTGCATATCCATGGATGGCCTGAAAGTTTTTGTGATCATGATGCTTTCTTCTGTCTAGGGGGATGCAGTCAGTGGCAAGCCCATGATACCTGTGAGTGCAGACTTGTGCGTGCTGGAGGGTGATCTCAGCCCTCACCCGGGGCTCAGCCACAGTTTGGATGGGTACATGAGGGAGCTTGGAGGTTAACTGTGAAGCTCCTCTGTAAAAGGCCAGATATATTGATTATTCTCTGCATCAGTGACTGTATAGCTATTTCATACCAAGTGGAACCGTCCCAGAGGAAAAGGATGTAGGAGAATGGCTGCATAGGCATTAGTGACTGCATATCTGAGATGGCTGTTTGGTTTTCTCACCACACAGAAGCAGCTCTGCAGCGTTTAACATCCTGCTTTGCAGATGCTGCTGAGCTCTTTGGGCTGGAAGTCAGCTTAAAGAAGGCAGAAGTTCTCTATCAACCTCAGGAAGTCTTCCATCATCCCCATATCACCACTGGCGAATCAGAGCTCAAATCAGTCCAGCAGTTTAATTACCTAGGTAGCCTCATCTCCTCAGATGGTAAGATTGACGGAGAGGTAGACAACAGGTTAGCAAAGGCATAAAGTGACTTTGGAAAGCTTCATAAAAGAGTTTGGTGAAATAAACACTTGAAGAAAAGTACAAAGATCAGTGTTTACAGAGCCAAGTGTTTACAGTGTTCTTTTATATGGTTCCGAATCATGGGTCATCTACCGCCACCACCTGTGTCTCCTAGAACGCTTCCATCAACGCTGCCTCCGTACAATCCTAAACATCCACTGGTCAGATTAGGTGACCAATACATCTGTTCTAGAACAAGCAGCAGTCACAAGTATTGAGGCCATGTTGCTGAGAACACAGCTGCGATGGGCAGGGCACGTCTCAAGGATGAAGGACCACTGCCTCCCTAAGATCTTGCTTTATGGTGAACTTGCCACCGGCTGCCGCGTGAGAGGAACCCCAAAGAGAAGATGCAAGGACTCCCTGAGGCAACATCTCAGCCTTGGCCATATTGATCATCATAACTGGTGTACTCTGGCCTCCAATCGAGAGGCCTGGAGACACACCATCTATAACGCTGCTGATGCTTTTGAGAAAGCACGCAGGATCACTCTTGAGGAGAAAAGACAACACAGAAAGAATCGTTTCTTGCAGAATTTACCACCTAAGGAGTCTTTCTGTTGTGCCTTTTGCAACTGGACATGCCTATCTTGTATTGGCCTTTTTAGCCACCAACGCGCTTGTAACAAATGTAGGTAGAGCCTTTCCCAAATCTTCATTCGTGAAGCCCAGCCATGATGATGATTCTGAAAAGAGCAGCACTGTGCAGTTTCACAGAAATTCTCTTCCATAAACATGGAAAATCTTCAACACTTTTTTTTTGTTCTCTAGCTTAGTCTCCATTATAAACTCATAAGACATATATGATCTGAGCTTTCCTTATTTGTAGTTTTTACTTCCACAAGAGGAAATAGTTTCTTCTACAGTGACTTTAGAAAAGATTTTTTATAAAACAAAACATCTAGCTGGTCTTTATAGCACTCTATTTGATTTTTTGGCAAGTATGCAGTCAGGGTGCAAACTCTCAAAATAACTAAGGGACCAATGGCCTATAAATTTACAATTCTACGGTATGAATCCACAGTATCTGCTCCAACAAGTTATGATTTCATAGCTGATGCCAGAGGGAGTGTAGACATTCATTTAATTTTGGATCATTAGATCCAAAGCTGTCCTGCTGGTTATGGCACGCTATTATTTTTGTCCCTGTCAAAACCAATGAACAGTTGTACTAGTGATTGGCTTAGCTGACCAGAGATGCTCAAAACAGAAGATTAATGATGAAGAGCTGGATCATGCACTGAATGTTTCAAGCAAGATTAAAAGAGAGGGGAAATTAAGTTTTTGTTTGAAATACATTTATGTAGCACTTGCATTAATGTTACAATATAATTGCAATACTTTCATCAAGAAAAAAAAATGTATAGTTTATAGTACATTTAAACAATAGATTATTTTTAAAAATTTTTACTTGAAATTACTTTTCTTTACCTGTAGTTATGCAAGATCAATCCTGTAATGCAAAAATATCTTCATCACCAGATGGCATGTTGTCATCCACTGCAACACTGCTAAGTGACCATTCAACTGTCATGGATGGCAAGTGCACAGATTTCTTTAAAATTGTGATTAAATTTCACCACTTCCAGTGATACTGCTAGATGGGTATGTGTGATAGGACATTCATAGAAAGTGGGGGCTACTGAGGTGGCTTCTGTGAGAAGCTGCTGGAAGCTTCCCCCATGTCTGACAGAGTCGACTTCACTCGACTCCAGTCCACTGATGGCCAGGTCCGAACACATCAGTCACAGTGGGAGCACCTGTGGGATAACAGAGTTAAAAAGGGGAAAAAAGTTATTGCATGGGAGCCAGAAGAGTGAGAATATGTGAGAGTAACAACTCTGCAGACACACAGGTCAATGCAGAAGGAGGGGCAGGAGGTGCTCCAGGTGCTGGAGGTGAGGTTCCCCTGCAAGCTCATGGTACAGCCCATGGTGAGGCAGCTGTGCCCCTGCAGCCCATGGAGGTCCATGAGGGAGCAGAGATCCACCTGCAGCCTGTGTAGGGCCCCATTCCAGAGCAGGGGGATGCCCAAAAGAGGCTGTGACCCTGTGGGAAGCCTGTGCTGGAGCAGGGTCCTGGCAAGACCTGTGGCCCTGTGGAGAGAGGAGCCCACACTGGAGCAGGGGAAGAGCGTGAAGAGTTCTCCCCTTGAGGAGGAAGGAGTGGCAGAGACTGTGTGTGATGAACTGACCACAGCTTCCATGCCCCATCTCCCTGAGCTGCGGTGGGGAGGAGATAGAGAAAATCGGGAGTGTAGTTGAGCCTAGGGAGGAGTGGAGGGAAGGTGTTTTAAAGTTCAGGTTTGTTTCTCATTATCCTACTCTGATTTGATTGGTAATAAATTAAGCTAATTACCTCAAGTTAAGTCTGTTTTGCTCATGTTGGTAACTAGTGAGTGATGTCTCCCTGCCCTTAGCTCAACCCACAAACCTTTTGATATATTTTCTCTCCCCAGCCCACCTGAGGAGGGCAGTGACAGAGCAGCTTTGGTGGGCACCTGGTGTTCAGCCAGGGTCAGCTCACCACAGTGGGCTTTGTTCTTTCACGAACTTCCTTCCTCTAATTAACATTTTCTTACATTTTTTCACTTGAGCTGAGAGGGTGTCCCATTCCTTACCTCGAAATCGGCTATGGAATTTTCAGTTTCTGACAGGACATATTTGCAGAGTCTTACAGTTTGTATTACGTACACTATCCTTGGGCTCCTTGGGGATTGTGTGTATCAAAACTGTGTGATCAAAACAGGACACTGGCAAAAACGGTGTGCTGATCTGTGCAAAATTACAAACCTGGGAGATATTGAAGAATAGTTTTGTATACTCAGTAGATTAGGGATACTTTTTCTGCAGCACATTTTGTTCGCTATTTAACGATAACAATCAATTTGAAGCAATGGCTTGGCTAAGTAAGAAAGAGATTAAGATATTATGTTGACCAGGTAGCACAATATTTCGATTTCACCAAAATACAACTGGCCACCAGATGGAGACTTTGTATTAATTTTCCTAAACCAAAGCTACAAGAAAAGATATCAGCCTAAGAAGCCATTTGCACAAAAATAAAATAATCTCATTTATTTTCCAGGTCTTCTTGTAGATAATTCTTGCAATGAAAAGTTTCCTAAGCTGATCTGAGAAGGCTAAGCCTTAATTCTTCAAAAAAAAAGAGAAGCATAGAGTATAAGATTTAGCAACATATTGCTGAATTGTTTCGTGAAATAATGGAATTTGCTAAAGTTAAATATGTTCTATCTGCCTGATTCTTCTTTTTAAGTGGTGGGGAATTGACCAATCTGGAATTATTGTCATTAAAAATGACCTATTTATAAAAACTCTTTGGCCTTTAGAATTTGCAGCAGGTTTAAATAACATTTATCTTTGTGTAGCATAGTTAATAGCAAAGACATAATTGCATGCTTTTCTGTAAGTGGAAGTCTCTAAATGCAAATAGTAATAGACAGTGTCATCTATAACAATCTACAAATATATGGAGGAAATTGGTTTTTCCAGGCTAACTATTTATTAATATGGAGGAGAGTAGTATGAAATTGGGGCTCCACCATGTTTCTTTACATTTTTATATCGTGAAGAGGCTGCAGAAAGAGGTGAGGACCCATTGCCCTGTAACTAATCTGGCTGCAGAATTTCAGTAATAGGGCAGGAACATAAAACCATTCTTTCCTCTGTAATCAGCAATAATACCATTTTTCAGCTACAGACTAGTTATTTGGAAAGGGGTGATTTGTGAGTAAATCTGGATGAGTAAAGGAAATGAAAGGCTGATACCATGAATCGGACGATTTAGTTTATCCAGAAGCTTATCTCCCCAAAAAATGAGGATGAGGTGATCTTGGATAGGACCTGAAGGCAGGTGAGGAATGAGGCTGTGATGGAAATGAAGAGCAGAGGGGTCTCACTGGGATTTCTGCAGTATTCTGCTACTCTACACTTTGGTGTGCTTAATTTATTTCCTGGTTTTCATCCTGAAGAACAAAAAAAAGGATACCACCCTTATTGCTCCTTTCGGTGTATCCCATCAGCAAATACATTTGAATAATACTCATTTGAAAGAAAGAACAAATGGAATTAAAGCTTAAACCAGGGCTGGTGAATCCACTTTGGGCCTGAGGACAACCACAATATTTATCTGTAGCAGTGAAAGGGAGTTGTGGAATGGAAGGAGATGCTCTGGTGGAAAGCTGGTGACTGACAGTGTTTCAAAAGAAGGAAAATGAAAGTTAAATAAGTAAATACTAGAAAAACAGTTTTAAAGATTCCAAAGGACTTCTAGGATCAAGTAGTTCATGGGAGCTGGGCAGTTGAGGAATTTTCTACAGATTTTCATTTGCTCTAGATTTGGTGTGAAACCTGCAGTTATAAAGCTGTGAAGGTACCCAGTGAGTTCTACTGGGGTTACTACTTCATCTAACTGTGATTCTAGGTCACACTAATCCCTTGTGTGCTGTGGAGGAGATCCAGAGTGCCTTAGGCCAGCTAAACCTGGATGGGCTTTCAGTTTTCAGTGCAGGACTAAGGACTGGTTTTCTTTCTATTATCCACATCAATCTTCTGATTTTTTCTTGAGATACAGAACAAATTTTGGAAAGGTATTTCATCTTAATTTGAAGTAATCACTTGATTAGCCATTCATCGTGGCTAATTGACCATTTGTCATTAGAAATGTTCATCTTTAGTTTTATTAAGGATTTACCTTTTTTAACTTCTGGCCATTGGGGGTGTTTGGTGCTTGGCAGTTTGGCTTTCTAAGAAGTTCATTGTGTATCATTAGAAAAATACCCAAAGACTAAAAAAAGGCCCCCATAATTAGCTTGCTTTAGTGCTATTTGTATATGAGGGATGTGTGGCCCTTTGAGAGCAGATTCTCCTAGAGTGGACTGTTTGTACAGTCAAACATAGTTCAATGTGGTTAGAAGGAGGAGAATCTAGCACTTAAAATAAGATCTCAAAACTGTCTGATATCCCTCATATTATTTGGAGTCACTGTTAGTGTGAAATACTAAGTGGGGCAAAGCTTGTGCTCTCATCTTCAGGGTTCATTCTCATATCCACATTAGACCTTCTATGATGGTGCAACCCACAGTTCTTCAAGGTGATGTTTTGCTTCTATATTACTGAGATTAGTTTTATAAAGGGGGACTGTTACATAATCTGCAGGTTTAAATGTGTACCTTAATATTTTCCCGTCTTTTTAAATTTATACTTATTTTCTTCTCTATATTTCTGAGCAAAAGAGTTTCAACAGATTCTTTAAAGTGCAATGAGGTTCATAGACCTTATTTAATGATTGACCAGTATGCTTAAGATGAAGAAGAGCATTAATTGCAGCAAAATATTAAACCCCTTATTGAGATTTTTTTCTTTTAATACAGCTTTTGAGATTTGTTGAAATAAATCAGAATAACAGACTGTTTTGCATTTGATCAATGCATGTGCCGGCCTAAGCTGCTGAACTATTCAGCGGGCTGAAGGTTTGCACCATTGTCCTTGTTTGTGCAGATATCACAGAGGAAAAGATTAAAAGCATTATAACTTTAGCATAAAACTAAGAAGTAATATAATAGGAAATAGTCTACATACAACAAAAGGAAAATTTGCACGGGCTTACTTTTATCCAAACATTTGACCTCCATCTTAGATGGCTTAAAAAGGACAAGGGAAAACCTATACACATTTGTCCTGGTGCAGTAATCTGAAAGTTAATACATTGGGAAATATTCCTCACTAACTCTGAACTGGATGTGCAATTTTGGTTTTTTTTAATTAAAACCTGCATTTCTCATTCCACTCCTGTGGTGGCCAACCAACTATCCTGTGGGAAAGTAATAATATTTTGCATTTACTTAGCATTCCTCACCAGAATATCTAGAAATCTGCTTTTTCTGATATATCAGTCATTTCATCATTCAGATCTTCCACTGGCTCTTTCTGTAAGCAACACTGAGCTTGAACCGTCTTCAGAGCACTTGACAGCTCTGTCTGTGGTTGTATCTTGGATTTTGTGTTCTGTCAAGTCCCCTTGACCTGGCTTTTTAAACCTTCCTGAGGTTCTAACACTAGTTTTGCTGGTAGCATCCTCACAGTAGTTTATGATTTTATCATGCCGTCCTTCAGGAGAAGAACATTTCTCTTTTCTGCAGTCACTAAACCAGTCACGTCTCTTTACTCAAAGACTTAGAATTTCAATTTTTGACATATATACTAGAACTGAGTCTATAGCAATATAAAATAAACTAAAGGAAAAGGAATTCTTAAATCTGAATCCCCCTAAAAGTCTTAAAGCATAGACATCTGCTGTTTCGAGTTGATAGAATTTAGCTTTCTCTGATTGTGATGAATTGCCCAGCACTGAATACAGAATTGATGGCTGTGGAAATCACTTTCTGCTGTGCAGGTCTTGCCAGTGGCAGATTAGAGGCACCTAAGGAGAAAGGGAGGTTGAAGGCATCATTTTTTGTACATTTATTGTCTTCAGTATTATTAATTTAAAGAAAAGTTTCAGTTCCATAATGATGGTTCACATTTTTACGTACATTCTTATATTTCATTAATGGTACTACTGGATTCAAGAAGAATTGTATTGAGTAAGGGAGGTTCTGCAGGAGTCTAGCAAAAAGTACTCAGCTAGCAACTTCACAATCGTCCTCTCTACCCACAAAATCGGATCTGCAGGGATTTGAATGTGCTCACTGCATTTCACTCTCTCTTTATTTGAATCCATTATGTATTTTATATTTCTTATTCTGACAAAACAATCAAACAGAATGGGAATGACATATTTAAGGGTGGTTATAGGAGCGTTTAAGGCAGTATAAAAAAGTGAGATGGTCTGGTTACTAAATCATTCTAATAAAGGACAGCATTGCTTAGTTTTATTTTATAGTCTCCTGAACAATAAAAACAGTACCTTCTCTACTATTTTCATTTTTAGTGAAAGCAACTGTTCTGGGAAATAAGATGGGAAAACCATAAGAAGTATTGAAATAATTATGCTAATATTCAAAACAACGACTTGCAAGTCACTGCTATATAAAAAATGTTTCCTTCTTTTTCTGATTTTTTTTTTTTTTTTAATATGAAACATCTATCAAGTAAACAGGAAAGGAAAACTGTCTTTTTCTGAGTGGTTTCATTTCCAGTGTTTCTTTGGCTTCCCCTCAAGGGTCAGACTCAATAAACAGCTGTGCACTGTGTGTGAATAAAATCAGTGTTGCAGAACCACATAGCACACCAACAGAAAAGGGTTTTAATTCTTTTCTCTTTGAGTGTAACTGGGACACTTATGAATTTAACTTTTCCCATTCCAGTATTTGCTCTCAGTGCTTTCATCAAGGAAGAATTCAAAACAAGAAACAGCTGGAGCCTTTTCTTTACACTTCACCTGCTATTCACATCAATAACCCTTCAAAACATAAATGTGCTGGCAACTCACACACAATTTTCACTGCACCCACTTTTGTGTGGAGAACAAAAGTAGCTTCATCATCTCACTCAGGATAACAAATATTAGAAATCTGCATGACACCATTTTCTGGGAAATCTCTTCTTTCCTATGTCAAAGGACAAAAACCTGACTCACACATAAAGGATATTCTGGTCTATATTTAAAAAGATACATGTATATTCTTCATTTGTGTGCATTTTTTTTCTTCTTGAATCATAAAGATTAAGATATACCTTTTATCAGGCACAAGACACAAACAACAGCATTTATGTGTAGAGAGAGTGTATTGTATATAAGTTCCTCAATGGTTGTAAGGCACCTGGGGAGAGGTGCTTGACTGTGTGATCCTTGGCTGACCAGGTAGCTTTTGCAGAGCAGGGGGCAATGGTAGATGCTTACATTGTGCACGTCTGTGTCAGGGGGAGCTACAGCACATTACACAGCTGTTGGTTGTTCCACCTTTTGCCACAAAGATGGCCAGGTGTTCTTCCAAGCACCCAGGAGATCTTTAGCTGCCTATTTGGGCTTCCTAAGTGACCATGAATGTATACTGCACATAAGGACACTGTGGACATTTTGGGATAGATCTCAGAGGCTATATTTCATATAGCTTGTGATAGCATTCAGTGTAAGTGCATCCCACATGGTCTGCGGTGAGCAGTCGTGGAGAAGAGCTCGGGTCTGTGTAAATTTTTGTTAGCAGACGTAATAAAAAATATTGGCTATATAACCAGTTTATGTAGGTCTTGGCATTGTTTCCCAGGTAGTTGCCTGAGGAGGCCTTACTGATGGGGCCAAGGACACAGAGATGGATGGGCAATGGAGTGTTGCAAATCCTCACAGATTTACTCTGGGAGATTTTAGAGTTTCAGAGAAGATTCCATATTTCATTCTGTGCCAGGCTAGCCTGCAAACATGGACTGAATGAGTCTTCCTGGGTTATCAGATTAATCTTCTGGCTGTTTTTAAGTCATCCACATAAATGGGAACAGTTTTGCCCTGATCTTGCTGATGTCTCATAATGGCACAAGAAACATCTCCTCTTCTTCGTGTTCCTATAGGATCTAATGTAACTAGAAGCAAGACTGTTTTTAAAGTCCTTGGAAGCCTTTCAGGGGTTTTTTTTTGTGCAAATAAAACAATATTTTCTTTGTGCACATGGCCAAGTAGTCCACACAGAATGAGGTTTTCTCTATTGCCTGTCTCAGAAATGAAAACTGGGGTAATGGTGGTTTCATGTTTCATGATTTAGATTTGTAAGAAGAATATATTCATGCTTTCACTTACGTAACTTGGTGGGAAATGAGCTACGCCAGCTACAATGTCTTTTATCTCCCTGAAATGTGCACATTCAGAGGTTACCTGTGTAAGCCTAAGTCAGTGGAGACTAATAGACACATCTAGGGAAATACTTTCTCTCATGGAATAGGTGTCCTGGAAGCTGCTTTAACCATCTTGCTTTTCTGTATGGACTACCGAGGTAGCTTAGAGACAGAAAATTGTCTTAGATGCCTAAAGTTAAGAGTTGTATCCTATCTCTATTGAATAGCCCTGAGTTAGGTGACAATTAATTGGTCGCTGTCCTGCTCTATAAGGCTCCACAGTCAGAGTGCAGGCTACAAGTGCTTCCTATCATTAACAACCCAAGATGACTAACTCAGATTTTTTGAATCATCGCACTAAATCTCAGCATGTAATTTTTAGGTGTTAGCTTGCCTTAGGTTGTTTGAGTCTGACCTCCAGCCTCTATAGTGAAAAAAACCCAATATCCAATTTTATTCATTTAGCTATTTAATACAAATTAGTTTCCTTGTAACTTGAGCCTTGAAGGAGGCAAGAACCTTTGTGTGAATTTTTGGTGGATCACAATAAAGATCACAATGAAGATCTGTCTGTGCACTAACAGCGTATGCCCAGGGACACTTTCTGCTGCACATTGACAGTTTGACAGACATGATTTTTTTCCTGATCCTTAGAAGAAATGAAAAGATTTTTCAGACTTCCTAAAGATGCTGATTCCCAAAGCTCTACGAGTTTTTTATTAAAGCATTCCAGCGTCACAGCATCCAGACTTGTGCCCTCGTAGTTGATAGTCAAGGGGGATATTTGCAGGACTGACTGCACAGTGACCTCAGGTTTCCAGCAGCAGCAAAAATGCCTTGGGGAAACTCAAGAGATTTATCATAATGCTGTTTGTTTACAGGAACTTCCAGGTACAACAGAGACTGACGAGAACTGTACCATACAGCTTAAACAGTAAAGAGCGTAGCAAGAACAATATAGAAAGACAAGCAGTCCGATATTTACATCGTATACAAAATTTTTCTCTGCTCGATGGTGTTAAGAGTTCCCTAGAGCTGTTTTCCTTGATATACTGACATTGCTGGGCCTACAGTTCAACACACTGCATTGGGTATAAATTCAAGGGGCTTTTTTTCTCCCTCTGTTTTTCCTTAAGGCTGGTCAAACTTTGCAGAAAGTTACATGTTTTAAGGAAAATTTGGCTTAGTAGATCCATACAATTTTTTGGAGGCACTGCCATGATCACGTGATATAGAGGTAAAATAAGGTAATGAAAATTTTTTATCTGCCATTTGGCTTTCCTGTTTAGCTTGTGTAAGGGAAGGGTAAAGTTCTCGCTGGTGAACTGAAGAACTGGTTAGCTAGAAGGCAGGTTCCAAGTAGAGACTCTCAGTTTTTCTTTGATGTCAAGAACTCTTTTAGGTACCTACATGGCCCATTGGTGCAAAATCTGAATAACTCACGGAAATATATTTTCCTACTAAACTTGCTGTATGAAAGAAAGAGACATATTTGTATCTTTGCTGTACAGATAGTGCTCTGAGACTAACATCCCAGTTCCCAGACCTTTGTGCAAAATCTGAATTTTGAGAGATTGAAATTAAATGCTGAATTCCAAGTACACAGTCATTAAACTCTTTAATACCCCAGGCCTTGCAACAGGCTTTCCAGGGAAGTGTGGAAATCAATGTCCCTGGAATTGTTCAGAAGGCCTGTGAATGTGGTGCCTGGGGACATAATTTAGTGGTGAACATGGTGGTGTTGGGTTAATAGTTGGACTTTTCCAACCTCAACAGTTCTGTGATTCTAAGCTTCTAGATATACAGATTTTTGCCAGCAAAATTCCCTTAAATGTTTGTTCAGGTTTTACTGTGGGATGAATCTCTCTCTGCATGTTCTTCACTGACTACAAAGAAGCATCAGCTTCCAGGTTAGAACAGGCATCTGCCTTGCATACCTCTAAAATGCATGAGATAAATTTAGATGTAAACCCCTAAGCCCCCAGGAGACATGTTTTCAGGCACCAATCCCAGCTTGATGTTGGTTATTCAGGTAGCTCTGTGCTTGACAGACACCCTTCTCAGAGCTACTGATGATCTCTGGGATGTAAGCCCCTAGAAGTTTGGCAAGTACTTGGATGTAGATTACCTACCATAAGGCTCCTGAATTCAGGACAGCAAATTATTGGAATATTTTTCTTTCCAGTGATTACCATAAATGTTTAGGGAGCTTGTTTCAAAATATTTTGCAATCATTAGGTAATTTTTGGCCATTTTTACTTTTAACAGTCAAGGCAGCTCAGATTTCAGGTCATATTAATATAGTTCACCTTCACAAACATCTCTCTCAGGTTTAGTTACTTTTTTTAAACTTTACCTTATTTACTGCATTTACTGTTGAAACAGTTACCATGTCCTGCAGGAGATACCGCGTTTTTAAATTCTGTGAGTTGAGTATGCAAGTTATTACTGTTCATGAAAAATAAAATAGAGCCATACATAAACCGCAACACTTCAGAGTTTCTTCTCTCCCAAACAAGGAAAAAAATTTAATTTACAGGGTGGATGATAGCAGTATAGAGAATAATAAAAACAAACAACTCTCCACCAAAAAACCCAAAGAAACAACAAAACCAAACCCAAAACAAGCCACAAACCAAATACAAAACCTGTAATTCAAAAGTCAACATTTTCAGGATTTTTAAAATATATATATATATGTACACAGGAGTATGAAAAACTAATGCATAGTTTTCTGATCAGCTACCTTTTAAACAAACCATGAGCAAAAACGACACAGAAATGAGACCTGTGGCAGCTATATAATGGTCTCCAAAGGCAAACCTCCCCAACTATTGGTCTTACAAATTGGTGGTTGACTGAAGTGTAGACTGCAAACCTCATTGGATTGTGCAGCTCTCAAACCACACAAGAATGGAGAGTATTATAGCAGCAGCTGTTACCATGGACGTTGACAGAAATCTGAAAAGTGCAAAGGATAAACATAACAAAAAAATAAAACCTTTCCAGATGGCTGTACAGCTTCCTAAAAATATACACTGCCACTGAAGGCTGGCTGGATTGAAAAGATATGTTGTCTAAAATAAAACAGCAGTAGAAGCTGCTGTATGTTAAAAAAAAAAAAAAAGTAGAAAAAAATAAATTGCAAGAAGTTGGTAGGTGAAATTTTTTCTCCAGTCTCTGCAGAACTTAACTATGCAATATAAAGTGGCAGATGCAAGCTATAACTAAGATCTGTGCATAGGTAAGACTGTAAGCACCATTCTAAGAAGCATGGCTGGATGGTTAAATGATAAATGCCATTTGGCTGCATTTTGATAAAACAATGTTGCTGGAGTAAGACAAGCAACTAAACCCAGGGTTGACTAGCACGTCTGCCTGCCTGCTTGCTATACAAATCTAACCACGCATGTCCATGCCTGTGTGACCTCAAGATTAGACTAACATAACTGATTTATTGGGATCTGTTTTTGGTATGTGGTCCCCAGCAAGTAAAAGAAATGAAGCTGGAACTCATGCATGAGGGCTTGTCAGTGTCTGCAAATTGTAGTTTCCCTGAATAACTGCCTGCTGTTTAAGATGAATGGCAATTCCATATATCATGGCACATAGTGTACACCATTAGCAGATTTATTTCTGGATGTCAAAGAGCTCTTGATTACCTTCTACTTTGAGAAACTTTTGCCAGTTTGGCTGAAAGTTTCCTGACCCATTTGTCTGCAGGAAAAAGATGAAAAGGAGATAATCATCACAACTCTTCCCTTATCAAGACTTAAATGACATAAGGCTGCATTTCATGTGATCTAAAATGAGAAGCTGACCAGTGTTTCACAGAATTAAGACTACTGCAATTAGAAAGTTAAAATTTAGCACGTTTTTTCCCCCTGTTATTTCTGTCATCAACAGGCTGATCTAACAGGATATTTCTTTTAGTTTTTAGTCTCAAATTATTTGTAGCAGATTTATACTATTTGTTCTTGTACCAAAATTATTCTTCAGACTTAAATAGTTCCTCCTTTTTGTTGTATCATCTGAGATATATTTCTAATCAGCTTCCACTCAAGTTTGATTTGACTAGAGCAAAGAAACCCACCAGCCTTCCTTCACTTCTCATAAAGAATGTTTTTCTTTCCTTGATCAGCCTACCAGCCTTCTCTGCATTTCTCCCTGTTTGATCATGGGCAACAACCAGAGGGGTGTGTGTGATATTCTGGTGCTGGTCATGCACTAGGAAGCAAAGAAAGGAGCAAAAACACAGCCTGGCACCTTAACCTAAGAATTGTTATTTCTGAGCATTTATCTGTGGTGTCTTAACATCCTGTAAACATTTTTAGTACCATGGAGGCACATGTAGAGCAAAGAGTGAAATTTTTGAAATAACTATCTAAACTTCCACTGCCTGTCAGTATAATTCCACAGTCTATTGGTAATTTCAATCTAAATTGCTTCCTTTCAGGCCTAAAACCATGCAATCTAAATAATATATTAAACATGAAGGATCCAAATGAAGCCTGGCAGTCACTCAAGGTGAGATTACAGCCTGTTTAAAATGGGCATGTGCTATTTTAGAGGCAGGTGTCTCAAAGGTAATTGTCATCATCTTCTCCTTCGGATTATTCCAGAAATCATCAGGAAGATTGTGTACTTCCATTAGCCTCAACAGCTGGTTCTGCTGACGCTGGGATGTCATAAAAAGTGTTGTTAGAGTGATGCATTTCTCACGGAGAGCACATGGGCAAATGTAAGAAATGCTGCTCTGAACCAGGTATTCACCTGAATGACTCCTTCCTCCTGCAGGATAGAACAATCACATATTATTCAACTTGAAAGAAAAAAGCACCATCCAAGATACTGTCCAAGCTTTTATAAAGTGCCTTGGATGGAACCACCAGATACAATTTCCTACTGTACAGTCCCTTAAAGAAAAATGATACAACAGACATCTCATTTCAGATGATAGACTCTGCTTTTCTAACCACATTTCCTAGCCAATCAACAGAATAATATTTTTTAAAATTATTTAAAACATATCTATGGTTTTATGAACCTATGGATATTGTATACGCCCTGCGCTCTCTGTGTCATTCCACTGCTAAATTAGGAAGTTGAATCCTGGTTTGGTAAACTATTCACATAAATAACAATTATTTTCACTATTTATTGTGGTTGCTTAGGTGTTCCCTAGCTGTTTTGAATAATTAAGCCTGCAGAAAACCTCTATCCCAAACATCAGCAATCCTTGTTTATTAAAACTGTTACACTTGTTTCTCAGGATCTTCCTGTTGAACTATAATTTCATTATCTCAGACTGGCTCCACTGGGGCGTTTCTGTTTGAATGCATGTTAACCCTTTGTTTTGTACATTGTAAATTATCTATGTCAACTATAAATCAGTCATTGTAACTTCACTACATGCAGTAGCTCTAAGAGAAGCAGAAGAAGCAGAACATAGTTCTAAGAAGCAAAGGTTAGATTGCTAAGTGTGACAAAATCCAGATAATCTCTGTTCTAGACTGCTGAAGGAATCTAGTGCAGTAAATGCCAAGTCCAGCAGCAAGAATTTTTAACAGACTTTAGAATTGTCTGATTAGAGAGTGTCAAAACCAGTAACAATTTTTTTATAAATGACTCACCCCTCCTCCCCAACAACCTTCTGCTCTTTCGCTTCTCACGAGGGCCAACTCAGGGCTTCTTTCAGAGTGAGTAAAACTGAAGTTTGCCACCACATGGGTGAGCATCAGAGATATTTATTTAACCCTCATTGTTTGTGATGACACTTCAGTTCAAAGAGGGATTTTGGGAGGACAGAGTAGGCAATAAGGGGCTTGAAGAAATTTTTAAAGTTCTAGTGAAGTACAGACAAATGGAAGAGTCTGGTCTGAGGATCTTGGGTTTTTTTTTGGTCAGAGTAATCTGACCAAAAATTATCTTTCCTTTATTTTATTTATTTTATTTTTTCTTTTGTTAGGTAATACAGTGGTATTATCCCTTTGGATTTCAGAAAAGCACTTTCCATCATGCTGCATAGGAATTTCATACTGCAGGTGGAGATGATGGCAATTAATAGAGGCTGTGGGGTAGAACAAAGAGCTGTTGAAAGGGGAGACTGTGCAGAAGGGTACACTGGGACAAAGAAAGGCTACTGTTATTATCCTCAAGGGATCAATCTGTGACAGATCGTGTTTAATGTATTCGTTAATGACCCAAATATAGAGAACTAAATATGGGATTCTGAAATTCAGACCTGGTCATAAAGCTGGGATGTGATGCTGGGGAGTGGGGAAGGAATTATCCACTGAAAGAAGCCAGCATGGATCAGATGACTCAGGCAGCTGAAATGAAAAGTATGAGATAAACTTGAGAGTTTCAAATTACAATACTGGGCACTCAGAAATCAATATAATTTTTGGTTCCTTTTTTTTTCTATAAATAGAGGATTTCTAAATTGGAAGACAAAAAAGATCATTCCTTAGCTGAAAGATGAAGCTCTGAACTGCCAAGGAATTTACTTGGCTTCCGGTGTTTTCCATTGTAAAAAGCATTGGTTAAACCTTAGCTGACAGATTAAAAGACTTTGCCTTTTTGACCTGACCAACTGAGTGTCAAAAGGGACAACTTTCTGCAAATAATTTTGGAGAACAAATATTAAACAGGAAAAAAGTTCTGAAGTTAAAAAAAATAAAATTGATCTTCAGCAAGTTTAGGGTAAAAAAGAAAAAGAGTGAATTACTGGAACACTGGAATGGTGTTCCACAAACAGCCAACTGGAGAAGGAATGAAAATTGTTTTAAGATGGTGTTTGGTAATCTACTGAAAAGGATTGCACATTAAAATAGGAGAGTTTAAGAAGACTGGAAATTAAGTTTGTGATCAAGTTGTTGTAGATCAGCAAGTCCTTGGATATTTAGTGTCTCTGAAACAAGAGTAAATCACTTATCACGCTGTATATTAATGACACCTTTCTGGGATTGGGTTGCTTGGGGGAGGGAGGGTAGATTTTTCTCTGATGATCCATAAATGGCTACTGGCAATTGAGCGAGAAGAGTTGCCTGCCCCTGACGTGTGTGCAAAAGAAGAAAAAGCTACCTCCAGTTTTTCTGGAGCCATTACACATTTAAGAGACTAGAACAGCTCAGGCTGGCAGGTACTAATTTTGACCCACTCTCTCTCATTGTAGGATGTGGTCGACTTTCTTGGTTCATATGTTTCATCTGTGCCTATGCAAGATGAGTTAATATGAGAGCAGGTAGAGAGCAGAGGCTGAGTTTGAGTCACAGTTATATATGTAGTAAATGCTAAATAACAGTAGTGCTGTAGGACATTGGTAGAAACACTGTTTCAGAAGCTGCATTCAGTAACACAGGTGATCTGTTCCAGTTCTGTGTTCCTGGTAAAAATTGCCTGAAACATGAAATCTTTAATCAGGCAAAACTTTTCTTAGAACTTTTTCTTAGAACTGTACTGAAATTTTAGTCCCCTTTAATATTTCTTTTTCTGTGAAGGCTTCCTGCTCTCTCAGATATTTATTTTCCCTAAATAGCAATCTGTTCCCTCAAAAAAAATCACAGTGTGCCAACACTCTACATAGTCTCTAAAAATTTACCCAGCAAGGCACATCTCAAATAATTGTAAAGAAACCTAATGACGAGGGAAGGCAATAAGAGATAGGAATTGAAAATTTTCCACTTCTTTTAAGAAATAGCAATAAATAACTTCTTTTTTTCCCCAAAAATATCCATCAAAACTAACTTTGTTAATATATGTGTTTTATTTCAAAATTATTGAATGAGAAATAAAAAACCCAGAAATTATAATAAGGACAGAATGAAATATTACTGTTCAAAAATAAAATAAAACAGTTTCATTCAAAAAACACCTGAGAAATAACTCTGGCCACCACGGCTTCATGAGAGGAAAATCCTGCTTATCAAACCTGATTTCCTTCTATGACAAGATAACCCACCTCATTGATCAAGGGAAGCCAGTTGATGTGATCTTTTTGGATTTCAATAAAGCTTTCAATACTGCCTTTCACAAGATCCTTCTGGACAAAATGTCCAGCACACAGCTGGATAAACACATCATATGGTGGGTGAGCAATTGTCTCATGGGTAGAGCACAGAGGGTAACAGTGAATGGGGTAACATCAGACTGGTGACCTGTCACTAGTGGGGTTTCACAGGACTCTGTGCTCTTCAACATCTTCATAAATGACTTGGACACAGGACTAGAAGGGATACTAAACAAATTTGCAGATGATGCAAAACTCAGAGGAGCTGTTGACTCCCTTGAAGGCAGGGAGGCCCTGCAGAGACACCTCAACAAATTAGAGGACTGGGCAATCACCAACCATAGTTCAGCAAGGGCAAGTGCTGGATTCTGCACCTGGGATGGGACAACCCTGGATGTATATACAGAATGGGGAATGAGATGCTGGAAAGCAGTGCCACAGAAAGGGACCTGGAGGACCTTGTCGATGGCAAGTTGAATATGGGTCAGCAGTGCCCTGGCAGCCAGGAGGGCCAACCTGTCCTGGGAGCATCAGGCAAAGCATCACCAGCCAGTCAAGGGAGGGGATTGTCCCAGTCTGCTCTGCACTGGGGTGGCCTCACCTTGAATATTGTGGCAGTTTTGGGCATCACAATATACGAAAGATATTAAGCCACTAGGGAGTGTCCAAAGGAGGGCAATGAAGATGGTGGAAGGCCTTGAGGGGAAGCCGTATGAGGAGTGGCTGAGGTCTCTTGGTCTGTTCAGCCTGGAGGAGACTGAAGGGAGACCTCATTGCAGTTACAACTTCCCCATGAGGAGAAGAGGAGGGGCAGGCACTGCTCTCTTCTCTGTGGTGACCAGTGACAGGACCCAAGGGAATGGCCTGAATTTGTGTCAGGGGAGGTTAAGGTTGGATATTAGAAAAAGGTTCTGGAACAGGCTCCCCAGGGAAGTGGTCACAGCACCAAGCCTGCCAGAGGTCAAGAAGCGTTTGGATGATACTCTCAGGCATATGATGTGACTCTTGGGGATGGTCCTGTACAGAGCTGAGGGTTGGACTAGATGATCCTTGGGGGTCCCTTCCAACTCAGAATATTCTGTGATTCTGTGAAAAAGCAATATTTTGAAAGAGCTACAAGTTTACTATGGAAATATGATTTTAAAGAAATATATTTTTCACTCTTTTGGGGGTTTTAGAATTTTTTTTACAACCCGTAATTATCTTTATTTAGTATTAAAAACTGCTAAAATTTTATTTGATTCTGATGCAGACTGGACAGGGAAATGGATAATGAGATCATTCAGTGCACCAGTGATTAAAGTGATCTAGGAGATACATTTCAAAGTGTAGCCCAAGGAGGTTACACTATTTCAAAAGAGAAAGTATGTCATGATTGCTTTCTTTTTTGTTTTCTTATATATTTCCAAAGCTAATCTGTGATGGCATCTGTTTATTGAGCCACATAGACCATTTCCTTCATCTAATTCAGCAACTCTTATGGTCATAACCAAGTGATTTTGAAAGACTTTTTTCCAGTGTAGACATGAGTTCACCATGGTCTGAGAAACACAGGTGATTTAAATTGTTTCCTTTTAGACAAAATTTGGGGAGTTTACTGTTATGTGCATTGCAAAAATTTCCTAAAAAACGTTGTTTCCAGGCTCCAGTCTGGTGACATGATTCTGAATGTGACGTTCTCTAATTTTATGTGAAGAAAACCAATACCACATCATTCTGATTCCCATAACCATTATTCCTTGTTCAGGTACATCTTGTGTGAATAAACATTTCCTAATATACTTTTTTCTTTGTGAAAGCCTGTAATTTTTGAGACACCTCGAAGCAGAAATGAGGAGACACCTTTTCACTCTGAAGAAATAATTCTGAACTCTGGGATTCATGGTTAGTCTATCCAAGTGCTTGAACAAATCAGATCAAGGGACCAGGTATTGTAATTTGGCTGTGCTGGGGTGTGGTTATAAGGATTCTTGGTGTGCCTCTGGTCTGACTGCTCTTCAGGCTATTCCTAGGCATGGTCTAGGAGTAAACTTGTGCTGTGGCACATTCCTTGTTGACAGTTTAAATGTGTTGGAGAGCGAGTGTGGCCATGGAGAGGATTGTCATTGGTTAGTTCATTAATATCAAAGAGCCGCAGTATCCTATGCTAGAAATCTAGAAGATAGAGAGTTTCAGATAAATCAGAGAGTGCCTACTCATAGAAACATGTAGGTGTGAAATAACTGAGTGTCTAAGGGTGCTGTAGAAAACATGACCAGGTCACCTGTAATGACAAGTTCATATTTGCAAAGAATATCACAATAAAAAGTGTTTCTGTTGAAAGAAACAAAATAGTTGTGGGGTTATAGGAAGTGTGATTGCAGATAAAAGTGCCAACTACGTAAAGTTTTGGTTATGTGGGAGTAGGGTGATAGACTGATGGATGGAAAGACATCAAGAATTTTAAAAGAATGTGTCTTTTTTTCCAAAGGCAATAGTATTACTAGTGGAAAGATACAGCAAAGGAAAGCTTCCTTACTATGAGTTTGAATAGACCGTGAAATAGTTCTTCAGGGAAAGCAGAGAAAACTGTGCCAACTATGTGTTGTACAACCATAGTGATTTTGGATGGGATTGAGTTAATTTTCTTCATGGTAGCTTGTATGGTGCTATGTGTTTCTATTTCTGATGAAAACAATGCTGGTAACAGAGCAGGGATGTTTTAGTTATTAGTGAACAGCATCAAGGCCTTTTTTACTTCTCACTGTGCTCCCAGGGTGAGGAGGCTGGGGGTGCACAAGAAGCTGGGAGGGGTCAAAGTTGGAAAAGCTGCCCCCCAACTGACCAAATACTATATGATGTCATACTCAGCACAATAAAAACAGAGAGGAAAGATTTTTGTCAACTCTGCAATTCCATGGGAACTGGCTGGGCATTGGTCTGCTAGTGGGGAACAGTTTGGAGTTTTAGCTTTTTTTTTCTTGGCTTTGTTTTTCGCCTTTATTTTTAACTTTTCCTATTAAAATGTCTTTATCTCAGCCCACAAGTTTTCTCACTTTTACCCTTCTGATTTTCTCCCACAACCTACTGCGGGGGAATGAGCGTGTGGCTGTGTGGTGTTTAGCTGATGGCCAAGGTTAGCCCACAACCACAACTAAACTGAAAAAGAATTAAAAGCTACACTGCCTGGAAAATTCTCCCCTGAGAAGTTTGTCTAGAACTGCCAGAGATAGTTAGCATGGCACATTCATAACATGTGAAAAACATAGAGGTGATGAATAAGGTGAACCTCAGAATGTCACAAAACCTGCAGTATTACTGCAGCCAAGCATGTTGTATGGATTAAAAAAAATTAATATTATTAGGTTGACTCTATTATTAGAGTCATTTGATATTAAGGAATAAACTGCTGGAGATGCATAGAAAGATTAAGAGATGAGAGTACCTTCATCATTAAGTCACAGAACATTAAAAAAATGATAGCATGTTATGAGTAGGTAATTTTACACATTCTACAGACATTATGTCATGGTTTGAGATAGCCCAAAATCCAATTCCCTAGCTCCATTCCCCCTCCCACATCTCAACCCAATGTGAGATGGGTTTTTCCAGACAAAACACAACCAGACTCAGAATGGGGGAAAGGGAATATATATTACAGTGACTGTACAAATAAATACTACAATACATTATATACAACCTTAGCTATCTCTACCATGACATAAGTATTTACAATGGATCAGATCTCTTCTCCCCTCCAAATAAAAGTCCAGGAGGGAAAGAAGGACAGATCCTTTCTTCAGAGCAGCAATGTCTCTAAGGCAGCAGTCATCTGTCCTGTTCTCATGCAGCAGCTGATGGCTGGGTCTCTGCCAGCACTCATAAGGGAGGCCTCCAAGCTCCTCTCAGCCCCTTGACGCAGGCAAAAGGGGTCTTCCGTGGGCTTCGTAACCCCAGACAAAGGTCGCTTCACCACGTCATATCACGAAGACGCAGGGGGTCTTCGTGACAGTCTGGTATCTCCAGGAGATTCAAGCTCCTTGCAGGGCCTCTGTGCCCTGTCTCAGGCTGCGAGCTTCTTTGTAGCTTGCAGCAAGGGAGGGCCCTCAAGGCCAACCTCCCACACTCCGTCCTGGCTGAGCTCTCAGGACGACCGGGCTTCTTAGCTCCTTTACCCATTTAGGACTTCTAATCAGTAAGAGTCCACCTCCCTCCATTTTTGGAGGGATCTCCAAGGAAGTTTAGGGGAGTTTTGCAGTTCTTACCCCCAAGCTTTCTCTCTGTAGAAACTTAGTTCTGTTCTCTGCTGCTGGTTCTCTACCTCGGCTTGAGCAACTCTGAGTCTTCCTTGGCTGCATGCTGTTTCTGCTGCTTCTCTGGTTCAGGTCTTATCAGTTGGCTTTTAGCCATAACCTCTGGATGCTGCTGCCGCTTCTGCTCTGTCTCTGCTCACTCACAATGGAAAACATCCTCCAGCTCACAGCTACAGACACATAGTCCAGCTTAACACTGTTCCAAGTCTCTGTAGCCCCCAGCTGGGGCTGGGGGGGGCAGAGGCCCTCCCAGAGGGCTCCTGCCCTCTCCTCATGGCTTTCACAACATGGCTACTTCTTCTAACCCAAAATTACAACTCTTCTCTTCTGGTCGGGTTGTGGTATGTTTAACATTTTTGCAGGAGCGCTCATTGGACAGAATTTCAAAACTTCCAGGGGTTTCCACCCCTTGGGGTCTACCACTTTTCTTATCCTCTGGGGGAAAACAAAGTCCAAACCACTACAATTCTCACCTGGTTTAAATCAGCAGATTTCTTTTGCAGTGAGAATTTTGGTGATTTATGAACAGAGGAGAACTTAGCTCACTGTTTGTGTTCCCATGCTGTCCTTTTAACACTGTTTAGACCAGAAACATTCATGCTCATGTTTTCCTGAATTTTAAGATGCTATGGATTGTGAAATCATTGGCAGCCTGGGAAGTGCTATCTAATCACTCCTGTTAGCTTAAAGGAAAAGCTGTTTGACCACACAGAATACTTCACAAAAACAACAAAAGAGAAACTCATTTAAAATTCCAATGAACAGGAACCATGAGCTCAATCTTGAGAAGTGCAAAACATGCATTCCTTTCGTGGGAAGAGGATAGGGCAGATCTTGCAAGAAATAAAGAAGCAATTTCTCTAGGGCTTATGCCTAAAAGGAGCTGAAAATCTCCCAGGAAGTGTTAAGTGCTCCAGATTGCCACTGAATTCTTATGATTCTGTCCCTCCTTCTCGTAAAGGCTTAAAACAAGTATACAGCATTGTGCTTCTAAATCCAAAGACTGGTTTTTTTGTTGCTGTTGTAATGAAGTATAGTTTTATTTTCATTTCAAAATACTTGCTTTTAAAAAACATAAAAAATTGTGCTTCATCTGACAAAATGAAACTAATAATTTTGTTTGCTGCTAGTATCCTCCATGCAGTAATGTGAACTGAGGTATCAAATATTTAGTACTATGAAACACTAATATGGATATGGTGATTTCTCATTAATACTAACAACTTTAAAACTAATTCTCATTAGCTTGAAATAATTATTTAGCTGCTTAGAAAGTGATTAAATTCAAACAGAAATATATAATGTGCTTACAAAAAAAGAACTGGTTGACATAACAAAATGTTAATGGCTTTATTCCTTAAAACTTATTATTGGGTTTGCCCATACATTTAAGGAATGGTCTTTAAACTGGGGACTGTGTTTTTATTTTAGTGTAGAAATTGCATCCAAATTGGAAAAGCATTTCGGATCTATCAGCTACAAATTAAGCAACAATCACAAAAATAATAAACCCCAAAATAAACCCTAGAACAATATAATTTAGATTTTAATGGAAAAATAAAATTATTTCGCCATAATTGTTTGACTAAGCCTACTCCTATTTTCCCTTCATATGTACTGTGTTGGCATTTAAATGTTGAAAGTACAGTAGCGTTAACAGTTTCACACATGCAGAGCCCAGAAACCCAACGATAAGGAAGGCTAAGGCTCCTAAAGCAGACATGAATTTTGAGTGGGGCAGTCTCTGGGATCTGAGCTTCATCTCACTGTTTGAAAGCTTGAGCCTTTTTGTTGAGGGAGAAGCCTTCTTTTGTGCGTCCTCACTTACCTTTTGGGTTTTAGAACTATGTGCTCAGCAGTAATGAAAAAGCTTGAGAAGCGAGTGTGGAAATGGAGTGATGAGAAATGTTCTCTCTGTGTTACAGCTTCCGTCTGGGATGGTACACAGGGAGCTTAAGTGAGGAGCTCAGGAGCAGATGCATGGATGCTATTAAAGCTTATGTGCCAAAGCATTAAAACTAGAACTGTTCTTCTCCATAAAGGACAGGAAAAAAGAGAGCCCTTTAGCCATAAATTCGCCAGTAAAATGCATGTGCACTGTATCATTTGGCTCAATAAAAAATGCAGCATGTGGCAAAATTTTAGACAGATAAATGTAATTAACACTGAAAGGCAGATGGCAAGGAAAAGGGACAGGGGGAAAAACTACAGAAGGGTGGGATGCAGTGACACTGTCTAATATTATAAGTACATTAAGAATTCCATCCTCATAGAGGACAATATTTAAATGCTTTCCTAAACAGAAGAATATGACAGATTTTTTTCCTGAATTAGAGCCTAAATTTTCAAGTGAGGGTCAGTGAATATTGGTTTATGCATTCATTGTAAAATGTTGTTATCCAAAGTATAAATTTCAAGCATCCTGGTGTTAAGAAATGTGTTTAAGAGTGGCAGTTATACCATTTCTTAGAGGTATGATAAGAAGTGTCAGTGCCCTGCATAACAAATCATGTTTATGTTACAGTAGAAAGTAAACATTTGCATTTCAAACCCACACAAACTGTGGGTAATATGCTAAGGTTGCTCTAAGTCAGCCTTGCAAAAAGTTCTGGAGCCTGAGTTCTGAGCAAGTGACTGTGAACAACTACCATGTACTTCATTTCAGCCTGAGCAACCTATGGCTTAGAGTGTCACACAGTGGGGGGTTTTCAGCTCTTGGATTTAATGGAGAGATAGTGGCAAGGAGTGCATTAGGAAAAAAGGGAGGAGTGAGGTGGAATTAAACTGGGATTTTAAAAAATGGAAAATCAAAGTATGAGGTTTCAGGCCTGTCAAAATGTTTAATTCTTCTTGTTCAAGCTGCAGATGGTTTGAGTCATCTTGTGCCAGAATTAACTTGGTGACACAGTAAAATAACCTTTCAGAAATACGTTTCCCATATTTTATTCATTGTTGCACTTTAGCTGAACTTATTCTTTGCATGAATAAGGTATTTGAGATCAGATGCCCTCTTCATACTTGCTTGGTGGGAATTAGAATGTGACTTGTTAAGAGCTAAGCCTAATTATGGAATGAAGGCATGAAATGTTGCTTTTGCTTACAGTGTGTTGTACATCTTCATCTGTCTATGCAAAATACTTACGAAGTCTGCTAAAAACGAAACCCTTGTGTCTACATCCTGCAAACAATCTGGAATACCACCTTCTGTTATATAATAAATGCAGACTTATCTACAAAGAAGAAAAATAAACTACATGTAAAATTTGTTCAGTTGAACTGGCTGTTTGACTTAAGACAAAAGGGTCTTTTCTACCATTTGGATGGTTCTTCAGATCCCGAAACAGTGGACAACAATGAAGTAAAAATTAAGGTGCGGCCATTAAAACATTCCAAGAAGTTTAGCAGAAGAAGAGACCAAGTTAAAATCTGGGAGGGAATGCCAAAAACTGCCTGTTTCAGAGGTGGCACATTTTATCCGTTCTACTAGGGGTTCTTGCTGCCTTCTATCATTTTACAGTGCTGACAGGAGCTGTGGAGGGTCTAATGTAGAGCAGACAGCATTAGAACGGAACTCTGTGCAAGGTCTGAAATGGCCCTGGATGTCTGAGAGACAGATTTTGAGCAAGTTTTTTACATTGCTTGAATCAATTTTATATAGCGTAGTGTTTCTCTTTACAATCTAGGCTTCTCATAAACATGCACACGAAAACACCATCTACTTTTAACCCTGAGTATTATTAGTTGAAGTGACAGTTAATGAAATAATATGTGCATATATGTTTTTACAATGTGCATATCTCATTATACAATTAATTAAAAGTGCAATATTTATCCAATGCAAACTCTGTACATATTCAAGTGGTTTCTGTAAAAAGAATATTCTGAACTTGAAATTAATTTTGGATTTTTTTTTGTATCACAAACAGATTTTCTGTGCTTCAAAGGAAGGATTTTATTCAAACAGATGACATCTTTCAAATCAGAAGCAGCATTTTAAGTTCAAGTGCTACATTTTGGTCTGAGGCAGGTGATTACTTTTATAAATCAGCTGTAAAAGGTAATCCTGAAAGCTCTCCATAAATAATAACCAAGACTGAAAATTTCTGTATAGTGTGTGTGCGTAATGGGAGGAAAATAGAGTTGAGGGAAATGGAGTTGAGTTTAAATGACTTTCTTCATGTAGCTAAATGGGCATTTCTACCATGGAAATCAAATGAGGGGTATACATATGGAAAGAGGGCAGGATCTGGTACCAGCTTTGCAAATACTTCAAAAAATTATGCTGAGCAGCCCAGTCTGTTACAGCTTTTGAACAAAATCTGGAGGAGTGTTCATAACAAGTATAGAGCAATTTACATATTTTTCAGTTGTCAGACACTGTGCACCACAAACTAACAGGGATGACTGGGTAGTATGGAAATCTGCTGCTGAAAAATTGTCCAAATAGATTTCAGTTCAACATGTTCTCCCATTACTGTCTGTGAGCATTTGTAGAAGTAAAACTTTCTTTGGAGCTGGTGAATTGTAAACCTTCACAAAAGATTTATTTAACCCATGCTGTATTTGTGCCAACATGGAAAGTAGTTTAGCACAATTAGGTCACATAGTCAGGAAGCAGTAATGCTATGGTATCTATGATATGGATAACTATTCATGAAGCTGCAGCAGGGAAGTCTTAGTTTTCAGCTGATACAGCCAACCATTTCAATTAGATACAGCTCAAACAGCTTTTGCAAGTAGTTTCTCTAAATTTTCAGGTAAATTGCTTCTCAAATTCTGGGAAATGCTTTCTATTTTGTTCTTTCTATTCTATTCCTGTACTAAAATATTGTACAAATTGTAAATAAAATAGTTCACATAGAGTTGTTAGGGCTTGCTGTCATTCAACTGTTTTATTTGGTAAGTATGAATAAGGTCGTCTGTAATCTTTCTGACCACTTCAGGAGTGGGCATAAAGGCAAAACCTATTGAACTGCTAATTTGTTGAACAAATATTTCAGTGTTCTTCACCACAAATGTAATGTTTCTGTTGAAAATTTAAAGAGAAATTTGAAAGTATTGTGTTACCTGTTATGTGTATCTCTTGTAGTTCAGATTACATGTAGGTGAAATCTTGACTTAGCTGTATGAGTATAGCCTTACAAAGGACCCTCAGCAAATCATTCCCAAAAACCCTGGAGAAACCCCTACCACTATTAAATAAAATGCTATTTTCACACCAAACACAGTGCTTACTCCTTCAGTTAAGGTCTCAGAATTTTCAGTTTTCCCCTCTTTCTGTCTGGAAAGATCCAAGAGTAATTTAAAATCCTCACTTTCATGTTGTAGAGATGAATGAGAAATGAAGAGGTTTTTTTTTAAGAGACAGTATGTTTAAGACTGATGGGAAAATGGAAACTATTTCCCTTGAAAAAGAATTTAAAAAAATAACCCTTAATCAAGATGAGAAGGCAAATCCACAGATTTTTGTGGTTAAGAATTGATGAAAATTCCATTTGAAAAAACTTAAGTGGAAATTTTCAGCTTTCTAGCTATAGCCATGGAAGCATTTTATCAGTTGGGAGAAAGGAAAATCAACAGGAACCTTCCAGAGTGGAATCTGGGGAGTCATCATTTTGGTTTTACTTAAAGGAAAAGTGTTAGAAATTCTTTCCAATTACAGTTTTCAAAAGTGCTTTATTTATTATCATGGCAGTCACAGCTGTCCACTTTCAGAATTCCTCAGTCACACCAAAGGATGGATGGAGGTTTGTTTTCCAAATAGCAGTTTGATTTTCTTGCTGTATTAAGTTCATTACTGTGCAAGCCTTCACTGACCTGTTTTCTGTGTGTTCTCTACCTTTTTAACCCTTTTACTGTCTGTGTTTAGGTCACTGCTTTTGGTCACCACGTTTGTGTAGCTCACCCTTTGGAGATATTTCAGCTGTTGTGTGTTCCTTTGGTTTTTTTGTAGCTTTTCTTACCTTACAAAGGTAACAGCCTCACCACAGCAGCTCAAAAATATTGGAAGAGATCATGAAGAATTTTCACAGTCATGAATCATGAGGAATTTCACAGCATTTAAAATAGCGGTCAATCTTAAAACTGTCTGTCTACACAATATAAGCGACTAACTTCCTCACAAAATGTAAAAATATTCTTGACAAATTTCAAAATTATTGACAAAAGTCAGTTATATCTGTGCCCCAAAAACGGTGGTATTGTTTAGTTTAGCAGCTTTTAAAAACTCAGAGATAAACTACTTCCAGGTTACAAAAGGCTTAAGGTTAATCTCTATATTAAGAGATTCAAATGTGAGTTAATAAAGACCAAGTAGCATAGAGATATCTCAACAAAATTGCTTTCAAATTATTTTTCATCTCTGGAAGATCATCTTTCAGGTGCATATTGATCAGAGGACTTATTCTGTCCTCATAGCAATGTGATTTTCTTGTTTTAATGTCAGAAATGAAGTTCTAATGATCTGAATTTATAGTTTCACTGTCAAATCAATGCCTTGTATCTATCAGATGTCAAAATGATGACTAAAAGTATGGTGTATCATATAATGCCAGCAACTTATTCTTGCTCTTTAATAGCAGCCACTGGTCATAGAGGTAGTAATTGAAGACCTAAAAATATTGAATGTCTTTCTGAAGCTCTCATTTAGGAACTTGACATTTTTCATGCTTCTATGTATTTGAGAAAACAGTATATTTGAGAAGCTGATGCAAGCGTTGATATACGGTTTCTGACTTATAGGTTTGCATTGAAAGAACACTTTTCCCATTGTTTAAAAGTATATATAACTACATTTTTTGAAAACTTTAAACAGAACTGCAGCAAAATGTTCGAAGCTTGAAACTCAGATCTTCACATATAGATTCTTTTTTATAAGGAATCAGTGCTTTTCCTGGTTTGAAGGAAAAATAAAAATAGAGTCATACATGATTGAAAAGCAATTTTTACTTGCCTAGTAAAGCAAGTAAAGCTCACAGAAAATGTAAATATAACCACTAACATTCGACTTAGTGAGAGAAGAACTTCAAAGACGAACTGGAACATTTAAAAATCAACTTATTATGCAAGGGCTCTTGCCCCTCTCCTTTCTTTTTCTTAGCAGAGAACAAAATGGTAATCTGCTGCTATTAACTTTTAAGGTCCTCACCACTGAAACATCAAAATACAATACAAAAGTAATTTTCTAATGTGTTCCAACTTCCTCTTTTTTTTTTTCCAGTGAAGTACGTGGATTTTTACTGCTTTTAGTGGCAAAACATAGCAAGTTGAGCTGTTTTGGGAATCAAATAAAATTTTGATTAATCTTTTATGGGAAAGTGGTTTCATAGGGTGTGGTTTCATTCCTTTTGCTTTGAAGGGAATCTCTCATCAAGAGGAGACCCTGCACAAAGTAGCCAATAATTCGAAACTGAAGGACACACACTTTCAAGTCTTCAATGTGCTTGTTTCAAGCTACTGATGTGGACAGGAGCATGTTCATCTGAGGTGAAGACCTAAGGTAAAGGTCTTACTGTCTTGCTTGAGTGTGTGTCTCCCAGTCCTTTCTCAACTCTGATTGAGCTTTGGCCTTTCTTCCTCCTGCATATACAAACCATGACTGTGTGTCAATTCTTTTTATTGACTATAAGGAGAACCTGATGTGACTAGCTGATATGTAGATACATTCACTGTATACATCTAAAATTAGATGATTTCAGACAACATTACCGACGACTTTACAGATGCATACGTGAATTAGGGGTGCATGCAAATAACACTTATTAACTCTGGGAGAGCGACCTCTGGAAAGTCATGTAAGGACTGATTGAAGCACCAAAATAAGAGTGTTATTTATAAGGAATGCTAAAAAGCTTTTAGTTCTTCCATCAGCTGCTGTTACCAACTATGATGGTGATATTATCTGATTCCTACCTTGTCAGTGTTGTCTTTCAGAATCTGTACCCTGGCAATGCAAACAGCATAGGACTGAGGTGTAGGAGATGGAGATGAGTGGAGGGTGCTGAAGCTTTCTGCTGTTGTGGTACAGGGCTGATGCTGTGAGGGGACCACATGATAATATTCTTAATAGGCATGGTCTATCCTGGAGAGGAGGCCTTAAAATCATTTATAACGCTTGTGTAAACCTTAAAGGACAATGAATCTCCTGAACTTTTCCATGGCATTTGCTGGAAAAATGCAACACATTAAGGACAGAATAACTGAATGCACAAATGCAGGCTTCATAATTTATCCTTCTATGGAGTGGATTCTACTGAAATTGTGCATGTAAAGTGAATTCTACATGTACAGCTTTGCATCTGATGCACTGAACATAGGTTAAACAAATACAGTCAGAGTCAAATGTTTACCAAACCTTGACGTTGTCCAATAGCCATCTCTACCATTCTTGAGTCTTACCTCAAGTGTGCTGTGGCAAGTAACTCTTCCTAGCTATTCATACAAGGAATCTACTGCCTTTTATGCTGGTAGCCCAAAGATGGATAGATAGAAAGATACACATGCTACTGAAGGGCACATGAAGCACATAATTCTCAGACTGTACATGCATACTGTTATGAGGATAGATACCCTCTGGAAAATAATGAGAAAACAATTAATCAATTGCAGTAGGGATTTAGGGCAGTAGCCAGCCAACTGTTGCATATCCACAGAATCACCCAGCCCTAAGAAAGTATGTCTTAATGATTTAATTACTTTTCTCATCTGAGTGGATATTGTAATTCTGATTACAGAAGCTGAGGATGAACGCGGTTAAAACTAATAAATACAAAGTGCATTCATCTGAAATGAGCATCATCAGCACTCACAATGAAATTTCATTTATGGGCATTGTTTCATTAAATGTAACCTCTAGCTTATTACAGGCACATTATTTTTCATTTTTTATGCATGATGTCATTCCTTTATTTAAACAGACCATGTTAAATATTTTATGAAACCATTAAGGGAACAAATAATAAAATTTTGCATTAAAAATGGATCTGTGAAAGTGTCTGGCAACTAAAATACAAACAAACAAATAAACAAAAAGGGTGGAATTATGTTGCAATCTGTCAGAAATTCTCCTGGAGTTTTATCTGTGATTTGGCCACTGCTACTGTATTTCTCACTCAGTTGGCCTATTAATATGAGATGTGTAAACTGGTAGAAATATGTGAGCTACCTTGGGGCAGAATATGATGATCTTGTTCTACCTCAGACTTTTAGAAGATGCTAATTGTGTGCTGGGCTTTTTGTTTCCCCAAAGCCCTGTTTCATGTATTTAATTAGAGGTTTCTAACTTTTAAAGTATTTCCTGTGTGCACTGGCAAGTATTTTTAAGAACCATGTCCTGTGTACTGAGGCAATTGTGCAGATTAGCTAAAAGAGTCATTAAGCATATCTGCTTGCACAAGACTGTCATAATCCAGTCTCCAAGCATAATTTTATGGTTTCTGCAAAAGGCAGGGTACAGATGGGGTGTTGAACTTGCAGTTTAGCACCTCCTGTGAATCCCATTGACTTCAGCAAGAGCTGAGATAATTCTTCGATTTGTGAAATCTGACACCACAAAAGATAAAAATTAATATAATAAAAAACCCCTCAGTATTTATGTAGTGAAAACTCCTACTAAACATACTGAGAGATCAATACAGTTCTATGGAAATCAGGAGAAAGATTCCCATTGGCTTCATAAGGAGCTGGATCATGTAACTAATTACTGAAGATGTGATCCTGCAAGAAGCAGAGCCAAATCTTCATCCCTCAAAGGGAATGGTTGTGGTGGTGGTGGGAAAATTCACTGTATTCAGCAGCTTCCAGTGCTGCTTTGTACCTGAGAGATTTGAATCTTAAATGAATGAAATTCAAGACATTTTCTTTGTGACTCAGAAAAAAAGAAAAATAAAAAACAATGACAGGAATTGAAATACACAGATCTGAGTTTCAGTGCTAATGTGTTATTGCCAGCTATTACTTTTCAATTTTCTCCTTGCGGAAGGACTAGCTTTGTCAAGGTCATGCCACAGATAAATCATTTCTGCTTTTCAGCAAGGTCTTCCTAAAGCAACTGTAATCAGGACCTTCTGTAAATTAGGATTTCTTTCTAAGGAATACATTCTTATTTCAAATGACCTCTTGTCTCTTTTTTCTCCTTTCTTCTTCCCTTTTTAACATCTAAGTGATTTGTAAACTTCTCACATTTCAAGGACATAATTAAGAATGCTGATTACATTGACATAATTCTCAACAGTGAAGAATGTGAACAGGAATGCACTTACTGCTTTTTAAATACTTCTGTCCCATCCTCTACAAATAAATGGAAGTAATAGAACTTGAGAAATAAAAAAGGTCATCATGGTCCCTCCTCAAAAGGTGCTAGGTTGAGAGTAGGTCTTTATGCATCAAGAAGAGAATGTAGCTGTTAATATGTTGTCCTCAAAAGAGAATAACCTCTGTTTATGGCAAGACTCAGGCTTGATGAGAGTAAAAGGATGCTTCTCTGATACTATTATTTCTTCAAAGTACACATTAATGTCTTTAGATGCAACTCATGGCTCTCATTAACGCTGTTATTATGAATTAATAAGACCTCCATCCCTTAGTTTGGTCACAATGCTCTTAATTAATGGGTGACCTATCTTAACCAGATATCATATTTTACATAGATTTTCTGCTGATAACCTGAGACAAATACCAATGCATAATTAATTTTTTTTAATTAATTCTCAATGTACGATGTTGTATGGATTCAAAACCAGAAAGGTACTAATTAGAATTTTGTTTTAATTAGCCTTCCTTATGCTAAGCATATTCTACAGTGCTCAGTGCAACAGAATTGGTGATCAGGAGGATGGTTTAAAACTCCTGATGGGGTTAATATTGCAGCTCAATAGTAATGTGATTCCAGTGCTGCTCAAGGATGATAATTGCAGATCCATATTTCCGTAGTCCTTTTTCTGGCTGTGTAGTTACTATCTCCCAGCTGTGATTCTAGAGCAGTTTCAAATTAGTAAAGAGGTTAAGGAGTGTTACTGTAGTGGTCTCTAAGGGCCAAGGAAAGCGAGTACCTCTTATCCAACCAAGACTTAATCTACCACTTACAAGGCATTGCAAGAGCTTCTGTGTGTTCCATTCCGTGAGTTTGCACTGGTAGACAGTGAAATTCTCTATAAGGAAATTTTGCATCTACTGAATGACCCAAGTTCATCTAAGACAACCTGGATTATGGTCCTAAATGTGACAGCAATTTGAAGGATTTTTTTCACAAGTTGCCAACAGTCAATCTATGGCACGTGGTATATAGCACTAAGCATGAATCTGAGTAACACATCAGAGGACCTTCTTCATATCTCTCAAACTTTTTGCTTTTTCTCCATGTCTTTTGAATATTTTGTTTTGTTTTCTTTTGTTTTATTTTTTTTTCAAACATTGATAGGAGTCTGAATCATTTAGATGGGTTGAAAAATATCACCTTTTGCTGCTGTGAGGATCCTGGTCTCTCTGGCCCTGTGCTGTTTCCTTCCTTCTGTTACCTTCGCAAAGATCCACAGAACAAAGTTTTTCATGCAGTTTTCTGTACTGTTTGACAAAGACAGCATTATAAAGGCCATCAATAAAAGCTAGATTTTGACTTGTCCTTCCTTCCTCTTGCACCCTTTTACTACCGGGCTGTGCCTCTGAGCCCAGGGGTGTTCTGTGCCTGGATCTCCAGCAGTTTGTCCATGTCCCATAGACCAACCCTGCTCACCTCCTCCTGTGGGGAAAAATGTACTGAGAACTATTAGACTTGGATTCTGGTAATGAAAGCTGTATAAGTAACAATCTTTCAAAGGTCTTTTTTAAAAATTATGAATGTTCAGCATGTTAAGGGACTGTATAGGGGAACATCTGTTCGTTCAACATCATTCAAAAAAATCTGGAGTACGGAAACAATGGCTAACTTTTAAAGAATAAGAATTTTCTGGGAGATTTTCAGTGTATTTAGGGTTTTTTTTAATTCTCTTTTTAACTTCCATAGAGCTTCTTCAAGGACTAGAAGTTTTTGTAATTATTCCAGGCAAGTGCTCCTAGCATAGGGTTAGATGTCCTCAGTAGAAAACAAGAAAATGCCATACAAGCAAATTGACAATAGTGAAGAGCTATATATCTAGAATTAAAGTAATATTCTTTGGCATTCTTATTGAAGATTTCCATTCAGTTCTAAAGTAAGCTTATGTTATGAATGGGAAAAGCAATTTTTATACAATTGCTCAAATGACAGTATTCTTGTAAGGTTTTGCTTTTGTATTTCCTTTCAGAAGGAAAATACATATTTTTTTTAATCTTCTGAGGAAAAGATTGGTAGTGACTGAGGGATGGAAATAGGAAATTTTCCTTTGGGTGACAGCATAAATTGTTCAAGTTAAAATTTTTAATTTTATTAATTTAATGACTATGCTTTGGAATGCCTATTTAAGAAAAAAATAGTGATTTTCCTATTTGCTGTCAAACAGATTCACCTGTTCTTCTGTTAAGTGATATTGCCAACTGAGGACAGCATAATATAGGTCTTTCTGTGTGCATTAAAATTTTATGAGATCAGAGCAATGGAGGAAAGAAAGATTATGTATTATAAAAGCTTTTTGGAAAGAAAAAAACAAACACAGTAAGATCCAATTAATAAATCTTACAGTTTCTGCTTGACCTTAAAAAAAATCAGTATAATGATATACCATAGGCCACAGTAATACTAAATAACCTTTTTATTTGTGGATCAGAAGGATCATTGCTCATCAGCTGACATCATTTTTGCTTGTGATGTACAATAACATCTTCCAAGGAAAATCTTATACAGAAGGCTATTTCTCTACTCTCATTTATGTCCCAGAAACCACCATAAAATCATAAGCTTGAACAGCATTAGGTGTTCATAGAATAGCAAAAAGCCTTTGGTTGGAAAGGACCTTAAAGACCATTTCGTTCCAACCCCCTGTCACGGGCAGAGGCACCTTTCACTACACCAGATTGCTCCGAGCCCCATCCAACCTGGCCTTGAACACTTCCAGGGAAGTGTTTCCAGCTTCTCTGGAAAACCTGTTATAGTGCCTCACCAACACCTGGTTGGTTTCTTCCTGATGTCAATCTAAACCTCTCCTCTTTAAGTTAAAAACTGTCCCCCTTGTCCTGTCCCTGTGATAGGAAAGTATGTCTCTACAGTCGTGTTACCACTGCTTGTAAGATACCTTCCATATGTAGTTCACCTACAGAGAGACAGAGAGAAGGTTTCCTCTTACCTTTCTATTTGGTGTTCTGCACTGAGCTCCTACCTTCTATGATCAACAAAGCTTTAAGGCCTTGTTTCTTTGCTGTTGTCCGTGGTGGCTGCTGTATAAAGCCCTGAAGATTTCCTCCCCTCCTAGTTCAAAAAATATCTACATTTCCTCCTCATGAATCTTCTTACCAGCCTTTGAAGAGGGCAGCCACCTCAGCAAGCAGGCTGGGAGATGATAAAGTCTTTGACCTCATAGGTTCTTTTGCTTCTCTCTACTTTACTCTTTGTGAATATGTGTAGGAATGGAGAAAAGAGAGTTTATAACCTCAGTTTTGTCCCACCAGAAGCTTTTTAGAGGACATGGCAATGCAACTCATAAGATTGTCATAATATAATGGCCAAGTGATGCCAAAAACATGTTGGTAAGTTAGATATATCAGACCAAATCTGAACTCAGATTGCATAAAGATATGCAATTTTTCAGAGGTGTGGAGGAATCCAGAATCCAGCACCTTATAACTAACATGCATCATGTAGGTTAACACTTTATCTTTTGGATTATTAGACAGAATTGTCCAAGATATAATGATGCAGCAAAGTCCAAACTATGTTTGTTGAGTATGCCAACAAAAGTTTGTTTTAATCCGTCCATTATAGTTAAAACTAATAAGAATAATTTAAAATTATGAATGATTGACAACCAGGGAAAAAAATTCAAAATTGAGGGTTAGTTTTGGCTATTATCTAAGCAGAGGAAACTGTCTTTTAGTATAAAATAGCTGTCCTGTTGAGATGTCACAATAAATTTATCACCTCCAATAAAATGTAGAAAGTATTGTTTTTCTAATATTAGTGAAAGATGATGTCCATTCAAATTAGATTTTTCATTCGTTTCTAATTGGCTTAAAATCCGGTTCAGCTACAGCTCTTTCACTCATAACTTGTTTAAAGGATTCTAATTCTCATAGATAAATAGGCATCCTGACATTTTTCATTTTCATCCATCATTAAGTTTCTTATGGCTGAGGTTACTGGTTGTGTATTGCCTTTCCAATATGTTATCAACTTTTGAAGTAACTGGGTTCAGATTGGATCCATTTATTTCATTCAGTACCTTATCTGCCTCTTTCCCCCACTTTTTAAAGCACTGTCGAGGGTCATATTGAAAAACTATCTCCAATTCCAACTGAAATCAACCAGGAAATGGCTTTATTTTACTTTTAGCTGCGACTGGAATCAAACAGGACTGCATCATTTTATAAAATGGTCATTTACAATACAATAGCATGTATGCTATGTTGAAAACATCCTAAATTTCTTATATATGCCTGTTTCTCATTTCATTCATTTAGAATTGCTTAAGAAGTAGAAAATGTTGTGAGAAGTGCTGGTTTTATCTGAGGTAGAGGCAATTTTCTTCACAGTAGCTAGTATGAGGCTGTTTGGGATCTGTGCTGGAAACAGTGTTGATAACACAAGGAAGTTTTTGTTATTGCTGAGTGGTGCTTACAGAGTCAGGGCCTTTTCTGCCCCACACCTCATCCCACCAGCCAGGGGGAACAGGGGAGCAGGAAGCTGGGAGGGGACACAGCTGGGACAGCTGATCCCAACTAACCCAAGGGATATCCCAGACCATGTGGCCTCAGACTCAGCATATAAACCTGGGGGAAGAAGAAGGAAGTGGGGGATGTTTGGAGTGATGGTGTTTGTCTTCCCAAGTCAATGTGACGAGTGATGGGGCCCTGCCTTCCTGGGGGTGTCCGAACACCTTCCTGGCCATGGGAAGTGGTAAATTAATACCTTGTTTGGCTTTGCTGTAGTGTGGGGATTTTGCTTTTCCTGTTAAACTGTCTTTGTCTCAACCCATGGGTTTTCTCATATTTACCCTTCCAATTCTCTCCCTCATCACACTGGGGGGAAATGAGCAAGCAGCTGTGGGGGGATGAGTTGCCAGCTGGGGTTAAAGCATGGCAGTCCTACTGAAAAGTAGGGGGCTATTAAAAAAAGTGTATTTTTTTGGATAAAAGAGACATTTCTGTATACTGGATAGAAGGAACTTTAGAAGGTACTTTAGATGGATAGAGTAATGGGCTCTGAAGGGCAAAACAAATCAAAAGAATGTTCCTTTTCAGTAGCACCGAGAGACTTGAAAGAGAATGTCAGGCTGCAGACGCAGTTTGTGTGTTTGGATACACCATTTTCAATAACAGTGAAAGCTGAGTGGGAGAGACAGAATTAGAAATTCCTCATACTTTGCTTTTATTTACAAATGCACTTCCCCAAGGACTGCTTTCTGAGGCAATCTGTAATATGTTTTCATCCTGCTTTAATCCTTACCCTTGTTTTCAGCGATCCAGGAGAGTCATCAGGGTGACTTTTAAAGTCTAGGACTTGTTTTTGAAGAAATAGGGCTTGTTCCAGATTTGTAAATATGTAACTTAATGGTATCTTTTACAAGTGTGAAGAGAATGAAGCAAGGACTGCAGAATAGATCTTCCAGATCCTGTGGGACTGCAGGAGGTTGAGAATTTTTTTTCCCTGTATTTCACCCAGTTCTTATACTCCTTTTTTTTCAAGTCCCCATGGTGGTTATTGATAAGGACAGCCTAGAAGATGTGTGTGGGGAAACTGTTGCTATTCTTGAAATTTATGGCTTATAAAAATGGGCTAAACTTTGGCAATGCATTTTTTTTCAGATGAGGCGAGTGCTAGACATAGACATATTAGACACGTTAGATCAGTCTTTTAAAGGGACTATAAATCAATCAGTTATATTTTATAGCAGTTTCTGTTTCCCCCATCTTTATCTTCACTTTTTAATGGAACTAATTTTGTTAAAAGGAGATACTGGGAAATTACCTCAATTATGTTGCATGAGACATTCAAGAATGGGGGTGCTAAAGCAAAAATTCTTGTATGTAGATCTGATAAATCAATAGAGGAAGTTTTAATGTCTGTGGTAAAGATCAGACTTCTTTTATGAAATGTAGAGAGTGAATAATAATTTTAGTGTTGTCTCAGGCTGTTTTCTTGTTAACAGTCTTCTAAAGAAAATGGCATTTCCCATCTGCTCATGAAATAGTCACCAGGTCTACCTCAGGAATGACAGCTGGCTCACTGTGCTCTCACAAATGTGTGTCCTAGATACAAACTGGCTCAGGACTCTCCAGTGTTTTTTTCTTGTACACTTTTTGGAAGGTTTTTCATCCTGTACTTGCTCTGTTCCTTATACTCTTTCATGAAACATCTGGAGCTGTAAAGACAGAAAGAATATTGACCTGAATCACTACTGCAGTTCATTGGCACCCCTTGAGATTTTTGGGCACTTTCTGTGTGTGCCAGCAGGACATAAGCATTATTTCAAGGACAGGGTGTCTTTGGCAAGGGCTGATATCAACATCCCTGTAGCCCTTGGCCCCTGCAGAGCAAACTTAGCAGAGAGCATGCAGTCAATGCCACCATATCAGATATCCTCAGGAACAGAATGGAGGACCTCCAGGGCTGAATGCAAGAGGTTTGACAGCATGTGCTATATCTCAAATAATTCCAAGATGCTCATACTGGCTCCCGGCTCTCTGTGTGAAACTGTGTGTTGGTGATGATAAAGGAGAGCAGGTTGGAGGAGGGTAATATATTTGCTTTTTGTGCATGATTTTCCTTCACTCCTCCAATCCTGCCCTTCATAAGCCATGAATTCACAGACATTTGGCATGAGCCTCTTGACGTCTGGCAAGGGGGTAGCACAGGAAAAGGAAAGATGAACATAACAAAGCTTGGTATTTCATAAGCAGTTTACAGAACATTAAGGGGAATATTTTGTTCCAGTAGATTTTAGAATTCCTTGCAAATAAAGCTGGAACACAAAAGAGTACATTTTAGGTTTTGGAGGCTTAGACCCCTTAACTCTTTTCTACTGATTTATTTGAGTGAATTTCAGATTTTAAATTGCACCTCTTATAATGATTGACTGCACTTTCCATATACCCAGTATTTATGGTGCAGCTGTTGGCAATGTTAATGTGAAAAGCACATCTCCTGAACATTGTCAAGCTCTTATTGTCACCTTTAGTTCCCTGGGAGATGGGGACAGAATTTTATTTCAGATTAAAAGGAAGAAAACTGTTACCTTTCACGGAAAACATATATTTATGTTTCTAGATGTCTCTAAAGTGACTCAGACAAGGAGACACATATTTGAGTTATTGTTGCTAGATTTCATTATACTTGGTGCCTGGGTGGCTATACTATATTTTATGCTGTAAGGTTTAGAGTTGTTTTTGAAGGGAAGGGAAGCATTTTTTTGATCTTGATGAGGATGATAAAATGTAAATTCTAAGGGCAAAATTCAGAAGTGATGCCATTGAGAAAGAAGGTTCGATTTTTCATGCATGACAGTCATTTAAATTCAGGCCTCATCTTATCTTTTCTTTCTTTTCCACCTATTTCTACCTGTTTTTCAATGAGTAAATAAGTCAAAATTGGTGAAAAGTAGATGCTGGTAGCCTATAGGAGATATGAATTAAAATATGATGAGAACAAAGCTAGATTCAAACCTAGGCACATAGGCATCTGACTTCCTAATATGTTTTATATGTCTTATCAGTAAGTCTTCCTAAGATAAATGTCTAAATTGCTTGTGTGGTCAGAAGACAAAACAGATGCTTCTGAAGGACTCTGGTCTGGTGGAAGGTGTCCCTGCCCACGGCGAGGGATCTTCAAGATTCCTGCCAACCCAAACCATGCTATGCTTCTCTGAGTCTAGAGGGAGAATCTGCCAGTCTCAGGTTAGGTATCAAATCACATAGATGACTTCTCTCCCTAGAAAGCCTTTATGTATCTCCTCAGTGATATTATGAAACTTATTTTTGACTGTCTGACTCATTAGGCCTCTGAAATTGTAGAAGCAAGTTTGATGCAAGAAAGAGGAACTTGATCCTACCCTAATTGAGTCTCCCAGGGAGCTGTAGTGAGTACAAGGAGAACATGTAACTGCAAGACAAGGGTTCCCAAGGAACTGTTTCTCCTGTCTTAGGCTGTGACACTGCAAATAGGGTCACCAGCCCAACAGAAATTCAGCTGCTAATTTAGGTTCCCAGCTGAAAGCAGGGTCAAAAGCCTAATTATGAAAGCTAATTAGATATTGAATATATGCAAAATAGAGCTCCTCCTTCATTTCCATCCAACATAACATTATATACAGATTTAATGGTACAGTAATACTATGTAGGAATGCAGCACTTCTAACTAATAAATGATAGTATAAAGACTTTGCATTTAAAATTGACAACTTTTGATGTAAAAACATGACCCTATTTCCTTGTAATTATTTGATATCACTGTAAGTAACAATAACAAATATTATTAAGAACTTTAACTTGTACCTTGTAACTGGTGCTTATACATTGATTTATAATAAAATCCCTCTTTTGCTGCAGGGTAGCAAAGGCACAGAAATACAGCATGTTATATGATAAGATTTGTATGGCTATGGGCTCTATAATAGTACAAACACAAACCAGCATGTATATATGCACCACGCACCTCTTAACAGCTTCTAGCTTGAAAGGGCAAGAAGCTCATCATCAAATAAAGTTTACCTGTTAGTAAATTTGATAATTATCTTTTAATTAACTGAAATTAGTTAGCAATGATAGTAACATGGAAAGGTAGGAGTAACCTGTGGTTGGATAAATGTGTGTGATAAAGGTCCTCAGGTAGGATAGTTTGTGCACTGTGGAAAAAAAAAAAAAGCTTACAAACATATTTCAATCATTATGAAACACTGGTACTGTTGCTCCACAGTGGGTTCCTGGAATTAATTTTGGAATTCCAGAATTGATGCCCAGAGAAGCTTCATTTGTGCCAAGCTCTTGAAGGTTAGCACAGACTTCATTTGGTATGAGCCTGTAGGCCATCAAGTAATCTTGGTCCTACTGTTGAGGCATATTTGGCTTTCTGGGTAGCTGGAGTTCTTCCATTGTTTTTTACCCTGCTGACCAGTCTTTTTAAGCAGTGCTGGCCCACTTGTGCACGGGTGTGTTTTTAGTATTATTATGAAAAAACTGGAAATGTGCTATTTAAAATTCCTGTGGGTGTGGTTGCTACCAACTTCTCATTCAGCAGCAACACGTATTTTTTTCTTGGTGGAAAAGCTTTTGTCTGTCAACTGAAGAGTTACAGTATGTCTTTGTGTCACAGTACAGTGTCTTGTGGTGATACATAACTCTGAATTAACTGTATAATTACCTGAGGAACAGTGTGTATTAGATTCTCAAAGAACCCTTTTTAGTGGATCTACATGGTTACTGACTCCCGAGCCTGCTTTCTCAGAGCTCACACAGCTATTGTAGCACTGCTATGGAATGCATCCCCTATTTGGATTTAGGCTATCCTTTGTATGGAAAGACATGCCTGAAACTAAAAAAAAATTATTTATTAAAATTCTGTTCTTATAGAAACAAACAAAAAATAATTTTGTGGCTCAAGAAAACTCTTGGAAGAAACAGGCCTGTCCTAGTAAAATTGAGATGTACACGGTGGGAGCTAAACTAGTTATGTAAGCTCCCTCATAATCAAGAGACAGGATGATTCATTCTGTGATAAATTTCAAAGGTAGATGTGCCCTTACTTTAAATTAAAATTAATTCTCACTTGCTGTAACTAGAATTCCTCAAAAATTACAGAATACAGACTGTGAAGGAAAAAACAGTGGAACAATATCAATGTGGTCTTTGAAAACTTACATTTTAGAAGACCTGTGAGCACATTTTGAATTGACTAGACTGAACATCATCATGAAGAAGCTATCTAGACTTTTGAAAGCCTTTCTTATTTCCCCTGGTGGATTTAAAATCACTTCTATCCAAAACCAGATATTTAATTTAGATAAACTTCAAACTGGTACAAGTTAATTGAACTTTGTATGGAAAAGCGAAGAAATTCATTTGAAATTTCTAGAAATAAAAAAGAAGTAAGAAAATACACTATAGATTTTGCCCTTATAACAAATTTTCACTATGGCAAATCTGGCAAGATCTTCCTTTATAATTAGAATTTTTTTATTATTATTTTCCTCTCTTCTGTTATTGAAGGTCTCAGTTTTCTACCAAAACACCCACAAAGTGTACGTGCCCTGGGTTTTCATTTATTGCATTATTTCAGTTTACCTCAAGTTTCAGTTTAGATGAGAAATCATGAAAATAGCACACGCCAGTTATTTTCCGTAGCAGATGGCTCTCAGAGGAGCTTCTATACTGCTCAGCTGCATTTATAGGGTAGAAAAAAATATTAAAATGTCACACAATAAGCCAAAAGCTAAGTTTCATCCAGGGTCAGAAATTATTTATGAACTTAACATTTAGCACTAAAATGTGTCCTTCAGCAGCCATTGTCCAATGTGGAATTTTATTTCCTTGGGCTAGATGGCGCTGGAGTATGTAAAATATCCATTCCTGTCTCCCAGCAGAGAGCTTCTGTCTGCTTGGAAAAGGAACAAGCCTTTCCTACATGCAGATATTCAGTTCTTTCTTTCTGTATCAACAAACAAAATGATAACTCTTCTTGTTTTATTTTGAAGGTTATTATAAGTTCCCATTTCACTTGGTATAAATTCTCTTTTAGTGAAATGTGGCAAAGCTGCATTTTATACAAGGAGTATTATATACATACCACAAGCTGAAAATGTACATGAAACCCACAAATATTTTCTGTGAACATTTGACATTTTAGTTTTTTTACCCTGGAGGAGGAGAAAGCAGCATAAAGGAAGAAGTTGTGGTATTCCCTGGGATAGTCTGTGTTTCTAGCACTGGATATGAGGACTTCGAATCTAGAGATTTGGAAGTATTGAGAACTACCAGGGCTAGTGTCAAATACCACCCATGTTCTGATGGTACTCTGTTATGTCCTATCCTACTGAGACAGGACCTTCTATCTGCTGTGCAAATCCTCTGTACCTCCTTCTCTTCCTTCTCCTTTATACCTCTGAGTGTGGAATTCAAGCCATGGCATAGTCTTTCCACTCAGCTCTAGGAAGAATTGACTGTTTAAGAGCTGAGTCCCCATCTGCATTGTCTGCTCATGTGGTGAAAGAGGAGATGAGATCTTCATGTCACCTTGTGGTGAAACTGGAACAGTCCAGTGACATTCTCCAGGAATAGTTCCCCTAATAAGATCAAGTTGGGTCTCTATTAGTTTAGAGGAAGAAGGACATACGGAGGAGAAAGAGTGGTTATCACAACCCATCACCCCAGAAAACCCCATGACCCCAGGCTGAGATGTGTAGCTCCCTGCTGCCATAGTAACTTTCTGTGCTGTTGATGCCATGAAAGATTCAGCTACTGGTCAGGTTTTGGAGTGAAGGTAAAATGCAGGAGTTAAGGGAGGTGGTCCCATGGCCTCAAGTGGCCACAGAGCGTTTTTTGTAAATTACCTTCCAAGCCTTCAACACGAGGTGCTGTTCAAATGCAACTAACCAGAGATAAGGGAAGAACCTGAACTGCTTGTGCTGAAGTCCTTCATTAGAGGATACCTGTGTAGAAGCAATAAATACAGACTTGCTTGAACGGCATCTTTAAATTTTTCTGTTAATTGTGTTTTTCTGAACACTGAATGTACTCTGCTTTGGGAATAGAAATGAGTTTCACTCAGACAGTATATGATACTTTGAAAGCTTGCTGGAGTTACTAATAATTGCTTATGAATTTTTACATACATGGTCTAAGGTATTGATCCTTAGAAAAGAGTTAAAGTTCAGAAGAAAAAGGGTAGTGAACTAAGTTGTAACTTATTACACAACACTGCTTACATGTCACTTTATTATGTTTTGATGACATTGGTGTTATTGTTTTGTAGCACAGAAAAACCTCGGGGGGAATAGCTGGAAGGTGAGATGCAGGCAGGGGTTGCTCTGGCACCCTTGGCCGTCTCAGACCTGGCATCCCTTATTTCTCCGGTGGCAGTGCCAGGATAGCCACTCCTAACCCTTTCATTTCTGGCTCATACCTGCATCTGCACTGAGCTTTCTGCAATGCTGTTGTGGGGAACTGATACAGGCTGCTAAAAACCATGACTTGGATTGCTTTCCCAGGGGGTTGGATTTAGCTGCCAGAGACAGGTTTGGCACACACAGTGGTGCTGCTGAATGTAGAAGCACAGCTACTACCTGTCTAAGTAGGTTCTGAAAAAAAGACAGCTATAGATCTCTTAAACCTATTGGAAGTATACTACTACAGATGAAAGAATAAATACATCTGCCATTTTTGTTAAATTCTGCTCCTATCAAATTATCTAAATCCTAACCCTCTTGCGAATTCAACTTGATCAGTGTTTATTGCTGCTCTAAACAGATATTGTCCTCCCTCTTCCACCTGGCCACATGCAGTTCTGTTAGGGGCTCATTCTACCATTGGATGGGCATTGGGGCTTAAACTGCCTGTGGAGTGAAGCTACCAGAAATTGGGAGCAACTGAATTGATGTTAGTAGCACTGAACTTAGATATCCTGTCATGCTGCTTGATGTAGTACTGCAGCAGATTTAGAAATTCTGGGCTTGTTTGTTTCTACTTGTTTGCTTCCTTTAAATTTTCTTAATGAGGTTTTTAAGTGTCCTGGAACAAAAATATTTTTTAAGGCAGTATTAAATTGCTTTGACTTTTTAGCATAAAATAGAAATTTAAATTTGTTTTGCTGCTGGAAAAAGACAATATTGCTTACATCTCAGATCTTGCATTCTTTGCTCACATTACCCTTCTCCTGGACCATATATGTTCTTGTACAAGGAGTCTAGGACCTCAGTAAATATATGATACAAAAATTATTGGTTTGAAGTCTTCCACACTGAAACTTTCTAGATAATGTCTGGATACTTTTGATTTCAGTTGGAATTGAGGACACTTAGCTACGTTGAGTTACTGCAAGTTCTGCAGGGAAAAACAAGCATTTCAAAAGATGTTATTAAAATCAAAGATGAAGCTGGTGAGACTGAAATAACCAACCCAATCTATTTCTCATGGCTAACAGAATTGCCGTGATTCTCTAGCTGTTGTTATAGATGCTCTTAAAAAAGATATTAAAAGCAGCTGTCACCTATTTTTTTTTTAACATCAAAATATATGAATTTCAAATAGCAGTTGCTATGAAAGCTAGGTCAATATTCTAGTCTGGAATGAAGACATAAATTCTTGTATTGTTTAAAGCAAAGGATAATAAAGATAATTTAAATGTTTGTTTAAACTAAAAAAAAAAAGTCTTTTATTTGGCTGCTAATAAGTAATGTCAGGTAGGTAGAGGCTGGCAGGAGGATTCCTGATGTGTTGCATCCAATCTATATAAAATATCACCAACAAGGCATTTCTTTGTGATGAATTGCAGACATTGTTGAAGACACACGTCTCCTTTCCTAGTACACTGGCAAACCCTACTTTGAGAAAAATCTTGTTAGTCCAAAGTTTAGTACAGCAGTACATCAGTGTTCATCAGCCTTCCCAAGCATGGGCACCTGCTCAGTTGCCCTTTTAGTCTGGGATGTTCAGTCAGGCTTTGGCTTTTCTCTTCCAAGGGATCTGTTTATCAGGTTCTCTGAGTGTGTTTGGGCTTTGTTGCCCCTACCCTCAAGACTGCTTCAGATCCTGTCCTGATCACCAAGATTCTACACTCCATTCCAGTTGTGCATTACAAGACCTGACTAATATCTGTTGCATATATTTTGAATTGTTTTTTTTCTTGGTCTTCCCTTAGATTGTTGCAGGTGGTACATCCTTATCATTTCAGCAAATCCCTCCACTTGTAGGAAACCTAATTTTTTATGTGTTCTGCTGTCTGTATATTTCTCAGATCAGAAATGAAATTATCTGAACATGGGGACAGCAGTGTCTGGCAAGCAAAATAATTGTGGTAAATTTTGGAGGCAGATTAATTAGTACAAAAATCTAAAATTCATATGATCTACCAAATGTCTCAAAATCTGGCTCTGGAAGTGATATCCTCTCCAGACACTGTTAGAAATACCTTTTCTCACATCGAAGGCAAACTGTCTTTAGCACCTTACAGCTACAGGAAGGAGTGCATTGCCTGCAGACTTGGGCAGGGGAATCTACTAAGTCCTCATCCATTTTTAGATCTTCTAAGTCTCTGTTGTGACAAAACTTTCAGAACAAGGATAAAAATTAAATGGTGTAACGAGGAATTTTTCTATTGACATGGGAGACTGCCTCAAGTGATGCAATAAGAACACAGAGAGGGTTCTACGAGGTGACCTCTTGAAGTCATTTCCAACATAAATTATCTATGACTTTATAATTTTTTCAGTATCAGTGGGCTGGAAGATCGCTTGTTTCTCTGTAAACTTGTCTTAAAAAAAGATATTTGACCTCTGTGAGTTGTCTGGATCCATTTATACATTGTCATTTGTATTTCAGAACCAAGTTACATTCTTTGCAGTAGCACTATCAATTATTTGTGCTAAAAGATAATACCAGCTCCAGAGCACTTCAGTATAACAAACAGCTCAGGAGTGATGGGGAGAATAACCATACAAAACTATGTATAATTTGCCCAAATTCACAGAAAAGATCTATGGCCAAGCTGGAAACATATTTTTTTTCTAATGCGTGGATACTGTTCTTTAATCTGTGTTCACTCCTGACTATTTTGCCTCCAAATAAATTTAGCCCTAAGAATATTTTTGAAGCCAAATGACTAATTTCACAGCCAACATCCCATGCCAAACAGTAGACTGTAAGCTATCTGATACTGCTGCAGACCCAGGCACATTTTAAGAGGAAAGTTTTTGTTTGGCAAAGAAATGAATTGCAATTGCACTGAAGGGAAGCTTACACACCTCTTCTTTCACTCATGTGTGATACAACTGCTGAAGGCAATTTGGCAAGATTTTTAGATTCTTGCACATTGTTAGGTTAAGAAAAGAGCAACCAGTCCACTTTAACCTATTTTCTCTCATAGTCTATATATAGACAAATGGAAGTCCAGCACCTGGCCCAAAGCAGCAGTGAAGGCAGGAGACCGACTGGCTGGTGGTTCAGCGCTGGTCCGTAATGGTCCCACCTGGCATTCCCTGTTTGTATCTGGTGTCAGATGTCCTTGTGAAAATGTTTCTCCATGTCCTCTATTACCTGGAGGGGGTGTGTGTGTGTGTGTAGTCAGATGTTGTCACATGTTGATATCATGGTGTACCTTTCCAGCAGTTTCGGATATCGTTCGCCTCTCACTTGCTGATCCACGCCCTCATCGAGCTCATTACTCTTAGGACTTTTTTGCACTGCCCTGCTGTCTGCAACTCATTATATTCAGGCACTCAGCTCTCCATCGAGGCAAGGTTGTAGTGCTCCCACGACACATTCCTTTGCAACAGTGAAGGCAAACTGTGTCCAAGGGTCCATTAGCAAGAGCATATCTCAAAGATCAAGGGGTGTGATTATGCTATTTCACACTTGTTAGGCCATACCTGAACTATCATGTCTAGTTGGAGTTTCTCCAGCTGAAGAGAGACACTAACATTAAAGCAGGTCTACTAAAGGGCCAGCAAGAGGATTAGAGTGTTGATGAACTTGACGTATGAAAAAAGGCTGAAGGAATAGGGTTCAGCCCAGAGAAGGGGAGGCTCCAAGAGTATCTAATCATGATCTCCCAATACCAGAAATATAGTTATGTGGAAGATGGAGGCATTCACTTCACAAGGTTGCATGCTGACAGGGCAAGAAGCATCAGGCACAAGTTAAGGGAAATTCTGGAAGGACATAAGAAGCAAATTCTTCATCTTGGGAAAAATTTAATGTTGGGGTAATTTGCCCAGAGAACTGGTGGAAATGTTCAAGACTTGGCTTGATAAATGAGGCTAAAGCCTCTTTCAAGGGAAAGTGGTACCTGATCATCCTCAAATGTTCCTTCCCACTCAAAACACTTCTACTATGCGTCCCTGCCCATGGCAGGGGGGTTGGAACTAGATAATCTTTAAGGTCCCTTCCCACCTGAGCTATTTATGATACTTTTACGGTCTGCATATTCAACTCAATAAAATTAAAAATTGGTGTTGTAGTGAGGAATACATTTCAGGATATCACAGATTTATTGTGCCATTAGCATGATGACACTAGTAACTGACAAAAACTTGTTTTGATTCTGTGACTTCTATTAATTATCCACTAACCTTGTAAAATTTCCCATCAGCCCTTTCACTCATTTAAACTTCTTACATGAACTGGTTGAATTTTACAGGTTTTTTTTAACCTGGTACCTGACTATCCAATTAGAAAGATAAATAGATAGTGAAAAAATCAATTAAAGCAGAAAAGCTATAATATGTTAAACTAGAATTGGTTCTGACCTGAAAGAATTGGGTCATTATCTAAATATTCCCAAGTCTTGGAATTGCTTTCATCCTGTGGTTGAGCACTGGTTCCACTGTATTTCTTAAGAAAATTAATCTAAATTTTATTCTGAAGTAGGAGTTTTGAAGAGTTTGAAGATTTCTGTATTTACTACATCAAACAATTTAGAGGCAAAATGAATGACTTTATGCTTCTGTTCAAACTTGTGAAATTATGAGGTCATGAAAAGAGAGGGGTTCTCTTGTTAACTCAACTATTTCCATAATTAACATTCATTTGGTTACTTGAGGTTTAGCATGCTATTTCATTAAAATAATGCAATTGCAGATAGAGAAAAAAAAGTTTTGAAAGTATAATTGGTTTTCATTGTCAATATAACTTAAAATCCCATTAGCCACAAAATTTCAGCATTGTTTTCCTAATGACTTGCATAATTGGATCATCAGATTTCTCTCCTTAAAAAAAAAAAGTCTCACTTGGTGGCTTTAAAGGTTATTATTTGCATGAATTTTCCCCCCTCAGTGTTACATTTCCACTTTTTTTTTCCACCACCACTGAAAGGTCAGAGACCCAGCGAGTTAAATGAAATCATGTCAAGAGCAACTAGAGCTCTTACTTCCCCCTCCCTCTTTTTATTTTTAGATTCTGACAGCTACTGGCAAATGCATGCATGCTACCAGTTTGATTTGATGTACTTGTCCACCTCAACCCATTAAGGCGATTTAGAACATTCTTCTGGGTCTTCCGTGGTGCTGTTCTCTCTATTACATGTGCCTGTGGCAAGTTTTGTCACTTAATTTCAGGAATTCCAGTGTACTATTTCTTAACTTAAATGGAAACTTTTTTTGAGACATTGTAGAACTAAGAAGTGTTACAAAGAGGTGTAGATAGTCCCATTAATAAATATTTTCCAGAAGTACTGCATTCATATAAGTAAACTATATCTGCCATACATATTATTAGAAAAATTCCCTTCTCATGTTCCATGTGTCTCTGTTATCACAGGATTCAAACCCATTAAATAAAAGTGATAGAAGAATCACATTTCTGGAAGAGTTCTTGAGAAGTTATCCAGTACATCTCCTTACCACAAGGCAGGTTCAGCTCTTCCTAAACCATGCCTGACAGATGTTCAGCTTACTGATTCTTAAAAATCTCCAGTGTTTAAAAGTCTGTATTTTCTTTAGGCAATTTATTCAAGTGCTTAAGAATATTTGATGTTCTTTCCTCTAATATCTAATTTATACCTTCATTGCTGCATTTTAGGCTAACTGATTTGTTGCTTTCCTGTTTGGATTTGCTCCAGTTCTTTTTGTAGCAATCTTTTAAAATACTTAAAGACCAACAAAATGCTCTTCAGATGCTTCTCATCTACAAAAACCGACTCATTTTGGTTGTCCTCAAAGGTTGTGTTTTATAACCTTTTGATTATTCTTATCTCTTTAATTGGTCAACATCTTTCCTGAAGATGTCCTAAATCTAGACAAAGCACTTGAGATGAGTGAAATAAACAGAAAGTTTTTTTACTTTGTCTTCTATATGATTCTCTTCCAGGATGAAGCCTCCATTTTTCTTTGAAATAGCCTAGCATTGCTGACTCATGCTCAATTTATGATCCACTATAGCCCATGCATCCATTTTCAGAAGAACTGTTATTACTCATCCTATAATTGTGCAGATGGTTACTCTTACCTAAGTGGAGAACTTTTGATTTTTTTGCCCTTATTAAATTGCATCCCAGTCACTTCACATAATTTGTCCAATTTATAATAATCAGTCTGAATTCTAACCTTGTCATCGCCTCTCCCAGCTTTGAATCATCTGGAAATTGAGGAACTATATTCTCTACTCCATTGTGCAGTTTTTATTATTGGAAGTGTTCCATAACCCAAACTTCAAATCAGTCCCCAGCAGACCTCACCATTACATCCTTCCAGCTGAAAAGATTCTCTTTATGGATAGTATCTTAATCAGTTGTGTCCCTACCTTATAACAATTTCAGTAAGACCCTGGATTGCATAGAAAAATGTTATAAAAGACACTGTCAAAAACTTTTTTAAAGTAAAAATATTTTTCTTTTCAATACACAGGCCTATCACCGTGTCATAGGAAAAAACTAGGTTTTTTGATGTGATTTGTTCCTGATAAATCAACATTGGCTGATTCATATCCCCTTGTTCCCATCCAGACGTTTGAATACTCGAACCAGTATTTTTTTTTTCTTGGTAACTGAAATTAGATTGACTGATCTACACTTCTTTTCAGTTTTTTAAAGGTAATAACTATGATTGCCTTTTCCTGTTTTCTGAAACTTTACCTGTTCTCACTGCATTCTCAAAATAATTGCCAAGGGCTCTGAGATCACTTCAGCCAGTTGTCTACATACTCTCAGATGAATTTCATCAGGACCAGCCCATTTAAAAACATCCAGCTTTTCAAAGTAGAATTAAACCTCTGCTTTACCTTTGCCATCCTGAGTTCTTACCCTTTTGTCGTTGATGCTAATTGTGTTAGACATCTAATCACAGCCACCGGATCAAGTGAAGACTGAAAAAAACCCATACATTTTCCTCTTTGGCCATCTGTGCACCATTGAGCCCTCTTGTAGTTAGGAACCTGTGAAATGTTTTGATAATCTCTGCTTTGTATACTGACAGAATAAGAAAAGAGAAAGATAGCACTGTTCTTATTTAAACTCGTTTTTGATGTCAGAAGGAAGTTAAGAATCTAATGTGGGCCACTCACATATGTGAGATTCATCACATCATTTTGATCAATAAAAATGCTGATATCTAATTTAAGCATGCTATTAAGTGTCCCTCTGTAGTCAATGGAAGATAGAAAGTGACTTCAAGGATCAGCTTTTTTTTTCTCTTGCCACATACTTTTTTTAGATGAAACCCAACCTGTCAAGAACACGTGATGATGATAGAAATGCAAGCAGACAGGGACTACAGCTTGGTGAGGACTTGGTGCATTTGAAAGTCTTTATTCCATTTGATGACAGGCACATCACCATAAGCAAATGGTCAGCTTTGGTTTCAGTTACATCATAAGCTTTAAGACTGCATTGCCTTATCCTCATCTTTTACAAAAATTAATTAAAAGTTACATTCTGATTTTCAAGATATTTATTTTGTGCACAGCATAGTGTTTGACATAGCGCTGGGTTTTACTTTTTTTTTTCTTTCGAATCTGAATGCAGAAATTACTCATGAATATATGTATATATAGTGGTCAAAATAATTTGGTTCTGTGCAAGAAAGGAAGTTACCAACAGCCCACTTCTTATTCTGTCTTCCAAAATAACTTCCAAGTTTAGGAAAAGATTGTATTTTAGTCAGTTTTAAAATGGTTTCGAAAAGTTGTTTTTTGAAATAGTTCAGCTTATAGCCTGGTATCAATTTAAGACAGCTTGTTGTTTTATTATCATGTAACCAGTGTGGTGACCTAGCTGAAGTCCAAGTCTGTTTTAAAGAGCTAAATCTTTTTTCTTATACTACCCATGTAGTCAAACAGACCAAACTTACTGCTTCAGTTTCCCCACTTTTATTCAATCTCCATCCCTTTAAAGACCATGTCTTCCCCTACGTGTCCCTAGAGGCAAGCTGCACACAAAACTGTGAATCACTGCCATATAGTTACTTCATGGTGGACGCCAAAAAACCCAATGATATTGTATGTTGGTCAGAGCATACAGTAATTCTTCAATCATCTTCAAATGTCTAGTATTGCTTGAGTTTCCTTCCGATCTGTTTCGTGACGTGACATCATGAACTTTTTTTTGTATTTTTAGAATCTACATCTTCCTTTTCTTTCTTTTCCTGCACCTGACTAGAATTTGATGTGTGCACTGTGCATTATACAAGTCTCTGCTCATGTTGGCTACAACACAATGTGTGTGTGTCTGTGTGTGCATGTATACATCGGGGCACACAGGGGATAGATTCCTGAAAAAATAAAAACAAAGGAGGTTTTTCTTTCATGCCAGTTTGAATGATTACCCTTCACTTGATAAAGTCTGGCACATACCTTGGTGTTTCATATGAACTGTCACAATAACCTGACTATAATGCAGATTCCTGCCCCAGCTTCCAGAGGTTTGTGATATGTCTCCTTATTCCATTAGCACTTTGTCATCTGCTCCCCCTGGTGCCCCTGTCATGTGGAGAAAGCTTTAGGGTGAGGTTCTTGATAGTATTGAAAAGTCTCTTTGTATTGTACTCACTCTATCTCTCCCCACTCTCAATTTACACAATACCTATTTGTATGTTTCTGCTTATGTCTCACACAACTTGTACAGTCTCATTGTGGAGGCTTATAAATTTAAATATTTGGGGTTTATTTTGAACATGATATAGTGTAATGACAAGGCTATCATCTGTTCTCTTTGGTGTAGTTCCTTATCAGTGTTTGGGGGGGGGCACTATGTCATGACAGTAAGAGTTGGCTGGACTAGTTTCTGGAACATCTATAAAGGAGGGATCTTAGCCACAGATTTCTTTCTGGTCGGGTGAGCTCATTTCTGTGGTGTTTTTTTTTTTGTCATTTGGGGTTTGGGGTTTGTTTTGTTTTGTTTTGTTTTGTTTTTTTGTGTGTGTGTGTGTGTGTGTTTATTTTGTTGTTGTTGTTTTTCTTAATGTAATTCCTAATAAATTCCACTCAATAAATTCATGTCTCAACAAAGAAGGCAGTAAAACAAGAGTGACTAAACAGATAAATAAATAAAAAAATAAAGCAGAAAGGAACAGCACAGAATTTCCATCCTTTGGTTCACATATTTTTAAAGATATTAAAAATATTCAAGATAGCAAATGTAAATATCTTTGTTAAGTAGCCATATGTAATCAGTTTATGCTAATTGTATATATTAATGATGACATTATATAATATAATTTACATTACTGATGTTAAATGGCCATAAGTATATAGTTGTTACTCTATAAGCTGCTGCATATAAAGGTGATGTAATATTTTCATATTTATAATGTGGATAAAGTAAATTAGAAAGGTTTTGACAAAGCACAGGAATAGAGGCCAGAAAAACATCACTTGAAATTTCTTTTCTCTATAGCTTAGTGCAAATAACTTAGCTGCTCTACAGCATTTTTTCTGATCTCTGAAGCAGGAACAGTAGCTGAGTGTTAGTCTTTGGTGAATTACTTAAACAAGACTACAGTTCAATAACTGAAATATAGGATATATTTAGTGATTTTTTTCTGTTTGATTTCTCCTTTCATTTTTCACATAATTCATTTCAGTTTGCTAAGTAACTGCTTCGTTGTCAGCCCTCAAGTGGATGTTGAATTATATTTATTTTTCTGATGATATTTGAACTGGAATCCTTATAAACACAGGAAAAAAATTCTGTCTTTATATTGTATTTTGACATAGTTGTGAATTTGCATAAGGCATTGTGTTAGGGCAAGGGATCCAATATCTTTATTTTTGGAGGTTTTAAGAACAAGTTGGAAGAATCACCTTGTGGGACAGATTTAAGTTTAGTTTTGATGCAACTATGGGAACATAGCTACAAAATTAAATGCTCTGCATTCTACCCCATGTTCTGTTACTACAAGGCCTGTTTCAATATGTGGTCAAGAGGACGCTCCATTTACATAACTGGAATAAATTCACTGATCCCTCTGATAGCAGTCAAGGCTACCTTTAAACACAAAGTGCTTTTTGGCTCAGTTCTACGGCGCTACAAAGTTTCCTTGCAGAATAACTGAATATTTTGCTTCATTAGGCAAAGCATGGATATATAGCAAAGCTCTATAACACACTGCATGTTTTGCACCAGTGTGCACCTGCTTTAATTCATTGGTTCTCAGCTATAATCCATCGCTTTGTCTAGATATGTGCTGTACAATAGAAGCCTTATAACTCATCCCTGCCTTGGTGTAGAAATTGTCCCTTGTTGGAAAAGGTGACGGGCAGTGTCAATGCTCAGAGACAGAGATGGTGGCAGACACCTATGGTCCATATTTCTAAGCCAGACTTGGTATCAGTGGAAGTTCAGCAGGGCTCAGTCATGTTGGGGTTCCCCCTAGTTTCTTTGAGAATCTCTGCCTCAGACTCTGCTGGCACAGGAACATGATGACAGCTGCCACTTTAGCTGTCTTTTGAGATTCAGCCCAGGAACGTTTTTAACTTAAAACCAGAAGTCTCTGCAGCTTGAGCTGAAAAGATAGTGTCTGCAGCCAAAAGAGAAATAGTTTTATATCCCTTCTGTAGACTGGGCAGCTGAGGCAGGTTCAAAGTATTGCCAAGAGTAGTTGTAGCCCCAATCTAAGTGGAACAGAAACATGGTGCTGTCAGGCAAACTGGCAGTGCTTATCTCAGTGCTTATCACCATGTTATTGTGGGAATTGGGAAGGTAAATGCACATTTGGTGGATCACACATTCCTAGTAAACCTTGAGTGAACATATATTAGGAGTAGATGGCAGAACATCTAGCTGCCAATTCAGTTCTATTAATCAACATACAAACACCCAAACCTTTCAGCAATTAGAAGACTTGCAGAAAGTAATGCTGCTAGTGGTGTCTATAAATCAAGAGAAAATAAACAATCATTAAAGTTCTTTCACAGTAACAGAATCTGATAGTGACTCAGAAGCAGTAAGTGAGAACAGACAGTCTAGCTCCAGCCCTAATGGAGAAGAATCTTTGCCAGCTAGTAATTTTCTGTTTCTTTCAGTAAATAAGAGCCAATATCTTTGTTTGCAGGCTGGATAACTAATGCAGATTGAATCACCTATGTTCTGAAATTTATACACAGTCAAATGGCAATTTCTTTGCTTACTGACATAGTCACTCCCACGTATGTTCTTGTAATCCTCATTGACATTAATGAGAAATATACTGCTATGTGGACGTGTAAGGTAGCTACAGAGTCAAAAACCTTTCTCATTTTTACATCCTCGTAAGGCAGAGGTGGAAAACTGTTTTTATTGCTAGAGCCATACACAGATTAAGACAAAAATGTGCATCTTTTTTTCTCTTCACATATAATCCTGCCTGAATGCAGGACAATGGTCATCATGAGCAATATAAATATTTCTGATTTCTCTGGGAGAAAGTGGAATGGCTCATTCATATCACACCATATTAATATATTATTCTGTACCAACATATTTTGTGTTTCAACAGGAAGGCTGATGCATACAAGACATGCACTACGTACTTTTTATCCAACTGAGTTTAACTGTTCCCAGTGAAGAGTTTTGAGTTATGTTTGGATCCCTCTCTAGAGTATTTTTACTTGTTTCCCACTAGTCTTGAAAATCTTAGCCTGAAAAATAACCCAAAGGAGGTCTGGAAGAAAATAAAAGCACCAATATTTGGGAAAGTTACAGAGGACAACAGTGATAATTATTAACCTGTTGAACAATAGTGAAATGGTTGACACAGTTCAAATTAATAAAGAGTTAGAAGAGGTTACTTTAATTATTGCCAATTACCATCAGTATGTGCTAATAAAATTTGTTAATCTAGCTTGCTACATTTTCATGAAATTACAAGTTTGATTGAGGAATCTGTTTAATATAGTTAGACATCTCCAGGGCACTTGACTTGGTACAGTGCAATATTTCAATGAATAGGAAGAATGGTGCAAAATCACTGGATTAAAAAGCATGAAAAAAAGTAATTCATGACCTTCAAAATGCAGTTGTGTATTGAGTCTTGCTGGGATGGAGTTAACTTTCCCCATGGCAGCCCTCACATTGCTGAGCTGTGCATTGGTAGCTAGAAAGGTGTTGGTAGCACACCAGTATTTTGGATACTGCTGACCAGTTCTGGCCCAGCACCAAGGCTGTCACTCCACCCTCCCCCATCGAAGGCCAATGGGCTGGGGGTGGGTGACAAGTTGGAGGGGACACAGCTGGGACAGGCAGACCCAAACCGACCAAAGGGATATTCCATAACATATGATGTCATGCTCAGCAATAAAAGCTAAGAGAAAGAATATGGGGAGCACTCATTATTAAGTCTTTTTTCTTCTGAAGCAACACTATGAGTACCAAAGCCCTGCTTCTCAGGAAGCAGCTGAACATCACCTGCTGATGGGAAGTAGAAAATAAATATTCTTATTAAAAAAAAAAGTCTCTCACACAGACACTTTGTTTTATTTAATTAAACTGCATTTATCTCAAACTATTACTTTCCTGATGAATATGGGGTGTGAGAGAATGCCTTAGTGGGCATGTGTCACCAGCAAAGCTCAACCCACCCCAAGCTGGAAATGGGAATTATTAGGAAGCAGACATCCTCTCAGGGAAGCCCCAGTAAGATCCATTCTTTGCTACGCATGCATTATTACAATTTGGAAAATACAGAATTGTACTGCTAAAGCTTGTGGTTGAAAAAAATCTAGGGGAATATATAAATAATGAAGAAAATGGGTTATGAAAATTTAGGCACTTTGATTGCTTGTAACTGTGTCACAGCGAAATTATTTCTCAATATTGTCCAATACATAGTCATAGACCAGGAAAAAAAATCGGTTATACATCCAGGATTGGAAATATATTCTTGGGAGCAGAGAGTGTGAAAAGGACTTAGAGGTCATGGGAGTTAATCTGATGAAAATGAGCTGCTAAAGATAACACTGTGGCAAAAAGGTTAATGAGACCACTACATGAATCCACAAGAGGATATGAGAAGTTATAGAGAGATTAAATGACTGCATTGTTGGGTTTTTCACTGACCCCTCTGTATTAGGATCATTTCTGATATCCAGTGAAGAGTCCTAAAAAAGGGGAGAAAATTTAGAGAAGAGCCATGAGAATGATTAATGAACTGGAAAACACATTTTATTGAAGGAGTAAATTAGTTCCATGTATTTAGTTTATCAAAGAGAAGATTATGGAGTCAAAGTCTGTTTGGTGAACAAGAGGCAATAGTGCATTCTTCAAGCAAAATATAGCTTGAATCTTAGTTAGAGAAACTAAGACTGGAAACATGAACATGTCTTTGAAATATGAATTGTTTGCTTTTAATGCAGCTTATTAAGAGATTCTTCACCAGTGGTAAATTTGAAATCAGGATTAGATTTTGTTTCTCAAAGCTATCTTCCTGTTGAGATCAATCTTCTGCAGTCAGAAGGTATCTGTTGGCTCTGCAAAGCATGAAATATTTTTTTTGTATCTCACAGAGGTATAAATGTTACATCAAAGCTTTAGTCTATATTAGAACTGGAAATTTTATATGCAAACGTTTTGCTGAATTCCTTTGTTTTCTCTATCTCACCTCTATTAATGTTCCCTTTGCCTGATGATCTATAACAATTCATTTCAGTTTCTGTGGTATGAATGCTTATTAAAAAGGTACCTCATACATAGATAGATATATGAGGAAATTTATTTACAGAAATATCTTCATTTACTAATTGCTACTTTCCTAGGGAATCTTAGCTTTTTGCACCATTTCTAAGATGCTGAAATTTAAGGAGAGAAAAGTAAGGAGAAACAGAATAAGGAAGATAATTTGGAGAAGCACATTAGGAACAGCAAAATAAACAGTTGTAACAGACTAAAACCAACCAGCACAGAATCTTACATATGCCTCGTATGGTATTGTCTTGTGATGATAAGCACATTTATAGGTGTGCACTTTCACTTTGAAAAACATCTCAAAATGCCTATTTTAATTATTTGGTCTTTGTCATATTTCTCCCCTTACAACTTTCTTTGACTTCTCTTTTCCTTTTCGACTCTTCTCAATAATAAGAAAAATCTTTAAAAAAACAGAGACATAAATTCAATGGAAAACATTCATTTACATTCAAGTTAGTTGATCCCCAGTAGAATCAGGGCAAAGGAATTTTATTTTATGATAGTGGAAAAAAATAGAGTCCCAATTCGGAAATGATTGGAAAGAGTTGATTAATTTAATTTTGAAGCAATGACTACTAGGATTAATTTTGCTAATTGTTCAGAATAGTAATTGACTGGACTACACGGATAACCTTTTTCTCTTTCAGATCAACAGAAAAATTCCTAATAATATAAGTAGGATGTGACTATGACTATGTTAACCTGGTCTGCATTAAATTTATCTGAATACCTTTATGGGGGCCAAAAAAAGGTATTTTGAAACGAAAACACTGAAGTATTGAGTAGCTTCTAGGTAAGTTAACATCTTTTGAAGTTGGTAATTACTTATTTTATTGTAATGTTTCAAATTATATCACCATAGAAATTCAAAATGACCCTCATGCCTGGAGTGACCATGGCATGTAGATCCAGGGAGGCTTTGTTAGCTTTTCTCTTTTAATATAGTGAGTGTGCTCACAGTCATGTCCATCAATCTTTCATACCCTTAATCCAGAATAAATTGTATAGTGGACATGCTTTAAGTTGTGGTAGCTTTGCTTTTGAAAATGTGGAATTGGAATTTCTCAGAAACTAGAATTATAATTGTAGAATTGTCATAGAATGGCTTTGCTTGAAAGAGACCTTCAATATTATCTCACTCTAACTCCTCTGGCGTGGGCAGAGACACCTTCCACTAAACCAGGTTACTCAGACCCCCATCCAGCCTGGCCTTGAATGCTTCCAGAGATGGGACATCCACAATATCTGAGAGATACTTGTCAGATGTCCCAGATAAACCCAAAAAGATTAAAATTGGCCTCTCATGACCTATTTCCTGAAAAATCTTCATCTGAAAATGGTGAATACTACAAATTTCTAAATGGAGTTATTTACTGAAGTAATCTGTAAATATTTATTTGCTTTTCCACTAGTGATATTTTGCATAATGGAAGGTTACAGAGTGATTCCACAGACTACTATTAATTATGTGATAATGCACATGAAAGTTTCTCATCCAAAATCATTTCTTTTCCACTGAATTAAAAAATCCCATTGATATCTGTAGCTTATTATCAATCATGGCTGTATTCTGGGAACATAAATGTGGCATTCATTTACAACTTTCTGATACTTTGGTCCAAGAACATCATGAGCAGTACAGATGGTATTATTTGCTCCAGAGCTCATCTCCTTGACATGTTCTGGATCTGTGCTCTATTCCACTGATGGATGTCTTTGTGGAAAGGTTATGTTCTGCCAGCATATTTACAGATGCCCCTTTTGCCTTCACAATTACCGAAAATTGATTAGTATAGTGAACGTCTGGGCCCACTTTGGCCCAGAAGTCCTATTCACAGAATGTAAGGAAAGGTTATGCCCTTTGCCACTAATATGTTCCACAGACTTGTGGAACAGAGCAAGTGGGAGGAATTACTTTTCTGTCGCTGGGTACCTGTCGAAAGGCCTTGGTCTGATGGGGGAAGAATGACACACAAGACACACGAGGATAGTGAGACAAAGAGATGTCTGCCTGCTCAGCGCAGCAGGCAGCCTTTTATTAGGTTCTCCCACTTCTACTTTCCCACACACACAACACAAACATATTTCCAGCAAAACACTGAGGAATGCTGCACCTGCACTTCAGCCACACAGCTCAAGGCTGTGTCCATGGGAACTATCTAATTAGCTCCACTGCTCCCATGGAAAACGGCCCAACACTTTGTAACATTCCAAACCCCTCAAACTTCAGTTGTGGGGCTGTGACTTCACCCCACACTTCTCTTTTTTCCCCATAAAAAATAAACTTTAATAGTTCAAAAGACTGTGGAAAACAATGATTTTACACTGTATTCAGTCTGATGATCTGCACTTAGAATCATAGAATCGTAGAATCAACCAGGTTGGAAAAGACCTCTGAGATCATCAAGTCCAACCCTTGACCTAACACTGCTGTGGTTACCAGACCATGGCACTAAGTGCCACATCCAGACTCATCTAAAAACCTCCAGGGATGGTGAATCCACCACTTCCCTGGGCAGCCCATTCCAATGTCTGATTACTCTGTCCATAAAAAATTTCTTCCTAATATCCAACCTAAACCTCACTTGGCAGAGCTTAAGACCATGCCCTCTTGTCCTACTACTGTTGTCTGGGAGAAGAGACCAACCCCCACCTGAGCCTCCTCTTCTCCAGGCTGAACAACCCCAGCTCCCTCAGCCTCTCCTCATAGGCCTTGTGCTTGAGTCCCTTCACCAGCCTCGTTGCTCTTCTCTGGACCTGCTCCAGCACCTCAATATCCTTCCTGAACTGAGGGGCCCAGAACTGGACACAGCACTCCAGGTGTGGCCTCATCAGCACTGAGTACAGGGGAAGAATCCCTTGCCTGGTCCTGCTGGCCACAGTGTTTCTGATATAGGCCATTTGTGTCCTTGTTCTCCAGAGTGTCTTCAAGACAGCAGTATATAAATGAAAATACAAGGAAAAGCAGATCAGGAAAAGACAGCAAACTAAGGGGAAAAAAAACCCCAACAAAACAAACTACTATGATACTAATCAGATTTCAACCAGCTAAACAAGATTCTTTTTTCCTATGAAATTCATGTTTCTGATTCTTGATTTACCTTATTCTGCTGTCATTATTTTATAATGGTATCAAAGACACTAGAAGTCCTTTCATATACGAGTAGAAAAAAACAACTTTACAGCCATGTGTTACAGGCCCAGAAGCAAAACGTCCTGGCTTCTGTGTGAATATAGACAAAAGTGGCTATGCTTAGGAACATCTTGTCCTTTAATAGTTGCATTTTTTTGGGAAAACTTCTTTGAGTTGAAAGAACTTCTTGAGAAGATTGTAGCCCTGAACAAAGTTTCAGACTATCTGCAGCCCTGAGGATCCAATCTACTATTTGGATCTGCAAAGTTTTTCTGTTTGAAACTTAAGAAAAAGACATGAGGAGGGGAGAACCTTCCCCTCATCAATTTGTTTATGAAAGATCCCTACTTTATTAACATGATTTGCCTATTCTCTTATCTATTGCCTATTCTCTTAGGGCAAAATCATAGCACAGTTGCAGTTTTGAACTAAAAGCTTGTTCGATTCTGGTTTGCACAGGACTTTGTCTGTTCTTCTCTAACATTATTGTGACATTTCCTGAAACTTTTGCCTACTTCCCACATTTATTTTGAATGAGAATGTAGCTGTAGGCCCTGGTTATTTAACTGATAGCTAAAAAAAATAAAAGCAGTACCTCTCATATCATGAACCCAGGAAATCTTAACCTCTAGTGTTTTACTTGTATCCACTTTTTCCAATATTGCTGCTAATTTGCTCCTGTATTTGAATTGAATTTCTCTTTTCACTTGTGAGAAATTTTATTTTTCCTTCCTTCTTTCTTTCCTTCCTTCCTTTCTTCCTTCCTTCCTTCTTCCTTCCTTCCTCCCTTCCTTCCGTTCTTTCTTCCTTCCTTCTTCCTTCCTTCCTCCCTTCCTTCCTTTCTTTCCTTCCTTCCTTCTGTTTCTGTTTCTCTTTCTTTTTCTCTTTCTCTTTCTTTTTCTCTTTCTCTTTCTTTCTCTTTCTTTCTCTTTTTCTTCCTCTCTCTATCTGTGTCTCTGTCTCTCTCATCTCAATTTTTAGGAAACACAAGAGACTTAACATATGTCAGTGATGACCCTTTTGATTGTGGATACAGAACACAGGCTTTTTGAAGAGGCAAGGGAAAGACCTTAGGATAGATGTTGCTCATTCCTGATCCCTGTGGTGCTACTGGAAACACTGAATGTCTTTTTTAAAACCGAATAGACCTAGACGAGCATAGTGGCATAGGACCCTAGGGATTAACTCAAAAGGTAAGGTTAGAGAAAAGATAAGGTTTATAAAACATACAGATTAAAGAAAAAAGAATAAGATTAAGAGGAGAGACACCCTTACAAATCAGGACAGTCAAGAGTGAAACTGCTGCATTCTCCTCACTGAAAAGCTAACCCTCCCTTTTTTCAGAAATGTTCAAAGTAATAAACAGTACCTTGAACTCCTCTAGCCTTCTTTCTTTTAACCTTATCCTTCTAGCACACCCCATGCTATGTCCGCCAGGGACATCTTTGACTCTTTCAAAAGCAAGTGGCTCAATTAGAAAAGAAGCAGCATTTACCACACAGCCCACTGACTACCACAGCTTCCTTTAATCCAATCTAAGCTGAAAGCATCCATTTATATGTCTGCTCAGTCACAATGGAACATATTGATTATCAATACAGGGACCACATTTTCAAAACAAGTCAACTGTAGGGTTCACTGTCTACAGTTGTGACACTGTTTATAAAAAGATCCCTGGTCTGTGACATTTATGGCCATACTTTCAATAGGTTTTGTTTCCAGGGCTTCGTTACCTTTACTGTAGTCCCTTTACTTGTCTCTGGCCCAAAGGGCAGTGGTGCTAAGCTCTTAATACCTGGGAACTGTCTTCTGTTCTGCCACTTCATTAGCATAGTGAGACTGTTATCCTAGAGGAAGCTGCTAATAATGCCACCAGAAACAGAAATGCATATAATCAGACAAAAGGAGCAATAAATATTGCTAACTATTTATAAATAAAAACATTAATGTTTATACTTATTAATCACTTTTAAATTCAATAGCAAGAAGAAATAACTACTTCTTGCTAGCTAACACCATTAAATAACATGGTCAATAGACTTTTTGATTTTTTTAAATTCCTTAAGGAAAATTGAAAACTAGGACATGAATCTTTTATTGATGAGCTTTGGATACATGGCCACTTCTTTTGTCATGGGTTCTTTAAATGCTGTAAAGTTCCCAAGATTGTTCTATATGATGTACTTAACAAGCCTTCTTAATCAGCACTACCACTGTTTCAACAGAACAAGCATAAATTCTAGTCCCTTTGAGGGTAAGTCTATAGTCTAAACTGAGGCTTGCTCAAATTTTGAAAAGGAAAAACAAAAAAGGGAACCTCATTGTCTTTTCCTTAGCCTTTTCCAGCTATACTCCTGGACAAAGTACTTTAGTAGAGAAACAAGTCAAAGAAAAAAATAATTGAATTTTCAAAATGTGAACATGAAATCATTATTTTTGTTTTAGTTTTCACCTGCCCAATTTGATGGCTCCTCAAACACCTCTGGATATTGTAGAATTACAGGGTTATTCACAGAGAGTAAATTTAAGCAAGCATGAAGGGTTAATATCTGATGTAGTTTGAAGCATAGTAATGTGATTATACCTTTATGGTTTCGTCATCATTTGTCATCCTTTTGAGGTAGTGATTCGATGATGTAGTAGCAGCCATATGATGCAATGTGAGTGTGTTTGCATACTTCTCTGCTTGATTTCAGCTTGCTTTAAGGCTTTGACCTCATGGCTTCTGTTTTTAATGACTTACTGCTTTGTTTCTGTATGAGATTCTGTGGCTCAGCCTGTAACAACAGACATTCCCAGTATTTTTAAAATCTGTCCCTAATTTAACAATCTCTCAGAATTTGTGTCACATGGAGTCTGGAAGGATTCAGACTTTATACACACACCTTAGTTCCAGATTACTTATTCCTTAATTATGAAATGAACACTCCAAAAGGAAAACTACTAGCACTAAAACTGAGCAATAAAAAAACAGGTGAGGGAAGTTTTTCGAAGTTGTGTTAGATACCTAAAGAAATGGAGTTTTGCACTGACAAAAAGTATTTTCTTTGGTTAAAAACCAATCCTGGCTAAAAGGGAGGTGAAGTCCACGATGAAAAAATAATGGGAAAAGTATGGGGCCTGATAGCAATGAATAAATTCAGTATTAGATAATGGAGAAAACTGATAAAGAAAACTAAAGCAGTCAGTTGAAAATCTATGGGTAATAGGGCAAAGATAACAAGAAGTTCTTTAAACAGGAACAAAATGCTTACAGTTTGTAGAACTATGGATGGTAAAATTGTTAACCCTAGTAGAGAAAATGCAGAATTAAATATATACATCTGTTTTCTAAAAGAAGAATGAAATATTTTATTTTCTTTCACTTTTGAGAAAGAGTTCTAAGCAGCAACACTAAATATTTTCAAATCTACAGAATTAGATAATTCACTGTCAAGAAAATCACTTTTCTGTGGAGCTGCCTGAATTAATTTTTTAGCAAATCCATATTCTGAAGGACTTCCAGAAGCTTGGAAAAATAGTCATGGCCCAACATTAACAAATAGTGAATTAACTGGCCTTGAAAACAATTTGCTAGTCAGCCCAAGCCTTACCTAGGAAGAATTTCTTGGATGAATTGAATGGAAATTGAAATTACAATTGACGTCAGTCAGTGCAACGTTATGGAAAATATTTTTTTCTAATGTTCCTTTGTTTTGATGAGATCGTGAAATATTTTCATGAAGAAATCATCCTGATGGAACATATCTATATGTTTTATAGTTTCAGAGACATTGCGTGCAGCTGGCAGATGTGACACGGCATCCACGGGTGCAGCCAGGTGTGGTGCCTGAGGTATCTGAAACCGCACAGAACTTCTGTGTCTAGACAGCTGGATTGTCCCCTGGTGACCACACTGAGGGGGATTCATCTGCCTCACTAAAGGTATTCAAGAATTAATATTCCTGTGTTGAAACTAGATTCCTTTTAAAGTCAACAGATAAAATATGCACCTTCCCCTGTGCTTCAGCTGACACAGGTGAAATGACTTTTGTGGGGTGAAGTGAAACATCACTGCAGGGGGCTGAATTTCCATCCATCAGATATGGGGAAAGATAGTGAAACTGAAATTAGATGATAGCAACCCAATGCAGTTAAAAAAAAAAATATTGACAGTCTGGAAAGAGTTTGGAAAAGATCTGTTGAAGCATTTCAGGGTTTGGAAAAGATACTTTGTAGTGAGAAACTAAAGAAGTGCTATCAATTTTGTTTGTCCAGAAAGGTTAAGAGGTTGCAACCTACGATTACATCTGAAGAAGTTTTTGATCATAGAAGGCTCTTTAATCTTCCAGAAAAAAAAACAAAACGCACAGCATAAAATCCAACAGTCGAAAGCTTAAACTAGCACAAAGTAAGTGTAGAAATTAAAACGCATCTTATTTACAGTGGACTCAGCTCAGCGCACACTGTGTCTCACCTAAAAAATCCACTGCGCAGGTTCGAAGGGTAAAGACCTTTCCCAAATCTTCGTTCGTGATGACTGGCCATGATTTACAATGGAAGAAGCTGTATGGAGGAAGCTGTGTGACTGTCACAGCTAGTGACTGTAAAAGCTTATCTTGGGGTATAGAGGCTTCTCGCTGCCTTGAATGCATACCTAAGCAATGTGCTGCCATGCAAAGCAAAGAGATGAGCTGGGTTACATTCTTGGTGAGATTTTGTGGCCCAGGATGCACCAAGCAACAGACTGAATACTCACAATTATTCATTCTGGCTTTGAAATGTATGAATTTCAAAACCTGTTTTCATAGGGTAAAAAAGTAGCATTGTACATTTATCAGTGTTGCTTCAAATTCCAAAGATGCCTGGGAGAAATTATTAACTAAGACAAAAAGGAAAATGAAAAATGGGGAAATGATAAGGAGGGAAAATGAAAAATTAGAATTTTTACTCCCACTATCATCCATTTGTTTTAAATTTGATTTTGCATCTAAAATTTTTGTTTTGATTTATTTCAAATTTAACTTTTCTAAGTTTTTGGAAAAAATACATAATATTTAATTTTATATTTTTATTTACCTGCCATTTTTTTCTCTCTGTCCTTTTCGTCTTAAGCTTTTTATTTGGCTGAAAATAAAGTGAAAAGCACATTTCCGTTTTCCTTCATGACATACGCATAGAAAAATAATGAAACAATACAATGACATTTTTTCACAGCTTAATGAACTTTGAAAAATTTGTAACCAGTCCTAAATAAATGGGGACTCATGTCCTATCATTTAATGATTAAATGATTTTCATAACACCTGTGTACTTTTACCTTTTTTCCAGTACTTAGAAAAAAAAATTACCATAGGCTAATATCCACAAAGAATTAAGTTGTTTCTTTACATCTTTATAGAGCAGCTGCTGCTGAAATACTTTTATAAGTGAGACCATTTTATAAAATAGCATCTTAGAGGAGGCTCTTCTGTTTAGGTAGCTGGGAATGCAGGCAGACTTAACCCACTTGGTATTATGTTTGGAACTTTTATATATATATTTTGATTCCTGTTTACAGCTTTTTTTATTAGTGTATCTTTTTTTCAGTGCACAGGTTTGTGGAGCAAGCAGCTGTTCATTTGTTTTGTCAGTAATGGAAAGAAGACTTGAACAGCTGATGACAGGTAATTTGGGCTGATGTTCAAGTTCTTATAATAGAACTGTGTAGAAAGCTATCACTTTATCTTACAGTGTCTGTATATGTGTGACAAGACTTTCAGAACAGAAGAAGAAATTTGCACTTCACAGGGTAAATAATAAAACATGAGAAAATAGACAGTGGTGTTAAGAATGGCGTGTAGAAAAACTACACCTAGGAAGCCATTTCTGGTGCACAACAAGGTGTTTTGCTGGTTGTATGCTGTTGGAAGTTTTGATAAGGGTTTGTGACTGTCATGTGTTGGCACCTCTTCTATCAGTTTTTAATGCAAATCTGGAGCATGCTCAGAATATTTTTTTTTTTTAATTGGAAAATGAGTAACATTGCCTAACTATAGGCTTTCAGGAATTTCTAGGCAAATTTAGTTTGCTTGCATTTTGTCCATTTGGAGCCTCATTTCCCCTTGTCATTCACTCTCAGGAGATTTCTCTTCTGAAAAGAGAAATCTGGCAGTTCTTTGACAGCTCATGAATGTTTCCAGTAAATCATCCCCACGCGTTCATGGCTGTCCGTTGTTCTACACATACTTGCATGCAGGAATTTGTATTTCTGTCATCCCTCAAGGAAAACTGTTCCTCCACGGTTTCCTGGAAATTGCATTTGTAGTAATTGCAGTTGTCCTCTACTTCTACCTTTCCTGACCTTGAAAGGACCTTTTGTGTACCTATCCCTGCCCTCTGCTGCTTTTCTCTGTCACTGGCAACCCTCTCACTGCCTGTCCTACCCAGAGTTCAGGGAGTTCCCTGTTACCTCCACGACAGCAGTATTTGGCTCCCTGCTGCCACTTTTTAATTCGTTCTGTCAGATTTCCTACCACTGCTGGCTTCAAAAGTTTATTTGCTGTAGGCAACAGAGAGTCCACATATGGAGTGCCTGGAGATGCTGTCCTGGCTGCTGCCCATGCCTTCTGTTAGTGTGTGTCTCCAGTTGTTCAGTTGCTTCTTAACTTGTTCATGAAGCTGTGAAAAAGCCCTTTTTTCGTAGATATCCTCGTACATTTGCATTGCAGATGGAATATCGGTCATTGCTTGTGATGAGTAACTCAGTGGTTTTGCTTAGCAACACAAAAAAATTAAAAAAGAAAATATGTTATGAAGAGTTCAGGTGATAGTACAGTCATCAGGAGCCATATGCCACACAAGAATGGCAAAAGCTGTTTGTTTCAGCCAGAGACCATGTAGCATATTCCTTATCATTATTTAATAGGAGGTAATTATTAAGTATTTGGATAAACACAAATATATTCTGTAGCTAGTCATGGCACTTGAAAGCTTGCCACTTGCATAGTGAAACAACCTCAGGATATATGTTGGTACTCATGAATTACTTATTAACTCTGCTCTTTTCTGTGTCTTGTGCTTTCCAATTTAAGTGGTTTTGGCCTTATTGTGCTACATGGTGGGACTTAAAGGTCATTTTACAACCTGTTGATTCCCTAGTTGTCACTACACTCCTTCTGGTATTGTGTCTTCGTGGTGGCAGTTGCATTAAGACAGGATGATACAGCTTAATGACCTAGAATGGGAATGTGGTTCTTGGAATGCAAAATAGAGAAGAAAAGCTTCACGTAAGTTAATGAAAAATTGAGGAGACAAAATAAAAAGATACAAATAAAGGCAAGGGGGAAAGGTAAGGCAATGCATAAATGGCAAATAGACAAGTCAATAATTAATGACAATAAAAAAATTACTACCTGAAAAGTGCAAGGCATAGCTTTTATTCTGAGAAGGATATTCTCATTGGCCACTGTAAATTAAAAAAAGAAAAAGAAGAGTTCTTGGATGTTTTTTGTCCTTGGTAATCTTCAGCATTCCTTTTCCTCCCATAGCAAGAATTTGTCAATATTCAGACAAATAGCCTGAACAGTACAAATATTGAAGTTTTTCCTTCTAAGTATAAAGAAAATTTAAAACTATCTAAATACATTTATTTTTTGATGTATTGCAGTTGACTTGAACTGTTGTTTATATCTAATCTTCAGCAAATGTCCTCTTGATTTTAAATCCACATAAAGCAACCTCCGAAATTAAACAACCCTGTATTTCAGTCCCTGTAAATTGCACTATACAATTAATAATACATCCAGTGTATTATTTTTGAGGAATAGAGAGTCAGTTATATATTTTTCGTGAGCTGTGTTGGGATTTAGCCACCTACCTTCCATTCACATTAATGGGACTCACGCAGATAAATTACCCTCAACAACAGAAGTTTTCACCCTTCGGTCTCAAGCCAGGCCTTCAATTACAACCCAGAGAACCAAACACACCCTGCAGTTATGAAAGATGTATGCCTGGGCATTCAGCATAAAGAGGGAAATATCAAAATAAGGTTATTTGGCAGGAACTGGGAAAAATTGTTATTTTATAAACGGCAGACAGGACAGATGGAACTAAAAGTCATGCAGCTGAGAGAAGGATCAAAGAAGAACAACTATTTCCTTGATGCAGAGAAGAGAAAGCAACAACAAAGTGTGCAGTACAGAGTGTGCTCCTGACATGGCTGGGTCAGCCAGCAGCTTAGAGAGACTTCTGAGCAGGGTAAAAGGGACTGGAGTCAGACAGAGGGAGATGCATCAATATTCTGAAAAGACAGAAAGACAAAATGTGGTTTTTAAAGCCTTCCATGTGAAGTTGTCAGCTCTTAGTCTTTCCTTATGATTATGAAATATATTAAATTGTTTTAATATTAAGGTGCTATTGCTAGTCAGTCTGATATTTATTTTCTAAAGGAAAATGCAAATAATCTAGTGAACAACATTTTGAGAAAAACAAACCCTCAGGCTAGAGAACTAGATTATTTGCATGTATTTGGGAGGGTAGAGTGAAATGGAAAGAAAGGCAGACAGAGAGAACAAGGGAGAAAGACAAATACAATTTAAATCAATCCTATGACTTTTATAGCCTGAGATTTTCAATTCTGGAGTTGTATTTTTGTTAAAGAGTCTTATTGTTTTCAAACTTTAGCTTTTATTTAAAAATAAAATAAAATTACATTAGAAATTGTGTTAGAGAACCGAGCAGGCTGGCAAATCTCCGGGTTTTTCAGATGTTCAGTTACTGTCCAGGACATGTAACCCAGGACTCAGGTCTGGACATACTAGCCCAGATGTCACAATGTGCTTGTGCTCCATGTGATGTGAGTCAGCCTCTCTAAAGCCCTGTGGTGAAATCCAGGACACCTTCCCCCACTGTCTGCCTGGCAATCTTTCCACACGGGAAGGGCTGTGAAGCTGGGATCTTCTAGCTTCTTAAATGTATATTACCAGGAAACAGCAAGATGGTGTCTTTAGTCTCTGAGATTAAATGTGTTTAGAAATGCTCCCTAGAGAACTGTTTCCTTAAGATATATGTTTTAGCCAGTGCTTCACAGCTATGTGTTTTTGGAGAGAGAGGACTTTTTAAATGGATTTTTTACATTTTTTTTCTCAACCTGATGCTATTCAAAAGATGAATAAAAGCTTGAGTGCAGTTACTTCATCCTGTTCCAGAATATTGTTTTATTTTTATTTAATGTATTTAGGTTGGTGGATAGGTAAATGATTGTAATGTGAACCTGTTTCTCATTGATGAATGTGTCTAGAAGAATAAAGGAAGAGAGGGCATGAGGAATAGATATTAAAGTGAACAATATATTTCAGTGTCTCTCTTGCTGTTCCATTAACAGTGCCCATGAGAAGACCCATCTTACATTTCATAGCCGTTCTTTTTTTCTCCCATTTCCTCTTCCCTCTTGAGCATCATTTATAGAAAAAGTATATCCCTAATATTTTCTATAGTCTTTGACTTGGCAATTCATTATTTGCCACAAACTAAATTTTTTTTGGTGTTTCTGGAGTCTTAGGTGTATTTTTACTGTATGTGGGCTTGAAGCACAAATTATATATTCATTGATGGCAATACATTTTACAGCTTAAAGCTTGCTTCCTTCTACCAGTGCTCCTTTTAAATAACTCATGGATTATTCAGGCAAAATAATAATTATCTCCCAAGGATTCAAATAAAAATAATCTGTACTGACTGTCACTGCTTTATCATAATGTTGGATAACAGGATAAGTTCAAATGAACATTTTTAGTTTCTTTCTGTCTTGGTAATTTGCAGCTAAGATTACATTTCTGTGATTTTCATCTCCCATGGCTCAAGAGTTCTGACATTTGTCCCTGCCTCCTATGTAACCCCCTAGACTCATTCATGTACTTCTTAGGCTAAAATTAATATAATATGAATACAAATTGAACTGCAAGACTGTTCAAGAACATTTGGTATTTGAAGGAAAAGCGCTTCTCACATATCTGCATTGTTACTGAAAGAACAGGAAGAATTTCCGCTGAATCAATAACGGTTGGAGCAGATTCAAGTGTGGTTTTAGCAGAATGGTGAGGGAAAAATTCCCTGGTGATTCCTCCTCGGAGCTCGCATTATCCAGGAGCCCCCTCTTGCAAAGAGTGGTGGAGTACCATTGACATGCAACCTTCCTCTCTAGGAGGAAATATTTCACAACAGCACTGTTTTCAAGGTTCTGTTATACGTTATGTGCATCATTATCTGTGGGTGAGCTTGGAAAATCCAAACCCCACAAATTTCTGCTAATTCTGTTTCAGATACTTCGCAGTTTTGTGGGTGTTTGTACCAAAGTGGTGTGACGCCTTGTTAGCAATGAAGTAGCTTCCTGCTAAGATTTATACTGAGTCTGGAATCCAAATTACATGCTGAGGATGTGTGACTCGGTTCCAGTACTGTGTCCTAGGCTGGTGTCATATGGCATTCTGCTGTTATGGAAATTACCTCAGACTGGTGATAATGTTAAATGTCTGCTCATCTGTTCAACTTATGTGGGAATTTCTTTGTTCCCAAAACCAAGAATGTGCAGAGGAAGAAGAACAAACCAAGTCTGCTTAACACTTCTCACTAACACTGAATATGCTGCTGTGTGGGTGACAGTCAGTGTAAGTCATTTGAAAAGAGGAACTTGAAAGCAGGTTTCAATAAATTCAGTTATCATTTTTCTAACAGTGTTTTATGACTTTTTGCCAGCTGCAATAGGTAGAATATCATCTGGGAATACTGCAACATATAATTTTTCACTAATGCTGTATCAGTGGAAGATGGACCTTGCCCAATGTTGTGCATAGAGAGCTGTGAAATGTGGCAATGGAATCTCTCAAAGAAACAGTTTTCGTTGCTGAATATGTATGCTGAAAATCAATTATGTGTAGATTGGCTGTGAGAGAGACAAGCTGTTCTGTTGATTTAGGCATGACCTGTGTGATGACGCTTCATCTCCCACTGAACTAAATATTCTTTCAAATGACATATTAATGGGAGGGCATCCAAAATACTTTCTAGGCAAATGAATGTGTAATAGCTGGATGGTTTATTTGGTTTTTCAGTAATCCTTAGAGGATCAGAAAGGGGATTTATTTAGTAAGTTATAGTGTGTAGTTACCTGTGTTGAAGTGTCTTGAAATATAGTAGGTTATAATTGCAGATCTGTTCTGTTCTTTTCTTATTTTGCCACATTTGTAAAGCACTGTGGAAAATGTCAGCCAACTTTTCATGGCATGGTAGGAGCGCAGGTAGGGGATGTTTAAGAAATAGGGTTGTAAAAGAGATGGTGAAACAAATTACCCAGTAATCCTTCCTGCTACTCTTAGGACTATTCAAGTCTTTCATCCCACATCAAATTCCTTCTATTCAAAATTTAGCATAAAGAGCATAACACATTTCTCCATAGGTGAAATAAAACTTACCTCATGAGCCTACCTACATAACACCATTTAATACATGAAATATATTTTGGGATATCGTCTCTTTACTTGAACATATTATGCTGAGACGGAAACTTCTCATACAATACAATACAGATTTTAGCTCTGTACATGTCTGGTCAAATGTCCTCAGCATATGCTCACTCTCTGCAGCTGGGAAAGTGAGCCACAGGTGTTACACTTTAATAAAGGCTGGTTTTTCTCCATCTGGTTCCCTGATATACAGATTGGGGTTTTTATCCCTTCATGAGCAGGAATGAGTCCCTTTGATGCTACTGTATGTTCTGCATGGAGAAGAAAAGGAAATTGAGTTTCACTGAATGTTGGATTTGGTTTGGAGCACATCTCTGCTGGGGAAAATTGAACAGTTTCTGAAGCATTTCAGAATTTTGCCTCGGAAATTTCACTTTTGTAGACCAACAGTGATACTGCTATGTGTCCCACTGGCAGCAATAGTGGACCAAAATGATTCCCATCTATGATACAGTTAGGAAATCAGCACAATACTTAAAAACCAAATATGTCACTCAAGCAAAATGATTAAGTCTAAATTCTGTAGAATTCAAGAGAACCTCTGCAAGGCTGCTTGTCATCAGATTTGTCCCAGCTCTTACAGATTTTTTGGGAAAACCTTCCCTCAGACACTCAGAGTTCTAACACTGGGAATGCACAGCAGGATCACATATTTACTATGTTTACTGCTTAGGAGATGTCTCTCCTGGTTAATTCAGAAAACCACCATTCATACATGTAGGGTCAAACTAGAGCTCAGTTTGTTGCATGAATTTAGCTGATTTGTACTGAGTTTTACTAAAACTTGTGCAACAATGTAAGGGCATGACAGGAAGAATACACTGAATTAATTCATTTTTTCACAATGACAGACAACTGGATAGTCTATGGAGAAGGCAGATCATAGGATTTTCCTCCCACTGACTTGTAAGTCTTAGACACTGCGGTGTAAGTCTTGGCTTCTTTCGTTTTGGTTTCGTGTATATGACTTAGCTCTTACAGGCAGACTGCTTGCCAGATATCTGGATATTCTTGGAACATAGAAGCTGTCTGCCTCCTCTCCCACAGGCTGGGGATAGTCTAATCCTTAGCTGCTGTAATTGATGGCCAAGTCCTTCAATGGCTGACTAGGCAGAGGAAGAGGTAGAGGTCTGTACTCAGAAATGTGCTCAGGTTCTGCATATGTCTCACAGGAATGCCAAGTGCAGTTCTGAGATACCTTCACAGAATCACAGAATAACAGAATGGGTGGAAGGGAACACAGTGGGTCATTTGATCCAACCTCCCTGCTCAAGTAGGCTCATCCTAGATCACATGGCATAGGCCTGTGTCCACACAATTTTTGAATATCTCCAGTGAGAGAGACTCCAAGCTTCCCTGGGCAATCTGTTCCAGTGCTCAATCACCTGCAGAGTAAAGAGGTTTTTCCTCATGTTCAGGTGGACCTTCCTGTGCATCAGTTTCTACCCATTGCTGCTCATCCTCCCCTGCTGGCAGACTCTGTGTGTTGGCTCTGATATCCCTGTGTGTGATAATTCTCCCAGCTCTGAACCATATCTGGAAGGACTAACTCTCCTCCTTAGTGTTCACAGAGATATCTGGAGGTTTCAGCTAACACTAGCACTTTACCTGTCTCTGGGCACCTGACTTTAAGCTGGGAACGTGCTGAGCCTCACTGTGTAGACCCTCTGTTAAATGCCTGCCATGTGGCAGGAGACCATCCATCATTAGTTATGTTTTATGACATATTTACCCTCATTTTCTATGTCGTCATTTCTTGTGCTCCAATCTATAATCAATGCTGTCCAGAATATCAGTAGCATGTGGAAGCATCTTTGAGAACCTGGACATAAAAATGCCTACCAATCCTTGGATTTCGAATGGAGTCTTTCCACTGTTTGTCACTTACCACTCACTCAGTTTTTCACTGTGAGCTGTGTCTCTACATGGAATGTGAGCCATAGCTATAAGCCAGATGTCAGTAAAAAAGTGGATTATCCCTCCTTCAGCATCCCTTATTGTGATTCAATTTTCATACATGATAGAGTGCTATTCAACAAGTGGCACTGTCACTGGTCAGCATTTGATTTAAAAAAACAATATGAAACCATAAACTAGAGAGGTACTTGGTCAAACAATTAATCAGTAGGTAGATGAAACCAGTAATACAAACATGCTGTAAGCTGAGAATAATACAAGAAAGCAGATCTGTGTTTGAAGTCTACAATCTTGATTTGCATGGGTGCAGTAAAGAAGGCTATTTCTGAAAGGAATAGAGATTAAAGGTGTTGAAAGAAAAGAGAATAAAGGTGCTGAGAGAAAATAGAAGCATTTTTAAAAGAAAAAGGACTGGGTATGTGTGATCATTTTTACTAGTTTAATCTGATGATAAGAAATATAGTATTTGGCTTGTCAGCATTTGATCTCAAAATTTGTTTAAAGGATTCGGGAACAAAAATCTCACATGAACAAGAGCAGCTTCTGCTTAAGTAGGGTTTTTCAGTTGCTTTTCCAGTTGTTTTAACAGGCAATATGCAATATGCAATATCAGAGGTCAATAGAGTTTGCTGTAATTATCAGGAGAAAATAGGGTTCATGGTGAGTTGAGACAACAGAAATCTTTTAATAGCCACAATACTATTTAATGTTTGACAAAAGATTCTGTATACACACATGTGTGTACATGTGCACACACACATAGACACATGAAAAAAGATATTGATAATATGTTTTAAACAAAAACATTTCCTGCATGTATGACTTCCTAGTATATTTAGGAAAGCTACAAAAATCCAGTGGAAAAAAGCAAAAAGAGAGGAAAAAAGGCTTTCTTTTGGATAAGTGAAGCTAATTGTAGGAACTTTCAGTTCACACCGTGAATCCTGCATGTTATATGGCAAAACTGTTGTCAGACTGAGAAATAGTGTCAGTTCCTGACATTACTCAAGCCTGTGACAAACTTCCCATTGGCTTTCATGAAACAAAAATTACATCCATTATGTTTTTCACTTGGCAAAATACACATACAGCAAAATAAGCTTTCAGAACCCTAGTCCCTCTCCTTTTGATTATCATTACTTTACCTTACTGTAGTGAAATCTTTAAACAATGTGTTACTCTTCATCTCAAAAGGAAAAATTTGTATGTGTTTCTTTAGATAAATAAATTTTCTTGCAAAAAATGATGGGTAGAGATCCTGAAGGTAAAGAGTTTTCTCTGAAACCTAGCTCAGTATTAAGTAGATGGTGGTTTGGAATATCCAGTAAAGCTATTTTCAGAATTTCTTGGGGACAGATTCTGTTCTTAATAAATCTTATCAAGTCTCTTTGATGATAGTATTTTTTTTTCCTTTATTGATACTGAAGCCTTTCAAATATAATAGTTACAAATACAGGTTTATTCTGTGACCTTCTTTGCTGGTTTGGCAAAACGTACTATAGAGGCAAATTTAAGAAGCCAGTTTTTAGTAGACGAGAGAGGTTTTTATTGTTTAGAAAATACAATATGGTCAATACTGTTAAGAAGTAAATGTGTGTCTAAACTGAGAACTCAGCATAATTGGAATACTACAGATTTCTCAGGGAAAGCTGATCCCACACCTGGTGTGATCAGAAGCTGTGGTCAAATACTTGATGAAATTCTCAGCTGGTTTAAGTAGATGTAATGACCCTGACTTCAACAGATAGCTGGTACAGAGGAGAATTTAATTTGTTAACTTTCTGAAAGCAACCATTTTATTTGTTCTTCAGCTCTGAGCATTTATGTTCCAGCTGGTCTCAAAAATCACATAACTGAAAGTTGTAAAGACATGCTGGGGGGTGGTGTAGAAAGTGGCAGGAAATTTGGCAGGAAAAGAGACACTGAAAACTTGAAGCAGAAACTATAGTAACCTGAATTACTTGTTGGAGGAAGCATGCAGCATATTTTCCCAGTGGCACCTGGAGAACCAGGGTTTCACCTCAGCAGTGTTGTCTTGCAGTGAGAGAAACAATTCTCTCCCTAGATTTGACATGTGTGAGATGGCAGCTCAGACAGCACCCACAGATGGTGCTCTTTAAAAAATCCCAATAAAAGAATGACAGGGACAAACTGGAGCAAGTCCAGTGTAGGACACTGTTGGTCTGGCTGGAGCATGAGTAGTGTCTAAGGGAGATGTGTGTGTGTTCAGAGGAGGCTCTGGAGCATCCTCAGAGATGCATAGAGAGAAGGTGAAGTACAAAGTTCAAAAGCTGGAACTCAGAACATTCAGAATAGATATGAGGAATGTTTTTTTTCCACCATGGGGGCTGCCAAAGCCTGGAAAAGGGATTGTTGATGCTCTCTAGAGATATTAAAAACTCAACTGGACAAAGTCCTGCAACCAGATCTGATGTGGCTTTGCTCACAGCAAAGATGACCTCCAGAGGTCACTCCCAGTCTGAATTATTCTGTGTTTCTATGGTACTGCTCAGTTTACTTAAATTATTCTCTTTATTTTCAAAGAGATGTGACAATTTCCGAAATGGATCCAGCTGTTGATTATATGCTTCAGGGGACAACGTTAATGGAGGAGATGCGGCCCTTTTAGCCCCCTGGTAAATTCAGGCCTCAGTTTTTATTATTTTCTACCTTCAGCTATTGTGGAGCGTTGCTGAGCTCATAAAGCAGCTGCTGAGAGTGGTGCGAAAAGTAATTGCTGCATATACTTCATACAGCTTATAAAATGATTTGGAAATTACTGTAGGGAAGTGAGCTGCTATGTTTTTATCACTACAGAAAACCTCAAGATGGCAGATCACTAGATGACTATATGCATATACATATATAAATATACATATGGATTCCAACTGTTAAGATAATTCATGCTATCTTAGAATCTGGCCTTAAAATTTGTCCACAGCCAATTTTTTTTCCAGAAGTAATGCTAGTGCTACAATGATAACCTGAGTAAGATGGTGCTCCAGATGACATACCTGGCTGTTAAGATGGTTGTGAGGGAAAACTGAACAAGAACTTCAAAGTGAAATACATAAGTATCAAGAAAACACAAGCATCTCAAGGCATCCACTAAAATGCTAATGTATAAAGAGGTACAAAAGGCAGGAATGGTGATAAAGGTAATGCTGCTGCAGGAAAGATGCATGTTAGTGTATAAACGGTGTAAGAAGGAGCCTCTACTCTCCTAAATTCAGACTCTGCACATGGGTTTAATTAATTTCTTCCAAGATCATAGTATGAGTCCTTTAGGCATCCTGCTTGCCTCAGCTTCTATTTCTTTCCTGTACTTTTTAGACAAGAATGTCCGTATATCTCACAGGGTGGGCCTAGACTTTTATTAATTAAGCTTTCAAGACATTTGAAGATGAAAAAATAAAGTATTATTATCAAGGATTATTTAAACTATGTTTTTGTGAGTTTGTAATGTAGTCCAGCTGAGAACTACATGCCAAAGCCTTAGTAAGAAAAGACAACTGGTGGGTTCTCAGCCAGTACGATGTCAAATTAAAATTATGCTTCACAACAGTAAATTCAGTGCTGGTAAATCCGTGTGGATTAAATGTAGGAAGCTGAAAAAATAAGCCTTTGCTTTTCTTGTCCAGATCATTTGTCTTTCTGTCAGGGCTATATTTTCAAAAAATCAAACCTGAAATCTGTATGTTGGGATGTAAACAACTGCATGGGGAAAAATGTCAGTACTTAGCAGCAGTGAAGTTTGTCTAAGGATTACCACAGTGAATAAAACCAACTTCCCTTTTAAAAGCTGAGTGTACTATTTTAGGAATGTGACCCCTTTTCATGAATAAATGACGTGGTGACATTTACAGATAAAGCAAGATTTAACTGCTATGAAAGGAGATGACAAATGTCAGGATGTCAGTAATGATCTGTGAACATAATGGTCTCTCACCAGAGCACTGAGTAGATATATAATGTAACTATTGCCTGCTAATGCTGCCATGGAAGAAGAAAAGAAAAGCAATATAAGGAAAATCAAAAACCTCTCTGGAACCAACCTTAAAGCCTGATTGATAGGCATTGGCACAACTTAGCTAATAAATTATGCTGCTAATGACTTGGAGTTTTTACCTTGTGCATATTACTATTCCATACTGTGAAATTCTTGTATAACTTACAACTGTATTGTGTCAGAGGATAAAGTGTTGGCCATCAAAATGGCTTTCTGACAGTTTCTTTATCCCTGTTGTACTACTGGGGCTTGGCTGCTGCGAAAGGTTTGCTGGAGTGGAGTGGATTTACTGCAGCCAGAGCTGGTTCATGGAGCCCTGGTCATTGCAGAGCAGAGTAAGGTTCTTCCTTGGCGGAATCTTGGGATTCTGGGAAAGATCATACAACCATAGAATCATAGAATGGTTTGAGTTGAAAGGGACCTTAAAAATCATCTAATTCCACCCCCCTCCCCTCAATGGACAGGGATGCCTTCCATGTGACCAGGTTCCTCAAAGCCCCATCCAACCTGGCCTTGAACACTTCCAGGCATGAGACATCCACAACTACTCTGGGCAACCTGTTCAGTGCCTCACTACTCTCATAGTACAGAATTTCTCCCTAACATCTATTCTAAATCTCTTCTCTTTCAGTTTAAATCTGTCCCCCTTGTCCTATCATTATCAGCCCATAAAGATCATTGAGACCCCCTACCTTAGGTTGTCCTCCTCAGGTATTCTCAAATGTGATGTCTCCCAGTTTTTCAGACCCTGGAAGATTGTACGCTGGCCCAGCCTTGTGATTGCTGTCAAAATTGCCTTGATAACTTCCTTGGGAAACCCAGAAATATGGCAGGGGAAAAAGAGCTAAGCATTATTTATGCGGTTGTCTTCTGAAGTTGTCTCAGGCAACTGCCTCCCACCCCTGGGCCCCAGAACGAAATCCCCATTTGTCTCACACATTGAGTGCTTTCTCCAGCTGACAGATAAATTGATTCCCATTTGTTATTCAAAATGAGGAGAGTGTTTGGAAATCTGAAGGTTTAAAAATCCTGAGACCCGAGATCAGTGTAGCATGGAAGGCAGGGAGTTTCTTTGCATGAGCTCCCCAGCCTTCTGGCAACTTCACAGCTCTCAGCTGTGCGGCACGCTTTGCTCTTCTCATGCTTTGCTTCAACAGCTAGCCGACCTTTTCTCAGAATAGGTTAGCCTGCCACAGGGCTTGTGCTACCCAGAAGACCAAGAATGTTTTCAGAGAGATGGTGAAACTGTGATTAAAAGCCAGATATAGCCAAGCTCTGGTGAGATCAGCCAAGTAGCATTTGGCTGATAGTTTGTTTATGAGAAGAAATATAACTGATAAAATATAAACATTAATACAATAAAAACACCAAGCTCTGGAACATAGTGGAGATGATGCTGAACAGTGAATAAATGTATTTTTTTAGGAGATACTCTGAGCTAGATCTCCTGTTAGTAGTGCACAAATGTATCTTTAACACTAGTCATATAAATACAGTAATCACAGTATCTCTCAGACAAATCCCCATTGCAAAGGAAACCCATCCCAATCTGCTGTATCTTTTGATCTGCACTTTACAGTCAGAGCCATCTATGACAATGAAGATGGAGGTGGCATTTCGGATAAGACAGCCAGCATTGTAGCAATCATATATTGACATCCAGCAAGGATTCACCTCGATTAACTGTATCCATCTAAAAGATGTCTTCCCTAAGCGAATTCTTTTAAGCTTCCTGTAAAGTCAATGGAGAGATGTAGGCAGTGCAGAGGGTAATCGACCCTATCCTGAGATAAGTATTGTAAGATAAATTGTGCCTATTTCTTGCTATTCACTCTAGAGGGGTCCCAACTCCAGAATCAATGTCTACTTTTGAGGTGGCTATGCTTAGGTGAGACATGTGGGAGGGGGAAGGAGTAAAGGAGTGCTGTTCTGATTTCCATGGAATCAGCTGATCTGAAGGGTCAATTGCTTTAATACAACCTTGTTGCTGTGCAGCATTAAACTATTAAACCTGATTAGGGATTTATGGTGAGGAATCCGTCAACCTCCATATCTTACACGGATGCAAGAAAATAAATACTAAAGAAAAAAAATGGACTTTCATAATAGAAAATACATAATTAAAAAATACACAAAAGAAGAACTAAGAGAAAACCACTTTTGGTATTATGAAAGCATTGAGCTAATTAATCAATGTGTCCTTTTTTAAAAGATACTCAGTTAAAGAAAAGTGGCTGATCGTTTTGATGTTGAATCTTGAGATGGTAATTCTGAAGATTTTTTTCTTTCTGATGTAAAGGACACATCATTTGCAGAAGCAATATAATCATTTCAGTTGTAACTGGGGAAAAGCCAGTTCTCAGAATGTAATACAAAATGTATTCCTGTGTGTATCATTATGGTGTTCCTGCTGATCCAGTGGGGATCACTGGGTGCATTTTTGTTGAGATGAGTGTCCCAGTAAGTAAAGGTTATTGGTTAAGACCAGGTTTTGTGATGTGAAGCAATCATTTTAGAGGCTGTACATTCGATGATTTTAGTCCACAAACCTTCTCTTGAGAATGATAAAAGGTAGTTTCTAGGTGAACTAACCATGGTCTGATTACTGCTTAGGTCTTACTTTTAACTCATCCATCTTGATACAGGGGTTTCTATTCGCACATGTTTCTGACTTGTTAGATGTATATTCTAGTATTAGTGGTCCATTTCTGTTTAAACTACTTGAGATTTTCCAATGTAGTTCTTTTTGCTTGATTTATTGTAATATCTAATTAACTTACAATTGGATGAATTTCTAGGTTACAGTTATTAGACTATTATTTAGCTCTGTTGGGGTGAGAAGCTCGTTACAAAGTGTGCTAACAGTTCTGGTGCTCAAGGAAACCTAGGAAGGGATTTTATTTTTTTCCAAAATACTGAGGTTTAGTCTCTGCTTTTAATGCCCTTTATACTTATCAGCAAGAGAAGGATATTAGTGGTTATCTCAGCCCTGACGTTTGCTAACAAAGACTAACAACTGCTGACACAACAACCTGCCTTGAATTATTTTTGGGTAGGGGATGGAATGGGTTGGCTTAACAGAAATGTGTAATTTCAGTAAACCACCATTTTCAGAAAATGACATTGTTTCAAATTTCCTTTGCTGAAAGGGAGATGCATTTTTTCCCCAGACCTCTCTCAAAAAAAATTGTGCAGAAGATTGAATAGAAAAATGGTGCCTGAGAGGAGAATTTCAGGGTGTACTCAGTGTCAGTCAAAATCTTCCATTTTAATTTTTATTCTTTCTTCTCAAATATAAACGTGTATTCAAATTCTTATCCTTAATTAGCTGTAGAGCTTACAGAAAGCATTTATTGCTATCTATTTCTTTCCTATCTCCACTGATAAGAGCTGCATTTTGAGCAGACACACTATAACCCCATAATTTGAAGATACTAGTATAGTATCAATTCTTCTGGATGATACCACACCTTGCCCGTCAAAAATGATTTGAGCTTAAATTGTCAGCTAAAGATACTCTTCATTTTTATTGCTTGAACTTGTGGGCAGTCTATTGGACGAAGTGAATTACTTTGTTGTTGAAAATGCTTGTAATTTTGTGTGAAGGACACAATCAGAATACACAATATTTTTTCCCCTTTGCATTTCCCAACCTGCTCTGCTCCTTTGGTGCCCAAGCATATTACAAAATTGCTGACATCTAAGCTGATCAATCAAACCCTTTGCAGTTCTGTAAATGATCAAGCTTAACTGTCTATGCAGCTGTTATTTGGCAGTGCTCCATCTGGAAAATAAAATACAAACATCAAAAGAAGTTCAGCAAGGTTTATGTTTCACAGAGGTTTTTTGATAGCTTCTCTGTTATATAACAGTCTCCTGGGTCAAATTAGAAGGTGGCAGATCTTTGTCCTTTCATAAATCTCTGAGCTTTGAGTTAACCAGATGACAATCACTTCCCAAAATAGGGACACCTAAGCAGTGTGTTGGTGCTGTGCTGATACTCTGCACACTAATGTGCACAGCCTCCCAGGAAAGTATAGGATATATAGAGGAGTATTATATGGAACCTAGGAAAGCTGGGGCAGCCATATATTTTATAGAATTAACCGGGCACATCTTTTCATCGCTGGATCCATTTTTGCTCCTCAGTTCTCCCCAATTCTCTACCAAGCTTAACACCATGGCGTGCAGGGACTGGGCTGGTTGCCTTTAAAACTGCCATTATTGGTCCAGTGCAGGTGTACTGTAGGGAACTCTGTATATATTAGATTAGTCTCAATTCAGAAAAAATAAAACATCTGTGTTCATGAAGTGTTTTCCTTCTTCATACTCTGTCCCTGCATTTAAATTATGGCCTTCCTCCTTATTTTATGAATTCAGCTAAACTGATGATACAGCTTGACCTGAACACATTAAGCAAATGTACCAAACTGAAGAAGGAACACAACATGCATGGATGGTTTGTGATTTATCTAGAGGTGAGTATGTGCCACTATCCCTTGCCACAGATATATAGAACTGGGCAGAGCATTAATACTCTGGTAGACTGCAGGAAGATATTTGCCAGGGCTGTAGAGAGACAGCAAATCTCCTGACACTTTATGCTCTGATTGGTCATGCCCAAAAGGCGTATCAGCCAACTTGAACAGATCAGCAAAGTTCTCATTAGCGAAATTCAGAGCTAACCTTTCTACTCACTGACTTGCAGAGAGGACAAAACAGTAATCACAGTGGAAAAGGTGTCCTTAGCACTCTGAAAAGAAACCACCAGGCAATAAACATTGTTGATCAGACACGAAATTGGATAGAGGAAAGGAAAATGTCAGTGAATCAAATGTCTTCTCTTCCTGGACAAAACACAGAGATGAAATGCTGCAGTTATGAGTGAGAACACTTCACATGGTGTGATGGACACGCTGCCAGTTGGTCCTGGTCAATTAAAGTGGTTTTTTTTAGCATAATGTGCAGAAGAAGTTTTCCTCAAAGGACCGTAAAAGAAATGAAGTGCCCAATACCTTTGCCAGTTTTATAGCTTTCAGTCTATGTGGAAAATTTCAGCCAGAAAGAACTGGCAGGGAAAAGAAAATAATAACAAGAAAAACAAAACAATGTTATGTGCTGTACAAGTTGGAATGTATTTAAGATAAATTTTTTGTATTCTCTCACTTTGTGATTTGCTTTTGCACTGCATTTTATACGTTGCTTAGTTAAAGACTGCAATGTCAAGACGTGGTAACATACAGCAAATTTTAAGCCCTTTAACCAAAATCACAATACGCATCTAGAAAAATAGATCCATTTTTTTCCCTCAGCAGAATTTAGAACTGTTGCATTTAGAAGCACATCCCATTTCTATCAAATATACACCGTTTCCCCTGCAGCTCTTTTTATGTTAGTCAATATCTTTTAATGTTATCTGATGGTTTCCTAGGAGATGCCCTAAATGGCTAAACTCACTAGTTTGATGCTGGTGTTGGATAATATCTATATGCACTAAACATCTGTTTTGTTCACTGAAGTCTGCTCTGCCCTTTTTCCACTGGTCATTATGTTCCCCCTGAGGGTTTCTAATGGTTGCTAATGAGATAAGAAAAATGCTCCATGTACACTTCCATCTTCTCCGATGGCGTGTGATCAGAAGTCTGTGCTCTTTTTTAGCAGAAATTGCTTCAAAATCATTGTTAGTATTTCTTTGTACAGTAGTTTGAATGCAAATTTTACACTTAAGGACTAAAGTGCCTTTTAAAAATCTGTAAGATGCAATTAGAAGGAGAAAGATCACCACATTATAGGGTAGAGAGTTCTATTTGTGGAAGGGTGGTCTCATTGTTGATTCATGTTTTTCAGATGGTACAGTACAGGTTGCATCATTAATAGAAGATTAAGATGCCAAATGGGGAATTTTTACCTTCTGTTTCTGAGTTTTTCACTGTAGGAAATCACCCAGATATGGCTAGAGGTTGATTTTATATAACATGATGAGCAGACAGAGTGTTCCTCAAATTGAACAGAGCCTGCTGCTACTGTGGGAAGAGGGGCTGACAACTTGGGTAGTATCCATACAAAGCTATAATTTCTAATCTGTCAAAATCACTTCCCTTTAGAAAGCCTGATTTCATTAGCATGTTCTTTGTCGGATGTGATTGTCTCTCTTAGCAGCTTTCCTTTTACAGCTGTCACAAAAGCCAGTCAGACTATACCAAGGGCAGGAAATAAATAAGTCTTTTTGCTGTAAATTAATTTAGGCAAGGCTACATTGCATATGCTTAGATTTAGTCCCTACTTTGAAGTGTGAAATTTTAGCAGGGTAACAGATGAGGGCTCTTAGAGCAGGTATTGGCATAAATTTGGTTGCAAACTCTATTTCTTCTGGCACTCTAGTGCCAGGTAGAGAAAATATACTTACATGTGGCCTATGCCTCATAAATGGCAATTCAAGATCTCAGCTGAACTGGGAACATAGGCAAAATTGTCTTGGACAGAGAGCTCAAGCTAAGCTTTACTCCAATTCTGTCTGTGCTGCGCTCTTCTGGGGTAGTTCTAACACAAAACTAAGAATTCATTTAAGTTAATTTTCTTCATATTTGATCTTTGCACTGTTCAGTGGACTTCACTGCCATCTCACTAAAGTCTGAGATTTTTGTACAGCTTGCTGTACTCTGCTACCAAAGAGTCTCCAGGCTGAACTTGCCTTGGTTCTTCTCTTGCTGTGGACCTGAGCATGTAAGGTAAGGAGGAGGAGGAGGCAGATGTTTTATGGAAACCTGTTTATCTGCTTGATTTAGCTCTGCTTCATTCAGATCTGTGTTAAGGCTTTGCAAATTTGTGAGATAAAAAAGGATCAGATGGTTACTCTTTTCAAAAAAGTATTTCACTCTGGAGAGTAAGAAAAAGGCAGTTGTTTCATTTGCCTTCTGAAGCTGAAAAAAGAGTATTTTCAGAAGTCTTTGGTATACAGAAGAATGGTGTGATGAGTGTCACAGAAAGAGGCCAATCAGTGTGTCAGCTGGTTGGTCCATCTTTCCCTGTGTTGTTTGCAAAAAGAGACTCATGAGGTGACAGCAAAGCTCATCACGGGAGCTGTAGCTTCACTTTTCAGTTGCTGTGACCCATCTGGAGAAATGGTGAAACTGTAATTTTTTATAAAGAGTCTTTCTGTACAGGTATGGAGAACCATTCTAGAAGTCAAAGCATGTACCTGTGGTGCTGTATGATAAGTTTGGTTAAGGATTTCCTTTATTTTGGAATCTTTGTAAGTCACAAGACTCTATTGCTTGTTAGAAATATGTAACAAGCATATATGGATCAGTCGCCATTTCCCTTAGAGGTACTATATAGCTGTATTACCTGAGCATGTACAATATGAGTCCCAATGTCTTTTCATTGTGCCCTGAAATAAAAGTGAAAGCCCTCAGAGTCATTATTTCTTATAACTAAATTTTCTTTCCCTTCTACAAGATTATTGGTCTTCCAGTTTCCAATTTTGGCACATTTGCCTCTCTAAAGGCTCATAATTTTTTTTTTTTTTAAAGCTAAGAGAATCTTCTGTTTTTTAAAACTTCTTCCATTTCTTTGATTATTTGTAGTAGTCTAGCTCATTTTTTTTCTCTGCCTTTTCGCCAGTTCCATCTGGGCATTTAAAAACAGTAATTCTGTATCTTTTCATGTGCTCCAGATCTTCTGCAATGCCAGTCTCTAACTGACAGTATTTGATCTGTTTTATGATTACTCTTCATCTGTTCCTGGCCCTTTCTCTGTATGCTGGTAAACAGCTTTGATCACCTCTTGGCTATAATCTGTGGCTTCTCATAATTCCTTCTGGAAAGATTCTTTGTCTTAATTTAATTACTTTTTACCATTACTTGGCTCGCATCCATTGCCTGTTTTCTGTTTTTAATTTTTGCCACTGTGAAAGCTAATAGGACTCTTCTGCATTGGGACATTTAGGAAAGTCAATCCAAATTAAATGTTAAAGTTCACACTTCAGCTGCGTTAAATCCCTGTGTTGACAGCCTTGTTAGAAGTAAAGAAGACCTTAATTTTGTTTCATTTAATACATACTATAAATGAATTAAGCTAAGTCAAATTTAACCACTTCAACTTTGAACAAATGTGTCTACACAAGGTTTGTGCAATTTAGCAAATTAATTTTAGCTTCATATTTTGATTAATGGTTTTGATTTCCTAAGTCTTTTGTTGACAAGACCTGTTTTCTTTTCTATAGGAATAATGTTTTTCTTCCAAGCTGATTTTTTTTCCTCTTTGTCTCCTTTTCTTCATATTTGACTGTCATTCCTCTGCCCTGATAGTGGCTTTCATTATTTTCTGAGACGTAAGGAAGACTTAATAAACATCGTTATTCTTACTATTTTATTAATTTACATTACAACAAGCTATATATCTGCATTAAGTTCAGGGTCACATTAAGGTGGATGCTGCAAACACGTACACACATAGAATGGAGTTTATCTCACATAACCTTACTGGGAAAAGGCAGGCAGATGGAATGTATCCTCAACCAGTTTGTAGATGACCAAAGCTGAGGGGACTGGGTGATACACCAGATGGTTGTATCCCCTTCAGAGAGACCTTGATGGGCTGGAGAAACGGGCAGAGAGGAATTTTACAAACATGGGGTAATACAAAGCCCTGTATCTCAGGAGGATTAAATCCACGCACCAGTACATGCTAGGGGCTGACTGGCTGGAAAGCAGCTTCCTGGGCAAAACCTTGGCATCCTGATGGACAGCAAGATGACCACGATCTAACAAAGCACCCTCACAGCAAAAGGTCAAGAGACATGATCCCGCAGCTCAACTTAGCACAGGTGGGGCAACAGCAAGAGTACTGTGTCCAATTCTTACTAACCTTAACTATTTGATCATGTAACACCTAAAATATTGTTATCTAAGCAGAGAAGATACAGTTCTGACACAACCCAGCACAAGTCATGCACCCATCACTTTCAGACTTGTCTTATATATTCCCCTACCTAATGAAATTTCCTATGTTTTAATTAATACTTTCTGGAGTAACCAAGCCCTTAGGACAGTACCAAATTTCCATAGCTTGGTATGGAAGCAGGACATCAGAAAATTCAGTGTATAGTGTGCGATTCCATAAATACTTCATTTTATCCCAGAAGGCTGCACTGCTTTTTCTTGTGTATTACAAAGCTCCAAACAGAAGAATCTAACCCCACAGTCTTGTTCCTAGCTGCTCCTGTGAGCTGCTGGTCTGAAATTAAAGTTAATGACCTAAAGGGTCTAATCCCATGGGTTTAACGAGGTAAGTTTAATAAGTATACTGGCCTTAAAACTAGAATGAATCCAGCAGCTCCTACTGACGATGATGAAAAATTATCTTCAGAAGTTTTTTAATAATTATTTTTGGGGAAGGAGGAGAGACAAGGGTATGAAACCTGTAATGGAAAAAAAAAGATGAACTCATGCTGCTTTATCTATCTTTTTCACAGAATTTTTTTGCTCGCTCTTAAAATTGTTCCCAGTAAGTCTATCTCAGCAGCAGACAGATGAACACTCCCATTTAAATCTCCTCCTGTCTGATAGGTAGACATTTGCAAGCCAAAAAAGAATCATCCTCCTTCTGAAAAGTATGGTCTGCCTTTCAGAAAATACCTACTTTCCCAACCTTGTCAGGTGAGGCAGTGCTTGAAAGCTTTTTAGCACTTACCCTTTTGTATAACAAGTTATCTCAGTAGGAGACTTTGCAGCAGTCTTTAACCCCTTTTGTATTCTCATTCCATCTCAGAGATGTCTCATGCAAGCTAATAAATAATTCCATGAAGTCTCTCTTTTTTCCACAACATTAATCTCCCATCAACTAGTAATGAGCCTTTGCAGTTTCCTTGTGAGAATCTAAGCAACCACATTAATTCTTTAAAACTTTTTTTAAAAATAGTGATCCTATTGGCAGAGAGTTTAGGAACATCTGATCCATACATTTAGCCTTAGGAGCTTTTGGTGGCCTGTGTTTATGTGCCTTGAAATTCCTAAAGCCCTAGGAAGATGCTGCAAGTGCTATGTACATTGATTTCTACTAAATTATATTTCTATATTGTCTGATGTAGCAAATGAGAACTGTACTGCTAAAATCCTGTTTTTTCATGGTTGTTTCTTGGGCTGAATGATTTTTCTTGAAAAAAATCATGTAATCAAATATAAAGTTCATACAGGTTGATGCATGTTTTAGAACATGAGAAATGACTGTTCTTTATCATGCTGTTTTCCCTTAAAACATACCAGAATACCAGTTAACATGCAGCTAGACTTGTCCATGTGATTTCCCACAGTCTTTCATTTTAACCTTATAGAGAAAAATAGGTCCCTTTGGAGGTTTACAAAGGAAGTTTTTGTTGCTTAATCTTGGGCATCTAATTTAGATACCCAAGATCCTAGTTATCTAGCAGTCTACTGACTGCCCACCTACAGCAGTATGATGGGGTTAAAGAGGAAGGGCTAAATCCTAGCAGAAATACCAATTCTTTCAAAAAATCTTGTGTTTTATAAACACTTCAGACAACATTTAGCTTCCTATTGGCCTCGCTTCCACATTCATGTCAATTAAAGCACCAAACCAATCAAATAATAAAGGGGGAATCAAAGCTGAAAGTGGAGAAAAAAAAAAGAGGATTGTGGACCCACAGAAGACAACTGTGCATTTGAGACCTTTTTTTTTGCATGGCTCAGACATTACAGTCTGCACTCAATTTACTTCAGCCGAACTCTGCATTGCTAAATGGAGAAAGGATGCCCATCAATTCAGCCCACACATTTCTGTTTCTTTTCAGCATCAACTTTTCAGTGAATTATTTCCTTCTGCTACAGCAGCTCTTTCAGACTGTCGTGGTATTTATTTGTCTCTTTTCCTGGTCCCATTGTTTTATTCCATTTTTATCTTTGCTTTGTTCCCTTGTGAAATGCAGTGAAACCAGAAATGCAATTAGCATATTTAGTTACACTCATTCCGCCCTTTGACTATTTATGAAGACACTTTTTATGAACTTAAAAAAAAAAAGAAAGAAAAAAAGAAAATCAATCACCCAAAACTTGAAGTGTCTTATACTTTACAATTTCCTCCTTTTCTTCTGAATGTGTGGGAGCCTGATAACACTAAGAAAATGCTATATAAACAGACTTCACATATGTGTTACATATTGTTTGCAGTGAATTGATTTTGTCATAAAAGAAAGCAAGTTTTCATTGTAGTTTGAGCTACCTTCAATATCATGAAAGCCTCCATGAGTTTTTTCTCTAAAACTGTAATCTGAACTGAAATCTGCTTCTAAACCTCCAGAAGGATTATTGATTGGAAGAGACTATATGCAAAGGGATTCAGTTCAGATGAAACCAGGTTTTAATCTATATTACAATAACACTTCTGTGTTGCATATATTGATAGAAAAAGAAATAATACAAAGGCTGTTGCTGAGACTGTGACATGAATAGGGAGCCCGGTACATTCATTATTTAACCATGACAAAAGAATGGCAATAATCTGTCTTTTCTCTGAAATGAGAATAAGGAGAACAAGCCATGGCTGGCAAGTGTTAAGTCACACATCTTAAAGGTCTTCAGAAAGCTCTTAAGTAAAGAGGGCTGGCACTAACCGTCTGCCCCAGTGTGATTACAGAGACTGAGTCACAGTGGCTCATTGCACCTGCTTGCTGGTTTGGCATTCAGAAGGTTCTGATAATGTTGCCTCCTTAAACTCTAGGCATTTGAGGGGGTTTTAATTGGTTTGCCCCAATTCATTGTTCATTTCTGAAAGCTGAGCTTCACTGTTTAGCTCGGTCCATTTGAACTTCCTTAAAGTAACTTAAATTGTTGAACAAAATTCAGGCCTTTTTGCAATAATTGCAGTCCATTGAGCAAGTGATGTCTGGTATAAACTTACAGGATAAAAGTTCCAGCAAGGGAAAAATAACTTCAAATACTGTTTTCCAGCACCTTCTGTTTTTAAATCACCCCTATGTGGATTCTCTTAGAAACTAATCATGGTAGTTATAAGGAAGTCTAATCAATAATGAACATACATTATGTATAAATCATATTTTCCTGCACTAATATTTGAAGTTTTAACCTTCTGTATTTTAGAAATTGTATCTCAGAATAGGTAGATGTTCAGTGCTGGAAAACAAGGCTGTTTTGTGTCAAGTCTCTGAGGATAGAAGCAATTACAGCTAATGAGCTGGTGTGGGAGCCCAAACCCAGCTTTCAGCAAAGGAAAACAAGGGCTGACAAAAACCTCGTGATCTGAAGGAGCTGGACCCTTCTCACAAGACCTGTTAAAGTTCTACCTATGGATCAAGCCTGGCTCCAGCAGAAATCAGAAAAGACTTTTGAGATGATTGTATCAAACCATGTCTAAACCCCTGTAATTCCTCTATCCCCCATGTAATCCTACTAGAAGAAAAATTAACTATTTAGAAATTGCAGTAAAAACTTGTGTAATTCCATAATTAACATAACTCGTCCCCTTCATTAACATGTCCAGCCTCAGATGCCTTTAAAATAGTGTTCTCGTGTTCAATAAACTATTCCAGTTCCCCCATACTGGGATCGTGTTTAGCTTTTATTTTTCAGACCGCCATTAATGTTGCCACAACCATGGGGCTGAGAACCTTCTAACATTTAGAAGATTCCTCAGCCATCGGCTGGCTGGACCAAGGGAAGCAGCACTCCTTGTGTTTCGGTGGTGTGTGCGTAGTCAGAACTGAGAGAAAGCGGAAGACGTGCACGGAAACTTGTCCTCAGCAGGCGGGAACTGCTGAGCGAGCTGACTACGAACTCCAGATTGGGTAATTATTTTAAAGACTTTGTAACGATAAGTAGGGTACAATGGGGACTCAAATATCTTCTGAACAAAACCACATTTATTTAATCTTAAAACGCGAGCTTAAGCAGCATAGCGCGGAAAATTGACGAACAGTCCTTGCAGAACCTGTTGCTGTGGGCCCAGCGTCACATGTCAGAACTGAACGTTGCCAGCCTTCTTGGTACGTGCTTGAGGGACTCGGCAACCGCCCGAAAAAAACCTCAGCAGCTGCTGCCCGGGACGGGCCCCAACCGCCGAGCTGAGCGCACAAGCACATTGCAGCCCGACACACGCTGCCCAGAGAGAGCCGTGTGAGACAGAACCATGGCCACCGCCGCTGCAGCCACCCCCGCAGGGTCGGGATGTGAGCCAGCGCCAGCAAACTGCCGCACTGCCTCGGCAAGTCCCTGTGTCACCGCCCGCTACGCTCTCAGCAGCAGCAGCCAAGCAGCGACCAGAGGCGCGAGGTCAACACTCCAGAGCAGGTCCCTGAAGAAGGGCCACCGCCTCCGGCGCCCCAGGCAAACAACGAGATCGACAGACCCGCGGCGGAGGAAGCAGCAGCGGGACCCGAGCGGGAACCACTCAGAAGGCAGAAGGAACGCGGAACCCGGAAACGACAGAGGCACCGGGAAAAAACAAACACAAGCAGCGCACGAGGTACTCAAAACCGGGGCTATGGAGCGTGGGCGGCGGAGAGAATCCCACAGAGTCCCTTGAGAGGCTCCGGGAAAGGTCCGAGGGAGGAAAACAGCCCGAGCGGGACCGTCAGCGAAGGAGGGAGCGAGCGGAAGCCCGGGAGCAACAGCACGAGAGAAACCCAGGAACAGTGACCCGGAGACAAAGGGAGTGGGGCAGACACAAAGCTGCCGACTTCAGCAGTAATCAGAGCAAGCACAAAAACCCCCTTCCTTGATATTTTTTTCCTTTTTCTTTGCAGCCTGAACTATGAACTTGATCTTTTTTGCAACCCTTTTTGTTTATTAACCTGTTTCAGTTTCACAGTATAAGGCGAACAAACGCTACCAATGGAGAGATTGTCCCCCCACACCCCGCAAACAAACAAACAAAAAAAAAAAAAAAAAGGGGGGGGGGAAGGCGGGGAAAGCAAAGAACCCTTGCTGAATGAAGATACCCTTCCATAAGTAATAGCCAAAACAGTTTTTAAATGCATGCATAGCTGTATTTTTGAAAATTTTTAAGTCTTTGCAATAACAGTTTTCCCTAAGTCCAAAGCCAAATTAACACAGAAAGACATATATTTGCCTTAAAAATAGAAGAAAGTATATATTTTATCCTTGAACTATAGGAATGTTTATATGTATTTGAAATTTAAATTGAACATGAAGCAAAATATGCTTATGTTTTTACAGGTTATACTATCATCAAAACAGAAAACATAGTTATATTAGTAATCGAAGGAATGAGAAACAAAAAATGTGAATTCTCAGTTCATAACCAAAAAAACCCTGTAAAATGAAACCCAAAGGTATGTTTGTATGATGTGTGTTCGATGGCCATCGAGTGTAATGTGTGAATGTATGCATGCATGTGAATACATAATATGTTCTGATTTATACACAAATGCGCATTACCTCACATATGCACAACACTCTTAGATAAAAAACAGAAAACATATCACCCTGAGTTGAATAAATTTCATTTGCAGAGACATCTTAGGTTAAATAAAAGTTTTCAAAAACAAACACTAAAAAACACTTTCAGTAAAAATCAGGAGCACACAAACCCTGAAGTCATCAAGTTATTAAGTTTGGGTTCAAAATCAATTGCCTATAAGTCAATAGGATCTTAGAGGATAGCTTAAATAAGATTTTATAAGAGTAATTTCTAATAAGAAATAATGGGAATAAGTAAGTTGTTTAAACAAGTTTTATATTAATCCAGGGTTATTTAGTTTAGCATTGTTGGGAATTTTTCCTTCTTGCATTTTGTTCCTTGTTACTTTTCTATATCCAAAAATGTCTGATAGTCTTTTTGATTGGTTAAATGTTTTTAATGTTAATGCTAAGTTTAAAAAAAAAATAATTTATGTAGCAACACGCAGAATGCCTTAAAACAGCTATGATTCCTTCACATGCTTCATAGTGCCAAACCTTGTGGCCAAACTATTCTGACACACAAGGCCTTTGCATAATCATACTTTCCATCTCAGGTATGTAAAAGGCTGTACATTGCCTTGAAAAGGAGCCTCCTTGCTAAAATTAATTTCACTTGTGGTATTAAAAGCAAGACTGCAATGTTTCTTGTTAGATCCATTTAAGAACACCTTTGCTTCTAAAATGCAACTATAGAATTTGTTATTATCCTCAGTCGGAACCGATACTTCAAAGCATTGATAAGTTGCAAGAAAAAATAGTAATCAAAGCTTAGATTTCATGTTTAGTTAGCATGATAAGTTAAAAGAAAATATTTAAGGTAATATTTGTATTCCCTTGTATTTTGTCTTGCATTGGCAAATGTTTGATCAAAGTTTTTTCTGAGTTTTTGTTTTTTAGAAAAATAAAAAAAAAAAGAAGGGGCAGATGTGGGAGCCCAAACCCAGCTTTCAGCAAAGGAAAACAAGGGCTGACAAAACCTCGTGATCTGAAGGAGCTGGACCCTTCTCACAAGACCTGTTAAAGTTCTACCTATGGATCAAGCCTGGCTCCAGCAGAACTCAGAAAGACTTTTGAGATGATTGTATCCAAACCATGTCTAACCCCTGTAATTCCTCTATCCCCCATGTAATCCTACTAGAAGAAAAATAACTATTTAGAAATTGCAGTAAAAAACTTGTGTAATTCCATAATTAACATAACTCGTCCCCTTCATTAACATGTCCAGCCTCAGACGCCTTTAAAATAGTGTTCTCGTGTTCAATAAACTATTCCAGTTTCCCCATACTGGGATCGTGTTTAGCTTTTATTTTTCAGACCGCCGCTAGCTGGGTTATTGTTTGATTATTAAACTTCTAGTTTTCCACAGTATGGCCATCTTTGTTACCTGGCTGTGAGCCCCTTCTCCATCAGGAGATACAGTAAACTCCCTAGGCATCTTTGACCTGGATATAAGATAGTTTAACTATGATGCAAATTTTTCTGAATATGCCTTTTTTTTTTGGAGTTCTGGAGTTTTCACTGAAAAAATGGTGTGCATGTAAAGCAGGAAAGCTGCTGGATTTATTTTTTGTGGTTGCTCATCTCTCTCAGTCACACATTATTTAGTTGTATCCACTGCAATGATTATCGTTAGCAACAGAATGTCTGTTTCGTGATATGTGCTACTGTACCATAACAAAATAAAATTTCTCTCCTCTGTCCAAGTTGATGCAATGTTTATTGCCCTTGGCTGTACTGTTATGACTCTATACCTCTGAGTAACTGTGTATGTATCCAATCTACTGTGGCCTCTGATGAAAATGTGTACATGAATTTGGATTTAGGAGATAACTTTAAATGCTATCTTGGTGTGATCTCATTTGAAACAGTCACTACACATTTCTCCATTTGGCAGTAGAAACTGTTGCTAATTTTGTTTTTAATTAATTGTGCAGCATGGATTGTTTGATGTGGCCATGGATAGGGGTCAACTAAACAGATTTGCCTTGGGTTTAATAGAAGTTTTCCGTCATCTTCTCTGTTTCTGGTGCATAAAATATTCCTTAACAATCTTAACTTCATGAATGAGTGCATAAAAATCCTCACAATCAACCTGTCAGCCTTTAACCAAGGCTGCCACCACCCTTTGTACTCTTCTGCTGGTAGGAGACTGTGAAATGCTTGGAAACAATTTTATGAACAAAGAGTTTCAAGTGCTGAATACACCTTGTATAATTAAAATAACGTCTTTTGGACTTTTCATAAAACACTATATGCTCTACTCATCCCCAGAGTGGATTTCTTTTACTATTATGCTTTGATGACACATAATTAAGTCAGATTACATTTTTATAAAGAGAGAATAGCTAAGACACAATTCTAAATTATTCATCAATAAGGTTTCGCCAAAAAAAAAAGGCAAAAGATTGTGCTCTCTGTTGTTTTTTTTTTCCTTCCTAAACTAGATAATTTTATAATGGTATATTGAACAAATAAGTCTCTCTCTTCCTCCCCATGAGAGAACAAGAGACTTCATTTAACGCCACATGTGTATTGTGCTTATCTGCTGATTACATATTACTTTGATTTGTATGGTAAATTGTAAGCTCTTGTAGGATTATGGAAAGATTTCTTTCCCCAGGCTGAACCAGTGAGATTTTCAGCATCATGAAGACAGAGATGCGTAGGAAAGAAGCAGATTGGTTATTATATCTCTATGTATTTTTTACCCACTGGTTTCATCTCGTTTTAGCACTACAGAGCCAGCATGAGATCCAAGTAAGTTAATACACCTCCACAACGTTGTCACACCACTAAGTTTTAGTGTCTCTTCATACCCTCAACAGCTTAGTGACAAATGTGGAATTGCTAAAATGGGTGTAGCCGTAAAGAAGAGCAGGAGTAGGCATAGATATGCTTTGATTCAGCTAGGTAAAATGCCCCTTTTGATTAGGAATTAAAATATATGATAAAGAAGTGATTTTCCTAACACAGCATGGGTTTGTATGTATCAGTCTTTCCTTCTGATTTTGGATGGATTCATCCAAAATTGCAAGACAAATTATTTGGCACGTTAAACTGAGCATTGTCCTGGTAGAACATGCAAGGAGAAGCAGTAATGAAGGAGGATATTAGACCAGAAAAAAAAAAAAAGGAAAAAAAATAGCTGTCCCCTAAAGCTAAAAAAATATGAATTCAGCTACTATATCTTAGTGCTGTGTATGTAACTCACATTAGAAAAGAAAAGTAGTTTAAAAATCAATCAGATTAAATTAAGATATGCAATGGAGATAATCCAGGGTGTTCTGATATACTGGAAACCTATGGAAAACATGAGAATGGACAGTGAAGTGGTGACTGGTGACGGGTGGTGCCATTTGAAGTCTCCTCTCTTTCTGGGAAATATTGGTGATGCATGTTTAAACTCAGTATGAGTATGTCCTAGACTATGTGCAACAGCAGTGGTACGAAAAGGAGGCAGCATAATGGTCAGGACTAGACAGACTTTGCTGCATTGCTGCTGGGTTCTGAGAGGGTCATAGAAGTGGCTTTGTCTCCTGCCTTATGAAATAAAACCAATACACTCAACTCCTGTGTAACTGAGAAAAATGAACTGGAATTCTGTGTGAAATTCTTTTCAACTGTATCCAAGATCAACTGAATTTATGGAGAAAAGCAGAATGCTAGCTGAAAAGATGGGGCATATAGTGTAGGGACAGTTTTATGGTTTTCACGATGCAAGACTGTCCAGTACAGACTAAGGGGAACCTTGGTAAGATCTGTACTGTTCATCACAATTACAAATTGTTTGGAAAAGCAAGTGCTTAACGAGATGACTGAGTCTGCTGATGCTACAGAATTCTTCAAGGTGACTGAAACTAACACTGACAACAAAGGGTAAACTGAAATTGTGATGTTGAGTGGTTGGAGATAAAACGGGAGACAAAATTTAGTGCTGATAAATTAAAAGTAATAGATGCAAGAAAGCATAATCCTAATAATTTTCACACTGTCATGGGTTATAAATGAGGTTATAGATATTTTGGAAGACATTTAGAGTCATTGTGGTTAGCTCAGTTCTAAGTGGTGCTCAGTGAAAGCTGAAGATCATAGGAACAACAAAGAAAGCATCAAGAACAGAATAGTTGTAATTTTCCTCTGTATAAAACCAGGATCAGCTCATGTCCTGAATACTGTATGAAGTTTTGTCCCCCCTTTTTCCAAGAGAAAAATTGTTGAAACAGACAAAGGCAGCAACGGTTAGACATGAAGAAGTTTTTGTGTGAAAAAGCAATTAGGCTGGGATTATGGGTCTTTAGGGAGAAAAAACAACTCAGGGACAAAATTTGTAGAGTAAATCAAATAATAAATAGCAGGAAAGTAGGTGAATTGCAATGTTTTCTATGACAATGTTTGAAGAACTGAGGGCCAATTGATGCAATTATCATGCTGCTAACTTAAGATAAGGAAGCACTTTCTCACACAGCACATTCTAACTCTGAAATTCATTGTCAGAAATCTTTGTAGTGCCCAAAGTAAATTTATAAAAGTTTTTAGAAAGAAAATTAGGTAGAGGAAAAGACCACCCTATACAATATTAAGATTTTTTTTTAAATCATATACAGGAGGTATATTTCTTATGCTTCTCCTTTAAACGACCACAAACAGTAACTTTGACAATAAGAGAGATGGTTTGTTGGGTCTGATGAAACTGATTTTTACCCACTATGACATTTTCTATGTCACAGAATTGAACCCAGTCCACAGAAGGTGTTCTGTGGCATTCAAAGGGAATTTGAATGACAGAAAACTAAATTTAAAAAATTACCTGTTTAATCTACTTCATTTACAATAAGAAGGAAAGTGACTTATTGTGAGTTGATCAGAGGATCCCTCAATTTGGGATGGCAAAAATCCTTACAGTATAGGAAAATGGAGGTGTGTTCTGGAACCTGTCTCTAAGATATAAACTTATTGTGGAATCACTCATATAAGATTTGCATCCAAGCCCTGCATCTTATACAGCATTATATCAATTTAGAAGAAGGAAAAAATCCAATTCTGAGAAGTTTTTTTCCCTGGTAACCACCTGTTAGGTTGTGACAGGTGGGAAGACTGAAAATAATTTTAAATAGTGCTTCTCTCACTTCACATGAGGATAACTGTGGAACTGTTGGAGCAACAAGCATTTTGGTTTTTTTCTTGGAAATTGTAAAGGTACCCAGAGGTATCAGGCATGAAACACAGGAATCTTGCCCAAGCATTGTACAAGTTCTTGCAATGAAAATTTGGAGAGATGTTTAAAGATGTGCCTGAGGGATGTAAGGGCTTGAGGGAGACAGAGTGATTCTGTTTTGTCATTTTTACCTCAGCCCGAATCTTGTGTGTAGCATCAAGTTGCCTTCTCTTAGGGCTGAGCCTGGAACACACACATGAGATGAGCTGGCATGCCCTGAGGTGGATCTGGAGTGCTGGCCTGCTTCCCAAGGACTGCCAGAGCCACGATACTGAAATTCAAACTTTATGGACTAATGATTTTCCTGCCTTAGTATAAGCACCCTAGGTATTCTGGCTGCAAGTTGTCTGTCTAAATGTAAGTAATGTCTCTGTCCAAATATTCTGTGTCCTGCAGGGTTAAAAAATACATACATTAAAATTTGAGGTATTCTGGTGTCACAGTGGTGAAGTCACATAAAATATGGAACTGTATGGGTAAAGTGTAAAATGTGTTAGATGTATAGACTTAGTCGAGCTGAAACCTTCGAATGCAAATTGTGATCTGAACTCGCTCCCAGGAGCAAGAGCTTTGGGTCAGGTGTTACTGTTCAAGGCTATTTCCAAGTGAGTACCTGTGCCTTTTCTTAACGTGAGCCTTGTTACACTTTGATTTTCCTCTCTCCTGGTCTGAATTATGTTACTTTTGTTGATATGAATTCACAGCCACTAGTCAATGACCATAAAGACCATTCTGTACCACATATTGACTTGAAAGATTTAGGTCCCCAGTATCAAAAGATAGCACTTTATCCACTCAGCCAGACCAGATCCTTGATTTTACATTGCTGTTTTCTCTCTGAGTTTCAGAAGTCCTTTTAATATTTCAGAACCATGTCAGTGCTTTCATAAACTTTCCAAAGGGTGAACAGTAGTACTTGTATTCCAGCTGCTGCTGAGTCTGCTGTGTTTGTTCAGCCCTGTAATGATCTTTTAAGATGTGAAAATAAATGTTTCACCAGTACAGAACCATAAATGCAAAACTGACCAGGGATGCATCCATCCAACAAAACTACCTATTAGAACCACTTTTTTTCCAGCTTTCTGTACAGAGACCTGATTCTGATTTAACCTGATTTTTTTTTTCCAGCAGAAACAGGTAAAATAATATTAATAATTATTTTATTTAAGTTTTGAGAAGATAATGGCTATTACTTTGCTCTTAACTATACTACAAAGGCCTATTGTAAAGCCCTTTTTTTCTTGTAGAAAGCAAGCAACTTATTTACTTAATACAGAAATATTCCTCCAAATGCTCCAATATTTTTACTCAAGTCACAAAGCTGCTTAGTGTAAGATTGCAAACTGATCCTCTGATTACTTTTATAGATATTTCCTCATTATGCATTATTTATTTGAATGTGTGAAAAATCATATACTGTATGTATGCTGCAGAGGATTTTCTTAATAATGCAAGAAATGATGGTGCCAGTACAGGGAGCTCTAAAATTCGAGAGCTTAATGTTTATTGCTAATAGAACTCACAGACTGAAATATGAACTCTCAGCAGAAGATGTACAATTCTCAAAATATTTTTTTGCTCTCTTTACCTTATCAAGCAATTATTAGGGGGGAAAAAGCAGAACAAACAAATCTTCATTCTTCAAATAAATGCCTAGCTCAGGCAACTATAGATCTAAAATCAGACTGCTATAGAAATTTTCAAATACCACTACGATTGTCTTTTTCAGCCCATGTCATCCTCTCCATGCCCTCTAGGTTTCTGTCTAGGGGGAACTTAAAACTGAATTTTCAGGTCTACATCAGAACCTGAAGTTGGGCTACAGGGTGCACAAGAATAAGGAGAGAGGGCAGGTCAGCTGTACAGATTAACCTGTACTTGACATCATTGTGAAGTGGTCGTCAAAGAGAACATGTTGGAGCAAAATGTAGAAAGTGGAAGACTGAGCTGAAAATAGGGCAGGGATTGTGGTACTGGACTGAGAAGAATGAAGATGTTTGAGATTCATGAGAGAAGAAAGTTGAGAAGAATTGAAAGAAATATCTCTAAGTGTGTTAATGGAGACAGGGATGCTTAGGGTGGGAAAACTATGGATCTCCAGGGTCTTAAAAGGTATGGAACTGGAAGGTTTGAGATAATAGGAGTCCTGAGCTGGTTGCAGGACAGCTATATATAAAATTTTAATGTTGGACTTCTATCAGCAAAGGAGGATAGTATAACAGCCCTAAATACCTGGTGAACAGTCACCTCTTGTCACTTCACACAACTACCCTCAAGTATCTGTTCTGTTTGCAGGCTTTATATGTAGGCAGGTTCTACCATTGGGGCTGTTAAGGCATCTTCTGTACTTGTAAAATACATAGTGCTCCAGTCTCAAGGTTAGACACTGCAACTCCACTGACACCTTTCTCTCACAACCTGAAATGGTATAGTGTCATAGTTTGAAATTGGCTCCCCTGAGAGTTCGGGGGCTCAGAGGTGATTGGGTGATAGGGCAGTGTTCCCTGGAGAGCCAGTCAATGTCCATGTTGTTCTCTTCTGCTCAAATCATGTATCACAGCACCGGAAGCTGTGGGCTGTGCTGTTTTTCTGTTGGTGTCTGCTGTGTGTAGGTGTAGAAGGGCAGGGGGTGGCTGGGCTCCTTCTTTCCCCCTTCGGGGGGCAAGGTGAGCCCTGTGGCCCCCAGCTCTGCCTAGGCCAGAGTTAGAGGGCAGCATTGAAGTGAGTGTTTGTGAGGGACATGACTCACAAACAACTAGGTAAGTGGGAGAGAGAGGGGGAGGCCTTGCGGCTCAGCCCTCTTCTCCCCCCCGCTTTGGCAGCCAGGCTGCAGAAGGGGGCTGTTTTTTTCCCTCTCACTGTTTAGTGGGAGTGGTGCAAGGCTCAGCATTTAAGCAAAGTGGACGGGCTGATAACAAAACAGCTCGGCACTAAGGAGAAGAATCCCAGGCGAAAACTGGAGACCGGGCCAAGAGCTCAGGAGTTGCCCTGCCGAGGCTGACCGGAGGCAGCCGAAAACTGACTCGGAGGACGCTTGATAAGCTGAACTACACTGGCAGCAGCCTACGAACCGAGGTATGAGACCAAGAGAGAGAGATCACACAGCGAAATGACACAGGACGGAGCGAGGAGAGGAACTCAAAGCTATCTTCTTGGACTTTGTGAGGAGGGAAAAACTGCAACAAACAGCTGGAGCTTGGTGAGGGGGAGCATTTGGAGCCCCAAACACTCCCACGAGGAGCAGACTGGTTACTTCCCAGCCTGAAAAGGCTCTTCCTGGACTAAAATTAAAGGGAGGGGCTTAAAGGACTGATAGAAGTGTAATGTAATATATATATATATATATATAGTTTCCTTTAGTTTGTATAGTATTATTTGTGTAAATAAATGTATATACTTCCCCCTTCCCCCACAGAAGCCTCTGGCCTGAAAGGTTCTCTGCGGTGTTAGGATAAATTGTGGGAAGGGGTAGAGGGAAGCCTGGAAATTGGCTATTGGATTTCTAAGGTGGCTCAAACTGCCACATATAGACATGGAAAGTTTACCTGGGCCAAGTCAGGTTGCTGCTAGCCATTTCTCAAATCTGAATAGTATGGATAGTGAAATTTAGTTCCTCTACCCTGCTGCAGATTAATATACTGATATAGCACAAGTAGACCATATAAGACTTGTATCTTTAATTTCAATCATAAATCCATTGTCCATCAGGACATTTAATGTTTTCTGAATGAGCTTGGTTTAGATGTGAGGTCTATTGTGAAGTGTTGACAATGTCTTACTTCTAATATCCCTATCACTTATTAGCTGTGGAGTGGGTATAAATCCTATTCTGGGTTCCACAGCAAGCTTGTAGGTCAAAAGTGCAGTGAAAAAGTGCTGAAGTGTTAACTGGTCCTATACTTCCTTCTGTCAACATTTAAGAAGCTACTCAGGTCTTGACTTCTGTGGGAGTACTGAAAGAATAATCTTTCTTTTTAAAGGTCTCCTCTAGCTGGCAAATGGCACCATAACCCAAGAGAAATATATGACAGACATGTTATTTCTATGGAAATTATCAGAGTTTCAGAAGTCGGTAGCAATTCTAAATATTGTACATGATCAGCTTAATTATTTAGTAGAACTACTTCCATGCAGAGAAGGAAGCCATGTTTTTTTTATTTCTTTTTTTTCCTTTCAGAAAGATTCCTTTCTGGAATTAGCATAAGTTTCTTTGAATGATAGCAAAATTTAATATCTACTGGTACAAAACAGAATTTTATCTGATAAGTCAAGAAAGAACAGCATATTAGGTGTCACTTTATTTACTTGGGTATTGGGAGATTGTATTGCAAGCTCAATAGATGTTTGCTACTGCTAGAAACAAACTGGAAGAGTAGTATCTGTTTATGGTTTTGATGTCACTGAAGTTTCATTTGATGACAGTTACTTAGCTGTGCTTTCAAATGACCAGTTTTATGCTGGGAGCTAACCCAAGCAATCAGAGTCTTGAAAGACTTTAGAAAAAGACACAAGGCATAATGCACACTGAATTTTCATGTGACTGCTTTGCAGTGGTTTCTAAATTTTTTCTTCTCATTTACCTATGTTCAAATGCAATCACATGGCATAGAATGGAAAGCATAGAACCGATAGTCTTATCTTAATAATAGGAGTTCAGCAGTTGCCAAGTATAAGTTAGGTAGGGATAGACACTGAAGAAATTCTGTTCCACTTTGCCAGTAATACCAGACAGTGTGAAATGGGCTCTTACGACCAAGTCATACTTTGATAACTGTTCAGCACTGCATTTCCTTTGTACTTTGAGTTATATTCCACATCTGATCACTGCTGTGCCACGTAGCTCTGAGTCTTACACTACATGAAATGATTTACTAATGGCCTGAGCAGTGATGTTGTGTTCTCCTTTATCCACTTAAGTGCTGCTCACTCCCTAAATTCTCAGCTAACACTTTCTGAGCTGCAATGAGTGCATATCCCCTTGTATTTTCTGAACCCTGTGGGATCTAGAACCTACTGGCCTGCAGGGCTATGCAATCCAATTGTACAGGTAATCTGACACTTCTTCAACCAAGAGGTTTTCGGGTAATGAAGAACCTATTCAGAATACCTAATGTTAGAAAACATGCTGTAATGGGCAGGGTGTGATTGGTGGAAGGTCCAAACCATTAATAAAGGTTCCTTGTAAGGTAATGTTCATTGAAACTGTTCTGTTCTGTTCTGCATTCCCTCTCCCTCAGTGTGCTCCAGGGTGTGTCTTGCGGATCAAATCCTGCGTGTCTCCTGCATTTTGTTACGTTACCTACTAATATTGTTAATACATAATCCTGAGGACTTTGAATATACCAGTAGAAGAAATATGCTTGACAAAACCAGAGAACGTTTTCTCTTCTAAGGAAAATCTCAATTGTTGTCTGTTAAAGAGAAATCCCTTGTGAAAAGGAAACTTCACGGTGTGAAACTCTTGGAAATCCCACTGAGAGGCTAGAAATCATCTCCTAATGGAGCCTACAACGGAAAGATACTACGGGGATTTATTTTCCCAGTGATGAATAAAAGGTTAGGAATCCTAAAACACCAGTAGTACATTTTCTAACAGATGCAGTAAAAGAGAATTGATGACCAGAAGTCTTATGATTCTGCTGTATATTCGATCTTTATAGCCTTTAACATTCAGGACAGGATGTTAATTAATGCTTGGTCTCAAAGGGTCCTGGTTAAGCCTAAAAACCTACAGGAAGCTGTTAAATTTAGGGGCATTGATAGTTCAGTAAAAAGAAAAAATATACCAAAATACAGATGAATGTTATCACATGTTTCTTAGAGATTTGTCGGCAAAGTTAGCTTTCATGCTAGCCAGCTGAGGTCTTGGGTTTCTATATGAAAAGAATAGCTCAGCTATGTCTTGAGGCTAATGCTGAAAAGGTCATGAGATTCTCTTTCATGAAAGGAATGAAAGTAAGCTGAAAAGTACAGGAAAACATAACGTTCACTATAAATGATAGAACTGGTTTAGTTCTATGCATTTCTCTGCATATAGAAAATGACATTGAAACACATTTGTATTTAGATTTAGGGAGCAACTTGCTTTCTGCCTCTTCATCAGTTTATTATTATTTCCAAACCTTATTATTTTAAAATGCTATAGCACCCAAAATATGCTAGATTATTTCTAAACACAATCACATAATGGATTTTTCCTATGTAAGCAAAGCAGCCATTTGAAGTTCATTCACTGAGACCCCTTGGCCTTTAGAGCATTTAGTGAAGGGTTTGTTTTGTTTATTTTACAGTTCAGTGGAATGGAAAACAATTTTTCTTAAGCATTACTGGAGGCCATCAAACAGCGAGAAGGAATAATTTTTCTGCTGCTGCGTGTTCAGCAGAATTTAAAGGTATCTATTAAAAACCAAACAGGTGTAGTTATAAACCTAGATTCCCCCCTTTTCTGAAAAAGTGTAATTATACTCATCAGACATAATAATCTGCTATTTTCCCCATCTTACTATTGCTCAGAGTGTAATGAGAAAGTTTGCTGATGCTGGGTGCATTTGATTATTCCCTGTTTCTTCTTGATTATTTCCTACTCAAAAGAAAATAGAAAACCACCCCCCCACCACCAAAAAAACAAAACAAACCAAAAGAAAACAACAAACCACAACCAAATTAAATTGTTTACTTATTCACAAAATGTGATTTGGATGTGCAGTTTATACATGGAAATAAGTAATTGAAAATATACTTTCTCAGCCTGTTGCCGTAAAACTATTTAGATTCAGATTTTGATTACTTGGGGAAGCATTAGGAGGTCCTGTTTTTACTCCTTGTTTTGTGTTTTTCAAAAACTAATTTTCAAAAGACATTACAAATATTATTAAGTGGAGGCAGGAAATAGATAAATAAAACTGTTTGAACAATAATGAGGTAAACTGAGAAATCAAGTGATTGATGATACTGACATTTTGTTCATGCAAGTTGAAAACCTGGAGCCTAAACTTCTATTGAAGTTAACAGCAAAAGTCTACCTGCACAACAACAGAGAGTTTCTTCTTAAGAAGACACTTCAGTGAAGTTTTTTGGACTTTACAACCATGTAGATACAAGCTGCACCTAAATTCAAATTGCATTAAAAATAGCAGTCTTAAGAAGAATTTTGTAGTGCTGACTCTTCTCTGCTCCTGATTCATTAAAGGATGTGAATAGTATTTGACCTTTAAGGAGGTTTGGGAAAGAACTCTGGAAAACATCAAAACTCAGGGGTTTTTGTGTGTGTGTGTGTGTGTGTGTATGTGTGTCCCATGGCAGTGCAGTCTCATTGAATACTGGCAGGACTTGATATTAGATACTTAAAATGTTAATGTCTGTCCCCAGCAGAATGATTCAGGCAAGATGAACTAGGATCTCAGTCTCTCTTTTTTTCTGCTAATAGGTAACTTGGTGCTTATTCCAGATGCTCAGACATGCCATGATCTTGACAAGCTGAACAGCCTTCATTTTTTGGAAAACAGTGACTTAACTCGTTATACAAGGCTCAAGAATGTTTGATCTGGAGGCAAACCAGTGGATTGAAAACCCCTTCACCCTTTTCCCAGTAGGATATCCTAACCATGCTGCTTACATTTTCCTGACATCTTGTCAGAAACTGGGGAGCTTCAGAGTCAGGCTGTTCCTGCTTGCTGTCCTTTGGTTCCGTGACTCTCTTGTTGCTGGGTAGTTGTAGGACCAGCTCACCAAGCACATTTACAAACTCGGTCTCTAGGATTTTAGTGACAGTCAATTTTGTTTAGTGGAAGATTTCAAGACATAGAAATGAAATTCAATATTCAGCTTCTCTTAATAGTTAAATGCCTTGAATATGCACTTGCAACACTGAAGAAAGAAAAACCCAACACTCTGTTCATTTCTGCCATAATAGTGTTTTTCCATTTGTTTGTTTATTTTTATGCTGAACACAGGTGCTTTTAACAATGCATAAAGTGACATTTCAGACTCTGGAACTCATTCCCTGCAGCAATTAACTGCCTGTTACTATTCAAAGGTGATTTGTATAGGCTGAGGTTAGTTTTTGCTACTCTCTAGCCTAATATTTCTTCTTTAATGTCATGATTTTCTTTCTCTTGGATTCTTACTTTCTATTTTAACTGCTGTAATGTATTTTACCTTTTATTTTCTCTTTTCTGAGCAAGGATTAAATAGAGTTTTCTGGTGCTTCTAGAGCTTTTTTAAGAGATCAGTTAGATACCTGGATTTCATATTGGAAGGTCATTCTCAGTGAGATGAATCTATCCTGATTTAAGGCATCTATAATGGAATAGTCAAACTTCAAACTGTCACTGTAGAGTCCCCTCCATAGTTAATGAGAGAAATAAGTATCTCCAAAGGGCAATTCATGTGACCTATTGCATGCGTCTGTCTCTGAATGAAAACAATTGTCTCCTGGAGGTGCCTATTTCACTCTATTGACAATGTGGAATTGTACCACAACTCTGACACTGATGCCAAGGCAGAGATTTCACTTGGTGTGTCTAGGCTATAATTTTTTATTTTTTTTTACTGTGTATCTGAGAAATTTGACTTTACACTCATTTGGTATCTGTGCACATTTTTATTGCCTTTATGATATTCTTTTGCAAGTGGAGGCTAAAGTAAGTTGCTCAGCTGGGTTTCCTGCTTCCTTTGGAAAGTGAAAGCCATTATTTTAAGCCTTATTGAAGAAGAAAATGAAAAGTGAAAGATGAATGATACCATAGTTATGTCATAAGTTAGAAGACATTTCAAAGCTGGTGATTTTCAGTTAGACATCCAAGAGCTTTATTTCATGGGGCTTTTAGTTCAATTTCCAATTAATAATTTTTCTTCCTTCCCTCTCCACTTTCTTATCACTATACATTAAAAAATGTGTTAAAATGAAGGAAAGACTTGCTGCTGAGTAGGTCCAACCAAACTCTCTCATCATGCCCTGCCCCTTAGGAACCTTGCTGGAAGACTCAATAATCTGAAACCAGAAAATCTGCAAACAAAGGTGAATATATTTACCTGAAGCAGACATGATTGGCAGGGCAAAGGCAGAGTAAGCAAAGAGGGAAAACTAGAGCAGGACACTGAGGTCAGCACACTGTTCATATTTCTCTGAAGAAAGGGATAACAGAGTTCATAGATCTTTGATTTCTTCCACAGGCTTTACTGGCATAGCCTTTTGCCTTGCCTTGCCTTGCATTGCCTTGCCTTGCCTTGCCTTGCCTTGCCTTTGCCTTGCCTTATGCCTTGCCTTGCCTTGCCTTGCCTTTGCCTTGCCTTCCCTTGCTTCCCTTGCCTTCCCTTGCCTTCCCTTGCCTTCTCTTCCCTTGCCTTGCCTTCCCTTGCCTTGCCTTCCCTTGCCTTGCCTTCCCTTGCCTTGCCTTGCCTTGCCTTGCCTTTGCCTTGCCTTGCCTTGCCTTGCCTTTGCCTTGCCTTCCCTTGCCTTCCCTTGCCTTCCCTTGCCGTACCTTCCCTGCCTTCCCTGCCTTCCCTTGCCTTGCCTTCCCGTGCCTTGCTTGCTTGGCCTTGCCTTTTGCCTTGCCTTGCCTTTGCCTTTGCCTGCCTTGCCTTTGCCTTGCCTTTGCCTTGCCTTGCCTTGCCTTGCTTCCCTGCCTTCCCTTGCTTGCCTTGGCTGCCTTGCCTTCCCTTGCCTTTCCTTGCCTTGCCTTCCCTTGCCTTGCCTTGCTTGCCTTGCCTTGCCCTTGCCTTGCCTTGCTTCCCTTGCCTTGCCTTCCCTTGCCTTGCCATCCCTTGCCTTGCCTTCCCTTGCCTTCCCTTGCCTTCCTTGCCTTGCCTTGCCTTGCCTTGCCTGGCCTTCCCTTCCTTGCTTGCCTTTGCCTTGCCTTGCCTTGCCTATGCCCTTGCGTTTGCCTTGCCTTGCCTTGGCCTTGCCTTGCCGTGCCTTGCCTTGCCTTGCCTTCCCTTGCCTTGCCTTCCCGTTTGCCTTGCCTCCCTTGCCTTGCCTTCCCTTGCCTTCCCTTGCCTTCCCCTTGCCTTGCCTTGCCTTCCCTTCCCTTCCCTTGCCTTCCCTTGCCTTGCCTTGCCTTGCCTTCCCTTCCCTTCCCTTCCTTGCCTTCCTTGCCTTGCCTTGCCTTGCCTTGCCTTGCCTTGCCTTGCCTTGCCTTCCCTTGCCTTGCCTTGCCTTCCCTTCCCTTCCCTTCCCTTCCCTTCCCTTCCCCTTCCCTTCCCTTCCCTTCCCTTCCCTTCCCCTTCCCTTCCTTCAAGAACCTTCCCTTCCCTTCCCTTCCCTTCCAGAAACCTTCCCTTCCAGAACCTCCCTTCCCTTCCAGAACCTTCCTTCCTTCCCTTCCCTTCCAGAACCGTCCCTTCCTCCTTCCCTTCCAGAACCTTCCCTTCCTAGAACCTTCCCTTCCCTTCCAGAACCTTCCCTTCCCTTCCAGAACCTTCCCTTCCAGAACCTTCCCTTCAGACCTTCCTTCCCTTCCAGAACCTTCCCTTCCCTTCCAGAACCTTCCCTTCCAGAACCTTCCCTTCCAGAACCTTCCCTTCCCTTCCCGAGCCCTTCCCTTCCCGAACCTTCCCGAACCTTCCCTTCCCGAACCTTCCGTTCTCTTCCCGAACCTTCCCTTCCTGAACCTTCTGTTCTCTTTCCCTTCCTTTCCTTTCCTTTCCCTTCCCCCTCCTTCTCCTTCTTCCCAGAAGGTCTTCAGACCTGGTAACCCTGCATGCAGCACTGGTCATAGGGTTTCCTTGCTTCTTTACCCTCTTCCTGTAGCAGAAACCACTTTAAAAGGCCAGATGCTTCAATAGCAAGAGATCTATAGGGAGAAATTGAATCTAAGAGGATAATTAAAATAGCAAACCCTAGCTAACGAGATAATGAGAATCCTTTTGACACTTTCAGCAGGGATCGATGGTACAGTCATGATAATCATATTACTTTGCACCTTTCATCCTGGAGGGTGTCAAAATGCTTTGGATATTCAGCACACCAGTACAAGGAATTGTTAGACTTGGACTAACATAAAACCACCTGTGGGTTTGCATCTGGCAGCTGCACTGTAGGGAATGTCAGCACTCAAAAGCTGAAGTGTGGGTAGGTGGAAAATCTATCTGCTAAAAATTAAGAATAGAGAGGGTATTAAGCCTGCTTAGAACTGCTGGAAAGATCAGACCTCACTGTATTCAAAGGTAAAGTGTCTCTTTTCCAAGGGTGTTGATGCCATTAGTCAGGTCCAGTTCCTGCAAAGGAAGGATGTACTGCCAAAAGGGTATTTGCTTGTTATTTATACCACATTTTCCAAAGATAGAAGTCCAGAAAGTTAGCTGGAAATGTGAACTTCTAACCTACTAAAATGAAGGAAATCTGAACTGACAGGAGGTTTAAATATGAACTCTGCAGAAGACTGGGTTCCAGACTTCTTTCCTACATGAAAAATTAGGTAAAATTTTCTCCAGAAGAGTTGCCACAAGAGACCGGGAAATGTATTTTCATCAATTAGTCCCAGTCAGTGCAGGATGTCTATTTTAATTGTATTTGTCTCAGCAGTTTTCCAGTCTTCGCTGCTTTTTCCTGCTATTTTTTATGCATTAACCATGCTGATATATTTTTGGCACTGTCTCAGCCAGAAGATTACTCCTTGCCATTACAAGGCCTTCTTGCTTAGTATCCAGCTGCTGTTGAGCTGCATGTTTTATCTTTCAAGGAATTTAGTTAATACCTGGGTCTCTCTAGCTACCCTCATCCTCAATATTCTCAGCACAAGACAAATGAAGATATATTACTCAAACTACAGATATATTACTCCAGCTCAGCAGTTTGTGGAGGTCCAGCTGAGCTGTGGTAGCTCTTGAAGATCTCAAAGTTAGACCTTGGCAAATAAGAGGTAATGTAACTTAGCTTAGCCCTCTTTCAAAATGGCATAGATGGAGTCAAACTCACCGAGGTTTATCCAGGTCAAAGGTGTCTACAATTGTCTTCAGTCCTTTGCCCCAGCTCATGTTTGAACTGAAGAAACTTGAGTTTTAAACTTCCTTGAATGATGTGCTTCTCAGTTTTTTTTTTCCATTAGCAAAGAATACATAATGGTCACATAATACTTTAAAAACTTTGCTGAACAGGCATTGTATTGCTACAGATTTTTGTGAAACTGACTTTTAAAATACTACATGAATCCGTGCACATCAAAGTGACTCTCATTAAGAAGCTGTCTGAAGACCTGCAATATTTTTTTGTCTAAAAAACCGGTATGGGATATGGTTATGGCCAGGATGAATCTAAAAATGGCAACATTCCCTATAGTGGGAAAGACTTGAATAAAATGACTGTTGAAAAATTGTAGTTATAAAATGCTTGGTTATAATATATCCTTTCATATCTGGAAGTATCTGTAGCACCTGATACTGTTTTTCTGGGAGTGTACTTCTCCTCCTCCCTCTCAGCTGGGAAAAGAAGGGAGCCAGATGAAGAACAAATCCTCACACAGGTTCTGTGTTCAGCAGGGCAATCCAAAGCCTTTTGCTGACATGAGAGAATCTGCAGTGTGCTTCAGTTCAAGCTCTGAATAGTCTGTGCTGACATCTTTGGCTCATGGCATTTGCTGCTGCCTTCGTGCTGCCCCCCGTGATGTCTCTGATAGGATATAATTTGCTACAGCTGGCTTAGGTGCAAAACCGCCACGGGCAAAGCTCTTTGTCTTTCCTTAGCTGTGCCATTTCATTGTGTGTCTCATCAAAATCAGGCAAACAAATGTGGAAAGAGTGGGTGCTCCTGCATGTGTCATGCTCTGCAAATCAAGTGTACAGACACAATCCCTTGCCAGAGCCCAGCTTGTGCCCCCTCCCACACATCAGAGCTCAGCGACAGAGGTTCTCATTTGTTCTGATTTCTACCTCTTCAAGATCAGAAGAGGTTTAAACACCTACCTACTGCTAAAGCTCGTTATTTTCTACTGGAATCCTAAGAAGGGGTGGGGTACAGAGCTAAAGCATAATTAGATGCAAGATTCAGGTAGGGATTTAGATATGGTTTGATTAAATCAGAGTCCTTTTCTAATACAAATGAATGTTACACTGAGAGTCCTATTATTTAGGAGAATTTCAATGCCAGTTTAAGAAAATGTGCTCTCTATTCTTTGAAATCATGTATTAGCTGAAAATGCCTATCTTCAAGTATATTCAGTAGGGTGTATCCTCAGTTGAAATATATCCTTGTCATTCCAATCTCTGGTGTAATTATATCAATGAATATCATCTAAGAAATGGACGGATAAGAGAAGCACAGGACATCATGAATAGGCACATAATGTTGCTCGTGCTCTGATCATCACTGAATGAATTCAGCTGACAGTCTGAACTAAAGAATAAAACTTTTGGGCTTTTTTTCCAAAAAAAAAAAAAAAAAGAAAAAGAATACATGAAGGTAAACTTTTATACATTCATTACATTTCATTATACTAACACATTAGTGGGAAACCAGAGGGAGAAATTTGCTATTGTAGCTCCTGCAAGTGACTTTAATAATGAGAGATAGTTGTTAGATTATGTTAATTCCAATGTTAAACTTCCAAGAAGGGTTAACTTATATTTATCAGTAATCAGTGACCTATACTGAGCTGTGTATTAAAAGAAAAAAAAACAAACTACCAAAAAACCCAACCAACCAAACAAAAAAAACCAACCAAAAACCCCAAAACCCCCACCCCTAAACATTACAAAAAGGGCGTGGGACTATATGAGGATTTTAACTGGCTGGACCAAACACTTAGGTGTTTCTATTTATGCCAAAATGTGACACACCATAATGGGTTGGATAATGGAGCTGTTAAATGAGTAGTGCTGGATGAGTGACATATGGGATTTTGAAGGCTGATTGAAGCCTGGATATGGTGGATATGTCACTGGCAAGACATGATCCAGGAGCAATCAATGGTGCTGATCTCTTGCCTATTGGGATGATCTCTGTGGTTCCCTGAGGAGCCAGCAAGCAAGCAAAAATTTCCCTTCCTCCCATTTACTACCATGGGCTTGAAAAAGGAACATTTTGTTAGCGTTCAGCCAGCCAGAGGCTGCAACTAACACCAGGACTTTTGTATCAGTTGCAATAACAGAAAGCCCTTAAAGGCTCCCGAGTGCCTTTCCTTTTTTATGGGGCATGGTCTGAGCCTCTGACTCTTCCATTTGGCCTAGAAATTCACAGCAGGGTCTTAGAGGCAGCTGAACTGGCACGTGATGGCTGGGACATGCAGCAGGCCTGCCAAGTTCCTCATGGTGTGTCTGCCCTTTTGGCTTTCAGTTCATGTTCTCTCTTGGTGGGCAGTGCCTACAGTACACACACACCCCCAGCACAGCTCTGCTGAGCCTCACCCACACCAGGACGGTCTGATGAGTGCCTCCTCCCAGGACCCTAGACTCAGTGGATCTCCCATAACTGGGGAGGTGCGCAGAGCAGCCTTGTGGCCCTTTCTCCATCCTGTGACCAGACAAATTCCATTTTTTTCTTCCATGCAGCTCTTCCACTGCTCCCTTTCTCCTTACATTACTCAGTAAGGTAATGTCTCAGGTGAGATGCATTTATGCCATTACTATCACAGCTTTCCAGCTGAACCATCAAAATGTAGTATTCCTTTCTTCCCTAAGCAAGGGAATAAATATGGAGTTTTGGAGTTTGGAGGTGCTATTAAAGCTGTAAAAAGTTTAGAGTTGCTGTTAAAGAAATGCAGGTCATGATAAACCAGTATCAAAACATAATATCTGTCCCTATGAAGTTGAAGTCTGCAGCATCCTTATCTGAGTCTAAAGAATCTGTATCTTAAAAGAAACAAAGAATGTGAATAAAAAAATGCAGAACTTTTTCTTTCTTTTTATGTTTATGTTGTTCATCAGTGAGACACAGTAAGATGAAGGACAAAAGTAGATAGATGAAAAAGAAAAAAAATATGGAAAAGAAATGCCATTGCAGCTGATTGGATTTATTTCTGACTGGAAGTGAGCTCATCTGCTATCATTGCTAACAGAGTCAAGATGAATTCAAAATATTCTGGCACTTGTCTTCATTGTTTTGAAATCTTTAGATGACCCTGTGAGAGGCTGCTTCAATCAGAAAGACTATCATTTCCTTTTCTGTAGATATAACATACCTAAAATTTAGTAATATTACCTTGTCATATTTTAATCTATGTGAGGTGTTTTTGTTTTCTTTGTTTGCCTTTGAAACATATTCTAGCCGAGTTTGCAAAGCTATAGGACTGCAGAGACAAGGGAAATGTTTGTCAGTTGTGTAAGTGCAATAGATAAATTCTCACTTCTGCTTTCCAGAGGTATTTTTTATAATGCAGTGTTCGTTATTATTGTTAGTATTGTTTGTTATTATTGTTGCTCTGATGACAATGACAGTAGAAGCTGCTGAGGCCATTCAGCAGTCTTCACTCAAAATGCAACAGTAAGAGCAAATTAAGATAAAGTGACTTCCTCAGATTCAGAAAACAAATAAGTATCAGAGTCAACAATAAACCTCACTTTTAAAACCAAAATCAAAACCTAATATATTTTGTAATAGGCTAAACATTTATTCTAAGTAATTTAAAAATATATCATGTTTGAATCTTTCTAAATTGTATTGAGTTAATCTTGACCAACTGAAAAACTTGGAAACGTGCTAATGGAAAAATAAAAACATCACAGATGTGGTAATCGTGACTAGGTGCCAGTAAAATCCTTATCTGTCTATATATATAGGAAGATGCTGATTGAGCAAAGCAAAACCTCTAGACCCTCAGGATGCTAGAAGTTTTTAAGCATTAAAACACTTGAATAAAAACTGAGGACAAGTACCAGTGCTCAACAATGAAAAGCACTTCACGGTTTTTCATACACAAAGGGCAAAAAGTATTCTATGCTAATTTTATTTCGCCTGAAGGAAAATAATAAACAAATTATGCATATGAAATCCCAAGGGCAGATATTCAGTTGCTGCATGTTGACTTTACTGTAGTTAATTATCTGATAGTTCTGGACACTTTGACCCTCAAACGTTAAAAAATAGACACCAATCTGCCTGTTTCATGAGCAACAACTTCTGTTGAAAAAATATTAGCTTTAATTTGTAGATGTATTTGCATTCTTCATCTTTACTTCTTGTTTTTTCATCCAACTGCTGCTCTGTGATATGTGGTATAAAAGATTTTGAAGATTTTTAAATTGCTCCTACCTTTTGCAAGAAATGTCACTATTTCCTGTTTGTGCAGATAAACATTTTAGTAGAAAATTGGATCTGAATTTTTGATACTGGGTAGTTTTCCAATCTACATTCAAACTAAAAAAATGCAATTAAAAATATACCCTGACAGAAAAGTCAGAATCTTTCTAGTGTGGAGATTTTCTTCTATTCCAGATTGTAGTTTCAAATAAATTGAAACGCAGGTATGATGAGACACATTTCTATGTATTTTTGTGTGTCTGTACACATTCATGTGTTTATTTTAAATTCTCTAGTTTTTGGTTCTTGGTGGTTCTTCCAGAGAGCTAAAACACAGCAACAGAAATTCTGGAGACATTTGGGGAAGCTGTCCCCACATTTTTTTTCAAGTTATTTAAGTGGAAAACTATTGAAATCTACTGGTCTCTCCAACCCTTAGAATTCAAACCATGACCTACCAGATCATCGAATGATGAAAATAAGTAAGTTAGAGGTTAACAAAGAAAACTTTGCAATTTTCCCCTCCTAAGGGAAGATACTGATCTATATTCATGATAGGGAAGAAGTCTGGAGGAAATCCATGGTAATATTAATTATTTTAAAATGTGCTTAGAGAGATATCACAAGCTTAATATTGTATACCATCTGGATTCAGATTCTCTGGTTTAATATTGTATACCATCTGGATCCAGATTCACTGCTTGCGAGAATATTTATAGTTACGAACTGCACCTTCCCTATAAGATTTACACACTTTATTCCTTCACTTTCACGATACTGTAAAATAATCAGTTTCCAACTAAAAAATACAGGCCACAGTTGAACTTGTATGAAGTCAATACAAATTCTCAATGAACTCTGGATCACATCCCCAGGTCAGACCTTAAAGTGGGGTAAAGATGCTTTCAATCATGGGCGACTCACAACGCTAAAGAAAGAGAGTTGTTTTTCATTTTCTGCTGCGTGGCTCTGAATGCCATTGACAGCCAGCCCTGCAGAGAGATGGAAACAGAATACAATCAGACTTCCAAATCTTCCCTTAATGCAGTGTCTTTCTTCGGAGCTTTTCCCTGTAGGGTACCTCTCAGATGGGGATAAGTAATGCTGTTAGTGCATAATCCAATCACTGATGCAGATTGCTTCTAGACAACCCTGAGCAGCAGATTTGTAGCTTTTTTTTTTTTCTTTATAAAAAAAGTAGCTTTTCCGCAGTGAAAAGAAAAAAGGATGTGGCTTAGAAGTTATTAATAATATAAATAAGTCTTGTTATGTATTTTCTGCATATGATAAAATTGGAAGCTTAGTTACCATCAAATATCAGAAACCAAAGTAAAAAAAATGAAATGTTTTAATGTTCAGAACAAGATGCCAGCTTGGTGCTCTCCTCTCCCTATTGCATTGTAGAATCAGCCAGGGATGTACGCTTTTCCTTCTTATTTCCAGACTGATCCCATCTCTGGGATTGCCAAGGTAGAGGTCTCATTCTAGATCTTTTGCTACCATTCGTGTGCTCTCTCCCTTTTGTTTCTAGCACTGTGCCTAACAACGTGTTAGTGTGGTTACTGGACTGGGACTTTCTAGATGTGATTTCTGTTTTCAGCCCTACATCTAACCTGTTATTCGAATTCACTTCATCTTCCCTACTTCCACCTCTCTCCCACCATGTCTTTGTCTCCTCTGTTTTGACAGTAGACTTTTTGGGCATGGGACTTTATCTGCCTTTTGAATATATAAAGCTTAGCACTCTGGGTGGCTGAACACATCTGGAGACCATGTAAGAAGCAGAAAATCATGGAATGGTGTCTCCACTGACACAGTTTAAGCATCTAACTTTGACCTACTGAAGGAATTATTGAAGTTCTTTATAGAGACAATAGAAATAGTTGAGTGCCATTGAAGGTCTCAAGATTGACTTGGTCTAGTGGAAGGTGTTCCTGCCCATGGCAGGAGGGTTAGAACTAGAATGATCTTTAAGATCCCTTCCAAGCCAAACCATTCTGTGATTGTATAAGATTAATGCCCTTTGGGTATCTAGTTAAGACCAGACTCTCCAGACTATTAGAAACATCTGGCTCTGTTAAAACTGTACACTTATAAACTGTAGCCCTCCCATAAAAAGGAATAAAAATAACGTTAGAAAATATGTGTGGTGTTCCAGAAGAACTGAGTCACTCAGATATTTTGATAAATGCATTGTTTCCTCAAAATCTCTCAGGATTCTTTCAAAATGGGGCCTTAGTACTTCCCAGTTCTAAGATGGTTTGCTTAAAAATGGTTATTTGACTTCTGCTAATGCTTCTAACAAAATGAAATTTGCAGATGTAATGTAATTCTAAAACAGATGTCTAAAGTGAAAAATATGGGGGATATGGAAAAAGATGTATGGAAATATCATTATTTACATCCCTGAGTAATTTTTAATAACTTAAAATGTTTTATATGACCATAATCTTTCTTCTTTTCTTGAGTATTTGTCACATGAAGTTCCTCGTCAATCATACTATCAGAAAACAGATTCAGATCTATACCCAGGCCATCTTCTGCCTTTTGTAGCAAATAATGGATTGTCAACAAATCAATATTGTTAAAAATTATGGTGGAAGCATGTGAAAGGTTTATTTTAGAAAAAGTAAAAATTTAAAAACAATGAGATGATGCAATGAAAAAATTTTACCAGTCTTCTTTGTGCTATTGTTAATTACTGCAACTTCATTGGATTTCTTAAACAAATACTAGGATCTTGTTACCTGTGGTAGTTGCTACAAAACATGAAGTGGGAAAGATTATTGATTTTGAAGAGTTTATAAATTAGAAGAAAAAGTGAAGGTCTGAAAAGTAAACGAGCAGAGAGATTTGAAAGGATCTGTTTAGGGCCACAGAAGACGAGATAGCAATTAAACCAATGATTTCTGTCCTGGGATCAGTTTGTGAGCACTAGACCAGGTGTTTTTCTTTGCCTGGTAGATTATCAGTTGCTTTTAGTGCTGCTAGGAGAGGTCCAGTTTTCTAGGAATATATTCTGCCATCTCTTCCACTAGTACCCCTTAAGTATCTTTCCTATTAAGAAAACTATTAGCAAATGATTGAGCAAAGTAAGGGAACCTGACCTACCACTTCTTCTCTTGCAGATCACTGTGCAATATAGGTAAGAAAACCAATTTTTGGCTGATTTCATTAGGGTGGGATAAGCCAGATGCAAAAACAGAAAACAAAGGGTGCAATCTGTATTCCAAGCTAGCAATTTCCACCATCTCATATAGGACACAGCTACTTGCGCATTTCACATGGAGTTGGTGCTTGATGGAGGTGAAGAGGTCAGTGTGGGCTGGCTGGTTCTTGCCTTTTTCTTTATACAGAAACACAGCAAGGATCTCATTTTTTAACTACTTGTTTTGGCTGAAGGGGGCAGGAGATGTCAAAATGTATGGATTTCTTAGCAGGTTTGTTAAAGTTTTTGATTCCCTTGATTTATGCTTTCATAAATATAAAAAAAAAATGAAAGTGCTGGCAATTAGAGTTAATGAGTGTTTCATTGCTTGTGACAGTTTGTTTCAATTACCATTGTTGCTATTTCTTTTCTTCTTTAAGTGGGAAAAATGTTCTGGAAAGCTTCTATGTTATCACATGGAGCCATGCTTGAGCTCTCCAGAGCTGGCTGAGAACAGCAGACACAACTTGACCTTTACAAGAAGGGATTATATTATTCTTAAAGGAGCCTTCAGCTCTCTGTTGGCTCTGATGCATATATTCATGTGGTTCTTTAGAAGATTTTTGCCACCAAAGACCTCTCTATAGGTGGACCTGTCACAGACCAAATATCACACTCATTTCTACAGTCTTTGCCAAATGGGCTGTTCTGACGCACAGAAGTAACAAATACAATCAACCTACCTTCCTTCCTTCCTGCCTGCCTCCTTTCTTTCCTTCCTGCCTTCCTTCCTTTTCATCTGCTGGTCCATCCTTCTGCCCTTCCATCCCTTCTGCATTCCTCTGTACACATTGGGAATAAGGAAACACAGTTGAACTCGAGCTATAAATAAGCACAGAGGTGATGTAACAAAATGCTTCTCAGACAGTTGATGAAACACGGAACATGAGTGTTGATAACTGACAATTGCTCATGTTAGTTTAACAGAACTAGTTTCAGAAAAGTCGTTCTCCTTCTGAGAGATGAATCAATGAATCTGAGTGTGAAAATCAATGTTTAAAAGCAATCAGCCTGATCCTGCAATTGTGAGTCTATAAGAAATGTGATTCTGCACACAGTACTTCCAACCAAGATCGAGTTATATGCAGCATTTGAGAGTAGAAAGACTGGACTTCTAAAATAAACTTCCAGTTCTATATGTCTGTCATGGTTTGAGATAGTCCCAAAATCCAATTCCCTAGCTCCATTCCCCCTCCCACATCTCAACCCAATGTGAGATGGGTTTTTCCAGACAAAACACAAACAGACTCAGAATCGGGGAAAGGGAGTATATTACAATGACTGTACAAATAAATACTATAACACATTATACACATGATCACAACTATCTCTACCATGACATATAGTATTTACAATGGATCAGATCTCTTCTCCCCTCCAAATAAAAGTCCAGGAGGGAAAGGACAGATCCCTTCCACATTTAGGGCAGCAGCTCCTCTTCTGTCTTCCATGCAGCAGTAACTGGATTGCTGTAGCTGGATCTCTTTTCAATAGACACAAGGGGGTCTCCAAGCCCCTCGGCTCTCCTTTGGTCCAAGCGAAGGCCTCACCTGTGGACTGCCAGCAGGGACAAGACTCGCTTCACCACAGGTATATCACGAAATGCAGGGGCATCTTCGTGAAAGTCCCTTCCTCAGGGGATTCACCCCTGAGTCAGAACATCTTGGGCAGCATTCAGTTGCAAGCCTTTGCCTCAAGAGTTCTACCAGAGCTCCTGTGCTCTGTCTCAGGCTGCTAGGCTTGTCAGCAGCAGCGAGGGGGGCCAAGGTCAACTCCCCCCGCATTCCATCTGGCCATCCCCGTCCAGCTCCGGGACGTCATTTGAGCTTCTCAGCTCCTCTCTCTCTCCAGTGCTGCATGTCCAAAACTCTTCTCCAAAATAGGAGTCCATCTCCCTCTTTTTCAAGAGGGGTCTCAAAGGAGTTTGGGGGGGTCTGGTATCAGTTCTTACCCCCCCAGAACTCTGTCTCTCAGCTGCTGGCTCTCTTTTCCTCGGCTCTCCTTCCAGGAATCTTCTCTGCGGTGCTGCATGTTGTTCCTGCTGCTCCTCCGGTTCAGGTCTTATCAGTTGGCTTTTAGCCATAACCTCTGGACGCTGCCGCCGCTTCTGCTCTGTCTCTGCTCACTCATGATGGTAAACATCCCCTAGCTCACAGCTACAGACACATAGTCCAGCTTAACACTGTTCCAAGTCTCTGTAGCCCCCAACTGGGGCTGGGGGGGGGCAGAGGCCTCCCCCCAGAGGGCTCCTGCCCTCTCCTCGTGGCTCCTACAACATGGCCACTTCGACAACAACCCAACTACAACTTGTCTCTTCCGGTGCTTGTGATATGTTTACATTTTTTGCAGGAGCGCCCATTGGACAGAACTTCAAAACTTCCAGGGGTTTCCACCCCTTGGGGGTCACCACTTTTCTTAGCCTCTGGGGGGAAAACAAGATCCAAACCACTACAATGTCCCTGCATCCATTCTCTACATTTTTAAAAATATCTTGGTCTCTCCTCATTGTTCTGATTAAATGATACTCATTCATGTTTCTTTATTAAAATCGATTGTAAATTTCTCAACAAAGCAATATGCAGTGCCTTAGAAATCCTAGACTGACTGAATTCAACAAAAGCTTTGTGGAACTTGTTTTATCCATTTAATAGAATAATGAATTGTACCATAGAAGGATAAGACTATTGTTATTATTTTGAATATAATTTTTATTTACATGTAATGAGACCTACCTACATATACAATAGGCAAGAAGTTTGACAAAGTGTACAGTAAAGCTCTCCTTGATTAAATAAATACTTTCTTTCAGGTCAGGTAGCATAAAATGTTCTAGTTAACTTAGTCACCCCAGAGTACTCAGTATGTTATCATGTTTCTTTTAATTTCTCTAACAGAAACACTGTCTAGCTGTGTCAAAATTCTTCTTTCCAGGTTATTCATTAACATTATTGTCAGCTTTCATCAGGAGAGCATTTAGTCTGACTTCTGAAATAGGAAAATCCTGATTTATCCACTTATTTATAATATCACTTATATTTTTGTTACCAATTCACTGTTGACTGGAGTAATTTCCTTAGCACTTCTTGAACTCAAGTTATATTCACTCAAACAAGTAGGACAGATTGGTTTTATAAACTTATCAGAGCAGTTTAATTTATCCAAAATAGAACACATCATTATATAAGTGCATTAATCTGTAATATTCCTGTATCTTCAATACTTCCTGAAGTCCTGAAAAACCCCATTTTGAACAGGCTACATAAGTATTTAGGAAGAGATAAAGAGGATATCTGCAAGGACAATTGTAGGCATAAATTCCATGTGTGAGAGAAAAAGAGAGGACTGAACTTTAGGATCAACAATGTTGCTGATAAAGTGAATGCAGTACACAACTAAACTGTGGTTATCTTTACCATGGGATGTTTTGGAGGTCAAATGTATAAATGGGTTTGAAACAGGATCTAGAGCTCTAAGGTGATTCTAGCTAAACATTTTTCTTATTAAAGAGCATACATAAACCAGAAGGAAGTTTATAATCTCAAAAGCCAAGTTTGAACAAGAATTAGAATAATTAGCTTCTGTAAAACTTACAGTGACTACAAAGTTGACTGCAAGAGAGAGAAGTGAATAAAAGTTCATAGACACCTATTTGTTGTAGCCTTGAAGAGCAATTCTTTACTTCAAAAACCATTTATTACCAGGTTGAATTTCTGATTGCCCTAAAGTCTCCAGTGACTTTCAGGTATTTTTATTTTTTTTTAATGGATCTGTTCCTGTTTCTCTCAACTATTATTCAGGCACTCAGCCAATCTACAGGCCCTCATCTCTTTCCTAAATCTCATCCTTTCTTTGCTTTCCACCCCTTGAACTTTTGAAGCTCTTCAACTTTGTGGAGGCTCCATTGGTCTCCAAGGGCATGGGCATGAGGTACAGCCAGACACTTTTTTTTTTTTTAGAGCATGATATTTAAAAAAGAACTTGCACAAAACATATGAGTGCTATCATTGAGTTCATAAAGACATTCAACTTTTCTCTCTTTTGCCTCCTGCTTTTAGTGATATACTCTGTATTTGCACCTGGTGGGGTAAGACCCTGTGGAAATCAATTCACTAATTTTGCTTAGTGAAAACACTCCAAAAGAAAATGGGAACTGTTCTGTTTTTTTAGTTATTTAAGTACTTGAAAAGAGTAACTAATCTTTTTTTTCCTCCTAGTGATGCCTTAAGCCCCTATTAGTTTTTTATTTTTCTAATTTTTGTAAGCTTTAAAAGTTTTATAAGTAGTAGAAGTAGATTTTAAAAGCAGCAGCCCTCATTCCCTTACCCTGTAGCACAAGTAGTTTACTCATTCCTCAACCCTCTTACCCCATTCCATGCACCCCATATCAACCCTACCCCCGAATCTAGTAGAAATGTTTAGTCTCTTGTCAAGGCAAGGCCTATACTATTTAGAGAACACTCATATCTGGGCCTGAACAACAGAACAGAGTCAAGAAGTAGGTGACTATGTACCTTTTGTGCTTTGAGGACGATGAAAATGATGAAGTAAGTGGTCCCAAAGGCCCCCAGACCCAATTCTCTGGGGGTGGACCCAAGGCGGACCAGAGCAAAGGCTATGGGGTGGACACACTTGGGATTGGACAGATATTATTATAAAATGTAGCATCTCAAGCACAGTGGGCACGTCCTGTAACATCTATTGCCTTGGCACGATTAAACCCTTTCCTTATCTTACCCTCAATTAACTGCTCCTGAGTTATTTTTTTAGCATAAACATTTAACGGCATCACTAGCATAGTTCATAGGGTAAAATCAAACTGATCATCTTGGTCAACTTTTATTTGACTTCATCAGAACATCTCTGGATCCCTCTCCCAAAGATGGCTGTTTTCTGTTCTACATCAGAACATTTCTGTTCTGCATCTACACCAGAGTCTAATGGCAAAAATTGGGTCACGTGCATTTCAAATATGCTTTTAAACTAGCAAGTAGTTTAGAAGGTAAATTTTCCAGTGCCAGTTAGACAGGATGGTTAGTAGGCTGTTGAAGATTTCCCTCAAAGTGATTGGAGGCTTGTGTTTTGTTTGGTTTTTTTTTAACTCTGTCTCCTAAGAAGACTTGAAGTTGTTTGCTTGAATCTAATAACTATAAAGCAAACTTGGGGGCTCAGCTCACAAATTCCTACAGGGTTTGTACAGCCCAGTTTCCCATGTATAATTGATCAGCCCCTGTTCTCACCAAATCAAAATTTCTCTGTAACTAACTGTGAAGTATTGCTGCAACATCTGTGAAAGGAATAATCTCCTAGAGCCTTGTTCATGACTCTGTTAGGTGCTCCCCTCATGCTCCTCATGAGTCCTCCTTCATGCACCTCTTTCTTCCTAGACATATCCTGTGAAATGTGAAACTGTGTCCGAGTGGCCAGATGTGCACATGTATGAATGCAACCAAATTAAACTGCACACTCGCCTGATTCTGTACACATTGGAAATGCCACACTAAGAAGAATTCAGAGAACCCCAGAGGAATAGTTTATATTGCAGAAGTCAATGATGATAAATCCAGGTAAATCCTATTTTAAGACTTGAGTTCATTCAAAGGGCAGAAGGACTGGCAAAAACAAACAAACAAACAAACAAACAATAAAACCAAACAAACCCTTCGTGAGTAAATTTTCAGTTTTTTCTTGTGACTGTATGTATCAGAGAATATCAGAGACTGACACCTAAAAATATCTGTGCCTGTAGTGAGACTAATCAGAACAGTTAATTTAAATGTATATTTCACAGTTTATTCTGGTATTCATGACCCATTTTTTTTCCTATCCTATATATTTTTTACATTTTATCTATGGAGAAAAAAAAAATCTATCCTTGAGCTTTGATATGATACAGCTCTGAATAGTACAGCTAAGCCCTGATTACATAATTTGTGATTATGGTAAAAACAGAATTTCTCTTTGCCAAGACATTTCCACATTTCAAAAATGTTTTCAAACCAAATGGATACAAAATGTTAGTGTTTCCTGGAGAACAGAAAATCACAACAATTTATATTAGAAAACATTGACTAACCATGATGATAATTACTCAACTCTTGAATTTGTCTGGATGATCTCAAAATGCATACAAGTCACCTGCTCATCTGCATTATCAAGCACAGTGCTGTAATAGCTAATTAATAATCTGAAAGTCAAAACACAATGAAATATATTTAAGTTCCAAAACTACATATTTTCAGGTGCAGACCCTAGAAACTATAGGCAGAAATATTTTTATTTAGATCAAGAAGTAGTAGCTAATTAAAGAAACATTCTCAACCATTTTCCCTATTGAACACTTCAGAAAAATAATGGTGTACTGAAGCAGTTTTCCCTTTAAAAATGTATCAAAATGTTCTATTTCATCAAAGATATTTCAGTTTTAATCAAAAATCCTTTGGAAAATGGATGAAGTTCTGAAAAGTTAGGGGAAGAAAAACACTTTGATGTTGTGTAATTCATGGGCCAGGTACTATGGTAGGATTTAGAAGATCCTCTTTATCAGGTAAAGCATTGATGAAAAATTGGACCAGGCACATTTGACATCACTAATCCCAGAAGAAGGTGCCAGTCACTTGTTTTCCCTGGCATTGCTGTACCTGTGCATAATCAAAACTTCTGGTTTCAGTTAAAAATGCAAGTTGTCCACCCATGTTCTGGAGATTAACAGTACTAACAGATAGCTGCAGAGCCACATTAGGTACCTCTTTTCTTTCCACATAAATGCTATTTTCATTCTGCTGTATATTTATAAAATCTGTAGTTTTGTATCTTTAGCTATACAGCTCTGAGTAGAATTAAAAAATTACTACTAGTAGATGTCATGGGATTCTGTCCAAGCATTTAGACACATAGCATATACTTAAATTTAAGCTAACTATATATTTGTGGTAATCTGAAGAAATTTTCTCTTAATATCAAGCTTGGAACTTTATTACCACAGTTGATCCACTAAATTTAAACAAGATCAAATTATTGCCTTTTATTTTGTGACAGACTTCAACCTATTTGAAATTTGTTCTCATGTCTTCAGTAATTTTTTACTTTTTCTTTAACAACAACATTTGTTCAGATTTCTCTTCCTAGCAATGTTTTCTAGATCTTTGACCAGTTACTGCTACTGCTTTTCTCAGAACTGTTCCAACCTGTCCATATTTTCAGAAATTCAGGAAACTGTATGAAGCTTTACTGTTCGTGCTTGTGTTGATGGAGTGCACTGGAAGGATAACTCTATATTTTTATTCAAACATCAAGTCTGCTGCTTCAGTGGAGAGCCAGACATATGTTTTTTAGTGGTATCAATTGATTTCTCTCAAGTCTTGAAAGTAATTGCCCTAAATACACTTGTAGCACTCATCCTAAAAATAACCAAATGCCATATAAAAGACGCTGACGTTTTCCTGACAAGTGTGATTCATGAGGAGCAGCAGTGAGATGACTGGAAGTTTTCCCAGCCAAGGTGATTACAGTGACAACCTCACTATATGGGATGAACTGACAAAACAGCTGGTTTTACATTTACTCTTTATATATTCACAGCTGGCAAGCACCGTCTTTTGGATAGACGGATATCTGTTTGTTTCAGGGGCAGATAACATATTTATCATGCATCCTCTGTCATCTCCTGAGACTATGCATTGCAATAAATATTAAACATAAAGCTTCGAGTTATCAGAGAAAAAAGAATTTTAAGCCTCAGTATGTGGTGCAGTCAGGATTACAGCTTGAAACACTGATTACTGCTGCAGTTCTGCAAGGATTGCTCAAACATTATTAATAGGAACAGACGGATACTACTAACAGTAAAGGAAGTGATCTGGTGGCATGAGCACAAAATGATGGGGGAAAACTAGAATATGAATTGTCAAGACCTTCAGCTGTTTTTGTAGAGTCACCTGGGCACACACTCATCCTGATGGCTCTGGATGTGCCTCTTACTGAGGAGTTCCACTACATTGAGCAGAAGGTGAATGCGTGTACCTGTGCCATCACTGAAGATAGCTAACATAGAAACATGGAATCATAGAATAATTTGAGCTGGAAAGGATGTCTAAAGATCACCTAGACCAACACCCCTGCAATGAACAGGGACCTTTTCAAGTAGTTTAGGCTGTTCAGAGCCCAAGCTGACCTTACACGCTAAGTGTGTTCCCTAGTATGGCCTGCAAAACCACAGTTGAACCAACTGAAGCAAGTGACATACTCTACAACAGTGACTACTCCTGTCCAAATATAAATTGTTCTCATACTGGAATGTTTTTCTTTCTTTGAGGTGCTGTCTTTGGTAATTGATTACTGCCATTACTGCATTGCAGGTATGATCACTGTGCAAGTAATTTATGACCATTTCTATAACTTTAGCAGTAAAATAATGTGAAACCTGCCTGTAGACAAACCTGCAGTTACACAAATCTTTCAGAAACACAGCCCTTCTAAAAGCAGATGGTAAAAGTATTTCTTTTTACCTGTGTGTTTTCTCAGCAGAGCAAAAATGCCTTCACGGTTCATTCTCATTTTATTTAATACACGTGGTGAAAACTTGAGAGGTCACAGGGATTTATGCTAGCAGATTTGGAGGCCTTTTAATATTTACTTAGGCTGTAAAATATAATTTGAATTTTAGAAGTATTTGTCATTGTATCTTAGATGGATAAAGGTATGTTTATTATAGCTGTATTTGCTATGTGTGATTTACATTGTTATATGTTGACTTTTCATTTCCTCAAATGTCACAGTTGCATTTTTTGTCTTTCTAACTTGCTCAAAGTATAGAAAGTTAAATATTTTTTTCACACTGATGGCAATCAAATCTTGTTACAAAGTCTTAGGGTTGGACTGCTATACCTACCGAGCGATGACTTATTTTTTGAAAAATACCTCATGGTGCAGATCATGTCGAGTGCCTACACATTTCATGTACAGGACAACCAGGGGATCAGGCCCAGCCAGCATGGGTTTATGAGAGTCAGGTCTTGCCTGAAAAACCTGATCTTCTCCTATGACAAAATGACCCACTTAGTGGATGAGGGAAAGGCTGTGAATGTGTCTGTCTACCTGGGCTTTAGTAAAGCCTTCAACATGATTTCCCACAGGATTCTCCTGGAGAAGCTGGCAGCCCATGGCTTGGACGGATGCATTCTTTGCCTGGTTAAAAGCTGGGCTCTGTGGCTGGGTCCAGAGAGTGCTGGTGAGTGGAACTAAGTCCAACTGGGGGCCAGTAACTAATGGGGCTCAATATTGGAGACAGTCCTGTTTAATACCTTTATCAACTATATGGATGAGGGATCGAGGGCACTCTCAGTAAGTTTTAAGATGACACTAACTTGGGTAAGAGTGTAGATCTGGAGGTCAGGAAGGCTCTGCACAAGGATCTTGGCAGGCTGGATCAATGGGCCGAGACCAACTGTATGGGGCTCAACAAGGCCAAGGGCCGGGTCCTGCACTTGGGTCACAACAACCCCCTGCATTCTCCCACTGAATCTTTAGAAGAGCCCTTGGCTCTTTAATACCTCGAAGCAGCAGAAAGAGAAGACACTGCATATATTTTATCTGGAGGTACTTTTACTGATAAACTTTAGAAAATAAGGGAGAAAATAAGAGAACTCAGCAAAAGTTTATAAGGGCAACATACAGCCAAAACAAAGCATTCCACAAAGCACTGACTTAGCACATGCTAACTCATATAACTTAGCAAAATCCAACCCATTCTGTCCCAAGTTACCTAAAATATTAAGAAAGGAGTAAAGAAAGGGAAGAAGAAGGTGTGAGAGAAGAAGGAGAAAGAGACAAAGAAAGCGATTATTAAATATCTACTATCAGAGAGTCCTGTGCAAGTCCAGCTTCCTCGATGCCAGGCAGCAGGTCTCAGGCAAAGATGGAGCCATGTGTTGCTGTTTTTATGTACTTTGGCCCTCTGTGGCCACCCCTCCCAGTCAGGAGTTCTGCCCCACTGGCCACTCTGGGGTTCTGAGGCAGTGCTGCCTGTGTGCCAGCCATTCTGGGGCTGGGTCAGGGGGTCTGGGGTGTGGTGTGGGCAGTGCTCCTGGGCTGCCTTTGACTGACAGCTCGTGACTCCAGAGTCAGCCCAGGAGTCTCGCAGGGGTGAGTATGTTGGTTAAGGCATCACCTCACCTCCGTGAGACTTGACCTATCCCTTCCACCCCCTCCACACACACACTTGAGTTGGTTCAATCCAATAATTAATGATCCAGTGTCTCACAGCATCTCTCTTGCATAATCTGCAGATTGTGTCTGGAAGTTTTGAACAATAACCATGGAGAAGACTTCATGGTGCTCTTAAAAGATGGTCTAATACAGCCAAAGACTTTATTCTTTTCCCCAGAGCATAATTATGATCCTCAATTTTTTTTCCCTTTCTCCAGTCTAATTATGTAGAAAGTAACTTGTTTATTCAATCCTGAGGCATTAGTTAAGCAATATTTGTGGAGAGGTTTCTTCTTGTTTATATGTGTGTTTAATATACAATAATATACCACACAAAGTACTTTATTTCAACACAATTCTGTCATATTGTATAGGTCACATTAGTAAGTTATTTAAACCATTTATTTCTTTGTCACCACTATTAAACTTTTTTACCCTCTTTTCATCAGCTATAAGCTTTATCAGCAACAGTCTTTATTGACTTTCAGATCACAGAAAGATTGGCCACAACCTTTCGTAAAAACGGATCCAGGGAAACTCATGCCTGTTTTATCCTGGAAATCAGACCTCAGGCACATAATCTTTTCAGAGGAATATCAAATACTAGGCGGAGCAAATATACCATTTGCTACATCTCTTCTTCCTTGTCTGTAGACTGTGAAACTCTTTTGGACGATGCTTGGACAACTTTATGTACCATACTGTCTCTAATTTCTGTGTCTCTAGATTCTGGATGAAGAGAGTCAAACTTACTAAGTGTATGCATCAGGAGTTCAGACTGTTTGTACCCTTTCAGCCACTGCTGACACAGTACCAGTTAAAAAAATAAGCACTTGACCAAGAAAGAGCATGTAAGCTATTTGCAGGAAATCTGCCCTCCACTAACTGTCATTTAGACTGGACATAGATTAAATGCCATAGTTCCCCACTTAAGTAAAAAAAGGCATGTTTTCAAACCTGATGAATATGTATAGTTTTCACAAAATTCAAAGAAATTTCTGACTTTTCACTGCGTCTGATAATGTAGTTCCTTAAGTAGAAACTTAGATGCCTCTAAGGCATTAGTTTTGCCTTTTATTCAGCCAAAATCAATCAAAACCTCTTAAAAATAGGGCACAAAACCAATCCAAATTTTTGCAGTACAACGAGCTAAGTGTTTAAGGATGAAGAATCATATAATCATAGAATGGTTTGAGTTGGAAGGGACCTTAAAGATCATCTAGTTCCCATCCCTCTGCCATGGGCAGAGACACCTTCTATTAGACCAGGTTGTTCAAAGTCCCATCCACCTTGGCTGGAAAACTTCCATGAATGGGACATGCACAACTTCTCTGGGCAACCTGTACCAGTATCTCACTACCCTCATAGTCAAGAAGAACTGCTTGTAGATACCTACTTTTTTTGCACACAGTCCAATCCCCCACGAAGCAGACAAAATATGTGGAATCTAAGGAGCACGCTGGCATAAAATTAACATTAATAGTATGTGTTACTTACAGAAAATAAAAAAGGAAATCTTTATGTGCAATTTTTTTGCCTTGCAGTCTCTAGTGTGGGCAGAGATAACATTTGAGAAACATCTACCCTGGAAAAAAATGTGACACCAAAGGCGTCTAATGGCAAGGTTGGGAAGTCAAATGACAGATGCTTGAGAAGCTGAACAGCAAGGGAGTTTGAGAGTTCAGACAGCAGATGCACAGCAAGGCAGAAGGAGTCATCTGAGAGAACACTTGCCATTTTTCATGCACCTGTTTAATTTTTGAACGATAATATTTCTATATGTGAGGGGATGCGAGGAGTCAAAACCAAAGCCAGAAACCCAAGGGGGTGAGGTCTTAGGTTTTTTATTTGGGACTATCAGCCTAGTTGCTCTCGTGAAATCCTTAGTGTAATCAAAGGAAGCAGCTGTTTGCACTGCTGGATCTATTCAGACTGGGAAAAAAAGGGGTAAACACTTCTAATGCAAATATCAGCCTTGCCTCTCTACACTTGCTGCAATGATTCTGTTATTTAGCCACTTACGGTGGCAACTGGTGCAGAAAATCTCCAGCGCAAACAAGGCTTTAATTAATAATCAGTTATTTTCCGCAATAAGTAAGTGGGAGGAAGCTCAGTTTAATGCTTAGACTTGAATATATCTTTGTGGTCTGATAAAGAAAGTGGTTTGCTCAACTACTTTATTAATATTTCCTCTATATCTGCATGTCAAATTTTAGGATAATGCTATGTTTTTCATAGCTTTGATAAAGAGAAGGAATAGAAATGTGAAGTGGTACTAATCATTAGGATGTGTTGGCTTATTGGAAAATCCAGTGACTGAAAATTTTAATGACTTTTCACACTAAATACAAATAATCCCTAAAGGGAAGTTGACATTGCTATGAATGCTTGTTTCGCAAGCCCATAAAAAATGGAAGATTTTATCTAGCACATTACAGGAAATTCTTTTATTCCTCAAAGCCCTGAGCATTGAGGCATAAAGTTAGAATACAAAAAATATGTGTCTGTATAAACTGAAGCGCACTTGTACAAATGTGTCAAAGTTCTTAATATAAAGCAGAAGAACTTTCATACTTGGAAACTTTTTCTATACTACATGTATAAACAGTAATCAAAAATTATGGCTCTCTGATGAAAACTTTTTGTTATACACAGATAAACGTGTATGACATATAATTTTATGGATGCATTTGATGTGAGATTTGCTCAGTTGGTTAGAGATGGTGCTAATAACACCAAGGTAGTGGGTTTGATCCCTGTATGGGCCATTCATTTAACAGTTGGACTCAATGATCCTTGTGAGTCCCTTCCAGCTCACAATGTCATTCTGAGTAATCTTAGTGGTTGATTATTCCAAATTCAACTCAAGGATAGAGTTAGAATCCTTTTTGATTTATCTGTAGCACTAGCCACAAGTTTTTCTCTCTTTCTGGCCCTGATCCTCTGCTAAGTGAAGTTAATGAAAATCATTTTGTGTCATTAAAAGGAGTACTGAATGGTACTACACCTTTCCCTGTCAGTATGTTTCTCCTGGTTTACTTCCATTCTAGCAGGTAAAAATTCATATGACATTCTAAAACTGTTTTGTAAGTCCTCAGTTCCTTTTGGGTTGTTTCTACTAGTGTACTTGATGAATAATTTCTCTGAAAAGTGTAACAAATTAGCCAACTTACCTTAAAGACACATGAGAGAATGCATGAAAATTTATTGCTCAGACATGTGCTAAAAATTATTTTCTCTACATATCATATAATTTTTTTTTAGTGTATAAGCCATGTGTATATATAGCATTTAATAATTTTTTTCCCAGTGGTACTTATGTCTATTTTGACTTTCACTTCATTCTTGGTAATCTTTTATGCAATATAATAAATGTGATAGCAAAAGAGAGCAGTTTAAGATCTCTGATGAATACTATTTTAGGTATATAAGTGTATCAAGCAAATATTTTTTAGCACACAGTTATGTGAGGTATCTAAAATATGTAACAACACATTATATCCCTTTTGTTCTTCAGTGGGTTGAAATCTCTAGCAAGCGACTTCACTCTTCTTTGTCAAAGCTAAATAATATGGAATGCAGAGTTCTTCCCCATGTAACATTGTCAAGACTGTTCACTAAATAACCTTCATGACAGCTACTCAAAATAACTGTCTAAACTTTCTTATCCCCTTTTAAACATACAGTAACAGAGTTTAAATTGCTTTCAGATGATAAGTCAGATTTGAATGCAGATGTTTCTCTTTCTTGCTCCTGCTCTCACGTTTTGTTCTTCTACAAAGAGCTGTATATTGGAATAAATCTTCTCTTTCATGGTACCTAATTATCCTAGAAGTTCTTTAACAATCCTTTTTTTACAGCACATATTTGATGTATTCTAAACCATACACCTGTATGAAATATTCTGGAATTGTGATAGAAGTGGTAGAATATTTTAAGCAAATTTTGGGGATAGATGTCAAGCTGTCAGGCTGCTGGCCACTGAATTTGCTTTGTGTAGCTCAAAAGTCTCAGATGTTGAAAGGAGACTGGCTTGGAGAGGAGTGCATAATTTTCTTTCACAGATATTCCCAAACAGTAACTTTATTCTTATATCCAATGTCCATTCCAAAACTGGTTTTGTGGGGGTGAAGTATACTCTTTATCAAAAGCTGGCAATAAATTAGCATTTGTCATCTTGACAGCTGCATGCACAGATAGTACTGTTACGTGCATTTTGGTATGTGAAACAGTTTACACCATAAAGGTTTTAAAAATGTCACTACCAATGAGGAGTTGACTAGAAGGAAAAAATCAGTGGTTTCATGTGAAGCAGATATTAGGCAGTGGAGGAAAGGCAGAGAAACAAAAGCAGCACTGTAATTAAGAGTGATGCTAGCTTCCAAGCTAGTCCATCACTGCCATCCTCTACTATGTGATTCACAAAAATAAATCAGGTGAATTGCAAGCAAAGAATAGCTATTTTTCTTCAGAACAGGAACCTTGTGTGCATGTCTTAGTTGGAAATACCTCCAGTGTCGATGTCAAATGTTGAGATGAGTTCTACTGATTTGTTTAGAAAGCATAGGAAACATAAAAGTTAGGATACCTCACCAAAACTCAGTCACCGGTCTCCTAGTTAGATATGGGACAATCCAAAGGTTTTATTCTGAAAAGCTTCTCTGCTGACTGGTTGCTCCTTCAGTCCTGTACTTCATAAACTTCATTTAGGTAACTTCACTCCATCGCTGTCTATGAAACTCCTTATTCTTCATTCATCCTCTGCCACCCTTTCCTGTGCTAAATGTGTCTGGTTTTCCACTAATCAGCTCCTATGGGACTAGCCTTTTCCTTCCATCTTTTCACTATGAATGAATTAATAACAAGCTTGTAAATAATGACTCACTTTTAAGTCGAGCTTATTCATTATGCTTGTATGTTGTAACCAGCCACACCATTTTTTCTGTTTAAAATAGAAGTCTGAGAAGTCTTGACATTATTTTTAATCCTAATTTTTAAAGACCTAAAATATATCCTTACTCCTGTGAGACAGCTGATCTGTGGGAATGTTTATTTGAGTGTTTTGGGGAATAAAAATTGAGAATAAAAAATTAAGAGATCCCCAAGTAGGTCTGGTACACAAAGAAATTCATGGAATTGCAGGGGAGCCAGATGAGCAACATCAGCAGGAAGCTTGTTGGCTGTCCTCAGTACTTCTTACTGGAATTATCCAAACCTCTATCATTAATTAAAGATTCATTAGACCATGAAATCACCTCATATCCCAATGGAATATGTAAGTTACCTAGAATGAGAGAGATTGAATAAAGTTCCTATCCTGAAGAAAAAGATTTCCACATTTAATTAGTTTTACAACTTGACTACTTGCTATTCTGAGAAGAGTTGCAGTCTTTTTGTGTGTTTTACCAGAAATTCCGTCCTGGACCAAAGGATCAGTTTCAATTAATCAACATTTTCCAATGAAAAATTTCCCAAAGGACATTTAAAAACCATTATAAGCTCTTAGTGGTAGTTATTGGCCTGTCCTACTCATTTTCAGAAGTGTTATACAGAATATTTAATACAGATGAGAATAATTAACACATGAAGCAATAGATGGAGTTCATGTAGGGTATAGATATGCTACGAATTCAGTAGAAATTGTATCCAAGCTCAAAATTCGACATTACTGTTAGAATTAATTTTATGCCTTTTATAGTCTTTCATACACTTATTTTTGGATGCTATGAAAATCGCCCTTTGGAGCTGCCGGTCTCTCGCCATTGTCAGGAGAGAAACCTTAGATGACTAGCCTAGATAAGGTATGTAACTTTTAGATTAATTCCACTTCACATAATTATCTGAGAAATGCTTAAAAAGACTCAAAATGTAAGAATTCTGAAAAGTGAGTCCTGCAAAGTGGGAACTTCATTTAAAAAAGGGAGGTGAGGGAGCATAAAATGTCCTTGTGGTGGGTTCTTAGGGTTATATCTGAAAGACAGTTAAACTACAGTGAAATACGTGCTTGATAGCTCGTTACTCCTATGTCTGTAGACATAGATTTATTTTTTTTCTGAGCCAGTTTCATCAGAACAATGAAATAGGCAACCTGTATAAATTCTCATCCAAAGAAAGCACAAATAGGGAAGTTTATGTCACACAAAGTGAAACTGGTCAATAAGAAGAGGAACCTGCCTTTGCAATCAATAAGAGATCTTGAGGCTATCTGAAATCTAATAACTCCTCCTGCATTGTCACAGAGCAGAATAACAGGGTCAGAGCTGGGCAGACTGTGACTCCTTTCAGTCCGGGTCATGCTGATCATAATACTTTTATTATCCTGTTGTTGTGGATCATCAAAAATGATCAGTGTGACCATCTCTTTGGTTTCACCTCTGAAAGGTCCTTAAGGGAGAAAAAAAGGAGTTATCAAAGCTATCTCAAAGAAATTATCAAAGAAAATAGATTTTTTTTTCAAATGTCTTAATCAACCTACTTACTAGAAAAGCTTTAAAGATATAAAAATGATCATCCATTTATCTTTTTGTCAATTAAGTGTATACTATTGAATACTATTATATAAATATACATCATTGCAGTATGGTCATTAAATGTAGCATGTAAATTATAACAAACAGCCTTCAAACAGAAAATAATTAACTTCTCAGTGTTCTCAGCACCTTGTCCACATTAACTGAAAATTTCTGTTATGGAAAATCTTTCCTTTGTGACAAGAAATAAGAAGGTGTTCTAACCCTTTTGTTGACATGTTCATTTCCTCCTTCCACATGTGCAAAAATGTATGTATAGATGCACTCACATGCACACCCTGTGGTCAGAATGAGGTGGTATGATCCATTAAGTGCACTGACATAATGAGTGAGAAATGATGAAATAGCAGTATGCCAGATATCCTAAATATCAAAGCCTCACTCATGTGGCAGGGGAGGTGTCTAGTTCAAGCTACTTGCTCAGAGCAGGATCAGCAGTGAAATAAGACAAGGACTGGGTCTTCCCTCCAAGGGTGGAGGCTACACATCTCCTGTGGGCAACCTGCTCCAATGTTGGATTGTCCTGCTGGGGATGAAGTTTTTTTCTTCTATCCAGCTGCACTTCTCTTTTTTTCAACTTATGCCTACGGTCCTCTTATGACAAAGCGTTTCTAATGTTTATTTCTTAAATTGCGCTGTGGTACCACTTGCATAGATGCATACAGTATGCTTGACAGCAGGAAGACACACATTTACAGCCTACCTACACACATTCTTTGATACTTTTAAAAATCTGGTTTCTTCTGATTTTTTTTTCTTACTCCCTTTATGAAGTACTAATGAATTACATATCTGTGAAAAATCAATCTTGCTGTTACCTGAAACTTTAATCACCTAGTACAGTGACTCAGTAAACACATACACAGCTCCCACCAATTGCTTGCAAATTGCTGTCTCAAGAATCCCTTGCAAGGGGGGATACGGCTGTATCACACTGCCTCAAGCATAAGTGGCATTTTTCCTAGTGTAAGTTTACATTATGAAATTAACTGAGTCTTTATAGTAGTATGAAGTTGCCACTACTTCAAGAATCTAGCCAGTTTTCAGGTGGAAAAAATCCACTAATTTCAAAGATGTTTCTCAAAAGAACTGGGGAAAAAAAAAGCTGGACCATTTTGAGTGTCAATCTCAGTCTTATTTAAACTTGGATAATTAGCTATCACAGTGGTAGTAATCATTATTGTTATTAGTGGAAATGATGCAAAGCCCAAAACTCTATAGGTTTTTACCATATGAAACATCACCTTAAGGAAGTAGTTTTATTGTTAGGTGTGGAAGTACTTTATCACAACAGACAATCAGAGAAGTGGTCTGCAAAGGCATGCAACATAATTAAGAAAACCCACTGGAAAACAGTGTGCTGTCCAGGAGTCACTGCTTAAAAACATGTAATTCCCCCCATTTGAAAGTGGGGAATCTTCCTGCCCCTAATCTAAAACTAGAATTGAGTGATTACTTTGATGCTGTTTCAACACATGCCATAAGCCCACCATCACCACTGACTCCTGAGGGCTGTCATGTTGCTTTCACACTGATAAGCAGATATTCTTCCAGACACAAACTCTTCACACTTAAACTGAGGACTTTCACTGAACCTCATGTTTCCTTTCTTCATTATGATGATTCAATATATTTTTTTTTAATCTTTTGTATGCCCTGTAGGGATATATGTACATTAGCAGTTTAGTTCAGAGGGAGTGTCCACGACTAGAGCAAGTACTTGTTTATTATGCTTTGCTTCCTGTTGAGAAGCAGTTCTGGAGCTCTCAAAATGGATTTATTTGTGATGAAGCTAACCCAAAAGATGTACAACTAATGCCCAACCACTAACAGACCACTACTGGAGCAGACCCTCCAAATGCCTATAGTGAGGATGCCATAGCACCAACACCAGCTCTTTCCTTTCCTTCTGTAAATATCTCCTTTGGACTGCTGTGCTTGCTGATGTAAAGACATGCTAAGTTAGCTGAGGAATTCGTCAGGCAGCAGAGAAAGAAGATTTTTAATCAAATTTTTTTTTTCCTTGAACATGCAGTAAATTGAATAGTGCTGGGCCTGTGGCCTGGGCATTATAATTTGACTGTTTGAATGTTGAATTGTTCAAAGATTTCCTAATACATTTTGCCAAATAGTTCATAAACCATCCAGAATTAGGGGTTCTCCCCCAAAGGACCTATGGACAAAGCCACCCAGGTGCCTGAGGGTGTCACACAGGCATAGCCAAACTATGCCAGCTTGCCTCAAAATCAAGGCACTAATGCTGTTGCTGTTGAGATTACTTGTATGGCTATAGCCCATATTGGTTAAAGCACATGCAAGGAATAAAGAAAGAAGGATGGTGGAGGCACATTTAAAATGGGTTTTTTTGCTGAGGCACTGAGTCACATGTCTGTGTAACATTTGACATGCTGAGGCTTTCTCTCCTGGATGGTTGCAGAGGAATTTTGGTGCAGGAAGGTGTTCAGATACCCTTACCTTGGCCTAGGACAACCATTATTTCTTTCTTCCACATTAGAGCAAATTAAGAAACCATCTCAGTCAGTCAAAGCATTTTCCCTGGCATTCATTAAGTCTCTAGATTAATTAGAGAATGAACTGAAAAAAAGTTTCTGCCTGTTTAAGTGTTGTTCAGGAACTGCAAATAACACAGCCACAACTGAAAATTCATCTTTTCTGAAGTGCTGTTAGAATAATTTACTTGTAGGCTTGTGTACAGGACAAATTAGGTTATTTATATTGTGGGCAGCAGCTGACAATATACATTTGGAATTATTTGTTTTTAGAGCTCAGCTTTCTCTTCTCAGATGCTCCTAGCTCTGCTGGCTGGCAAAGGAAAATAGGAAAGAGATGTCATTCTGTGACAGAATGATCTTTTCTTAATTTTTTTTTAAGGTATCAACCCACAAATCTAATCAGTGCTTTTCTCTCTACTCTCCTAGTCTTCAGCCCAATACAAAGAGATTTTATATGCTGGATGCTGACTTCTTTTTTGGCCTATTCAGCCTAGTATCTAGACCACCTTTTTGAATATAATTTAATAAAGCTCCTTTAAATGAAGATACATTTGTAATTGTTTCCAAAATGAAAAATGTGGGAGGAAAAATCCATTTTGTTATATTGCACAGAACAGAGATCAAAACAGGGAATTTCCAGTCTTAAATCTGTGAGTTCAAACTACAGTCAAGATACAGAAGTGAAGATAGAACCATGGGCATTCCTAACTATTGTAAATACTTTTCCCTGATATGTATGTTTACTAGGAAACTTAAAACCAAAGAACTGAAGTAAATGAAACATGAAAGCATATCTACCATTGTAGTTATTACTGTCCAGTGATATCATACTTGCCAGTTCTGTATAATTTGACAAATCTTCTGTAGAAGGATGTGTTACTAAGATGTCTGTAACCTAAAAATAATAATGTGACTTACTTGAAGAGCCTTTTGTTACAAAAAACCAAGATTTATCCCAGAAATTTGGATTTTAGTTCCTTCATACCATTGCTGAGAAGTTTTAACTTATTTCTGTGAAGATTTGTTCAGGTAGGATTTACATGAGCTAACTTTAGCCATCGAAATGTCAGCTATAACATCACAGGAAGCAAACTCCTGAGGTCATTTAGACCAAACTTCTTCACAGAGCTCATGGCAGATTATACAAATCTTTAAGTAGTTGGTACTCAAACACCAACAAAGATAAAGATAACCCAACCTCTCTGTTATTGTTTGACCACCTTCACGGAATTCTTCCCCACACCCCCCTGTATCTAATCAGAATTTCCCATGTTTTCACTTGTCTCTGTTACCTCTCTCTGCACTGCTGTGTACCCCTGAGAAGGCTGTCTCTGCCTTTCTGTGTGTTTCAACTGGGTAGATGTAAACAGCACTAAGCTAGCCTCTGAACCTTCTCTTCAGGCTGAACAGACCCACCTCTCTCAGCTTCTTTTGGGACTCCATGTGCTCCAGTTCCTTAGCTGGCTTGGTGTCCGCCACTAAACTTTCACCCATCTTTCTTGTAATGAGACATCCAAGAAGAACACAGCATTTGAAGTTCTTGTGAGGCCGTTTCTCCAGCCTTTCCAGGTCCTTCTGACTGTCAGCCTCCAGTGCATTGACCACACCCCCAGTTTGATGTCATCCATAAACTTGCTGAGGGTGTCCCATCATCTAGGCTGTGGACAAAAATTCCAAATAGTATCAATTTCATCTGGTCTAAATAAAGTGTTTGATTTTTTTCTGTGTTTAAGTGAGAAATGTCAGTCCAAAAAGGTTATTCATCACAGCCTAAGCCTCCATCTAAAAAAAGCCCCATCAAATAATGGAGGCAGCTTAATTTCTGGGGCAAAGTGACTCAGATTTTGCTTATGTAGTGGTAACACCACTTCAGTCTGGAGTGGATGTATATGAGACCAGTGGAGTTAAATTGGATTCATGCTGCTTTAACTGACAGAGAAATCTTCCTTTGTTAACATCTTCTCTGTGGGAAAATCCTTCAGGCTTTGTATGATCGATGGCCATTTTACTGGTAAAAACACTATTAAGATTAAACCAGTGGTTTACAGCTCTTAACTATTTTATCTTTAGTCCACTCAAGATGTACATGAATCTTTTGTAGTGATTCCCTCAATTAATTAGATGTAGTAGTTAAAAAATAGTACATAGGACATGTGAGCTTTTTTGTGATCAGGACGAGCAGTTTGTTTTAGTGAGATGACAGATGACTTTCAACCACCTAGAAAAAAACCTGTCCTCTGAGTAAATCTTCTTCTGCATGAGCCAATCCATGTATTTGGACTGGAATTAGTGTCTCCTAGATATCAGTACAGAAAGACTGTTTTAATCCATCTGTGACAGATGGCAGGCCAGTGATTGGTCCACCTCGCTGTCATGTCTCTACACTTTGTTTTTAATCTGGTCGATAGTGTTTGCCAGGATAACTCTCAGATCTGCTCCCAGACCCTGACATTTTCAAATAATCAACCGGTTTACTAAAGAAATGCATTTAGACAAATTAATCAAATGGCTTTCAGGAAGGAACATTTTCTAAGGTTTGTTCACCGAGAAATTCAGAATGAGAAATATTATTGCTGACAAAAACCTCAGTAGATGAACAGTTCTGAGATACAGAATGTCGAGGATAAAAATCAGAAAGACGGGATTTTTTTTTTTTTTTTTACCTGTAGCAAAAGAAGAAGAAAAGGTCACTTGCCAAAAAGACAGCTGAAATGGAATTAGTTTTCAAATTATAAGATTAAAGAGTGTTTGCTTGAAGAGAGTGTTATTATAAAGTGTGTAAAGAAAGAGAAGAGATTAAAATGTATGGAAGATCTAATCAGAGCAAAGATAAACTGTGTATCCTATAGGTTATAAGGGTTTCTGTGAGCTTTGTTTGCCAGTAGAGTTTCATAACCCACACAAGACTGAAATCTTATTTTTAAATAAGAGGGTTTTTTCTCATGTGCAGGAGGGGCTGACCTCTTTCTGATTTTGTACAGGTGATAAAGGAGCAAAGCTGCCACCAAACAGAGGAAAGAAAAATTACTTAAGTTTCTCAGAGATAAGTTGGGCATTTTTGAATGTCTAGGCCAGATTCTGCTACCATTTTGGTTGGTGTAATTCCTCAGTCAGGGTGTCTAAGTTTTCTCCTTTGCTATTTACAGAGGAGTTTGTGTGACTATTTGCATTGCTTTTTAATAAAAGAAAGTACTTACCATATGCAAATCCGGCATTTCATGGTAAACAATGTACCCTCTGAACTACAGGGCACCACACCTCCTGCTCTGTGTTGTCAAATGGCTTTCAAAACACATGGCAGGACTCTCTGTCCTATTCAAGTGCATTAACTCTTCAGTTTCCATTTTTTTTTTAATTTTTTTTTTCTCAGTATTATTTCAGCAGATGGTGAAAAGGGAGAAATGAAAGTTTATGGAAAGGAAAAGTCTTGCCACGGTGGTTTGTTATTCTGCTAAAACCCTTCCATCTCTTCCCAGTTGCTCTCTCTGCAGCCAGGCCCTGTCTGCACACCTGCGTGGTGGGGTTCTATCTCAAATTCTGGAATTTGAATTTCATGTTCTACCATTTCTCCAGCCTGCTAAAGTCCATCTGAAGAGCAGCACATCCACCCCTCTACCCAATTTTCAGAGGAGTGAAACTCGCCCCATTGCCCCAGTCATTGATGAAGGTATGAAACAATGTCAGCCCCAGCACTGGCCCTGAGGATGGCACTGGTAACTGGCCACCAACTGGGTTCACCTCCTCATTCCCATCTCAGCATTTCTACTTTGTAAAGCTGTGACAGTAATTCCCTGTAATAACAAATATCTTTTCCTTTATTTAGGCTTAGTTGGTCAGTCCTTTTCTTTCTTTCCCTGAAACTACCCCCCCCAAACCTAAACTTAGTGTTTTTTCTTGTCTATTAAACTCTTCTCACCTGTAGACTTAGAGTCTGATGTTCAGCAATTCTGTGTTTCTGATCTGCCACTGGTTTTGTTTGGGTTTAATTTTTTTTAAATTTTTAAACAGCTTTTTCTAAGCTTTTTCATAGAGAGATCCAAACCCCTAGATCAACACAGTGATATTTACACAGATTCCTCTTCATTTTTCTTCTTTTCTTCTTCTTCTCACTTTTTTTTAATTCCCCCACACCATCTTGAGTATTTGAACATGTTTTCTAGTAAGAGAATTTTGTAAAGTTTTCAAAGTCACTTCTGAAACATGATTTGTGAATTTAGCATGCATAACTGTGGGTGTAATTCTTCACTTGTGGGGATATGTACAAAAACGGGGACTGACATGATTTCCAGATATGCAAATGCACTTATTTCACTATTTTATTCTCTCTCTCTCTCTCCCTTCCTAGTTATGTATATTTCATAACTGCTACATGTAGATGTTATATAATGCAATCCCCTTCAGGAAGAAAGAAGTGTCCTTGAAATACTAGCTACTACCTTTGGGCTTTATAAGTGCTCCTTAGTCATTTGTTCACCAGGGAAAATTCCCATTAAAATCAAATTTATTTATAGGAGTATGTCAGTTAGATTGAGGTACTTGCATATTTCACCTCTAACCCTATGACTGTCTATTTTTCATACTGAAAAGATAACCCTTAACTCCAAGCAGTCATATTTCACCTTCCTGTGTTTTGAGAAAAATTGCCTTGATTTCCATGACATAAACCAAAGTAGCTTAACTCACAGTTAAACAGTCTTCAGGAAAATTTTCAAGATACTCCTTTTTCATTGAGAGGATCTTTTCGAACCCAACTACTATAAGGAGGAATCCAAAAGGAATGTTTGATGTCTATCAGCAGAGTGTTGAACACACGTTTAATGATCTCTGTAGACAGGAATTGACACAACTCAAGTCTGTGATATGCAGAAATGAGAAGTAAAAGAGCTCTAGAGGGCCCAACCCACCATTTTACAGCTGCACACTATTTATCATCCACCACTCAGAGCACAGCAGGTGTCCACTGTGGTGGTGCTTGGCAGACTTTTCCATCTGTCTTTAGGAGAGCTATTTGACTTCTTTCCTCCTCCCCTCTTCCTCACAAATCACCTCTTTTTTTTTTTTTTTTTTTTTTTTTTTTTTAGTACAAACCAGTTTCAGAGCAGTCAGTCTGGTATTTAGAACAGGTATCGTTATCTTAGTTGTAGGCTTTTTAATTTTTTTTCTTTGCAGTTAGGCAACTGTTCCCCAGGCTGAAAGAGAACCAGAAATATGGGATTGCTCATTCTCCACCATGCAAGGACATTTTATGGTCCATGTTTAGAACTTGATTTTAGAATCTGTACAATACGTGCTACGAGGGAAAATATTGTTTTGACTACTAATGAACTAGGTAGCCATTCCTAAAATCCCTTCTATTTCTAATCTGACTTCATCATGCTTTCTCACAGTATCTTAATTACTTGTTTTATATCCCTCTGCCTCCTCTTTTTCCATCCAGTTCTTAACAGACCCTGTTCTCAATTTTTATTGAGCTGAGTAGATGTGATGCACATTCAGTGTCTTTCATTATCAGTGCAATAAATCCAAAATGATTCACATCATCTATCTTAACTCTATTCTGCCTTTTGGGCACCACCTTCTTCAATTGATCTCTTTCAAGACTAGAGCATTTCTCTTTTCTGTTGCACTCTGTTCCTCCACTGATCATATTCAAACACTAATCCACTGATTCTTTTCAGTGGGAGATGAACATTATTGAGGGGTGAGAAAATGCAAAGGCAGAAAAGAAATGTGTGAGTAAATTGATCACTCAGGGCAGAGAAGGAAGACAGGAAGATTAGAAGGCAGAAGGAAGCAAATTATTAGCAAGAATGTAGTGCTGCACAACAGAGACTATATTAATTTAAGTTTTAAACTTGTGATTCCATGGGATGTGGCATAGAATCGTGTAGGCAGACTAGTTCATATTTTTTCTAGCTCAGAGATCTCTGGACTATGCTTGATTGTGACAGAAGGCAGTATAGAAGTGTTCAAGAGAGCACAGCTTGGTTAGGCTCTTAAAACAAAGCCTGAGAAGGGACATAATTGATTCTTATAAGCAAACTCAGGAGAAAAGCAATGGGGAAGGGAAATAATTGTTTAAGGTGGAGGATAGCATCAGTGCAAGAACAAATAGTTACGGATTTCCAGTGACTGAAGGCAGAACCTTCAGATAAGACGAGATACCTACAGGATTATTGAGGATAAAAAAAAAAGTAAAAAAATATAGAGCCATCTTTGAATCTGATTTTTGTTTTCTTGCTTAAAAACTTGAGTTTTTTGGGTCAAGTTTATAATTCTTGATTCAGAGGAGAAACCTCTCCTGCCATTATCACAGATGCAAGTAAATGAGCCAATAAATACTCACTTTTTTATACCTTTCCCCATCTTTTGGGTAAACATATTGATAGCTGCATGTCTATTTGTAAGAATTTGTTATATGTATAATGGAGATCAATAAGAAGACCTGTGATGAAAAAATACAGAAGGAATGATACAAAGGAGGTTCACTGAGGTGGTGCATTTAAATCTTCAGCTTACAGCACAGAGTGGGGAGAATTTTCCCCTTTTCCAGACAAAGTTTCTTTACTGGAAAAATATAACTTCAAGGCAGCTAAACTATTGACAGATTTAGGTCACAGTCAACAAATATTTCAGCAATTCAAGGGAAAGAGAAAGGTTTGGTCAACATGTTTCATGTTAACATTCCATGAAAAGTTCACTTTTTTTAGTCTGTTTAAATGGAGTAGGATGTGAGACTGTGGTGGCAAATTTGGGCCAGATACTTTCTTTCAAAGGATTAATCTCTCATGTCAAATAGATAAAGACTGCCAGAAAGAAAAAGGAAGAGCAGCAGAGAATGAGTGCATGCTGATGCCTAACTTAATTACCTTGGATGATGAAAAATGAGCTCTATTATTTTCAGAAAATAAATAAGTCCAGGAGACCTTTAAAAATAGGAGAATCACTATTTTTCTAATCCATAACTCAAATATTTTCTGTACTGTTCATTTGCTACTGGAGAAGAACTCTAGCTAAAGATGTACAAGGATCTTAAACACTGGAAAATCTTTTCTATCCTTGAAAGATCCCATGCCTGCATTTCCTGATATTGATATAAAAGACCAAAAAAAGTCAAAAAAGCACCACAAACCAAAAAAACCCCAACCAAGCAAAAAAAAGGCAATTCTTAAGTCAGGCTTTTTGCAAGTAATGACTTTCTCACAACAGAGATTTGTTTCAGCAAGGACAGTAAAGTTTTACAGTCTTTATGAAGTTTAAGGGCTTGTACTACAGAGAGAATAAATAAAAACTGTCTCAGAATTAAAACCAGCCTTGGTGTCTCCGTGTTAATAGTACATGGATGTAACCGCTGGGCCACTCTCAATCTCTGTTCTGAGACTCTTACACTTACCCTTTTTCTTGTACAAACAATACTAGTGTGACAATTCAGTCACAATATATTTCCCACTACATGTGTTGTATTTGGATTTGAGTAGCCTGAGCAATAATTTTTCTTCAAGTGGGGGAAGGGAGCAGCAGTGCTTTATCAAAATTTTCTCTCAATTCCATCAGTGCTTTGCTGACTTGGACTTAATTCAGACCCTATTTTAGTTTCACATAACTTCTCAGATTTCTACTTCTGTCTTATTCCAGAGGGCTCTCTCTATGGCAGGTCATATCTTGGGTCATTACATTTCCCTCTGGGCAGTAGTGGATGCTTTCTTCTATTTGTCTTATTCAACTGCTGTGAAGTCTGCCCATGGGTAGAAAGAGTTTATTACTTTTTTTCCCCTGGTGGGTGTTTTTTTTCCTTTTCCAGCCGCACCACACCAATGTGCTGCTAAACTCTCAGAACTCCTGCTTCATTGGTTTCATTTAGAAGCCTTTTGTATGTATCTTTGCCAGAGCATCCACAGAATTATTCTCAGTCATATGCTGACTATAATCCTTTATATTAATGGTACGCTATCTGTTCAGCTCTCTGCTGCTTGACCCTTGCCTTGAGCTCTGTTTATTTCTGTTAAATATTTTCCAGCACATGATCTTGAAGCGAAAAATAGGTTAATGCTTGTATTTTTCATAGTATACATTTCACGCTCGCCTCTGTCTATTTAATGGATTTTCCAATTAAAAGGGACCTTCCTGGCCGTTTTGTCTGACCCCCTGCATTACAAGGCTAAAGAAAGATGCACAGCAATTGCATGATAATGCAATGACAACAACCCATCTTTTTTGTCCTTCAGCATTGAGGAGAGCACGTATACATGCAGATGTTTATAACTGTTCTTAATCAGTCACTTAAAAAAAAGGACAATCAAAATTTCAAAGGTACTTGGAAGTAGATGCACACTAAAAAGTTAATGTTTATGAACAGAACAAGATTATATGGACTATCCTCTGAACACCCACTGTATATTTTCACGCTTGGGCAAAGTCTTTACCAGATGGTCATGCCATGCCATAGCTTTTAAACTACTGACACATTGAAAAGATGCAGCAGCTGGAGAACACTGGTATATTGCAGGTTGATTTGCTTTGTGTTTCAGAACCTATCACTATCATCGTGTGTGGCAAGAATGTCTCAAAATGTGTCCTTATACCAATCTTTATCTCTCCCTCAGGGTTAGGGCAAAGCTGATCAGTTATAGGTGTGCTTTCATATCGAACTTGGACAAGAAGATTTCTATCCCCATCTCACACAGGCTGTATGTTCTAGAATGCTAGAAATATACTACTTTATATTTAAATGCCAGTACATTAAGGACTCATACCTCCTGCAAAATTGACAACAAAAGCTGGATGGTTAGAAGGCCTGATACCCCTTATAAAAAGGAACAACTTTTTGCCAGTTGAAAAAATTATCTGGAATATGTGTTGAATTTGCCACATGTGGTTCATCCTATAATAGAATCACAGAACAGGTTGGGTTGAAATGGACCTTAAAGATCATTCAGTTCCAACCCTGCAGTCATGGACAGGGACACCTTCCACTGGACCAGTTTGCTCAGGTCCCCATCCAACCTGGCCAGCTTTTTCAAAATCCAGACTCTTTATAATTCAGTTTTCATTTTGTAATGTTGGGAAGAATTCCTGAGCCTACGAGTTTTACAGTTTTCCTCACTGAGTCCAGAATTATTTGACTGATATTCTTCAGTATTCAGTTATCTCCAAGGGAAACACAAACTTTTGTGGCAATTGACAAGGTTAAACTTAAAACCAAATCATAGAACTAAACAAAATTTAATAAAAAAATGTACTTAAGAAATGATTAATTGTTTTTCATAGAGAGTATATTTGTGGAGGTGATCAACAGGTGATTTTGGGAAATTCCATGCTAAGCTTCAGAGACTGTCAGAGGGCAGACAACCCACAAGAAGTTGTTTCTAATTTAGGGACACATTTGAGGTGAAGATATTCCTATGGAAATGTGTGAAATGATATCATTGAGGTGTGTGTCTAGATAATCTACAACATATCTAAGTATGCGCTTTCAGATATATATTATCTTCAGGGATCACATAGAACTTAGTCTCCTTTTTTATACTTTTGAAGTGCTCTTTGTACATGGTTATGGAAGAATGTGTCTTCATATTGTCAGTATTGATTACTCTGTGTGCAAACTATTTGGCCATGTAACCAGCTTCTGAAGACTTAGACCCTTTAGGGGAGTGAAGATGCTGTATATAAAGGTAATATACTTTGAGTGCAGCGGGTTTTCCTTATGATAGCATCTGGATTGATGGAAAGCGGTAAAATCAAAGGATACTCTCTGTGAGTGGATATATATGGATTTTGGTATGGAGTTAATTAACCTTCAGTCTGGGATATACCGAATACACTATCAGGAGGGAAATCTCTCTGTGACTCTCATCAGGCTGGTAGGGTTTGTTCCCATTCATGCTTGCACCGGGGATGAAAAGGTTTGCTTATATGTTAAAGATGTTGGTTTAGGGAAAAGGTATTCAGTGGATTGTCAGCAACAGATGGAGATCTGTCTGTAGAGGAAAGGGATATGAAAATAACAGCAAGTAGAGAGTACACTTCTGTCTTTCTATATATGGAAGCAACAATGAATAGAACATATCAGAACCTGAAAAGAAATTGCAAGAAAAAAAGGAAATAGGAACCAAGACCTTAATTTCTCTTGCTTTTTATTTTTTACTTTCTGCAATATACATCTTATAAAAATATGTATTTCTCTTTTTTTTTTAATCTAATCACTTCAAAGCCAGATCTTTTAAGTCCTCTGGGTAATACATTTTACAAGATTCCAGCATAGTTATTTCATTATTTTACTACTGGTTGAGACTGTCCCTTAAGATTGATGGACTGTCCTGTGCTATGCAAGATTACACAGCAGTCACTCTGGGATGCACACTTGGAGGATGTAAGAGGACCTTCCAACTACCCAACCCATAACTGTGATGTCCGTTTTAAAGCCAGGAACTTATGCAGGACCATATCAGAGGTGAAGAGACTAAATTATTGTGGATGTCTGCTAAAAGTGTATGTTACCTTTTAGGTTGTGTATGAGAAGGGTAGGATGGAGTAATCATATTCAATATCACTGCTGGGCTATAACACTGTAAATTAGAACGTATTTCCTACAGCAGAGTAATATGCCACAGTTTTTGAATAGACAATAGAATAATTAATTGTCAGTCCATTAGGAAGAGTTGCAGTGAATTAAAGCCTAACTAATAACTGTAGAATTCACTGAGGCTGAGACTCTTATACTCTTAGATTCTTAATTCTTCTTACTTTTTATAAATGTATTTTTGATTTCATGTTACCTCAACTGCTTGAAAAATACGTGGTTTTTTTTCCCCCTGGAATATCATGAGAAGCTATCTTCTGTACTGATTTTTATTTTGGAGATTTGCAGGATGTGGTTGTAAGCAGAAAGTTGCCTCTTTTGCAAGGGATTTTTTCCCCTTGTCCATAAATTCAAGCAACCTTTTTCTTTTATATTTTTCAGGCTGAAATGTTCTAAGGTACCCCATCCTTTTCTGACACTAGATTTCTTTGTGGGCATTGGCAAAGTTAAAAAGAGTCTATATTTCCAAGATCTTTGTAGGTCGTAAGAATGTATCAAGAAAGCAGAAAAGTTGCAAGGTGGTGTTAAGATTGATCAAGCACAGTTCATTCCTGGGATAACACCCTGCCATTCACTATTTCCTTATATTTCCTTATATTATTGACATTGTACTATGAAGGGCATTTATTTTTATAATAACATAAATATAATTATTTATTCATCTGAATTCTACATCTAGCTTTTCCTTCTTTAGTAATTTATAACCTAGATTTTTAAAAAAATAAATAGGGGATGTTATTATATTTTATGCGTTGAATTGTGCTTTTTAAAAAGGCTTTAATTTTTATATAGACAGTCTCCTGGGGTGAGAGAGGTTTTTTGCTTGGGGTGCTTAGAAATTGATAGTTAGGATGAGCAGAAGCAGAAGAGGAGCAAGAATTACATACAACTGTATTTTCTCTACAGAACTTTTTGAAAAATAAAACCAAATTATGTTAATGACTGAAACAGGAATAGCTTTAATAATAAGTTTGGGGATTTTCTTTAAATAGCTTAAAATACAAGTCATAGCTCTTCTAGAAAATACAGCACCAGCAAGTATTACCAGCCTAAGAGCTACTGACATTTTCAGACAAATTCTGTGCGTCTAGAAATTATGAAACATTATCTTTTTCTCGTGCTCTTAGATGTGTCCATAGAAAGCCAACTGTCATTTTAGCCATACATGGAATGACAAACACTGTTGGACAAGAAGATTTACTGGGGACTTTTTCATTCTTCCCTGTGCTACCAGAATAACATCAAAAATAGTAAAGTATGGGTGGAGGGTTTTTTGCCTGTTGGTTTTTTTTTTCTTTGTTTGGTTGGTTGGGTTTTTTCGTGGGTTTGTTGTGGTTTTCTGAGGGGTTTTTTTGTTTCTTTTTTCAGAACAATTCTCTGATCCAGAACTGGAGGACATGAGACTACATCAGTGAGGAATGCAGTCTGGGATGTTGGTGGAGAAGCTGAAGAAAGTAGAAGTCTGTTTCTCTTTACAGGGAGGAAAAGGCACTTCCGTTCACCCTTTCTTAGAACAAACAACTAAAAGAAGTCAGATGAACTGAAGTCTAGAAAAGCCTACTTTTCTGTGTTGATCATAAAAAGTCATCATACGAAACTTAGTCAGAAATTTTCTATTTACAGATGCCTGAAGGCTCACAAGATGTATCTTACCCTGTACTGTACTTAACACCCAAGTTAGTTTGGATTTCTCCACGGTCCTACATTGCAATACTTAGACTGCCAACTGAGAAATAGACTGTAAGTTGTCCTGAAAATCCCAAATAGGGACTTGTTCCTCACTCTACAGAGAGAAACTCTGTTATAATCACATTTATGATTGAATAGGTGCTTCACAGTTTAATGAACTAAATTATTTATCCCTTTAAAAATATCAGCTGGCAAATCTTGAGTTTTGTGTGTTGACACTTCTCTTGGGAAGCAGGAAGGAAGAGATCAGGAGGGTATCACAGTGCCAATTAATGAGGTTAAGCCTTCAAGTATAACATTCATTAGATTATGTGGTAGTCTCTGCAAGCTGTTCAGAAATGCAGTCCAAAGCATATTTAACTGTAGAGCAATACTTTCCAAAATTTACAGAATAACTGGAGGAAAAGGAAAATTATGTTATAGAAATGCAGCACTTTCAAACAGCCTCTCCCCTTCTCTGTGTAGAATAATAGAGAGTCTGAAGCTAACACTGTAGCTGTAGGGTCAGAATGAATTTTGACCTGTGTTGAGTTTCCCACATTATTAGCAGAGCAACAGGAATGGACCGAAAACACATTAATGAAAGGGTGTCCTTTCATAATGTTGTTTCCACTATTACGAACAGATGACTAATAACCTGATTTTTCCCTCAGTTTAGTATATTGAGCAAAAAAGAACAAGTGAAGTAAATGGTGGAAAGATAGAGTGTGAGAGATATGTAAGAAAACAGTAATGGAAAGAAATCCATGCACTTGGTGTTATCTTCTGAATTCTATATTTGGGAAAAATATTCCTGTTGAGTGAATTTGTATCTTCACTGGCAAAACGTGAACTGTCGAAAAATTTTGCTTTAGAAATTACGCAGTGTTTTGGGTTATGGAAGTATTTCACTATATCTTACAAGGAATTTAAAGCCATAAGAGACAGGACAGGATATATGTCCCTATACTGAACTCAATAACCTCAATTATAAGCTAAGGCACTTACTTTTCCATCGATATAAATATGGATGCACCATAGGTAAAGATCAAGTGGAACTGAAATACCAACAATGCCAGAGGCCCTTGCAATGGCAGGGAATCAATTGTGTAAAATACACCTAGATGAGCTTACAGAATACATATATCCTATTCTGCTGAGTCCCAACCAACCTTACCTAAGGGAAATTCCTTACTGACACTAAATCTGGAAATGTTTGATCTTAGGCATGAGAGTAAGAGATAGTACCAAAGAATATAAGAAATAAAATGTTTGTTTCATTGGAGAACTGATCTACCCAACCAGTGTCTCAGTACTCTGTCAAATATTTCTGATGGGAAAAGGGAGTTAATGGTTATATAACTATTTATTGACCATTAATATATATATGGGAAAATTATATATATATATATATATATATATATATATATATATATATAAAATTTAGGTTATAGCAAGACAACTTTGGATGCAGATGGGACAAAGGAAGAGGGAACTCCCAGTCTTATGCCACAGAGCCCTTCTTGTAGTGAGTATCTTGGAGACTGTGAGTTTATTAACAGGAGGATGTTGATACATTCCTGTCCTCTCGGTAGACAACAGATGAAGGGAATGAAATACTCACCCATTCTGTCAGAGCTCATTTACTAACTCTCTCCTTTTGCTGCTCAAGTGGTGCCAGTGTTGTGGGAGGGGGTATGAGTGGGAAGAAGAATGTGCAATAAAACAACTATAAGATAGTAAACCCCTCCTCCTCATCATTGCTGCATCAGGGTGTGAAGCCCAAACTCTATCCTAAACCATAGCAAAGGCAGTGTGGATGCCATTAATACTGACTAGCTAAAAGAATATCTCTCTCTGTCTTGCCAGCCAGGCAGTTTCAACTATATTATGATAATACTGCATTACTTTTCAAAACATTCTACTAACTCAAAAACATGGCTTATCTTCCTGAAAGTAGAGCAGGGTCCTACTCCCACTAGCTCAGAGCCTGTGCTCTCAGAGGGCTCCACCTGGGGAACCCCAACCTGTCACAATGATCACTGCAGCAAAGGCAGTGTCAAGAGGTGGGTGAATATATGTGTCTTTGGTGGGAGAACATGTGCATTCTACAGGTTGTGGATTAAGGGGGTATAAACTCACAGTGGGACATAGTGTTTGAAGCCATTAGTGAATTTCTTGCTATGTTTTTTTTTATCTGTTTTATCAATTGCTGCTACAAGACAGAATTAATAATTTATTGTGAACTTGTTGAATTATAACTCCCTTCACTTGTGAAGAGAGAAAAGAGGAATATCTTCTCTCTGGGGCAAAATCCCCTTCTTTCTTTAAGCCTGTTTCCTGGTCAGTTGAACAGCCTTTCTTTGATTTTTTTACCTGCTTGAGACTTATTTATTAATCCTCTGTGGTCCATGTGGAGGCTTTTTATAAATGATTTAATAAAATATATTCATTGAGTAGGGTTGGTGTCCATGTGAGTTTCAGCATTCTGTAGGGAATGGTCTAAACATGGAGGAAGATCTGATAGCAATACTTATCACCCTTCCAGAACTTACTTACCTGGCTTAGTTATAACCTTTCAGACAATATTTTGTGTGATTGCCTCCAATTTTTCAGATTTCTTTGAATTATTTATGGAAACCTTTTTATCAATATTTTCTGTGTCAGGAAATATGCATTATTGACATAATTCTTTGTAAGAACATAAATGATTATATTACTGGTGGAACAAAAGAAACAGACCAACCTTCTGCCTAGATTCAATTGGAGGGGAAAAATCCTTCCAGACCATTGCTGGTATAATGCTAAGCCAAAACAAGAGCAAAATCTTACTGCCCCTAAATGTTTGACACTAAATTTTTTGTCAGTTACTGAGTTCTTAGTCTATCATTATCTAGAAATCATCTCACTGTGAATGGTTCTAAATGGTTCTAAATAATTTCAATCAGTTTTGTGTGAACTTTTGTGGTTTTGCACTTAAAGGTCTTTGCTTTCCTTTTAATTTGAGAAGGATAATACATTCACATTGTTTTTTTCAGGTGACCGACCTGCTGGAAAGCAGGTCTGTGGAGAAGGACCTGGGGGTCCTACTGGACAACAGACTGTCCATGAACCAGCAGTGTGCCCTGGTGGCCAGGAAGGCCAGTGATGTCCTGGGGTATATTGGGAAGACCATTGCCAGAATATCAAGGGAGATGATCCCACCGCTCTCCTCAGCCCTAGTGAGGCTGCATCTGTAGTGCTGTGTCCAGTTCTGGGCTCCTCAGTACAAGAAAGACAAGGGCCTACTGGAGAGGTCCAGTGGAGGGCAACAAATATGATGAGGGCACTGGAGCATCTCTCTTACCAGGAAAGGCTGAGAAAGTTGGGCCTATTCAGCTTTGAGAAGAGATGACTGAGAGGGGAACTCTGCAATGTGTAAAGGTTTCTGAAGTGTCGGTGTCAGGAGGATGAACCAGGCTCCTCTTGGTGGGGCCAAGCAATAGGACAAGAGACAACAGGCAGAAACTGATGCACAGGAAGCGTCACCTGAACATGAGGAAGATTTTCTTTAGTGTATGGGTGACATTATCCTCTGAAGAATCCTTAGGGTTCTCCCTCAAGAAGAACAAGGACTGGTTTGACGAAAACAACCAAGAAATCCAAGACCTGTTGAGGAAGAAGAGAACCGCCCACCAAGCACACCTTGCACTGCCATCCTGTCATGCAAGAAAAACAGCCTTTCGTCTCGCATGCAGCAGGCTCCAACAGAAACTCCGTGACATCCAGAACAAGTGGTGGATCGATCTAGCTGAAAAAACTCAATTATGCGCAGATACAGGTGATCACAAAGGTTTCTATGAGGCCTTGAAAACAGCATACGGGCCTACATACCAGGTACAAAGCCCTCTACTCAGCGCTGATGGTCAAACCCTTCTAACAGATAAAACCTCCATTCTGAATCGATGGTCTGAACACTTTCAGACTCTTTTCAGTACCAACCGTGTAGTCCAAGATTCAGCAATTCAGTCCATCACACAACAACCAGTAAAGTATGAATTGGATACTGCCCCCACTTTAGGAGAAACGCTCAAGGCCATACTGCAGGTGAAAATCGGCAAGGCAGCTGGGGTTGATGGAATTCCACCTGAAGTCTGGAAACATGGGGGCCTTGCACTCCACACCAAATTTCATGAGTTTGTGGTGCCCTGTTGGGAGCTCGGTGAACTACCTTCAGACGTTCGTGATGCTGTCATCATCACTTTGTATAAGAAGCAAGGTATTAAATCAGATTACTCAAACTACCGTGGTATTACTCTGCTCTCCATTGCTGGCAAAATCCTGGCAAGAATACTCTTGAACAGACTAATACCCACTATAGCAGAAGGAATTCTACCTGAAAGTCAGTGTGGTTTCAGAGCCAACAGGAGCACCACAGACATGGTATTTGTCCTCAGACAACTGCAAGAGAAGTGTAGGGAACAGAACAAAGGTCTCTATGTAATCTTTGTCGACCTCACCAAGGCTTTTGATACTGTGAGCAGAAAAGGTCTCTGGCAGATTTTGGAACGTTTAGGTTGCCCCCCCAAGTTCCTTAAAATGATCATCTCACTCCATGAGGATCAGCATGGCCAAGTCAGATATGGCAACACACTTTCTGAACCCTTTTTAATTAAGAATGGTGTGAAACAAGGTTGCGTTCTCACTCCTACCCTATTCACCGTCTTCTTTAGCATGATGCTCCAAAGGGCCACAGCAGACCTCGATGATCAGGACGGTATCTACATTCGATACCGTACTGATGGAAGTCTATTCAATCTAAGGCGACTGAAGGCCCACACCAAGACCTTAAACCATCTTGTCCGGGAGCTGCTTTATGCTGATGACGCTGCCCTTGTTGCCCACACAGAAGCAGCCCTGCAGCGTTTAACATCCTGCTTTGCAGATGCTGCTGAGCTCTTTGGGCTGGAAGTCAGCTTAAAGAAGACAGAGGTCCTCCATCAACCTGCACCTCAGGAAGTCTTCCATCATCCCCATATCACCATTGGCCAATCAGAGCTCAAATCAGTCCAACAGTTTAACTACCTTGGTAGCCTCATCTCCTCAGATGGTAAGATCGACAGAGAGATAGACAACAGGTTAGCTAAGGCATATAGTGCCTTTGGAAAACTCCACAAAAGAGTATGGCGTAATAAACACTTGAAGAAAAGCACCAAGATCGGTGTTTACAAAGCCATAGTGTTGTCTACTCTCCTATACGGTTCCGAATCATGGGTCATCTACCGCCACCACCTGCATCTCCTAGAACGCTTCCATCAACGCTGCCTCCGTACAATCCTTAACATCCGCTGGTCTGATTATGTGACCAATACATCTGTACTAGAACAAGCAGCTGTCACTAGTATTGAGGCCATGTTGATGAGAACACAGCTGTGATGGGCAGGGCACGTCTCAAGGATGAAGGACCACCGCCTTCCTAAGATCCTGCTCTATGGTGAACTTGCCACTGGCTGCCGCATGAGAGGAGCCCCGAAGAAAAGATACAAGGACTCCCTGAAACAACATCTCAACCTTGACCATATTGATCACCATAACCGGTCTACTCTGGCCTCAAATCGGGAGGCCTGGAGACACACTGTCTATAACGCAGCTGTCTCCTTCGAGAACACACGCAGGATCACTCTCGAGGAAAAAAGGCAACGCAGAAAGAACCGTGTCTTGCAGATTACACCATCTAAGGAGTCTTTCTGCTGTGCCTTTTGCAATCGGATATGTCTGTCACGTATTGGCCTCATAAGCCACCAGCGTGCCTGTAGCAAAAGTGGATAGTGCCTTCCCAAATCTTCATTCGCGAAGCCCAGCCATGATGATGATGGGTGACATTGCACTGGAACAAATTGCCCAGAGAGGTGTATAATCTGGACACAATCCAGTGCAATGTGCCCTAGGATGACCCCACTTGAGTAGAGTGTTGTAGTGGTTTGGACTTTGTTTTCCCCCAGAGGATAAGAAAGTGGTAGACCCCAAGGGGTGGAAACCCCTGGAAGTTTTGAAATTCTGTCCAATGAGCGCTCCTGCAAAAATGTAAACATACCACAACCAAACGGAAAAGAAGAGTTGTAGTTTTAGGTAGAGGAAGAAGTAGCCATGTTGTGAGCCACGAGAGGAAGGGGCTCTGAGCCCCTTAGGGCCTCTGCCCCCCCCCAGCCCCAGCTGGGAGCTACAGAGACTTGGAAGAGTGTTAAGCTGGACTATGTGTCTGTAGCTGTGAGCTGGGGGATGTTTTCCATCGTGAGTGAGCAGAGACAGAGCAGAAGCGGTGGCAGCGTCCAGAGGTTATGGCTAAAAGCCAACTAATAAGACCTGAACCAGCGAAGCAGCAGAAACAGCATGCAGCCAAGGAAGACTCAGAGCTGCTCAAGCCGAGGTGAAAGACCAGCAGCAGAGAACAGAACTAAGTTCTACAGAGAGAAAGCTTGGGGGTAAGAACTGTAAAACTCCCCTAAACTTCCTTGGAGATCCCTCCAAAAATGGAGGGAGGTGGACTCTTACTGATTAGAAGTCCTAGATGGAGTAAAGGAGCTGAGAAGCTCGATCGTCCTGAGAGCTCAACCAGGACGGAGTGTGGGAGGTTGGCCTTGAGGGCCCTCCCTTACTGCAAGCTACAAAGAAGCTCGCAGCCATCTTTGAGGCAGGGCACAGGAGCTCTGCAAGGGGCTGAGTCCCCCGAAGATAAGGACTGTCGCGAAGACCCCCTGTGCTTCGTGATATGACGTGGTGATAGCGCCCTTGTCCTGGGAAACGCAGTCCACGGAAGACCACTTGTTTGGAGAGACGAGTGGCCGAGGGGGATACACCCTCGTGTGTGCTGGCAGAGATCCAGCTATCAGCTGCTGCAAGAAACAGAAGAGAGAGAGAGAGCCTGCTGCCTTAGAAGATGCTGCTGCTTAGTGACTGCTACTCTGAAGAAGCTGCTGCCCTGAGAGACTGGAAGGGATCTGTCCTTCTTTCCCTCCTGGACTTTTATTTGGAGGGGAGAAGAGATCTGATCCATTGTAAATACTTATGTCATGATAGAGATAGTTGTAGTCGTGTGTATAATGTATTGTAGTATTTATTTGTACAGTCACTGTAATATATTCCCTTTCCCCCACTTTGAGTCTGGTTGTGCTTTGTCTGGTAAAACCCATCTCACATTGGGTTGAGATGTGGGAGGGGGAACGGAGCTAAGGAATTAGATTTTGGGCTATCTCAAACCATGACAAGAGGTTGGACCAGATGACTCACTGTAGTCCTTTCCAACTTGCCCATTTGACGTTTCTGTAAAAATCTCAGACTAATTGATGCTGCTAAAAATCCTTTTGTGCAGAAATCAAACAAAACCTGTTGTATTTCCCGTGGTTTGCTCAAAATGCTGTCTGTATACATCTCTGATATCTGGAAGTGGCTCAGATCTCCGTTCAAGTGTGTAGAAACTCTTGTGAACCTTAATGTATCTATCAGTAAACATGTCCTCAGTCTAGGATTCATACCACAGCCAGTCTTCTGCACAGCTACTTCTGAAATATGACAGTGAAAGAAGATACTCTGACCTTTGTTTTATTTATTAAAAAGATCAATCATTGTTCTAATTTTTTTTAATGACATGTTAGGGACAAAAGTTTCCCAGACAGATTCTAGGTAAAGTATGAATGTATATGCTTTCTCTGGTGAAATGGGAAAATGTTTATTCTTCTTCTGCTCAACTGCAGAGACTTCCAGGTAGCTACAGGAGGATGTCATCCTACAAGTAATGAATGCTTCATTCATTTGGGCTTGAGAAATTTTATTTATAATGCACTATAAATGCATTTATTCATTTATTAGCATTTTCCAAAACTGAAAGTTGCTTAAAATAAAACACGAAGAGTGTGAGATATGTATCTTTGGTGTTCATCCAGACATCGTGCTTCATCCTAGCGATGGTAACATTTGTCACCTTAGGTTAATAATTATAAAGTAAAGTTCTTGGCAATCCCTCAACATAAAAACCATAATGTAAAAAATACAGACATTTATCTTTGCTGATAATGTGGCCTTCCTGAATACTTGCTCTGCATTGGCAGTATTATATTGAAAAAAGGATGTTTTAAAATTTGGCTTAATCTAAGAATTAATTAGCTTTTAAAATCAGTTTCTGGTCAAGGAGGATACTTGGGTGTTCCATACAGGACCACTTGCTGGAGACTGGCAAAGGAGATCCCTCTGTGTTTAATTGGAAACATTTTACCAACTCATCACTGTTTACCCATTATGCTCGGGTTGAAAAAGCAGAGCAGGAGAGCTGTCAAAACACAGATACTTTTATATCCAAGACAGTCACTTTATTTTAGAATGAGGTAGTCAGGGGGGAAAAGTTCATGACCTCTCAATAAAAAATAGATTACAGGAACAAGCCTAATTGTTTGTTTTCCCTTACCCTGCCAGTACTGAGTCTCAGTCAGGATGTCACTTTGGAGAATATTGTATCTTATTGAAAAAATAAATAATATCAAAGTAAGGAGTCTATTTATGGTATGCAGGGTTTTTTTTCCACTCCTCAAGCTGTAGTATAATCTGTGTACTGGTCTAGTCACAGCTTGTATTTCAATTAGTAACAAAGGCAAATGATGTAGGAATTCGCCCTTGATATGAGGTACTGGAGGGATTGACCTGGACATTTTCCATTTATGTTAATGGTAATGATGTTCATAAATCACTCACAGATCAGTGGAGTAGTAAATACTTGAGTCTACCAAGTGTGTAATGTTCCAGTATCACAAACCCGGAGCTGATCTTTTAATATTTAAACATTTTAATATTTAAAAATTTTAATATTCTTCCTAAATATACAGAACATGAATGATTTGTCCAGTAATTCTCAATCCCAGTTTGATGTAGTTTCTACTGGGAGATGGGCTGAGTTGGTTTGTTTTGTGTTTACTTTTCTTTAGCCAAACCCTTCAAAGATCTTGTAAAGGACTGCACTGAAAGTCTGGAGGACTCTGGCTACAAATGTGTTAGTAAGGGAAAATGTTCTGATGCCTTCTCAGACACTGCAGTTCATTTCTGAAAGCTGTTAAAAAGCTGGAAAGGTTTCTGGCATGCTGGAAGCTTTGTCACCTGTCACTCTACCAAATAATTTGTGGTCTTATTTTGAAAGTTAGCATGAGCTGAGGACCATTCTTAAACAGTTGTCTAGGTGCAAACATTTTTTTCTGAAGGACAGGAGAGCTTAATAATATTAACTCTGGCTATTTCTTGTCAAATGAATGATCCGGAGAAAATTTAATTTTACTAGTATAGACTTAGTCTCTTTGTGTATTGTGTCACCCATGTAGTTCCTAAGCAAGACTGAGTTGCCATTCTATTGCCATTAATCATGTCTCCATTTGAGAACCTTTTACAGAGGATGAAAGTGTCTTTCTAGAATAAATACAAGAAGGAATAAAGAAATAGCTCTTACGGGCTCTTCACTGTTCTGAATCTCCTTCCCAAACCCTAATATGACCAATTAGTTATAAATGTCAGGAGGTAATCAAGTGGATACATTTGTATTAGGCATAAGACTGAGAAAAGCAATTCATTTCAGTCCCTCACCCAAGTGGCACAGAAGGACAGAATTCTGTATAACTGATAGATAGACAACACCTCCTTTAAGTGAGCGTCTGAATTTGTGTTCTGGATGAACCATAAAGATGATATTTATTATTTGTGTACACCAATAGCAATACCTACTTTCAAATCACTGACCAAGAAATAATTGGTTCTGTTATCCCCCCAAAGTAATTTATTCTCTATATTGCCCATTTTAGCAAAACTTCAAATTATGTAAAGGCTTGGCTACCAGTGGTGGTTTGTGAAGTTGTGGTTTTGTACTCTAGGGAATCCATCTGGTGTTGCTGCTAATTTATTTATTAATGCTTTACTCACAACAGGGACTAAATATTTAAAGTTTGTGACCTGCTCTATCTCCAGCAGCTTGAAGCTTCTAATTTTCTTATTATTTTTTCCACATACCGAATAAAAAGAAAACAGACTTCTAAATAGTTTTTTCCCTCTCCTTTTTCCTCCTCTGTGGTTCTCCGAAAGGTTAGGTTTGACAATAGGAATATAGTCACAGATACTCTAGGCAACAAATGAGAAATGTTCTTTTGTGACCTTAATGTTGGCAAGTGATAATAACCAGTGAACCATGAAATACTGCTGCAATATTGTTCATGACTTTTCTGTTTTCTAAGATTAATTTTATGTTCTGAAATAAAGTGACAATCATTTATTATTCTGTTTTACATAGCTTCCACCGGGAAGCAAATATGAAAAGCTTAATTTCTAGTCCACTTGCAGCAGTGTTCCTAGTGAAAGATATATATGTATAAGTATTCCTTGGTTAATGTATACAATACCACCCTTTTGTTTAGTCTTAGTCAGAAATGTCTGGGTTAGGATAGAGTCAGTTAATGTTTAAAAGTGGAAATTACTTTTCTCTCCTAAGGGTTAAATAGTTATAATACCAAATATTAATACGCTACAGGTGTGAACTTTGCAAGAACTTTGCAAGAATATTTAATTTTGAGCTGCTGTTTTCTGAGAACTTTTTCTAAAGAAACATTTTTCCTTTTCTCTTTAAAATGCAGCAAACAGTAATTAGCCACCAAAAGCTTCTTGCTGCCAGCTATTTCTATTCAACAAGCAGATTAGAATAACATTTTCATCAGAGGATGCATATATAGTTTTCATATCAAGCCTAGCTCACCTTTCCATGTAAACCATTATCTTTTCCTCCATAGGCTGTTGGTAAGCAAACAATTTTAGGGCTTGATAGTGCCAGTCTTGCTCATCTTGAGTAGCACTTACCCATATCAATGCTTCTATTGACTTCAGTAATATTGCTGCTCTGAAATACATCAGGTGAGTAAAGCCAGGAAAAAGAAAAGCCTTTAATTTCAAGGTCAAATGGATGGGGGAAAGTAGATAGCAATATTTTTAAAGTCAGTGTGGTCTGTTTTTTTCTTCAAAATGTGTGTGGCTATGCATTATGATTTAACCATCTAACTAATTAAGAGCCTGATTCTCAGAGAAGCTGAATACCAATCAATTTTGTTAATGTTATATTTCTCTGTGAGTTATTTCAAGAAGTTAGCAGTGGTCAGGGATTATTTATTTATTTATTCTGGAGTGGAATCCATTCTGAATGCAATGGGTACCCTTTTTTTTCTGGAAAATGAAAGAGTTTCCAAATCTTGGGGCATAAAGTTATGTGATGGATCTTTTGTTTGGTCATCTCACTTCAAATAGGCTGGCTTCAAGAAAGGGTGGATTAATTCAGAAAGAATTTTGAACATCAGATCAAAACTGGTGGAAATTATTTAAGCAGAGGATTAGGTGCCTGGCATCAATGACTTCCAGCAGAAAAAATACTGATCTATGTACACTTGAATTAAGGACCAAAGACAAGGGGCTCTGGTAGACCCATATGGACACTATGCTCCTAGCATCTCTCACACTGACTAGTATTAACTGGTAGATCAAACAACCACTAATAATTCTGGAGTCTTAAAATAAACAGATTAAAAGGAAATCCTCTGTGTTAATATTCTGATAAGTAGCCTAAACTCCAAGGTGATGTGCTGTAGCATGGCTCAGTTGAGTTCCAGCTGTTCACACATTGCAGGCTGTTGTTTCCTGGTTTAACAATAATCCCTTTTCTGGAGTGTTCTGATTAGATAATTGTTAAAAGCAAGAGTAAAATGTTAGATGCACCACTATTAGTTATCAAAGTCTCGGCTACCAGGAATTAGATACAGTGCTGCTGCCACTAGATGTGCAATAAATAATGTTTGTGTTAAGAGTCAGAGATTACTTTTGTTTGAGACATCTCTGCTCATTATAGCTCTACTTGAGGATCCTTCTTGAAGATTCACAGCAAAGCCCAAGCTAAGACTAAATATAAAGCCAGCATCCCAGTGGGATTTAAAACAAATAGAAGAAAAAGGACCCTTTTTTCATCTACTGAAATGGCCACAACTTGAAGTGGATAATTTACTGAATTGCATTTCATTTCCTTGTAATATAGTACATGACATACAAGCAAGATTAGGTGCTGGGATTCAGAAGCAATGAAACAGAAGTCTGTGGGTGCTCAGTGGATATTTTTACACTTCTTTAAAACATGTTTTATCCAAGGAAATTCAAAAGGAGGCTATATGCTGTTATTCAGAAAACAGTTTTATGGCATGATCATGGATTATGCAATCACGACATGCAATGTTTATATATGAAATGCTCATATTTACTATGTAATTCAGTAAGTCTTCATAGAGGAGGTGTATACAAGAGTGAATAGTAAAAGTATTTTATGTATGGAGAATAAAGAATTTTGCCTTAAAGTTATTAAAATTGACATAGATAAAACACATTGCACAGGACATTTGGGAAGATTGGGAAGTATTGGTTTATATATCTACAGGTTTCCATTCACATTGAGATGATGTTGTCCCTCATTTCTGTATTTTGTGGCAATTTATGTTGTCATAAAAGCTCCCAGGTGTTCACCACAGGATATGTGCAGAGTGGGACTGATTGCTTCAAGGGAAACTTTGAGGTTAAAGCCAGAGGTGTAGTTTTATCTCAAGGTGTTTAAGTCTTCAGATATGTTTTCAAATGTCTCTAGTCCACCCAAACTCTGTTCTGGGCCCCATGTCCATTTTGGGGTAGGTTTAGCCCTTCAGCTACTGAATCCTTTGAGCACTGAAGCTTTCATCCTGCAGTGCTGTATAATACCATCCACATCCATTATCCTCATAGATTTCAGCAGGAATTTTGGAATTGTATAATTGCATGTAATAAGGATATTTACAAAATACACAGGTATCATTTGAGTGTTCATGTACGACAAATAATAAGAGCCTGAATAAGTGTATCAAAGAAAATATAGTACCATTTTTGTTTGAAAATCTATTTCTTTGTTCCTGGTTGTAACCTGTTCTGAATTGCACATTCTCTGTATGAAAACTCCCACCTCTAGCAAACAGGAGATAAAAACTAATTAAAGGATAGCTTTCTTGCTCCAATTTTAATGATTCATATTGATTTTTTTCTGGTATATAAGGAAGTTGTACCTAGACCTGAACAGAAAGTGAAGTAAAATCAGGAAATTATTGCATTTCCTCAGCTAGAGATCTATTCTTTTTCTTTCTCCTAGGAAGCAAGAAGTTATATTTTGCTGGAAATAACCAGATTTCTCTGAGTGGCAAATGAAACTTGTTTGTCACAGCAGAGGGCAGAGCTGAAGGTCAGAGCAGAAACTCTGGTTGCTGTGACACATTTTCATGAGCTGGATCATCTCTCTGTGATTGACAAAGCTGACACTTGCAAGAAAAGGAGTGAAGGTGAAGGGGCAGCAGATTTCCTCATGATTCTGCGTAGAGGGGGGGAAGGTAAAAGAGGGACTAATAGTAAGGCCCTCTAAGCATGAATATAACATCATAAAAAATAAATAGCTGACTAAGTGGTAGAGCCCAAGGTTGAGCCCTTAGAGGGACAGGTAGAGGGACAGATGCTTTCCAATGGACTTTAATCATCTGCTGCCTCAGTGGCTTTCTCTACCAACTGCTGAGGTTCAGGGCATCTGTTTCAATGGAAATGCAAGGGAATTCAAGAGGTTTCTGATATCTGGGAATGAAAGAGAGGAATTTTTGCCATAAAAATCAATATGTTAAGAAGAGATGTTGCAATTATGTTCACTATAAGACTAGAATCTTGCAGTAGGATTCCAGTGTAACTTGGAATGATCAAGCACCACTGTGAAAGGTCTGTTTCTTTGTGTTTCTTTGATTTCACCATGAGACATTCATTTCTCCTTCTGGTGATACATCTACCTGCCATAAATTTCTCTTCATGTTTTTTTCCCACAGCTTCAATCCTTTATATACTGGGAACAGGAGAATCAGCAGAAGTCTTCTGTTTCAACATAATTATTTAGGCTTCTTTTCTGCCTGCCAGTTTGATATGCAAACTCAAGAAATATGATTGAGAATAAATTTCTAAATGTTTGATGAATATCTATTTGTAAAACTGTAATCAGAGAGCAGTAGAGGTGCCTCATTGTCTGCAACAATACACGTAGTTAAAAAAGTAGGGGAAGGTGTAAGCACAATGAAGGACACACACACACATACACACACACACACACACACAAACAGGTGCATTTGCTAGGATTCACTTTCAATTCCCCCTTATCACAATCTCATATGCTGACATATAAGAGTTACATCCCCTTTTACCACAGTCATCAACTTTAAAGTATGTGACCTTACCTATCACTGTTACTCTGCCCTACTCTTTCTCTCAGGATGGAGAGCTGCATCTTCTTCCAGGTCTGTTAGTTCCATCACTGTTCTATCTAATTACTTCCCACTATCATTTCTATGAAAAAACATAATCACTTTCAGCCCTAAATTCATGTTTCTTTAAGGATATCAAGGAAGAAGAATTACACAGAGCTGCAGGTGAAGGTAGATATTGGTTTTTTTCCTCCTGACATCTTTTTCTGTATTATTATTTCGATGAGTTTCCCTACTGCATCTTGAGTTCTGTATGAGTAATTCTCTGGAACAGGGGAGATTATAGAAGCCTACATTTTCAGAGGGTTGGGGGCTGTATTTGAGATCTACCTGCCAGGAGAGGCTAAGGGATGGCAATCAAGACAGAGATGTTTTTCAACATCTGTGAGTTCCACACAGGCAGTGGCCTTCAAAGCCTCTCACACATGTTCTGCTCCTACAGCTGGGTGTGGAGCTTGTTCAACTCAATCTACTCATCCTTTCAACTTCAGTGAGGTTTTAATCAGGCCAGTGCACTTTTCGGTTTGGTTCCTTTCTAGATTATTCTCTAGGTTTTCTTGTTATTTTCAGTTTATTTTCTGTCACTGTTGTTTATCATTATTTACGAGCCCTAAGAAACAGCAATTTCAGCAAAATAAGACTAAATTCTAAGACTTGGAGCTGGCTGTCTCTACAAATTCAGCAGGGAAATATGCTACTGCTGTTCATCAATCTCAAACTCCTCCTGTAAATCTTAATAGGGTCTCAAATTTGGCAAGGAGGGATACCCTTGGGAGAGCTTTAATGATTTGACAGTACTAAACATGTAGAGGACAGGTAGGATGCTTTGTCTCCAGACTTGTAAGATATGAAGTGTTACGGAGTCTTGTCAAGTTGCAGACTTTACGTACTATAAATAAGGATAATGAGGCATTGAAAACAGAGGTGGGGAATCTGAAAACTCTTTATTATAAAGGCAAATATTTCTTTGCATCATTAACCTAAAATTTCACAGAATGACAGTAAAGCAAAAAACCTACAAATTAGAGAATTGCAATAAGGGGATGAAAGGTCAGGACTGTCACTATATTTACTTGCATTTTGGTTTTGCACGGACAAGGATCAACTTCTAAATCATAAAAAATGCTCTACATTTGGTTGTATATCAGAGATTATTTTTCTTTTTCCATGTGTCAGTTTACCTTCTCAAACAACATAGATAACAATATCACCTGAGTGCTTCCCTGGTGAATTCCTTTTTTATTACTTTTGTTTTTAATGATTTCATAAGGACCTTGTTTTGTCATCATTTAGTCATTTTGTCAAAATAGTTATGTATGTTTCTCAGACAGTTTCTCTTTGCATCTCTGCTTCTTCATTGCAATTGTGATAGCCATAAAATAGAATTTTCTAAAACTGGAGAACAAGCTGATATGCTTCATCCAGAAGAGCTGCAGGCTATTTTTCATGATTGCACATATATTGTGTTGATTATGATGAATCCAAATGATTTTTAAATAGGAAAAAAAAGTAGGTAGGAAGGGGGGAAATAGTCTACCTTCTGCTGCCCGACAGAGGCTCCTGAAAGAGATTAAAGATGAATGTGTCTTATGACATTGTTACTATTCTGACTTATGCCTAGGTGGGTGAGCAATTTTCCTCTGTTACTGGGCTTTGATATTTTCTTTTTAAAAAATTGTTGATAATATATTTGTGTTGCAAAATGTTGAGCATTTTGATGCATATGGCTACTTTTGTATATTCAAATTATTTATTATGGAAAATTGCTGCACCATAACTACTGCAACTGTAGCTTATTAAACAGCACTTGCCATTGTGAGTTTTACTGTTACAATGGCTCAGTAAGACAGGAACATGTACACCACTGCATCAGAAACAAAAGGGGAAAGATGTGTATTAAGAAAATGAGAGGTAAAACAAATGAAAGAATAGAAGTCTTGTGATTTTCAAGACAAGGACATTGCTACTTCTTAAAAGGATGGATGCATTCGTTTGTACTTCATTTCCTTTGGGATTGTCATTTCACATGGTTTATGCAGATCTCACAGACAAACAAATGTGTAACCATAGTGCTTTGTGATCTTTGTGTTGGTAGTGGTTCATGTCTAAAGGTTTGTCCACAGCAAGCAAGGCTGACCACAAGTACAGTATGAAATATACATCCTAATTTCTTAGGGTTCAGAGAACATTATTATGGAATAGAATTAAGCTACCAAAACTGCCACTCATTCTTTATTCCATCATATTTTTCTCCAGCCTCCATTTGCTACAGCACTTAGCAAGAAAGATTTCCCACTGCCGTTGGCCTTCAAGAGAACTTTACACAATGAATCAACTGTGGTTGCTGCAGAAGTAGGATCCAAGGAAGATATTAGGAGTTTGAATTCTGGCAAGATTTTTTAAAATAGATCTCATTTACACAGAATAACCCCAACATTATTATGACTCAGCTTTTAAAGTGAATCCGTTAAATACATTAAATTCAATAGCTAAAATCCTTTCTGAGGATAAGTTTAATTAGCTCCCTGCCAAAATTATACAAAGGTTCTTCACCCAGAGGGTGGTTGGGCTCCCCAGGGCAGTAGTCACAGCACCAAACCTGACAGAGTTCAAAAAGCATTTGAATGGTACTCTCAGATACATGATATGATTCCTGGGGATGGCCCTGTGCAGGGCTAAGGGTTGGACTTGATGATCCTTGTGGGTCCCTTCCAACTCGGCATATTCTGTGATTCTGTGAAAACAAATAGAAACAAGTTGACTTCATTCTTCCTAGGAGTGTTCACAAATGCACGTCGGCTAATCCACTTTCCAGTCACATTTTGAGTTAAGTCAGGTTCATTTTCCTGATTGCCCCTATTTAGACAGGTCTTTGGAAATGGGCTCCAGTTGCGAAGCTCAGATTAGGATGTGAATATAAATCAGTGAACTCTAAGTCTGCTGTTGGGATCCTGCCTGGGTCAGACCAACATAGCTTTGCCCAGTTAACCTCTTTTACCCTTCATCAGCAATGCCTTTAGCATCATTTTACTGTTATTAATGCTGCCCCTTTCTGTAACTTTTAGAGCGAAAACACATTGGACTCTTCTGAGGTAAAGCCCAGCTGTGGTTAATAGCAGGGCTAGTGGCACTGCTGCTGAGGAAAATAGCAGTGGCAGCAAGAAACACAGATAAAATTGACACTGAGACTCTGACATGGTAAAGATTAGTTTCCAGTGAAAATTACTCCCTCGTGTAAGCCAGCAGTGAGACCATTGGGGGGATCATGCCACCAGCATCTCCTCTATGGAAAGAGAAACCAGGGAGTTTTATTCCAGGTTTGTTTTTTGTTGTTTTTTTTTTTTTTTTTTTTTTTTGTTTTGTTTTTGGTTTTGGTTTGGTTTTGGTTTGGTTTTTTTTGGTTTGGTTTTTTTAAGAGGGAAGCTGATAGCCTGTATCTGCCTCCTGTAGGTTCAAATCTGGCATTTAAAATCCTTATTTTCATTTCATCAGACACATCCTTCAAGTGCACATCAGTAGTGACAGCAGCACCATGCTCTCTCACAAACACCTCTGCACTTTCTACCAGGCAAATACATACTGTAGGAGTGCCTGCTACCAGTCTGCAAGCCAAGACACCTCTTTACCCGCACTCAATCTCAGCTCAACTTTTATTCCCTGTGTGTGGCATGTCAAAGCAGAGTTTTCCAACAGAAGAAATAATCTGAAGGATTTCTAAGACATGTGTGAAAAAGAACCTGTAACTGGTTGTACAAGCAAGTGCATGGGAATGGGAAAGAAATAGCATAAGCATGTTTCTCATCTTAAAACCAGAAAAGGATGTATGGTATAAGGATATCTTGTATGTCCCATGAGTTATGGAGCAAGGGGCATTGCTGCTGTGCATCTGAGGAATTTCTAGAGTTTTGGTTAAAAATGGGGTTTGATTCCCATTTCTGGCATGCAAGAATTCAGGCTGAAAAGAGAAGAGATGACTTCAGGCCAAAGCTGTTCTCTCCACAGGTAATATAGGCTGAGCTTAGGTACAGATTTCTTCCCATCCTAAATTCTGCTCAACTGCAACAAATTCCTCTGACCAAGTGTAGACTTTTCCAACAGACCAGCTGAATAACACCCTAGCAGTGCTGCTTGTCCTCATTTAAACATAAAAGGGATTTAGGATGATTAGCAAATCGAATATCCAGTAAGAGAAACTGCAGGTGGGATGACTCACACTTGCCAATGAATAAGTCCAAAGACTTGGAAAAACCCAAACAACTCCCAGACTTGCTCTGAGGACAAAAATAGTAGTGGTGACTTCTGTGGGATTACACACATGCTTACAGTTACACATGTATAGTCTTATCTACCTCCACAATTGCAGCCCTGGGCAAAAGCTGTGGTAAAGTCTACATGGAAGATCAATATGATATGACCAGAGGGAATAGCTTTAAACTGAAAGGGAGTAGGTTTTAGATTAGATATGAGAAAGAAATTCTTTACTATGAGGGTACTGAGACACTGGCACAGGTCACCTGGTAAAGCTGTGGATGCCCCACCCCTGGAAGTGTTCAAGGCCAGGTTGGAGAGTGCTTTGAGCGACCTGGTCTAGTGAAAGGTGTTAAAGACCCTTGCAATCCAAACCATTCTATGATTCTATGATCAAGGATCTTTTCCAACCTAAAGACTTCTGTGATTCTATGATGTTTTATTACACCATGTGAAGGTACCACCTCTGAGCTCTGCTTGAACTGCACTCCTTGAGCTCGATTTGGTGGTGGGTACAGGCCTAACCCGTGATGTCACCATTGTTACTCCTTCAGTTTCCTTGTTCAGTTCCTGCTTTAGAACACTATCAAATGCTCCTTTGTAATGAGTATCTTTATTTGTCCTCGTGTGCCCAGTTCATGGTTGCAAGTCTGAAAAAAGAACAAGGATAATTTAAGTTATTATGACAAGGAGAAGCTTGTGGTAGAGTCTGAGAAAATTATAATCAGAAATTATTTCCTGTTCTGATGATCTAGAAGCTGAAACTTTTAAAAACAAATCATAGTGATGTAGCTGATAAATTTTGATGCTAATATTAAATATCATTCTGGCTCAAAATAAAAAAAACACAATAAGATTTTGCAAACCTGTCCAAATGTATTTGTATTACAATAATATACATAACTTCTTTCAGGGAAAGAATTAATGTGGTTTAGTCTCTGGAACCTACAGCATGGCCTAGTCAGGTTGAGCAATATACATAAATAGTACAGATACAGAAACGCAAGCACAGTTATTGACACATTGCCTGCTTGTTCTCAGGGATAAGGTATCTGAGTTTTGACACTAATCTTTAATTTTTTTTCTCAGGCAAAGGTTTAATTACATGCATTTTATTCAGTTCATTGGTGGATTTACTATTAAATTTTTGATTCTTTTCATATAGTCTCACAATTCGAGCTTGTTCCACTATCCATTATATGTTGACATGAAGACAAGTTGCTTTTCCTGTTAGTGTTTGCTTCATTGGATTTAGCTCCCTGAATTTCATTCTGAGAGTTACAGAAATTATGGGAGCAGGAGGTGATTTCAAGAACACATGGACAAAAAGACATAACATTAAAGCACTGATAAAAAAGAAGATGTAAATCAAAGATGTACAGCAAAACTAAAAGAAATTTTGAAAGATTTTCTTAGGTAAAATGCCATAAACTAGGGTGGAAATTGCATCATGAATTTAATACGTAAGAATGCTATTAAGAGTTTCTTCTCAAATTGCAAAAATACAATTTCCCTGGTATTTTAGGCTTTCTGTGATTGAACCTTGACAGATTTGAAAGCAAGATTTGTGCAGACGGACCATATTTTTTTAGTAAGTTCTGAAAGTCAGGATGGTCTTATTCTTTAGTTACTAAATCTCACTGCTCAGCAGAGCTTCTGTTCTGGTTCAGTTGTATATTTCCTATGCAGAAGTAATTTAATATCTTTTTTCTTTTTTTTTTTTTTTCAAAAATCAGAATTAATTTGAACTAATTCCCCCAATATAATTTTCCAGGTCTCAAAAATTTAGAGCTCATACCATTTTTCTTTAGCATTTCAGAGTCCACCTCTCTTAATTCATATCTGGCAGTTAAACCTACCTTCTTTTTCTTACCTAACTCCGTGACAAAGACTGGAATATACAGACAAAGCATAATGAATAGGATATCTTTGCATTTCTTTCTCCAGAAAGATTTATAACTCAGTACTCAGCAGCTGAATTTGCCTCTTCCTACACCACATATACTTATTTTTCACTTATTGGACTGTTTTCCACAGGGAAATTAAATGTTTTTCATGGCAATAGTTTTGTGAAAAAACATACATATATGTGTATATATATTTATGCAATAGATGCAAAAGAAAATCTAATAGTTTTTCATGTTAGCTATGATAATAAACAGATGCAGGCATTAATCTGGTTACTTTTTGATGTTTTAACTTTGTTTTGTGAGAATAAACTTATGACAATATCTGTTGCTTCTTCCTGACTCAGTGATTTAACATCTCAGGAAAAGCTCATTTATGAACCTGTGTTCTTAGCTACCTGGAACTGATGAAAACTTGGAATAAGACATCATAGGTTACATTCTTTCCTGTGAAAAATAAGACATCATAGGTTACATTCTTTCCTGTGAAAAATGCTAAGTAAACCAAACAGTTTAGTTTAAATGTATGATAAGTTAAGGATAAATGATGATTTTTTTTTAATGAAATGGCTGCAGTATACAACCTTGCTCTCCTTTAGCTTATCAGAGTGCATATCATGAAGGAGGAAGCAGATATTAAAATGACAGTGAAATCCCAGGTTAGGAGTATTGAAGGTAAGAGTGGTTTGTGATTGGTAGTTCTCATATCCAAGCTCTAATTCTTGAGGGAAAAAAATTGCCCATATATACTTTCTACTGAAAAGGAACCACATTTCAGAAGTCAAACTTTATTTTTTCTCAAGTTCATTTTCTTAGGACAGGCCCACTTGTTTCAACAGATTTCCAGTGTCCACAAAGAATTTCCTAAGCTTTTACTTGATCTCTTAATCAATTTATAACTCTTCTCCAAAGGGATAACTATGGCTTGACTTTGGCTCTAGGAGTGCTGATGTCTTTTTGACAAGACAAAAAAAAATAATTTCACAGCCAGGAAATAAAAGCTGTCACTAAATGCGAATGCAAAGTAGGAAGTTGATATTCAACTAGTAAGAAATTGTTTATCTATTGTGAGTGAAGGACTCTGTGAGGAGTGGTAGGCCATAGTTCAAACCTTGGTACATAACCTTTTGTGCACTGAAAATATATGTTTCATATAAATAGGCATTCTGAGAACTCATCTTTAAACACTCACTATGAGAACAACATGTGAACCTCACTCTTGATGGAGAACAGGTACTATGAGATCCAATTAACTTTGAGGTGATGTGTAGCAATCCAAATTTTGGTTACCAGAGAAAGAAACTTCTGGGCCTCAGCAGAAAGCCTTAGCTGGGGAAAAATACTCTTCATTAACCTCATCTCTGTGGATTTTTCCTGACTTCTCCATCAGGATGTGAAGAGACTTTTTGCATGATGTTATCACATGTCCTATTCTATCTGTTCCTCCCTGCATAAATCCTGTCTCAAGAGATGTGAATATCTCTCCCCCATGTAAATCCCCAAAAATGTAATCCTAAGAAAAGTGGTTTTTCCCCATGATGTAAGTGATAAACCCAAAAGGTGTAACTTGGGTTTTTCCTTTACCTCATCCTTATAAAACCCCCTGTTTGTAGTAGCTCGGCCTCCCTATGAATATGTGGACCCCAGACCCTTAAAATATCGGCCTGTATGTCCAATAAGTGATTCCACATTCTGCTTCCAACTACGATCGTATTAGTTTCTTTGACTCCCACAGTGATGGTAGTTTTGTATTGCTGGGATTGAGGGACAGTACAATACAGGAATAAAATTCCCGTAAATGGTTCTCAGGGGAGCTTTTGACTTATCTTTTTGAGGGTTTGAGCAGAGAGAAAAAAAACAACACATAGTGCTAGCCATTACCATCATTCAATACCACTATGACCACAGGACTTCCCTTTCATTCATTTTGAAGCAGTTCTCATTCTTCTTTAAAACTGGCTTCTCATGATAGAGAAGATCTAGAGTTTGATCTCTAGAAAGATGTTCACATAATTTCAGAAATAAAAAGGCTCATCCATCTGAACACTTTATACAGACATGGCCATATGGTTGCTCTGTCAACATGATTAAATGTGCCTGCACCCAGCTGCCCTACATGTACATGGGCAACACGTATATTTGTATGTATAAATAAAAGAAGTGTAGAGTGTATGTTTATAATAACTGTAAGTGTATATTTATAATATCTGTGTGGCAATTCTGAGTTAAGGCTTCTGTCTCACTTTAGGCCTCTGTAGATGCATTAACAATAAGATTTGCATTTTAACTCACAGCTATGTCAGAAGGTGCACATTAAAGGGGCAAACACCAGCTTGTATATAAAGTTACCTGATAAACTGTCCTCATTCTCTTTCCTTTTTATTCTGTCATAGTAATTTGGTCTTTGAAATTAGATTAACCATTCTTAAACAGAGTTAATGTTTATTTCCAGATTTGTCCAGTTCTTTTATAATAGTTCTTTACTGCAGAATTAAAGCTTACCTTGAATTACAGAGGATTCAGAATTCAGTTTCACAGAAAACTTCCATCAACACTGAGATCACTTGCTTAGACTATGGATTTTCTCTCTGAAATTATACAGCTTTATACTAGTCCATTCCTATAACTCAGATGTGTGAGCCCTGAGTTGTGAAGCAGACAGTCGAGATCTCAGAGGCAAAAATGAGAATCCCTAATGGTGTTTCTGAGGTGTTAAAAAGAGATTTTCTTTGATGGCATACATGTTGTTCTACAGATAAAGTGTTGATATCTCTTCACTTGTACTTAAAGTTTGTAGGTTGTCTTCAAGTCATACTTTGTTGTAAATTCAACTGAAAAAGAAAAAGAACAATTTTGCTGCCCTAACCATGTATCACTACACTCAAATATTTGCAGGTATACGCACAAATATTCAAAGGTATTTACCAACCCAGTAACCAAATGCAAAACTATGAGCCTGTGGTCTCATTTTGTTATTGAAAAGTGGATTCTGCTACAAAAATAAGTGGGAACAAGGGATTATTTTTTTCATAGGAGAGTCAGCAATGAAGGACAACAGAAACAGAATATGATTTTTACCTGAGGTCCCACTTATTTTTGGGAGATAAAATTATCCTTGTTGTCAAGTGGTTCATTTTGTTGGTTGTTTTAATTAATTTTAAACCTACAAGCCTAATGCTTATGTCTATTTTTATATCATTACTAGACATCCTCCAATTTTCCCCAAAGTCTTCTCTAGATGTCTAAATGCATCTATTACTGATAGGAGTTTCAGGGTTTTTTTCACATAGATCAGTCAACAACATTAGATCAAACTTGGGAACTCAGAGTGTCTCATTGATAACTTTTTTCCATATGTCAAATGGATCCTTTCTCCACTGAGTTGGTTTTCTGCAGCCTTGCCATTTTCTAAAAATATAGCACATTCCACCTGCTTGGAGCAAAATCCCAGTCCCAGTGGAGTCAATTTTTGTCTTTTTAACAGCCTATTGTAAAAGACTGTATCAAAGGCTTCCAGGAAGTTCCAATAAACTATTTTAACTGGCTCTTCTTTACTGACTCTTTTGTTAACGTAATAAAAGAATTCTAGCATATATAGGGCAAGACTTGTTTTTCTCCAAACTGTATTAATCCCTGCTAACTGCTGTTCATGTGTGCAGTTTGGTTACTCTATCTAGCTTTAATTAGTATTTCAGCTATTTATCAGGTACTGAGAAATATCTATTCTGACTGCTATTGCTAGAATCTACTCCTCTTTCGATCTAGGTACATCATTTACTACTTCCCAGTCTTCTGCAATAGAGCTGATTTTAATGAGCAACTGCTTGCGGTTAGTGTCTCCAAAGACAATACTTTGTGTTTATTTCAGCTATTTCCTACTCCCTGGAGAGACTTAATCTTCACTTACATCTCAATGAAGATAGATGTGACTGATTAAGTTGACAATTAATGTTGTTTATGGAAATTATTTTTCAAGTGTTTGCAGTTCCTAACCCAGGTTCAGGTTTTGCTTTCGGATGCCAAAGCTACCTTTGCAAGGACAGTGTGGTCTAGCATATAAGGTCAGGCTCATGCCTGAAGGCTGAGGCAGACTCTGTTATCAGCCCTGGTTAGGACTTTGTGTATGATATTTAGTGAGTCACTTCATCTTGCCATGTCTCCATTCCCTTACAAGTACTACCATGATCAACTTATTTGCCAATGAGCTGTCAAACCTTCTGGTTAGAAGGTTTAATGTGAGACCTCTGTCTCTCCTCTTTTTGGACATCTTGTCCTTGCTCAGAGCTGATGTTCCTGCAGTGGTGGGGAGTTTGAACTGCAGTGCACCTTATTTAGAATCATATTTTATAAGTTGGGTCTGAGTCTAACCTAGCCTTGGTGAAACCATGGCCTCACTGCCTTTGCGACGGTGGAGTTGGAAAGGATTTTTATTTATGTTACTCCTCTGAGAACTTTCCCCTCACTATTTCTGGAGATTCTTGATACATTAATTCCATTTCAGTTTTATGCATGATGCATTTTCTTTTTTACACAAGTCAAGTCCTCTAGGTCACATAAACACCAAACTCATAAACACAGGAACCTCCCTTTATGATAATGAACAAATCATCGACACTAATTCAAATTCACAGTTTCATCTCAGTCTTTGTATAAGATGAAAACAACAAAATTAATTGCTTTGGCTATGAGATTATTTTCAGGCTGTAAGAGGGGGAAGTGCTGGTAAATTTTAGTTATAGAGGTTAGAAGACAAACTGAACAACAATAAAGTAAATTTAGAAAGAGCTCTAAAGACAAAGTACAAGCCTTACTGAATCTGCCTTTATTGCTTACTACCTAACATTTTATCTACTTTAGAGGGAAGATTTAAATAGAGTGTTAAAAACCTATGTAAATACTCCCCCAAACTCTCCTTTTTGTATAAAGCACCTTTCCATCTTCACAGCACAAACAGGATTTTGCATGTGTACCTTCTGTGCAAGGTTCACCTAAAGATTTGCTTGTATTTTATTCAAATGTTGAGTATGTTTGTTCCAACCTTTTCCCCTGTGAGTTCTAATGATTTTTGTTTTCTCAGTACAATGTCTATAATAGTGTGTTGGTCTAATGAAAGCAGTGGAGGGTTGAGCAAGTGAAATATCTGTATTCTACCTATAAGGGTAGCTTGCTTGGGAAGGTCATTTTTGCAACTTACCTGTGGATCAGCAGATGGCACTCTCGCAGGCAATATATCAACTCAGAAACCCTATTTGTAAAAAGGGAAAAGAATATATAACTCTCTTTACACTTCTGCTTTTTTTGTTATCTCACCAGGTCACACCATTCTGTTGCCATTTTTTCGATACTGTCTCACAAATTTATTTTCCAGCTTCTGGTCCTGCTCTCTGTTCAATCTTTTATGTATTTCTCTGTCTACGACTTTCACATCTCCTCTTAACTCTCTTCCTGTTACCTGAAACTTAACATTGGCAAAATTAAATGGAAAGCTCATTTTACTTCATTTTTTTGTCTCTGGCTCAGAACACCATCAAACTTTCTTTGTCTCAACTTTCAAATGGGTGTTAAAGTCAAACTTTTTCCTTTCTTTCCCTCCTGGTTGTTCCTAGTTCCTCTCTTGACCACTACTGGACAAAGGCTCACATCATGTTGAGTTTTGAGTAGCACAACATCTCCACTGACTTCTCTAAAGTAAAACTGAGTGCAGAATGGACAAAGGCTCACATCATGTTGAGTTTTGAGTAGCACAACATCTCCACTGACTTCTCTAAAGTAAAACTGAGTGCAGAACTGAGTAAAGTGTGCTGCCACAGGTGATGGCAGAAAAAGACCAGTCCTGTCAGACCGGCTTGGAGCTGCACTTTCTTGCTTAGGAGGAGCAGTTTGTCGAGCAATAGGCAGCCAGAAGGGTTGCCTTTAGCAACGTACCTAACTACCCTGGGTCTTCTGGGGTGGGGTTAATTTTCTTCATATAATTTTCTTCAGCCTTTATAGTTCTGTGCTTTGGCTTTGTGACTAAAACATTGTCGATAACACACCAGTGTTTTGGCTATTACTGAGTAGTGCTTGCTCAGCTCTGAGGCTTTCTGTTTTTCCTACTCTGTCTCCCCAGCAAGTAGGCAGAGGTTGCACAAGAAGCTCCCCTCCATTAAGTTAGACTTACCAGGTCTGTACCTCTTTTATCTTTTTATTGGATTATAAAAATGAAGTCCTTACATTCTCACTGTGATCAGTCTTTTTGTGTATTCCAAGTGATTTGCACCCACTTTCCTCACACCACTACAGTGATTCCTGTTCAATGACATCTTTCTTGATACCCACATTTCCCCACAGGTATCCCTGTGCTGTTCTTCCATATTGTCCTCAATTTGTGGAACAGGCTTTGGTTGGTCACTTCTTTCCTCCCTGTCAAACAGTCTGTCAGTCCTCATCTTTGTTTTGACAGGTCCTCTGTGCAGTGATAAATTTCACCCATTAGAAATTAGTGCAGAGCTTGCAATTCAATATAATAGTATGCAAACAACACGTCACCTTATCCAGCTTTCTCTGAGCCACTTCCCCTTCAATGGCTGTTTCCTTACATTTTCCTCCTACAAGCAGTGCATGTAGTCTGTGTGACTCTTGTCAGCTGCAGAGAGCTAAATCCACATGTAAATCTTTGAAATTTTGGGGATGCCTTGTCAAGTCTTAGATTATCTATGACTCTAATCAGCTCGATAAATCTGATTAAGTATCTTTCAAATAAATAATGGTGGGTTTTGCCTGAAGCTTTTGCTGTTTTTCAATCTGTATCTATCATCTGAAATTTCATGTGCACACAACAATTGTAATTCTGTTGTTAGGAATTCTGCTATTGCTGGCTGTAATAACATTCATTTGAATGTTATGAATGTAAAAGATTCTTTGTTTCTCATACAGACCTATTAAATTTTAAGACAGCATTAGTTAAAAAACTGTCATTATTATGAGAAGTTTTATATTTGATTTTTTTTACTTATTTGCATTCTAAATAGCTTCTGAAAACATTTTAGGTCTAAGTTAAGGTAACACTTTCAAAATTGATGATATTGTGGAAAAGAACTTCACTATCATCACCTAAAAGTCTTATTAGAATTTGGCTAAGTTATAAAATTACTTGAAATTATTTTTTAACCCCATTTTTTCAAAATATCAAATTTGAGTTAATTCAGATTAAGATACTCCACCTGTAACTCCTGTATGTATCCAGAGCTGAGATGCGTGAAATCTGCAAGTGTCTCTACAAATCTGTATTTAGACATGCCTTTTAGACACACCCATTTACAGAATCACTGTTCTGATGTTTTTAATTTTACATTCACAAACAAGCGCACCCACCTTTTTTACTGTTACCAAAGCACTTTACAAACAAAGTTGATGTTACTGGCATAGCAGAGACATATTTTTTTACAATCTTGTCATGTTTAGTAAGTGAAATAGAATTCATTCTTTGTCAGCTTAGAGCGTTGTCCCCAAACACCATAAATTCCAAAACTTTTCAGTACTGGACATATTTATGCAGTACCTGACTCAGGGGACATGGGGATGGGAGGAGAATGCCATTACCATGAGGTACAATGGGAAAGTGAGAGTCATGGGAGTGTCGTGTGTGACAGGCACTGAGGAACTGGCTTGAAATGCAGCCTGTTTTAGTTTTGCACCCAGAACTGGCAAACCTGGGAAGAAGTTGGGCCTCTGGTTTTCTGTCTCATTCAATTGGAATCATAAATTGTTTAGCAAAAAGGTTCTTCTTGCTAGTAGTATTGTAAGGCTCCAGAGCAACTGAGAACAGTCACAAGAAGTGCACAAAGAATTCCTGATGAGATGCATAACTAAGTGACAGTCTTGGCTGCTGCCTTTATGTGTTATAAAAATTATAAATGTTATTATAAAAGGTGAAGTCAATGAGAATCTTTGTATTTACAAGGAGCTCTGAATCACACCTGCAGATAGCAGATCTGCAAAGCAGTTCGTCGCTGCTGCAGTCAGGGGGAAGCAGGCACTAAATCAGTGACACAATGCTGTTCTGTAGTGCATGATATTGTTGGAAGCATAAAACTCTTATATAAAATGTAAACCTGCTGCCTGGAGACCCGTTAATAATAAAGACCAACAGTCATTTATGTTTTTGAGATATCAGAGGCATTGACTCTAACAGTCTGGGTAAAATCCAAACTGGCAAATACTTATCAGAGGCATACAAAGCACTCCTAATGAAATGCAAAGCTGATAGCAGTTCAAGTTTTGGGGTATTTTATTACAGACATCAGTAAGCTTATCTGAGTGGAGTGAGCACACGTACTTTCAAGTAAAATTAGGCGTTGTATCCCAAGAAGGTGGAAGAAGCATCGAGTCTATCTGCCTTTCTGAGTGAAAGGGATCAGATTTTATAGATAGATCTTTCATGCTGAAAAAATTTGAAAAATCGTGTTCATACAGACATTTGGATTGGAGAGACGTATTTTCCCTAAAACACTTAAAAAAGAAAGATGTAAATTGGGGCGAGATAGAGAAGGTATTGGGGGAAAGCATAATTTAAAAATAGAAGAATATATCTTTTGATATTTAATTTCATTTCACACAACTTTAGAAGGTGCAGTATTCTCCTTACAACTTCCCTCAACATATTTCACATTCTCTAAATCCTTCCATTACTTTCTGGGAAAACTATCTATTGTGGCAACCAGAATGGATTTAGATGTCCAGATAAGCTATAATCTGGGGCTGCCTATCCTCAAAAGCTGAAAACCTAGCAACACCTCCATTTTAGGACATTCATTTCTCCCAGTACCTAAGCACAGTCACCAGTGTATGCTCAGAAATAAACCAAATAACACCTAGATATTTATCTGACACTTAAAAGCTATTGGTAGTCAGGAGTTGAGGACAGGGAGGTGCCAATGAAATTTCCAAGAAAGATCATACCAAACATAAACACCATAGTGTCTATCTTTTCTATGCAGATGAGAGCAATTTTATTTAAACAAGACAACATACATTTGAGCCTCACCTCAACCTGAGCTGATACGGACCCACAGGTTATATTTGCCAAGAGACAGTCCTAACCTCAGTAAGTAAGACTCTTTTACTGCATTAAATGTAAGATTTCTGGCATTGGGGAGACAATAGGCAAGGAGGATCTGGGGAGATGATGAACTCCTGAGATTTGTTCTCAGTAGAAGAAAATCTTTCCATTATATTTCACTTCTTTCCTCTCTGACAAATATTACCCAGCCATTCTCTGACCTTCATCGCAGATGTAATTTGCTAGCATTTATAGCAACGCAGATGGGTCTGCCAGTCTTTCAGAGTAACTTTGTCATTCTGCATTTTGCAAGGGCTGAAAGGCTTTTGGAAATTAGAAATGTCACCTACAATGTCAAGTTGAGTTAAGTGTCCTTTTGTGTTCATTCTCACTTAGCCACTTAGCCTTCGAATTTTTACTCTCTGCTGTTCTTCTGCGACTGCAGTGGTGCTCATGTTGTCAGGGAGAAATGACAAGATACATAGTTGATGAGCCCAACGAGGTTCTGAAGGCAAACAGAAGACCAGTGCTTGCACAGACAGCAGCAGGAGCTTTGAAATCTGATTCACTGAGTAGTTTCAAGGGAGGAAAATCTATGTGTGCAGGGAATATGTTGAAATGGTGGCGGGTGCCAATAGTCTGAATAGCCCAGGGAAGGAAATGAAATTTATGAGTCATTGAACATCCCAGGTGAGTTGTGGTGATTTGCTGATCAGCACAGCTGTTCCAGTGTGCTTTAGGCACTGTACTCCCACTCAGTGCTTGCTCTCTGCATTTTCTATCTAGTATGTCCCCGATACTTTTTAACGTTAACAAATTCATAACCAGTGATGTGGTTGCAAAGGCAACTACAGACCTCAGGGGTTGGATGACAGGGTTCCAGAAATGCGCTAGTAAGAGAGTCCATGATGAATCTAAATGAATACAGGTAGACAAATAAGCATTCTTATTTTAGTTTTATTAATGAAATAAAGAGATAAGAACATAAGTCTAGACCTGTACTCTTTTTTGAGCACAGAGCCCTTGCAAGTCCACATTCTAACCTTGGTTTTGAATTTCTCTGGAGATAAATCTGTGATCATGACAACAAGAAAACTCTATAGCAAGGGAAGATGAAGAGCTTTACCCTGCATTGTCCTTCAGGGCAAGTCAAAGGGTGACACTTTCTCCTATGTATGAAAGTCAAGTATTTCAAAACTACTTGTGACAGCACACTACGGTTTCTTAAGAGGTTATGAATCACTCCATCATTCTAGAGTATTTTATTGTGTCTGGTCTCAGTGAAGAACCAGAAACATACATCATTTCCACTGAAAACCTAGGCTGCTTTGCTTAGATATTCATATCATATACATTTTTAATGCAGAGACCAATTTACTGATTTTAAGGTTCAGTGAAAGACTCATTAATGGTGGAATAGCCACCAAAGAGAGAGGTGGAGACTTTTATATCTCATTGAAAAAAAGTTGTTTTTCAAACAAATTCAAGAGGTGACCCCCAATCTAACAAAAATTAATTTACTCACCTGCTGAAGGGAAAAAACCTTTTCTCTAAATAGGATGATGGGCAGTCAGTATTCCATTTAGAGGAAAAAAATAATAATTAAAAAAAAGCATTTTGGGGAAAAGATTGAAACTTTTGTCCTTCATGTGTGCAGTCACATGAAGGATTGGCACAGAAAACTTGCTCTAACATATCAACTTCTAGAGATAAACGAGGAAAGCCACAGGGCACAAAATGACAAATCTGTGTTTTGAGAATGGAATCCCTTGTATGTCTGCCTTGTAACTGTCTCCCTCTGGATTTATCCAAAGGTCCCTAGAAGTCAGTGGAGATAAATAGGCCCATCTAAGCGCTGAATTAGCACACTAAGACAGGATGAATTTCACTTTAGAAGTGCATCTCTCTCCTGACTTATCTTAAAGAGAACATCAAGTGAGTAATTTAGATATAGCAATGGGATCAGCTCACTAATTTAGACATGTAAATTTAGGAATCCATGTGCAGACACATATGTCAACACTGAAACACAGGTGTCTATCAGCTGTGCAAGGGTCCAAGGCACCAATTATAGCCAGCAGAAGTCTAATCAGTGCAGCCACTGGAGTGTGGAGGCAAGTTCACATCACTCTAAAGTAGGAATGAATTCACTTGCTCACATGGCCGTGCCTGTTGCTGTCGGAGCTGGTACATTCCACCTTGCAGCAGGTTAATCCTGCACAGGATCTTCTGCAGGTCCTGTGTTGTATCTGTGAGCTGAATAAGGATGTTGTGGACACCACAGAACTTCTCAAATAGCACTACATGTCTGATCTTTTCTCCATTGTCTGGCAGGTTGAAATCTATTCTTCATAAAACACAAGGGGAGGTGAAGCCCCAAGTGTCCCTTTAGGCACCATCATTTGGGTGTCCTTAAGCCTGAGCTGAATTCTTGCTCTGCACTTGTTCAGCTGAATCCTGTCATGGGAACTTGTTCCCCTAGTATCTGTCTCACAAAAAGCAGTCTGGAAGTAAACCCCATAAAACTCTGTGAATTCCAGCTTTAGGGCAGTGAGCTTTGGAGCCAGGCAGGACTCTGTGAAGGTGCAGGTAACTCTTCACTGCTAGACATGTTGACCTAGACCTCAGGTAGAGATGTGCTCATTTAGATAGGTTTTTGCACTTCGAGCAGGGGAGCAGGCAGAGTTGAAGAACATGGAAAAATGCTCAAAGTTACAGTGTCATTAAGGTAGGAAACTGGGTGAGAAAACATCTGTTTCTGTGATTGTTCTTAAGAATGAATGTTCTGATATATATTGAGCTCTGCTTGATTAAAGAGACTTTTCCAGTGGCAGAGCCCTGACCCTTCTGCAACAAGTCTCTGTGCCCTAGGACTGCACAGTGGCAGTACTGGGACAGCAGGGACCAGAACTGTCTGAAAATCCACCTACTGTTCATTAAAGAACCACTGAATCCATGAAGTTTTGGGATGGAGTTCTCCAGATGATTTGGAATTTTTCTGTTCTTTCTGAGGAGAAAAAATAAATCCCATTAGCTTTAGTTTTCATGGGGGAGAGACATTCTCTTAATCACAGGGGTTTCCCTTTATCTGAGAAGGAAAGTATTAGGAAAGCTACTTTGTTACTTCATCTATATCTGCCCTGTCTTCTGCACTGTGTATATCCGAGCTCTAAATTTGCTCAGAAACATATACATACATAAGTAATGTAGAAAAAGACAGTAACATGACTAAAAGCTGGAGCACAGACAAGACAATTGGTTTCACTGTATCTTTGTCTGCTAAGGTGCATTAATCTTGCAAAAGCAAAATTATATTAATGGTAATTTGAAAGAAAGAAGTAGGTTACTTTCAGACTGATTTATTTCTTTGGGCAGCTTGACTGTATGCTGGTGTATTTACAGCTACAGTTCAAGGACAGTAATGTATGCGATTGCTGGCAAGCCAGGTAGCCAGATGTATTTTCAGGCTTGATAGACAAATGTCCATTTACCATGACTTCTATTTTCAAAGTAGTTTCTTTGTATTTTCAACATCTGTTGACAGAACCCTAAATATAGGAATTATGCTAAGTCTTTGCTCTGACTACGCTTTTGTGATATGATCTATTGCAGAAATATCAAGTTGAAATTGGATCAGGAAAACATACTTGCAATTGTGAGCTATCAAAACGATGTAGTGTTGTTATACAGTATAGTTTCAGAAAATATAGTGGCAAAAAAGATTGCTGTGGCTATTTTTAAGTTGTGAGAATATAAAAGTAGAGGCTTGCAAGGCTTCTTTTTTCCAATATTGCAATTTGAGATTTTATGTTGACCAAAGAAAATATATTTAATGGGGATGAAAAAAAAGTACTTTTTAGAAGAATAACTTATAAGAACAGTTATTTAGGCTAGAATATCAATACTCAGAGTTATTTTTCTTCTGAGGCAAAGATCCTGAGAGGGCCAGTATTCAACACTGTAATGGAACCATTAGAGTAAATCACGTAAATCACTACATTTGCTTCCCTGAGTACCCATGTAAATGATTGTGTTAACGTCTCGTCCATCAGCTTAACAATATTCATTATGAAAATGTGTGTTTCAGCTCCAACCCAGATAAAAGAAGGCTGGGTGAAGGATATTTTGCAGAGTTCTGTGCTGGCAGGTCCCATAGCAGGACTGATATATGTAACTGAAGGGTTCAAATTATCACTGGAAGCCAAAATTGGCAGTAATATACGTTTCCAAAAGCTGAGTTGACTAGATCTGAGCCACTACTTGTTTACCTGTACATGAATTTATTTTCTTTTCCTATCGTCCAAGCCTATAGTCAGAACAAGGGCTCACAAAGAGCTATTTCAGTCTGTCCTGACATCTTTGTGCTTAAAAGAATGTGATGTTCTATGTACATGAAAAATCAGTTCAAATATAGCTAAAGCTATAATGAAAATCATCAAAGAACTGTAAAGCTCCCCACAGAGTCACTCTTAAGATAAAAATCATACTAAATTTTAGTCAGGACCCGCATTGCTAATAAACCAGAATGTCATTTCACAGTAGAGTAAGTAAAAAGGAACAGTTTTTAATCCAATTTACATTTGAGAGAACATGTGTTAGATCTGTTCTTAAAACTTGGCCCATTCCTACTCAAAATGCTCACCAGTCTGTTACAAATTGTCTCAACACCACATTCCATGTTTTTCTTTGTGTAACTACAGGATCTGGGTAAAGTCTAGTCAGGATTTTCCAGTTCTTCCTGTATCCAAATCTTCCTCTGGGAAGCAGAGGCTCTAAGGAAGCTTTCCCCGGGTCAGCCTTTGAGCTGTGAAAATACACTTTTATCTCACATCCTTGCTCTTACAATTGAATATCTCCTCCTTAGGAGATTCTGCATTAATGTCTCCTTGAACAAAGGAGGAAAGATGAAAATGCAGCAAAGGGCTCAGTTTTTAAATTTAGTCATCTGGTTTGGTGTGAACATCTCTTGGACAATATAAGAATCCTACTTTAGATTAGAATAATCTTGATTTAAATTTGGACAATAAAATAATCTTGCTTTAGATTTTTAATCTTGCATAAAATGAAGTTCCCAAATTGAGAATGGAAAAGAATTCTCAAAGGAATTTTTAATTTGACAGAGATGTATTTCACCATGGCATTTTTTCCTACATTCCACTCACTCTCAGCCAGGATTTTGCCCCCATACGCTTCAAAAGCTGTTGCAAAATTTCTGGTTGTTGGACACCAAAGTATTAGGACTACTGATAGCAGGAATAGACATTTAATTATCTTACCCCACATACTGAGGGATGTGAGCTTGAGAAAAAGGAAAGATGACATGTAGACTCTGTCTGCAGAGTCTCTTCCACAGTAACTCCATTAAATTCAAATAGGACTTCAGGGAGGACGCTCGTCAGCGTATAGAAAGTTATGACAATATGATCTGAAGAAAATTGTGCAAAAGTGTGTTGCAGCAGTTGAAGAAGAATGAGAGATCTTAGGCCTCATAAAATCTGAGTGCTCTTAGTTTTCTGTCCCTTGGTTTTCCTTAACCATATTTTAAACGGCTCGATCATGCGGGTAGTGGACGTCCTGAGCGTCGGTCTGCCCTAATTGCCCATGAGCTGGCTCGTCTCAACATCGACATCGCCGCTCTCAGCGAAGTTCGCCTTCATGAAGAAGGCAGCCTCAGAGAACATGGTGCCGGTTACACACTCTTTTGGTCAGGCAAGCCCAGAACCGAAAAACACCTCTCAGGAGTCGGCTTCATGATCAAAAACTCCATTGTCCCTAAACTCGAAAATCTGCCGACAGGTCACTCTGACCGCATTATCTCCCTACGCCTTCCGCTAAACAACAAGCAATATGTTGTCATCTTTAGTATATATGCCCCAACTCTCCAAGCTGACCCTGCTGAAATAGATAAATTTTACACTGACCTGCGCCTCCTTACCCAAAAGGTTCCTGCAGACGATAAGATCATTATCCTTAGTGATTTCAACGCCAGAGTAGGCAAGAATTTTGAAGCCTGGAAAGGAGTATTAGGCAAGCATGGTGTTGGAAACTGCAACGACAATGGTCGACTTCTGCTAGAATTCTGTGCAGAGCAACAACTCACCATCACTAATACTATCTTTCAGCAGAAAGATAGTCTGAAGACAACCTGGATGCACCCCCGTTCTAAGCATTGGCACCTCATTGATTATGTCTTAGTGCGACAGAGAGATGCCCGCGATGTCCTCCATACCCGCGTGATGCCCAGCGCAGAATGCCAAACAGACCATCGGCTTGTGCGCTGTAAACTCAATTTTAAGCTCAAATTCAAACCAAAGAGGGGCAGCATTCCAAGGAGAAGACTCCAAGTTAACAATCTCCAATCAGCCACAGTAAGAGACAGTTTCCAGGCAAACCTTCAAACTAGGCTCGAAAACATTCCCACAGATTCCTCTCCTGAAACAATCTGGCTTCATATTAAAAACAGCATCCTGCATTCCTCTGAACAATCCTTAGGGTTCTCCCTCAAGAAGAACAAGGACTGGTTTGACGAAAACAACCAAGAAATCCAAGACTTGTTGAGGAAGAAGAGAACCGCCCACCAAGCACACCTTGCACTGCCATCCTGTCACGCAAGAAAAACAGCCTTTCGTCTCGCATGCAGCAAGCTCCAGCAGAAACTTCGCGACATCCAGAACAACTGGTGGATCGATCTAGCTGAAAAAACTCAAACTCAATTATGCGCAGATACAGGTGATCACAAAGGTTTCTATGAGGCCTTGAAAACAGCATACGGACCTACATACCAGGTCCAAAGCCCTCTACTCAGTGCTGATGGTCAAACCCTTCTAACAGATAAAACCTCCATTCTGAATCGATGGTCTGAACACTTTCAGACTCTTTTCAGTACCAGCCGTGTAGTCCAAGATTCAGCAATTCAGTCCATCACACGACAACCAGTAAAATATGAATTGGATACTGCCCCCACTTTAGAAGAAACTCTGAAGGCCATACAGCAGGTAAAAATCGGCAAGGCAGCTGGGGTTGATGGAATTCCACCTGAAGTCTGGAAACATGGGGGCCTTGCACTCCACACCAAATTTCACGAGTTTGTGGTGCGCTGCTGGGAGCTCGGTGAACTACCATCAGACCTTCGTGATGCTGTCATCATCACTTTGTATAAGAAGAAAGGTTCTAAATCAGATTGCTCAAACTATCGTGGTATTACTCTGCTCTCCATTGCTGGCAAAATCCTGGCAAGAATACTCTTGAACAGACTAATACCCACTATAGCAGAAGGAATTCTACCTGAAAGTCAATGTGGTTTCAGAACCAACAGGAGCACCACAGACATGGTATTTGTCCTCAGACAACTGCAAGAGAAGTGTAGGGAACAGAATAAAGGTCTCTATGTAACCTTTGTCGACCTCACCAAGGCTTTTGATACTGTGAGCAGAAAAGGTCTGTGGCAGATTTTGGAACGTTTAGGTTGTCCCCCCAAGTTCCTTAAAATGATCATCTCACTCCATGAGGATCAGCACGGCCAAGTCAGATATGGCAACACACTTTCTGAGCCCTTTTTAATTAAGAATGGTGTGAAACAAGGTTGCGTTCTCGCTCCTACCCTATTCACCGTCTTCTTTAGCATGATGCTCCAAAGGGCCACAGCAGACCTCGATGATCAGGACGGCATCTACATTCGATACCGTACTGATGGAAGTCTATTCAATCTAAGGCGACTGAAGGCCCACACCAAGACCTTAAACCATCTTGTCCGGGAGCTGCTTTATGCTGATGACGCCGCCCTTGTTGCCCACACAGAAGCAGCTCTGCAGCGTTTAACATCCTGCTTTGCAGGTGCTGCTGAGCTCTTTGGGCTGGAAGTCAGCTTAAAGAAGACAGAGGTCCTCCATCAACCTGCACCTCAGGAAGTCTTCCATCATCCCCACATCACCATTGGCCAATCAGAACTCAAATCAGTCCAACAGTTTAATTACCTTGGTAGCCTCATCTCCTCAGATGGTAAGATCGACGGAGAGATAGACAACAGATTAGCTAAGGCATATAATGCTTTTGGAAAACTCCACAAGAGAGTATGGCGTAATAAACACTTAAAGAAAAGCACCAAGATCAGTGTTTACAAAGCCATAGTCTTGTCTACTCTCCTATACGGCTCCGAATCATGGGTCATCTACCGCCACCACCTGCGTCTCCTAGAACGCTTCCATCAGCGCTGCCTCCGTACAATCCTTAACATCCACTGGTCAGATTTTGTGACCAATACATCTGTACTTGAGCAAGCAGCTGTCACAAGTATTGAGGCCATGTTACTGAGAACGCAGCTGCGATGGGCAGGGCACGTCTCAAGGATGAAGGACCACCGCCTCCCTAAGATCCTGCTCTATGGTGAACTTGCCACTGGCTGCCGCATGAGAGGAGCCCCGAAGAAAAGATTCAAGGACTCCCTGAAACAACATCTCAGCCTTGGCCATATTGATCACCATAACTGGTCTACTCTGGCCTCCAATCGGGAGGCCTGGAGACACACCATCTATAACGCTGCGGAAGCCTTTGAGAACTCACGCAGGATCACTCTCGAGGAAAAAAGGCAACGCAGAAAGAACCGTGTCTTGCAAAATACACCATCTAAGGAGTCTTTCTGCTGCGCCTTTTGCAATCGGATATGTCTATCACGTATTGGCCTCATAAGCCACCAGCGTGCCTGCTGCAAATGTGGATAGTGCCTTCACAAATCTTCGTTCGCGAAGCCTAGCCATGATTTTAAACGGAACATATTTTTGTCAGATACAGAAAATGTACTCTAAAAAAAAAAATTAAAAATCATAAAACAAATACTTTACTTTTAATTTCCTAGTTTAGCAGTGTGATTTCTGCAGACATGCATATAACCTCCTCTTTTTGCAATACTAACTGAAAGGGGAAAAGAGACAGGAACCTGGTTTATTCTGGAAACAGCAGGTAGTTTGATGTATTTTTACTGCAGATCATTTCCCAGGACACTGTGATTCTTATATTTTTAATCAAATGTGTGAATCGAAAACTATGGTGTGACCTTTGGAAAAGACACTGCAGGACATCGGCTGAAGCTGTGAATAGCTTAAGTGCAAACAGGAAGTTGACTTGGTTGTTCTGTAACAAAAGACTACGGTAATTTATGGAGTAGGAGTTGCAGTTTCAAAACATTTTTAATTGCTGCATTTGATCTACTATGCAGTATTGTGTGACAACAGCTAAGAATGAAATGTCAGTGCCCATGTTTCAGCATAAATTTATACAGTGTGAAAGCAAAGAACCCTGTTGATTCCAGCTTTTCTTTCTCTAAGTGTTTCAGATTTGCCTGAATTACTTTCAGGTTAAAAAAGGAGTGAAGAGGTCTTCAGTCTTGCAAAGCATTTAAGTAGATGCATAACTTTGTTCTTATTAAGTCTACTTATGAAGAAAAGAAAATTTAATAATAAGGGAAATAGAATGGAAAGGGATTTCACAATGACCTATGTACCTGGGATAACTCCCTTTGATAAACAAGTCACTCTTAGCATGAAAATGTATTAATGCTCACTGTCTTTGCCTTTAGTTGATTGTTTTCATAGCTTAGGCCTATGAAAGACTCCATAAGTTTCACTTGCAGGAGTGAAGTTACACAGGAGTAACTAACTTAGCTAACCTGAAGAAAAAAATCCCCCATTGTCATATTTTGTAAGGGGTTAGTTTAGAAAAAAAAATAGAGAACTACAATTTTGGGCTCAAAATGTCACCAAAAATTTATAGAACATAGAATTATTTCTACAGCATACCCTTCAAAGTCTTGCACTTATTTACTCCCATAGAGGACAATATACCATATCAGTAGCTGCAAGCTGCCTCTTGGTGATGTCTGTGATATACACTGTGGGCATCCAAGTCTTCCTAGAAACCACTGCAATGAAATATAAATCCTGTGTGAGCAAACTTCTGAGTGATTTCCAGAGATAACCACAGATCATTAATGGGATCAGAAATGTGTAATCCCGCAGGTAATTTTTATGCAGTAAAATAGATATGCTAGATATTAGCTATTAAAAGTGAACTGATTCGGTCCCAAAATATGTTATCATTTTCTTAAACAAGGAGGAAATTCTGAAGATAGCAGTCATTAATTATAGAGAAAATGATTACTTCTTTGTGGCTAGACAAACTTTTATGTTCCTACATCAGCAGGGAGCTACGTTTTGATGGGAAGACCAGAAAATGCAAGTGAACATCAAATATGTGGGTATTTATGTGCTTGTGCATACTTGTCATCCTCAAAATTCCCAAAGGATAAGGAGGCACTTTCCTGAATCAGTGAAGTTTTTCCTCATTTTTCTAGATGTCTTTTGCAAAGAATGGCTTTTACAAAAAAACCCCAGGTTTTTCTTTATTGTAAATATTTGGTCATGTATTATCAGTAAGTAAATAACAAGAAATTAGGCAAGAAATTTGCCAATATGAATCTTTGCAATGTAACACTATAGGTAGGAACAGAAGTTTTTATCACTGTAGAGAAATTGCTTAGCTTTCACTGGGAAATTTTACTTGGAATGTATTATTCAGAATTAAAGATCCTTCTCACAGATATTCAGCTACCATTAAAATGAGAGAGTTCAAGTACATTACTCAATTTTTTTGTACCATATTTTAAAATGCATTCTAAATGTACAGTTTTGCCTGTCAGTGTTTTGCAACTACTAAAACTGGAAAGCTCTATCTTTTCATTATGGGGTACTCTATTATGTCTGTAATCAAACCATCTAATTTCAGGAACATCTGTTTAAAACCTTAGCAAATCAGTTAATAATGCTACAAGTTATTTGCATACAGTAGTATCAACATGAAATATGTTTTAGAGCATCTTTCATGCGAAAATTCTGTAACAGAGACAAGAAACTCGTGATAAATTTGTGTCAACCATTTCAGACATTTTTTATACCTGGATAAAGGATTTTTAGTTGTTTCTTCCATACTTGGTCTTAAGGAGAGAACTGGAAACTGTATTGGACACTTTCACTTTCTGCAAGGAGAAAAAGACAGTGAAGAAAACTGACAGCTGGAAAAATGAGATGAACTATTTAGTAATTTTCATCTTGCAAATAATTGTCATGATGCTGAGAAAAGTTTTTTCTCCAGATGAATAAGTACAAAACAATACACCTGAATTTTTTTCCATGAAAAAGTCACAATAATAATTTCATGTGTTGCAAGTAGCCAGGATTCTCATTTTCAAAATCCTTACTGCAGTGAGAATTTTAATAAATGAAATAAAATAGATAAAGAAAAACAAAATGCAAACCCAAGTCTTTGACTGTCCCCTCCTTTTAATGGGATCACTGACAATCCAAGGTTATTGTTTTTTGTGCTGTGATGTTGTTGAAGGGAAATTCTGATGACCGGTGGCTTAAGAGTGCTTCTTAAAAATTGTGTGGAACACTTCTTGGTCTTCTTTTTCTGCCCAGAGTTCTTTGCCCTCTAGGTAAAACACTCTGAGAAAATGCACGAGAAATCAGAATTACTCGATTAAATGAAATATCTCTTCAGAAAAGCTATCAACACTTCCCTCACTGAGTTATGATATGGTCTGCTGTTGGAAAATAAGGCAAGGTTGGTCTAAGTGCAAAGGCTATATTTGGTGGTCGCAGAAGTTTACATTTAATTCTATAAAGTTAGCAAAGACCACATAACAGAAAAGGCTAAACATGGGCATTTTCTGAGTGAAAAACATTTCTAAATAATTTCATTTTCAGAGAAGTGATTTACCAGTCTGAAAGACCCAGTTTACCTCTTGTTAAATGATAGACTTCAGAATCCACATTTGGGAGAGGTTCATCAAACTTGTGTGAATGGACTCCAGAGCTTCCCATCAGGCTTTTGCAGAGTCATGAGCCTTCAAGCCCTGGGTGTCTTTGCTGGAACAGAGGTTCCCGAGTTACTCTTCTGTTTCTGCATTAGTGATGTCTGGAGTCTGAAATAGCTGGGTTTGAGCTGTGGATTTCCTATAGCCAGAGTGTTCCCTGACTCTGAAATACTCAACTCTATTTATCTTGCCAAAACCTTTCACAACCTGTGAAAGATCAGTTAACAATTTTGGAACAAGAGAGAGACTGAGAAGAGCTGAAAAGTGTAAGTTCAAGGTTGATTTTAAAGAGCAAAACAATGGAAGGCTGATTCTATTTTAAACAAGCAAATAAAAGCAAACAAACAAACAAACAAACAAAAACACCATGCAAAAAAAGTAGAAAACCACTGAGAACTTAGTAATATTCTTTTTTTCATTATAACTTGGGATACATTTGTTAGAAAAAGTGAGTGTCCTACTGGACAGGAATTCCACATTTCAACCATTTCAAGAACATAGCATTCACCAAGGAATTAAGCTCTTTATGAATGATAGTGTGTGACTAAGAAAAGATAGGACTACTTCTGTGTGCGGTCAGATTTACCACATTAAGTCCTCAAATACCTCCCATCACAGCTAGATGCTATTGCTTTGTTAGGCACTATAGAACTGGAAAAGACTACTTTAAAGTATCTTGTAACAGTTGCCTGGGCCATCCAGTCCCTTAGTGAAATACCTTTCTAAAGAATATCTCTATCTCTCATACTATTTCTAAATTTGTTGTTTACATTAAGAAATTTATAATACTGACATTTAGCATTTGACAGTGAAATATAATGTCCTTCAGGTTAATTACCCTTCCTACACACAGAGACAAGTACTATAAGATACAGTATATAGAACAGCTGGGACATTTTGTGGGGGTTTTCAAAACCCTACATCTCCTATGAGTAATGTGAACAACACTTGGTGTGAGAAATACTTTATGACAGTATAGAATGATGTGTTTAATTAAATGCTGTATACACACACTGTACTCCCTCACCCTTATTACAGCCTGTTCCTTTTTACTGAATGTGTTTTGTACATTAGGAGAGATTTAACATTTGCAGAACAACTTCAGGTGCTCAGTGATTTACGGACCAGATCCTGCTGATCCAGTTGAAATAACTGGAGTGACTTCCATTGACTTCAACACAAATTGGATCATGGCCCTCAGCAAGTCATTTCAGTTCAGCAAACCTGCATGGGTTGAAGAAAGGTTTTTGAAACATGTCAAAGTCCCAATAGCTGAAGATTTGCTAAGAAAGCTTTCTGAATCACTTTAATAAGGAGTCTTACTCTATGATCTTTTCCTGAACAACCCCCCCTTAATGTATTCAAGTAAAGATGCCAAATAAAGAATAAAAAGGTAAATATTGAAATATGTAGTGGAACAAGTCATGTTGTTAAATTTTATTTTGTTGTTTTTGTTTTTTTTTTTGTTGTGTTTTTTTTTTTTTTTTTTTTAAATAACACATGGTTTCTAGATTTGTGTTAAAAAAAAGAAATATAGAAACTGAAAGCACCTACTTAAAGGTGAGTCTCTGTACTGTGTGGTTAAAGAAATAGGAATGACAGGAGTTAGCCAGCCCAAAAATGCAAGCTATAGACAGAAATGAGAGAGGAACACTCATAGTTTGTATGTTCTGAGGGTCTCACAGAGGCCCCATCTCCCTCCACTGTCTGTCCCTTCCTCATATCATTCCTTCATGTTTATTTTCTCTTCTTTTTTTCTGCAAGTACCAACTAAAATTGATTTTCAGTTCGGCAACCAAAGTAAACTAGAAATTAATAAAAAGTTACTACATGATTAGCATTTTCGTTTAGCTTCCTTTTTACCCCTAAAAGTAAATAAATGCATTTGACCCATTCCTGTTTACTGACTCCCTCTGTCTTTTAAAGTAGATACTGGGACAAAGTCATGCGATGCCCAGTAATATACCAGTCATTTGTAGCAACACAAAATGTACCGCATGATCCAGACCCACTCCTGAGTCTTTCTGCTTTTACTTAATTCCTATTTTTTTACTGTAAAGTAGACCTATGAAAGAAAGAAAACAACTGCTAAAGGTCCTAAGAAAAACAGATTATTTTTACAAGATGACCATCTCATTTTGAATCATGAGTACTCTCTTTTGAACAAGAAACAGTGATAAAGATATAGATATTAAAAGTCTTACTCATCAGAAATACCTAAATAATATACCACACTACAAATTGATTAAATAAAAGACTGTTGCTCCAACTCTAAGTCTTTAAAAGATAGGGAAATGATTCAGCACTGAAGCACTTGACTGGAAAGCTCAAACAATTATTCACTGGTTGTCACAAAGGTGGAAATGTATTTTTTTAAACATCATGCCTGAAATAGAATTTGCTTTTTTCCGTATTAGATGTAAAGGAAGAAATACACAACCATCTGAATCTTCTAACGGCTCTGTGTTTTAGAATGGTGGGATTGCATTTTCACAAAAAATATTTACTATATGCAGGACATAACATCCCTGAGAACCATGGAGACTAATTGGTGGTTCTTTGAATATCTGCTTAGAAGAAGAATGAGATCTGCTTTGTCAATTTGAAGTCAACTTCCCTAAAAAATCAGCCAAGTAGCTACCAACAAAGCATCTGAGCTGCCTAAACCTACCTCTGAAATCAGTAGATAGTGGCACCTCAGGGGAGCAACAAATCTTGTATATCAGTCCATCTGTAACTTCTTGAGTGATGCTATGCACATGACTGTCTAAACTCTGCAATATGTGTGCTCAGTGTAGTATAAAACTGTCTCTTTGAGGTTTGCTGTTGCACTTTTGCTTGTTTTTTTGTTGTTTATTCAGACATTGTAGAGTTCATTGGCACTATATAGAACAGGATCTAGAGCCTCATGGGTTTTGTTTCCGTCCGCTATGCTTTCCTTCACTTAAAAATATATTCTTCAGGGATAGAAATCAAACTCAGCTCTGCTAAAGGGTTACATGAACCAGGATAGATTTACCCCATTGTAATCCCCTTTTGTAGACACTGTTGCACACTCTCCACCCCTCTTCTCCCTGTTACTATGCTACTTGTCTCAGGCACAGGGAAGATCGGTGCCTGGCATGAGGGGAACAGATAGCTACCTACCCCAGTCAGGCATCCTCAAGGTTGGTGTGAAAGACACTGTCAACTTTTCTCTGGCTTACCTGAAACTGGGGCCAGATCTTACTGTCATGTGTTAGACTTATACTCAAATCATATGGGGTCCCTTCCTCAGCAAGACTCTTACCCTCACCCAGATTCAGAAGAAAGTTATTTTTCTTCCTTAGAGATGGATGCAAATGCATTGTGACAGGAGCAGGGGAAGAATAAGAGCAGGTAATAATGAAGGCAATAAGTCAAGAAAACAGACTAACTGTAACATACTGAAACACTTTGCTGATTTTTGAATGTAAAATAACTTCCTGTTCTCAAATGTAAACACTTCACTTTTCCCCCTCAGAGATGACCTGAGACTCATAAAATCTCAGACCATAGCCAGATGCCATCGAAGGATGTTCTACCTCCTCCATTCCTGATGCAACTAGTGTGCTTGGTGTGCTCATGATGTCCAGGAACAAACACAGAGGTGAACCCAAATGGTTCACAGAGAGATCCTGGCAGACCTTGCACAATTCAAAGAGGTGTGGATCAAGCACAGAGATCTTATTTTGTTTGAAGGCGTCTTGCAGGTAGGATGAATGTGAAGTGGTTTCTCCCCATAACACTGCAAGGGTCCTTCCAAAGATGCATTAAATACTACATTTTTCCTCATATGGGAAGTTGATCTTTGATGCACTGTACCAGGACTGCATGGACAGCATATTGGAATTGTTATTTCACTCAGGCTGCAGTAAAGAAATCTACGGTCTCCATCATTCAAGACAGCAAAAGACGAGCAAAACATGTTATAAAACATTGTTTCCAAAAGTAAATAAAAGTTACATGTAAATAACAAATCTAGTCCCAACAAAGAGGCCTCCTGATAGCTTGGATTATGATTCCAATTTTCTGGTAAATTAGAAGAATAAAGATGAGAAAGCAATGGAGCAACAGTGGCATGTAAAAAATTAGCTTTAACAGATGAATAAAAGGATGAGAAGATGGGATATTATGCCAGTTGTCATTCTTGGCAGGGATAGTTTGACAGTACTGCTGGAAGGACAACAAAACAGAAAGGAATAAGAGTTTTCATTTCAGCTGCTGGATTTTCATATTTTAGGAGCTCAGGATTTGTCGTGGTGCTTTTGTGCTTCTGATTCTGAGAAATCACAGAAATGGATGGGCTGAGTGGACAAGAGAGATATAGAAGAAGAGTGTAAGCAGCATTTCTTGCACCAGTTTTGATCCTGAAAGCTGGTTTCAGCATGAGTCATGCTCCCTTAGTGTAACTCAGCCTTGGCCTTCCTCATCTTTAATCTCCCCTTCCCCTCTTTTTCTGTTTAATTAGAATCTGGCTTATCTTGGCCAAATCTCTCTATTTTTGTATTTATTTTTCTATTATATTAATTTCCTTTTGTTTGGTTTTTGGTGTCTTTTTATTGGTTTGGTTTTTGTGGGTTTTACTGTTGTTATTGTTGTTAACCTTGTGACCAGAAAGGCAGCTAATAGTAGTGTAGTGAACATGAATCCAAGCTTGCCAGGTATTGGAGTGGCTGATAAGACTATATGCTGTGCTTGTCTTTCTCCAGCAACAAGGTTACAAATCCGAGTCAACAGTACAAACAGAAGCTTTTTTTTTCCTTCTTTTTTTCATATTTTACCCACTCCCTTTGGGTATGTGCTTGTGCTGTTTTATTTTCGAGGGAGTAGGCCCAGATTCCAATAAAAGAGACAAGTACAGCTCCAGCCATTTCAGCTGCTTTTTATTTTATTATTCTCTCCCAAAGGGGGAGTTAATATCATCTTAATACTGTATAAAAAGACACTATCAACCAGGGAATTTTCCACATAAAAATGCTCTGCAGCTAAAAGAAAAGGGGATAATGGATGCTGTTAAAATGAAAGTCTCCTTGAACACTTTACATAACAAGTACTTTATCTGCTTGTCTTCTGTATTTTTCATAAAAGATTTAAAAGTCTTTAATACTGATTGTTTGCTGTAAGACTTAGATGGCCACATATCTGTGTACCCATTCCCATGGAGTGCGCAGCCATTCTGAGCTCTGCAATGAGAAAGTCATGACAGCACCTTTGCCCCCAAGCTCCTGTGCTCCAAAATTCAAACAATGCCCAGAACACAAGCAGTGCCACCCTGCATCCCACATTCAAACTGGTTTGGGTATTTATTTTGGTTTCTGAGGGTATTTACGTTTGCAATCTCGACAGATACATTTCCATCTTCTCAGAGGAGAAGCACACGGCTCCTTCAGCTCCTTAGCTGGGGAAGGTGTTACAGCTTGAGACTGTCCTCTACAGAATTGATTATCTCCTCTGAACGTGGGCTGGTGCAGCTGAGCAGGTCCCAGTGTGCGGTGGCAGCTCATGGGCTAGAAAAGTTGTCATGCACCACTGGTGTCTGCGGTGTTTCAATTCAAAGCTCTGCATTATCTCTAATGGCATAATGGCAAAGGGCTCCTTGGGATGAAGGGAAGCGAAATGTGAGGCTGTATCACTGCTGCTTGTGACAGCATGAGGTTTGCCTACTGCGCAAAAACACAGGTTATCAGCTCAAACCTGAAATAGAAAATGCAGATATTTAAGAAAATGTATAATTTATACACAGAAGCTGCTGGAGAAACAGGAAAAAAATCCCCAGCTCTGCTTTTCGTTTGTCTAAGAGATGTAGCGTATAATGACATCTTCTATTTTTTGGAAGGGCAATAGAAACCCACACAACAGTGACTCATCTGTGAAGAATTTTCCAGTGCTGAAATCTACCAGGATGCCTTTCTCAAAGAAGACACTACTTTGTCCTTTACACAAGGGTCAGCAGCACAGATTGGCAGTACATAAGTAAAAAAATAAGAGTTGAAAAGCAGAGTTGAAAATTTGATACTTTTACATTTTCTGCCCACAAATGAATAAAACATGTTTTACTCAGTCAAACCAATCCAGTATAAGCTTTTATAGTCCAGTATCCTGTCTCCAGCAACGACCAAAACTAAATATTGAATGTGTGTAAATATGATTTACATACACAGACACACACAAATACATATGTATATATGCAATATCTGTGAAATTTCCCACATCTGGGATCCCACATGGGTGACGACCTTCAACTTCAGGCCTTCCATGTGCAGCGTTGGATCTTTCACCAAAGTATTTGTGAAAATACTAATTACCGAGTATTAATGACGTGATCAGCAGACACAAAAGGCAGTGCTGATGTAGCACACGTTAAAATCAGGAAGAGAATAAAGACAAATTAAAATAATCATATAGTTTTAGAAGTCAGTATATTTCTAAGGCATTTTCTGATGGAGCTGGTAGACAGGCAAAACCATCCATCAGTTCTTTGTTGCAGGAAATAGGAAAATTCCGGTTGATAGCAAAGATGTTCACAGGCTGTACTCGACTGTATATTTCTCTTGCTCTGTTCTGAGGAAAGATGGAGGAACACGTGACTAAACAATGTGTTGAATCAGATGCCAGGAAGAGTTCATTTTTTATGTGCTGCTCCCTTGGCCTTTTTAAATTGTGAAGGGATCCCAGAGGTACCCAGCCATGTAATCTACAGCAGAGAAATTTCTATGAGCCCCAAGACAAAGCTTAAAGCACAAGATGTGAAGATGAACTCATTTCTTTCCAGACTCACAGGGCTATTTCTGGTCAAGCTGTGCTTCTGCAGGCAAGAGCTGTAAAGGATTCAAGGCACATGAACTGCTACCTCAACTGCTTATAGCAAAACTTGGGGGTTTGTAAGCAGGTGCCTCTGTCCAGGGATACTAGTCCTTCAAGGATTGCCTCCTTTGTCATCATCTCAGTCCCTGAGAGGGCAAATTGATAAGAGAAAGATGTGTTTGTACTAATAAATTAGACTGTTTCTTTAAAAAAAGTAAAGTTTGCAGGTAAGCCAGCATGTGACCTTTCCACTTGAATTAAGTTACTTCCCAAAAAGTCAGAGAATGGAAAATATGCTTTAAATGGGTTCTTAATATTTGTTTTTAAGATGAGATTGCCCTGTTACTTGTCTTTGCACAGGATTCAATAGGATTCCATCCCCCTATATCCCCCAGCATATGTGTATCTTAGGACTGTGAGACCTCAGCATTCATGGCAAGCGATCTTCATAAATTGCTTAGAGGGAGTCATGGACTATTTGTAGTGGTGTCTTCACCTCTGTCAGTCTAGGGTAATTCTTGATGGCAGTGTGCACTGCTCATGAACACAGATAAGTTTTAACTCTGCACCCATACTGGAGAGTAGCTGGGACTGAGCTGTCTGTGCTGCACCGAACCAGCAACTTGCTCAGCCTCCTTATACAGGTTGAACAAGGATTTAGCACAGTAAGCCTAAAATAATGGAACAGAAGCTGTGCATCTTTATGGAAGATAAATATGGGCAGAGCAAATAACTTTGTTCCCTCTAAATTTCTACAAATTGCATGAATAGCCCTTGCTGGATGCAAAACTCTCCAGGCTGCTGTTTGAATACTAAGATAGAAATCCACTTTTCATGGACAGTTGACTATTTTCCTCTACTATGTATTAAAAATGGAACCAACAAAATATGTCACAGTTCTGGGATTTTTGGGATCCCTCTGTCACTTAGCAAGTGCTGTGGTTAAACCCCAGCTGGCAACTAAACCCAACACAGACACCCACTCACATCCCCAGTTGGATGGGGGAGAGAGTCAGAAGGCTAAAAGTGAGAAAACCTATGGGCTTAGATAAAGATAACTTAATAGGCAAAGCAAAAGCCACATGTGTAAGCAAAGCAAAGCAAGTAATTCAGTCACCACTTCCCATGAGAAGGCACATGTTCAGCCATCTGCAAAAAAGCTGAGCTCTATCAAGTTGCACTGACTTGAGAAGACAGACACCATCACTCCAACTGTCCCCTCCCCTGCCTTCTTCTTCCCTTAACTCTCTATGCTGACCATGAGTTTGGGGTATCCCTTGGGTCAGTTGGGGTCAGCTGTCCCAGCTATGTCCCCTCCCACCTCCTTGTGCATCCCCAGCCTCCTCCTGGTGGAGTAACCTGAGAAGTATAAAAGACCTTGACCCTGTTTAAACAGTGCTCAGTGATAACTAAAGCATCCCTGCATTGTCAGCATTGTTTTCAGCACAAATCCAAACCATAATCCCATACAAACTATGATGAAGAAAATTAGCACAAGACCACCAGTCAAAACCAGCACAAGAGGTAATTCCTTTATGGGATCTTCAGTTGAATAAAATAGCAGCTGCACATGCAGATCTCCTTTCATAGAGCCTCAGCTTAGGGGAACTCAGGGACCACTCACAAAGTTCACTAAGCTGATTTAAGGGTCACTCTGAAAAAAAGAGAAATCTTTTCATGTGTCTCAAAAGGATCAATCAAATCATTGGGCTGTGAACTGCTGGTCCTTTCAGAAACACCAGTGCTCCTTGGGGGCCTTATGGTGAAGGCTTCTTCCTAAACTAAACATGTTCTGGGTCTTGACACCACAAGGTCTACCTGCTGTGCTAAACACAGGTTACTCATCCAAACTCGAAATAGGAAATGCTGATATTTTGGAAAAGATACAATTTATACACAAAAGCTAGGTTAAAAAATGGTGATGTTTCCATATCTAGCCAGAATCTAATTATCCTAAAAAAAAAATTGGCATCATCAAGCTACCCAGCTGTGAGTAGCCTCTGACTCATTTTTGTAACACAGAGGATGTTTGTGATTTTGTGATTGTCCAGGATTATTACAAGTCAAACCATGATGCTAGAACACATGAACTTGATTTTTTAATTTTATAAAAATTTTTTTTAAAAAAACTTTTTTTCAGAAGCCACATTCAAAATCATTTAAAAAATATAATTAAAAAGCAAAATTGCTCTTACTCAATATAGTTTGTTAGGAAATGTGAAATCCTTCTGCTCTGGTTTAGTTTTTCTCAGGAACATGATTTGAATGATAAGTTCCATATGATGAATTTAGATTGACAGTAAAGCACTGAAGTTCTGTTTTATTGTGGTCAGCTCTTCTACCCAAGTTCTGTTTAAAAGAGTAAGAAACCAGACTGTTCAGACTTTAGCAGAAGGCTCCAGTCTGTATTTTTATATCTTCATCCATGCAGACTCCCATTTCGAAGTCTATCAAACTTGTCAGGGTTGTCTGTCTCCACAGATCAGATATTTTCTCTTGAAAAAGCCAACAGAAGAACACAGAGACCATAGTCTTTCCTTCACTAATAATTTCATTAAAAATTTAGTTCTGACAATAAACAAGATATAGGTATAACGGTGAAATTAAGCTTATTTTTTAGTCTCATGTGATATATGAGCAATGGCAATTCAAATCTCCAAAGATATAAATGCTTGTAAACCTGACTATCAAGAGGCCTCTCCGTGGATGGGCTTCTCTGGCACTTTGGCAGTGCTCTTGTAAAAGTTGAGTACTATTTATTAGGTGGTTGATGTGATGTATGCCTTATCTGTAATCAAGTAGGTAGAGAAAAACAAATTGAACCATGTGATTTCTAAAGGCACCGGGGACAAAAAAAGGGGATAGAAAAAATATAAAATATTCTATATGTTTAAATACATATTAATATTTTATTTTTAATAATTGTTGTCCAGTTTTTTGTTATTGCAATTTCTGTCTGGGTTTGTTTGTTTGGTTGGTTTTTTCCATTTCCAAGTTGAAAAAGTGGAATGAGAAAAAGAAGAGCAATGGTGATGATGAAAAGCAGTAGATGGGAAAATCACTGCTTTTTGTTAACCACTTCCATTGAAAATAGAGAAGATTAAATTGAAAACATTTCTAACCTCAGATGATAATTTTTCAAGGAAAACAATGCAACCAACAATCTGCTAATGCAAAAAGTGCCTCTAGCTCTGTGTCTTTATTGTTATTGGATTATATTCAATGTTGATTTGCTCCATCAAAACTGTCCGGTTCAACAGCTTGGGGAAATCAGGAAATGGAAGGGAAAAGTACAAACCCCAACCCAGAACATAAAAACTGTGTCATAATACATAATTATTTCAAAAGATCAGTCAAAAAGAAAGATGGGGAGAGCAGAAAATTTAGCTCAATCACTTTTTAAAACTTACAGTGTTATGATTTCATCAAAAGTTGAAAAATAATACTCTATTAGCCGTAGAGATACGTATTGTAGGCTTGTCTACCTATCTAAGCATTGCCCATTGCTGGCTGAGGAAAATGTATTTTAGAAACTTCCCTCTGAAAAAAAAATTTACTTTGCTTTCTTTCAAAATCCAAAATGATTAACGTACTTTTTATTCATTCCATTCCCAGTCTCTTCTTTATAGCACTCTTCAGCATGGTTATGCTCATGTAAAGGAAATAGCGATTAGTTAAAATAAATGTTTTAAAATTGCATTATCATAATGCATTCATAAAGCTACCAGAGGAACTGAGTTCTAGAGCAACTTCCAAAGTGGGAATAAAAACTCCTTGATTCAACTGTTTTTTGGAAGATGCCTGATTTTGTATTCCTGACTTGTCCTTTGGCATAGCTGCATATGCCAGAAAGCAATTAGTACAATGAATTGTACTGTTTTCTTTAGTTATGTGCTAAATTCAAATATTTCCTTTAAAGCATTCTGACAAGGAAATCATACTTCAAATATTTATTTATTACCTCACAATTTTAAAGAGTACTGTAGTTGTGAAATTTTAAATATTTGGACTGATTAAGCAACCAACAGGCACTGGTGATATATGCTCCCATACTCACGGAATTCTCACTTCTCCAGTGTGCCTATGGCATTGGTACTGGGAAGCCAAATCCTGTCTTTTTTAGTTGAATTAAGATTATAATCTTCTGGGGGCTGTTTTTCTTGTATGTTCATACAATACCTCTATCAATACAGCTTTGATCTCCTACGTGTTACCAGAATTCAAATAAATTCCCTATTACACATTTATCACATTTATCTGGGTTGGGGGTGGGGGGAACAAACAGAAAAGCTATGTTTGCATGATATAATACAAACTTTACATTTCTCTCTCAGAATAATAATCTCAGAATAAAAACAACTCCAGGCTCAGTGACCCAGGGAGTCAGTGTATAACATGTTTTAACTATGATTGCAAGCTGCAGATAGAAGGACATAAATAATGTAGGCATGCACTGCCCATTGATTTAGGCATTTTTAGCAACATATTTTTCTGAAAACAAACAAACAAAAAACCCCCAAACAAGTCAACGACTTGTGGGGAAACATTTCTGTGTAGGGAATGCTTCCTTAAAAATGCATTGGTGATGATTTCACCAGGAACAAAACTTATGTAGAATTTCCAAATAGCCCTTGCTGTGGATGGGAAAATAGTACAGGTCTCAGGGAACTGATGCTGTGTTTCTGCTTAGAGGTTGTTATGCCCAAAATCATTTTTGTGGGCAAAGAGGAAACACTCCTTATTCATAAGGCCAAGTATTCATAGGTTAAATAAAAGAAATCTTAATGGCCTCATCTAAGAATTAGTCGTAATTTAGATCTAATTATTAATGAAAAAGAAAGAACACTTTTATGATTAAAAAGTCTCAATAATAATAATAAAATTAATATTGTCATACATACACTTTTCAATTTCTACCTCTTTTCCTGGAGTTATAATCACCATTCCACTTCCTGCTTAGTCCTTAGCTCTGTAACCAGGATGCACTTGCTTTTATTTTTACATTTGCTAAAATTCTTTTACACTTTGCTTTTTCTTCGCTGATCTGTAATTCCATGTTACAACTGAATGTATTATATATGACGGCTTTTCTCTATGCTATGCAGTATTTTCCTTTTTCTTCTTCTTTATTCCTAAGAGCAGTATGGCCCACCTCTAGTTCTGCTTTTCTTTAATTGAGAGTTGGTGGGTTGTTTATAGAAGTGGGATTTCTAGTGCCAAACTTGTACCAAGTCTGTGCCAAGCCTTACGCTGTTACCCTTGTACATGCTATCTGCTATAACACCAAGTCTGCAGTCCTACATTATTGGAGTCAGAAACACCTTGCTCTTCACAGAAAAACTACTTGTTATTCATATTATGAAAATATGATTCTACCATACAGTAATGAAAAACAAACCAAAGAAAACTAACCATAGCCACTTAGTCAGAAGAAAAAATACTTTTTCTATGATAAGTTAACACAATATTATCCTGATAAGTTCCTGAGACCTTGCAAATTCAGTAGAGAGCCTGTGGCTGTTACCAGCAAAAGCAGTGCCAGATTTCTGGGATACAGGTTTCCAGGTGTTTCAGCATTCAGTCTGTGCATCTCACTGCTCTTGGTCTGTTCTGTCTTTTTCGTGCCCCCATGAAACAGAAATGCATTGTTGTTCCATTATCTCCCCCACTGAAACGCTTTGTAGGTCACATTACTTTCTAAAGGTTAAGTACAAAGTCACTTGAATTAAAATTGTGTGATATACTCTAGTTGAGTGTCTTCCCAGTTAAAATACATTCCTACACAAAATGAACTGAGAATTTCTCTGCCATCATATATCCTGATTCTGAAACTTAACAATTAGCTATTCATTTTTAAGCTATGCTTTTCATCTTTATTTTAACATTGCCTTAAATTTGACATGAAAGGTTTTAATGAAGGTGTGAAATACTTGGCAGTTAAATGTAGCATATGCTGTAACACCTGTTAATTTCAACTGTTCATTTTAAGCTGTTACTTTATTCTTGGCATTTAGTCTAATTCACACTGTGATTCTTAGTTTGAAAGAAAAAAAATATCCAAGCTGCTTATATATTCCCTTCTACAGCAACTTTTACTTAATATTTTGTATTTTTACCTTTTTTTTTAACATTGTGCATTTGTATGGAAAGAGTGTTAAAAACAGGATTGCAATCTCATACTGCAAAAGATTAAACTACAAGATGAGAAAACATGGAAGTTAATGATCAAAGGTTCATCTTGGATTTTCCTAAGAAAGCTTGGATAAGCTCAAATCATTGGAGCCTCCTGGCAATCTCCATCCATTTAAATTTGATCTAAACATAGGGTCGATTTTGAAGCTCAAATATGGCTAACACAGAAATCTGATTTTTTGCATTAAAATTATTATATTAGCAATGCGTATGTGATTAAACTAAAGTGTATAAGCCTTTGTCTTTATTTTAGGATGATGATGAGCACTGTGCTCCTTGCAACGTTAATCCTGGTGGTAGTCAGTGGCATCTGGATTAGTTATACCAAGAAATCTGGGACTGTTCCAGTCAAAAATCAGTGAACATTCAAATAAAGTAGTGATCCAATATTCAGTGCTGATTCATAAGGATGCTTCAACTGTATTTTACACAACAGCCTAAATACATATCTCTCTTTTCCCTGTATATCAAGTACTTCATTATTCTGTGAGTATAATACCAAAAGAAGTACCACTGTTAAAATAGGCTCTATAATTATGTGTGAATATGGCTGTAAGGTGACACTGTATCATACAGAGCTACTAGACCTTAAATACTTAAATAGGATCATAATAGAGTCCTCCTCAATGTCACTATCACTTTCTACATTCCACAGCTGCAACATCTAGGGTATTAATAATCTGAAATTCCATGTGTTTCTTTCCATTTCTCAGACTTCAGGGACATCATCAACTCCTTGATTAAAGGAATCAGTATATACTAGCTGTTGAGACTAGAGCCCAGAATGGTAACATATAGGCACAGTAAAAAGTCTTAGTAAAATTGGGTTGAAGAAGAACTTGTATCAATCCTCTCACTCCAAGGCAAAAACAAGTCCTTTAATTTTATATGTTGAAGACTGGACATAGTATTTGGCCAAGGAAAGTAACTCAGTAAATATTCATGTTTAATGGACAGGAGGCTCTGTTTCCTCAAGAAAAAAAAAAAAAAATCAAACCCACAAAAAATTTCCTTGATGGATTTACTATTTCTTCTTTCTCTCAGTAAGTGGCATATTGCATGTCAGGAACATTTTCTCCTTTTGATTTAGTTGGTTATTTTTTCCTTTGTAGATGGTTAATTTATGCATGAATATGCACATATGTGTGTGTCTTAAATTTTCAGATTTAGAAATGTTTGCTGCAGTAAAGTACTTGGCAAAAGTGGAGAGAGATGGATTTGATGGATGGACCACTCAGTGGATAAGGAACTGGATGGATGGTTGTACTCAAAGAGTTGTGGTCAGTGGGTCGATGTCCAAGTCAAGACCAGAGATGAGTGTTGCCCTCAGCGGTCAGTGCTACATGGACAGCGGGATCCAGTGCAGCCCAGCAAGGCTGTTGATGACACCAGGCTGTGTGGTGTGGTTGACATGCTGGAGGAAAGGGATATCATCCAGAGGGACCTTGACAGGCACGATGGGACTGTGCGAACCTCATGAAGTTTAACAAAGCCAAGTGCAAGGTCCTGCACCTGGGTTGAGACAATCCCAAGCATAAATACAGTCTGGGCAGCAAATGGATTGAGAGCAGCCCTGAAGAAAAGGACTTGGGGGTGTTGACTGACGAGCTCAACATGACCTGGCAGTGCCTACTTACAGCCCAGAAAGCCAACCATGTCCTGGGCTGATTGAAAAGCAACTTGGCCAGCAGGTTGAGGGAGATGACTGTCTCCCCCTCTACTCCACTCTCATTAGACCCCAACAGGTCTGGGGCCTCCAACATAAGAAGGATGTGAACCTGTTGGAATGAGTCCAGAGGAGGCCACAAAGATCATCTGAGGGCTGGTGCATTCAATGATTTTATGATTCTACTTTAGGTATAACTAGTTCTGTCCTAGTACTTTTCAAAGAACTCTTTTGGAAGTCAGGAGCTGCAAAAGGTTCAGTTACATTTTAGAAACAAAAGAAGTGTTTAAATGTTGAACACTAGCTTTGTTTGAAACTGCGGTCCACCCTGAAAGATGAGTTCTTTGAAAATTGTGACCCTGGATGTTGATTTACCCTGAAAACAAAAAAAGAAATACCAGAATGTGAAGTCCACCATGCAAATTAAATTCCTCAAATGTCCCAAACTACCATAATGACTATCCTTTTAAAATAACCACAATTCCAGTCTAATGATAGGTCTCACAAATCATAGTTCTCAGATTTCATTACTAATGAAATTTGTCGTCTAGATTTGGCAGCTGTGATTGCCACGCAAATGTGAGCCACTAATTAGATTGATTGTCTATTTGATGCCTGCTGATTAGCTTATGAAAACCCTCTGTATTCCTGACTTCATGATAAAATGTTCCTGACTCCATGATTGCTGATTGATGCTCAGAAAATCTGATTACTGTCTTGAATAGCCAAGTAATGGCTCTGTCGACTTTCCAAGGATACAGGTATTCACCTGACAAGGGTGATAGCGTAGGGTCTTACATTTAGTGTTTGCTATTGCATGTTTAGAGTTCTTTTAATTAGAATGTTTAAGATATTTCTTTGAGCTATGAATGGTAGATGTTTAGGTGGGAGTCTAAGATCTGCAGGGAAACCATCAGGTGCCTATTTTTTGACTTTGAAGTTGGAACAAGTCCAGGAGATTCAGGAACTACCACAAGCAGATTCTCTGATTTGCAATTACAGTGAGAGATACACCTAGTGACACACAATTCAGCAATCAGGTTATTTATGGCAGAGAATAGAATGTTACTTGAGTTTTTAGAACCGTTTTTCCACTGCTAGTTCAAAGAGAAGAGATAATGCCATATGAGGTTCAAAGACCCTAAAATTATTGGCAAGGGCTATTAGAAACTCCACAAATTTACTATTTCATGATATTTAGGTGCTACACTAGCTTGTGAAAGTAAATATACTACCCTTGGACATATATTTTGATACATGTCTTATGAGTTCATAAGTTAGTTTTTTACCAGTTCCTGTAATTGTAAGGTGTTGTTTGATGTTGCAGTTTACAGAGGAAGCAGTGATTTGGTCCAATGGAGGTATATTAATAGTCAAGGGAACTGAAATCTGAACTTCACATACAGTGCTCACCTGGGGGTACTGAAATTGATGTTGTTTTTTTTACTGTGTGTTAGACACACATTCACGTAGAGGTAAAATCGTGTTACACTGATATTCATATTAACAGCAAATACAATCTGATAATGATAATATGATTGCTTAAAGCTTATAAATCTCAGCGTTACTCTTCAGAAAATGAAGTGACTTATGACATTGTGTTTATTAAAAGTCTGATTCTGATATATTTGCCAGAAGTAATCTTACCCACCAACCAGATACTGTCCCAGACAACTTCCACTATTGGTAATAAGAGGTATCCTAAAAGTATCACAGACTGAGGGTGGTAGGACTGGAGGAATGAGAGTGCAGAGATAAGGAATTGAGTTTCTCCCTCTGGAAATGGTTCAACCATTGATTAATTGTGTAAATCTGGTCCAGTTGTTTAAATTTCAGTGTCTTCATTTCCCATGTGTCAAACTGGATACACTTGGCAAAACACTATGAATGAAAGTTGCTAGGTAATCACTAACCAACTTTACTACTTTGATACTTGCTGCCAACATAATACTGTATAGCTTCAGTGTATTGTGAAAAAACAATATCTTGTTAAAAGATAGTTGCATGGTACTTTCATGGCTTAAAGACTGTCAGTGACTATTAAATTATACTGAAAAGTGTACTTGGTTGATATTAGTGACATTTTCTTTGACTTTATTGGATTTATTTTAAGAGCCATTAACTTCAAGAAAATGAATAAAGTCGCAAGATTATATTATTCATTACAATACTGTATAAACTATTATATGCAAATTAATTATCATACCAAAGATCACAGAGTTGAAGTGGTGTAACCTTTGAAATAAATCCATTGCAATAATCTTGTTAATAGCAAAACACATTTCAAGTCCTTATTGGCCTTTTAACACTTTATTGTATATGTGTTATGACTATTGAATGAAAAATGTGTTGATATTTGGATTTTATTACAAGAGAGCCAGATATGTGTAAAGCCCAAGACACTTTAAAAAGGCTGATTACATACATTGATTGATGATTTGCTCCAGAATAGTTTTTCTTCCTAAGATGAGAAAAGTGATGGTTTTGACCCTGCTCGTTCAATCAAAATGTTAATGCAACAGAAAGCATGGCTGCCTGCAGATTCAACATGCCAGAAGAGAGTCCAAATTATGCACTGTTTGTCTCTAATGAACATTTATGAGTAAAATTGTCATCCACTCCCATCCTCTCCGCCAGTGCTGAGACCCAAATACATTTTTGTCATGTTACAATCAAACAATAGATTTTGAGGGATAAAGGAATTGTTTTTAGTATTTAGTATTTCACTTGAACTGGAATTATTTCTATCCTTTCAAATACTGTTTTCTTTAAGAGGTTTGGGTAGAATAAATGCATATGATTGGAATGCCTTCTGCAAACAATTAAAAAAAATATTGCTCAAAATATACCTACTGAGTTTTCCACAGGATACAGAATACTTCAGAAGTTACTTAAGACTTCTTCAGGTTTCTTTTTGTATCATGCTTTTCCTTGCTTTTTTCCCTGCCGCTAGTTTTAACTTTCCAAGTGAAACATCTGTGAAAATGGAAGATAGTCTTTTAATCAAGACAGGAAGCAGAGTGAAGAAGTTACAAATTAACAAGAATATAGAAAAAGTGTCTTATACAGTAAATATTAGCTGGTGACAGATTTTCAGCTTTCTATCAATGCTGGGAGATGTCATTGCTGATGGTTTTATTTGATGTTACTATTTTCTGTATTTGGCCATGATTTTGCACTTTTCCCACTATGCAACTTTTGTACTTTTTTTTCTAGGTCCCGCAGAAGAGTATGAAATCAAACTAACAGACTATTATGAAGAAAGTTTAATTGCTCATGCCACAGATTCCTTTGGGTGGAATTTCAGGTATAGATCCTTTGACTATATTTTTTTCATAAGCAATAAATGTGTCTTTTAAAAGTCCAATATATACGTCTAAATAAACCAAATTTGATTATACCAGCATTTAAGCCTCTGTTGTCCTTCAGAGAGGTGGAACAGTAAAGTAACCTGATGCACCCACAGGCCAACAATGCTCACAGTAGGAGATGCCCACCGGAGTCTCCATGTGGTCAGGAGCCATTACAGCCATATGTACATATACTCAGAGAGCTCAAGGGAAGGACAAACATGAGAAAGGACAGATGGTGATGACTACCTGGCCCATCACAGTGATCTGGGATAGACAGGTGACTGCAAATGGCAGCTCTACCAGCTTCTTTCCATCCAAAAGTAGTGACCCAAAACCACCCAGTGTGACTGTCACATCACTGATCATCTGAAACAACCCCAATTCAGGAGCTACAAGGAAAGCACAGGCAGCACAAGTCATAGCTCCCCTTTCCACACTCCTGGTTCAGAAATCATTTCAGTTCAGCTTCATTCAGTGTAGGTGAGTCTACCTCACGAAGAGAGTTTGAAACAGAACAAAGAGACACGTAGATCTCCAGGAGAAAACTGCCGTATTTGGCAGAGTCTCTTGACAAGAGCTAGTCAAGATTTTTCCGGTGTAACAGGTTGCCAGAAGAAAATGCCAATTTAGCAACACCTAAATGATTTCAAGAATGTACCAATTTAATTTAAAACTTGGATGGGAAAATTACCAAAATGAGACATTTTGATAAGGTCAAAATATTTCATTTTGACATTTATTTTATGTTATCATTTAATATATAGTAAAAGTAAAAAAGAAGAAGCAACTTTTTCAACTTTATCAGAAGAGCAGATTTCTACCTTATCAAAATGCTGCTTCAGAGTAGTTGAAACAAAGTTTTATGAAACTTTGTACCTTGCAGGAAAACCTTAGATTTTGACTTTTGTTCCCCCTTAGAAATGAAGGCACATTTAAAGTCTGAATTTTGTACGCAAAGAAGTTCCATTTGGAAGACAGTTCTAACATAATGTTCACCTTTTGATCTTGTAATGTATTATTTCTGAATCATATGAACTGCTGAACAGCTCCTGACAGCAGCTGATGAGGTTGCATTAGACTTAAAGGATGGAATTCAGTTTTTGATTAAGCTACCTAGAGTTGATATCTCAAATCAAATCCCCCCAAAATGTGTGGAATTAAAATGTAAAAATTAATAAATAAATAATAAGAATATTAGACTTCAGGATTCTCAAAAAGAAAGAATCCCATATGATTACTGGGGTCAGTGATGAGTAGCTATATGTACCAAAATCATAATGTGGTTTGAAACGTAGTACACAAGCAGTCATTTAATTTGGAATTGTCAGAAATTTCTATAGGTAGTGGTTACCTACATCAGGTACCTTCTTTGACAATGATAACTTAATTTTATAATGCATTATCAAATGCATTGATACGGATCTGTGAAACAATACTAAAATTTTGAAATGTTAGCAACATTCAGGCTATTGTTTTCTTATAATGCAATTAATAAAGTCTAAAGTTTCAGTCAGACAGTATATTTCCTTTGAACTAACATTGTTTGAGTTTTTCTTTATTTCTAAATTTATTAACAGGATGCAGTAAAAATGCAGGCTGCAAACCAGGAGATCAGAGTCTGTAGTTGAGCACAATGTGTGCTGGTCATCATGATGATGAGCTCCTTAGTAATTCTTGTCCATTATTTTTCTTGTTTGCACAGTGGTGATTTTGGAAGCATGGCTCTGCAATATATCCTGCATAAATCTTCATGTGTTCCTCAAGCTTGCATAAGATATAGCAGCTCTTATTTCAAAAGCAGTATTGTCTTCCCTATTGTAAAACACAGGTTCTTAAGGCTTTTATCCTTTGGAGATATGTAAGGAAAGAAAGAGAAGACAGGAGATATTTTATTTTATTTTTTGATTTTCCTTCTTTTTGTTTTCCCCCCCTGAACTGTGAGAGGAATGCTGCTGGGTACTCTGGGCATCTACAGCACCAAAGATCAAGTAACTCAGTCGAGGTCTACAGGTACAACAGATGTAAGGAATTTTTTCCTCAGAAGTGAAGTATCCAGTGAAAAATCCCAGTGCCTGTTCCGGCTCACTGACATTCCCAGGAGACCATAGGAGACTATTTCATGTAAAACAAACCACTGCATGATTCATTGCATCACTTCGTTTCAAGTAGAGGAAAACGTGCTTTCTGATTTCTCAGCAATCCATGACCTTAAGTTCAAACAGTAACAAAGTAATAAACCCACTTTGTTTTGTTTCTGCCAGGCTCTGTCTTTGTGGTTTATTTTTTGCCACCTAAATCTTTTGTAGTTTGTACTGCAGACAGCAGAGCTGGGGTGATACATCATGTAAAATCATATGGAGATGCTCGTGATGTCCAGTCACACCTCACTGGGTACAGAACACTTTATTAGGAGGAGAAGGAGGTGGTGTCTGACAAATTCTATGTCTATATCACTATATGCATACATGAACAGGTAGAATTGGGGGATTCATCTGATGCTTTTTGAGTCAGTAGCTGTTTGGATAAATATTTTTTTTCCCTCTAAGGGGAGCAAAATCACTGTGGAAAGGAGAAAAGTCAACAACAAAACAAAATAACAAGCTATTCTTGAGCTGGAAAGTTAACCAGAAGATAGGAGTGCACTACATTTTTCACCTTCTGAAGGACCACGTGGAATGGAAATAAGATAGACTGGAAAAAAATGAAAGATAACCTGGTTTAAGTCGGTGATTCTCCTCATGAACGTCCAGCGGTAGTACATATATATATATATATATACACACACATATTAATTGCAAAGGTTATCTTACTACTCCTGCTGAGTTATTTGTTAAGAACCAAGAATATGCTAATACAAGATTCCAAACCTCTGACCCTCTGTTACATAGTATTTGTCTCATCTTGTAAATTCAGTCTAATATATTTGCAGTTTGGAGCTGGTGGTATTTGTACAAGTACAGATGACTGATGCTGTAACAAGAAGGGATCTCAGAACCCTTAAGTCTAGGACATTAACAGAAATCTTACTGCTATAAGCTTAAGTAATGGTGTAGGATTTTGTGCCAAATTGCTCTCTGTCGTTTGTTTACAAAAGAAAAAACCAGTGACAGCAAAAGGTATAAAAAATTTCCTTCCTCATTACTTTCAACATTTCGTCTTTTAAGCTCAGAGAAGTCCCTCCCTGATATAGCTAAAGATTATATTCCCATCACCACATAACTCTTGTTAAATTTGTTTCTAATTTCTTCCCGTATACACACAAATCTCTCATGAGCTTCTTGACAGAATGGTCTGGGCTGACTGGCTAAGCTGGGTTCTGCTGTCTCTTGAGCTGACTACTCACCATGAAGACAGCACAGAGGCCTGATAGCACCCAGCAGTACAGCTGGGATCTTTCATGATGAATTGGGAAAGAATGGTGGTTTACACCTCTATCAGCGAACTTCAGGCTCTTCAAGTTGGCAGGTACCCACGCTCAAATCCTAGCTGCCCTCACACACCACCATTAGTCTTCTTTATAAGAGAATTCTATGCAATCTGACTTCCAAGAAAACCTGCCCAGGAAAGCCCACATGGAGGCGCTCTAGACATGAATCCAGGTTTGCTGCAGAAGTTAGAATGAATCCTGGAGGAGCATCTCAAAAAGTTCAGCAGTAAATTCGTCCACAAATATCCTCACTTTGCAATTGAGACACAGAATATGTCCCTGGAATAACAAAGGAGTGAACAAAAATGGACAACCCCATTAATACCCAAAATAAGGGTATTTGAGTATGGTCCTGCAGTATAGACACTCACATAAGCAGAGAGAGGTTAATTTGGCTGGTAAAGCCTTTAAACCTCTGGAATGAACACTTATGATTAAAAGGATTCAAAGGTCACATTTGTTGTCTTTTGGTTATTGTTTTCTCCTTGAAGGGAGAAAAGAAAGAGAGTTTAGGGCAACTTGAAACCTTGGTGTAGAAACCTGATCCTATCTACTGTTAGATAAAGCAAAATAAATGAACATAAAAAAGGAAAGAAAAGAGCAGCAAAGATATAAAAGGCAGGTTCTGTGACTGGGGATAATATTTGCTCCTGATTTTGCTGTGGGAGATGCAGAGCATGCACACCGAGGTCTGACACACTCAGTGGGTTGCTGGGCTGTACAAGCAGGTGCTTCCTTCTACTTTGATACCAGGTTAGCAGCACTGGAAAAGGTGAATTTGATTCTAACAAAACAAAGACTATTAGCTGAAAGGTAATAACTGAAAGAATAGGTGAATAGAAATACACAGCTGAAGGAAAACTGTGGAAAAGGGGGAGTTTTATGTTACAGTTGATATTCAAAGTTTATCACAGACAACAGGTGTTGTAGCACCTAGTTCCCTTCCTCTGTCCTTTTGCAGTCAGAATGCATTTCATGACCTGCCTCATGAGGTCAGAGTGGTATTGTGGAAGGTCCCAGAAATCTGGGAGACAACAACAGCAGTGATGATAATAAAAGTTGATTCTTCCAGCTTGATTCTGTCCCAGTAACTCACAAAGATAGGATATCCAAAGCAGGATACCAGTCTCATCTTATTATAGTCAAGTGAATTTCAATCTAAAAACTTCTGTTAAAAAATTTCTCCCTCTTGTAGACGCTTTCAGTTCATTACCTATGACATTACCAGGGGCTCGGATGACTTCTGATGGCAGCTCTCTTCCTCTGAATGACTCGTTTATTTGGTATGATTTTATAAATAGTTTCTCTCCACACAACCTACAGCCTAATCTAGAATTTCATGCCTTTAGGTACCCTAAGGGTTAATCACCAGTGCAAAAAGTTAGCTTGGAAAGGTGCATTAAGGTGATCTGATGCCAGTATAGGGCATCTAATCAGAAGGATGGATGAACTATTAGCGGAGGTCTTGCAGCAACAAAAGGTCTATAGCCCTGCTTGCACTGCTTTCTGTGCCAGCATCATATTTGAGTTCACTCACCTCAGAGCTGTTTGGATGGAAAGAATGATGAGCTTTGAGAAAACTCAGTGTTCAGTTCCAGTAGTTGGGAAAGTTTTCTGTGCCTCAACCTTTGCACTTGCTGCTAAGGAAAGGGGAGGAGAAGCACAGTTTTAACAGCAAGTAAAGGTCAAACGCACAGAACTCACTTGGAGCATGGAGGGCCCTCTCTCTCCGGGAAAAGCAGGAGGGTTTTGCTGTTCAATCAGGGAAATAATCTCTCACTTTGTAAGGGAGAATTTGAGTCTTCAGGCTTGTCTTACAGACAGAGAAGCTTTTATCACTGTGAATTTGCATGTGATCATTTGGGCTGAGGACTTGAGGTCAATACAGGTTGTTAACATTATTCACTTCCCACCCTGGAATGCCACTGGCTATTAAGGCTGCTATGCTTGAAGAACTGATCTAGCCTCTTAGGTGGACTAGCTGACCACTTGGGTTTCTGACAGCATTATTACCAAGTAGATTGGCACTAGAATAAGTATTAAATATAGCAAGACTGTTCTCTGATCCAATAGGAGAAAGAAAGGAACAAGAGGTCAAAGCATTCCATGTTCTGAAAAGGGGAAAAAAATGGGGTAGAAGGACAAATTAAATCTGTATGCCACCTGTAATGGGACTTTGTAAATGAGAGATATGAGCGTCAGGGTAGAAATACACAGTATTTCACATGACACCGGATGTTGTTCACGAATACACAGTTAAGTACTACCTTTTGTCAGACTAAAATAAACTTTTGTTATGCACAAAAATAGATTTTTGTGCATAGGTGTTTACAAGCATCTTTCAAGAAGTGGCTCTTCTGGTCTTTTGTAGAGTAAGAAAAGAGATAAATTGTGACAGTTAGCATTCACAAGGAAAAAAGAGAGGTTAGAATGAAGTTGAATTGGCAAGCCTGATTTTTATTTTAGCTATCTTTACAAATGCACAAGTCCTACTGAAAAAAGAAGGAAGCTAAGTTGAATTCGAAACTAGCATATGGTTCATTGTTTGCCCATCCAAATGAAGTTGGAATGCAGCTTCAACTTGTCAGATTATGTTATAAAGGACATCCAAGATTCTATTATATTCTTATTAGCTGTCCAGAACTTAATGAGCTCAATAGAGATAGATTGCTTAATAAGACCCCTCAAAGTGTATTTTTTCTGTCAGGAGATGGGGAAGTAATTTGACTGATCTTGCTGTCCAGAAGTTCAATTTTTTAATCACCCAGATGTATGAAAAAAACCCTTTCCCAAGAACATCTACAGGAGTCAGATTTTTCTCTGTTATATCATTTATACACTTTCAGTAATTACATTCCATTTACTGGGTCATGGGAACTGACATTTAACTTTGAAGTGAAATGAATAACAATGAATTCACCCCTAATAGTTTCCCCATTACTCTGACCTTGTGAAATTACATTGTGATTTATTTTTTGTTTTATGAATTTACCTATTGTGTTACTAAATACCTATGTTGAGCAGAATACAAACCAAAAATCAGATAGAAATAACTAAAGTGTTAACTCTATTCTACACTGATCACTAATATAACCTTTGTAAACCATGTATACTCTGGTCAGGAGTGCTTCAGTTTATCAACATATGAAATGGAAGAATACGTACCTGAACTCACTTTCTGAAACTTGGCAGAAAAACCAAATCTGCAGCTGTGGATAAATCTGTATGGATTACGTTTCAAGGTGAATTATGACATCAGAAAGTTACATCCAAAGTTGTGTGCATATTCCTTTTCCCATGACAGAAAACAGAGAGAATTTCCTAGTATTAAAAGCTCTCTCCTTACTTTGAAACAGTAAAAAAAAAACAACTTAAAAAATCCCCAAACACCAAAATATTTTTCTGAATCACTTTAAGATAATACTGCTTGTAGGTATAAATTATTGGGTGTCTTATTACTGTAACTATTTTGCTCTTGCCATTAAAAATAAAAAAAGTCCGATAAACCCTTGTCCTTGAAAGATTTGTCATTTAGAAACATTTCGTTATTACATCAATTTTTATATAGTTTTCTTTTGTTTTTATGATGACAGAGAAAATCAACAATTGTGTGTAGATAGAGAATAAATTTAGCCTTAAGTGAAACTGGAATTTTCCTGGGATATAAATTTAACACAACGATATTAATGACATTTAAATCTCCCAAATGACTGTGATATCATAAAGTCGGTTCATTTTTTAAAATTCAAACCTTTCATGGCAAGCTATTTTGCACAGATCTTGCTAACATCCTAGACAGAGCTATGTGTTTAGACACCTTCTGGACTCTGAACCCAAAAGTACGAAAACTAACACCACTCACATATACGATTCTGATTAACACTTGCATCTTCTTTGATCCATTTGTTTCAGAAAACATGGTAGCTGAATGTATCAACAGAGAAAAAGATTCCTACAACCTCACTTGAACATTTGAAAGTGACTGTCACAGACAAAATGTCAACAGTTAAGTATCATTGTCTCAGGACACACCTGGGTGAAAGGTTCACTTGAAACTAAAACCAAAGCCAACAGCTTTCACATCTTCTAAGTAATGTGGTAAATTTTTGCTTTTCACATAATCTGCATCATGTTTAGTCTCATCTAAAAGGTTTTTTTTCTTTTAAACTGCAAAGTAAATCCTTTTTTCTTCTTTTAAGCACTTCATGACGAGACACTGCTTGACTCATGACATTGATATTAGTTAAAAAAATAATTGTACATAGAAGACAAAATTAACCCAATAGGTATTCCTTTTAATCTGTGCTTGAAAGTTTAAAACTGTCTAACAATCAAGCAGGTCAAGACTTGAAGACTATTCTGCTTTTCAGACTTGATATTATGACCTTTGTATTTTTCCTACAACCCATCAAAGACCACAGTTGCTGTATTGTACTTCATACAAAACCAGGCCCCCAAAAATCCTCCACTGTGGCAGTGCTTAGGGTTAAGCAACACATCTTTGGAAAAAGGTGTAACATTTCACTATGCACTTATGGTAATTATCCACTGGAACAAAGTCCTTATGTGTCATCTAAGAGGCCCTGAAGATAAAAGTGGTAAGGTGTCCAACAGATGACTGTCAAAACTCAAGGTTCAATTGCTCCTTGTCACAGTCTAATTTTATCTTACATTATCTGTTATACTATCTAATCAAGTACTAATGGCACAGAAAGTGCTCCCCCCACACACTTAAAGAGCTTTGTGTCCTCTTTAGCCTCTCACAGGAGAGCTTTCAAGTCATATTTCACATGCATTTGCTATTTCCCCAAACCATTTGTCTTCTATCCAATAAATCTTTTGATTTTTGACTATTGAGATGAAAGACCGAACGTTATCAAGTTACTTTTACTTTTTTTTTGATTTTTAGTCTTCCTTTTTTTTTTTTTTCCAGAATAGAAATTACAGATGGTAGCAAGATAAATAAATGTATTGAGATTCCAGAGCTAAAATATTTTGCTTGGCAACACAACAATAGGAGAATCCTCAAGTGGGATTAATACTTCTTCTGCTGTACTTTACAGACATAGTAATAGACAGTTCTTGCACCAAAGAGTTTCCAATTAAAAAAAAACAGTCAAAGAATGAAAGAAAAGAAAGCAAGTCACTCTAATTTTAACAACAGGATGCTATGTGGAAGACAAAACAAAGATTCACTGAGATTTTTGTAAAGATCAAACCTTCAGTTACAGATAATACAGATTTGGGTGGTAAAATTTTAAATTTTGATTTGAAAGATAGTAATGTGGAATCTTATAGTTTTGATACCAAAAAAGTTAAGACTGAATTTTCAAGATGGAAGTAATAACTTGTACTGATAATTGTAATTATTACTCATTTAAATAATTATTTGTATGTGTATTTTGTTTAAAATATGTGAGATACAAACTATGGAAGAGTATTCAAGTTCTGATTTGGATAGGAATTCAGAAAATAATAAATGTCACAGATAAAGAATGAAGGAGGCAAATTGAAGAAAAAAATACATAATGGAAAAAAAATGACCCTTTGAATCCAGTTCCTTCTTTCTTTCTGTTTTTTTGAAAAGATACCTGGAGTGCATGGAAAATATTTAGAAAGTTAGAAAACATTGCTTGTTTAGTACGGAAAAGATAAAAATAAGGGATTGAAAGTTCTTAAATTAAAAAAATTCTAATCTTTATAAAGAGAAAAAATACTGATAGGTTTTCAAGGTTCAAGGAAAAGAAAAAAAAGACCGTTTAATGTACGGCAAATATGGCCATGCATTGAGTCAGACTGCATGTGAATGATACAGAATCATTTTCAAGAATTTTTTTTTTAAAGAGAAAGTTAAACAATTATCTATCTGGGTGGTTAATGTATTATTGACCCTCTCTGATAAAAGTTATTTTCTTGACTTCTTCACAGCTCTCTGATTCTCTGATTGTATTTCTTTGCCAGACAAAGAAACTTAATGAAAGAAAGGAAAAACTGAGGACAGTGGTAGTAGGGAGGCTAATAGAGAGTCTAAATGCTGACCAGATATCCCAGGATAAATGTTTAGTTCTACAGATGAAATGAAGTTTCCAGGCAGGAAACTTGCTTGCCTTCTTTTTCTTTAATAGTTTCCCAAGTGACGCTGAAAAATTAATGGCAAAAGGCTTGCTTGAGATTGCAGTTTGCCCTTACAAGTCTTGACTGCCTACACACAATGTCCAGAGTTAAATCTGTTTCACCAGCATTTGCTTCTCTTTTCTGCAAATCTGACAAATGCAGAGCACCCCACACCAGAGCAGGTAGATAAACCTGAAAGAGGTTTTGACCCCACGGAGAGAGGAGCTCACACTGGAACAGTCTGTTCCTGAAGGACTGTACCTTGTGGAAAGGACCGACACTGGAGCTGCTCATGAAGAACTGCAGCTTGTGGAAAGGACACACATTGAAGAAGGTCCTGGAAGAATGTCTGGCGCGGTGGAAGAGTGTGAGGAGGAAAGAGCAGCAGTGTCAATATGTGATAAACTGACCACAGTTTCCATTTCCTATCCTCCCACATCACTCAGTGGGAGGAGGTGGAGAAACTGGGAAGTTGAAGAGGCGAGGTGGTTTTTATTTCTCATTATCCTGCTTTGATTGACAAAAAAGTTGATTTCCCTGAGTTTACACTCTTTTGTCTGTGACAATAATTGGTGAATAATTGGTGGGTCAATTATCTTGACCCACAAGCCTTTCATTGTATTTTTCTCCTCTTATGTAGAGATAAGAGTGTCTTGGTGGACACTTGGTGTCCAGCTAAGGTCGATCCACATGCACAGAAGTCCCTTTAAATAGTAAGGAATTCTTCTTCCAGTAGGAATGTTAGAACTTAGTTGATAAACTCACCAGTCCTTTGCAGAACTCAGAACAGGTGTCTTCAACAAATCTTGTATCGCTGATTAGTTAACATGAGTCACAGAAACAGGGACTAAAAGTTTGGTATTTCTGGAGAGTATCATACAGATGTAGAAGTTTTCAAATGAAAGTCTGCCAGTTTTGAAGCCTGCAAGTATATTCTACCAAGCTTTTAAAAATTAAATTCAATGTTAGAACGATGGTAAAGAAATGCTTCTATTATTTCTACAAAGTTGTCTCAGTTTGAAAACTTGAGACAGTTTGGGGTTGTGTAGTGATCTGTTTTGGAATTCTGAAAAGATGGGGCTGCATTCATTCCCAAATGGTTTGTCAGAAAGGCTTCAAACAAAGTTTTACGCTGTGCTGAGGCAACAGTAATCTTAGCCTTACTGTATTTCTCTGACTAACGTGACTCCCAAAGAGATCTCGAGGTCCAGAAAAGACATAAAAATAATTGGTGGGTTGTAAGGAAAAACCATATTCCATCCCACTGCACTTCCAGAGAAAGAGTGTTGTCTGCAAAGTTTAGTAGTGAGCTTGAAGTTATTTGTGTTTCATCTGAATTGAGTAGGAAAAGACCAGTTAGCATAAAAGAATGTGTGTCTGATAATCATAGGGCCAGTTTGAAGGACCTTTTATCTGGGTCTGTGGATTCCCATATCTGTATGCTGTTGAGGATACAGTTAGAATTTTGATTATGGAATAAAGCACCTTCAGAAAGTGCCATATGCAAATGCTGGAGAGCATGGGTCAAAGTTTTATGCTTCCTGGGACTGCCTAGCATATTAACAGGTCTAGGGAAAAAATGACTGTAGTTAAAAATTAATAGCACACTGACAAGTATGATTTAAACCTATCCAAATCTAAATCAGTCAGCCCCAGTAAAATCTTCAAATCCTTTAGAGGTAACCCATAGCCAGTGGTGTCAAACAGTGCTGTGAGGATTGAGAAATTAATCTGCATTTCTCTCACATAGCAGTTTTGTCCTTGCGTGAAAAGTAAGTGAGAGATTTTGTTGCCCTTGTGTCTTTTATTTAACCTCCATTAGCACTGCATGTAGTAAAATGCTACTGTGTTAAATAAACATCACTTCTTTGAAAAACAAATTAGATTGCAAATAATATGTTAAGAGCTGACTGAATTCTTCCTCCCAGTTAAGTTGAGACACATCTCCTTTTTCCTCTGTCAAGCAATTGTTGCTTGGAACTTCCTTATATTCATCACAAAGTTAGATAAATTATTTTTAGATACTGTAAATTGATTGCTTCCTGTAACTGGTATTTATGTATAGCTGGGTTGTCTAAATACCATGGCACTGCTTCTGCTTACTAAGTAGGTGGCAGAAACTTCCATAACTGGAGACCAGCAAAGGAGTTATAGCTAGTTACACAGAAAATGTTTGGAAGCTTTGAAAATATTTACCCTCCTTAGCTGCTGTCCATATGTTAAGCAATCTTCTGACCTTATGCAATGCAACAAACTAATCTTGATTCAACTGTTAATGAAAGTCCTTTCTGAAAATCCTCAGCCACCTCTGTATATGAAAAACCATTGATGGCACTGTGCAATACAAAGATTGCAGTGATAAATCAGGCCGTGGAATGAATGGCAACATCCATATCTGGCTCTAGATCCAAAATGTCATCTATTTTGTTATTTTCTTTATGGTAGCACATCGTATGTGTTGAGTGCTTTGCTTTCAGGAAGGACAGATGAAGATTCTATTTAAAGGAGTTCAAGTTGAGGACAGGCTAGTAATAAAAAGATTGAGGAGAAAAGAGGCAACAGCACGATTCACACAAATATCAGCTGGGCACTGTGCTGCAAAAGTGTTGGGGTTTTTTTAACAGAAGTTCAAATGTGGAGTGGAAAGAGGTGCTTGTTGGCAACTTCACTTCAGTTGCTTTAGCAGTTTATGTCACTGGCTGATTTGTTGTCATTTTAACCTGTAATCACAGCTCATTCCCAATTGTTGAGTTGCTATTCAATAATTGCAAACTGAGAATCACTGTCTGAGCTTCAGACAAGTGTATTTTAATTCTACTCTGACTTGGACATGTCTTCCAGCTTCATCTACATTCACATTAGCAATCTTTTTCAGAGCAGTACCACAGTTCTGATATATCTCAACTACCTCCATTTTCTCTCCTTTGGTTTGGTTTGCAAAGTGATTTTGATACATAAGAAGCAGAGTTCTGCCAGAAGGCACTAAATGAGAAATTCTTCTTCATGTGAGTGATTAAAGTTTACTGTCCCCTAATGGAGAACAGAGGGTAAGAAATAATGTTCAGTGATTGAGACAGCTTTAAATTATCCAGGGGGGATGCTTGGATCAAGGGACCAGAGTAAATTTATCTAGAGTACACCCTTGAATCACTCCAAATTACTTCCTAACATGAGTATATCCTTTCTGTGTCTAATATGGCTTCAGCTGGCTTCATTTCTCTTGTTTACCTAATGTATAAATTAAATTAATAGTGTTTAACGAAGATGGAAAGATAGAAAAGATATTCAGTTTACTGATATAAAGTGCATTGAGAATTTTGGACATTAGCCCTGTGAAATGGCAAATCATTACCACATGAAACAAATGACTTATTCTCTTGAAATCTAATGAGGTAAATAACATAACTGTTTTAACATTAAGCATTCAAAAGCACTTAGTATTGCTTAATAAAGAAAGCAATAAGAAGGAAAGAAGGAGCACAAGTAGACTACTGCAATGCCTACGGCAGTTCCAGGGTTAGGCAAAACAGTAGTGTGCAAAGAAATCTCATTATAAAGAGAAACAATATTTGCATTTTTTGCTGTTTCTTTTGTTGAGTGCTATATTTGAAAAGAAGGTAATCTATCAGTATTAGATATCTAATTTAGAAATTTAATTTAAATTGGTTTATCTCTCCTTTTCAGTTCACTCATTTTTTATTGGATTATATAATAGCATAATCATATATGAAAAAAGTAAAAATGGGTAATTATATGCACAATTATTTTTAAAATACAATAACAATAGGAAGGATGAGCTGAAAAGGGCTTGTACACTATTGTAGTGTCAAGGCATAGGACACACATTGGGAATAGTCAGAGGATTAATATTAGCGAACAAAAGATACTTTTTTAACATTCTAGATATTAAAGACAGACAGACAGACAGATAGGTAGGAAGGTAGATAGATAGATATGGTGTGTATGTATATATAGATATATACGGTTACCAAAGGAACTGCAGTGCAGGTTGGCTTCTTGCTCCCTTCCCTAAAATATAGAGTAAGGTATCAGCGTGCATTACAAATCTTACCCTCCAGCCACTGCAGATACACACAAGAGGCACTGAACTGGCAGCCTTCATGTTCCAGAACAAAAGGAACTGCTTTAGCTTGACCTGAAGAACCAATACATATGCTGCTGTCAAAAAAAAAAAAAGAAGTTGCCAAAGTGTGTCACATTTATCACATCTACACTCACCTGATCCAGATGATCTCATCTGGCTCAGAAGCCCCAGAGATGAGACTTTATTTGGTATTTCTCTTTTTATAGCCCATGAAGATTCTTATAATTTTCCACAAGCTGGATGAAACCCACATCCAGTGGTTTAAATGAACATTCAGCCTTGAGATATTCTAGAGAATTAGAGAAGAGACTGAAAAAGAACTATCTAAATCATTAGTTCAGTGGAAACCTGAAGATGGGAACTGACTTTTAACCGTTGCATTCTTCATTTTTATACTGTCGTCTGACTTCCAGTACAGGATACTTATTTTCTCTAGACATCCATCTCTACCACATACAGAAAGACACTGAATTTTAATGGCTGACAATGCAGTTTTCTTTTTCAGTTCTTCTACACCTTGGCCCACACAAATGCTCTAAATTAAGTAAGTCATGATAATTTGTAGTCAGACAACCAATTATATTTGTCATCTGAGTCTCAAAACAAAGCAAATATTTAAATAGCACATTGATTCCTGAAGATATTCAACTTAGAAATTGTTATTGTATAATTTCAAAACCAATAATTTAAAAATTCTCAAAACTTAATTTCAAAGCCACGATTTTCACTTTGCTGTTAAACTGTAATAAGACTGGATTTACTGTAAGTCATTTTTTTCCCCCAAATCATGTATTTTTTCCAGGTAGTATATTGCCTTACAGGAGAATAACATTTTTCAGCAAGTTAGTACTTACTGAAGGCTACTTGGAAGAGTAAATTCTTCTAGATTGATACAAAAGCTTATAGAGTTAAAGATCAAAAGTTTTTTCCTTACAGTATTTTCCCCAGTAGTTTTAGTGGCAAAAGGATTCATTTAATTCTGTAAAGGATTTGTGTAGTTGATCCAAATAACCTACTCACACTATCCTAAGGGAGAACACTAATTATATAGTTATGTAAACATGTTGTTTCAACAAACAGGAACAGTATAAGACTTCTACTACTCACATAAAACTCTAAATAGAATTTTGTATATTCTCCCTTTCCCTCTAATCAGATAATATTTAAGTATTTTAGTTGCTCAAGGTCTTTCCAAGTTCTTAGTGTCATTTTCATATTATTGAAAGAATTTTGCCATTCATTTAATTTGCAGCTTCTCTGAAGCAGAGACATTTTGTATTAAAGACTGCATGACCAACTTCATAGCTAATTCACATGGGGATCCTACAGCTTAAAGTTTATTTTTGTTCTAATTCATCCATGTGACTGAGACTAGGAACAATTTAGAGAAGGAACATTAGAGGCACATGCATCAGATAAACATATGTACGCACATATACATGTGTGTGTGTGCTCCTATGTTTTCAAAATCAATTCAGTTTTGTTCTCCTCCGACACTGAAAGACAAGTATTAAACTAAAACTAATGTCTTATTAAGTAAAATTTTAACATTTCCTGGAGGAACTGCCTTTAGAACAGAGTTGTCAGGCTTTGCCAGACTTCTTGTTAGAACCTTACCAATTTATTTTTATTTTTTTTTCAGATTTTCTGAAGCTATGAACCAGCTGGCTCAGATCAATGTTTTCCCACTGTGATCTTTGGCATACATGATTGTTTCCATAGAGCTGTTATTGTCTTCTACCTCCCTTTGCTTTCAACCCTTGATACTTCAGTCTGTGAAAGACAAGTAGTTGTCACTCTTGGCATTGTCTCCCAGGACTGAGAAAAGAGAAAACAAGGTGTGGTGAGAACTAGTCATCATTTGGAGCTGATAGAAGGGATATGTTTACGGCAAGGAGGGAGTGCCTGAAGTGGGTGCAGGGAATGTGCCATTGGCAGGCCTAGGGAAGGGTTAAATGGGGGCCAGGAGAGACATGTTGGTGAATTGACTGAAATTTGAGAAGAGGGAAATTTCACAGTGAATTGAGTGATATGAATACCTTCTTGCCTTCTCCCTTCGGGATAATTAACTAGACTTTAACTCACTCATGCAAATTCCTACACACAGGGTCATCAGAGTGAGTTCATAATGAGGGGAAGATGAAACTTCGTAGTACCTTTTAGGAACAACCGAAAAGTCTTCCCTCAAAGGCAAAGCAAACTGGAAAAACTTGTTATTTTGGAGATTTTGGAGTTGGCAGTGCAGTGAGAGAGAGCAAGGACCATTAGTAAGCATATCAAGGCAAGAGCCACATTGATGGACTTTATGCTCAGGACACCTGGTTCTGTCAGTCAGCCAAACTTTCTACTTTCCTGTAGAAAACAGAAAAAAAATCTTAGTGACTCCAGAACTGACCTTTATTCATTCTTTTCCCATTTATTTACCAAGATTGTCCGTGTTTTAGAAGTTACTTTAAAGACATCAATTTATCTTTTGTTCTGTAAGAAGCTGTACATTAAATAAGTTTCCTTCTGCATGCTGCTCTTGGTCTCAAGAAGCTGAGGAACTCCTTATTTTCTGAATGAGATGAGAAAGAGAGGAGAGAAGAGTAAAAGAAACATGGAGGAACAAGACAAAAGAAAAGAGTAAAGGAGAGTATAATAATCATTAAATACCTCTATACAGGCATGCTTGCCCTGGTGTTACAGACCTCCTCTTACTGTCCCACTCTCAAAGAACACACCACATGGGAAAGAAAGTCGAATTTATTGACATATCACTTCCCAAAGTACACAACAAAGTCGTATAACAATCGCAACATATTTATAGTTCATTTCAAAGGAAATACCAGATTATAGAGAAAAGACCATTCTTATGGCCCAGTTCACCTCAGTTTACAAAGAGGGATGTGGACATGTTGATGTGTTTGGAATATTTGGAAATGTATTCATTTAATTCACAGTACTAATGCAGAGAAGCAGAAAAACAAACCCAAATTATAAGCAGCTTTCTCTCCTTTGCCCATTCCATTACAAGGCTCATAAGTTGCCTAAGCATTCACTGGCAACCAGGTGTGGCCTAAGAACTTCAATACATTGCTAATGATCTTTTTGCTTGGCTTGAATATTAAAGAATTATACACTGAAATTTTCCTTATTATGTGCAATTAAGACATTTTCAAGGATAAAAGTTCTTCTGGTTCTTTATCCTAAGTTTTTTTCTGTGGATTTGCATTAGCATGTCGCCTTACATAGCACGCTCAAAAAGGTATTACCTTGCTTAATGACCTTTATTCTTATGGAATTCTCTTAAGCTATCCTGAAGCATTCTAGAAAGAATACAGAAATTATGTGTCATACAAATAGGACTATAAACATATTTCAACTGTATTCCTTGTTTTGTTTAATTTGAACTGTCTTCTAGGGGATTGTCATATTTAATTCTAATTGTAAAAAAAAATAATACTACGAAACCTGTGGAAATCAAATAACAATTTACATTAAATCTATTCTGCATGAAGATTCACATAGATCATGTTTTGAATTTTTCTTAGACATCAGGAAATATTCAGGAAAACTGAATTTTATTAAGAAATAATCAGAAAAAAAATAATATCGTTAAGATTCTGGAAATTCGATCTGAACTTCTAACATTGAAGTCAATCTACTTGGTGGTATGATGGGAGACACTTTACATTTCTGTGTCAACTTCCCCTATCATTTGTCTTCTCTCTCATATGCTTATCCTGTAGTTTACCTGAAAGGGATATTGTCTGTCATTGAGTGGATAGAAAATGTCTCCTACAATGAGGTCTAGCTCTGACTGTGAATTCAAGATTTTTCAATGGTAAAAAAGTAGCAACAAGAGTAACATGACTCCAAGTATTTGTAAGATTTCCACTCTTTTCAAAATACTAAACAAAATGAATGTATATTAAGGACTTCTGTTTTTGTTTTTCTCATCAGTCTCCTTCATGAACTTGAATATATTTTGTTGTGTTATTTAGAGAGCAAGCAATATGATATAAAACCCACATAGAATTGTATATGTAACTATATATATGTATATATTTATTAAAATTCACTTTGGAAACTTTCTTGCTTGCAACTCCACAGTCAAATGTACATTAAGCAAACTGCAACTCTATTCCAGAATTGCAGATTTTGTTATTGTTAGATCCAACATTCCTGGCTTTCTCTTTCCTTTTCATTGAGTTAGTATAAGAGTTTCTTTAGTCCATTTAATAGCACTTCCACTGCTACTATTTCCTGGATCTTCATACTCTATTATGCCGAAATAGCAAGAGCCATTATTCCTCTGATTGTCCTTGTAACTTACAAATTGCAAGAAGTACATGTAAGTTGTCTGAGGGATACACTTGAAATTTTCTTCAATGTATAACTTAAATGTCTAAATCTGATTAAAAGCCTGTTTTCTTTTCTCTAGATGAAGATAATGCTCTGGATTCACAGTGTGTATCTATTTAAAGTTTGATTTGACTTACATGACCTTACTCTTTGTTTATTTTTCTGAGACAGCAATCCCATGGTAGAAGATGGTGGTGGAATTTCAGAATTCTGAGCAGTTAGTTTGAGAAGCCCATGGAGTTCTGCTAAATCCTGTAAGGCTTAAAAAAAAACAAATAGAGTGTCCATGTTTAAAAACGGGATAAAGAAGAACTATAGAAATGGAGATCAGTCTATTAGTGTTATTAATGGCCTAGAAAAATACTGCAAAAGGATAATCAGACAATTTGTTGGTACCTAGAAAACAACAAAACGGTGAATAACTGTCCCTGTGATTTGTATCAAAGCAATGTAGATTCTTTTTTATAGCAGGGTAGCAGATTTTATGGGAAGAGGAGAAACAGTCATGCTACTGTTTTCATATGATCCCATTGCCATTTAGCTTCACATTTTGGACTGTTTTTTATTTGTTTTCTCTCATTCAACATTCTTAAAATTTTGCTATGGTAACGTCATTTGCATAATATTAATGCGGCATAGGGGCAAAGATGTTTGAAAGCTGAATATAAAGAAGAGTTTTCAATAGTTCATATGCAGAACACTAGGTTATACCAAGCTAGTCCCTGCCAAGATGTATCTTGTGTGGTACTCATCAGTATTTTTATGAATAAACATTAGATTAAAGAGTAGATGTATTAAATCTGGCAGTAACCGAGGTCAAAGGGATTGTAACTATGTTGGGATATGCAAATAAAGCCCAAAATTATCTTAATGCAGGAGAGAGATAACTCTCAGAAGAAAATACACCATTTGGTAGGAACAAGTGCAAGATACCATTTCAAATGAGAATAATCTGGTATATGAATACAGGATGGGAGAGAGCTGACTGAGATGACACTACAAAAATGGATTTGGGGACTCTAGGGGATAAAAACCTGAAATTTATTTAAAATTTATAAAGAAATCAAATTTATCCTGGGGATATAAAAACATAAGTAGCATCTCCAGAACTCCTGAATAAATCTTTTCACTTTTTGCAGCAGAGTGAAGAATTTCACCAGCTTCTCTGAGTGGCACCATGCTTCTGTGGCTTTGGTTAATAGGGTTCATTAGAAGTCTTAAGAGTAATTTTTCTGCTCAAATTAGATGTTTCAACTATTTTTCAATGTTTTTATAAAAACTTTCATGATCTTATTTCAGTTACCACAATTTTTTATTTACTCCTATTTTTTTTTCTTATGGCAAAGTCATTCTTTAGTAGATTTTATTTTAACTTTTTTGTCTCAGGGTCAGGACTCACATGAACCTGCTTTTTAGTGTCTTGTTCTCTCTTTGGTTCTCTTGATGTACATAATTAGAGGGGGAAATGTGCGTTATCGAGAAAGAAGTTCCTCTTAAAAGCAGAAGTTCATGCATGGATTTGTCCCCCCACCCCCCAAACGACCAATTAAAACTTACAAACTGCTTTAACTGTGAACTTTAAATTCATGTTGTGAGTAAAATCTGCTTACATACCCACAAGACTATTTTTCCGTGATATACAAATACCAGTGTATGGTTCTTTTGGGTCTCAGAAAATCAAGGCAACTTGATGACTTTTTAACATTGCAGTCAAAGATACATAAGAATATTTACTGTATGTTCCCAGGCAACATAATGAGGCTTACTCTTCTATCAGCCTTTGAATCTTTTAATGGCTAAACAGATGGAGTCATTTACTCTCTGAGGAGCCATGTAACACTTTCAAGACTGGTTTTGAGTTTTTCCACATGTATATATATACACATATATATATGCACAATCTCTTTGTACTTGTTCAATCACTTTACTATCTCTCTTAAGAGAGACTACTATTAAATTCCTCTTTGGGTTAGATTAGATTCAAACCCACTATTTATAATGCATATATAACTTTCAGAACAGATTTCTTTCCTTTCTGAAATAATTGGATATTGATGTCAAGAATTACACATATCTTTTCACTTACCAGAGTTCCTTGAAAACTTTCAAACCCAACTCCTCTAACATGGAACTATTCTATAATCTAGACTTAATGAGGTGAACAGTCTCTTTATAAAAAAATCGTATCCATAGATGCCGATCCTTTTGCAATGAAGAAAGCAGTGAAGTATAAATCAAAAATGTTATGGTTTGTGGCTATGTTTATTTTAATTACCAAACAGTGCCAAGGTTTGCTTTCTGACCTTAAAGCCAAATGACAAAATTATAGCACATTCGTTTTACTAATCTCTCTTAGCCTCTAAAATAGGGTGGCTACATGGAAAGTGCTTAATGACAATGATTCCTAGCCTAGGCTGCCTTCTCAAATACACCTGTTATTTGAAAGAGCTTGTTGGCTTGAGTTAAAATAATTCCAATATTTATCCTCTATAAATGATTGAGTTCCAGCTCAAGGCCTGTCCTTTAGCACTGATTTGCTCTTCTAAGAAACTGAGATGGATGGAAATTTGGTTAGCTGGTAGGATATGGAACTAGAAATAATTTGCCTTTGATACTGAAAAAGATACTTGGGTTTTGTTAAATTTTTTAGTTAATGAATTCATCTGACGTGTTGATTTCCTGGTTTGGAATGTGTTTATCTTAAAACGACATGTGCAGGCTAGGCTGTTTTCACACCACAGATTTTGCTAAGATACTATAAGATCCCTTAAATAGAACTAGCTATCCCAACACTTTGGGGATGGTATGACCACACAGAGATTTAAATGAATATGTAAATTATAGAATTTGAATTGAATTATAGAAGGACATTTTGAACATTCATTCCTTGTCACTTTGCCCAAGATATATCTTTAGCATCTGCTGTTCATTTGCTCTGCCAGGCCAAGGACTTTGTGGATATGAAAAGAGTAATAAAGTACTTCCTTTTTATTACTGTCATTATGGATTTCTACTGTTAAGAATACCTAATTTTTGGTGACAACTTTACTATGGTAATTAAAACAAATTAAAAAGTGGTGCTTAACCTGAATATAATCTTTATGTAATTTGAGACATTCAGCATTGCTGTGTTCTGTCCTTCTTCCCAAAACACACTGAATTCCCAAATGTTACCCTAGTTTCGATACTGCTATTATTTGCTGACACTGGATTTCAGACCTAAGAATTTTCTCAAACATTCAAAGTATACCTGAGTTACTTTTAAAGTTACTGTATTTTACCTTCAATGACATTTTGACATAGCTAATATACTTTAAGTAAAGGACAAAACATAAGGAAATCTTTTTATCGATATTTAACTGAAATATTTCTCCAGGAACTTATGTTGATGAAAGGCCAGACAAGTTCTGCATTCTATGTCTGTAGCAAATTTTATACCTATATAGTTAAGTTTGTACTCGCCATGCTCTTAAAATTCTTTTTTGTACTCAAGCTGGAAGATAGTGCCTCTAGTACATGGAAGATGAAAAAGCAGAGGGCTTCCTTTTTCTTTTAATTTCTTTCCTTTCTTTTCTTTCCTGCTTTTTTTCTTTTTTTTTTTTTATTCTTTTTTAATGGAATTAATCTCATAGCCTCTTTTTGAGTGGTATCTCTCTGACTGCTGAAATTTATTGTGAACGTTCAGTAGGAACAAAAATAACAAAAGCTGTGCCATTGTTCCTTGTTGTCCAATCTGTATCAAACATATTAGATTTATATTACTTTTCAATGAAAATCCAGCCTTACAAGTGGGTCCAACCTATGACTCAAGTTTTGTAAGAACTGAGGAATCACAAAAAAATGCTGAACATGGTTTAGTCTGTATTAGTTGTGTTCAGATCGCTGAAACTGACACTGTCCTCTGCCACCACAACAACAAGACTTGGGCTCACTGGGGTTTCCTTTGTCAAAGAAATCCCCTTTTGCCCTTTGAAAATGCAGTTTAGGTTGACACATTTCTCTTTATGAATGCAATGTTTTCCTAGTATATGTAAAGGTCTGAGCGGTTTCTGGTTGTTGGGGTTTTTTTGGTTCATCTCGGTTGGTTGGACGCTTTTCAGGGGTTTTTGTTTGTTTGTTTTGGTTGGTTGGTTGGTTCTTTTGTTAGTTTTCGTGGTTTGTTTTTTTTTTTTTTTTTGTTTTCCTGACAAAAATAACTGAAGGTTTTTGAGCCTAGCCAACCATAGTCAAATCGTTTGCATTTTACTGGTGCACTTGACACATATAAAGTAAAGCTGAATATGTTGTACATCTGAAGTTATATTTTTCTTCTGTTTCTTTCTGCAACATGCATATATTGCTATTGAGCTTCATTTTACACCTTCAGAGTAGAGAAACTTGATTACTTTTGTCTTTGTTATTAGAGTATATCAATCCATCAAACGAAAATCTTCCCAACAACCCAGTCAAGTACTTTTGCACTCTACCTGCCTGAACAGAGATTCACCACTTGAAGCTGTTTGCTGTTGACACAGAGATGTGCTCATTCCCTGAAGTATTAGCACTGCTTATCTACGTGTCATAATGGAGTTTCTACAGCCCTCTTTAAAAACTATTATTTCCTTTTAAAAGAAGAACACAAATGCAGAATTCTAATGTTTGCGATCCATCAGTTGGTGAAATCAAACAGAGAAAAATAGAGGATTCTGGTCCACATGTCCAACCCTATGTTATACATTTTTTCTTTAGAAAACCTTCCCCCAAAAAAGATCAGAAACGGCTTGTTCTTCTTCTGGAAGTTTAGACTGTGTTTAATGTCTGAAGGGAAAGGTTCAATGATCCAGAACAACTGTTGTTTTCGAAACTACCCTGAGAATGTCTGGCTAAACCCAGATTTCCCAGTTTCTGGGCAAGTGTTCTAGCCATCCATCTAATGCTTGGAGAGCATATGGCAGCACCACCAAGAGCAGCAGCTTTCGAGAAAAGAGTACTCTTGCTCTTTTTGCATAATAAGGGCGAGAAAATGCATTATATAGCTTCAGGGCTTGAATCTTGTTTCACAAACACATATGGAGGTGATATTTGACTTCTGGCTACCTTTACATATTAGGCATCTAGTCTAAGGAGGTCATCAGACTTCTCTTCCTAGTGAACAGTAAGAGTTAAAGGCCATCAAAACTCAGCCCATTCCATCTTAAAATAGACGAAACGAATGATCTACTATAAATTTTTATCTCTCCAAGATAAAGCCTAGACACTTTAATTTTAAAACCAGCCTTCAGACACTGAAAGTTAAGAAAGGTGAGTCTTGCTTTTACAGGGATTGACTTAATAACTTGAATATGTACTTAGGGTACTATTAGGCTGGGGTGATATAAAATTAAATCTTTTTAATGGTTTGCATAATATATGTTTTTTTTTCCTTAAGTTTCCCTCTTTCTTATGATGTCAGGGTATTGTAAATGTACAGTCTAGAGCTGCTGAAGTGTGTGGTTATTGGAGACTACAGCAGACTCATGAGACTATTACCATGTACTCAATATTTTTCATTTTAATTGGTGATCAAGGAAAATTGGATTTCCTGAATAGGAATGATTTGTTGTCTTCATTGTGGCTTACTGAATAGGTATATAATTGTCAGGAGTAGGTTTGTGTTCTGTCTCCAGAACAAATGCATCTACTAGGGTTTTAATTCTCTCTGTTGCACTTGTGGGTTTTATCATATACCAGTCCTACAATAGGTTTTAATTGTGATTTGGCTCCAAATCCACTGCATTAACTAAAGACTCCAGATTTTTAAGCTTAAAAAACCTGTGATTTTAATTTTCAAGGTTGCATCATCAGCATTTCTAAACAGTTACATCCTAGCTGATAAGGAATCATCTCCAAGAAAACTTTGTCTTTTGTATCATCAGACTGTTTTATAGGCCTCACATCACAAAACAATGCTGTATGCTTTTCAAACTGTCAGTACTTGCTGTGATTGAGAAGTGGATGATGTTGTAATCTCTGTCAGAGTCAATGGGTAGCTGAAGTTGTTTTTTGAACTCTGAATACCCTTTTGATGTTAGTTTTGTAAGTGAAAACTTAGGAAAGGCAATTGCTATTGTAAGCATCTTTTTGACTCGTGTAATCTGTTTTTATTGGTATATGTTGGCTGGAAGGTTTGTACTCTGTATTTAAGTGCAATCAGTTTTTCCTTCAAAAGCATCTGCTTTTTGTTTGGGTATCGAACTCAGAGCTCAACAAAGAAAAACATTAATACGTCTACATTACTGTTCTAATTATACTTAGACAGCAGTTCCACTTTCAGCATTTCACATGTAAGGACAACTGATTGACATTCCTTTTCTGATGAAGGATGTATCAAGTGATGAGAGACATGCAAAGCCACATGCTCTGTCAAATTCTACCTGATAACAGTCCATAATTTTTATTTTTTTAAAAACAACCTTTTCATTTCTTCAGCTGTTCAGGAGAATTTTTGCATGATGATGACATGCAATCATGACCATCAGTGATCCATTTGCTTATCAAAATTGAGGAAATTTATTATTCACTCTTTTTGTTTATTCTTTTTTCTTTTTTTTTAATAATTCATCTAGAAAATGTGATAGGAGGGGTTAACAATTTATGCATTGAAATTAAACTTTATAGTAAGATTTTTAAGCTCATTTGTTCACAAGATACATGTATATGTGTATATATATATATTCATGATAATGACATTTAAGTTCCTTTTGCTGTTAACAGAGAAATAGTTGATGCAGTTCTTGGAATCTAGAAAGCTGACTGCAGCTAGATACATCTACATGAGTAAATTAAACAGAGAGAAGGCCGTGGCTTAGGTATTGGATGTTAATCATTCACAGTATTAAATTGTCCTTGGTCTAGTTTTGGCTTACTCCAGAGAGTGATCACCTGAATAATTCCCAGATATGCTTTGAAACAGAATAGATGAAAGATTATTTATGAAAGGTTGATATTTATGCAAGGCCAACTGAATCAAGACCTGCATGTTTTCTTTAGGGTGAGCTGAAAAGCTGTCCAGATTCTATTATCTGTATTGTTGAAAGACTCTCAAATAGCACAAGGCTACTGTGTTTGGCTAACTAAATATATTCTAGGAAGCCTAAATATTTTTTCTTAGGCTTTTATACAGTTTGGGTCAGTTTACAAAGGTCTATATTTAAAACCTCCTTTTCAGGAAAGAAATATATATTTATCTGTTAGTATGAAGGCCATTTTGAGTAGTCTGCTTGGCATGAGATAGCATGTATTCTAAAACTACTCTTCCTGTGCAGCAAATACAAAAAGACTCTATACAATTAATTCAGAAATAGAGGCCTCTTCTGCAGATATTTAGTTATCCACCTAATGCATATCAGTATAATGACTTCTCATTCCAGTAGTATAGACAGCATTACTGAGTTGTTTTGCCATTGTACCACATCACCTTCAATCATATTGATGTAGCCAGATATTGTTTATATATGTGTAGATCTCCCACTTTCTCTGGGAGTTCAGTTGACCTACCACAGGTAATCGTGACTATTTCTGATGACAAGGTCAGTCATCATTTGCAAGCCTTGCCATTTCCTTGCAGCTTTTTTTTTATATTTACCCACAGTTTTGTGCTTGTGTGACAGCATGTGAGTATTGTGCTTGTGCCTTTTTCAATCCCTGGACATTTTCCAGCTACTCTACTAACTGCAGTGGCTCTGTTGCCACCTGCTCTATCAGAGGTGTAATCATAAACTTGTTGTTATACTGTCTACTTGGGTTTGTCGTTTTTTGCTAATGTCAGTGTGGGATTGAGTTGGAAGTTTTCTGGCAGTTTCTGGCTCTTTTATACACACAATGTTCCTGTCTCTTCTCATTTCTTCCTGTAAGCGAGGAAATGTGTTGGGTTGCACTAGGCTCCCTACAGCTGTTTGCAAGTCCTATTTAGTTTAAATTAAGCATGGTTCTTCTGTTATCTTAGGGGAAAGAGAATCTCAAACATATGAGGCTTTGACTTCTTATTTTTACTCTCTTCAGTTAGCAATTTCAAGAATTCATTGTCAACCCTTTTCATGGAGAAAATTTCACTTATAGCTCCCAAGATTTCTGCTCAGCCCATACAAAGCTAAAGTCTGATGAAGCTAAAAGCTGAATGAGGAGAAAATTTATTTTAAACATATCTTCCTTAAATTTTGGAAGTTCGGAGATATCCCATAAGGACCTTTCTGTCCATGTTTTGGTCTCAGGTTTCCAGTCTGTATTTCAGTGTTAGTGATATTCCCGTCTTTCTGTCTTTGTCTTTTTACCCCATTTGACTTTCTCACAAAGAGATCAGGAAAAATCATCCAGGGTAAGATCAGGAAAAATCATCCTGCTATTCCCTCATTTTAGCCTTGAGGAGTCAATTCAAAACCTGTGCTCCCTGTACACCCTCTGTATCTTTGCTTTAAAAAGAAAATGAGTCCTTCATCCTGTTGTGTTCCTCTCCCCATCTACCCATGTTATATTGAGTAAAAATAGGCCTCTTTTAGTCTCCTGTATTGAAATTGATATCTCATATGTACTGAAATAATTCCTGATGTTTGGAATATTTTATTTCATTCCTCATCACCTAATATTTTCATGTTTTTTTGACTGACTGTATTATTATCTTGAATGTATCATGCATATACATATATATGGATAAAGACAGATACAGTGTAAAGTTCAACTGATTTGTGACTGGAAAAAGGCTAAGGTGGATAGTGTGGGAATAACTGCAGCCCAGACTACTAACCCTGAGGATAACATCTACTCTCCCAGTTCCATATAATGTCCATTTTTATGTTAGCTATCTGAAATTTCTTTCCTCTTTTGTTTTGGTTTGTTTGATTGGGTTTTTTTCCAGTGAGGAAGTTTGAGTTTGTATTCTTAACTCTACTTGACAGCAACTAAAGTTATGACAAAATCATAAATTTTGGGAAAGGTCCTTGGAGGCAGTGGCTGATGCTGGCAGTATGAGGAAAAGAGCACCCCTGGAGAGATGTATGATAGACTAGGCGAGAGTGAGAATTCCCATTGTGCCTCATATCTGTTTCTTCAGGTACCATTTTACCTGTGAGAGGCTGTAGGCTATGAATGCCCATTGCATTTCTGTTTCCTTGTATTTCAAAATTATATTTTGGTTTTTAAGATTCAACCCTATAAGCCTTACTTTTAGTTTGACCTTTTTCAGAGCCCACACCATGCCATATTCCACCTAATTAGCTATTTCTTCAGAGATATTTTGTGAGTCTGTCTCATTTCTCAGTTTTAGACTACAAGCCTGATTTGATGAGCTAATGATCCTATTAGTAGACTCAGCATGGTAGTGACATTTTCAGAAATAGTATATAGGAAAAGATTGGGAAATAGGTTGTGTTTCTTATACATTACTCATATTCTTCCTGTTCCATCCCTCCAAAGAATCTACATGGTGTTATTTTAAGGATAAATAGAATAAAAATATTTTATAACTGGGTGGCAACATTCTGCTGATTCTCGGTTTGCTTGAGTAAACTGCTCTTGGGGTCAGAATGTCTTGCTTCATTCCTAATTACCTAAGGAGTTTTGGGTGTTTTTATTGTCTGCAACATTTTGCTGTATTTGTCTTTGTTTGAACTGAACTGTGACTGGAAATATCCTTCCTACTTCTTATTATGCCAATTTTCTATCCCGATTTTTATGTCAGTCAGGCTCTGACTGTAGCAGCTAAGCTGTGGCTTCTTGGGCAGCTAAGGACTCAATTGGTATTCAGGAGTACGTTTCCAAATTTTAACTATTAGTTCTGCAATTAGAGTGAGACAGTTTCCCTGCGTAAGATATGAGTGGAAGCCAGAAGCTACAGGGAATGGAAAGATCTGGAGATATGGTTTACTGCTTTGATAAGGGCTGTGATTTCAATTAGTGAAACTGGACAAAGTCATTCCAGTTCTGAGTAGCTGTGGGTATATAGAGGGGGCACAATACTCACTGAGGTACTGTGTGTGAGCAGAGCTGACAGAGAAAGCATGATGTAATATTCTCATGGTTAGCAGATATGAAAATTGCAGTTGGATATTTCCCGTTTAAAAATAGTCATGTACTACTTTCTGCTGTTATCAGTGTTATCAGAAAACCTAGTAAGTAACAAACATTCACAGTTTAATCTGAGCATGATTCTTCCTAATTACTACTGTGATTGGAAGCAGTAGGAGGAGTACTGTTAGAGTTATAATTCACAGATTTTCACAAGGAAAAGAATCTTAATATGAATATAAATTAGACCAAAACATCGATGAATTTGTAAAATTAATTAATTGTCTAATGTTTTCAAATGCCTGGCAATGCTGCTTGAGTAAAGGACATTGGCTTATGACAGAACCGGTTTTCCATGTCTTTAATGCAATTGTGATTTGTGCACAGTGTCAAAGCATCACAAAGAATGCGTTTTGTGATTATGCACTTTCAATTCCAAAGGATCTTTTAAGTTTCTGGCGTAACTGACTATCCTTATTAGCCTTGTATTGTAAATTCAATGGTCTCATAAAAAAAAATCAAATTTAAGATAAAGAACTTTCCCCTTATTTTTTTTATAATGAACCTATTTAAACATTTCAAAGTAATGATTGAAAAATACCATAATCTTTTAGTAGTCTAGTTCTCTTAGAAGATCTCATCCAGTATAATTTTTTTTTCTCCTTTGTGTAGTCTTTATGTCTTACACTGCACTGATAAATTTGTAGGGTTGTATTCAGACTTTTCTCCAACTTGTTACAATCACTTTAAAGTGACTGACCATATACCTTATCCTTTACACCTGTACTTTGTCTGTCCTCTGTGATGCTCCAATGTCTCACGAGCAACAGAAGTCCACTTAACACCAAGACAAAATGACAACAAGAAACAACATAAACAACACATACTTATTTAAGTTATGGTTTGTCATATGTCTATTGTTTTTTTTTTTTAATCTTAAACCTATTTGCTACACCTTTTTTCCTTGAATATGTTTTTGCTGTCAGTCTAATAACGTAATCCACTTACTAGGATTTACTCTTTAGAACGGTACTCAAGGTCCTCTCAGTTCATCTTCTATTCCCACATAATTTACTTCTATTGTATGTTTCTCTTCCAGAACATCTAGAGTTCTCTTAGACCTTTTATTTCACTCTTCTTTTCAACCTGAAGCCTTTCACATATGAACTCGTTATTACCTAGTACAATGCTAACATTCGTAGAATCATATAATAGAATCATAGAACAACTAGATGACCTTAAAGATCATCTAGTTCCAACCTCTCACCGTAGGAGGGATGCCACACACTAGATCAGTTTGCCCGTCCAACCTAGACTTGAACACTTCCAGAGGTGGGGCATCCACAGACTCTTTGGGTAACCTACTGCAGTGACTCACCACCCTCACAGTAAAGAATTTCCTTCTAACGCTGAACCTAAATCTCTCCTCTTTTAGTTTAAAACTGTTCCCCCTTGTCCTAACACTATCTGTCTGTGCAAAAAGTCACTCTCCATCTTTTTTGTAAGCTCCCGTTAACTACTGAAATGCTCCAGTGAGTTTTCCTCAGAGTATTCTTCAGGCTGAACAACCCCAGCTTTCTCAGTCTGTCTTCACAGGAGAGGTACTGCAGCCCTCTGATCACCTTTGTGACCTCCTTTGCATCTGCTCTAACAGATCCGTGTCTTTCCCTTGTGGAGTGCTTCAGAACTGGATGCAGCACTCCAGGTGGGGTCTCATAAGGAAGGAGTAGAGGGGCAGAATCACCTTCCTTGATCTGCTGGTCATGTTGCTTTTGATGCAGATCAGGATGCACCTGGACTTCTGGTCTGCAAGTGTACATTGCTGGCTCATGTTCAGATTTTCCTCCAACAGAACCCCCCAAGTTCTTCTCCACAGGGTTGCTCTCAATGAGCTCATCTCCCAGTCTGTATCCATGTTTTGGATTGCCTTGATCCAAGTGCAGTGCCTTGCTCTTGAATTCATTGAATCTCACCAGGTTCATGTGGGCCCACTTATCAAGCTTGTCCAAGTCCCCTGGATGGCATCCTTTCCTTCTGTTGTGTCAGCTGCATCTCTCACCTTCGTGTCATCTGCAAATTTGCTGTCATCATGTTCCTCCAATTTTTAGATGCCTCTTTGAACATTTTTGATGAAGAATAATTTCATATAGCACAATATTTTTTATTTTTACTGTCTTCTTTGTACAGACCTGTGCCTTCAGTATCCCCAGATACTTGAGAGTCATGGAGTCATTCAGATGAAAAGGGACTTTCAGAGGTCTCTAGTCCAAACTCCTGCTCGGAGCAGGGTCAGTGGTGAATTCAGCAACAGGGTTGCTAAGGACATCGTCCTGTAATGTTATGAAAACCTCTAAGAACTGAAAATTAACAGCCTCTCTATATTATGTATACCTGACCTCAGTGCCTGACAAGGTTATGGAGCATCCTCAGTGCAATCACACAGCACCTACAGGATGGACAAGGGATCAGACCCAGCCAGCATGGGTTTAGGAAGGGCAGGTCCTGTCTGACCAACCTGATCTCCTTTTGTGATCAAGTGTGTCAGTTTGGCCTGGCTCTCCCGCCAAGTCCAAGCTGTCTCCTCCCCCCTCCTGCTCTCCTCAAGTGAGGAAAAAAAAAACAAACCACAGGGAAAAAAAACCTGAAAGAAGTTCAAATGAAACGGGATTATATAAAATATATATATATTACATATATTTACAGTTATATATACAATTTGAATATATTATACACAACAGGGAGCTCCCGAGAGGGAAAAAAGGGAAAAGGGAGGGGGAAGCAGGGATAAAAGAACTAAAACCAAATATCCTCCAAATATACCAGTTACTATAGAGCTAGTGAATAAATACAAAAACAAATTAAATACTTCCCTGAACAGGACAGCAGAACTGTGCGAGGCAGCAGCCAATTCCCCCTTGCCTCCCGGAGAGACCGGAGATAACGGTAGGTCTGAGTAGCAGGTCCTGGCCTATATAAGCAAAGCCTGTCTATGGAGAGACCTGTCGCCTTCAGCCACAGGAAGAGAGAAGAGAGCGAACTCTCTTATCTGTGCCTTTTTATATGTGGTGTTATGGAAAGGAATGACATGGAATACTTCCTTAGATTCTTGACCCCATTGCTAAGGAAGGCCTAAAAAATTCAAGAAACCAACCCACTACATCAGATGACCTGCCTGGTGGATGAGGGGAAGGCTGTGGATGTGTCTACCTGAACTTCAGCAAAGCCTTTGACACTGTCTCTCACAGCATTCTCCTGAAAAAGCTGGCAGCCCACTGCTTGGACAGGGGCACTCTGTGCTGGGTTAGGAACTGGCTGATGACCGGGCCCAGAAAGTGGTGGTGAACGGTGCTGCATCCAGGTTGCGGTCGGTCACTAGTGGTGTCCCCCAGGGATCAGTGTTGGCCCTAGTTCTGTTTAATAACTTTATCAATGATTTAGAAGAGGGGATTGAGTCCACCATCAGCAAATTTGCAGATGACACCAAGTTGGGGGGGAGTGTTGATCACCTGGAAGTCAAGAGGGCTCTACAGAGGGACACAGACAAGCTGGAGAGTTGGGCTGATTCCAACAGGATGAGGTTCAACAAGGCCAAGTGCCGGGTCCTCCACTTTGACCACAACTCCCTGCAGCGCTACAGGCTGGGCACAGAGTGGCTGAAGAGCAACCAGGCAGAAAGGGACCTGGGAGTTTGGAAAGAAGCTGAACATGAGCCAGCAGTGTGCCCAGGTGGCCAAGAAGGCCAATGGCATCCTGCCTGGATCAGGAACAGTGTGGCCAGCAGGTCCAAGGAAGTGATTCTTCCCCTGTACTCAATGCTGGTGGGGCCACACCTGGAGTACTGTGTCCAGTTCTGGGCCCCTCAGTTCAGGAAGGATATTGAAGTGCTGGAGCAGGTCCAGAGAAGAGCAACAAGGTTGGTGAAGGGACTTGAGCACAAGTCCTATGAGAAGAGGTTGAGAGAGCTGGGGCTGTTTACTCTGGAGAAGAGGAGGCTCAGGGGAGACCACATCGCTCTCTACAACTCCCTGAAAGGAGGCTGTAGCCAGGTGGGGGTTGGTCTCTTGTCCCAGGCAACTATCAGTAAGACAAGAGGACATGGTCTTAAGCTGTACCAGGGAAGTTTAGGTTAGATATATTAGGAAGAAATTCTTTGCAGAAAGGGTAATCAGACATTGGAATGGGCTGCCCAGAGAAGTGGTGGATTCTCTGTCCCTGGAGGTTTTTAAGATGAGACTGGATGTGGCACTTAGTGCCATGGTCTGGTAACCACAGCGGTAGTGGATCAAAGGTTGGACTTGATGATCTCAGAGCTCCATTCCAACCCAGCTGATTCTATGATTCTCTGATATTATCCTTTGAAGCCAACTATTCTAGTACTTCACTTATCTAGTAGTTCACTTGGTAATTCATTTAGTAGTAGATCAGAACATGCTGATTTAGAAGCATGCAGGAGCCTTTCTAAAGTCAAGAGACAGAACAGTTACTGGTTTCCTTTCATCCGCAGGATTAGACATTTTATCACAGGAGGCAATCAGATAGGTCAAACATATTTTGTCCTTGGTAAATCCATGTTGACTCTTCCTCTTCACTTCCTGCTTCACACGCCCAGAAATGGCTTCCAAGAGGACGTGTTCCATGATTTCCCTCAGAAATAAACAGAGGTTTAATGTCTTTCAGTTTTCTGGACTGTTTTCCTTGACCTTTTTGAAAATCTGTGCAACATTTGTCTTTCTTTATCAGAGGGCCTTCCTAAATTGAGGAAAATAAGCCTCGCAAGGGTGTCAGCCAGCTGTCTCTGCAATCTTGGATGCATCCCTGTGATTTCCATAGACTTGAAAGAGATTTAATTTCTCAGCAGGTTCAAGGCTGGATCTTGCACGACTGATAGTTCCCTTCTTCCTTGAACTCTCTTTCCAGGCACAAAAGCCTGAAAGACTAAGTTTGTGAAGAGAAAAGAAAAGAAGATATCTGGTAGTCAGCCTTTGTTGCATCCACTGTCAATGAATCACCTGCACCTGTAATTTTGCTTATTTCTTCCACTATTAATATAGCAGTAGGAGCTTTCCTACTTGCCCTAGATATCCCTTGTTAGATTCAACATGAGTTTGTCTTTGACTTTCCTAACACCACCCCTCACACTCTACCAATATTTCTGTATCCCTCTTCTTCAGACTTTCCTCACTTCCACCTCCTCATATATCATCTTTTTGCACTGAGGCTTAGTTGTGAATTCTCTGTTTAGTCAAAATAATTTAGTGATATCTCTGCTTGTCCTTCACGCTTATTAATTTTATGCTTCCTTAATTTATTTATTAAAATTACATTTTTGAAAGGAATCCCAAAAGCTTATAATCAATATTCTGGTTAGAATCATAGAATCATTGAGGTCGGAAAAGACCTATAATATCATCAAGTTCAACTGTTAAACCAGCACTACCAAGCCCTCAATTAAACCATGTCCTTAAGTGTCACATCTACATGTCTTTTAAATCCCTATAGACTCAACCATTTCCCCGGGCAGTCTCTTCCAATGCTTGATAACTCTTTTGGTGAGCAAATTTTTGCTAATATCCAAACTAAACCTTCCCTGGTGCAACTTGAGGCCACTTCATCTTGTCCTGTCACTTGTTACCTGCGAGAAGAGACCAACCCCCACCTGGCTTCAATCTCCTTTAAGGGAGTTGTAGAGAGCAAGAAGGTCCCCACTGAGCATCCTTTTCTCCAGGCTGAGCCCCCTCAGCTCCCTCAGCTGCTCCTCATCAGACTTGTGCTCCAGACACTTCACCAGCTCTGTTGCCCTTCTCTGGACTTCCTCCAGCACCTCAATGTCTTTTGTGTGACGAGGGGCCCAGAACTGGACACAGCACTCAAGGTGTCCCTCCCCACTGCCCAGTACAGAGGGATGATCACTGCCCTGGTCCTGCTGGTCACATTATTGCCTATACAGACCAGGTGTCACTGGCATTTTTGGCCACCTGGGCACGCTGCCTGGCTCATGTTCAGCTGCCACTGACAGCACCCCCAAGTCCTTTTCCTCTGGGAAGCTTTCCAGCCACTCTTTCCCCAGCCTGTAGCACTGCATGGGGTTGTTGAGATCCAAGTGCAGGACCCAGTTATCTGCTATCATCTCTGCAACACTTGTGTGATTCTTTTTAATACTTTATGAAATTAAATACAGGTTAAATATTAATAAATTAATAAAATTATCAGATGTTTAATAAAAAAGCAAGCAAGCCTTCTTTCTTTAGTCATTAAACATCTTTCTTTCTGTATCTGTACATTTCATTTGATGGAAATGGGTATTTAAGAAAGGATGTATGACAAAGACTCATTGAAGATTTGCTTTTGATAAGCTCTAAACATAGCTTATCCAGCACTTTATTTCATATTTCAGATACAGTAGATACATCTGCATGCAACTTCGCATCAATTTTGCCAAGACATCAGTCCAATAATCTTATTGTATGATGCACTATGCAATAGCCTTTGCACAACCTACTGAAGGCTTACATTACCCTATGTTCGTTTTACTCCCACCTTCTTTGCTCTTGAAGGATCCAAAATATTTTCAATATTCTTGCAACATAAAGGAAAGCAGCTTAATTTTTTATATGTCTATTTCTTTTCTTCTTAGTCCTGGTACACCTGACCACATTTATCGATTTTGCCTTACAGTGCAACTGAAAAAGATAGAGAATATGGTCTTTTACCGTTCTTCTAGCTGTACCATTACTTAGCATGTTATATGGATGGAATCCGAGCAAATTTGTTAAGCTTATTAACAAATAGTTGTAAAATCCATCCTTCCGTGGTGCTTTTTAATTATGTAATTTTCTTATTCACTCTCTGTTCACTTCATTTTCATAAATGATACCTCTTCATGTATTATAATAGGTGTATTTTTCTAACTATAGTGCTTTAGAATTTTGATTGTTGACTGGAACTCCATTGTACTTGGTGCTGGATCCACACAGATCAATAATGAAGCAAACCTATCTCTACTATAAAAACTATAAGAATGAGATGAAAGACAACATATCCATACCAACAGATGGGAAAAAACATAAAAGGAGACTAATTTTCCTTATTTTATGATTATATTTGACTTCACAATTTTTTTTGTGAACATGTATTTTCATTTGAACTGACTCATGTCTAAGAAATAAATATTTTTTAAAAACTACATTTTGAAAACTATGTACAGTTGTTGCTTATGTCTTTAAATCTACAGGTATAAACTGACAGACCATAAGAGTACCTTTATCACTAAGAGGACATTGGCATTATTGGAATGTGGTTGGCTGTATTTTACTCATGTTTCTCCAACTAATGACTTTCTGATCTATTCCATTCTACTAAAGGGACAGGAAAAAGCCAAATTTTTGTCTATTGTTGGGCTACTTTGAGATAACTGACATATTTGTAAGGTTAATATTTTTTTAATGTTGTATTTCACATTATTATTTTTTGTTGGAGACCCTTTAAGCCTGTTTTATCTTAATTTTATCTGAATTTGAAAGGGTATTATAATTCTTATTTCTAGAACACTGTTTCCAGTTTTGCATATGCTTTCTAGACTTGTACGTTTGGGTCCAATATGGTTAGAGGCTTTATTTTCCCATTGCACTTTGAGAACGGGAAGTTTCGACACCTGATGAATTTGGAATTTGTGTTCATGCTTGTTTAGATCATTCAGCTGAGTCACCAGCAACAGTACTACAGTTCAAGACTTGTACAAGCCAGCCCAATGGTTGCTCTTTTAGAAAGGGAGGATAAGCAGATAAGCAACAGTGATTCTGGGATTATTCCTGTGCTTACAAAACTTATTCATAAAATTTTGCTCAGATCTGTGATAGAATTCACAAATGTCATTCTTCTGAATTCTCTACAGACCATGCTTGGTGAATTGTCATTAGGATGGTCTGTGTGATCCTTATCATACTTCTGCTCATGGTGAGGAAGAACAAGAAAGTGGTGTGTCATTCTAAGGAAAGGCAATTTGTTTAAAAACACTGATTACTATAGAAGGCAGCATAGATAACTTTAGCTCATTTGGACATCCCTTCATGAATACACTGTGTGGATTGCTCCTCTCAAGCAAAGTATATGTTAGGGAGGGCTGTGAAAGGAAAATATAAAAACTAAGTGTAGACCTTGCTCAAAAGTAGGAATTTTTAGTTAGAGAAAATTTTAAGTGAACGTTAAAGTATATTTGCTGTCCACATTGAATAAAATCATTTGCTCACTCTATGTATCTATGGTAGCTCTTGGATACTGTAGCTGCTTTAGGCAGTTGGTGTTCCTGTCAATTTCCCAAATAATACCTGCCATTAAACTGATGATACTGTCATTTCCACTGGGTGGTTGAAGAGGACTTGGCTCCTGAGCAGATGTATGAATCCAATTTGAGTTTTTCACAGTTTGTGAGATCTCTGTCCCTATGGCAAATCGACCAGGAATTAAATGGCTCCCTGTAAAACCATCTCTGCAGTCAATGAATACTTGTTAAACCCAAGATGTTTGAAATGAGACAGTTGGGCTCAATGAACTACGTGTTTCTGTGTAAGTTTATTTTGTCAGGGCTTATTTGACTAGCTGTACACTTTGACAGCTGCCAGCAGACAAATACCTTGTCAGTGGTCTAAAAAGTATGATTGTTCTAACAGAGAAAAATGGAAGCATTTATCAAGTGTTTCAAACTAAACTCTCAACACTAAAGAAATGCACCTGATGCTTTCACAAAACTTATATGCAGTAATTGGAGATTTTCATCATCATTCCCCATTTCCTTTCTCATCACAGTTCTATTTTTGCCTGTGAAGCTTTTACGATGAGACATACACTATAATGTGGTGTTTTGGATACCACCAATGATAAAAAGAATTATATGGAAAACTGCTATCAATTTCAGAAAGCTGGGATATCTCATTCCTCATTATCTTGGGAAATATAATTTTGAGCCTTGGTCTCCTACAGCCCAAACAAAGCTCTAACCCAGATTGTGATTCATGTCCATAAGCATTCCTATAAATTTATATTTTCAGACAAGTGTTTTAATGATTAACATTTTCGTTCAATAAGAATTTTAAAAAGTTATAAACCAATTAAAATTACTGGGGCATACAAACGTGCTCTGCTTTGTCCACAGTCTGTTGGTCCTGTGTCACAATTAGGGAGTAGAAGTATTATAGATATGACAAAGCACCCCCAAACCAGCTGTTTCATCATCTACAACTGCTTTAATGCCCATATCAGAACAGCTGCCCCCCCACCAACACCAGCAGTTTATGAAAAAACTTGCCATATACTAGGTAAGTTATGAAGAGGAGATCCCTCTCACTAAAATTCACACCAGAGTCATCAGGACAGATAGGTGAACAGTGAAGCATCTGAAAGAGTGTCAGAAAATAGACTTTGGAACAGAATTCTATTAACCCAGGAAAAACTTTTGTCTCATCTCTTCAAACCAAACTCCCAGTGACAGTAGGTGTTCCCAAGCTGCAGTCCTGACATCTGTGCTATACTGTCATCAAAAGTGGTATGTTGCTATAACATGTTGTTTCTTTCTGTTACAAAAATTACCAGGCTTGAATTTATGCCATTTGCTTAAAATTAACCTCAAAGTGTTAATCCCGTGATATATCACTTGTAGAAGTTCTGACTTTCTCAGATGTCTTTAGCAAGCTATAGGCTTTCTGTTTACTTTGTTTTGATCTTTGCAGTGAGATTTCTTAGAGAAATAAAATTTAAGTCATCATATTGTATGTCTATCTCTCTCTCCCTTTTGCTTGTCCATGACTTTTTAACCTGTCCACCAAGTTCAACAAACTTTGACATAGACACAGTAATTTCAAAGATACTCTGTTCCTAGACATATTGTGAAAACAGACATCTAAGTACTTGAGAGAGAAGGTACAGCTGTCTGCAGTATGACCTCAGCCCTTATTAAACAGTAGGGAATACACACAGAAGGATTGCATTTAAAAACTTCAAACACCTGATAAATTTTATGTGGAAGTCATGTCTTCCCCGATAACACTGGACACAACTCCACAGGAAATCAAAATCTATGGTTTTCTCTGTCCGTGGAGATATTGCTTTTATTGCTTTTAGTTTCTTTAAAAACATTTCAGTTGTACATTTCACTGTTACTATTACATTTTTGAATATCTAACCCTACATTTATCTTTTTGCATTCTGTTTTCTTCTTCCTTTTCTCAAGAAACTTAGAAATGCTCAGTTCATACTCAACACCTGGATATGGAGTTGTATGAACCAAAATGATGTTTCCTTTACGTTTTCTGGCTTCCAAAGTATCTGAACCCTTACATTCTCTTGCCTTTCCTGCATTAGCACTAAGGGAGCTGTTTAGTAGATTAGCTTTACCATTTGATGTCCTGCTTTCTATAAACTATCCTGAATCACCTTTATGAGATCTGTGCCATGCTTTGAACTTAAGTGTTACAATCTGGACAACTATTTGCATTCTAAGCCACAACCAAAGTTGCCAAGTTAATAGCAAGTAATTAATGAACAAGAAATCCTTTTACCTTGTGCTGAGTTCACTTTTTTCTAGACCATGAGTTCATAAAGGACAGCCAGTAAAAAAAAGTAAAAGGAAACAAAGAAAGTTACAGTCAGGCACCTTGCTTAGTGCGAGTGCTAATCTGAAAGCAGATGGAGTACATCTTCATACACAACATGAGACACTCTACTCAACAGGTCAACCCTTTTGATGAAGTATATTGTTGTTTTGAATTTTGAGTGGTGCATTTTTAATTCTCTTGCTTTCGCTTCAGTACTTGAGGACTATGAAAGGATCACAGTGGACTCCTTCATCCACCTTTATTTGTTGATCATGCGTAAGAAAAACAGCATCCAGAGGTCCTCACCCTTATATTGGGTCTGTTGATGTAAAACAGTTATGACACTGAGTGAATTTACACAAATTGCAGATTAATAAGAATGAAATATCCATAATGGAATTATTTTTACTGTAGCCAACTATCACCTGGGGAGGGCTGGGCTCCTTATATGCATCTACAGTTAGGATCCACAAACCATCACGTGTTTCTTCGCAGCCAACACATCTCTGTCCTTCTAACTAAACTTGCACAGAAGCAGCTGTTCCCAAACCACCTTGTGACATAATTCAATTCTATGTCTGAAGTCATTATCATAGTCCTGTTGCTGTGCCAACATAACACTCTCTGTTGCTAATGCCTAGGTCTCAGAAACAATTAGAGAAGTACCACTATCCCCAAGTTGACTTTAATCGGATTACTTCAAAAATTAGTCTCTAATACCATACATTGAGGGGAAGTTTGTGATAAATCTTTTCTTTAATAAATGATTACAGGCAAAAGGAGTTTGGTTCAGCTATATTACCCTTTTAGACCTGTCAACGGTTTAGCTGAACATAAGAAAAATATGTGAAATCAACAATTCTATTCCTACTACTTGGGAACATGAAATAATCACATTCTATCAGGAATTCTTAAAAAGAAAGTGCATATTTTCTTGTTAAACACCTTACTTCTCCTTCTGAATATTTTAAATTGTTCAGATCTAGTGAACTTTAGGTTCTCACTGCAATTAATTTTTTTTCTCTTTGTATTACAGTGTTTACTAACACAGGAATTTACTACAGGATGCATGCAATTATATAAACATATCCCATCACCAAAATGGGCATCATTTCACATTTATCACACCTAAATTTTAATTATATAATTTTCAGATTTTTATCTCATCTTTTCTCATAGTCTTTTATGCTATTTACAGTTTGACAGTGACAATAGAGACAATACAACAAAATGCTGTTAAAATTGGTGAGAGTATTACCTTTTCAGTTGGGGTTCTGCCAAGACAGCAGATCCTTTCCAGTCCTGAACTCCTGTACAACTGCAATGTTTTTACCTAACCTGGTGTGGAGGCAGAGAAGGTTTGAGATTGTGAGCTTTATATATGGAACCAGACATTACCTATTCACCAAATAAAAAAAATATTCTTTGTACTGTGTTAGTTAGAAGATCAATTCCCCCAAAGTTGCAGATTCCATATTACTCCATTACTTTTCTGAACTTCTTATTTGACAGGTGTCACTATAACAACATGCATTTTCATGGGAAGTGTAGGTGTCTTGTTTATTTAAAGCATGTTCCATGCGAACTTTTTTTTCCCTTTTGTTGGTGTAAAAAGCCATCATTCAAAATCAATTAGTAACAGAGAAACTCACTGCTTCAAGTAGATTTTAACAAATTAAAACAAGACAAAACAAAAAACCCCAAACAAACCACAAAACAAAACCAAAAAACCCAAGCCCTAGCAATATATCTGCATATCTTGTGCTCTTTTATTTTTTACATATGGTAGCAACAATAATGGTAATAATAACTATAGCAATTCAATGTACTGTTCATACTGCATCATTTTATATTCTTGCTCAGTGGCTGGAAAAGTCACAACTGTTAGATTTGAAAGAGTTGAAAAATTATAGCATTAAGGACTAATTGCTTCCCAATTTGGTAATTTCTCTAAACTGAGATTAGATGAAGAAATGAGGGCTTCACGAAGAAAGTGGAGTAATTCCCAAACAGCCCTCAGGAAAACTGATTGTTGCACATCTGTGATAAGACTCTTTCCTCTGCTGAGAGGCAGTGACTCTAAGCTCTGTTTCACCTTGTAGCTTAAACACCCACCAGTGAGATATAGATTCAGCCTACTAAGTTCAGTGTTCATAATGACATAGAAAAAAATTTATGTGTTCTTGAAAGAAACATGGATGACCCATTTTGACAGAATTTTGCCATTTTTGAGGATATGGGAGCCTCTAAAATAAGAATTGGTTCAAAAAGTCTCGTGAACCCAGAAATCAATCTCCTGTTTTAAAAGAAGACATCCTTGCACCGTGATCACATCCAATCCCTCTGAGATAAACACTGAAATCAGATTCTTCAGGACAGATTGTCTGGTGGGAAATTACATGGATCCTTCACTGTTTCTCAAAGTTATATGTGGTTGTGTATGTGCAACCTTTAAAGAAAAGTAATTCTCTAAATACTATCAAACACTTTTTCAGATTTTCTGAAATCCGTGAGTCCCTCATTTGAAGCATTAGGGACATCTGTCAGTGAGTGCAGTCAGAGTCCTATAGGAACTAGTTGGATGAGTTGAGCATCACTTGACACTCAATGAGTAGACCACTATGCTGCAGTTTGTGGAGTCTTCATTTAATTCTTCTGTTAATGAGGCAGTTAAGCTTAACCAGCAATGAGTCCCTTTATGTTTCTTGTGGATGGTTGTGAATGAATAAATTGTTTCTGTGGCTGGTAGAAGGGAAAATGCATATTTCTGTTGAAGTTCTGCTGGATTGTTAACTCACACAACTGGTGTTCCTTTCTCCAGAGGATGTGGGAGAGTGAAGAGCAGGGTATTCACATTTTGTTGATTGTGTCTACTTTAGCAAGTAGTGCAACAGAAGGACGCTAGTCCAAAATAACTAAAAGTACAGACTTCACATATGGATCACATGTGGTTCCAGCAGAGAAGTTGTGGATACCCCATCTCTGGAAATATTTAAGGCCATTTTGGATGGAGGTCTGAGCAACCTAATCTAGTGGAAGGTGCCCTTATCCATGACAGGGAGTTGGGACTGGGTGATCTTTAAGGTCCCTTCCAACACAGGCCACTCCATGATTTTATCATATAGACACATTGGGCTAGATTTAATTTGGGACTTTGGGCAAAATGTTCACAAACTTTGATTCAAATCTATCTCAAGGATGTATCAGTGATTGATTTGGGCATTTATGTCCTCATTAGGGGTGGAAAAACATTTTTCATGCACCTTAAACTGATCTTCCATTTCTGTTTCCTCAGATAAAACACTTGTTCATATACACCAAGGTGTCTCTGAAACAGGAATATACAATAAACGTGGGCACTGGAGTTTTGTTTCAGAACCAGATTATTGCTCCATCCCAAAAGCTAATACAGTTGCAGGTTTTGATGAATATATTTTATTTACTGATCTAGAAAGTGCTGCAGCTGGTGTTCTCTCAGGATCACCACAAAAATACTGTTCCTCTTGGCAATTTTTCCAGCACAGGTATTCCTGGTCAGAGCACAGTCATCTCTGGTGCTTTGAAAATGATACTTAGCATAGACTCACAGTTTACACCAAGTCACTCTGAAGGGGAGAATAATGTTTGAGATACGAATGACAAGATGACAGAGATGTACCTAGAGTAAATGAGTAACTTCAGTGCCATTTCTTCCAAACAATATGTTTTGAAGAATTCAACATTCGTCAGTAGCTTTTGTAACGAGAGATTTTATTTCCTAATTATTGTGATGTCTTATTCTTCTGCTTCTTGGTAGGTCTGTTCTAGTTCCCAGAGCAGTCAAACTAGATACTGCTCTTTGTTGAGAGAGTTCTACACAAGATTTTACTAAGGGTAATCTACATGGATAGAATATAAACTTTGGTTAACCAAAAAAATAATTTTTTAAAGAATGATGCATATTTTATTATTATCATTATTATTACACCATTTTAGATAGTGTTTGTAGAGATTATTGCAGTTTTGCTGTGAATTTTAAAATTTGTAATGGCAACAACAATAATAAATTCCTGGGAGTTACTTTTCTCTTCTGCTTTGAATAATTACTTTTTACCAAGTCCTTCAGACACAGTAGGTCATAAAAATGTCAGGATCAATAATATGGCACCATAAACTCCACAGTGACTTTGTCGTGGGCAGCACCTAAAGGTGTATCAGACTGCTTTTCAAAAGTGGTTGAGAAATTATTTGCTTCATGAAGAATCTAAATTCTTTCAAGTGTTCATGGATTTTTAACAAGTAAAACATTTAGAAAGGATGTTGGAATTTTTTAAAAATATCTCAAAAATGCATCATAGGACAACTATAGGCAACCAGACTTTTATAAATTTTATACTGGATACAGATTTGTTCCTGTGCCTCCTCACCTGATATCCATGCTGGTTACTAGTGAGAATAGTGTCACAGAAACTGTCATTCTCCTCTTCTTGGGGCAAATTGATTCTTACAAGACCAGAAAAATGAATCAAGGAGTGGGGGTTTTTGTGGGTTTTTTTTCTTCTCTTTTACCTTTGCTTTGTCATCTTTTTCCGGAGTCTAAGCTTGGAAAATTCATGAAATCTACTAGGTAAATTAAAGAAGAGATAGATTCCCAGATGAAAGTGTGGATGAGGCATGAGAATTAAAATGATAAGTGACTTAGAACAGCAAGCTTACAAGTGCCTATGCTGCATCTATGGAGATGGTGAACACAGAAAACAATCTCCTTTTATGCTGGAAGTAAAATATGTTCAGTAAAGATGATGAGAAGGAGCATAGGATTTGTTGTGCTGGATCAGACAAGTTTATGTTCCTTCTCATTTGCTGTCTTGCATTTTTGCTGCCTTCAAAAGTGACCAATGTCTGGTGCTTAAGGGGAGGTTGAAGAAAAACCCTTAATGCATTTAGCAGTTGTGTGGAAAGAGAGGTAGAGAAGAAGATATCTTCTTGACCCCTGCAGCTATCAATTTACCCTCTGAAGCATAACAATAGATTACTTTAACATTCATATTGTTGTTATTACTCATAAAGTTATTCAGCCCTTCAAAAGTCTTTCATATTTGACTTAATAATCTCCTGCTGGAGTTAATTCCAAGGGACAACAGCATGCTGTGAAAAGTATTCACTTTCACAGTTTTTCCTGTACTTTGGTGTTCCATTTATTTCACAGCACATCCTTTATTGATTTATTATGTCATAAGGTTAAAAGTAGGGTCTATCATTCTGTACTTCATAAAAATAAATGGAAAGAACAGATCTGTGAAATAAAATTCAAGATATTTTGGTTTTGTATGTATAGTAAAGTGTTCAGTTTCTCTATTTTTCTGTACCTGCAGAGAAGGTAATGATGGCAAAATGTTTTATGCAGTATATTATACATTTACTGTTTCCCTGTGTATATTTCTATTATCCATAGTTGATGAATTTCCAAAGAAATTTCAGAACACCTCAGATATTAACACAGAAAATAATCCCCACCTATGAATTAATTTTTGAGACTGATCATCTCCAAGTTTGAGTTCTGCTCCAGAGTAAGACATGGAAATAAGAATAGGAAATATTAAATTTTTGACACAGAGGGGAACATTATCCTACCATGCATACAACTTCATCAAGAGATTCCTATTTTTGTGTTAAGCTATACATTTTGAAGGATCTGGAATCCTTCAAAACATGATTCATAGAATTAATTAGAGACAGCTTCATTTATCTCCATGAATGCTGGACTGAGATTCTTTCAGCGTTTTTTGGATTACACATGAGACCGTCTTGATTCACAGATCATCACGCTTTCTAGTATAATGTGGAAATAGAAGTTAAAAAATGTGTACCCAAACATACGAAAGCATCATCTCAGGAATACTTAGTAGAATATGCAATCTTACAGTCAGTGAAAATTCCAGAAATGTGCATACTCATATTTGTATATTGACAAATACAATCTTAATTAACCTTCAGCCAAGTAGCTGATGAAGCTACTTTGCTGTGAAATCAAATCCTGAGTATCTATATTGATTTAGTTAAGCACAGATAATTTTTTTCTTCTTCCATTTCTAAATCAAAACTAAATTGCATTTACCCACTATCTATATTGCTTTAGGCAACTCTCTGGTAAGAATGGGATCTGTGCTGTAGGTTTCAGCCCGGAGGTAAGTGTGGTCAGTCAAACAATTCACCTCCAGAGGAGTTCCAGCTTCACAGATCCTTCTATTTGTCCTGCTAGCTTTTCCCAGGCACAAAAATCTGAGAAAAAATTGCATCCTGAGCAACTTCATATTTCTCCTTCAACACTGAAGCCTGTCTGTTGCTGCAACAGGATGATGAGAAAGACTGGAAGGAACTGGAAAGGGCTTTAAGGAATCTTGTTACTTCTTGTCTTCTCAACTCTTCTCTGCATTTGAGAGGCAGAAATGGGTCATCAGGAGAGAGGCTACTGAGCATCCCTGCTCCTCATGCTTGGCTGCTTCCTCTCTGTATAGGCTCCTAAACCCCAGATGCTTCAGTTTGGGTCCTTCATATTCCTAGCATGTTTGAGGGCTAGCATGCTGTCTAGTACTAGTATGAAGTACTTCCAGTTAGGCACATGTAGGCAAGATGGGGTGTACCAGAAGCTGAATTTTTCTCTTCCTATCTCACCTGAACATGTCTATTCATCATCAACCTGCAGAACACTTCTAAATACTTTCTAAAGCCCTTTCTAAAAGGGCTGGGGCCTGCACAAAATGGAATTGCAGGTGTTAATCTTTTTTTAGAAATAGTACAGAAAGAATTTATGCATGTTTTCAGAGATCTAGGTTTCCTTCAAGAAGGCATCTTTGAACTAGATGGCGTGGTAAGTTTGCTCAGTATTCCAGATGTTCATCCAAGTGTGTATGTTTCTGTTTAAGCCATAGAAGTGGCGTCACTGCTGACCAGCCCCTGTAATCAGATGAATGCTCCATCTGCTGCCATGTAGCAGCCTAGTATTTTTAAAGCATTCAGTCATTGAGTAGGTGACCCAGGTTAAATCTCTTTTTATTCCTGATGAACTGTATTACCTGTAAAATGTTTTATGTTCATAAAAGATTGAAGGTGTTTTTGCTCCACTTTCCTTTTTGAAGCTGTGTCCATGTGTATAAAAGATTTCAAGTTTCCCTGGTCTGAGAAGAGAAAGAGCATAGTTGTGTAACTCTGCACCTCAGTGCTGAGTACTGTTGCCTCAGAGAAAGAGGGCTGACTGCATGGAATTTTTTTATATCCAATCATCACTTAATTTGATTGCAGGAACAGCCCTGGGAGCAGAAACTGGTATTTTCCAATTGGCTACTGAATGAGTACCTTTGTGTTGCCTCTGTACAAAGCAATCTGGTCTTTATTTTGCGGTTGCTGAATGTCCCTATTCACTGCAGTGGGTACCTGCATGTCCACCAGAAGTGCTGGATGTCACAGAGCCATGTCATTAACACTGAGTTTTGCATTACTGGAGCTTTCAGGCATTTAAGCATTAGATTGGATCCAGTCTGTGATGTCTTTCAGCATCTGACCTTTTTATTTCTTTCTACTTCAGTCTGTGCTGAAGATAATCTAAATTTGTGACATCATTATACTTTGTCACTTATTTTCAATTCCTTTTTATATCAGTCATTTTCCAGCAATAATTATGGTTTACCTGATCAAGAGATTCAGAGATTGGTAGTATGAGTCACTTTTCCTATTCAGCTTCCACAAGTCATAGTGACATGTGTCATAATGACACTTTCTTAATCTAAACACCTGCCTGTCCTTTGCAGTACCAAAAGCACCTCAGTTCTCCCTTCCTAGAATTCCATTTTGAGTCTTTTTTCTATTTTTTGTTAAACTACAATCGTATCATTTGCATTTTCTTCATGCAAGCTTTTTATTTCACATCAGTGTACATCCAACAAGTTGCCTCCTTCTGTGCAAACAGCACCACTAATTGTCAGTGAGAATCCACTCTATAGTTACTTTTTTTTGTCTCTAATGTAAATCTCATGCATACAAATATATATATTTTGTTTGCTGCATTACAGATATGCCAGAAAAACAAGTAACAAGTTAAATCTCTGAAGCTACTAAACTGTGTGTTCTCAGCACTTGGAGAATCCTAACAGCTGGGGATGGAAGGAAAGCTGATGGTTCAGGCTATTCACCTTCCCCATTGCCAGATTGTTTTCAACAATATATTCTTAACATCGCCCAGCCTATTTTTAAATGTAGCTTCTTTTCATTCTGCTTAAATCTGCAAAAGTGAGAGACAGACTATGACTATAGCAGAATGACTCTCTTTGATTCTATGACAGTTGAATTTATTTTATTGAGTGTATAGACTGAGATGAAGTGCATTTCATTTTTATAAAGAACTAAAATAGGGGTAATATGGAATCTGAACTGAAGAGGGAACTGTTCCAGAGACAATAACAAATTTGTGAATTTTCAGGTTCTGAAAAATGCGTAATAACTTTTTGAAAGACTTGGAATTCTTGGTTATAATTTCCATGCTCTCAGCCAGAGAACTCTTATACTGAACTACAAATAGTCTGAACACTCAGCTGTTATAAATCCAGTATCCCTGCTGACAGTGCTGCTTGGCCAATTTGCACCAGCTTAGGATCTGTCCTTTTGATCTGGCCATATGTTTTTTGATGATAAACATCACAAATTAGGATTGGATTTACAGGAAATCTCCTTTTCTCTTTTACGTCCCTAAGGATGCATGTGTGAGCACAAGCTTTCGAACATTATCAGCTCTGACTTTGGCATCAATGGCTCGTGTTTCAAAATACACTACTGTGTTGTAGACTTTTCAGTTTCCTGACTACAGGAAATTATACTGCAAGTGGCTCTTAATCAGCTATTGCACTGAGAAGTGATAAAATCAAAACTAACCAGAAAATATTGCTGGAGCTATATTATCAAAATTGGAACAGAGAATGTATCTTGTCTTCTTAAGTTTAGCCTATAAAACATTATTCACTAACCTTTTGTTGTTTTGATTTTGTTGGATTCAAAACAGAAAAAGGCATATATAATGGGAGAAAAATCAGAGGGATGTTGAAGGAGCAACAAAAATGATCAAATAACAAAATAAGAGAGCCAACATCAAAGGTAAAGAGCTAGGTATTCCTGCTGTTGTATGGTATGTCAGTGGTCTTAAAAGAATCATATCAACAGAATGAGGAATCCTTCAAAATTTTTACTTTTATCATTATTAATCAAGTTTTATGTGAATAAAAGTAAAAAAATCCTACCAGGCCATTGCCAGTCCATACCAGTCACATGAAGATGTACTACAGTCTCCAAAATTTTACACAGGGAAAATAGGTAAAAAATTTACAACTGAATAACAGGAAATTCCCAGCATAAAGGGAATACAAAATGAAGAGTGTTATTGCGAATTAAATGAGGGGTTTTTTTGCAATTAATTTAGCATATACTCCTCAGCTTTTTTGAAACCAAAACAAATATAACATGTTGTCAAGTAAGCCACTACTAAAGGGGTAATAGCAGAAAACAGAATGCCTCAAATCCATTCTTAGTTAGGGGCAGAGGTCTGAGCTGCAACTGTGTGTGGACTTACTAAGATGTTGTTCATGTCTGGTACAGAGAGAACTGCACTGTCACTATGCAGACCAGCTTCTCTCTCTTCATGACTGAATACATGATATTTTGTAGATGGACCCTGACACCAGCACCCAGAGGTCTTGCATGCAGAGTTGGGACCTAGTTAGACAGTGTTATTGTCATTACAAGCTTGCTGCAGGTTTTATAGTAGCACACTGTTAAAGTGTATTATAAATGTGTTTCTACATGTCAGATTTTGGGACTGAATAATTATATCAGTTATATCAGTGTAAGGTTAAAAAATAACCCAGTCAGCCAAGTACACAAGAAGCTGGACACTGGATTCATTCATTCCTTTGCTAAGAACTGCTGCAAAGATTGGTGGTGACAATGTTCCTCAAATTGAATGATGAGAGATTCCTTCACAATGCAAATTGCTGGGAAACCTAAATAGATGAATGGGTCCTAATTTCCCCTTCAAATTCTCAAGACAAAGTTGTATAAGATGTACCAGGTAACAGCACAGTGTAAGAAGATAGTTTGGTTTTAAAGTAAATGTCAAGAGCTCCTGTATTAAAAAAAAAAAATATTCTTTTGTAAGAGTATGTGCCAACATGAGAGCAGAGATGAGTGGAGAGGGAGAAGTGAATACTGCACAATGATGGCACTGTTCACCCTTTACTGATTCAACCTGCACCGTTTCCACTTCCCTAACAATCATTTAACATGCAACAGTGACTATATTAAGTATTTTTACTATTCCCTATGAAGTCACTCTGGAGGAATGGCACAGCAGACCTGCTAAGGTTCTCAGCTTCCATGCTTTAAGCTCCATCTTAATTAGCTGGTGGAGTGAATGAAATTATTTTGCCATTCCCATGTACCAACTTGACAAACTGGGACTTGGCACCAGCTCAGTCTAAGGCACCCCATGCAACTATATATGGTATGTGTTAATGATGCTATTAGTAACATGCTGCTGAATGTTAACATGCTAGAGCTTGTAGTTTCATCTCTCTATGGAAGCAACTTGATTAATGTTAGAGAGAACTTTTTAACAAAGGTATAATTTCTGAGACACTATTTTATATTGTTAAAGAAAGAGGGATAATCTTTACATTGAATGTTATTATGTTTAATTAAAGAGACTGTGACAGACTTCCTCCTCCCCTATCCATTCTCACATATATGGTATTTTTCTTTGTTTGTTTGAAAAGTGTACTAAGATTTGAGGGGTCATTGGTCACCTTAGTGAGTCTCCTAATGCCTGGTCTGCTGAAGGCTGATGTGTAACTAACAGTACATGGGTTGCAGTCAGTGATATGCCACTTCAAGAGATCTGTAGATCCAGTATTTTTAAATGAAAGCTTGTCATTTGAGTAACTAAGAATGATCTTCTAATGCGAGTAGTGACACAACAGGGACACATTCATCAAGGAATTAGCAGGTAGGGTGTTTTTTTGGACAAAAAGATTGTTAATGATTAAATGGCAATCCTACTAATTAAAAGTCAAAAGTAGATAAATAAGGGATAACTCCCATGATAATTGCCAAATTTATATATTTAGAGAAACGTAGCACATCATAAATATTAGATTGGGCTATTATCTGTAGCGTTTCTGTGCCAGAGATCCATAAATAAAGACCTGAGGGACTAATCACTAGAAATTTTCATTATTTATCTTCTTCCACATTTTAGCAAACAGAAAAGCTGTGTCTTTTTTTTCAGTGTAAACCACAAAGGAAACACGCTCATTTTTTGGTGAACCTTTTGGGGAGGAGAAAAGAAAGAATAATCCAGTGGGAATGTGCAAACAAGAGAAGATCTCAACCATGAGAAAATCTTGCAAGAAAAAGCTTCTCGTTTCTTCTGAGCATTAGCCTCCTATTAAGTACACTAGTTTTATGTCAATGTGTAGCTCCATTGACTTCAATTAAGCTATCTCAGATACCTAGCCTGAGCAGAGGGCAACCACAGACTTTTAAAAAGTCTTCCTGCACAGAAATGCATCAAGAGTGGTGAAATGGGGCATTTATGTAATTTTAATCATTAGTCTCGCCTTGTACTTATGTAATAATTTATGCAAAAAAAAGGTACCTAAAGGCCTTTTTAGGGCCTGTGGTATTGCTACCGATATTAATGGGAGTATTTTATACTCATTTTTGCAAGACTGAATGTGTTTCATGTGCACAATTTTATGCACAGTTGGCTTCACTGGACCAGGATGCTGAGGCATTGGGACAGATCTTTCACTGCATAGACCTTGGGAGTGGGTTTTTTTTGGTTTACTCAATGTAGTTAAAAAAAACCACTGACTGAACAGGTTGAGTAAGTGGGTCCTGCCTACAAGACTCTCAAGTGTTCTGGGAAATTAGAAGAGAGGATGGTGTCAGTAATTCATCAGTACAGTATCTGGGAAGCTGAAAGCCCATTTGGAAATTTCCGCAGAGAATTGTGCCACAAACAACTCAGACTGTCACATTTGGATTATTCTTGGAATTGCTTGGGTTTGGCCAGATTATTTTTGATCCACCAGATGCTTGAGTTCCCATAACAAAGTGTGGGAGAGATTCAGCAGCTTGACACTGGGGTATTGACAAAGAAATACAGCTACTGACAATTGGCAGAGCTTTCCTTCGTATCCCTGCTGTCAGTCCTATAGTAATCCTCTTTGGTTTTTTGACTACTGAAAAAGGATAATATTTTTCCTTATATGGTATATTATATGGAAGTTAGTAGTTCTAAACATTTAAAATACTGCTAAGAAATACCAAGAATTACTTGAAGGGAGCTCTAGACATCTAATGCTGGTATGTTAAGCCATCAGATCTTTTTGAAGCATGCCAAGTAAACATGCTGCAATATCATTCACTCAGTTGCTGAGAGGTTTTAGGTAGAAGTGATATTCTGCAAGCTGAGATCCTGACTTCTTTCTGAAGTCCAGTAGTTTAGAAAGGATAAAAGCCCTGCAAGTTTGGAAGTCACTCATTCAATATGTGAGGCCAAGAGTAAAAATAAGACCACTGACCTCTGTCTTCTTCCTCATTTAGATACTTTTCTCCATAACAGTGGGTAAAGCACAGTAGTGAAATACTACTATTGCTTGTAAATGAAAAGCGAGCTTTTACAGTAAGTCATGAAAATGAAAGTAATAATTAAATCTTCATATAACTTTAGGTTGTATTGCAAGTGCTTAGCTGAAAAATTCGTCTTTAACTCATGGCCCGCAGCAATCACATCTGTTATATTTTAGGAACAGAAAGCTAATGAGGTGGAATCTGGAGTACTGAGCTTAATTGGGCTTGTTTTGATTAAGTGTATGTGCTGGGAATATTTTACATACTAGTATAAATTGCAAAACAGTCAACATAAGCCACAAAATTTGCAAAATCCATTGTGGGTAGTGTCAAAGAAAGGACTGTTTCCAATAAACAATAAAAGGCAAAAGGAAAATATCTGAGGTTCTGATGAAAAAAAGTGTATTTTAATTTGCCTAATTAGTGGCTTTCCATGATTGTAAATGCATTTCTCTCTCTTGTTCACATACATGCAAATGCACACACAGAGACACACAAAAATACGCTGTACAGTATAAAACCGTAACAGCTTGTCTTTGGGCTGAGTAGATTAAGTCTGACAAGAAAAGGCATTTAAAACTGCATAATCTTTATGAAAGCATGAAAATTTGACATATCCTCCATATATTACATATTTAGCAGAAAGAATAATATTTTACTGCAGTTTTAAGAACATGTGTTTCAAGGGGGAGAGTGTATGTGGAGTTTTTCTCCTGCCAGTCCTTATCACTTTGGGCCATACTCTTAGATAATGTAAACCCACATAACTTCATTGACTCTAACACACTTTGCTGATCCACTCAATTTAGATCTGATCTCTCAAGTTCCCATGTGCATTCAAAACTTAGGAGGCAGAAAAAAATAGGACTACTACATTTTAGCAACACGAAAAATGGTTTTAAATGGATTTTCCCTGCAATAAAAAATGTTACAAGCTGGATGCCTGATATCTTGGTATCATCCAAATTGCATATGAATAAAAAGTGGTGCTGTTTAGATTGTAGTCAAAACCACCACCACTACAACAAAATTACCCACTCTTTTTATTAGTAACTCTCAAAACAACTTTCAAGAAAAAAAAGCCTCCATCTTTGCACATAAGGAAAATAAGACCCCAACAACTGGCTTGCAGAAAGCCAGTGACAGAATTCCCTGAATGGTGATGATTTGTCCAGTGGCCTCCTGAGCTGTCATAGGCCATGGAGACTGACATAAGCCACATGATAGGGCCATTTGACTTTTGAATCTTCTTCTGGCTAGGTGGGTTTAGGATTACAGTGCTGACATTTTTATAAGACTAACATATCTCAATATATTTTGTATTACTCAGACGTGGCTATCTCATGTTGAGCCTTTTCAGCTGATAGATATCTTCCCCCTGAATCCAAATCCAAATTAAAAATTCAGACTGATATTTTCAAACTTTTTGAGTTCCAGTGGGATTTAGTTGCCAGGTTCCTCAACCTCTTTAAGATCTTAACTTTGCTTAATGAATGTTTCACAATAATTGACTAAGAAACCATATAGAGCTAATAACTTCATTTTAGCTCTTTACTGGTTTTATAAATTTCAGAACATTTTGCCTGAGATACAGTTGTTGCTAGGTAAAGGAGACATTACTTCAGATGAGCCTCCAAACAATTCCTAACTTCCATGCTTGCTCTTCTCTTCCACAGGTAGCAGTGGTAAATGCAGTGAACATGAAAATCACACTGAGTTTAAGGACACATACTCTGCAGCCCTCCAACGAAATGATGATCATAATGTTTTATGATGATCATAATGCTTTAACAAGTTGGATTAAATTCTTCTGGCAAATGAAAATCTCACTGGAGAATTGCTGCTCCTTGCACTGGGGAAGCAGAATGGTATATAAGCACACAGAGACCTCCTGTATGCTACTAACACAGGCTGAGTGACTGACTGAACTGACAGGAGACAAAGTACAGGACTTGAAGTTAGGTCTTGTAGGAGCAAGCTCTTCACTCATGAAAAAAAATCTATCTAATAGCCACGGTTATTCAGGGCTTTGGCTTTACATTTCATTCAGAACAGTGACCCCTCACACTGTATTGTCTGATTGGTTCAATAATGAGTCTGAGGAATGAGAGCCACCTACCCTATTATTGACTCCACCTCCTGGAGTTTCCCTTAAAGAGACTTGCATTCAAGTCTGGTCTAGAGTAACATATGCAATTACACTAGGAAGAATGAAAATGTGAAGGGGGCAGCCACTGCAGCTTCAGGTCATGAGACGATTGCTGACTGTGATCAGGAAGAAATCCCCTCCTCTTAAATGAAGTATTATAGGGTTCATATCTGACGATTCATGACTGGCCATTGTCAAAGATAGGATATTCCCTGTGACAGTTCATAGAATCTTGGATTTCTCTCCTCTTAGTCTTTCAAAATGAAGCAAAGAAAAAGAAAACTTTGAGAAATTTTCTAATTTCTTATTGAAAAAATTCGGGTAAAGGGGAAATAAATTTTAGTACTCTACTATTCTGCTGCCCAAACTTCTGCTACAGCTTTTTCCTTTAAAAGTCATTTGAATGTTCCTCTTTTTTTTTTATATAGACAGTATTTCATGTTTCTAATATTTGATGTAAAAAATACTGAATTAATTTACTGTATTTAGCCTACTGAATATGATTTCTTTTTTAAGCACGTTGATCTTGTGAAAGACTGTGGTCTCTAAGGATTGTCTGTCAGTCACCTCATAAAATAAAGGTTATTATTGTTATCAGTGGTGAACAATAGCTGATGACTTCAAATTGAGGAAAGGTCAAGAGACTAATCACTGATATGCTTTCAACAGCTATCTTTTCTAGTCATGACGTTAGCAATTGTTAAAAGGCATGTTTTTTCAGCTTTAAAAATTTTCCTGTGTTTCCTCATTGTCTGTATACATGCATGAATGTGCACACAAATCCAGCTCAAGTTAGGTCTTTTTGTATCTGCCAAGTTTCACTCAAGCAAATGAACAGAAAATCACAATAATTTCTGAATCTGGAGTATGAATAATTGTGACAAATGGGTGGGAACTTCCTTTTTCCTGTTAGTAGCTACCATGTCTATGCCATCCCTGAGCAAATTTCAATTCTCTAGCATTCTTAAACATTGACTCTACTACTCTGTTTCTCTTGGAATGCTTCTTCCATCCACCCCTCTTAAGAGCACGGGATGCACTGTGGATTCTTGAGACCTTTGTTTTAGAATTCAAGCACTATAAAACTAGACCAGGTTTTCTGGAAATACATCCTTATTCTTTTGATCTTTCAAACTATGGACTATCAGTAATGTATGAGGCTACTCAGATCTGGGAGATGGAACAGAGCTGGTGGGATGTGCTGCCTCTGCTCAAACTTCAGTTAGAGCCTGAGAAGTTTATGTAGGTCAACTGTGCCTTCCTTCAAGCTGAAGAAGCTGTCCATGATTGGAATATGTAATATAGGTGGAGACAGAGCCTGACAGACACAGAGAACTATTCAGTCAAAAGCTGGTATCAGCTGAATCCCTTCATTGTTCCTGAATGCGTTGTTTAAACTACTGAACAAGTAATTGTTGGTAAATGACTGTCAGAAGTACTCTGTTTCTTTATTATAGATTTGAAAGAAAATGTTATAGCAGGAGAAAAAGTAGGTGAAATTGATTTCATTTAACAATAACCTTCCAGCCTTGTCTCACGTCTCACACAAATAACTTTTGTAACTAATTATAGTGGAGCCTGAAAATAAAGCACTTCTAGGCTGAAGGATTTTAGAAGTCATCAAAATTATCCAGTGCTCAATATAGCCAAAATCCTATATGCTATTATGTTCTTGTACCGGCAAGATTGCCTGCAAGTTAACATCTATGGAGCTATGAGAGGAACAAGAGGAAAACATTGGTATCATCAAATGTTATATTGATGTCCAAAGACATTATAGTAGGTTGGGAAATCAATCATTTATAAGTATTTTTTTCTTTTGACTTTACATTAAATTCTGAATGATTGTAATAATTGGTGATTTTCCTCCTTCTTCAGGTCTGACAGCATATCCAGACATTTAATTTCATGCACTCTCCTGCCCTATTAATCTTTTTTTTCCTCTCTGCCCCTTAAAAGTTTAGAAGTACATATTCACATTTGTTAGCTCTCCTCTCTGAGGCAGATTTACAATTAGAAAAGCCTTATCTGACCCTCACTCCATTTGTCTTAGTTTGGATGATGTTTTTAATCCCCGGAAGTCAAGATTTGAAGGGACTTGTCATTCTTAAAAACAAAAAAAATAAAGCCCAGATTACTTTCTTTGCCATTTGCCAGATGATCTGTGTCTTGCATCTATATACCTAAGTCTCTTTCTGTCAGTGTACTTCCTTTACCTTAAATATAACGTCCCAAATATTCAATTATTTTTTTTTTTTACTTTCAGGATACCAAATTCTCCATGCACATTGATGAAGGGAAAATTTTATTTCTTATGCTTAGTGACCTTCACCACATAGTACAAGGTCTATCTGTTTACTTGGACTTTCTTCAAATCAATAGCTCCCAACTGTAGACTATGCACCATTAGTGATTCATTAAGCACTTGATGGAGGTCCATAGAGAACAGCTTAGCAAAGCACAGGTTCCTTTGCATTTCCATCTGCTATCTTACATTAAACCAGCTAAAATTATATTAAATAGTTTCTGAATGCCACTATTCAAAGAAGGCGATTGCTACTGTTACACAAGGCCAATATCTAATTGTGAAATATTCCATGTGTGACTAGTAGGCAGGGAAAGAGTGAGTCGAGGGGTTGAAATGTGACCCACACCCTGGAACAATCTAAGAACACTTGCTCTTTACAACTTCTCTGCCTCAGCTATAACCCTTTGGTTGGCCTCCACGGAATATCCTTCTGAGTCAAATCAGTTTTATGATTTCTAAAGTCTGATGGTTTTAATTTGCTGCAAATCTTTCCAGAGATTATGATACTTTGTACAGAATACCTATAAATAAATTCTATGACAGTCTCATTAATCAAGCTACATTTTAAAAGCATTAGCCTTTTTCCCCTCTGTTGAATCCACAGCTTATCTTTCTCCAATTATAATTAGTGTTCATTAAAAGCAGTACTTTTTTTGCAAAGTAGAGAGCTACACTGGGCCTGATCTAGACTTCCTGCATCCTCCAGCTGATGTACCCCAGTATCAGAGAGCTCTTGGAAAACTTGGCTCCACAATAGCATATTTCAAATGGACTATTTTAGGCAGGGTAAGCCATTCACAGTACTGTAAAGCTTGGTCTTGATATTTTTAACTTTGAGATACCTGGCTCTGAGAATGGAGCCTAAATTGGGCCCCTTTCTTTATCTTGGGGAAAGTAGGTGACAAACAGAAAGATCGAACACCAACCCACCAGAAAAAAAAACAGATATGTAAAATTGGTCAGCACCTAGAAACCTTTCACTTCCTACTCACAAAAGAGCATTAGTCCATTTAAAAAAAATATTATTTTCTTTATAGTGGAAGAAATGTCACCACTCTGGACAAGCAGAAAACTTTGTCATTTGGGTTTTGGACACAGAGAGGTAAAGTTATCAGAAGTAAATGTACTAGAGAAAAATATGCTTCCTAGGACTTCCAGATTCCTTGCCAAATGTTCTGATCAGTAGGGTAATGTGTGCATTAGTAAGAGCTATCACATGGAAACATTTACAAGTTAGTTGTCAAAGTCCAAGGCTATGATTTGGGAAGACTTTTGTTTTGTCACCAACATGGATTTAAAGCATGGTCTTGAAAACTAAACTTTGAAAAAGACATAAATTCTTTCAGTGCATGTGAAGGGAGTAGAAGGTACAGGATAGGAACTTGAGCAGATTAGAATGCCTTGCACCAGTACTGTTGTGTCAAACATTATATTGCCTAGAACTTCTTCCTAAACTCACCACTCTGACTTCTCTCTCCATCCAATGGAGGACAGATACTGTCACAGGCTGATTCATAAGGGATGGTTTTGCATGAAGTGTACTGCCTGCAGAGCTGCTTGACTCCATCAATAATAGAGAGAGTTAAGGTAAATAAGAAGACAGTTTAATTTTAGATATTCAGTTTATGTGAGATGAATCCAATCACAGATTTGAAAACATTGGGGTACTTAAGTAGAGGAGGATCTACCTGATTGGAATTGCATGTCAGACAGGTTTCTCAGTTCCAAGACATCAAGGCACATGCAGGAGAAGAATATGCTAAAGGAATTCGGATACTTTTAGAAGCCAGGAAGAAGAAGAATAGAAGTTTTCAGGATCTGACTTTTGAACCTGAGTAGGTCAAATTTGTTTACACTTTTTCCATATTTTGCATTTTCTGCCCGAGGGTATCAATGTCACAAAGACTGGCACTTCCAGTCTGGCACTCAGAGAATATCTCTGAGTACATCCAGCTCTTAAATCTTTCTGTGAAAATAATGTGAAATAGAACTAGCATAAGTTCTAAATATGAATCTTTTTATGGTGAATTTTGGAGAGGAGAGGAGAAAGTCACAAGTTTCCAGTTGGTGGAGATGGTGCACAGAGTTTGTCATGTAACACTGTCAGCGTATCACACCAGAACTTGTGAAAACCCAGTGAGGGATACTGAAAGGCATTTCCCACTGATGCTATCACTGGAAATCAAGTTAAGGCAACTTTCACACCCATCTTTCCCTGCTTTTAAGTCCAAACGTATCTACAGCTCTAACACTTCCCTTCAGCTGTCAACAGGTGACCAGTCTTGACAATACATTCTGATGTCCAGTATCATTCTGTCTTCACCTAACCCAAAAACTGTAGTCTCCTGTCAGATGCAGGCTCCACTGAAATCTATTTCATACTTGTTGGGGAAAGCAAATAGTACTTGTATGCCTCTTCTTTCTCTTGACTGGTAGGGAAATTAATGGGCAGGATTCTGGAACTCGGGTGTGATGAAGACCAGTGGCTACAACAAAAGGAAGCTGTGAACTGTATTCTTCTGGAAATTTGTCTCAGAGGTATCCCTTCTTCGATCCCATCATGTCAAGTCATGAAAAGGTTAGGTGATACTGTGACAACAGTGACTGTGACAACAACTAAACAAGTAGACTAAAACTAATCTTTCTAAAGAATAAGAATTTATATCTCTTTAACAGAACTTCATAACATCAGGTGAGAGAAGTTCTTGACAGGTTTGTGACAAGGATTCCTGCTCTCATAGGTGGACAACTGCTAAAATGGCACTCTGCTGTGAATAGCACAAAGCTGCTGCAAAAAGGGATGATAAATCATATGTAAGGGATGAAGGAAGTGAAATCTAAACAGAGCTGGAAAGTGTCAGAAAGGAGCGGATTACACTGGAGGTCTGAAGGGTCTTCCTGTTTTTTAACTTGAAAAGCTTCTCTTTTCGGGGTTAAATTTGGTGGCGATAAGCAATAAGAATTTGTTTTGGTTTGGGGTTTTTTTGAGGTTAAAATTGCAAGGTGACTTTGTTTTTCATATGAGCTGTTGTGAGAAAATGTATGTGATGTATGCAGCTTGTGATGACTGAGAATGTTTGATCACAGGAAGGGATAGCAAGAGGAGAGGGAAATTTTCAAGGTCAACTTTAGAAACTTTGAGAATTAAATATTTTGAAACCAGTCCCAGGATTCTAATGAATATATTCTATACAGTTTTATTATGGCCTATAATTTGTCCATGGAAGTTTTGCTAATGCTTGTACTTATCCATTGCTGTAAATCATGGTAATATTCACAAAGGGGTTAATGATGACTTTACATTGTGCTCACTTTAGCTAGAAACACTCTGTTCTCTCCCACTCTTCAGTCAAGATGTGGGCAAAGTGAATTGTAAGACGTTATATTTAGCACCTAGCTAAGTACATATTTTTCTGTGCTGTGCCATGTTTGGATACCACGCATCTACTGGGAAAAAACAAGCTGTCATTGCAACACTTGAAAGTTAATAATCCCTTTTTCTCATTAAAGCTCTTCCACTCAGAGACAATATGGATTGGAACAGGGTTATACTGCTGCTGACTTCCAGTCTGTTGTCTCTATTACTTTGGATGACCTTCCTTTACACTGCTTTGACATGTCCTACCTGAACAACTGGGAGATGACCTTCCTTCAGACACTTTCCTGTGAGTGCCCAGAGGATGGCAACAGCCTTCTACAATTCACTGAGAAAGGCTCAATGGAGAAGCTCATCTTACTGCAGCATCGAGCAGCAGCTGCTGTGCTTCTACAAGCCCCAGTGAAATGTGCAGACCCTGGAAAGAACAAAGTCAGTCGGCTGTGGTTTTATAAAGTGGATGCTCACATGCTCATTGAAGTACTGTAGATGTTGAAATAAAGAACAGGATCTTTCCAACAAAATATGAAAATCTCCTTTTAAAGGGGGGAGGAGCCACTGACAACTACCAGACAAATTACATACTAGAATGTCAACATTTTCTCCAATGGCTATAAAAACCCCTACAGGATAGCTTGAGTAACCAATTTCAATGTAGACATATTTACTGTTGATTTCAGTGGTGAGGAGACTGAATCTGAGATTAAATCATTTACCTTTAGCAGTCTACAGGCCCTATACTTTTGCTGTATGAATTTCTGCTTCTCTACGGAGAGATATGGAACTACTGGAGAGACTTCAACAAAGCCAATGCCAACCGGCTCCAGGATGGACCTGCTGCTGGCCAAGGTTTAGCCCATCAGAGATGTTGGTAATGCCTCTGTGATAACATATTTAAGAAGAAAAAAACGCTATTGCACTAATGTAATGGTGCTCAGAGAAGAGAGGACTGAGAATGTGTGAGAGGAACAACTGTGCGGACCCCAAGGTCACTGCAGGAGGGGCAGGAGGTGCCCCAGGTGCTGGAGCTGAGACTCCCCTGCAGCCTGTGGTACAGTCCATGGTGAAGCATCTGTGCCCCTGCAGCCCATGGAGGCTGATGAGGGAGCAGAGATCCACCTGCAGCCCAGGGAGGGCCCCATGTCAGAGAAGGTGGATGCTCAAAGGAGGATGTGATTCTGTGGGAGGCCCCTGCTGGAGACCTGTGGACCTGTGGAGGGAGGAGCCCACACTGGAGCAGGTTTCCTGGCAGGACCTATGGCCCCATTGGGGGACCCATGCTGGAGCAACCTGTGCCTGAAGGATTGTATCCCGTGGGAGAGACCCACGCTGAAGCAGTTCATGAAGAACTGTAGCCCATAAGAAGGACACACACTGGAGGAGTTTGTGGAAGACTGTCTCCCGTTGGAGAGACTTCAGACTGGAGCAGAGGAAAGACTCTTCTCCCTGAGCACCGTCAGGAACTGTGATGAAGTGACTGTAATCCCCATTTCCCATCTCCCAGTGCCTCTGGGGGGGAGGAGGTAGAACCTGGAAAGGAGGGAGGAGCTGGGGGAGTGTGTTTTAAGATTTGTTTTATTTCTCATTATCTTGCTCTGATTTTGATTGGTAATAAATTCAATTAATTTCCCCAAGCTGAGTCTGTTTTCCCCATCATGGTACTGAGTACGTGATCTCCTTGTCCTTGTCTCAACTCATGAGCCTTTCATTTTATTTTCTCTCCCCTGTCCAGTTGCAGAGGGGATTGATAGAGCATCTTTGGTGGATACGTGGTATCCAGACAGAGGCAACCCACCACATGTAGTGCAAATACCACATTTTTCACAGGTATTTTTAAATGCTATCTCTTATAAAATACAGATTAACTTGTATGTGTGTGTCTATCTGTTTGCATAGTGAGGAGGAAAAAGTGCTGAATGTTTCTACAGTAATCAAGGCAATTGGCAAATCAGTTATACCACAGGCGTCTTTCCTCCCATTTTGGACTGTTTGTTTCATTTTTACACCACAAATGTGCAATCTAGACCAACAAAGATATTTGAACTAAAAAAAGGCTTTTAACCAAAATTCAGGAATTTCCTGGACACCATATTGCTTGTGCCTCTACAGTGCTAGATGTTGTCATCAAATTATACAATCTCAATGCATTGAGATAGTTTGGATCATGTTTTGCTCCACAGACAGGACAGTATAGCCTAAAATTTGTCCAAATTGCCTTGTAACTACAAATTCAGATTTGATTTTTTCCATTTGCCCATTTGTTCTGGATAAATTGAAGCCAAAGATCCTTCCTTCTTAACGTTTTCTGTAACAAATTCAATTTGTAGAGCTGTGTAATAACAGACTGACCATAAATGGTGCAAATCTGCCAGTAATTGGCAAGCAAATGGTGTCTGAATTTGATTATGTGTATTCTTATAGAGCTCAGGTCTTGCAAAGGCACATATTTTGTATACGAGCATTCAGGGCATTCAAATATCTGCAGGAGTGTGGACTAGTAATGCATGTGTATTCCTTGACTGAGTCCTGAATTCACTAAGCAAAGGTGTGTGCTTGGTGTTGGTTCAAGGCAGTACAGGAAAATCTTAATTTTGCTGGTCTCAAGACAAAGACCTGGGACTAGTCATGTTCATGCCATGGCAGCAGGTGAAGAAAAAGTGGTTGAAGGAAGGGATGGGGAAGAACACTTCAGAATCAGTTCTGCTGGTTTGACTGTCTCCACAGGGAAAGTAGAACTGTGACTCTACCTTGAGGAACCATCTATGTAGTTTTAAACACCTTGCTTCCTAGCAGCACCTACCTCCTCTCACATCTCTGAACTTTCTTCAGTGGTGGTAATAATAAAAGGTAATCTAGCTTCTTAGGACTTTAGAAAAACAGGCATTAAGGTTTCTTTTTTAATTTGTTTTTTTTCCTTCTATCTATTAGTTCAGGGAATTGCCTACCTTGCTCATGTGTAGATGAATTGCCTACATGCATCCAAGAACCACACAAGCAAAGTATCCTGTGCTTCCCATGGCCAGGTTAGTTCTAATAGCAAAGGTGTCCTACAACTAAAGAAAAGAATGTCTATGTTCTTACAGCAGAGGACCGTGCAGACAGAGAAAGAAGTTAAGAAGCTTGCTAACAGCATCCCAGGAATTAGTTCTGAGTAATGAAATATCCAACTCAACATGCATAAGCAAGTGATTTTCTAACTAAATTATCTGATAATTCTGATACTGGCTATTGGGATTGTATAAAAATATGTGTTCATATATTTTAACGTGGAACTCCCAGATGATTTTAGAAGAGGACACTGTAGAAAGCATATTTATTGTCAGGCTGCCTCTCTGACTGAGCAGGACTGTGGGAGGCTTAAGTGTGTTCTGGGTAATGTAGTCTGATTTCTGTTTTAATGGACTGAATAACTAGAGCAGGCACTTATGTTAAATGGCCCAACTGAGAACTCAGCAGCCATTTGAGGTAATAGAGAGTTTAGGATAAAAGTAATAATCTACAAGAGTTTAAATCCATTGTTCTAAAAGAGAATAAAATATCAAGTTCCAGAGCTCAAGAGAGCAAGTGGGACATTCAGTTTCATATCTGACCCAGATGGTGATTTGCTGTGTGATTTTATACAAATTTGGGGAATATTCCTGGGTGATGATTTAAATTCTCTTAAACCAGTCGTATTAATTTATTTTCCACTTGGGAAACCGTGGGAGGAGAGATTCTGGAGCTTAACTAATGTTTCTGAGGTGCCTTTAAGATCGTTGGATAAGTGCTATTCAGTAAATATAACACTTAGGGAGTTAAGTTTAATATATCTGAAGTAAATCAGGAGCATCTCCACTGAAGACCATTGAGTTGCAATGGCACAATGGTAGCATGAGTAAGATCATTTTCCATTCCATTGTTAGAAAGAAAAAAGTGTTGCTGTTAATACCGTTGTGCTGGGTTTGGACATAACTTTAGGTGAGCACTGTTTCGTGCCCACATTACAGAAGTAAATGTCTGCACAAGAGGCTGTAACTGTTTTCAAAACCAAGGAGAAATTTGACCAATGATGACATGACTAACCATGGCTATGGATTAAAACCATTCAGGAGGTCACAAGAAAGAGAAAATCACAGTAATTTTATCAAGGTAATACTATTTTTTGAGACAAATACTTTAGTCTCCGTATGCTTAAAAGATTCAGGATGGAGGAAAAGTCAGAAAAATGAACTTGACTTACAGAAATTTTCTTCAACTTCTTATTTTAAATATTTTTCTCCAAAATTTTCAGATTTAAATCACTAATCCATTGAGTCTGGGGATATTTTGACTTAAAAATAAAAGAAATGTAGCATCCCAGTCAAAAGTGATTTGCATGAAAGACCACTCCAGATATTGTGGAACTTTTAAAAGATAAATATTTTAACAAAACCTTGAATGGAGTTTCTAGTTTTCCTCCTTTTTGGTGCATGACAGACAGTAACTAAAACAGACTAATGGAATTTAGTAAAAAGGTGACCTGGTGAAGTACTTTTTTTTTTTCCACTCTTTTGGGAGCAGCAAGGGATGGTTAGCTTTCAAATTTCAATCATAACACCAGCAGGTTTAAGAGAAGAGCTGGTTCAAAAGAACATAGTTCCAAAGAAATTGAATTTTGTCATATGGTCTGCAGCAAGTGTAGAGCCTTGCTGTGTGTGTAACCTAGGTACCTGGACATGGTGGTACTTCAGCTTCAACAAGTAAGTGAGAATATGTAATCCCAATAAAGTCAGTGAAGAAAGGTACAGGGTGAATCAGACTGCTTAAATTAAGCATAGAGGTTTCTTTCTCACAGATCAGGGAAATAACAAGCAATGTGAGCTACCTTCTATTGAGAGCTCCTACAGGAAGGTTTCCTTAAAAAATAAAAGGATGGCAGCATTGCCCATTGATCACCACTCTGGTCACCTTCTGCCTAGGGGGTAAGAGGATCTCTCTCAGCTCAGCCATATCTATCATGTCTGGCAGAGTTCTTAGACCAGCAAGTAGGAGCTGACAGAAGAAACTTTACTTTTAACAGAAAGAAGCAGAATGATGCTCCAGAGTCTGCTCTCCAAAGTGCTGTTATGCATCTGGATCAAATCTGCATTCTGATTCCTTCTGATTGCACAGATGGATGACCACATGCAAGTGCTCATCCTGGTATTTTGACCCTGTTTAACTTTCCGGTGTAGGTGCAGCTTCAGGTCCACTCTAAGAATTGCATAGATTTATGTCCAAAACAGGTATTGTTGCACATGTGGGTGTGCAAGCAAACTCCAGAGCATGGCTAATGCATGGCTAAATTTCAGCGCTTTCAAAGGCAGACAGTACTGGAGGGCAGGTGAGCAGGTTCACTGTTAGAGCATTAGTGAAGGTCTAGGTTTGTGAGACCAACTTCAGTTTAAATGAACTGAGCTCCTACCTTTTTTCTTCTTCTTTTTTTTTTTCTCCAAATGACAAAAGTAACATTAAAGGAAAAATATAATTTTGTTGTTTTACGTGTCTCTGTCAGGTTTGGGCTTCTGTGGACTGAGTGATCAACTTTGTCAGAGCTACTACAGCTCTGATTCAGTAGAATCCTCTTTGAATCTAAGTTAAATCCTAAATGCTATGGACTCTGTTTTCCTGAAGAGAACACAACCACCTTTCAAACTGAGAGCTTAAAACCTAAATCACTCACATTTGTTTTTAAATTCCAGAAAATCTCAGCCCCAAGAGAGAAATTAAATGTATGAGAGCATTTCTGTGTATTCGTATGTAGGTCACGAAAAATTAAATGATTTCAGATATGATCTGAAGCAGCATATTTCTGGAATAAATGTTTTTGTCATAAGGTACTAAAGAACAATTATAGCCTTTTGCTCAAGCATGGACAATATTTCTGGCAGCCCATACCCCTCCTGCCCCCACACTTAAGTACTTACTCTTCTCTCAGTGTGTGGGGGTTTTGTTGTTAATTCTCTCTTGAACAGTTAGCTCTTCCTCAACCCCATGTTTTCTGAAAGATACATTATCAGGTCTTTCTTATTCTCCCTCCATTCATTTAAGAGCTTTTCAGCTGCTATCAAGATGTCTTAAAGTATGTCTGGTATTAGCAACAGTATTACTTGTCTTATTTATCTTTCGTGGTGCCTACACAGAGTTGCCAAAACCTTGCTTCCAGTACAATCAGTGAACATAGAAAGACGCAGCATCAGGGTGAAAGCACAAGCATCCCACACCTGTCCTGCAACTCTGGATGGAGGGAGACAAAAAAAGGTATTTTGTTTTCATTGTTTGAAACACAACTATTTTATCTGCATGGGGCTTAAAGTACTGTCTGCAAGGGGTAGGCAAGCTTCCATATCACTAGTTTCAAAAGTTCTTTATTCACAGCACAATTTTTGCTTTGAACCAGCTGTTCAAGTGATGGAACCTGGACAATACCTTCTGTTGTTTTTCTATTTGTTTACTTCCTGCCAATTTCACATATAACACAAATGTCATCAACAGCAGTGTTGTGTCCTTATGAGAGGGAAAAGACAAGCCTGTACAGAATTTATTACTGTCTCTGGAAATAGACAGGAGCCTGAGGCAGCATCTATACCAGTAAACTGAATAGTGAGGGCAATGCTTTTTTGACCCTGAGGCCAATTGACACCGTCTGGTCTGTTCTATCCCACTAAACACTCATCTTCCAAAACCGAGGCTGTCTCTCAGATGTCTAATGGGGGTTGCCCTTGCTTGGTTCTGACACCCTGAGCACCCCTGGGAACTGCTTGGGAGAGTGCTAACCTGGATCTGGACAAAAGCATGCTGAGAGCTGTTTAATAAGTTAATAGTACGGATGCTGCCTTCCTAAATCTTCGTTTGCGAAGCCTAGCCATGAGATGAGATGGATGCTGCCTGATGTCTGAGCTCTGACACTGTTCATTCACTTAGGTAAACTTGCCTTGATGCTCTTCGGTGGATTTCAGATGTTACTATATGTTGCCTTTGTATCTCACTATCAAGTTCAAGTTCTGTAGCCAAGGGTTTGGAGGTGGGGAGGCCTGAAGATGGCTGCAAGGCAGAGACCAACTGTTTCAGAAAATTACTGGGATGACATAGGGCACACAAAAGAAAAGAAGGCATCTTATATTGTCCTTAAGAATATAATATACCAGAGTTTGGCCTGAGACTTGTATTATAGAATTTAATTTTCAACATGGAAGAAAGCCAATGAAAGGAAGGAACACCCCAAGATTTTATGTTTCTGTAAAAATGTGCAAATTAGCTTTCTCTTTATATTAATTTTTTTTGAAGGAACAAGTACTTTTTCACGAACAGGAAAAGCTTTTATATTATGGCTTGTATTCTGCTTGCATGAATTGTTGAATGCTTTGGGTTGGAAGGGACCTTAAAGATCATCTAGTTCCAACCCCCCTGCCATGGCCAGGGCCACCTTCCTCCAGGCCAAGTTTCTCAGGACCCCATCCAACCTGACTTTGAACACTTCCAGGGATGGGGTATCCAAAACTTCTCTGGGTAACTGGTTCCAGTGCCTTACCACTCTCAGAGTAAAGAATTTCTTCTTTATGGCCAATCTAAATTTACCCTCTATCAGTTTAAAGCCATTCCCCCTTGTCTAGTCACTACAGGCTCTGGTAAAAAGTCCTTCTTCAACTCTCTTGTACCCCCTTTAGGTAGTGGAAGCTACTGGGAGGTCTCCCTGTAGCCTTCTATTCTCCAGGCTGAACAACCCTGGATCTCTCAGCCTTTTACAGGAAAATACTCCAACCCTCTGATCATCTTCTTGTCCTCCCCTGGACTCACTTCCAACAGGTCCGTGACCCCCTTATATTGGGGGCCCCAGAGATAGATTGCAGTACTTTGGGTGGGGTCTCGTGAGATCAGAGAGGTAGAATCACCTCCCTCAACCTGCTTTTGATGCAGCCCAGGACACTGTTGGCTTTCTGGGCTGCAAACACACATTGCCAGGGCATGTTGAGCTTCTCATCAACCAACACCCCCAGACCTTCTCTCCAGGTCTGCTCTCAATCCATTTGCTGCACAGCCTGTATTTGTGCTTGGGATTGGAAAAGAACTGGCAAAAGATACCACACCATTATTTTGGAAGAAGAGAGTCTTCATTTTTCTTAAGCAGACTTCATGGACGTCCATTGTGACCACAAATTCATTAGGAAAACAACTAAAATGTAGGAAATACTTCAGTGTATTATAATGCTCTGTTCATTGACAATGGATGACTTGTACTTGATCATAGCCTTGAATTTCTATTTGCGGCATGGGTATACAGAATAAAAAGCACTGGAAAGTTGTAGGTAATTTTGGTTCAATTATATGGTAGAAATTTTAATTTCTGAAGCTAAATTAAAAATAGAAGATAAGAATACAGTTGGCTTTATTTCTTCTTTTAAAAAACTGTAAAAAATGCTTCTGTCTAAATGCTAGAAAGTAAATTAGACCTTTTCACTATTAGAATTGAATATCTCAATGAAACATTGAAAGAGAGAGTAGGAATGTGCACTGGGCAATATTAACAACCTCCACATGTAGATTGTTCCAGGGAGCGATGTTTGCACTTAACTGGCTTAGAAGGACAGGAAAAGCAATCAGAGCTTTTAATAGATGAAGAACTGACTTCTTTCACGTGTGACTTCCTTTGGTTTCATGCTATTAATTGTAAGTAGACTTATAATCACCTTAAAAATGTCATGAATGGAGCCATAGTACCGGATCATATAAACAAATTGAGATAGAAATGCCATCTCTGGTAGTATGCAATTCAAAGGTATGTTTGTGCTGCATAGTGAATGTCAGTGAAATACACTCAGATGTGCTCATGCAGAGATAACTCCAAGGTCAGGAACAGGATTAACTTGAACCAAGGAGTGCTGCTAATGAGTAGGGCTTGTTCCCTAAGGCACAACCTCATGCCAGCAGCACTTCCATTCCTCATGCTGGTACTTCTGAAGAAAGGTGCACTCTAGGCTGTGGCCACACCTGTACATGCAGGGCTTTGAGGTCCAGGTTCCACATAACTGCCTGGAACAGTGATGCTGTGCTGTGAGTTTGAGAGTTAGACTGTTCATCCAGGGCAGCAGTGGAGCTGGAGCTGAAGAGGAAGGTACCAGACAACAGATGGTTTCAAAACAAACAAACACACGCATACACACAAACACTCCAGAAAACAGATGGGAGAGCCCAAGTGGGGTGAGCATTACTGGGATGACGTGCAGCAGTCTAGAGCAGCAGCTTTGCTGTGAGTGTTCATAGGCTGGGTAACTCAGGCACTGCAGAAGGGAAAGGCATGAAGGGAGTTATTGCCTCTTTGGGGAATTTGGTAAGAACTGCTGCACTAGGCCTGATAAGCTGGACAACAGTGGAAGTGCTTTTTATAACTAATGTCTGAAACTGATCTCCAGGTGAACAGAAATGAATTTTCACTATTTCAAAGCTGAACTGAACAGGAAAAGACTGTGATCCACTCCTAGTTTTGTCATTCAGTTCTACTACCCCTCAGCTGAGTAACTCTAAAACTCAGCTATGTTATGTTGACTTATGAAGAGCAAAATTAATTTCTGCATTCAAAATCCAATTAGCATTGCAAATTTTAATCTCCTTTTTGTCCCCTCACCTTATAGAAAGACGTGTGGAGGTTCCCTACTTTCGCACTGAATGATGGCGCTGTGGAATAAAAAACAATGCAGGTCTGGATTTCCCACTTTCTTTTGGGTGCTTCTTTTTTTTTAGCACATCTCAATGAATTTACAAATGCAAATGTGATTTAATAAAGAACGGTTGGTGTCTGTACAGTGTAGTTGCATGAAGCAGAGGGAGATGCTGGTGGAGGGTGGATAATTCTAATCAAACTACTCACACCTTGCCCTCCTTGACATGCAATACCACTTTAAACAGCAGTGCTCTAATAGAGAAAAGAGCTACTGTACTTACCCACTCAATAATTTGCATAATTTTGAAGAGCTGAAAATGTCACCGCTGTTTTATGATAATTGTTGAGAAATGATTAGCTATAGCATTTATACATTCCAGAAAAAAACCCAAAATTATTTTACTATTCTCTCTTTAATATTAATAGGGATTAATAAAATGAAAAATAAAATCACCTTTGAGGACAAACATTATGTATAAAATAATGGGTGTCGTATGAAGGCACATAAGTTATTCATCCATTTGCTGTAGCTTGTCATATCAGGGAAAGTCTTAAAAAGACATACTCTTGACTACCACTTCTGCAATTTTGAATGCAAATTTTAGCAATAGCAATAGCTAAAAATAACCCATTATTTTCTTCCTTCTCTGCTTTGTATCTTTTGTTAGAATTCACCAAATTTATGCCTCCTGTAATTCAAATATTTTTTACTTGTGATGGATAGATATGAGCTGCTCATCTCTTGTTCATCATTCTTCTTTCAGATGAATCCATTGATAAGAAGATTGAGACATCAGTTCTAGGTCCTCCAAGTTCTACAGTCCTCACAGCTCCCTGAACTTAGCAGGTTTGGTGGTTGTAGAGCTACATGAAGTAAAAACTAGCTCCAATACGAATTCTTGGGGAAGCATGGTTTCACAGAAGTCCATGTCTGGCATCCTTTGACTTTCAATGTCTTTCTCAGGCTCCTCTTTTTCATATACTTTAACAACAGTACAGCTGAGATTTAGAAAGGTCATTTTTACAATACTTGTGAAAGGGTAGACTACTCTTCTTTTGCCCAGCTCCATCTGGGAACCTGGCCATGAATTCCAGTTTTAATTAGGGTTTTCAGTCTCCATGTGATGTGAATTATGTGTTTCTCCTGACAGACTCTGTTTTAACAGCCTGTGCAGAATAGAGAGCTTTTTAATAATTTTCCTCCCAGTTTAGTGAAACTACTCAGTTACAGTCTAGAAAGGAGAGGAGGGAAGAAATGGCAATTACTGCTACACATACGAAGATAAAAGTTTTAAGAATGTCTTCTTTATCCAGCATAAGTTTACAGAGGATGAAGTATCATATATTTATGATATAAACTCTCATTCAGAAAAGCCATGACTTCCATCCAGATGTAAGTGTTCCAAAATATGACATATATTCTCTAGAAAGCTCTTGAGATATATTTATTTTTGTTTGATCAGGAAAATATTGTCAGAAATAGCTAAACCATCTCAATTTAAAAGAAGTATTTATTTTTAACGTTTACTACAGAAGAAGCCTAAACAATTGCTGCCTTTTTAAAAATGTAGGTGAAGGAATAAAAGGTAGCCTGGACTAGCATGACAAAACTAACACAGCCTCACAAGGAGTGAGGTGTACTAAAACTTAACTGTGAGTAACAATCCAGAAGATCAACCACCATTTCTTGTATGAATTGACATTATTGACCTCATTGCAATAACTTCTCTGTAAGTCATAGTGGTAGGACTTGCTAGAAGTAAAACTGATGATGATACTGTCACGAAAAGTTTGCAAAGACTTTTTATGATACAGAAATTCATATGGTTGTAATGAACTGTGTAGAATTGACTATATTTACATAGACTATTTCTATGGTAGTGTATCCATCCTAGTCTGGCTCACCACCCACATAACTGACTTTGTGTCTCAAAATTTGTGTCTACTATATCTGTTATAGCTAGAAGACATTGGATACAGCAGTATATATAGATCTCTCACTCACAAACTGCAATCTTAAGTTTGATTCTCTGAGTTTTTATCACAACATCTATTTTTCCAAGAAATCAGGTGAGAGCATCCCTTGTTAGAAAGTGGCATGTTTTGACCCCAGACAGTAACTATCACACAGCCACTCACTCACACCCCTGCCCTGGTGGGATGAGGAGGAGAATCCTAAAAAAAAGATAAAACTTGCGGGTTAAGAATATACAGAATGTTATAGTAATTACTACTACTGCTACTATTAATAATAATAATAATGAAAAGGGAAAAGAGAGAGGAATAAAACCCAAGACAGACAAGTGGCGCACAATAAAATTACTCACCACCTACTGACTGATGCCCATCCAGTCTGTGAGCAGCTATCAGCCTCTCCTGGCATACTCCCTCCACAGGAGGATGTATGACATTCTGAGCAAGACATTCTGTGGTATAGAACATCCCTCTGGCCAGCTTGGGACAGCTGTCCTGGTCATGCTCCCTGCAGTTTCTTTTGCACTCTTCACTGGTAGAGCATGGGAAATTGAAAAGTCCTTGACTTAGAGTGAGTACTATTTAACAATAACTAAAGGATCAGTGTGTTCTCAATGTTATTTTCATATGGAACCTAAAACACAACACTATACCAACTACTAAGAAGAAAATTAACTCTATCCCAGCCAAAACCAAGACAGAAAGACATCTAATCTTGTTTTAGGGATTTGAAGCTCTGGCGAGTGTTTAATTATACTTACTGCTACGATGATGCAGTTATTGTGTTATATCAAGTTTGAATTTCATAGAATCATGGAATGGCTAGGGTTGGAAGGAATGTTGAAGAGCATCTGGATCCAACAACCCTTCCATTGACAGCGACACCTTCCACTAGACCAGCTTGCTCAGAACCCCATTCAGCCTGGCCTTGAACACTTCCAGGGATGGAACACCCACAACTACTCTGGATAACTTGTTCCAACGCCTCACCACCCTCAGAGTAAAGAAATGTTTCCTAATATCTAATCTAAATCTGCGCACTTTCTCTTTGAAGCCATTTGTCTAGCTTCAAATTCCAGCCATTTGATCCTGTCTATCTTTGTCTCCAAGACGAAAAAGGACTCCAGTATGAAGTATTTGTTCCTTGTGCCAGTACCTATTCACAGTGATTGAGACACATCTCAACCTTTCTACTGAGCTGTTTAAACTTCACATCATAAGACTTGTTTTCCAGCCACTGAAGAGTGTTTTTGTTTAGTTTATTGTTTTCATTAATCTCATAAAGGGGAAGAGTTAGTCTCTAAGACTTAGAAGATATACCCACTACTACTCCCACCTTTGCTTCTGCTGCCCTTTATTGACTGTTAGAAGGGATACTCCAAATGAAACCTCTAAAATTTTATCTAGTGGAAACATATTCAGATAATTGAGTACATTCATTTGACATTGAATGCTGAAGTGCTTAAAAAAGCAGGAGGTACAAACTCTCACATCACTGAGATACCTTCAGATCATCAGTTCCTCCAGATGCCTATTTTTCTCTCCAGTAGTTGTGACAGAGTCTAATTTCAAAGTTAGCGTTTGTGTATACTTTCCATATGACTCATAAACACTTTCTGTTTCTGATGTTATCATTTTTGAGACAATGTTTTTGCCAGTCTTTCTCCTTTAGGATTTTTTACTTAGTAGTTCATGCTACATCTTATTTATCAAGAAAGGCTTTGCAAATACTGAAAGTTCTCGACTTTTCAAAGAGTATCAGTCTATCTTAAGTTGTTGGTTTTTTTCCCAATATACCCATAGCAGGTATTTCATATCTCATCTAAGTGAGCAATTCAGAATGAAAAAATAATGTATACAGTTATATGCTAATTCATTAAGGTCTGAAGTTACCTGGGTGCTAATTAAAAGAAAAATATTTGGAGGATAAGGTAGGGCTTGCAAGCATATCACACACAGGTTCTTTTCTAATATATTTCCCATCTATCACACTTATTACTGCAGGGTGGGCTGACAGGTTAATTATGTACCTACAGGAGAAGTGATGCAGAGGTTATTATGATTTCAAAAGCAAACACTTATAATCATTTTATCTAAACAGAAGACAGCCTCACCTTTATGAAGGTCTGCATTTAGTGAACATTTTTAAGGCAAAAGTCTCTGCACTTTCAAGGAAGATATCTGATAAACTATCCATCAGCAGATACCAAGCTAGTAGTATGTAGAATGGGCTGCAAGAACGTAAGCTATGCATATGGTAGTACATGGAAGAAAAGGATTGATTTTGTGATGAAGCCATAGGACTGGGATTCACAAAATTCCGTTATAATTTCCACGTTAATAATTTCCAGATTTCTTGTGTGCAGAACTGTTCCTTGTGTGAGATTATATCCACTGGGTCTCACAACATGGGGAGATCATATCAAAAGCATCTGGTGTGCCTGATTAATTGATTGTCATATATATCTACGTCCTGTTGTTTGGAAGGCTTGCTCCCACATATATGAGATCCTCACAGATGGGGCTGTGTGTCCAGTGAGGTTACAACTGTGAGAGGAATCTTATTAAAAAGCACATGGGCTTCTACTGTTATGCAGACCAAATTTTTTTACAGGTAAGTGAGTCAGCCTATCATGGGTCAAGCTATTCATCTACATCTAGCAGATCTTTTGCCAGAGCTAGAGAATGATGTTCATATGAGTACACATGAATTATCTGACTCTTGAAAGGGGCTGTCTGGAGAGAGACAAGAAGACCTAGTCACAAACTGAATATTTTAACCTGATAGATGAAGATGTAGCTGCAGTCATATCATAAAGATCTTTACATATTTTATTTAAGAAGAAATTCTGGAACTGAAGTTCGTTAAATCCTGACTTTTAGAGGTCTCTTGAATTCTTGTTTCAGGTTTTTTCCCCCTCCTTTAATCTGGTTTTTCTTTTGTTTTGTTTTGTTTTAAATGAGCTGCGTTGTTATTCATGTTTCTCCTTTAGCTACCTGCCATGCTTAACACTCACTCATTTGTTGTCATTCATTCTGTACTTTGGGCTAGTTCATTACCTACTGCAATCAATCCCAGACATTAATTAAATAATAATACCTAAATACCCAATCACTTCGTTTTCTACGGGGTTCAGATTCCATCATGATGCATTTTACCTCCCTCTGCACCCCAAAACTACAAAAGAAGTTCTATATCAGCTTTTGGGTTTCTATGAACTTTCCATAAAAGTCCAGCAGGCTGTGCACAAATATAACTTCCCTCACATGGATCTGGCCTTAACAAAAGAATAAAATATTCATCAACTAAATTATTCAAGGAGTAATTGTTGGTATTTGTTGAATAATGTATTCTGTTCATGATGTCTGAATACTACAAGAGTGAGGTGAATAAATTATACGACAAAGCAAAAAAAATCACTGACTTGCATTTGTTGAATAGCATTTTATCTAAGTTAATATATTTTTAATAAAAACATAGCATAAGGGATAAAAAGTTTTTACCTTGTTTTCCTTTACAACAAAGAGTAAGGCTTCAGGTATGTATTGTGATGGTCCTTAAGCTGCACAACAGATTTTGAGAACTGACAGCTAGAACAATAATATGTTACATGGTAATTTCCAGAGAACACAAAATACAGTATTTCTTCCCTTCAGAAAATGTTTATTTTACTGCTACTAGAAAACAGTCTAGTAAGTGGGTTATAGTGATTGTAAAGGTAACTTAAGTTCTGCTTATTCCATATTAGAGTTTACATGTCCTACATATTCAGCTATTTTATTCCCCTTGCTTACTTGCTAGAATCATGTTCTTCACTGCATGAACAAATATTTTATTACTGAAAAATACACATACTTTTATTTAAGGGTTGCGTTGAACAGTGCCACATGAATAGAAAAGTGCAATCTTCAGCAAAGAGCTGTCTTGTCTAGGAAACCTGTCAACCAGGAAGTCTGCTCTGAGTAAATCATGTGGACATACAACATGTGCCTGTTGAACAGAACTAAGAGTTGACAGTCCTTCTATTTGATACTGCTTCGAATAATGACAAATGTGATCCCAACAGAAAAAGTGTAGCTGTTCAGTTCACGTGCTTCCATGTGGGTGGGAGGGATGTTAAAAAGCAACAACTGCACTTGAAAAAGTTTACATTACCATTGTGTCCTGACAAATATTCCTTGTAAACATGTTTTAACTTCAAAGAACTGCTAATATCTCCATTTATGGAGAGGAATTTTTGATCATTCTGATATGCTGGACTGCTCTCTCTCTTTTGGTTAAACTACAGTGAACATTCACATATATAGAGCATTGTACCTATCGAATCTAGTCAATAAAATTGCAAGATACCCCTTTAATGCATACCTGGAAACTAGAATAAGAGAGGGTGGTATGGATTCTGTGGGTCCTGCAAGCACCATTTACGACTTATTAATATTTATGAAAAGAGAGTTTGAAACAATCTTTTCATAGTCACACAATAATTCACATTACATTGACTGTTTCCTACAAGTATAATTACAGATTACCTTAAAACATGGAGTTGAAATGTGCTCAATAAATGCATGCCTGTGTGGACAAGTAATACAAAAATTGATTATTTCTTCATCCATCAATACAGATACTCCCAATATCAGTTTGTTTCAGTGTCAGTCAAGGAGCTTGGCAGCCTATTTAAGGTGCTCAGGAATCAGTAAAATTTTCATAAATAAAAATAAATTTAGCACGTGCTTACAAAGAGCATTCATTCAAGAATTGGGTTTGATTTAAGCACTCACTTAACTATTTTGCCACCTGGGTCCTAAATAAGCAACTGTCATTTTACAGAATCATATTCTGATTGGATTTAATTCTGTGTACACTAGGAGAATTTGTCTTCCTTGTAAGTAGTCTTCCCAGTACTGACTGTGTGAATAGAAATGTTGGTTTCTTCAGATATCTCTTCCCTGCCCTCACAACACCATGTGAGAACAGCTTACTAATTAGAAGGAATGGTATTCCTGTTGGTGACTTCAACCTTGATTGTTATGAGGTCCCCATCTTGTCACAACCCAAGGTGAAGTCTTCACCTGGTGAGAGTAGCATGCAAAATGCTGCATGCTATAAAAAGGAGAAGAGACATACTGACAAAAATAAGGCAGGCTTGTCTAAGAAAATATTAGGTTTCTAAATTTTTCATGCAGTCCAGCAGTTCATTTAACTCTTACTTAGCTTTGAGAGAGCAAAACTCTACTTGGATCTTTCCTCTTTTTTTTTTTTCTAAGATATCTACTTCATTGCTTCTTGCAATACAGAAAAATTGCCGTAAGAGAATATTATTATCTCCATACTTGGCTCATACATAGTCATATGCCATCAGAATTAATTTTCATATCATGTTATTCTTTTGATGCAATAAAAGTAGCCACATGTAACATGCTACTAGGTTAGTATAAAATGGGCTTCCTCACTCATGAAGACCATTTTTGTTTTCTTCGACCATTGTGCTAAAATGGATGCTTTTTTCCCACCTTCTTACCTCTTTAACAAATATAAATCTTAAAATGATTCTCTTTTAAACTTTAATTAGGTTTTGATCATCTTTTTGTAGAATAAAATCACCTGTAAAAAAGATTTCTGAGAATGTAGCTAAGAATTTGTCCTGTAACTTGTGAAACAGTTGGTTTTCTAATATGTTTGAGAGGAAAGCACAGTAAAGACTCTTTTGCCCTTGATTTAAATTGTTGAAATCCAACAGATTGGCTTGTATTTTGCAGTTGTAAATGAGTACTAAATATGTTCTTGGAAGGAGAATGTGAGTTAGTCATACTGGAAAAGAAAACATAATAAAAACTTATGACTCTGATGAGATTTTGATGAGTAGAGGGAAGAGTCGAAGGACAAAGATAACAGTAAATAAAATGAAATTATGAAAACAATATTTGGAAAAAATTAGAAATTAAGAAAGAAATTTCTTCTCAGTCACACAGTAATTGGTAGTGATATACTTGAAAGAGGAAAGCATACAGAGTTTGTCTTCTACCCTGTCTTTTAAAATCACCATACAGAGATATGTATATGTTAGGTCCCATAATATGAAAGCAATAATTTACCCATGTATTCTTTTTGTCTACTTTGCAACTGCATCTGGTTCTTTAGAAGTCTGCATAATACTTCCATAATGAGACTCAGACCCTAATATGCCAGACAATATTTCAGCAAACTTTCTTCCTAAGCAGTTATTATTGATAAAAAGTGAGAGGAAAAAAATAACAGAGAAGTCACGGCTCTATGCTTTGAGAAAACATCTAAATGGCTCAACCTATCTCTTGACTTTTAGTTTATGCCTTTTCTGCAGCATTTAATGGTTGCCTAATACCAATATCTGTTATGTGAGTCACTAGCTTATTAATTTTCTTTTAATAAAATTGTAATTAATATTTCTGAAGATTGTATATGCCAACCTATGCTAGAACAAGTAGAATGCTAGTTAACTTCTACAAAAGTAGTGCTCATTATCTGTCCGCTGACTCCTAGAGGTGGAAAAGTATGGCAAACTAACAAAAATTGCAGCTAGTCACACTATATCTCTGTCTGAAGTTCATACAAGGATGTGGAACCCTATAAAGAAACTCACCTAAAATGCTGCTGGATCTTGCAGAGAAATGGAAATCTTTTCAAATTTTTTTTTTCTGTTGGCCCCCTGTTGATCTATATTTTTTCCTGGTCATTTCCTGTAAGACACTGTATTTGAAATGGAAGTTTCATATGCCATAAGCATAATTTTCTGCTGTATTCTTTACTTATGATCTCCTGAAAACAAGGAAAAGGGTAAAGGGATCAATATTTAAAAAGAGTTCCATTTATAACACTTTTTGGCAAATTTGGTTCTCGGTAAAAAAGAAACCGAAGTGGTACAGGCTTGAAATATCTAAGCTACTGTACAGGTAAATTAGCCCTTGAATTTGGTCCCAATGCAGTACATGCTCAGTAATCTAAGAATGGCTGGTCTATATGTTGGTATAGCTTCATGGACTATTTGCTCATTGCCTTCAGTCTTCATCACGTGACAAATTCATTCGTGCCGATTGTCCAGTAAAATGCTGTTGTAAATGTATTTCCCCCCAATGCAAGAATAGTGCTTCCATCATAGTTATGACCACATTTATTTTCTTTAAAACACTCATATGAGAGAAATTCTGTTTGTTGGAACATTTGTCAAATGTGAAAGTGCCGTGAATATGCATACAAGCATGTATTCACACAAACATTGATATCACATGTGCCTGTGTGACCTTTATGAAAGCTTTCTGTGGGCTGAGAATTTGAAAAGGAAGGAAGGAGGGTTTTGGCAGTGAAATAGCAAGTATGACTTTCTTCATAATGCCTACAGGAAAATGAGCAGCTGTTGTGGAGGAAGTAAAGGACAATATGCAAAACGACCTCCAACATGAACATGGATGTTTGCCATGTGATACTTTAGAACTAAGGATCAACCTGCTTGTTCATCTGTGTACCTGAACTCAGCCAGGAAAGAGAAGGAGCATTTAAGGCACATTCCCTGTTCTTATGTTATGAAATCACAGAATAATATGACTTAGAAGGGACCCATAAGGATAATTAAGTCCTACTCTTAAGTGAATGGACCATACAGTGATTAAACCCACAACCTTGGTTTTATTAGCACCATGCTCTAAAAAACTGAACTAATCTCAGATGAAAGGGCAAAGGAGGTTGTAGCTCTGCAATGAATGGCTATGGTCTCTTCAGAAGGGGAGAGGTGGTGGGGTAGCTCTGTGTGTTAGAAAGTGTTTTGATTATCCATAACTTAATGATGGTGACAAAAGAGTTCATTGTTTCTGGGTATGAATCGGGGGGAAAGGGCAACAAGACAGATATTTACGCATCAGCAATGTGCCCAAGTGGCCAAGAAAGCCAATGGCATCCTGATTTGTACCAACAATAGTGTGGCCAGCAGTACCAGGGCAGTGATCATTCCTGTGTACTCAGCACTGGTGAGGCCATAACTCAAGTGCTGTGTCCAGTTCTGGGCCCCTTCCTGCAAAGGTATTGGGTGCTGGAACGTGTATAGAGAACAAAGCTGATGAAGGATCTGGAGCACAAATCTTATGATGAGCATCTGAGAGAGCTGGGTTTGTTTAGCCTGGAGAACAGGAAGCTCAGGGGGTACCGTATTGCTCTATACAAATGCCTGGAAGGAAGCTGTACTGAGGTGGAGGTCAGTCTCCAGAGTAATGAGTAATAGGCTTGCTCTATACAATTTCCACTCGTTATCAGATTCTGAAAGAAACTGCCATGCAATCAGTGGATAAGGATTATGGCCACAGAAGAGAGCAAGCTGCAGTGATAATGGCCTTTCTGGCCACCATGTCCTGTGCTCACTTTGACCTAAAGGAGCTGCTCTCAACACACATCAGGCCCTATCATGAGCTCTGTGTTAGCCAAAATCTGAGCAGGAGGTGAGTCAGTAGTCGCAGTCCAACATGTTGTTGGGCTCGTAATCATATCTCTCTGTAACTGATCTGCAAAGTACAGGTAAAGAGGTAAAAATCTGTTCCAACTGTATCATTTGGTGACTATAGTGAATGACTGTAGGAATGCCCATGTATTTTTTGGAATTGCTGCTTTATTCTCTCAGGAAAGAGCCTTCAGTGAAAGGAAATGTTCATTTCCAACATTTATTCATAGAGCTGCATATATTTACATACATTCAATCACTATAAACATACAGTTTTGAAAGGGGACCTGAGGAAAAAAAAAATGGAGTGCATTCTAATGCAATTACTTTGAGTAAATGTATAAAGAAAAATATAAAATTGAAGAACATCTAAACGGTTTCTCATTCACTCAGGGAAGGAACCACACATTTTAATAATACTCTTGTACATATGATTAAAAAGAGAGATTAAAAAAAGACAAAAGAAGAAAGAGAAGAGGAAAGGAGAGGAGGAGGAAAGGAAAGAGAAAAGAAAAGCAAAAAAGATTTACAGTCCTTTCCTGTTTCATAGTCCTGATTATCACCTTGTTATAATCTTGATCTCTTCAGTGCTCCTTGGACAACTATTTCTCACAAAAATAGCCAAGATCTCTGCCTTCTTATAAAAATTCTATCAGTCAAAGACTGAGAAAATGAAATGAGCTCTGACTGGAACTTCCAGTAAATTTCCCCTGAATGCCGCTTTTAAGGCCACAGTTTCAACACACTCATGGACTATTCATGTACCTAAATGAACCTCCAATTTTTAGTATGGTATAAATATAGCAGAGGCTGCAATCTTTGTTTCAGTAATGGATCATAGCATCATAGTAGGTGCATCCTGAAAACTGTGGAAAGAATGTCTGTTAACTGGTCTGTAAGAAGGCCCAGATGTTAAAAATTCTGAATTGCTTTCAGAGAGATGAAAGGGTAGAAAACCTTTTATTTATCATTCTGAGTTATTTTCAAAATTCATTCCCATTTCTGGTTGTTAAACATTAAGTCCTGATTGTTTCTGAAAATCCTGGAGTAGTTAATCAATCACACAAACCAAGTGTTGACTGGTTGTCTCAAGCAGCCCTTATTCGACAGGTTCATCTGACATTTGTTTGCAACAAACAAGTAAATGAAGACTACCATCTGTATGGACAATAGCTTTAAAGGAAAAAGATAAGACTGAGGGGAATGACTGATTTGTAGGCTATTTTTTCTGTCAGAGACAACAAAGTAAAATCTGCATATTGTCAGTCGTGTTGATTGAGGGTTAATTTGCCTGCAATTCTTCAATAGATGACAGGAAAAATGAAAGGCATGTAGGTAAAACCTCAGCACATCATGTGCACAAGACTCCATTATATATGCATGTGACCACAATTTGCCTCTGACCTCAAAGGGATGTGGGAAGCAGAGCATCTTTCATTTGATCTTTGCAATATATCTCAGTATATCCTCAAGCTGTGTGGTACAGCTGACACACTGAAGGGAAGGGATGTGATCCAGAGGGACATGGACAGATTTGAGAGGTGGGCCAGTGTGGTGGTTTGAGACCCCCAAAAATCCAATTCCCGAGTCCAAGTCCCCCTCCCACAACTCATCCCAGTGTGAGAGAGGTTTTCCAGACACAACACAAGACTCAGTATGGGGGAAAGGGAATTATATTACAATCACTACACAAATAAATATTATAATACATTATATACACAATTCTAATTATCTCTCCTATGGTAAAGCAGTATTTACATTGGATCAAATCTCTTACCTCCAATAAAGGGCCAGAAGGGAAGAAGGAAAGATCCTTTCCACGTTCAGAGCAGCAGTGTCTCTCTTCAATGCAACAGTCGTAATTGGATTGTTGTAGCTGGATCTCTCTCCATCACACACAAGGGGATCTCCTCTCACCCCTCTCAGCCCTTCGTCTCCAAGCGAAGGTCTCTCTCCCATGGACTGTGATAGCCAGGACAAAAGCTCACCTCACTACATCATATCATGGGATGTAAGACCCCCATGAACCTTCCTCGAGGGGTTGAGTTCCCTCGAGTGAGAACATTTAGGGCAGTTTTCAGTTCAGTCCTTGCCCTAAGTGTTCTATCAGAGCTCCTTTGCTCTGTCTCAAAACTGCCAGCATGGCAGCAGCGGGGGGGGGACAAGGTCACTTCCCCCGCATTCCGTCCGGCCGTCCCGGTCCAGCTTCCAGGATATCTTGAGCTTCTCAGCTCCTCTCTCCGGTGCTGCTGCATTTTAGGACTTTCACCAAGTAGGTGTCCACCCCCTCTTAGAAGGGGTCTCAAAGGGGTTTTGTGGGGATCTGATTCAGTTCTTACCCCAAAACTGCCTCTGCTGAGCTTAGTCCTCTCTCTCTCTCCATCAGACATCTCTGTCTCTCAACTCAGCTGCTTGTTGTCTTGTTGCTTGTTTCTTATCTTCTTGGCTTTCAGCCATAGTCTTCCACTCAGTGCTGCCTCTGCCACTGCTCCTGCTGCCCACTCACAGTGGAGAAAGACTCCCCCAGCTCTTCACTCACAGAACCCATTTCAGTTTAACACTGTTTCCGAGTTTCTGTGGCCCCAGCCGGGGGGCTGGAGGGCTGTGGCCCCCAGCGAGTCTCCTGCCCCTTCTCCCCTCTTGGTCTCAGAACATGGCCACTTCTCCTCCAACTACCTCATCCTTCTTTTCCAGTCTGGTGTGATATGTTTAAATTTTGCAGTGGCGCTGATTGGGTCAACACCAAGAGAGACACCACTCCCTCGAGAGTTACCATTTTTTTTAAATCCAGGGGGAAAAACACTTTTTTTCCCCACCACAACCAGTGAGAACTTCATGAAGTTCAACAAGGCAAAGTGCAAGCTCGGGGCAATCCCAAGTACAAATACAGTTTGTGTGGAGAAAGGATTGAGACCATCTCTGAGGAGAAAAGCTTGAGGGTGTTGGTTGAAAATAAGCTCGGTATGACCTGATAATGTGTGCCTGTAGCCCAGAAAGCCAAACATATTCTGGGCTGCATCAAAGTAAGCGTGGCCAACAGGCTGAGAGAGGGCATCCTCCCCCACTCTGCTCTGCTCTCATGAGATTCCACCTGGAATTCTGTGTCCAGCTCTAGGGTCCCCAACATAAAAGGATGTGGACCTGCTGTAGCAAGTCCAGAGGAGGGACACAGAGATGATCCAAGGTCTGGAGCACCTCTTCTATGAAGACATAGAGAAAGTTGGGGTTGTTCAGCCTGGAAAAAAGAAGGCTCCAGGGAGATATTTTAGCAGCTTTCCAGTACTTAAAGGCCAGAGAGTGACTCTTGACAAGGGCATGTAGTGATAGGATAAGGGGTAGTATCTTTAAACTAAGAATAGATTTAGATTAGATATTAGGAAGGAAGTCTTTACTGTGAGGGTGGTGAGGCTTTGAAACAGATTGCCCAGAGAAACTGTGGGTATCCCATCCCTGGAAGTGTTCAAGACCAGTTCAAACAGGTCGCTAAGCAACATGGTCTAGTGAAAGATGTCCTTGCCTTTGATGTGGGCGCTGGAGCCAGCTGATCTCTATAGTATTTTCAAACCAAATTATTCTATGCTTCCATGAGTCTGTGAGCTCTGTGCTTTAACAGTGAAATCATGAGGGTTCAACACTAGGTACAGCCTTTTCAAACTTTCTGACTATCACATGGGGGAGGTGTCAGGGCTCTGAGTGCACCAGCAGCTCTGCAATCTCTTCCTCTATTCCTGGGGGTTTGGCTGCTGGCATTCAGGATAGGGTCTGAGATGGTGGAGCTGTGTAACCTTGCACAAGCACATAGTTCATGTGCTTAACTTGACCCATTCTCTGAAAGAGTCTCTTGCTCCCTGGGTTCTACAGGGAGAAACATAATCTGCTGGGCTGTAAAAATTTCTTAAAACAGGATGCATGACATTAAAAGTTAGAGAGTTACTCCTTCAAAATGTTTCCTATGTAGCACGCATGAAAATGATTGAAAGAAACCTCAGAAAGCTGCCTCTTTATTTTTAATAACTACAGAAAATAAAAAGGAGATAGATACCCAAAAAGTCCAAATGATTCTCTTCATAGACCTTGGAAGATACATTAGCATTTTTGGCATATAGGAAGAAAACACAGTGTTTAGAAGGAAACACAGAATTTTTTTTTTGAAAGATAAATATCACTACTCATCCAACGCTATTCCATGGTTTAATTCTTTTGGGTTTTAAGATCAAATGTAAATTACTATATCTCCTGAAAACCAAATCAGACAAAATTTTTGCACACATCTACCATACTCTAATGAATTTAGAAAAGACATAAGAATGAAAGAATACAAAGTTTTCTGTATCAAAGCTTTTATGTTGGTTGTCAGCCACTTAGTTTTAGCAGAAAACATATGTAGTGATGTAATTCCCATTAGATGACTATTTTAGTACTTCTTAGCCCTTTTAGTGAAATGTGTATTATTGGTCTACCATGTGACCTAGACACAATGCTGAATACCTTACTCAGATGAACAGATTCTTACTTAATATCAAGTTTTTCCTCTGATTTAGTGTAAGCAGAAATACTTTTAGTCATGTTTCCTCTGCCACATAGACCACTGCAATTTTTAAAGTCTTCATGGTGTGAAAACTGGTTATGGTACAGTTCTTATAAATTCTATCCATCCAAATATCAGTGCTTTTAAATATACCATATTAATAAGCATAAAAGAAGATGGACAATAGGTCATGAATAAATGATATTACAGAGAAAAAGAACTGTTCTTTTGCAACCAGTAAATATACAAAAACTTTAATCAGTATGAATATTATACTGTAACTGAGGCTAAGAGGAAGGAAAAAAAGAAATCACATTTAATAATAGTATTTGCTCAAAATTAATCCTTAGACTACATAGTATAAAAAGCATTGTGGACATATATTCATTTCGAAGCTCTGTGTGAACAGTCGCATTTCAGACATCAGTACCTTGAAACCACTAGAAATTCTGGTTAAGTTCAAAGCAAATACTGAATATGTAATTGTAAAACTTTTGTAAAATTTCCCCATTCCTATGAAAGTTGAATCTGCTACAATGAACTATGGGAGGTAAAAAAACAAACAAACAAACAAACAAACAAACCAGTTAACTTAATGCTTATGGCTAAAATTACAATATGAAACAAATGTAACATACTTTCAGTGCAATGGGGACTATTTGCATGGCAATTCTTCTGAATGCCACCTAGAATTGCATGGAATTCGAAGGAGCTCCTGCAAGATTATCTTTGTCTCATGGCTCAGAGAAATTCTGCATAGCCATGAAGCAATACATAAGAACTTCTTGCAAAAGTAAGTAGGGTTTTCAGCAGGCTTTGAAAATATTTCTATTGCTTCAGAATCTACTAAACTTTTCAATGGCAAAAAGAAAATCATATATTTATTAAAAGCAGGAAAAAAAAAAGAAAAAAGGTTTAATCCTAATGTACACCACTTAGAGAATTAGAACTAATGTTTGGATTCCTTATGTTATCAAAATAGTTAACAGTTCCAGTATGTGAGAAAAAAAGATCATCAGATTTATATCTTTGGAATTAGATTCTGTGTAATTCTATGTATATATTAATTAATTCATTATCCATATTTTAAGAGAATTAATATATTAAATGTGAACTATAAGAGGAAAAACTATTCTGAATAACTGTTTTTTCTTACTTCCAGAAAAACCCAGAATTCAGTGAAGGAGATTTTTACTTGAGTGCTAGAAACACATCTGGGTGCTTAGTTTAAATGCCTGTATTGATAAATAACTTTTAAGGAGAACTGACATAGAGACAATTCCAAATCTAATACTGATGTAAAACAAGTGCAGGAGATGCATGTCAACAGTGAAGATGTGAGACTGCAAGAAGTGAAATCTTGACACAGATTTTGTAATATTCTGTAGTTGTGCATGAAATTATTCCTGAATAGAAAATTATGGATAAGCTATTATAGAACTTAAGTTGTTTTCATGGACATGTCAGGAGTAAATTGACTCCAATTTTGACTAACAGAAAGCTAGCAGCTAATGGGATAGCAATTTCTGTGAGTCATATGGGTACGTGAATATTTTCTAATTTCGTTCCATGAATATTATCTGTTCCTTTTTGTATGAGCACATTGTGTTATGATTATTAGTGCTGCTTCTGGATGAAATAAACAAAATATGATTATTGGAAGGTTAAATGAGAAAAAAAGACAATGGCACCCTCTCTGCAATGGAAATTATGCCAATAAATCAGAAAGGACTCTGACACAGACATTTTTTTTAAAGTACATTATCTGTGAAGCATTGCAAATTGGGAACAGGTGCTTTGGTGTATGTTCAGGTGGGAGATTCCAGAGGAGTTTAAAACTGGATTCCATTTCAGGAAAAGGTATTTGCTCATTTGATGTAGCCAGTTTAACAAAGAGAACCTGTTTCTGTGCATTTTTCTGCACAGTCCACAGCTTACTTAGAAAATCCTTGCCACAGACCCATATGACTTTTCCTTTTTCCTGTGGAATGGACCATTGGGAGCTATGATGGTCAACAACCCGCAACATTGAAAAAAAAAGATGTGTTACGAAACCTAAGAAGACACTAGATGTAATATCACTAAAATCAGCTATATGGGGGACAAATTTTGGAGAAGGCAGTCACTAAGTGCCAGGTACTCCATAGGGTAACATAAACCAGCATGAGTCCCAGTATAATGTAAAAAAATAGGAACGCAAAGGAACTGTTATACAGGAGCATATATGCACTTGCTTAAATCTCATTGGCTTCAGTAGTAAATGATTGAACCCTCTTAAGGAGATGATATTACTAATATATTTAAAGTGTAGCTCATATTTAAAAGCTTTGCAGAGTCTAGAGAAGCCTTGAAAAGTCCTCATAGTCAAGACGTTTTGCCTATTCAAAACAGTGTTATTCAGACTCCCAGACAATCAATGTCTAGTATAGGTAACCTGATTACAAATGCATCAGGATTACATTTGTAACAATAAATCCATCTTCATGGACATTTCAAAATATATTTAGAAACTTAATTGCATTTAAGTTTCATTTTAACAGAAGAATAAGTTTTGGAGAGTAACAAAAGTTATGTTCAGGAAAAAAATAATTCATACACCCTCTACTTAGCAATCTCTTATATGCCTAAATAATTTAAACTATTTGTAAATGAGAATATCTTCTGTGTATGCTTCAATTATTGCTTTCAGTATATTTTCTCTCTTTTTTCATGTAACATGCTGCATATACTCAATATGTCTCCAGTGCCTATTATCGCTGTTCTCGTATAATAAACTTCTTATCTGTGAGAATATGACCTTGACACTGTGAAAAAAAAGCCTTTTAAAGAATAGCTCAATTAAAATCTAATACCTCTGTTTAGGATTTGATTTCATTACTATTCATAAGACCATGCAACACTATTTGAGTCATGAGTTCTCATGCAACTTGAATATTTGTTTCAAAAGAAGTCATTACAAAAATAATTTTTATTCTTCTCTCTGCCCTATTGATTTTTAGTCACCATGGAGCTCTCTTTGTTGACTTTGCAAAGATCTCTGTTGAAAGTTCATGCTATTGTTGTAATAATAATTGTTGATCAGGGTCCATTTGGAACAGGTAAATTTAAATGCAAGGTAGGTAGAGGTGGGTAGTATTAAAGATGCATGCAAATCACTGAATAACTTGGGCAGGAGGGGACTTAAAACATCATCCAGCTCCAACCCTCCTGCCATAGACAGGGACAACTTCTGCTGGACCAGATTGCTCAAAGCCCTGTCGAACCTGGCCTTGAACACTACCAGGGATGGGGCATCCACAGCTTCTCTGAGTAACCTGTTCGGTGCTTCACCACCCCCACAGTAAAGAATTCCTTCCCTATATCTAATCCAAATCTCTTCCATTTTAAAACTGCTTCCCCTTGTCCTACCACTATCTTCCCATGTAAAAATTGCTCTCCCTCTGTCTTGTGAGCCCTCTATAAGTGCTGATAAGTCCCAGTGAGGGTCCCTGGAGACTTCTATCCCCAGAGAAACAGTAAATGGGCTGGGAATGTTGTATAATCTACAGGACTGTCGCTCAGGAGCGTGACGTTGCATGTCCAAAGATGAACTTTGGATGTGTCATTTAACCTGAATGTCTGTTTAGCCATCTTCAATTGAGAATAATAATTGTATACCCTGTAGGGGATGATGGTTCTTAATCAATTATTTCCCAAACTGTTCTAAGAGAGACAGACAAACAGCCCCAGACACATGAAGTAGAAAGAAGTGTTTAATCGAGACTTAAATTTGTCTTCAGCATTATTGTATTTGCATTGGCATGGACATCTGTACTTCTGAACAATCTATTTCTTGGATTAAAATTTCTCTTTTCTTAATCAGTGAATATATTTCCTGTTTTCTCCCTTCAGATTTCTAATCAACAAGCTTTAAAAAATTCGAGAAATCAGTTAGCAAAACAAAGACTTGATTTTCCTTGAAGTTTCAAATGTATTTAACAAAAAAAACAAGAGAGTAAAAATCACCAAAAAAAAAAAAACTAATAAAGTCATCTGCAAATTGAAAAAGGAGCAAACCAGAGAAAGAATACCCATAGAATTCAATAAATATCAACTTTATCAAAGATATCATGTGTAAATTGAGCATCTACTGTGAATGAAAGAAGTCAAATTAACACCACAAAGGTCTTACAAATCAGAAGGTGATTCAGATAAAGTAAGGGTAAAATGCAAGATGTCAAAAGTCAAGCTGAATCCAACTTGAGTTCAAAATGTGAACATGATAAGTAGAGTTTTAGCAATATATAGGAAATAAACAGAAAATGAAAAATACCTTGCTTTTCACTGAAAAGGACGATATGAAACGAAAGATGCATAGGTTGCACAATGGAGAAAAATATATAAAGGAAAAAATTATAATCTGAATTACTACACACAAGGTAAATTGAATCTCAAGTGTAAATTGTAAAATAGATGAACACCATTGCAGAATTCTGTGGTACACTGGATAAATTGTAAAATTTGTATCAATATTCATCATGCTGAGTATATGAACACTTGATTTGAGAACTAGGTATATGACAAATATTTACAAGGGACAGTAATTCAGGTAGGGACTAATCTGCTAACCTACCCTCAGCCATATAGAAAACTAGCAGTTTAATGGGAAAGAATAATTAGAAAAATTGAGTTATATAAAAAGGAAAAAATGCAATGCAGAGGAACATGACAGTCTGACATGATAGCTTTTGCTTGTTAAAAATAAATGATTTTCTAGACAAAGAAATTGAAAAATGTCTATAATATTCTCAGTCAAATGTAAGAAATTGTTGCTGTATAATAGACTACTTGTTAAACTGGTTTAGAGTAGTAGAAATTGAATGGTGGACAGAATAAAGGATTAAAGGGGAAATTATAAGAGGTTGCTCAGAAATAAAAGAGGTGACGTGTTTTTTTTCCTCAGAAGCCAGTCTTGATATCAAACTTAGCTGGTACCTGCATTAATAACTTTGCCATAAGAATGTGCTGTTAAACTGAGAATACGACACCATTAGAAGGCATAAGCAGTGCAGACAATGAGAAATAAACCACAGAGGGCATGTAAAGACCCAAAAGACTGAAATAAGGTGTTTCCTAAGACAATTAATAAAGTCAGAAAGTATGATGTATTTAGTTACTACTAACAAGAATTACCGCCATGAACAATGTTTGTGGGTGAAGATGTTACTGTTGGCTGATAGCCTGTTTGATGTACACTATCAATCTGATGTAAGAGCACACAATACAAATGAAAACTTACAATGTATCAGTCAGGGGATATTTGCTGATGATAGGCGAGTGTTCAAGCAGAGCACAGCCAAGACTTTCTCTTTGTCTGATTGTGTATGATTCATTATCAAAAAATAGGAACAAAAAATACTGTGAAGAAGAGCTTGAAGAATGATCAAAGAAGAAAAAGTAAAACAGAAAAGAATGGCTTGTTTAGCAAATTAGGCACCTAGGGCCTTAAGATTTTTGAATGTGAAGATGAGAGATGCCTGACAGTGACCCAAGCAGCACAGACTCATCTGTTATCCTTTATTCATTTGCACTGTACATGTGTAATTTTGGTCTGTATAGCTGTTTCTCACATAATCAAAAACAGTTTTCACCTCTACCTTCAGCTTTGGAATCACTGAGCCACTTTCTTTTTGTCTTGCTACTGAGAAGTTCCAGAAAAATAAGAATTAACTGGATAATGGAGTGGTTTGCATAGCTTTTTTTTTTTTTTTTGTGTATAAGCTTATTCTTTGTGATATTAAAGAAATTGCCAGTTCAGTACATTATTTAGGAACTTGGATATCTGATGATCTTCGTCAGACTAAGTTGTGTAGGGCACGGTGGTTAAAGCTGGCTGACTTTTACATTTACTTCTACATAAATTATAATATTATTATTAATTGCAAAATTAACACGAAGCACTAAATGTCTGCAAAATAGTTTTTCTTAATTTGAAGGGCTGTAGCACTGAAATACTCTTCTTAGATCATCCTTTGGAGCTTAGCTAGAATTAATGTTGTCAGGATTATCATCTGATTGATAGTTTGACACTACTCATTTCTGACATTTCACTGGTGTTATTTCATTTGGGTTCACTGGCACTTGCAAGAAGTGAAGAATTTAAAATTATTTCTGATGTTTCAGCAAAAGGAAGGTCAATAAGCTGCTGAGGAAGAAAATGTGCAAGTCAAACATACTGCAATATACATTTAAAAGTCTAGAAACAAATGGAAAGAATACACCTCCATACACTTTTAGCTGATGACAACAACAGTTTCAGTAGTGGAAAAAATAACCTAATTTTTTGAAGTAAACAGCTGAAAAGCTTCTGCCTCCTAAAGAACATTCAGTGCATCTTGTCTGGAAAAAAAATTATCTGTCCTAAGCAATCAATTTTTTCAATGATCGGTAAGTGGTATCACGGCATAAAGTGAGGGTGCAAGACTGAACTATTTACTTGATTATTTCAGGTGGGTCAGTGATTGGAGTTTCTTTTTTGTCATGAACAGACCCAAAAAACTGCAGCTTAGTATCCACTGACTCAGTGGGAAGGTCATTACAACCTTGAAGAATCTTGGTCCTTAAGAATAATATTGCTGCCAACTTAGAGGAGATAAGGGAGGAAATAAAAAAAAGACTTTGAGAAAGCAGATGTTTTATAAAAAAGTGTTCTGTGTTTTCTAGTTGTCCTCTCCTACTGAGTATGAAATTCCATAGAACAAGGGTTCTTAATATATATAACGCTTCCAGAGTTTTAGTAATGATATTTTTGCCTCTAGTAGTGACATACTACTATATCATATTTATGGATTTTAACATAATATTCATATTCTTCATTAATTTTTATGCAGTCTTGGGTAATTAATCTAAACCTCTATTTACATATTACAGAACAACCATAATTTTATTTCTTTCAAATCAGAGAGAATTTTTTTTAACATGATGGGAAATTGCCTGTAACAAAAATGCTGGTGGTACTAAAAAAATCCTGCAGAATAGTTTTAAATAAAAGTTAGAATGCTTTAAATCCTCCAATATTTAATGCTCTAAGCCATTAAAAGTTAGAGCTTATATGTCTCTTCCTGATAAAATTACCAAGCATAATGAACCCCCCTCACTTTTTCATTCAAATTTTATATTTAGATTGATTTTTGTTCTATTTCTTCAATGATGAGAAAAAATATGTCTAGTTGCAAAATCCTCAAAACATTTACCTCTTTATCTCTTTTTTAAATATAGCATCTTAAAAGTCATCAAAGAGTTTGTCCTACCTGTCTGTCCCTACAATTCCTTTATGAAGTTTAATCCTGTTGATTGAGGTCTACAGGGAAAGTAAATATCTCAGACCTATGAAGTTCCTCCAAATTTAATTAAATATAGCAGCTAGGTAGAGCAGAGAAATGTCTCAAATCCTGCCAATCAGAAAAATGCTTCAGGACCCAGTTATTTCCTCTCAGATAGCAGGTAATCCTCTCAAAGTAAAGCCATCAAAAATGCCTGCAATTGTGAAAAATCTTCATTCAAAGCCCGCATGTCCTTAAACATCAAAATCAATAATATATGAGATGCAAAACTACTTGAAAAATTTCCTTAATTTTCACATTCCTGGTTTTGCAAGTTTCCTTTGCCTTATTTTGTTATTTCAGTGTAATCTAATGACGGAGGAATCCCAATATCTGTACAAAAGTTTCAGGTTAATATTTTTAATGAAAAATTCAGGTTGAAGTCAATCTGTGTTTCAAGATGTTAGGCAAGGCAAATGTTTTCAAGTTCCTCACTTCTTGCCACACAATTCTCCTATTTCTATCATTCAGTGCCATCAGCAGGCTGTACTCTTGGGACTGGCTATGTGAGCCTGAAGCCAGTCTGCAAAGATAAATCCACACCATGCTGATCAGTGCTGAGGCTAGAAAACAGTTTGCCAGCCCTCAACAAAGCTAAGGCAGCTGTTGTTTTGGTTTAGTAAGAAACACTTACAAAACAGATGAAGAATTTTATTTTTTTTTTAGACAGAGAAGAATAGCTATGAACAATTTCAGAACAAGGCATTAAACCTTTGAACATAGTGTGTGAAATTTTTACCTTTTTAAAAAATAAGTAAATAAAAGGATAGAATGAGCAGTCATTCCATCAACAGCAGAGAAACACATCAAAAGGAAACACTTTATAGAACAGACTAGTCATTTTTAAATGGAAATAGTCAGAATCTACCTGGAGCTGATGCTACAGTCATTAGTAGGAAAATAAGAGTCACTGAAACAGAGTAGCAGTTTAAACCTAGTTTGGTGCTGTCAGAAGTCCCCCTGTCCAGGCTGCCTTGGCTGGGTTAAGCATCTTCCCTTCCCTGCGGTTCTGGGGAAAATGGTACCCCCAGCGAGGGTGACTAGCAGGGACCCCTGAGGGGATGTCTGTTGTCTCACAATGGGTTTCCACTCTGCATGGGCATAGGGGTTTGCACGGGGCAGCACAAGCACACATAGAGCTGGATCACCCACATCTCCCACTGAGGGGGATGCCAGTAGCTCTTGCACCCCCAAAAGGGAAGGATGATAGGAACCTATGGCCTGTGCGGGGGGTGTGTGTGTGTGTGGATGCGGCGGGGTGTGTGTGAACTGTTTGCAAAACTGTGAAAATGACATCTATATTGTCATAATCACATATTGTATATTGTGCATATTTAATTATAGATTTTTGAATTAGTTTTAAAAGGATGTTTAGAAAGTAGTCTACATATATTAACATTTTGTAGGTGTGCAGTATTATGGTTTGTGTGTTGCATTGTTGTTATTAATCCTTAATGTACAGTTTGCTGATTACCAGTTAACTACATGCCATTAGTACTTCAATTAACTGCTTCGATCCTGATCTGATTTAGACAATATGAATTTTTCCCTTTGACATAGGTATAATGGCAGCTAGTCTTGATTAGCTTAGCTAAGTGTGCAAAAATGTGTATAAGTTATCCTGACTGAAATACACATTCATTCTTCTTTTTATTTGAATGGAAATGTACGCTGCCAGAGTGATTAATTTCTTCTTAATTATATCATTACTTTGTTGTGCAATATAAGTAAAACAATCCTTGAAGCCAGAAATATTTTCAAAAATATAATTAATTGACCTAGTACGTAAGATTGAATGAAGTAATTATTTTATTGACTATAAATCCAATATGTGCTGTAATGACCCTTAGCTTTTCATGGCTAGGATCTCATAATCCTGCACTCTAATGAAGAATCAATGCCATTGCTTTTAAAATCTGTTTCCCTTTTTTCAGAGAGGACAAACAACAAATGAATTTTTAGGACCTGCACTTTTCAACTTAAAGTTTGGAAAAAAAAAAAGCATTTATAGATGGTCAGCAATTCTTTCCAGCTCTGTAGAAAAGCCCTTCATAAGTTAATGCAATATTTGTATCATCAAGCTTTACACACCACACTCCTCCGACTGCATTATTTGATACAACCACCTCTTCAATCCATGTGGAGAGATGTATCCAGAAAACACCTGAAGTGCTTCAGATAGTCTCCCTTTAAGGAGTTATATGATCTGGACACTGAGTTCTGAGGGAGTGAGGAAAATCTGGCTGACCAATTTCACGGCTGCCTGTGAAATCCAGAATTTCAGAAACACAGCAGCAAACTTTGAGGAGCACTGCTTGTTACTGAGCCAATGTATAATCTTGCACTCTCTGTAGGGTTGAATGCACAATTTCTTTTGTTAAAGGGGATGGAGGACAATAAGTAACAAAAAGTTGACTTGTCTGTGTTATCAGTGAAGGTAATCAAAGTGATGGTATGAGATACAGCAGGAGGAATGACGTTGGGATACACATAGAAAAGATGTTGAGATATTCAAAGGACTGAATCCTTGGATCTGTGTGTGGGGAGAACATCTCCACCTTTGTTTTATCTCTGACAGGATCTTTCTTTTGTGGATCAGTTGTTGAGAAAATGTGTCTTTTGAAAAGGGTTCTGGGCTTCAGGAATATACACATTTCTACTCTGAAAAGTGGCACTGCTCCCAGGAGTTGGATCAGAGAAGAATCTGAGAACGCTTATCTCTTCACCTTTGCAAAGATTTTTTTACCTTCCAAGTTGTCATAAAACACCACCTTCTTTCTTACTTCTAGTTCTGCACGTAAGAAACTACTATAATTTGTAGAACACATATAGCTGCTGATGTTGGGACATAACAGCATAGAAATTTAAGTTTTGCATTAAGGGATATACACAGGGAGAAATCAAAAACCTAGTATAAAAGATCAGCTACGATTCAACTGGAAAGTCCCTTAATTGAGTCTCAAGAGCAATGGTCATGGAAAATAGGTGCATTTAACAGCAGTTGATAGGATAACTTATGAATAAGTGCTGTGGATGGAGTGATGCACTTCACTTGTAAGAGAAAGGCAGTAATATGCTCATAAATTATATAACCCAGTAATTTTATAAAGTTTGATAGTAAATGCAAGAGGGCTTTGACAAAATTCAGTGACAAGGTACATTTGATTATTTAATGCTTAAAGAATAGGGTGAGACAAAATTATCAGGGAGACCCTCCCATCGAGTCATGAGGATCAGAAAGAACCCCCTTGGGTTCCAAAATTCTTCTTAGCAAGGGGGGGCAGTTCAGGTGCAGCTGAATCCAATCTTAATCTCAGTATTGGTTAATGGTTTATGTCTGAAGGATTATATGTTAACAATCTATCCTTTATATCACTTAGCTAAGATTTCAAAGTTTCAGCCCACTTATTCCCACTTAACTTTCATAGTATCTGACATGACAAGGATTCTCTCAGCCTCAATGATTAAACTTGTGAGGTGTTGCTGCTCAAGGGGAGATCCTGGTGTGCACTGATGACAGCCAGGAACGCTCAACAGGCACTGGGCTTTCCCTTATTTATGGACTAAGATAATTGACTCATAGTCATATTTGCATATCAACTACACATATTAACTTCTTGCAAATTTTGCCTTGATTCAAACCTTACCCAGCTCTGTGGTTAGGTGGGTGCACTACTCAGATTAGCCCTTCACTGCTGTGTTGTTATCTGTGTTCCCCGAATCCATCTTGAGCCAGATGCAGCCACCACAACCAGACCCAGCCTGGTAGTGTCCAGGACCATGGTACATGCTCTAAAGTTTCAGGATTCCTGAGAGAAATTGGCATATTCTGACTGTGAAGCACACTTGGATTTCCTTCCTTCCTTCCCCTATTTCTTCCATACACTCAGTTATGTAGGATTTGTGTCTTTTCTGCAGGAAGTTTAGGATGTGCACCTTAAGAACAGATGACTGGCTACTCCTCATGCTGAGTAAACTAGCAGAAAGCTTGTGGCTGAAACCAAGTTGTTATTGATACTGATTATTTTTTCATCACAAAGTTATTGATTTCCAGACAATTTTGTGTTCAAAAATCTGTGCAAGCTAAGATCTATTTATTAGACATGAATCTTGAAATAGTTATAAGTCAAAAATATTGCACCTAGTGAGTTCGGCTGAAGGACATGGAGTACCTATAAATTGTCATGAATGTCCTGCATAGAACATTTCTTCACCTACATGTTTTGTCACTATTTCCGTTGAAAAGATAGAAATTGAAGTTTCTGGAAACACTTGATGCATTTAATCATAACAATAGCAATAATGTGATATTAAAGTGGTTACAATATCTTATTCACAGTGACTGACATTCGTCCTCTGGCCTTGTCAGAAGTCTCTTTCCTGTGAAATCAGTTATTTCTTGAACTTCAAATACATCTGGTACATGTCAGATTAAGTATAACAGGACCAACATGTAGACTCAGTGGTTGTATGTTGTTACTGGGAATGTGTGTGTAAGGTAAATATTTAATCTTCCAAGGTCAAAAGAAACTGATATCTGAATTTTATTTTGCTAACTTGGCATAGCTCAGCATGTGGAATAGCAGAATACTTTCTACCCAGTCAAAATACAATTCTATTACTATCAAATTTTTAGTTCAGTTAAATAACGATGCAGTCACATATTCTGGGTAGTGACATCATTAAAAACAAAAACATTTTTTAAAGCATCATTTAGAAAAAACGGATGCATCTCCTCAGGCTCAGTCTATTGGCTCAACCCCAACAGTGGTAAGAAATGGGCCACATCAGTTCTCCCATTAGCTTCTCACTTCCTCTTCCTGAGCTTGGCTATTTTAGATTGCTGAAGAACACTGAGTTGTGAATGTTACACACTGTGAAAAATTAGTATGACTACATCTTTATCTGCAGGTGTAGAATGGTGTCACCAGACAGTGTTAGAAATGGTCAATATAAAAAACTCTTCAAGCAATATTCAACAAGTCTCCAAGAAATATTTTTAAACCCCAAAAATATAAAAGTTCACTTTTGCAGCTCCTCCCTTTCAGTGAAACAAACAACCCTAAAACCTGGGATGGAAAAATTTGATTAGTGAGATATCAGTGCACAGAACAATAATTCTTTTATTATAATAACTGTTGTTTGGGAAATAGGATTTCAAATCCTCAAACATCTTACTAATGAATAATTTCTGTCTCGTTTTTGCAATTAAATGCTCAATTATTTTTAGTCCAACAAAACGTATATGAGAGAATTCAATTCCTTGCTTATAACCAATATATATCAGCTTTATTATGCATATGTAGACTAACCCTTCCTTCCTTACACCTCTTTTTTGTTTTGGTTTGGGTTTTTTTGTTTGTTTGTTTGTTTGTGGTTTTTTTTTGGGGGGAGGTGTTTGTTTTTTATTCCCCCCTCCAGAATAATAGAAAGAAGGAAGTTGCACATGGTGATTACCTTGTGCAGGAATCAGAAGTGAATGTGGAACTGATCCCAGTGCATTTTGTTGCAGGGTCCTCTTATCCATTGCTTTACTTTATGTTTCAGGCTGAAGTTAAACAGCCTGGGTACCTGTTTCTGTCAGTGTCTTTGGAACAAAAATCAGAATTGCTCTTTTTCTAGGAAGCACAGATTAAGAGGAGAAAAAAAAAACCATATCCTTTATAACATTGCAAAGCTTTTGGTGATTGTATCCAGACATTGTGTCATAGATACCTATACAGTCCCCGTTAAACTCTCTGCCACAACATGGCACAGCGGCGCCGTCTGTTGGGTCTAGAGGATGAAGAAAACAAACTACCATTTCCTATCAATTGGAAAAGTTGAATTCAGTGAAATAAGTTATGTATAACAATTGCAACTATAAAAATACTCATAAGATTTCCTTGTATAAGTGGTATATATAGCTGAAATAAGGCATTGTTGCTAAGTCTGGTACTACTCTGACACATAATGAGAATCTCTACGCAATGCAGTGAATCAGATATGTCTTCACAGATGGGTAAGATAATGTATGCACAATAGTGTTTGCAGACCATGGAGTCAGTAATATTCTTAATTATCTCTTGTAATAGAGTAGCCTTGCATTTAGGCAACTTAGAGAAGTGTTTGTGTGGACAAGCCAGAAGTGGTTTTTTTCTGGTCATGAAGTGCTCATGAACAGGAGCCATGTGGAGTTACTTCTGTTGGAAACCTAGTTTATAGCCCTAGGTATAAGATAATTCTTTCTATCACTATTTTAAAGGGGAAAAAAATAAGTTAAAGCTGTTCAGAATGCCTGAAAGAGTAGGATGAGTTAATATTAACAAGATTCTTCTTTGCTGTGAAAATGAAGCTAGACACCACTAATGACCACTTCGTAGAAATCACTGAGGCACTCTAAATTGGGAGGTAGTTTAAGGCTTTTCTATTAAGGAAATAATGCAGTAAGTAATTGTTTTAATTTTAAATCAAGAAATACGATTCTGACTGTTACACGTCTGAAAAAAAAAAGAAATTGGTGTTTTATTGGAAGAATTAACAAAACCATTAAAAGAAAGAGCTTATACTTTTTAAATAAATTAAGAAAACAACAACATTTAAAAAGATTGAAGGTCTGCTAAATTGGACTTAGTATTTGTCTTTTTTTCCCTACTCTCCTATTTTGTTACTGAAAGCAGTTAAAAGGATGTAATACTTCTTTACATAAGCCAACAATTTCAAAGCTGGAGATGTAAATCCGCATTTAAGCACCTGAAGAGAATCTTCAGATGCTGAAATAACCCAGCTAGCACCCTTGAAAAAGCAGTCTGCTCCTATTAGGTTCTTAAAAGCAGATTTAGAAACCTACATTTAACAAGGAAAAATGTAGCAAATGTTTTAGCAAGGGCAACAAGAAAACAAGAATCCTCTGTAAGTGCAATATGCTACCGGGGAAGAGGGAGATCAAGCAAAGAGTTCATCTGCTGCTTAACAAGGAGAGAGGGCTATTGACAGGTGATACAAAGAAAAGCCAAAGCATTTACTGCATTTTCTGCTTCAGCCTTCACTGACAATAACAGCGTTCATCAGGCAGCTCATTACGTCACAGTGAACGAAGAGGGGTAAAACCTCAGGCCAGAGGAGCAGTGAGAGGAGCCAATTAGAGAGCAGGTAGATAAGTTTGAACTGTCTGGGCTTGATGAAATTCGCTTTATGGTACTGACTCAAACAGTCTCAGGGTCAGCAACTTTGTGAACTCATAAGGACTAGAGAGGCTTCAGAAGCCCAGAAAAGGAAATTGTATTGTCTATTTTTAGTGGGTGTAAGGAGTAACCTAGCAGCTGACCTTCAGTTCCTGTGAAAATACTGGAATAAATAATTGAACTACATGTATACAGCTAGTACATGCTTATAGGGAGATGAAGAACTGCTGAGAACAAATCATGTCATAGCTATTCAACTTCCTTCTGTGGGAAGTTAAGAGCTTTCCTGAAAAAAAGAAAAGAAAGAATAGAGATCATGTGGCTAAACTTCAGCAGGTCTGTCTTAAACAAGATAAAGAAATATGGCACTGCTGGAAGGGAAGGATATCATACTGGGGAAGTAGCTATTAAGGTTCACTGCCAAGTTGGAAGGATGCTGTAAGTGGAATTTCACAGGGTCTGTCTCCAGTCTGCCACCACTCGATATTTTCCTTAATTATTTCAAAAGCGTGAAGTGTATACTTATTTAATTACTAATCAGCACCAAGCTAGGAGGGGCTGCACTAAGATTTGAGGGAAGGACTAGAATACAAAATGATCTTGACAAATCAGCAAAAAAAGATGAAGGAAACCTAAAAATTCAAGACAGTTCAAATAGGAGGGAAACAAAATGTTTCTACCAAGGGGTAGCAGGAACGGGACTGCAGAGCAAGGAAAGCCAAATTGGGACTAAGGGTAACCGTAGCAGACGTAGGTTGGTGGCCTGGCTGACCTGGGTGTACTCCTGCAATACTCAAACAGGGTCAGGTCTGTGCAGTAACACTGTCCAATGAAAGTTTGGTGAGCATCAGACAAACACAAAATGTCTGAGGTCAATGGGAAGTCAAGTGAACAGGTCAGGATGGGCAGGGGACAGGACAGGATGCACATCCACCTACACCACGCCAGGCAAGGACTGGGCTCAACACTTACATTGTGCTCCTGGGCAAAGGATTGGAGACCTGGTGATGTTGCTCAGAGAAATTCAGACCTACTAATGCACTTGGGGTCTGGTCAGAAAGCTTGACCTATTAAAAGCATTCAGATTGCTTTCTTTATAAAAAAGAATTCTTAAAGGAGGGATGATAACTTATCTTCAACAAATGAATATAGGAAAAGAGACAAATGAGCTTTCTCTATGACTATTGTACATTAAGAAGCAGTGGACTTAAACTGAAGTAGAGGAGAATGTTTAAACATAAGAGCAACATTTTCTAACTATAAAAATAAACATTGCTGAAAGACATTTTGCAGACAGTAAAATTTCCCTCATCTGTCAGAGTTCTAAGTATAGTTGATCAAGGCTTGAGACAAGAACATGGACTGAGTGATCTTTAAGTCCCTTCTAACCCTATTTTCTCTGATTCAGTAACAATGTTGATGAGCATACTACAGGAAATATATATCTATAAGTAATCAGTGTAGAATAAGGTACTAATATAACATTATAACTCTTTATTCCTAAGTGATTGGAGTAAACAGAAATAGAATTTACATTTTATACTACAAGTAGAAGTCATCTAGAAGAGCTGTTTTTTATTAAATTATAAGATGCAACTATTGATACTGAAATATCTACTTCTAGGTGACACGTTTTGAAAATAAACATTAATGCTTTTCCAGTGTTTTCTATAAAAGCTTTCAAGATTGCAAGTAGCTCTAGTCAGAGTAGAAGACATCTTGTTTTGTCATGTGTACCTGAATACTGTACAGATTGAGGATGTGGATTCAAAGACAACACAGAGCTTGATTCTAGCAAAATTAGTGTTAATCATTTGTGGATCACTTTAAAGTGATTTGTTCTGTCTACTCAGCTTTGTCTACTTGACTGAGTTTAATACTGTTGACATTTCTACTCTCAATTTTAAACTTTGTATTTTTCTCTAACTTGCTTTTATGATAACTTAATTAAAGAGCAGCTAGTGATACTCAAAGATAGATACAGAGACCAGGGGGACATTTGCCTTATAAAATATGAAGCAGTGTACAAGGTGTACACAGTTAATATATAGCAATGTCAGAGGCTGGAAGACCCTGATCAACCAAACTGCAGTTTCTTATTTATTCATTTATTATCTAAATCAGTCCTTTATTGTGGCCAACAGATACTTAACCATTGAAGCTTATACTACACGTTAGCCATGTTATATAGCCAAGGGCTTGGTTAACACATTGCCACCCTCCATGAAACAAAACTGGTAACATCATTCTCAATAGCTTTGCATATCCAAAAGTCAGACATCAAAGCTAAGTTGGAAATACTTCATATGACCATCCATGAGTGGACTCTGGGATTGTCTGAATAATTCTGCCAATGACACTAAATGTACTACTTAGGGTTTGATTTGGTTACCTTAAGACAGGTATTTAGTACCACGCACGATGCTCTGGGCTCTCTCTGCTGCACTTCATGCCAGTTCAGGTGGATATAGGCCTCCTGTAATTCCTGTGTCATATCTGTAAGCTTCTGTAGGTCTGAGCCCTACACAGCAGAAGATATTTTAAATGGTACTTAGAGGCATGTGTTTTGACAGGGGAATCCAGAGCCATACCAGCTCTGGCATTTAGTTACCAACATCTCAACGACTTAATCTGAAAGCAGAATCCTGTGTAGTAGATTGATTTAGTTGTTTAAATATAAACCTCCAGTACTGTTTGTAATTCTCTGTGATATTAGACGTGCATACATTGGTGAGAAGATTGCACCCCACTTGGACTGACAACTGGAATGGTGCTTTACATAGCAAAAAAGTAAATTTAGAGAAGATATATTTCTCCACAGAGACTGTTAGATGTATTGAGAATTCCAGGTTGAGAATATATCACAGTAAACCCAGCTTTTGTTTTATAAAATCCCACCTATCAGATAATCCCACTTGAAATAGCCAGACTCACAACCCTATTTCACTTTCCTGTTTTTACTACTAGTCAAAATATATTTTATTTGTATCCGTTTGCTTTATAGAACTCATGGAGAAGACACAATTTATTAGAAGGAACAGCAGAGTCTAGAGAAGGAAGACTGTTCTTACAGTCTTGCCTTTTTCTTCCTCAGAATCTGCTTGCAGATGATATTTAATATATATATTACACACAGTATGATAGCATTGCAGCAGGAGATGTAGTTATAGCCCATCTAGGTGTCAATCTATACATCTGTACTTTTAAACACCATACTTGTGGAGCAGATCTCATAAACTCTCTTGTATCACTACCACTTTGCAATATACTTGGTTACACTGAAGGGGACTTCAGTCACACATGCTAAGTATCTACTTTCATCTTCCTGTTATGGGGATACTCTTTGCTAACTATAACTCCCTCATCTGTGCACAGAATGAGCTTCATCTTCCCTAAATTTAGGTCTCTGTAGATGCTTGCTTGTATATTAATGACCTTGGTCTCCCTCTGTGATAACGGAGAGGAAAAAACCTCACTTGGACCAGTTTCATCTGCCCTGTTTCAAGTGTCTGCCTTGAGACGAGACAGATCATTTGCAGAAGTGCCTATTTGTCTTCCATATTCAAAAAAAGACAGAGAACAAACTCAGAAGCAGACACTTGTATTTAGGAATGAATCTTCCACCATAACTGCCTCTAACCACTTGGTTGCAAAGCAGAAGAAAGCATTTTAAAATGTCAAAAAAGTGACTACAGTCCACCTTGTTCCATTTTCCATGGAACTGGATGGAGGGTATGTATATAACCAAGTATCATGTCTCACCTTGGGCTTGGATAGTAACTTGCTGTGGTTCACTATCTATATTAGCCTATATTATAAATGTGAACATGACTAAGTTACCTGTGTACCACCTATGTTCTATGTCCTCCACAGGAAAAAAAAGTATTTCAAAGGCCTGGCTGACTTACATCTAGCATGCTCAAAGCTGACTCATTTCTGTACTTACTGACACATGGCTGCCATGCACATGGTAAGCCTAAAGCTATTCATGCAGAAACAATCTATGTATGTCCTGATCCAGAAGGCAGGTGTATGCATAAAATACAGATTTCACAGGAGTATTGTTCAGACCTAATCTAAATAGCAGTTCAAAATTACTCCTTTAACCCTGTACTTAGGTATTCTTTTTATGATGTCACTGAGTTCAAAGCATTTTGACATGCTGGTGGCTCCTATTCTCTTGGGCATCCCTATGAATTACTATGGAAGGATCTGTATCGACCTGGACCCTTTGTATTATCCCTGTTTCGAAATAGTCTAGAACTACAGGAGGTAGAACCTTGTGTATTGTATTTCACTTTTCCTAAAGAGCACCAAAATTATCACACAGAATGTAAAAGATTCAGGGAGTCAAAAATAACTGTAGAACTTTGTCTTTGCCATTTATCTAAGGTTTTTACCAACATATGATAGACTGTGCTAGCCCTTATAATAAAGCTGAGTTTTTCTTCAAAATTAAAGGGGAAAAGAGTGAAATGCACTGTGCGTGAAAGTGACATTTTCATTTCTATTTAAAATTTCTTTACAAAGTAGAGTTCAGGAGCTGTTGTTCTAGTGCTCCCTCATTTATAACCTATTTTATTACTCAGGGAAACCTTGTATAAACAATCATTGTGGAAAATAAACTAATTCTCTCCTCGTCTGTTAATCCTGAAATGCCATTAGTGTAGTTCACAAACATGGATATAGACTCAATGTCATTCATTAAAACACTAGTTAACAAGAAACAATGTAGAGGTTAAAATAGAACTGCAATTTAGATAAAATATTACTACCTATGCTGCCAGCAAAGATTGAATTGGATTCCATTATGCTTGGCATAGGAGGCTACTAATAGCATAAGAACTCCCTGGAGAAACCCAGTGAAGCAAGGCCATGACCCATCTCTGCAGGAGGGGATCCACCATCATCCTTCCTTTGTGGCTTTGCTGCAAGATGAACAGCTTTAGATTACAGAAGAGCTCTGCAGGTAGAACTGAATCCACTTTGGTTTTGGACTGCCTTAACCACAGCAGGAAGCCAATCCTTCTCCTTCCTACTCTATTAAGTAGATAATTTAAAGTGGCATCCTACAGAATCTCAAATTAATTGAAAGTGTTAAATGAAAAATGATTGACAGGACCAATTCTTGATTTAATATAATTTGCACAGGCTTGTGGGAAATGTTCTATTCATTTACTTTTCCACTCCATGTTTAGGAATACATCTTGCTTATATGTTGTAAATGTTTTTCTCAGATTGAAAAGACTTTATACTTTACCAGGTTTCATGCAGGAACAAAAGTATCTATGATGTGTGCAGAACTCTTTCAGTTATTTTGGAAATAATGATGAAACTCTAAGATTGCTGAAATTATTAAATCACCATAATTCACAGGCAGAATGTCTAGAACCATCAACTCTGCTTGAGGCCCTATAGTAAACTCTGTAAAACATCTGAAAAACTGACCTTGATGTTTTGCAGCTAAAATACTTCAAACTGATAAACAAGTACTAAGAGGTAAATATGCCACATAAACTACACCAGTGATACTGTGCTGTATGAAACTACATTTTCAGTGCTGTAATCAGGTCATCATCTTTTGCTCAAGAGTTGACATCGAACTATAATTACTCAAAGTTAAATAACTAAAGAAATATTTTCAATTTCATCAAGACTTCTGTAGATTTAATCATTTCATTTAAAGGTTTAGCAGAAAGTGATCACAATTAAAAAGTTCTTTCAATTTGTAATGTAGCTTTGGTCTGGGAGATGTTTCCTTTACACAGACTAGGAAATAGCTGTGGAACCAGAATAGGTACCTGCAGGAAGATCCCTTTTGAATACGGCCACATAATGGATTTAAATGCCAGTCTTGGAGCTACCAAATGTGATGAAGTGAGTCTGAAAGTGTTACAGATGACTGCATTGTAGCCTGGGTTAGGCAGTTATTTGAAGAGGCAAGTTGGAGTAATTAAATGATCTCAGAGCTTCTATCTTAGTCTCCAAGTAGGCTGGTGAGAAAAAGCAAAAGATGCAAGGAATTCATTCTTTTTCCGATAAAAAAAAAAATAAAAAGGTCATTATGTCAGGCTGCATAGATTCTCTAAGGCATAGGAAATACATGCTACACAGTAATGGATAGGGAAGAATATGTTACGAGTGTCTGTTGAACAGAATGCCAGTTTTCCACATATTTCTTGTTTTGGCAGTGGGAAAAATAAAGGAAATTATATTTCTCTATGCAGATTTTTGTACAAAAGTATTTTTAGCTGCCCATTGAGACTAGAAGAATTATTAACAATAATTATTTAATTAGCTTTGGATATTCAGAAACAGATATGATAATGATACACACTGCATTTCTACCCGTGGGCAAGGTGTATGATTCTTTAAAAAGAAAAGGAATACAGACTTCCCTGATTACTTAAAGTATTTCAGAAGCTTTGGGGTCATCACATTGCTGATTGAGATTCATCTCTCATTTTATAAAACTTCCTCAGTGCTTTTTTGGCACAATTGTAATATTTTAAGGCAATTTTATACTGAAATCTTTCTAATCAGAACCTCTGGTGAGAATCCCAAATGGAAAGAAATCTCAGCCAGTATATTTTTAAAGCATACAGCCATTCAGAATCTGATTACCTTTTCGCATTTTCATACAAAATGGATTAATGTGTCCCTGTCTTTATTACATTTTCAACACTTGTCATTCGTGATTAAGCCAACACTATGAAGATGTATTACACAGCAGCATAAATGGCCACATTAAAATAGGGTATGTATGTGCCTGAGAAGTTAAAGGCAGATTGATTTCTGATACTTTTACATTAGATGTAATGTACCTAAAAATATTTTACACAACTCGAGAGTCAACTGTCAGGAGGGAAATACAAATAAATAGATGGAAGCTTACAGAAAGGGGAAAAAGCTAGCGAAAAGTGTTAATTAAATCAACCACAGAGACATGTGGTGATGTGATAGAGTGCTATGAAGAAAGCCGGATGCAATTTCTTATAGATAACAGCTCAAATTAGAAACTGCCACACAATTGGAAGTACCTACTCTAGAGGTCCAGTGCTGGGATGCAGAGGTTAAACCAGGGCAAGACTGATGTGTACTAGGAAGGATTTTGGACAAATCTTACTTTGTGCCTGTGCTAAATTATCCCTAGTTCTCTTGTGAAAATATTTCACCCATTAATCACAGCATTACCTCTATATGCAATTTAACTCACTTTTACTTTTCCTGCAACACAGTCCAGAGCATGCAGACTTTCTGTATATAAACTGCTTATAAGAAATATGGAGAGAGACTTTTTACAAGGGCCTGTAGTGACAGGAGAAGGAGCAAGGGTTTTAAATTGAAAGAGGGTAGATTTAAATAGGATACAAGGCTTTTTTTTTTTTTCACTGTGGCGGTGGTGAGGCACTGGAGCCAATTGTCCAGAGAAGCTGTGGCTTCCCCATCTCTGAAAGTGTTCAAGGCCAGGTTGAATGGGGGCTTGAGCAGCCTGGTCTAGTGGAAGGTGTTCCTGTCCATGGTGGAGAGAGGTGTACTCTATGACCTGGATAGGTCCTTTTTAACCTTAATCATTCTGTGATTCTTTTTTTTTTATTATTCTAAATTATTAATCCAAATTTCTGCACTTGGAAACTAACGAACTTTAAAAATCAACAAGTAATAAAAATTTTTGATTTGTTTTCTAACTTGTGACTAACTCTTCTCATGCAACCCTATGAAAATCTATCTCAATGTAACCTATTACTTGGTAGGCTTTAGACCTCTATCAGGAAAGTTGTAAAGAAAGGCAACCTAGTCCCAATTAAGTCTCTGTACATCTTGCCATCTGCTTCTGGAGGTGAAGTTTCTACTCAAGTATTAACTATATAGTGCAGCTGTCAGCAAAAGGGTGCAGCTGCCATCTTAAAAGCCAGTGTGCTGACAGATCTACCAGATCATCATTACAAAACGATTGTACATCACCTCTAGCAAAATTTCAGCCTGCAGTGACTCTTAAAATATCTTTTTGCTGTCTTTCCTGTAATCTATTGCAACAAGTACAGGAAGTATAGTAATGTGATTTGTACTGTGGAACTGACTCACTGGCCTCTCTTGGTGCTTGTGGATCACTGACCTTTCATACAAGATATTCAGAGATTTCAGTAGAGGGGTCAGGCCAGCCTGAAGGAACAGTTTCAGATCTGCTTGGCCCCAGATTTTTAGGGCATCTACTGGTTCAGTTTATGGTGCCCATTCATGGGAAAGAGAAGTGAAGTAAGTTCCACGGACAGCTCACCTTCCCTCTCCAGTCTGGCCCCGTCTGAGCAGCAGTCTCTCCTCCAGCAGCCAGTTTACTCATTGGTCTCTGTGCATACACATATCTGAGCCAGCTAAGTTTCATCTTGTACCCTTCTAATTTATCTCACTAGTACTGAATTATCATCTCTCCTGTGATTCCCAGCCCTATTCCCGTTCTCCATTCATCATCTGCATGCTTATTGTCTGTCTCCTTGCTGCTGCTGATAGCATCAGCTGCCGCCACGCTCTGCGCTGTGCAGAGATTATTCACGTCTGAGCTGCTTGCTCTGTGTACAGGCAATCTCTCCACCTAAATGAGAATACCTTTACAGTCTTTCTGATAAACACTGACCCCTTTTGTATGTTTCTTATCCATTTTTCTCTCAAGTCATTCTCACTGCTTTGCCAGTAACAGTGATCATTCTGAAGACTTTAGTGGGAGACTTATTTATCTGCTTTGGGGTCATTTTTTTCCTCATGGATACATTTAGTCTCTGAGTCTGTTTCCAAGGGCAGTTCCATGCTTAGGGAGAATTAGGAGGAGAGTGTAATTACAGTTTGGGGTTTTTCTCCTGAAGAAGGAGACACAGAGTTAGCTGTCTATGGGGAATTATGAGAACAAGATTCTAAATCTCACTGCTTTAAATTATTCCAAAAGCCATGGCCTGGAAGGTGTAATTGGCAGGGAAGTGTAGAATTTGTCAGTGCAGCTCAATAATTATCTAGTCAGAACTCTTGAATGAACTCTTCCCAGTAATTTTTTTCAGCCCTAGACAGTTCTACAGCTATTTTATTTCACCTTAACCATTGTGAAGTAGTCATGATTTTGTGTAGCATTCTCAGTTTTCCAGATGAATAATGCATTTTATTTTGCCCACTAATGCTACTGGGACCCAGGTATTTCTATTTTTTTAAAAATATTATTATTATTATTTTGAAGAAAAAAGTGATCGAGTGCTAAATCTGTTTTGTACAATACAATATATGGCAGACAGAAGTACCCCGCTCTCTCATTTTTTTTATTCATATGAAACATGAAAAATGGCATAAATGTATTTCATTGTGTCACCTACAATCTGTGTAGCCAACAATAATGAATATGCTTTACTCTTCAGCTTGGTAGTGTTTCATTTCTTCCTGACAAGATTATTTGACAAGCAGACCCTGCATTGGCAATGTTGTTTATTTTCATAGGCATGTAAATTATCTTGACAGGCTCATAAACATAAATTGGCAAGCATACTGTCCCACAGCAATGCTCGTTAAAATACACTAATGGAATATAATAAATAAATTATTCTACTGTATTTATAATATGCTAGCATACCATTACATCATGTGAAAGTTATACAGTACAGGATAATCTGCTCTATATTTCCTATGGTTTACAATAACTTGTTGGTCAGATATTTAATGCAATTTACTATGAAGAAAAATACATAGATTCATACTCAGGGGTGTATTTGACTTCAAAAAAAGTCAAATTACTAACTTACCTGGACTGAAAGTGTTAGATAGTATTTACCACTTTGTGCACATGAATTTCATAGAATCACAGAATGGTTTGGGTTGGAAGTGACTCAATTTTGGGTTGGAAGGAGCACGGAATTTCATTTGGTACAACTGTGCAGCAGGTAGGTGGAGGGAAATGTACATCTATCCAATTATCAAACTGATTGCTTGGTAGCTGTTTTTTGGGCTGGATACAAAAATACTCATAAATGTGTGGAGAACACATGGGAAATAGGTGTTGCTTTGGAAATCCACAAACAAGGGATGCTAACCATTTACAGATGGTCCAGGTGAATGTCACACTATTATTGATTCAGCTGCTTATGCTAGTTGTTCAAGGTTCCCTGTTGAGGCCATCAGCAATTTGAAGTTGCCCTGGATACCAAAGAAAGAAGCTGCAAATTGGTCTTTGATCTCTTTGGAGCAGAAGCAAGTTAAGGACACAAACATCAGTGGCAAATATCACCTCAGACTGCAAGTCCACGTCCACATGATAGGTATCAGCTCAAGATGGCCTTTAATTTTCAGAAATTCATTCCTCTAAATTCTAAGCCTGTCCCTAAGGTACCTTTGGTACCACTGGAGGAGAGAAGAGCTTTTGAGGAACAAACCATTTCACGTAATTTACAATGTGATGAATCATAGTCTCAAGGAGATTATATCTCTTTTAAGGAAGCCTCAGTGACTAGCTAAGATTTTGATAACAAATTTTTAGTGAGTTAAAGTCAGGGAGAATTAGTTCCACCTAGAGAGTTTGGAAACTGAAATGATATTCCCTTCAATGTTTTCCCTCATTATATAATCACCATTTTATGAATCGACTGTAAATAACAAGCAGCATCTAATCTTCTCCCTGGAGTAATTAAAATTATGATAAGGGAAACAACTCCGGAGCACTTGGCTACCTCCTATTTCCTTGACACATGTCAAGTTGGTGTCACAGCCAGTATCTTGTAGAGACAGAATTACCTGCTTTGTCAGGCTGGATAAGAATTTGTCTTTGTATTTTTCTCTGAAATCCCAAATTGTTCACTACTGGTATGAGCAGAAGTTCAAAAAGGTGACTAAATACCTTCAAATTCTTGAGCCACTTTAGCACCAATCTGAGTCCCAAGTGCTTTTTGGAGCTGTCCAATTAATATCAGCTCCCAAAGACTCCTGAGAGCCACTCCAGGAGTCAGTGACCACTTCAGTGGTCAGCAACAAGGCAGTCCAAAGACACACTCCAGCAATGACCTTTAGTCTCTGACTTGTTCATTTTCAAAGCAGGTCAGGGGCTGCCAGGCAAAATTTGAACTGCTAAAGTTTGTTTCTAAATGCACAATACAGACTGCAAGAACTTAACTGGTGTAGTTTTGTATTGGGCCACCTTCAATGGGAAGATCTCTTAAACAAAAATGACTGCAAAATATGGCTCATAATTTCATTACTTTCTTACCCCTTCCCTTACTGAAATAAATATTTATTGAGCTCAACAGGGGGATTAAAAAAATCCCTGGCATTCTCTGTGTGCCACTTAATGTATGAGCTTTCCTATGTCTCATTTCTCCATGACAACCTCATTTGACAGGCAGTCCCTGCTTTGGCACTGTTGTATCATATTTTCTTAGGCATGTAAATTCTGTTGACAGTCTCATAAACATAAATTGGCAGGCATACTGTCCCAAAGCAATGCTTATTAAAATACACTAATGGAATAGGATAAGTACACTATTTTCAAATGCAAGCAGAAAATACACACAGTTTCATATGATATTTCTGCTACTGATTGATGGGAGTTACAGTCAGGGACAATTACAGAGTTTCCAAGTTTCTGATTCAACTTCTGTAGGAAGCACTACAGGTCTACCAGTACACGCAGTTGCTGCCACAGCCTTTGCTTCCCAGTCCCAGTGCTAATGCTGAGACAGCGAGAATTTTGCATGGTGCTTTCTGTGTTTCTAATCTGTGGCTGATACTCTGTTCTCCCCCAGTGTCTCTTTAATACTTTTCCTAACACTTTAAAACCCGCAGATTCTGATACCTCTGAGCCACAACGGCAGCTGAGTGTCACCCTACCTTGACGCTGCCTCATCCACTTCTGTGTCATTGCAACAGAAACAAGATTGGTAGCACACCTTGGAGTAAGTTACTGCGGTTTAGGAACAGGAGGAAAATTGCTAATTTTCCTGAGTACTTTTGGGACGACAAAACCAAACTACAGAAATGGTTTTTGTGAAAATAACAATCTTCAGGCAAAAATAATAAAATTCCTATCAATTATGCAGTTCCACGGGATTTTTTTTAATTATTATTTGAAAGGTGTTCTAAAAGCTTCTATTTACTTCTAAAAGCTAATGTATTAGCATTATAATTAAATAAGTACAATTATTTTAATAGTAAATATTTTTATTCAACTTCAGGTAAATGTTGCCAGAGTGGTTATGGAGTCCCTATCCCTGGAGGTGTTCAAGACCAGGCTGGATGGGGCTCTGAGTGATCTGCTCTAATGGAAGGTGTCCCTGCCCATGTAAGGCAGGGTTGGAACTAGGGTTTAAGATCCCTTTTAACCCAAACCATTCTATGATTCTATGACTAAATCTCTTTGTTAATCAGAATTATAAAAAAACAGTTTAAAAAATAGGTCTAAGTTAGGTCTATTTAAAAGTTTACAAAACTTGAATATCGTTGTTCTAAAATTAGAAAAGCGAAAATCAGAATACCTTTGTGACCTTTTATTTAGCATGTATTATCCAACCTCAGAATGTCAACAAAACTTCTTTTTTACAGTAATTTCTTCAGAAAATTTTATAGTAATACATTTTTATTCCCCCTGACTATGTTTTAAATATAGATTGACTAATTTCATTTCAGTTGTAATAAAGGTTTCAAAGCCTTACTAAAGAAAGATCTTTGTGCAAACAAGGCTTTCTTAAGAAAAGGAAGCAGAAAGGGTGTTGCCAAGCATAACTGAGAATTAATCAGTTTCCAGTTTTAATATATCCCCATTTTATTTGGGAGTAGATGAAGTCATTTCTATGAGACAGGCTTGGAGCACTCAGTAAATTATCTGTAAAATAACATTATATAAATGTAAGTTGCAGGAGTAACATTTTCAGTAGAAACTTGGGAATTTAGAAGCAATTTAGAAGCCATTTAGAATTGGACTTAAAGACCTTAAAACCCAGATTTTCAAAGGTGAAGACAGTCACCTGCACAGATTTTCAGAAGTGTGTAAAGAGGTTAGTTAGCAAAAACCAGAATAAATAGAGCACTTATGAGCAAAAAATTATGCTTAGGCAAAATTGAAGTGTGACTTCCAGAACTTTTCATGAAAATATCCCCTGATGTAGTATATTTGAGATGTACCATCGATCTATATATTTAAGCGTGTGATTAGGTTGAAGACATCTACCTATGAGTCAGTCAATCTAAGTACCCACTGTAGGTAGTGAAAAAGTACTTTTAGGACGCAATTAATAAAATTCCTATCAAATCCCATCTTTAGATTAAGATAAATTTCACCCTTGAATTGTCCTCATCTCTTTGGTGATCATAAAGAGTCTTAACAACTATCCCATGGTGGGTACTTACATCTGGTCAGATGAATTCTATCTTTGGTCATTGGTCATTGGATGCTGTGGAAAAAAAGACCAGACTGAGGCGCAGAAGCACAGTACCCTGTGGAGTGTCAAAGCTTCTCTGCCATGAGGCAGAGGAGCACCATCTCTGTTCCCAGTGTAGCTGGGGGGTCATCGACTCTGTGACGGACAGCGCATGGTGCAGCAGGGACACAGACAAGGGAGAGTCTTGGAAAACGGGTTGTCGGAAAGAAGAGCACCTCAGTTTATCATCTCCTACCTCAGTTTATCATCTCCTACCAAGCAGTGCTCCTAAAGGAGAGCACACTTGTTGCATCTCTGGCAGTTGCTATTTAAACACTTTTTAAAACCAAGTGCATAGCTTCTGTGACAGAGACTGGACCACCGATTTTTCTCTCCGCTCTGCTCTTCCCAGTGATATGTTGAATTTCCTGATTTTTAAATGGTGCAATTTTCACTTTCCAACTGTCCAAGCTGATACTTTAATCCCAGACTGGGACTTTGGATATTTTTACTTTTGGGCTCAAAATTCTGTAACTCCAGAACCGCATATAATTATTTTTATATGTGTACACAGATAAAATCTAAATGTAAAATTAGCATTAATTAAAATTTTCCCGCATACTTGACTCATAATTATTCTCCTGCTAGAAGTAATAAATATAATTAGGACAAGTGAGAATCGTGGGACAGGAATAGTACAATGAGTTGGAGAGAGAAGTAGCAGAACATAGGTTAAGAAGGGAGGAAAAGCATTATGGAATTATTTTTACTTCAGAAAGAAATTAAGCTTGATGGCTCATGACAGTGGCGGTCTGAAAAATAAAAGCTAAACACGATCCCAGTATGGGGGAACTGGAATCGTTTATTGAACACGAGAACACTATTTTAAAGGCATCTGAGGCTGGACATGTTAATGAAGGGGACGAGCTATGTTAATTATGGAATTACACAAGTTTTTACTGCAATTTCTAAATAGTTAATTTTTCTTCTAGTAGGATTACATGGGGGATAGAGGGATTATAGGGGTTTAGACATGGTTTGATACAATCATCTCAAAAGTCTTTTCTGATTTCTGCTGGAGCCAGGCTTGATCCATGAGGTAGAACTTTAACAGGTCTTGTGAGAAGGGTCCAGCTCCTTCCGATCACGAGGTTTTTGTCAGCCCTTGTTTTCCTTTGCTGAAAGCTGGGTTTGGGCTCCCACATCTGCCCCTTCTTTTTTTATTTTTCTAAAAACCCAAAAAACTCAGAAAAAACTTTGATCAAACATTTGCCAATGCAAGAAAAAATACAAAGGAATACAAATATTACCTTAAATGTTTTCTTTTAACTTATCATGATAACTAAACATGAAATCTAAGCTTTGATTACTATTTTTTCTGCAACTTATCACTGCTTTGATGTATCAGTTCAGAGTGTAGTAATAACAAATTCTATAGCTGCATTTTAGAAGCAAAGGTATACTTAAATGGATCTAACAAGAAACATTGCAGTCTTACTTTTAATACCACAAGTGAAATTAATTTTAGCAAGGAGGCTTCTTTTTTCAAGGCAATGTACAGTCTTTTACATACCTGAGATAGAAAGTATGATTATGCAAAGGCCTTGTGTGTCAGAATAGTTTGGGCCACAAGGTTTGGCACTATAAAGGTATGTGAAGGAATCATAGCTGTTTTAAGGCATTCTGCGTGTTGCTACATAAATTATTTTTTTTTAAACTTAGCATTAACATTAAAAACATTTAACCAATCAAAAAGACTATCAGACATTTTTGGATATAGAAAAGTAAACAAGGAACAAAATGCAAGAAGGAAAAATTCCCAACAATGCTAAACTAAATAACCCTGGATTAATATAAAACTTGTTTAAACAACTTAACTTATTCCCATTATTTCTTATTAGAAATTACTCTTATAAAATCTTATTTAAGCTATCCTCTAAAGATCCTATTGACTTATAGGCAATTGATTTTGAACCGAACTTAATAACTTGATGACTTCAGGGTTTGTGTGCTCCTGATTTTTACTGAAAGTGTTTTTTAGTGTTTGTTTTTGAAAACTTTTATTTAACCTAAGATGTCTCTGCAAATGAAATTTTATTCAACTCAGGGTGATATGTTTTCTGTTTTTTATCTAAGAGTGTTTGTGCATATGTGAGGTAATGCGCATTTGTGTATAAATCAGAACATATTATGTATTCACATGCATGCATACATTCACACATTCACACTCGATGGCCATCGAACACACATCATACAAACATACCTTTGGGTTTCATTTTACAGTGTCTTTTGGTTATGCATTGGCATTTTTTGTTTCTCATCCTTAGATTACTAATATAACTATGTTCTCTGTTTTGATGATAGTATAACCTGTAAAAACATAATCATATTTTACTTCATGTTCAATTTAAATTTCAAATACATATAAACATTCCTATAGTTCAAGGATAAAATATATACTTCTTCTATTTTTAAGGCAAATATATGTCTTTCTGTGTTAATTTGGCTTTTGGACTTAGGGAAAATTGTTATTGCAAAGACTTAAAAATTTTCAAAAATACAGCTATGCATACATTTAAAAACTGTTTTGGCTATTACTTATGGAAGGGTATCTTCATTCAGCAAAGGTTCTTTGCTTCCTTCGCTTCCCCCCCCCTTTTTTTTTTTTTTTTGTTTGTTTGTTTGTTTGCGGGGTGTGGGGGGACAATCTCTCCATTGGTAGCGTTTTGTTCGCCTTATACTGTGAAACTGAAACAGGTTAATAAGCAAAAAGGGTTTGCAAAAAAGACCAGTTCTTAGTTCAGGCTGCAAAGAAAAAGGAAAAAAATCAAGGAAGGGGGTTTTTGCTGCTCTGATTACTGCTGAAGTCGGCAGCTTTGTGTCTGCCCCACTCTGTTTGTCTCTGGGGTCACAGTTCCTGGGTTTCTCTCGTGCTGTTACTCCTGGGTTTCCACTCGCTCCCTCCTTCGCTGACGGTCCCGCTCGGGCTGTTTCCTCCCTCGGACCTTTCCCGGAGCCCCCCAGGGATTCTGTGGGATCCTTTCCGCCGCCCACGCTCCATAGCCCCGGTTTTTGCGTACCTCGTGCGCTGCTTGTGTTTGTCTTTCCCGGTGCCTCTTTCGTTTCCGGGTTCCGGGTTCCTCCGGCCTTCTGAGTGGTTCCCGCTCGGGTCCTGCTGCTGCTTCCTCCGGCACGGGTCTCTCGATCTCGTTGTTTGCTGGGGCGCCGGAGGTGGTGGCCCTTCTTCAGGGACCTGCTCTGGGGTGTTGACCTCGCGCCTATGGCCGCTGCTTGGCTGCTGCTGCTGAGAGCGGTAGCGGGCGGTGACACAGGGACTTGCCGAGACAATGCGGCAGTTTGCTGGCGCTGGCTCACATCCCGACCCTGCGTGGGGTGGCTGCAGCGGCGGTGGTCATGGTTCTGTCTCACACGGCTCTCTCCGGGCAGCGTGTGTCGGGCTGCAATGTGCCTGTGCGCTCATCTCAGCGGCTGGGGCCCGTCCCGGGCAGCAGCTGCTGAGGTTTTTTCGGGCGATTGCCGAGTCCCTCAAGCGCATACCAAGAAGGTTGGTAACGTTCAGTTCTGACGTGTGACGCTGGGCCCACAGCAACAGGTTCTGCAGGGGCTGTTCGTCAATTTTCGCGCTGTGCTGCTTAAGCTCGCGTTTTAAGATTAAATAAATGTGGTTTTGTTCAGAAGATATTTGAGTCCCCATTGTACCCTACTTATCGTTACAAAGTCTTTAAAATAATTACCCAATCTGGAGTTCGTAGTCAGCTCGCTCAGCAGTTCCCGCCTGCTGAGGACAAGTTTCCGTGCACGTCTTCCGCTTTCTCTCAGTTCTGACTACGCACACACCACCGAAACACAAGGAGTGCTGCTTCCCTTGGTCCAGCCAGCTGATGGCTGAGGAATCTTCTAAATGTTAGAAGGTTCTCAGCCCCACGGTTGTGGCGACATTAGTGGCGGTCTGAAAAATAAAAGCTAAACACGATCCCAGTATGGGGGAACTGGAATCGTTTATTGAACACGAGAACACTATTTTAAAGGCATCTGAGGCTGGACATGTTAATGAAGGGGACGAGCTATGTTAATTATGGAATTACACAAGTTTTTACTGCAATTTCTAAATAGTTAATTTTTCTTCTAGTAGGATTACATGGGGGATAGAGGGATTATAGGGGTTTAGACATGGTTTGATACAATCATCTCAAAAGTCTTTTCTGATTTCTGCTGGAGCCAGGCTTGATCCATGAGGTAGAACTTTAACAGGTCTTGTGAGAAGGGTCCAGCTCCTTCCGATCACGAGGTTTTTGTCAGCCCTTGTTTTCCTTTGCTGAAAGCTGGGTTTGGGCTCCCACACATGACATTTCTCCTACTTGTAATTTTCAGGCCTATTTTTATGTGGCACTTTAAAATATTTCTGATGGTAGCTTTAAAAAATATATATTTGAAGTACATCTAAATAAAAAGCATGGGAGTAAGTAAATGTGTGTGAAGTGCAACTATACTGATACTGTGTACAGGAACAAGTATTATTTAATTTGCAGAAATTGTTAAGAAAGATCCCACTGAGTTCACTAGGCATACCACTGCTGGATTTAATCTGTATCAGTAAGATGGAGGGATGATGCAATTAATATTTCCACTTTTTAAAGGCAGCAGAAGAGAAGGATGAAAGCAGGCATGAAGAGGATAAAGTAGGAATGTGGAGGCTAAATATATAACGGAATATAAAGTCAATATTTTTGTGTGTCTATATCACTTGCTGAAGTTATAGCATTTTGCTGACTATTGCTTTGAAATAAAAATTTTGTGAAATGCTCATAGCAGGGCAGAACTCACTTGCTTTAATGTGTCTTAAAATCTGAAAGACAAGGTTTGTGGGGAGAAGCAATATCTTTTATTAAACTAGCTGATACAGTTATAAAAAGAGACCAGTTTCCAGGACACTAGGAAAAGGTTTGTATGCCTGAAGCATGTCTGGTTTTGAAACTATAAAGTTGAGTTAATAAAAGATCCTTTCTCTCCCTAAACCTTACCTCTCTATATCCTTGAATATCATCTCTAATGATCCTATTACTTGAAAATATGAAAAACTTCAGCTGGCTCAAGAAATATCCCTCCTATCAGATTTCAGAATTTTGTCATGATCATTGTCCAAGCTGAACAGAAGGATAGAATGAGGGACAGTTAGTTACGAGCCTGTGTGTAACTCACAGAGACCTCATGGCTCTTCATTTTGCTAACAGTGGTATGAAATTTTCTCTGAGTTTTGGATCAAGAGGATGACTTTTAAAGGCAGAAATAGGAGTGTCAGTCTCCAATTTACAATGTTCACAGTAGAAACTCTGCTAATTCCTGTGTAAATATTAACCCTTTTGTAGATCAATGGAAGCAACTGATAGATTTTTTTGGTTATTTTTTGATTAATTGGATAAACAGTAGATTAAGTGAAAAACACTCCTGGCACTGGTAAGAAACACATTTTAAGCATCCTCCATAAAGTATACGTAATGGAGTTTTTTGCACCTGTCCTTCTGAACTATTTCAGATAAGTGACCAAAACATTCACATTGTCTGCATTACGGTGATGCTCCTGATGTTATTAATGTGTTCAGTGGCTGACTGATGTGCCTTGCTCTATATATTACATTAATGTACTTGTTAGAGCTGGAGTCAGAAGAAATTTTTCCAGTAGACTGTTGGCCAACTGCTAAGCCTTTATTTTCTTCCTAGTAGGTTAGTATTTGGTTTTGCCAAGACTGTCCAGAAACAAAAAAATAGATCACTGTTTCTGAAAGCAAGAGGGACACTGGCAATGCTCTCCCCATATCTCTATGTTACGTTATAGCTTTGGGTATTTTCTGTTCAGAACAAATCTGTTAGAAGACACTCAGGAATAATTGGAAATCTATTTTTAGATGTGTAAGATAGATACTGCTAAATACTGTTAGCATCTAATAGGAATTGGAGAGTCTGGATGGACATAAGAACACACAAGACCTCTCTTGTATTTCTTTGGTGATATAAGTGTAAAGGTAAATATTAATATATTCCCCATTATTAGAGTCAAACCAATTGCTGAATTTGCTGTGAATAATTTCAGTTACACCTAAGCAGCAGTGGATAAATGGTTTATCAAAACATTCGCTAAGCCCTACAAGGAGATTCAAATAGTTAATTAAATGGTTTAATAAAGTATCATGGTAAGAAAAAAAAAAAGAAGCTAATATGCATTTAGCTAATCCTCCTACATTATAATTAACATGAGAAATGGTAGACTCTTTTTCACTTCTCGGCAAAGATTAAATAACTGGATGTCAGTATTGAGGAAACATAATACTTGATTTCATTATTTAATAAAGTACAGTACACTGAATAGAGAAATGTGAACCAGTACAAATAATTAAAATTTTAGAAACTGCAATTTTCAAAATAATTAAAAAAAAAAAAGAGCAGCTTTTATTTTGGGAGTTCTCCTGTTTAATATTTCTCTCCAAATATACTAACTCACAGTGTAACCCCCTGCGTTTAAGTATGAACTGGCAAGAAGCTCTACACTGATTCCACATAGGCTGATGTAGATAAAACATAACTAAAGATCTCCTTTTTCTTTTGGATGTCAGCTCATGGAAATCAAGGGATTTGTCCTAACACTGAACCTAACAACTCAAATACACACCGACAAGTCTTAGCTTAATCCCCTGATCAGAGACAATAAGTGTCTCCTCAGACATGTGGAGGCTGCCACATGCTCTGTTCATCAGCACCCTAAGCCTGTAGGACACAGGAGTGCTCTCATCCAGCTGCACCCATGTGTGCTGGGGTTGTTGCTGCACTCTCCTGCCACTCCTTGACGATGGCAGATACTTTTTAGGTCACGTAGCGACTCCAATAAAACTGGGAACCTGGTGTTAAAATACTACACAGCCTGCTGATAGAAACCCTATGATTTATGATTATGTTTTTGTAGTGGGTTGACCCTGGCTGGATGCCAGGTGTCCTCCAAAGCCTCTCTGTCACTGCCCTCCTTGGCTGGGTAGGGGAGAGAAAACATAGCGAAAGACCCGTATGTCAAGGAAAAGGGAGGGAGAGATCACTCACCAGTGACTGTCACAGACAAAATAGATACCTCTTGAGGAAAGTAGTTTAGTTAAATCAGACTAGGATAATCAGCAATAAAAATTAAACCTTAAAAGGGGAGAGTGAATAGGGTCTGCAGTCAGCTCATCACACGTTGTTTCTGCCACTCCCTCCTCAGGCGAAGTACTCCTCACACTCCTTCCCTGTTCCCGAGTGGGTCTCTCCTGTGGAATGTAATTCTTTAGGAACAGACTGCTCCAGTGGGTGTTCTCCACAGAGTCACAGGTCCTGCCAGGAAACCTGCTCCAACACAGGCTTCCCACAGGGTGACAGCCTCCTCCAGGCATCCATTTGGTCCAGCATGAGGTACTTCAAGAAATGCAGATAGGTATCTTCTCTCACATAGACTTCCATGGGCTTCAGGGACACAGCTGCCTCACCCTGATGTGAACCAAGGGTAGCAGGGGAATCTCTGCTCCAGAACCTGAAGCACCTCCTCCTTCTCCTTCTTCACTTACCTGCAGTGAGTCTGCGGGATTGCTGCTCTCCTATTTCTCACTCCTGTCTTCTGACTGATGGTGGTGTTGCACAGGGTGGAATTCTTTGTCCCCTTTCTTTAAAACATTATCCCTGAGGTGCTACCACCATCACTAATAGGCTTAACCCTTACAGGCTATACTGTAAATCTGACCAGGGGTACAGCCACCCCTGTAATTCACTGATGCCAAAACCTTGCCATGCAAACCTAATACAATTTTATAAGTAAGGTCCCTTTGGTGCATTCTGCAGTTAAATCTAGACTGGACTGCTCAAGGATGAAGCCCAAAATGCAGCTGCAGTGTACTGAACAGAGGCTCAAGTGTGACAACACCCTGAGTGAGGAGACTTCACCCCCTCTCTCACCTTGTTCTCTGCCTTTCCTGTTTGCACAGACCCTCTCTAAAATTTCCTTGCACTGATCTATATCCTGGCGCAGAGCAAGGGCCCTACTCCACATGCCTGCATCTGTGATAGTCTGAGAACTTATTTCATTCAAAATAAAAATTTCTCTCTGGTTCTTAGCAATGTCCCTGTGGTGTCCCTGCACTGTGCTTCCAGGACTGGAAGTGCTGTGCAACACAGTGCTAAAACCTCTGGGTGTTTTAGCGATATGTTGTGAGATTGGACTCAGGGACAGTATGCTGGATCTGGTAGCAAATGGGGCACGACTAGAGAAGGAGCAGAAAAAAAATAAATGTTAAAACACTCTTGGACTGGAAAGGGCCAAGGTAGAGGCTTTGTGACTGCTAATCTTCCCAGCAACACAGCAGGATCACCTGAAAGATTCTGTGACAGTCATTCCTGGCAGCCGAGTATCCCTGAAATTCTCTTTCCAGTGTGTTCTGTATGACTCTTTTCCCCAAGCAACCCAAGTGCTCCAACCTAGCACTAGCACTGCAGAGAAGGAATATGATTCTCTGAAACATTAAAAAATGCACTACAGTTTCAAAAGAAAGACAGAAGAAGATTGATATCTTGAAAATTATACAGAACTGGGGGGAAAAGCCTCAATATAACAACATCTCCAAATCTCGTGCTCAGAAAAGTGAGAGCTAGATAATAACTTATACCACATATTGAGTAGCAGGAGAAGAGTATGACTGTACCCCAAAGGGACAATTTAACCCTATTTTCCTTAAAAGTGCAGCAGTTAAGCACTTAGGAACTGTTTCCATCTGTAGTCAAACTGTTTGATAAAAAATCACAGTGCCACAGACTACGTATAGTAAAGGGAAGGCAAAGCAGATTTCCTATCAGAAAGCACAGTCCAGTCAGAAATACATTCTGAGGCATTTCAAGCTTCATAACATATTGCTGTCTCAGACATTACAGTAAACAGTCCGTTAACAGTTTTGCAAAATGAATGCTGACCTCCACGTATTTATTTACTTGTATTTCTCAGTATTTCTAATAGAAGTTCTGATTCTGGACCTCTCTCAGCTCTGAGGCAGCACAAAGTTCTGAAGCTTAAAATGACTGGTTTTGCTGAGGTTGCTTGTTTTTTTTTTTGCTGAAATATCATCTTATTTTATACAGTACAATATCGACTCAGTTCTGTATCCTCTTAAGATAAATCCCAATGAGCTCTGTTCCTAACTTGTTCTTATTTAATGCTCCAGTTTACTTTTTCCTTTCTGTTCTGGGGAGAGTCAGTGTCATATTTAATGGATGTATATAATTAGGATTTTTTAATAATAATTTTCTGTAGGATGAAGAAGAGACAAATATTAGGAATTGGTCAGTCTATCTGTCTATTTATCTATCTATCTATCTAACACTGGTCAGATTATGTGACCAATACATGTGTTCTAGAACAAGCAGCAATCACAAGTATTGAAGCCATGTTAATGAGAACACAGCTGCTTTGGGCAGGGCAGGTCTCCGGGATGAAGGACCACCGCCTCCCTAAGATCCTGCTTTATGGTGAACTTGCCACCGGCTGCTGCAAGAGAGGAGCCCCAAAGCGAAGATACAAGGACTCCCTGAAACAACATCTCAGCCTTGGCCATATTGATCAACATAACTGGTCTACTCTGGCCTCAAATCTGGAGGCCTGGAGACACACCATCTATAACGCTGCTGCTTCCTTTGAGAACACACGCAGGATCACTCTCGAGGAGAAAAGACAATGCAGAAAGAATCATTTCTCACAGAATTTACCACCTAAGGAGTCTTTCTGCTGTGCCTTTTGCAGTTGGACATGTTTATCTTGTATTGACCTTTTTAGCCACTAGCATGCTTGTAACAAATGTGGGTAGAACCCTTCCCAAATCAGTATTTTGTTCAATTCTGTTCTCCACTCTTCAAGAAAGACAAAGAGCTACTGGAGAGGGTCCAGTGGAGGCCATAAAGATGATTAGGGATCTGGAGCATCTCTCTTGAGAGGCTTCAGGATCTGGGCCTGTTTAGTCTAGAGAAGAGAAGACTAAGAGGAGATCTCATCAATACATATAAATATCTCAAAGGTGGGTGGCAAGAGGATGTTGCCAGACTCTTTTCAGTGAAGCCCAATAACAGAACAGGGAGTAATGGCAATAACTAAAACACAAGAAAGGTCACCTCAACATGAGGAAGAACTTCTTTATGCTGAATGTGGCAGAGCACTGGAACAGGTCACCCAGGGAAGTCAATGAGTCTCCCTCTCTAGAGATGTTAAAAACCCACTTGGACGTGTTCCTGTATCACCTGCTGTAGGTGACCCTGCCTCCCAAGGTCCCTTCCAACCCTAACAATTCTGTGATTCTGTGATTTCATTATTTTTCTAAATTGATCAAGTGGTAGTTTAAATTAGATACAAAGCATATCGATTTACCATTAGACTACTTCAGGTTGAAGTCCAAATTCAGAAAACTGTTCCTATTCTATTAAGAACTTTCTGCAGTGATTAACTATAAATGTTATTGCAGTCTGTCCTCCACTGGGATGTTTGCAAATAAGGTCACAGTCATAAATAATAATCTCCAGAAAGCAGTGTTTGTGTCAGAAAAAATCCCAGGGAAAAATCAAATTTTTAAGTTAAAATGACAACTTTTATGTTATGTATGCAAGGTCACTTACTTAACATACGTCTGGTGAGTCACACAACTGAAGTCAAAACGAAAAAATGAACATATTGGCAGAGTTATGTGTCCTTCAGTAGCAGGTATGACAAAGAGAAATTTTCTCCCCCAAAACTTAGTGTTTTATTTAAGGGGGGGAAATAAAAATAAAAGAAAGTAGAAATGATTCAAAGAAGTACAAACTCCATAAATGAAGAATCCATTTTGGAGATCCAAACCTCTTATTTTACTAGCTAAAAAACTAAGATTTCTTCAAATATAGCCTTAGATAAAGTCTGTCCAAAAGCAGGGTGATAAATACATGGTCTGCCAAGAAAGTGGAATCATCGTGGAGTATAAAAGTCTCTAATGTTGTCAGTATAATGGAAGGAAAAACCCCAAGCTAGCTGAGAGTGCAGTTTTCGACACATGCTTTTCACAAACTGACTGATGCGGCTCTTTCAAAGAAATCAATCTGAGGCTTTGCAAATCATTGTGGGACAGATTCTGCTTTTCAGTCTTTGTCCTGTTTGTGTTGCAGACAAAAAACTGCATTTCTCTGCAGATATAATTCACTGTGGTAATTATACCCTACGACTACAGTGTGAGTCAGCATGCGGAGGCTGGCAGAATGCATCCTCCTCTAACTGAGCAATCCAGACTTCAGGGGCTCAAAACATACAAACTTAAACTACAAATGTTTTGTGTGGTTGTGGTTTTTTTGGGGTTTTTTGTCTTTTTGTCCTTTTAATATTTTCTCATGAAATGTAACAGTACCAATTCTTTCACATTCCTGCAGTGATTTGTTGCTGTCGTTCACCATATCAAACCATAACCTTAATGATTATTTACATTATTTGCTGCGTGCTTTGTGTTTATAGTTCCATTTGGCTCAAGGCAAAGTGATGTAAGGCATTCATGGGCATATAGGAGTGTAAAAGAGAGAAAGTTTGATCAATAGGACACCTTTGTTGTTGGTAAACATTGTCAGAAAATGATCAGTGTCAGTGCTCTAAGCCAGAGAAAACTAATAACATGAGTGGCAAGCTTCCTGCAAGCGCTTGGAGTATTTATGTGGCATTCCAGAGGAAGATCTGTAAACAAGACTAAAACAAAAATACAATTTTATTGATATCCACCTGATTTATGTTTACAACATGTGTAGATAATAACCCTATTTGTCAGAGAGTCTATCCTGAATACTAATTTACTGATACTGAATCAAAACCAAGTAAGTGAGGTTGATGTGATGGTGCATTCTATGCATTTTCATGTAATCACATTTTGAGTGACCTGAGTCTGCAGTAAAGAAATCAGAAGACTTTCACCAGGCACAGAATGTTTTCTGATGAGTTTATAAGTGTATCCTAATATAAACGGAGCTCAGAGACTATGAAGAAAATCTTACCATCTGTTTAATGAAACATGAATAAAGATTATTTTTAATATCTTGTGCCATGTTTTTATTTTACCACCTTACTTTTCAAAGCAGAACATCTCAAAGTCCCAGAAGATCAAATCTACAAAAAGTTGTTACATTTTAAACTTCTTTCATCCTAACTTGAAACAGAAGATGCTAAGATGTTTCCTGTGATTATGTCAGAGGGAAATAAATAGTAACTTGGTAAATATTAGAATGGTCTGATCAGAAGAGTTTTCCATAATACAAAAAGAATTACATTTAAAGTTTATCGCTCAATCTATGACAATAACATAATAGTGAAATGAAATGTTTGAGCATAAAAGAAATGCATCTGTAATTGTTCATGTATAATTTTGTTAAAATTGATACACTCCTCTTACAAAGCATTAATTTTTGACTAATCAGTAAATTTCAATGAAGAAAAAAATCTACTAGTGCTGTTCCAAGAATTGATGAATATTATTCAACCAGTTGAGAGAAACCTGAATAAAGAGAGAAGGTGAGGTGCCTAAGTAGTAAGAAAACCAAATCTCAGCTGGAATAAGTCTATTCAGTAGAGTCTGAACAATGTATTCTAGTTCAGACCTAAGAAACCTAGTTCATAGGACCATAGAATGTTAAGATTAGAAAAGCCCTTTACAGTCATCAAGTCCAACTGTCAACCCAGCACCATCATGTTCACCATTAAACCACATCCTCTTAACAATTCTATGAAGACTGTTGTCTGGCACCACTTCCAAGGTTTCTATTCCTCCCAAAAGATAGAGAGTGGATTTACTTCTGTATGTGTGGTGTAATGCCCATTTACCTGCTAGAACAGCAGCAATCAACCAGCCAAACACAGGGACCCACAGTCTCCATAAAAAACCCAGTAGACATAATAAAATATATATCAAGATATTTCTTATTTTTCAGAATGATTTTTTGTGAGTTGTCAAAGTTCCATAAATAATAAATAAACAAAACAAAACAATTATAACCTAGTTTCCATCGTATGGAGAAATGCAGGAACATGGGTATGGAAAAGACTAAATGTTACATAGATGCTATAACACTTAATTTACAATAAGAAATTTTCTTCTTGATTTTTTTTTTTAACTCATTTCTATATATGCTGCTTCCTTGAAAGCTTTAAACTGCATTGAAATGAATTCCCCTGAAATTGCAGGGTCAGAATTCAAGGCTTTGCTAAATATCTGCAGTTCCCTCTGCAGTTCCTGCTGTCTTCATCTGGAGCTTGTAGAACTCAAAGGTTTTAAAAAACAGCTTACTGGTCTAAACTGGCCAAGAGTCCATGCTGGAGTGCTATGTCTGATGAAGAAAAAAGAATTAAACTGCATTCTTTACCATGGGAATGCAAGGCTCAAGCTTCAGGCAAATTTTTCAGCTGATAGTTGGGAATTAGCACTGTGCTTGCAATAAGACTCTTGTACCTAATACATCTGTTGCTAAATTTCAGCATTGTGCAAGGTTTTGTTTGCTGGTATAAGTGCAACTAAAAGCAGCACTTGTGTATGGGATATTCATAGTAGGATTTCAAAGGCAAAGGCTAAACTGTCTCTTCTGGTGATTGCTCTAGGTTTCTAATGTGAACAACATCACTGCTAGTAAAGAACACTTCTCCAAAATAACCCCCTTTAATCCAAGAGAAAGCCTAAAACTACCGATAGTGACACCTGGTGGCACCTAAAAATGTCACATTTGAAAGTAAATCCCTTCTTTGTGCAAAATGAGGATTGGCAGTCTTATGACCTGACACTTTTCCAGATGGAGTTAATAAAAATCTTATTCAGTGATATATCAACGAAATCCCCCTCTTTTCCTCACCTCAGCCAGAGATGCCTGTGAAACCTCAATCCACATGCAGTTATAGCACGGTCTCCACTTCATTTGTATGTTGAGAGAATGAATGAACTAAACACCCAATTGCTTCTCAGGAACTCTTTATATTCCCTATGGTTACTGCACAAAATATGTCATGTAAATGTGACTTATACATATGATTATTTAAATGAGAGATGCTATCATCTATGAAGAAATAAATGTGGATACAAATGAACTTTGGCACTATGATATATGATACTGCTCCGACCTGGAGAAATATATCAGGTGTCTTCAATTAAAATAATAATAATCCTCTCACCCCTGTTCAATTCAAGCCAACCATTCAATTCAGTTTTCTCTCAGCTGATCCTAATAACTCTGCTATAGTTCCTAGAATTCCCTCTGAGTAACTTCTGTTTTGCACACTGTTGCAGAAATATTTGTCTGGTCTTACATCCCTGCTCCCTTTTTTTCTTCAGCTGCACAGACAGCATCTTAGTTATTTTTCCTATAGGTCTTGATACAGAATCCCTGACTAGTATTACATCAGAAAAACAAATTGTGATGTATGAAGGAGAAAGAATACTACATTTGCTGCTAGCACCTTGCTCTCCCGAAGAAACTATGATGAGATTGCTGCTAGTGTTCAAGTTGAAAAACCAGAACAGCTCACACACTAAGAGTTGTCTGCATGTCCATTTTGGTTCCTATTCTGTTAACCAAGATGGTAGCCAAGAACACAGTTATCTTGATATGGAAGTGAAGAAATCTTTTTCAGCCTTAGACATTTAGCTTTGCTTTCCCAAAAAAGCAAAAGAAAAAAGCATCATATTTCTCCACTACATTTCAAGTCATATTTCTTTGTAAGAGAGACTTCTAGCATTCAAACAAGTGTGAATGGCAATAGTAGCTTCTTCAAGCAAAAACACAGTGCTACACTTGAGATGAAATATTGTCACCTCCAGATTACACTTTTCACAGCAATATTATTTATATTACATCAGTTTCAGAGACCAATAGGAATTTTGAGACCCTACTGAGGTAACTGCTAAGCCTCAGAATACACAGATTTGCTGAGGCTCAGGAAACTCATGTTATTCTCCTGTTTCCCCTGAGGTACAAGCTGGACCTATCTTTGCTGAGGACATCTCAGAAGGCATTCCGTGCAGCTAAACCTGAAACACACGTCCATTGATGTGGGTGAGCACACAGATTGGCAAAGGAGGGTCCATGCTGGCATATAAATGCATGTCTGAAATTTAGGTATGAATAATTCCCCTGCCAATTGTCTGCTGTTCTCTTAGAAAAACAGGTTGTTTGCTTAACAGAGATATATAAAAATTAATAAACTTTGGGTTTATACATTGATTATTAGTATTAACTTGCAAACAAAACAGATATGTACATAGTCCTTCCCATCTGTCTGCTAGACCTGCTCAAGCACAGCATTTGGACATTTTTCAGCTTGCTTTACTTTCCTGCATTTATGTAGCTTCCTCACCTCAGATCTTCCTGTAGAGATGGTTTCTCAGTCTCTGAGGGATAACCACAATATGCAGTGAGTATGTCCTGGAGCTGGCAGAGCTTGAGGAGAATTGCAGCTTCCCAGTTTGCCTGTAAACACTTCACAAACCTGCCAGCAAGTGAACGGTGAGAAGTCTTCACAGCAAGCAGCAGGACAGGTTTTGAGTTAATAGCTGGTTGATCCTCAGATTTAGGTGAAGGCAGCAACATGTGAGTTTGTGTCCAAATGGCACCAATACTGGAACGGGAAACAAATATTTTAGTCTCACTTCATGACAACTAGAGTCCTTCAGGCAACCCTTAGTGCTTATATTTGTAATTTCCTGACTCATCTATGCTTGGATTGACTCAGTTCTTGGAGGGTGTGTGCATTCAGTCTGCCTGGCAAAGCACCCAGGGTGAAAATTTCCTTTGGAGGTTCAGAAACATAAACTGTAGCAGCTGAATTCTTCAAGTCTCTGGGTCTTGGTGGCTGAATTGCTTTACCCTGTTCCCAGCATATGTGTGGAGAGAGAGCACTCCAGCCTAAACTTGTTTTTTCTTTTCTGGTGCTTCTTTTCTTCTTTTGAGAAGCTTATGAGGTAAATACTGCCATATCAAGCATACAGATTACACAAACAAAAAAGATGGTTTCTGCCTCAAGAAAGCCTTCCTTCAGAAGATAAAATACCATTAGATAAATTAAGGGCTTTAACCAACATACGTAGGACCTGCAAACTGCCAGAAAAGCAAAAAGATTCTTTTCCAAGCAAAAAATTTAAGACAGAAATTGTTTATAAGAGAGTTCCTGCAGAGAATCTGTCTTGGAAAATGCTCTGAAATGCTTTCACCTGTTTAACTGAGCATGTTTGTCAGATTTTTCCCAGATAATCCTATGGCTTTAACTTTATGTGTGTTCATACATTTAGCAAATACCGTGAGTAGATTTCTGTTTCAGGGGCGACTCACAATACTCTCTCATGTATTGCTTAACATATAAAGCTTTGTTTTGGAAGTAAAGATATAACACTACGCTTGGCTTTTGATCACAGGTGAAGATTTTTGGCAAATGAAATGAATCCAGATGGTGATTAGGAAAAAAAAGCCCTTTTATATTTCCCTGCTGACAGAAAAAACCAGAGTTCATTGTTTTATTAAATGGATTACAATACCAACTCCCGAATTCCTGCTTGGAACAGACAACAAGGGGAGCTGTCTCAGCAAAAAGTAGTTCTTGGATAAGCTGTTCAGAGATTTTCATTTTTGCCTTAAGGCATGAGAGATTGAAGAGTTTGCCTTCTTGAAATTGGAAGCAGACTCATGCCAGTGGAGTATGAGAGTCTTGTACAATAACTGCAGCAGAGAGGAGACAGCAGAGGTAAAATAAATACACAAAGACAGAGCAATTCTGTTTCCACTTTAAAAAGCTTCTGCAAACCCTTCTTTGGAAATTTTTGATTTTGAGGGGGGAAAAAAGCTTTTGTAAATGACCCTAGAATGAGATTCAGAAGGTTTCTGTGAACTTCCTAAATTAGTTACAGATTCCTTCTGTCAATTCTGGTATAGGACTTAAGATGAGATCCAAAAGAGCACATAGGAGCTTAAAATACAGCTTAAACAGAAATTAGGCACATATGTCAAAAGAAGAAATTCAAATCTCTTCATGTGTCTGCTAGGATGCTGCTGAGTGATCTTTGAGTCTGGGAGAATGTACTGTATGCCAAGCTTACATCTCATATCCAAAAAGCTTTTCATCATAAAAATCAGTTAGCTCTTCTTTTCATTACAAAAACTATTTAGCTGCAATGAAGCTCAGCCATTGAACACACCTAGAGGTGTTATCACTTGCCTCAGGCTGCTTGAGATTCACAGAATAGGTATTTTTAATTCCCACAAAGATTATAAGGAAAAATTGTCCAAACTGAGAGAAACCGTGGATTAGGGGGAACAAAAATGTCCTTTCTAATAAGAAAGACTTAATGCTAGAAGTCATAAATGAACTCTGCAAACATGATAAAATAAGCTTGAATAATCTAGGAAGAAAAGCATGAATTTAACATTTCTCATAAAATGTAAAAGTAGCAAAAGGTATGTATGTATCTATCTATCTATGTATCTATCTATCTTCTGCTTATTTTTAATTTACTATGTAGATGTATCAGTTTTGTGAAAACCACAGTGCCAAGGCAGAAGTTCTAAATGCCTACAGAATTATGGGACTTTGCAGAATGGAATAAAAAAGATTAAGGATGGACTAGGCAGGCAGAGATCCAACAAGTAGAGAGCACATGTAGGCAATAGCAGGAGCAGAGAGCTAGATTTTGGTAAGAGTAGACCCTCAGAATCAGACCTGGTAGCACAGAATTTGTGCATCTTTAGAACCATTGAAAGTTGTTGGGTCTGAGAGCAAGACAGAGACTCATTCTTGAAGAAGACAGTGAACAGAGTGCTATATGTTTGCTTTTAAACCATTTCCTTAAATCTCACCAACAGTGTTCTGTTCTGCCTATTCAAATAAATAAATAAATAAATAAATAAAGAAAGAAAGAAAGAAAGAAAGAAAGAAAGAATGCCAATATAAATTGAATATTTTGTGTCTGAACACAGCGATCTTTACATGATCACAGTTGACATGTATAGAGTCCTGATTTTCTTTGACATATGTGCTTTAAATAAAAGGTGGGACAATCTTAGAAGTCCGGGGGGGGGGGGGTTATCACAATATCTGAATGGGCATTATGATTTAAAGGGTATTGGATGCAGTGTGGGGCTAGAGGTGGGAGGAGACAGAAGATAGTCAACAGTCCAAAGCCAGGGTTGCAAACTCATGCTACAGTTTCACAAATGAAGCATGAGAAGATGGATGAAGTAGTTATTCTGCCATGGGATGCTCTGGTTTTCCAGGTAGAGAAAGCAGAATCTATTTCTTATGAAGGACAAGTAAATTCAAAGTGAGATAATTCAGGTGTGAGTTGGGAGAGGAGTGGGTTTCTGAAGATGTATTGAACAAACAAGAGATATGAACTCCAGGTAGTTTCCAAAAGCACTTCAGCGCTTGAGAAGGTAAGGATTAAGACAAGTAGCAAGTAAAATCTGTGGTTGAAGTTTCATCTCTTCTTTTGTAAACCACCATTTTATCTTGATTTGATAGATTAAAGATGCTTCTTTTAAATTTTGGCTGGTATCAAAGTGATTTTAGGGTATTCTGACAAACTTGTTTTCTTGTCAGATTGACAAATGTGACAGACCAAAGTGGAATGCTTCTTTATGTACAGGAGAGTTCCAAGTGTTGGGAAATATTATCTGAACATTACTCTCAGACACTGACAGCTACAATACAGCAAACCAATTTCTTACTATATGCTTCAACATCTATTCTTTGGGTAAGAGTTAAAGAAAATCACGGTGCTAAAGAAAATAACATTATTGTCATTAGAGAGCCCCAATCAGAACTAGCTCTGGGACAGGACAGGAACATGTGAGGCATTGGACAATTTCTAATAAATATCTGACACTGTGAAACGGCTTTCAGGTCCTAAACTAATCTGCTCTTTGACCCTGTTTTATGCAGATTCATAAAATCAATAGATGGTAGATCAGTCTCTGCACAGTATAGTCTTACCACATACCTAACTCACCTTGAAAATTGCACCCAAAATTGAAATATTTTTTTTTCTCTATAAGATCCAGGCATTTCTGTTGAGTTGCACAGTTCCAGACTTTAGACAGCCAGGTAAACTTTATTTACTCAGAATAAGAAATTGCTATTTGTCACTTGGTGGGTTGTACTTATTTCACAGAGAAGGAAGTTTAGAACTAATTAATTTTGGCTAACATGTTAAAAGAAACTTTACATATAGTCTGATCCATCTAGATAATTGGGAGAATCACTGATTTCAGTGAGTGTGCTAAAAAATCTGTAAAGATATGATGGTTGTCAGTTTCCAGGAAACTTCATTTGAAAAGCTGTAGCGTGGTATATTTCCAAAGTTCTAAACTTCTGATTCTTTAAGAGTATAACTTCAGTATGCAAGTGTTTGATAAATCATTTTTTGATACATGAAATCAAAGTGTGATAAATGAATTTTTTGAGATAACTGCTTATGATTAGATGAAATTTCTGGGCCGATGTTTTTCCCAGTGACTCAAGATCTTCAGTATTACGCTGGAGACTTTCAGTGCAGATGTTTGCATATGAAAACTGTTCAATATCTATGGGCAAATTTGTATTCTTATTTTTGATTCAAATACCATTTTTTTAAAGAAAATCATAGTAAAAAAAATAACAGATCCTAATTTAGCAAGCTTTTGCAAATAATGATCAATCCAACCAAATAATATTATTTAACTAAGATGGAATGAGTGCTTACTGTGGAACAATATATCACTAATGATTGGAACAGGTGCACAAAGTGTCTTAATAAATCAGTAATCTGGAAAACACATCAATTATTTTGAAGGTTAATGGATTTTTTTGTTTGTTCTCCAAAACTCATGAAGATATTTTCCTGAATACTTCAAACCATTCAAAACCAAATGAAACCAGCAATCTTAATATATATATATATATTAAAAAAAAAAAAAAAAAAAAGCTTAGGGTGTTTTATAAGACAAAAGAAAGCACCAGAGACACAAAAATAAGCAGAATATATTTATGAATAAGAGTAAGTGGAACTGTTGTAGTGTGATATATATTGGACTGAAGATAAGATGCTAAAAAGGAGCAACTAGAGTTACATCTCTCATCTCACTTGAAAGTAATCCAGGTCACAAATTTTCTTAGAAACTTTCTTTACTGAAACAGCATTTTTTTCTGGTGAAAATCTCTGGTGGCAAAGATTTCTGAAAACCGGAGTGAGAATCTTGTCACAATATAATGTAGTGACTAATCTGGTACTTGAAATACTTGTCTGTAATCTAGCAGACCCTGGAATTTTTACATTAATTTCCTAATCAAAAAAAGGTGGAGGCTTATAAACCTTTGAGAAGTCTTCATTTAATTTTAAAAGAGTAAAGGCTTGAATCTTTTCTTGAACAGGTTGAATACCTATTTTCCCATCTACACGTGGCATACAAATTTCCAAAAGATATATGCAAGAGGGAAGTCACACAACAGCACAAGCTAGATAGGAATGTGTAATATCATCATCATCATCATGGCTGGGCTTCGTGAACGAAGATTTAGGAAGGCTCTACCCACGTTTGTTACAAGCACACTGGTGGCTTACGAGGCCAATATGAGATAGACGTGTCTGATTGCAAAAGGCACAGCAGAAAGACTCCTTAGGTGGTAGTATAATATACGATTACAGCAATATAGTTTAAATTGCAGAATCATTAAGGTTGGAGAAGACCTCCAAGATCATCGAGTCCAACCTCTGAGTGATCACCACCTTGCCAACTGCAGCAAACTGCAGCACTAAGTGCCATATCCAGGTATTTCTTGAACACCTTCAGGGATGGGGACTCCACGATTTCCTTGGGCAGTCCATCCTAATGTTTAACCACCCTTTCAGAGAAGAAATTCTTCCTGATATCCAACCCATTTTGTCTTGTCTGGCTAGTTGCCTGGGAGAAGAGACCAATCCCCACCTGGCTACAACCTCCTTTCAGGTAGTTTTAGAGTGAGATAAGGTCGCCCCGGAGCCTCCTTTTCTCCAGGCTAAACACCCCTGACTTCCTCAGCCACTCCTCACTTTCTCTCTAGATCCTTCACCATCTTCATTGCCCTTCTCTGGACAACATTTCCAGCACCTCAATGTCCTTCTTGAAGAGAGAGACCCAGAACTAGACACGGTATTCAAGGTGCAACCTCACAAGTCCTGAGAGACAAAAATGCTTTTTCAAATCCAATAAAAATGACATGAAAATTAAATAAATACAGAAACATGCAAAATGAAGTCAATACAAGTTTGTTTAGGTGCTCTACAATTTTGAGAAACAGCTTGCTTAAAATTTATGACCTCAATTTTGGGCATCACTTTCTTTACAACTTGATTGAAAAGTCTTTAACAAACATCACAAAAACAAATAATATGCAAGAGATTTTTATAAAAGATGATACCTGATTACTTGGGATATGGAGAAGACTGAGATACTCAATGATTTTTTGCCTCAGTCTTCACTGGCAGGTGCTCCAGCCACACTGCCCAAGACACAGAAGGCAAAAGCAGGGACCGGGAGAATGAAGAACCACCTGTGGCAGGAAAAGATCAGGCTCAAGACCATCTAAGAAGCCTGAAGGTGCACAAGTCCATGGGACTCGTCATTTTTGAGCGAGTGGCTAAACCACTATCTATCACATTTGAGAAGTCATAGCATTATGGTGAAGTTCCTATTGATTAGAAAAGGGGAAACATACCCCCTAACCATAATCATATCCCTGGGAGTGTTCAAGGACAGGTTGGATCGGGCTCTGAGCTAGCTGGTCCAGTAGAAGGTGTCCCTGACCATGCCAGAGGAGTTGGAACTACATGATCTTTAAGGTGCCTTCCAACACAAATTATTCTATGAATCTATGATTGTAAAACGTATTTTTAAAACAAAGAAAATGTAGTTAATGTCACCAAGAGTGAAGCAAAGAGAGAGAAAATAAAATTAATTATTTAGAACTTTAAGGTATTTTAATAAAATGGGAATTCTTGTTTTACCTTGTCATTCAGCATGATATTGGACTTCCAGAGAGGCTGAAGAACATGAACATGTAAATACATGTCTTGGAAACTTAGACAGTAGAAAGTTTCACTTACAAAAATAATTTTTTAAAGGAAAATGGTTGTGTATAAGCAAATTTCATAATGGAAGCTAACTTGTGAAGTTAATGCTATTGCTGAAAGCCATTTATTTTCTTTACTGTTTGAAAAGGAATTATCAATGTACATTTTTAACATGCACTGTTGAGGTTCCCTATTTTGACTAAATTATGTGCAGCTCAGATTTGAGTTCATTTTCTCTTCACAGTTTATTCCACCTTTAAATATTTTGTTGTTAACTGTAGTCAGATGTAAATCCCTTAGATGCAATGAATCATTCCAAGTTTATAGACATAGGAGCTAATAAATCAGCATCACAGATTCAGCTACCAGTTCTTAAGTAAGTAAGGAAGGGTTTGGAGGTAAAGGAAGAGAGAGCAATGTCTATCTCCGTTGATTTTTTTATCCTATCCCCTTCTGAGTTTTTACCATCTAGAAGGATATTAATTTTTCCTTGCTTTGAATATATCAGCTATGATTTTCACTTTCCCATAGTTCATGAGTTGTTTTGTTTAGAGAATTTAATTCACTCAGTGATGAAAAGAGTCTGTTTCAATTAAAACCAATGTTTCTACAGAGAAACCCCTGAGATAGGTCAAAGTTTGGACTTGATGAACTTGGAGGTCTTTTCAAATCTAAAAAATTCTGTGATTCTATGTCTGCTGCTTCCACAGATGAAACAGATGAAACTGGTAAGGAAGGGGACTTCAGTTCAGGCGGTAGGTTGCTACAAGGACCCAGACCCTTTCCTTGGGGAAAAGGTAAGTACTTGAGTAAGGTGTGCACAGATTGATGATCTGTTGCATCAGATGGTTGAGTTGCAGGAAGTAGTTAAAAGACTTCACAGCATTAGAAGAGCCAAGATGGAGATAGATGGTTTCAGAACCATGGTCCTGTAGCAGACACCACTGAGAACGAATCATAGAGTCATGGAAACATTAAGGTTGGAATAGATCTCTAAGATCATTCAGTCCAACCATTAACCCAGCACTGCCAAGTCCACCACTAAACCGTGTCCCTCAGTGACACATCTATACATCTTTTCAATATCTGCAGGGTTGGCGACTCCACCACTTCCTTGGGCAGCCTGTTCCAGTGCTTAATAACCCTTTCTTTTTCCTAACATCCAACCTAAACCTTCCCTAGTGCAACTTGGGGTCATTTTCTCCTGATCTTGTTACCTGGGAAGAGACTGACCTCCATTTTGCTACAGCCATCTTTCAGGTAGTTGTAGAAAGTTATAAGGTCCACCCTGAGCCTCCTTTTTCCCAGGCAGAACAACTCCAGGCACCTTGGACCCTGGTGACCCACAAAAGCAGATCTCTGCTTCAGTCTCCAGCCTCCAGACCCACAACCAAAACCAGGTGTGATACTTCAACATTGACAGACACCCATGAGCAAGGTCTGCAAGGAGTAACTGCAGCAACACACAGTGGATATCACGAAAATAAATTAGTGATCACAGTGGGTGACTGCTAGGGGAAATGTATCAAGCTCTGCATGGGGGTGGATGAAGAATGAGTTGAGATCTTATGGGTTAGAATTAAGGGGGAGCCCCAACCATTCTGTGATTCTCTGTAATTCTCTGCAGTTCATATCAGGCCCTTTGAAATGCACCAGTGAACTCCTCAGGGCATCCTACAGATGGCAGCAGCCATCTTGCCATATGTTCCCTGGGGCAATGCGCTACGATAGTAGCACAAATTTAAAATAGTTTGTCATTTTGAAAGACATATTTAGTACAAAGTATTTTTCAAGCTAAAGAGCAGGGATGGTGTGCATCTGGAGGCAGAAAATTAGACAGCTTTACAGCAGGAGTGGCAGAGATATATGGTGCTTCCTTATAATACAGCCTAATTTAGAGAAAAGAAATTGACCTGTTAGACAAAGCCTGCATATTTGACTATGATTCATACAGGGACAACTGTGCATCAAAGAGATAGACAGCGGAGTAGAACAAAAATCTGGTTTCTTCCCATCTCATCTAAAGTCAGTTGAACTCTTTCTTTTCTCATAAACTAACCCAAAGCTAAAAGTTAACTAGACTTCATTGTATAACACAGCAAATTGATTAAGAACTGTAAATTGAGATATTTCAAATAATGTCTAAGGTAAGATTTAGCTTCCTTACAGCAACCCTGCAGATCACAGTCCAGTTCCAGAGTTTGAGCATCATGCACAGAGAAATAACCTTCAAACTCCATTGCTTTTGATCTTATGTAAGCCAAACAACCTTCTTTTTCCTATTATCCTGTAGTTAGTATTCATGTAATCTCACTTTCTTACTCTCAAGATAAACAAGCAATTGACAGTCCCTTCATTTTCAGCCAAGCTTACAATTAAAAAAACTGCAACTACTTTCACAGACATAATTAGCAGCATGTGGGAATTCTGGATCCAGGCCTCTACCATGACTTTCAGCACTGAAGCAGAAGATCTAGTCTGCAGAGAGGTGATGGAAAGTCCTAGCTGAGCTGTCTCTAGTTAACTTGGGTTTCAGAAAGAGAGAAGATGCATGAAAGGGACCTCTGTGTAGTTGCACCATCCAAAAAAGCACCCTTGAGATCTTACTGTGTCAGTTTTGTTATCATTTGTACTCAAAAAAAGAAAAAAAAAAAAAAAAGGGAAAAAAAAAGGGCTAAATGTTTTCCTTCTTATGTTCTCAGATTCAGACCAACTGCTAACATCAACTATATCTCTGTGGAGCCAATACCACTCCTCCCCTCTTTGAAAGCCCTGATGCCACCTTTGCTTTGGGCCAGCTACAAAGGCAGTAGGTATTCACAACACTCAGGCTGACCATCACCACAGCACTGGTTTAAATCCAGCTATTCCTGTACAGAGTTTGTCAGTGCCTGAAAAGTGGCTTTCCTTATATGCAGATTTTGAAAGACATAAAATCCAGTTATCCTATTGTATTTTTCTTTGATTCACACTGAGTTAAAAATAGGAACTTAAACACAAATTTGAAAATTTCATCATGATGTTCATCTGCTGATGTTCAGCATGCCTTTCTCTGCCTGATTAAAGAAGTCAATGTTTTTTCTGTGGGGGGATATCAGATCTCAGTAATCTTTTTTTGATAAATTAATAGATTGAAGGTTTTAAACTCAATTTTTAATAGATTTTCCTAAGTCTAAATCACTTTTGTGACATTTCTTTCTTTTCCCTTTGCCAACTTTATTTTAAAGGAATACTGTCACAAGACTTCTATGGAATACTAAAGTTTCTGTTTCAGCAATGCCACACATTGGAAGAAAATAAAATAATTTCTCTTATTCATTGTTGTCTTGATAACTAGACCCGATGAATCTTCCTTCCATAGCATTTTAACTCAGGAAAATTAAATTTGTCTACTGTAACCTCAAAATCCTTTCAGGAATCACAGTCTGCTACTACAAAAATCACTTTTATTTTTGATTCCATTTTGGGTGTGCATGTATAAAAATGCAGTGCAATACATTAGTGCAAAGTGAACTTTTTAATAGTTTATTCAGAAAGACTCTACATTGTAAAATATACATTCAGCTCTGAAAAAATTAGTAGATTGACAGACACACCTAGTAAAGGAAAAACTAAAAATTACCAGTTGACTGACACAGGACAACAATGGAGAATGAAGAAATTATTAAAAATGTTAGAAATGGGTCAATTGTGAAAACCTGATGAAACTACTTAATGAAGATTAAGATTTAACTAGTAATATGGAAATGAAAGTAGTAAAAATTATGATAACACCTGAAAATGTTTTTTCCTATCAATGTGTGATGCTGTAGAACATTTTCTGAAGGATGATTTGTCTCTTGGGACATGTTAAGCCTACACTGGAAAAAATAGTTGGATGGAAATAATCTCACTTGAGTAGAGATCTGGACCAGATGGTCTCATTATTTCAGTAAATAAATAATGTAATGAGTTTAATACCATGATATATTGAGTAAGCAAATGCAATTTTTCATTACCAATTTTCTAAAGATACTTTATGTAAGCAAATGGTCACTCTGAATGCAAAAAAAAAATCAGACTTTAAAGGAACATTAATATGATAATAATTACATTTTCCAGGAACTCTAAGTAGATATGAAATTAAAATATGATTCTATCCCTTACTCTTAGAGTAGAGATGCATGTAAGGCTATTTTTGTATAGCACAGCCTACGGTAAACCAGTTTCAGTGAAAAACATACAAAGTTAATTTTCTATGACTTTATTTGCTACCTTCTATAAAATATTGTGGGAACTCATTGATTTCACCGGTATTTGAAACAAGCCTAAATTCACTTTACAAAAATAAAATAAACTACAGACTCTAAACATAATGAATGACTTAGAAAAAAAATAGGTTTTTCTTCATCCACCAGAAAAATACATTAAAATAGCATTAAAGTTATGATGCAAAACAAAAGATGTGAAGGAGTTTTGTTAAAAGTAATACTTACCATATGGCACACAACACACTGACACAACACAGGACATTTAAAACGTAGTTAAGGGGCACCCTGTAGTGTCTAGGTGTAGGGTGACATCTGGTAACTCTTCTTTTGTAACTCAGAGTTTAATTTCATTTGATTTTGTGTCACAATCCTCCTTTTAGTGTGCTGAACTAGCTTTCTATTTCAGGAGGTGGATTGAAATAAAGCAAAATGGACACAGTTCAGCGAACAGTTTAAAATAGGGAGATATATACACAGAGTATTCATACAAACTAAATTATCTTTCTCCTCACCCACCCTACCCCCACCTTGATTGAGATGAAATACTTGCTAATTAGCAAAGGAAAGGTTGTTTTCATCCAGTCTTTTACAAAACATATAAATAGTTATTTGGAATGGAAGCCTATTTCCTAATTTCCTGTCAGCCATCAACCTCACTCCCAAGTATTAGATTTCTTTCCCTCTTTCTCACCAGGTGCTGTTATTGAGATGTCTCCCCTCTGTGGTACATATATGGTTATCTCTTTAACCACATAATGTATCACCACAAAATTTTTTTTGCATGGTCATCCATCAAACATATGGTGTCCTGATCTTTCCTATGTTAGTTGGCCAAAGGGCATCTAAATGATTCCTCAGACAAGTCAAGCGAATTATGGTCACAGTTCAGTTGTTAGATGATGAATCCCTGCAAATGCAAGTGAGTTGCACTTATGAAGTTAAACATTAAATATAATAAACTTGCTATTGTGATTCAGGTGCTTTAAGCCCCCTTGGTTGTCTCAAATGTTACTAGAAGCCTACACAATTCCCTAAGCGCTGTTTTAGGCTTCCTACCACCTGTCCCATTGGATATTGTAAGTCATCATCTTATCTGTCATCCATTTGCACTTAACTCAGATATTATGGAGCAGTCATATAAAATTTTTATTGTTCACCCCTGTCATTAAAAACTTTCTAGCATGCATCATCGATATATGTATATATCAGACCTTCTTTTAGGTCTCTTCCAATACAAACCATTCTGTGTTTCTAATATTTCTTTATTATTAAAATATATACATCTATTAATTTATTAATATACTATATACATTGCACAAAAGACACACAAAAAGAAATAGGAGACAGGTGAGATAAAGATGAATTAAACACTATTTAAAATATTTTATTTTATTCATCAATAATAGAAAAATATTTTCTTCCTCCACTTCAATGGATAGTCTTACAGAGCAACCACTTTACGTACTGACACTCTACTTCCCAGGAAAAGGCTGGACGTTGTTTGGTGATGGGAAGTCAAGAATAATGTTTTGTTTTCATTTGCTTCCTCATACAGACTTTGCTTTATTAAACTACTTCTATCTTGATCCACAATGCAGTTTTTCATTTTTATTTTCTCCTTTCCCCTACCCTGCTCAGAAAGGGAGTGATAGAGCAGCTTTGTGTGCACCTGGTGCCCAGCCAAGGTCAACTCAGCACATGTGTTTTAGCCTGGGATGCTTAGCACTTTTCTAAAGCATAGTCCAGAGTTTACTACATGTCAGAGACCTCTGTTGTGGGGACCAGGAAAAAGATTAGACAGGTAGCCTCAAGACCAGAAAAATGCCATTAAAAATTATGGATTCTCTTATGAACAGACACAGTTCCTGAACAAATTCCTCAGAACCTTGGAGTCTGTGGACCAATTATATTCAATAGACAGATTTACCTCTGAAGGCAACTGGTAGCTAATGTGTTGACATGAGTCACAAGAGTAACATATCCCAGAGAGAAACTGTTCAAAAATGTTCACGTAATTATCGTATTACTTTGACATTGAGGTATTATTAATGCAAACCTCAAACAAGGCTCCTCAAACGTGACCCTTTATCATCATACCTTCAGTGACCAAATTACTGTAGCTTGAGAACAAATATTGTGGTTTTTTTATCTGAACTAGTCTCTGGCTTTTCGATACACTGCTTTAATCCTGCACATTGTACATGAACTCCTCAGCTTAACTGAACTCAGATTCCCACACAGTCCCTATCTATCTTCCTCTTCTGTCTTTAATTCATCCCTGCCTGTCTCATCTCTAATATCTGAGGGCTAACACTAACTCCAATCCAATCCTTATCTGAACTAATCTCACATATTTATCTGTAGTCTCTTTTTTCCTTCTGCTTCTTACTTTACATGGTCTGTTAGCCTAAAAGTTTGGCAGAAGGGGAGATTTCAAGGGGAAGGTGCCCCTCAACTGGAGTACTTCCAAACATTTCCTGTTATCAACAGTGTTGTGCAATTTACCAAACTTCAGTGTGTCATTCAACGAGGTGTGTATTTCCCTAATGAAACAAGATAGTTCAAAAGGATAATAACTATTTGAGTGGCAAAATAACAGAGAACCTAAAAGGAACCTTTCTGGGTTAGAACAAATGTCTGTCTAGCCCAGTTTTCTATCCTTGTGTATGGGTCGATACAGAAGTTGATTGAACAGTAAAAAAGAACCACACATATTTAAGATAAATCCTTCTTTTGACATAGTGCCTACCAGCTTTTGGTATGCAGACGTTTGTGACAGAGATTGTATCTGAACTGTGTTTTACCACCACCCCCAGATCTATTTCCAGTGAAACTGTCTGACCTTTTAAAACTCATTTATGCTTTTGTTCCTAAAGCAATCTATGGCAATGGATTCTACAGTTGAATGATGCATTGCGTGAAAAGCACTTACTTTTGTTTGCTTTAAACTCTGCCTAATAATGCATTGGGTCTTCCTTAGTTCTTGTATTGTGTCAAATGGTGAATAATTGTTCTTATTGCTATGCAGCATGTCATTGTGATTAATGTCTTCCTTGCATTGGTAGCAAATGGAGTTCTAGTCTATTAACTGTCTACTTTTATGAAAGCTATTACATATTTCTGATCGTCTTTCTTTCACTTCGCTTCTTCTATTGTATCTTGTTTCAGATAGGTGTACCAGGACAGTACATATTGTGTGAGATATAGGTGCACCATAGATTTATACAGACTGCAGTGCTGTTCTGTGCTCTGCTGAGTGCTTAAGATATTACTATCACCAATATCAGTAGCACAGTTAAGTCTTCTGCTACTGTGATTTTACAGAAAGGAGGATGAGGATACAGAAGATAATATGGAATAAATGTTGTTGTCATAGACAAGATATTTGCAAGCACTCAGTGTAGACTTCCCATTTAACCAAGGCTATTTTATACATACTTCCACATATATAACCTGTCTCATATATATATATATTCACGTATGTCTTATCTGCCAAAGCTTTTCCCTTTATAATTTTCTACTTACTTTAAGCTTTTTTTAAACACACCAGGTTGGGGAATTGAGAGAGAGAGAGAAGAAAGAAGAAGAAGTGAAAGAAAGAAAGAAAGAGAGAAAGAAAAAAAGAAAAAAAAAGAGATAGGGAGAGAAGAGAGAGAATGAGAAAAGAAAGAAGAGGCAGAGAGAGAAGAGAAAGGGAGAAAGAGAGAAAGAGTGAAAGAGAGAGAGAAAGAGAAGAGAAAGAAAGAGAGAGAAAAAGAGAGAGAGACAGAGAAAAAGAAGGAAAGTAAGAAAGCAAAAAAGAGAAAGAAAGAAAGCAAGAAAGCAAGAAAGGAACAAAGAAAGTGAAAGAAAGAAAGTGAAAGAAAGAAAGAAAAAGAAAGAAAGAAGGAAAGAAAGAAAGAAAAGAAAGAAAGAATAGAAGAAAGGAAAGGAAAGGGAAGGAAGGAAGGAAAGATGGAAAAGAAATAAAACCGTGAACTTTTCATAGACAATGATCAGAAGTTGTCACAAATTATATTAGTGTTTATAATAACTTAAAGTCAATTAGGACAAAGAATATTGTTGTATCAGAGTGAATTTACGTTGATACTTTTGGTCTGTGTTTGGCCCAGCCACCTGTAAAAGTTTTGTTCTTTCCCTGCCAAGTTATGAGAAAATAAGCACTGATAAAACGGGAACTTCGTCCTTGAAGGAAGTTCTTGTATAAACTATATTTAATTGCTGTTTTATTATTGGCTAATTGTCCTCCAAGGTCACTTGAAGGAGAAATTGAAGACTATAATGATGAAGTAAACCCCTAGACTCATTTGGAAAAAAAACTCCCTGGGTGCAGCGTGCAGGTGCAGGAAAGCCACGCATGCGCAGAAGAGATATTACCGGCGTAATGGGGGTGGGACTGAGGGCCTCTGGCTGGGTGGTGCTGACCACACCTGCCTAGGTTGAGGTCACTCAGTTAATTGTATAAAAGCAGATAGCTCGTTTTTGGGGGAAGCAAGCTTCACATCGAGACCTTTGTTTTGTGGGAACGCCCGTTATGTGTGAACTTGCTGACTCTCCAGGGATGCAGCTTCTGCTATGGGTAATTATAGGCATTCTGGGTCGGTAGGATAACTTTATTATCAACAGCTGGGTGACTAGGGAAGTCATACCAAGGGCTCATCCCTCCCCTCCTTCCTCTCTTTTGGGCTTGTTAGTTTTGTCGGCCACCTCTTGGTAATAAATATCAGTTTTGTTGAGCTTTCAATGGTGTTGTGGTTTTCAGCTTCAGTATGCTCCGAACTCTCCCTGTTACAACTGTCCTAAAGGAAATGTTTTTCCCTCATAGATGAATGAGCAAAGAAAAGGATTTTTACTGGGTTGATCTTCTAACCATTGCCCAACTGCAAGTGATCTAGTAGCATAAAATGCAGGCATGACAAAATAATAAGTGACTTTGTCATAATCTGCCTGTTTTTTCACTTATCTAGAAAATAAAATTCAGAGTAATGAAACTGTAAGAGAACATTAAATTAAAAATGTTTCATTAGAATAATGTTTTAACTAGAGAATTGAGTGTGATACCTTTAATAATGTTTCTGCTATTGTGGTTCAATACTGCTCATAGGAAGCAAAATTATAGTGGATCTGCTTTTCAAAAATTAATCATTCCTCTCTTATTTAGTGAATTGGTAGGATCTTTTTCTATAAGAATATGGTTCAGTTTAACAATAACATTTGGTGGATGGATAATATGGAGGAATTTAAAGCATAGCAGCAAACAAAAGAACAGTTAAAAATCTCTAGACAAAAGAAACCGACACTCCTTTGCTAATGTCTGAAAACTCAAAAAAATGTGCAGATTAATCATTGCTTTATGCCTGTTTACCAGCAGCATTACTTACAACAAATTGCACAACAATTTAAAGTCTAATGCAAACATTTATCTGCAAGGTACATTTCTAGGACTGCAACTTATTCCATCATTAATTTCCACAATGTACTTAACAGGGACAATTTTCATCACATTATCACTAAAATGAGAATTATTCTGAATATTTAGGGGTGATCTTATAATAGTTGATATTTACATACACTTTTCTATTTTTCTTGGTAGCACAAATGGTCAAAAATCTTTATTGGGTCACACAAGCCCTCAGGTCTTGGCACACCATGCTTGTTCTGAGTGTCCCTATTAAGTACGAAAACCTATACCCAAGAGGTAGCCTGCAAAACAACAACAGGATGCTCATTTAAGACAGAAAGTCCAACAGACAAAAGAGGTTGATCTCCCATTTGACCTCAGCAGTTCTGTGTATTTTTGCATTATGTACTCAATCAGTTCTTTAGCTAAGTTTACCCAGATGAACTTGAGAGAGTGGTGTTCTAGGCTGTACACTCTGATATTACAAGTGTAATGAAGCTGACCACTTAGCTAAATTGCATTTGTACTCTGAGAGTTTTGGTGCCACACTTCTGGTCAGACAACTCTCATCATCAAATCTACTCAGGTGATGAGTCTCTTGTTTACTATGCATTTTGGCATTACACTGGCACTTAGCACTTGCTGTTTTTAGAAGATCCCTAAGGGACTTCAGTGCACTTGAAATTCATGTTTTTCTTTTACTGAGATATCTATACGTGAATGTAAGAACAAACTTTTAGCTTTCTTCACCTGTAATTTTGAAAGGATAAAATTAATTGGCTGCATACTTTAAACAGAACATAAATTAGAATTGCAAAAATAGCTTCTTAGCTTAAGAATGCTTTGTATGACTGTTTTATTTCCCATTCTTATTAGTATAGAGCATATTGTCAGAGCTTAACTTATAATAAATAACAGATAATTAAGGTACGCTCACTCACAACGAGGCTAAATTTGACCCTGTATTTATGAACTGACAAGTCATCTAGGCAGCTACCGTGCCTCAGGTGGTGCTGTTGTATTCCTAATCATGCTTACTGTCAATTAAAAAAAAAGAAAAAGTAGAAGTTGCTAACATAATTATTTCAATGAAATGAAAATTCGTTCCCACAATAGTATTGAAACAGCTAAAAGGTCACAGACTGTCTTTCATTAAGAGTCTTTTAAAATATGATTTTTAAAGCACAATGAACATAAATATCCATTTTGTTCTTGAGCAAAACTCCCAGATCATTGCAAAGGTGTTGTAATGAGATACTGTTTTAGCATAATAGTTTTTCAAAGCAATAAGCAGTAGTTGCTTCCATCTGTCCCCATACAGAGGACTGTTACATCTGCAGATTTTACAGAAAAGATGGATTTTAGAAGAGGCTAAGAAGTCAATAATGAGGTATACAAATTCCTCCTATTGTCTTTAATTGTTAATTTTTTACCGAAGAGATGTGAGTTCTATATTCTTTTAGTATTTCAAACACGTCATAACTTGTAATTTTTTTTTTTTGGTAATCCTGCAAGCCATTACATCTGTCTTTACTCTCTCATTTGAGAGGCCAAACACAACAAGGAAGCATGCAGAGCATGGAAGCAAGAATGAGTAACCTGGGAGGAATACAGAAACACTGTCTGAGTATTCCCAGATGAAGTCAGGAAAGCTAAAGCCCAAACAGAATTGAATCTTGTCAGGGATGTCAAAGACAAGAAGGAGGGCTCCTGTAAGTACATGGGTGACAAACAGAAGATTAAGGAAAACATTGGCCATTTCTCAATGAGGCAGGGGACCCAATTCCTCAGGACATGGAAAATGCTGAGGTACTGAACACCATCCCTGCTTCAACCTTTACTAACAAGATTGGCCTTGAATCCCAGGTTCCAGAGATCAAGGGGAGTGGCTGTAGCAAGGAGGTTGTAACATTGGTGGGAGAGGCTTCGGTCAGGTAAAATTTAAGCAAATTGAACATGCATAGGCCCATGGGCCCCAATGGGATGTACCCATTTGTTCTGAGGGAGCTGGCAGATAATGTGTTCCAAAGCCATTCTCAAAAACCTCCAATCAACAATGGTGAGTTGGGAAAGTGCCCAAAGACTGCAGGAAGTTGTGTCATTCCTATCTTCAAAAAGTACTAAAAGGAACATTCATGCAAATATAGGCTGGGTAGCCTCCCCTCCATCCCTGGGAATGCAATGGAGCTGCTAATCCTGAATAGTGCCTAATTTCCATGCATTTAAGGACAAGAAATTAATCAGGAGTAGTCAACATGGCTTCACCAAAGGTCATCACAGGGCAGAGTGTACCCTCAGCACATTTGTTGATGACACAAAACTGGGAGGAGTAGCTGATTTAAGCAGTGATCCCTTGGGCAGCAACCTAGTCCATTTTATTTATCTTAAAATAAGAAACCTAGACTGAGGAGAACAATTAAACTTATGGGTAACAATGTAACACACACGAGCAGGCAGCTCAGTCACACAAGTATGGAACGAATGTTTTCTTCTGTCCCCAAATGTTTATCTAATTACATATTATCTCTTCTGCAAGTAGAACACATTAACAATTTTTATGTATATCACTCTGCAGATGATGCATATTTGAAAGAATGAGAACCAAGTTTACCTGTGGTTCAAGTGCAGTGTTTACAAAAGAGATACAATATGGACAAATTAGATCTACCTCTTTCTGTGCTGAATTCAATGCCGTCATGGCACTTGAAGCACTTCTATTTAGAACGGTGCTGCTACTCATGCAGAAGCTGTAACGTTCAAGGTCGTGACTCGTAACAGAGAAGATCAAATTTCCCATCAAGTCCTTTACCAATGTCTGCCAGTAAGTCCCATTACTTGTTTTAGTTTTTCAGAAGCTCTCTCCCTTTCTAAACACAAAGAAAATATACCTCAATCCTTTTCAGGCCTTTCTTCTTTCTGCTTCCTCTGAGATCTCTCAGACTTCACACAGCTGATGATATCTTTCTCAGACTAGCAGACACATATCTCTAAGTAAAACTACCAGAAGCAAATGTCAACTATTTTCTTTTATCAATACTAAGATGGTCCCTAACAACCTGGTTTAGTTTCTTGGTTCTTAGCTGTAGTTGAGAGCTGTAACAGCTAATGAAAATGACTTATGTTTGTCTAGTACTGTTCATCTAGCTGCATCTAGCAGAATCCAAAAGTGCTTTATCCGATCGACAAAACGTGTAGAGGGAGCTCTGTGCCTACTGCTGAAATGCAGCCAGAGAGGAGAACACTGAAACTAAATGAAAGTAAGGAAGAATTCACATAGGCACCCTGTACCTTCCTCTGTTGCGATAGCTGGGAAATAATATTGTGGATCATGGCTATCACAGGCTCCAAAAAGATGTCTCATGCAGCTATTTTGTATTATTATAGTATCTCTTCATCATTACAGAGGGAACAAAAACCAGTCAGAGGAAGAAGATATGAGGTTGAAAAGGAGGAGAGAAAGCAAAAGGACTGGTGTCAAGAGAAACTTCCAGTAGAAGAACAGTGGGGATCCTGCTTAAAGCAGTGACAAACTTACCACTGTAATTCCACTTCTAGGTCTGCAGTATAAAATTCAAGAGAAAGATTAAATTATTGCAGAATCACAGAATATTTTCAGTTGAAAGGGGACCCACTAGGATGATCAAATTTTAGTTCCTGGTCCTGTACAGGACAGCCCCAAGAATCACACCATGTGCCTGAGAGCATTTACCAAATACTTAAGCTGTGGCAGGCCTGATGCTGTGACCACTTCTCTGGGGAGCCTGTTCCAGTGCTTGAACATCCTCTGGGGGAAGAACCTTTTCCTAATATCCAACCTAAACCTCCCATGACACAACTTCAGGTCATTTCCATGGGTCCTGTCACTGGTCACCACAGAGAAGATACCAGTGCCTGCCCCTCCCCTTCTCATAAAGAAGTTGTAACTGCAATGAGGTCTTCTCTCAGTCTCCTCCAGGCTGAAGAGACCAAGTGACCTCAGCTGCTCCTCATACAGTTTCCCCTCAAGGCCCTTCACCATCTTTGTTGCCCTTCTTTGGAAAGTCTAATAGCTTAATATCTTTCTCATTTTGCAGTTCACAAATTATCGTATGTATTCTAGTGATGATGAAAAAAATTGTCAGACAGCATATTTTTTTTATTATACTTATTTGCATTTATGAATTAGGCACAAAAGGAGAACTTTAATAATAATTATAGGTATGAGTAAGCATAATATCAGTAATAGTCAGAAAGTCAAGAGAAAATGCAAAAGAGATGTACTGGGTAGTCAAATACCATTTAAAAGAAGCTATGACAAATACAGTAGAAGAAATAGAAGGAAAGTAACATTAAAAAGTCCAATATCTTTGGCGTATCTAAGGGAAAAATAATCCCTACTACTCTTTGGAAGCTCCGCTATTATAAGTGTAAGAGGAGAAGAAAGGCTTTTGGGTGGATATGGTAATTATGCGTCATTAACATCATGTACCCCTGGAAAGATCAAATGATCTCTTAAGCGACATCTGAGGAAGTATTTCCTACTGTAACGTGATTGCATGAGGCACTGCTGAGATCATACCTGTAAAGGCTCACCAGTGCTGCACAGGTGAGATGAAACAGTGCACCAGTTGTCCAAAAGGACTTTAAAGGAAGTATAAAGGCTTCTTTATGAGGATAACTAAAATAACTTATTTTGCCTAGCTTACTGAGGTGGAGTCTGAGAAAAGATGTCCCTTGTTTCAAGAAATGGAGAAAAGATGAAGTGAAAGAAAGATTTAAGTAAAATTGATCCCAATCAGATATGAACAAATGCAGTTCATAAGAAAAAAATATTTCTGAAAATGTAGCAGGAAAAAAAATGGTTTAAGATCAAGCAAAAGCACTTCTGAAAGGATAATACCATGTAGCCATTGACCTTAGCAGAGCCTGAATTCAGTAATTCAGGATGTCATTCCCAATAGTCATTACCAATACAGCTGTTATGGAAATATGCACTGATCACCAGGAGACACAGAGACCAAACACAAGAAAATTATCAAAAAGCTACAAGTAGCCACGTCATAACCAGAAATACTATACGTCCCTGACCTTTACCCACAACAAATGCAAGAGTCCTTGACAAGTGAAACCTTGTTTTGTTGTTGTGCAAGCCACAAGCCAACTATTTCACTAGATATGACCATACCTATCAAAAGTAAATACAGTCACAGACCCACAGCACTCACTTTTGAAACTGCCTACCTTTTTCCTGCTTAGATTTTGAATGCTCTTTTAGGTAATTTTTGAGTTTTACTTCGAGTACAATAGGTTGAGAATTGTAAATGACTAAAAAAAACATATATATAGTCTAAATTAATTATCTAATAATAGCAGTAATTTCAGTTATAACAATAATAATTCTGTCGAGGTAATTTAGATTTGGTGGAATTTTCAGGAATTTTCAAGTCTGAATCAGAATTGGAAAAAGATGTTGGCTCTGAGAAAACTGTCATGGGACTGCAAATGTTTCATGACAGTCTCTAAATTACCTTGATCTGAAGTGAATGTTAAACTCCTTAATTGGAATACTAATATTTAGGATCCTGCTTGCTATGATATAAAGTAATACAGAAATCCCAGGGCAAGTTTAAACAAGACATGCATTTACAGTTATTTCTCTCAGGACCAAAAGCCCTTAAAACCCAGCAACATAAAGCTGTGGGTTTTTTAACCTGAATTAGCATCTCTGATGTTCTTCCCAGTGTGACACCAAACAATGTTTACTCTGATTTGTCTGAGGAACAGAAATGAGACAGTGATAATCAGTGAGGCTTAGGGGATGAGCAAGCAAATACTGATGCCTAAACAAATACTTGTGAAACTAGAACCTCAGATTTACTCTGAAATTTTTGTTTCTGCCCATTGCTGCTTACTTATCCCTCTATTTTTTTTTATCTGTTTCTGGTTTATTTGTTTGAAAGTGTTCCTCAGCAGGACTGAGTCATGTGCAACATTTTTAAGTACACCTCTTCTTTAAAGACAAAGTTTTGTTTTCACTAGGGGAAAAAAAATATGATCTGGGAATACTTGTGACAATGAACAGCTGCTAATTCTGAAAAGTATTCATTCCTTGAATAAGACAATAAATTATTATGAAACAAAATATCTATCTACAATTTATTTTGGTAACAGGTTAAATGACAGAAAGTGTATGCTAGTGTTTTCACAGGGTATAAACATACATGGGTCACTTGAAATTGTTCTTGGGACTCTAGAAACTTACAGTCAATACTTTTTTTCCCCAGTCCATGGATTTTATTTAATTAATTGAAACCATTTTAGACTTGCTAATGTTAGTCTCAAGATAGATAATTCTTCAATTTTTCCCCCCAGCACGGGGGAAAAAAAAAGAAACAAACACATTTACTCTCAAATCCATCTCCATTTTGCACAGTTCAAAATAAAGGTAGACTGAATTTCTTGATACTTTATCTAATTTAAACATTTAATGTGAAACATGGGTTCTCTGTAGGTATAGAATTATTTTTTTCCTAGCAACATACTCCTGTTTATTGCTAAGGCTGAGTATAAGGTAATTCAGAATAGCAAAGGATTGTTTACTTACAAGCTAAATAATTATTTTATTCACTCCTGTATTTAACAAAACACCAGCTTGAGTGATTACATTCTGCCTACCTAATTTTCCTCTATACTTATAGTAATAAGGAGTTTGAAGCTGATCTTGGTTGTTCAAGTGTACATCAGCATAGCAGTGACTCCATCTGCCCATGGAGTTAGGCAAAAGAATAAACGTTTTGTAAAGGATATTTAAAAAAGCTCTCTTTTTTTATTCCTCTTGTATGAACACAAAGGTGGTTCTGTGTGAATGACAGGTAAATCACTCCTAGTTTTAATTGTGTTAATGAGGGAAGGAGTATGAAGGCACACCTTCACCATTGCTATCACCAGAATGACTTTCAGTTACAGCAAAAAGATAAATACATGAAAATTAAGTTATCTTTCTCAGTGTACTTTCAGAATGAAAGCTGATATCTACAATGAGGAAATTTCAGTCTTATACAGCTGCTTGAAATGCCTTACTTTCTACCTCCTTAAATAATTCAGAGATGCAGTTCCATCTACTATTGTGCTGTGTGTCCATGTGCAGTTAACAGTTGCCACTACTTACCTTAAAGCTATTGAGATCATTTCCAGAGACATGGGGTGAAGCACAGTTCAAAGAAAGCTACTCTGACTTATTCCCTTTTCCCTTACCTTTAGCTCAGCTGTAAGTAAACGTGACTTGACTTAGAGAGGAGGGGACAAATTGTCTGATAGTCTTTCCTGTGGGGGACACAGAGATCGATCTGGGAGAGCTCAGGTCGTATGATTCTTTTTAGACTTAAAACAATACAATCTTGTTTTACTCGTCTGGCTGAGCACAGTACACTGACAATCCTTTTTCTCCCTATAATGGAGCTAATGGCAACTAGAAATGACAACTTCAAAGTTAAGTTAGTGCAACATTATGTCACTTTTTGAGAGAACAATGTTAATTAATACATCACTTTGCACCACGCTGTAAAAATACTGTTATTAATTTCATTAAAACCTCAATCCATGATGTTAGCTTAATACAAAAGGTGTGTCCTTTCTGGTACTGATTATTTGACAAAAGATTAAATGGAGAAGCATAGTTCTTTATATTTTTATTAAAATTCTTGGAAACTGACCTGGATTTTGACTGGAAGATTCATTAATATTCATTTGTATATAATTGCCTTAATTTTAGTGATAATGACTTCAGTTACCAACTGTGTGATTGATGGGACTTGTGTCTTCTCTCTGAAGGAGATGAGCTAAATAAAAAAGTAGAAACTTGCCATTCATGCATGATATTTTTAGCTGCCTTTAATTACAAGTTAGCTAAATAAGCATGCAAACCTTGCTATGATTGATAGGATCTCTATGCTGTAGTGATTATTTTACTTGAAGTTAGAAGGTGCTTGAATCAACTGAGTTCTAAAATTAACTGGAAGCTCTATCTCAAAGAAGCCTCAACTCTTACTTAAATTAGCAATGAAGAAGAAACACTTGGCTGTTTTAAATGCATACACACACACGCCCTCTCTCTCTCTTTCTCACACTCACATACACAATCATCTTCATAGTTATCTGCAAAGATAGCACCTAAATGGGCATTATGTAACCCAACCAGATAGGAACAAATTGTCCTTTACTGCAAAGACATCCCTGTGGCTTCAAAACAGTCTCATTCTTCCCTGAAATGGGACATGACCTTCTAAACTTCTAGATGAAGTGATGAAAACCAAGACATACGAGCCACACATAAGATTATATTTGTTGTTATGCCAGGCAGTCAACATCTCTGCTTTGTCATTGCCCCAAGTTTCAGAGCAATGTTCTGAAGCAGACAGAGTAGTCTAAACCTCATAACCCTCCTCTTGCACCTTCTGTTATCAGTTGTATCTTCCCTAGAGCAAGTGCTCGGCAGAACCAAATCAGCTGTCTTCTACTGCTTATTTCAGTGCCCTGGGAAAGAAAAAAAGTGTCTTTTCTCTTACACTCTCACCAGAAACTCTACCATGTTTCTGAGGGAAGTGCTGAAATTAATGAATAACCTTTCGTTATATTATACACACATGGAGTGAATGTATGATGCTCTTATTATCATTTGTTTGGCTCAGTCACTGTACAGAAGGTGACTTACAAAAGCACACTGAAACAGAGTGTTGTATTGTAGAAAGCTGAAATAATCTCTCATAGTAATTGATACGTTTTGCTGAATTTATTTTTTTTTTTGTAATCAGGAGCATTTCTCATTATTCATTCATCATTTAAAAATGTATCATACTGTACATGAAGCCCAAACTAAATTTATGTTGAAAATGGTGCTACAGAGGGGATTAGAACTTCAAAAGAGGGATTTCTTAATCCAAAATGACCTACATTTTCCTTCACTTACTTTAGGGAAACTGTCCCCAAATAATGCTATTTAATAGCCTTTTAAAAATTATATTTTTCAGTAGTTCTATAAATAGCTCTTCCAATGAGTTCCTTGACTGATTCTACAGTTGCTGGAGCAAACATTTAGGAAATCCCCTTGTACCCACATGCATTGTGTGTGTGTCTTATACCAAATTTCTCATGTTGTGCTGTTGTTCTTTCTCGGGATATGTCCAGTAAAGAGTAAAGAGCAGCTTGGTTTTGGCCATAGTATGGTTTTACCTCAGAATTTCTGAAATTACAAGCAACCATCTACAGACTGGAGTAAACCATTCAGCCCTGGTCTAGATGAGTGGTACAGTACCAGGGGACATTGCAACATCAACATTACATTTTCTGAGCAGCAAGAACCATATGTTGATGAAAACACTCTCAAAGCATTGCACAATAAGGAAGAGACAAAACATCCTTGTTTACCTTCTTTGAATGGAAGACTTGACTATATTCTATCATAGTGGTGAGAGCTGATTGATGTATATAGCACTGAGAATTTACAGAAAGCACAGGCTGTATTGTGCAGCTTTTTCTATGCCACTTGCTTTGTACTAATTGCCATGTTTTAGCTGTTATTATTACAATGTAGCGAGGAGCCTTCACTTTCTTTCATGTAAATAAGGCCAAAATGAATTATTTTAAGCTGCTTATAAGCTATTTATTATTTTATCCTTAAAATATTTATTTACTAAAATTTTAATTTATTAATCAATTAAAAAAATATTATATTGCTAATAGCCTCAAAGACAAGAGCAATTAGCAATGAAGACTGTTTAAAAGTTGATTTATCTCCATAAATACCAGCTTGATATTCAATTGCAAATGCAATAAAGTCATTTTCGTTTCTCTTCATTACTTTTTGCCTATTATTTCCCTGTACAATTTCAGGTGTATTCAATAGTGGTCAGTTGAACTGTGCATATTTATTTCAGCTGCACATCTGGCCCTAAATATCTAATGGTAACTCACAATGTCTCAGTCTTTTGGAAGACAGATAATCAGATGTCAATGAAACTTGAAGCCAAGTGTTACAAACATTTTACACTTCTTGGGTGGTGGCCATCACTGTGGAAATGTCAGGGTTTGAGCAGGTACACAGAAGAAGGTTTCTGAGGATGTCTGGACGGTTTCTGAACAGTTACAAATTCTCCTAGGCTATCAGCTTCATAACCTTCTGTCACAGTATTGTTAATATTTGTTTTAATTGGGAAAAATAAGAGAGAATGTCTAGTCTTCTTAGAGTGAGGAATATGTAATGATTTGGAGTGGAAGGAACCTTGAAGATCATCTTGTTCCAACACCCCTGCCATGGACAGAAACACCTTCCATTAGATCAGGTTTCTAGAAGCGCCATTCAACTTGCCCTTGAACACTTCCATGGATGGGACATCCACAATTTCTCTGGGCAACCAGTTCCAGTGCCTCACTACCCTCACAGCAAAGAACTTCCTCCTAATATCTAATCTAAAACTAGTCTCAGTTTGAAGACATTCCCCCTTTTCCTGTCACTACATGCTGCTGTAGAAAGTTCCTCTCCATTTTTCTTGTAGATTCCCTTCAGGTACTGGAAGGTTGCGATAAGGTCACCCCAAAAACTTCTCTTTTCTGGCCTGAACATATTCAATTCTCTCATCCTTTCCTCATAGGAGATGTGATCCTTTCTTCTAGTCTTGGTGTCCCTCCTCTGGACTTGCTCCAACAGGTCCATGTCTTTCTTGTGCTAGGGATCCCTGAGCTGGATGCACACTGTTGGTGGAGTCTCACAAGAGTGGTGTAGAAGGGCAGAATCACCTCCCTTAACCTGCTGCCCACACTGCTGTTGATGCAATCCAGGTTACAGTGGGCTTTCTGGGCTGTGAGTGCACATAGCCTGCTTGTGTCCAGCCTCTCATCCGCCAGCACCCCCAAATCCTTCTCAGCAGGGCTGCTCTCGATCTGTTCATCCTCCAGCCTGCACCTTGCACTTGGTCTTGTTAGACCTCATGATATTCCCACTGGCCATATTTTTATTTGTCTCTTCTTAATTATGACACATTAACATTATAAATGGATATATCTGTATTAACAAAGCTGCTAAGTGTCGTGCAGTCTGAAGGTGGCTACAGCAAGTATGTGTAGGCAACTTCAGCAAATTGTTCCAACACAGCTCATTGACTTAAGATAACAGCTACTAAAGATAAGATTGTGCTGGGTATAATAGACACAATGTAGAAGCTGTGTTTCCTTCATATTGTGAAGGAAAAAAATATTGTGCATATGTGGCTGTTCAAGCTTTACAATGTGTCTAGTCCACCTTTTCTACAGACACAGCTATGTGTGTGAACTCATGACAGCACCCTGATCTCTAAGTCATGAATTTTCATAACCTGGCAGATCTTTCCCATCTGCACATAAACATGGTGCACAGTCTACCACTGACAGTGAGAAGATGAAAAGTGCTCTAGTAAATCACAAAACCAAGAAGAGGGAAACCATGGAAAGTAGGTTGTGCTTTAAAATAAATAAATTTTTTCATACATATTGTCTGACAAGCCTTGTCAAAGACTCACAGAGGGGATGAGACTGTGAGGGATCTCTAGAGATTGTGTCAGCACCTCAATATCCTTCCTGAACTGAGAGGCCCAGAACTGGACACAGTACTCCAGATGTGGCCTCACCAGCATTGAGTACAGGGGAAGAATCACTTCCCTGGACCTGTTGACCACACTGTTCCTGATCCAGGCCAGGATGCCATTGGCCTTCTTGGCCACCTGGGTACACTACTGGCTCATGTTCAGCTTCCTGTCAATCCAAACTCCCAGGTCCCTTTCTGCCTGGCTGCTCTCCAGCCACTCTGTCCCCAGCCTGTAGGGCTGCAAGGGGTTGTTGTGGCCAAAGTGGAGGACCCAGCACTTGGCCTTGTTGAACCTCATCCTGATGGAATCAGCCCAACTCTCCAGTCTGTCCAGGTCCCTCTGCAGAGCCCTCCTGCCTTCCAGCTGATCAACACCCCTTCAGCTTGGTGTCATCTGCAAATTTGCTGATCGTGGACTCGATCCCCATCCTCTCACGATACTCATCCTGTAGAAACTCCCCCTCCGTATTCCCCCAAGTAATTTCCTTTCCAGGGTGATTACACCTAGACTACTCAACTCTTTCTCTAGAGAAGATATTCCATACTCTATGATAATACTGCACTTTTTCCACCTCTAACATATATTGTACACAAATAAGGAACTTATAAAGTGGAATATTTTGTTCTATATACATCTCTTAATTAGTACTGCCATTATATTTTCAAATGCTTCCAATACTGATTGGACACTCTCAGCTACCCATAAATTAAATCACAAATCCGAAATCACTAACACATTTATTTCGGATTTTAATCTAGAGGCTTTTACTCAATTGAACTAATCAGTTCAGTAACAGTGTGGTACACCAGAAATATCAGCAAGGAAATATTTTTTAAATTTTTTATATTGTTTTTCATAATCTTTCTGGTTTTCCTTCTGTCCTCGTGTAAGAACAGAATGCACAATATAGAGCAATTTTTCAGTAATTTTCTGTGTTTCTTTAGTCAATATAGTACCTGAAAAAGGTACTGACTGAAGAATGTGTCTGTTCATGAAACAGTTAAAATCCATAACCCCTTGTCTGTCAGAGCATTTCTACTGCTAAGGGAGAGGCAAACCCCCACAGGCCTCAAATTTTATGTTCATCTTTATACATGACTATGGGTCAGCTAAGAAACCTATTTCATATCTTCTTACCCTCTGATCTTTGATCTTTTTCTCTGTTAAGTGTGATGCAAGTGATTAAGATCTAAGAGAAAAAGTAGCAATTAGATAGAAACCGAATGTCAGTCAAAGTGAAGAGGGAATACATTCTACATTTTTCAGCTAAGGAAAACAGCCTTGATACATCACAGAACTGTAGCATTATGTTTCTGGAACTCTCTTCCTCTTAAAGCAAGCCTGCCTGAGGTGCTTGGTTAATTATTCTGCTGGTTCAGAAAGCCTGAGGAGAGCATGGGTACTTGTGTACTCATTCATCACTAATTATTAGATTCAGAGTTGGATGCCAACTAATTCTACTTGTGTATAAATTCCTCCAAACAGATTTAAGCCCTAACATTGTATAAAAAACCCACAAGGAACACGTAAATAAACTGTCAACCATATGCAAATCAGCAGCCCAGGGGAATAGGAAGACCAAAACTGGCAACACCACAAAATGAAGAACAAGCTTTAACTGAGCAGCCAGACTGAAATTCTGCAACTAAATTGATGGATGCCCTAGGAAAGTCAGAAAACAGCAAAGCAGACTGCAGTGGGCTGCATAATGCCACATATACTCTTAAACTTTGAGAGACAGTTGCTAAAGATCCATTCAACAACAAAATAAAAAGAACTTACATGACACAAAGCAGATGCTTTGCTGTGGGGAGATGCTCCATGCATGGAGCATACATGGAGCACTTTTACCAGTCACCATTGTAAGTAAAGCAGCCGGATCACCTGGTCATTAGAGATGAAGATGAATTTGTGAAGTTCCATATATGCATTTGTAACCACTACTAGCTTCTCAGGCACATTCCTTCTTCCAGAGACTTAATACTTACTAAAAAAAAAAAACACCAAACCAACCCAGAATAAAATCATAGGTCCTTGTTCATTCTTCTTCATATTTTGAAACTTAATTTTTACTTAACACATTAGACATCTATTAACATATATTCCCCTTATAGCCCAGGGAAAAAGATGAGTTATTGAAGTGATCAGTTCTGTCCATCTAGGACCTGGATCACCCTCCAGAGGGGCTTTCTCCTTGGGACTGTCGGAGGTACTAACAGTGGTTTGTCTGCCTCAATGCTTAAAATAAATAGACCTGTATCCAGAATGTAGGCTACAATTTCAAGAGAGCATCTGCACTCATTTCCTTCTTCAGAATGAACCAACATTTCTTTATTTTCTCACTGAGAAGATTATTGACACTATTAAGGGGGTTTTTTTAGAGGGATAATAAGGCACTATGCCTAAATCCATCAGCAAAAAGAACAGGTTTTTAAGAATGAGGCGCAACACCAACACTACTGCTTAATGTGAATTGCAATTGTAGAATTAAGTAGATAACAGCAGCATATGTGAATAACATGGGATTTATTTCTGGTTTATTATAAAACTAAAGAATTTCATCTGATGAAGTACAAATAGTTGGTAATTTTGGTCTTAAAGTCTTCACTAAAATTGAGAAAGCACTCTTTCTCAGTTTATAAATCTTTATAAAACTTAATCCAATCCAGAGGAATCATGTATCAACTTAGAGGTTTCTTTTGTTTTGGTTTGGGGTTTTTTAGGGTATTGGAAAAATACAATTCAAAACAATTTCCCACTGTGGCTTGATTGTCAGACCGTCATATTTTAATCATATGCACATTTTAATGGACAATTCCTATAGGAACTGCTTGAATCTTGTCCTGAAATTTGTGTGGCAATATAAATATTGCAGGGGAAAATGTAATAACAATATAAAAAGCAAATAAGGAAAAAAATGTTTCCAGGTTCAAATATTGTTCTGAAAAGTGAAGCCAAACACTATATACCGATGGGGGTAAAGGTTTGTAGCCACAGCATCAGCATCTATGTGTCTGTTAGTACTTGGTAAACTACAAAAAAACATATAAGTAAAATCAGAGAAATCAGCATTATAACCATGCACTTTTCCCTCTTCATGAATATACAAGGGTGATTTCACCTGAATATTTTGAGTAGCAGCTGAATATAATTGTCACCATAAAACTTTCAAAAAGTAAAGATGTCAGTTTACACTAAATGGAAATAAATAACTAGTTTATATATAAATATGCATGTATGTATACAGAAATTTATGAGGAGAAAGATATTTTCTAATGGCTCTGCTTTGAGTAACTTTATGGAAAGTTGTTGTATATTGGTGTAGTTACAACTGATTTATATCTGATAAGAACCTGTTATTCTGTTCTATTCTATTCTAACACATACATGGAAAATGTGCACAAATCAACATTTGCCATCTTCAGAAATATCTTATTCCATCACAGGAAAAAAGCTATCACCTATCAAGACCACATTTCTTATCATAAATTTTCATAGTATGAAAATAACTATATAACTTAATGTATTTTTTTTCAGTGAATCAGAAGCCAGAGAACAATTTTATCATGTGTCTGTGTGAAGAAAATCTCTTCCCCCCTGGACTATGACCTCAGCCTAGGTATCATTGCAGAGTACCCTTTGATGAGTGAGACTCCAAATGAGAAGTGCTGAAAGCTGTGTTGATGAGGATTGCACTCTGTAACTTATTCATGAGACTTTTTGTATGCAGTAAAGGGCAAAGAATAATGAAACATAATGTTGTTGTGTTTCATTCATTTATATACTTTTTCATAGACTCTGAAAGAACTTTCAGGCAAAGGCTAAGCCTTACATCTGAAGAATGGAACATTGAACACAGTCAAAGCTGCAAACTAGAAACAACTTTTAACAGCACTGTTGCAAAGTGATAAAAATAAAAGACATTATTTTCTCTCTGAGTCTTTAACCCTGTCACACTAAAACATCATAAGTAGTAATGAAAGCTGCAGGTGAAGGCAGGGAATATGAAGAACATTCCCATCTGTTTCTCCTGCAAGCCTAGTGGCCAATTAAAACAAGTCACATCTTCTCACTGTGTCTCTTTTCCATAATTTTAATTTTGGGGACAGTGACACTAATTCTGTTTTCAAGGTACTTTGAGATCTTTTAATGAAAATTGGCTTAGTAGAGCTGCGTATTGTTTTATTCCTTTCTAGTACTTCAGATTTTCCATCATCCAGGGTATCAGAGACCAATTTTTTCACATACTTTATCATCATTTGACTCTGTCTGCAGGTTCTTCTTGTAACAAAAGAGTTGGTTGGATAAAGACATTTTTAGCACAAGAAGCTTAGCAAAAAAATGAGAGAAAAAATTCTATTTTGCTATATATGTGTGTTTATACTTATATATGCATGAGTAAATGTGTATAGAATAAATATAATACATTTTTACATATATTTGAAGATTAATTACACTGTTCACAGAAATACAAAAATCTTTTTGTGAACATAGAATATTGTCCAATAAATTTCTATTTGACCGATATGCCATAGTGTACAAAAAACCAATAAAAATATAACAAAGTGAAATGAAAACTTCATTTGGTTTACATGGAAATATTGTAAAAAAAGCTCCACTACTTAACTTTTTTTATCTGAAGGACTAAGTATGTTAATTGCCAAAAAATTTAAAGAGTTTGATACCTTCATAGTTCCAACACACTTTTTAAGTCTTGATCAAGTTTCTAAAAATGCCAAATCCCTCTCTTTTATGTTAAACTTCCCATTTGACTTAGGCTTTAATAAATTAAGGACATAAATGTGAAAAAGAAGCAGAGAAGAAAAACTTTTTTATTGCAAATCCAAGTGTAGACAACAGTAACAGAAAAGAAAATGTCGGGTATTTTACCTAATGTTGGAGTATGCATAATCACTAAACCTGAAACTTCAAGCCTTCTAGCTCAATGTCTCAGTAAGCTTCAGGATGAAGTTTCCGATAAGCTGCATCTGTCATTTGTGCCCTGGGATCATCAGATAAACCAGGGCAGATTGTTGCCTACAAGGTCCGTGAGGTTCAGGATGTGGAGGAATGCCTTGCTAAAACAACACAATTTGGAGCTGCACTGGCTTTTGTTTTTTGTTGCACTCCTATGGGAGACTAAAATGTTAATGGTTAATGACTCAAATCATGGCTCATTTGCAAAAGCAGCAGGTGCTTTGCTGAGCCCAAGTTTGCCTACTAGGCCAAAGGGGAGGAGGAGAGGTTTTGGGTATGTGGTGATGACACCTCTGATCTGCATAGACAGCCCAGGTGCAGAGTACTTGAGCATCCACCAAGGTCAGATGACCATGACAAATCAACCTTTGTTTATCAATGAGCTGGGTTGAGAGCCAAAAAAGGGAAGAGGCTGATAAAAAGAAGATCCTGTGAGATGAGATAATGCTTTTTATCATACCAATGTCCTCCCTTACACGACTGGCTCAGGTGTAAAACTCTCCACCCTAGGAAGGTATCAGGACATTCACATTTACACATGGGCCTGCAGCCTTTGTCCCTTGTGATGGGGCATAATTGGCTCAGCTACACTGATGTGAGAGGCAGCTGTCATGTCAAACCATCAAAGCCCCCTGAAGTGCCCCCAGACTCATTTCTGGGGCCTTCCACCTGAGGACTGTGTACAATCCACAGCGTTGCAACAGATCCACAGTGTTGCATCAGACAGTGTGGAACTCTACCCTCCAAAGGAGGTGCCTGGGCATTCTCATCCAAACCTGAATGCATACTAACCCATTGAACTTTCTCTTTTAGAGTCTTCCCCCACCCCCAAGGGATCAAGACTGACCATCACTTCAACCAACAGACGTTGAAACAATCTTGTCACTGTATCCACGGGTGGTGATATCTTCCTTCTCCACTACCTACTGTTATCCTTTCTTTCTCTTTCTTTCTTTTCCTTTTATAGTCTCTTAAGTGATATATTTATACTTTTATACTGTTATATTACTATAGATAATATTAACCAAAACAGCTACATACAGCCTTTCCATTGAAATCAAATTGTTCTAAAACAAACCCTACACATATATATATAGAGAGAAAGACAGATAGATAGATAGATATGTGTATAAACACCGGTCATTCAGTATTGTTGCACTCTAATGTGCCCCAAGGGATCTATTATTAAGAACTTCAGTTACCCTCTCTTGCCTTCAGGGACGGGTCATAATTACACCCCAAGATGTGACATCCTGATGAACTAATCTCTGACCACCTGCATTTCAATGCAGGATTCACACTTTCAGAAAAGCTATCTCTTAAAACTTTTCAGAGATTGCATTCAGGGCTGTGGAACTATTGTAGACCAAATATAACAGAAATAGGACACGGAAAGGAAAAATCTGCAATATTGCTGCACTCTCTCAGACACAATGGCTGCAGATGAGCAAAGAGCTCAAAGTGCAAATTAATGCAGTGATATTTTCTGTAACAACCATGATAAAAACATCAATTCTGAAGATCTTGCTCTCATTTTAATAGCATAATATTCTATGCAGGAGCACCATATCCTTTTTAGTGGACACGTACATTGATCACTATATTTTTTTCACCATAATGTCAGTTCAAATATTATTATCTGCTTTCATTTCAGAAATAGAATGACTGTAAAATACCACCTTGGGGATAGCTATGAGAATTTATTCAGTTAGGATAACATTTCCATGTGCATATGTGTGACAGGATCAGCTCTACAACTCATACTGTTTTTTGTTTCAGATCAGTAAAATCAGATCCTTTGCAACCCTACTGCTTTCAGTATTTTCTGGTATGTGACTACTACAGCAAGATGTTGTTTATTTTATAATATCTATGTGAATGTAAAAAAGTGTGAAAATTGTTTAAGAGCTCAGGATTTAATTAATACTGGAAAAGTCAAGGATGGAAAAAAAGGGAAATATGTAGGATATACATGTGTTTCAATAAGCAGACAAATCAATTACTCGACAGAAACACTTGAATTGTTGGTGGTTCTTATGGAATACACTATTCAGACTACACTCAAAAAAATGAAAAAGGAATCTATCCATTGAACAACTAGAAACTCTGCTTTTGATCTACTCATTGTTCTTCCTACTGTAATTGAAGTTTCCTTCTCCTTCTTTCTTCTGTTTCTTTTCTTATTTGTCTCCCTGTGATTTCCACCCACTTAGCAAGGTCATGACATGTGGCTTATTGCAGGACTGGAAATTAGACTTAGACTTTGAAGAATCAGACTGAATAAGACACTCAGACAGGCTAAAAGACCTTTTTATCCCACTGTTTCCTTAAAAGTATTCTTTAAATTTGCTCTCAGTAGTTTTTCAGGGTATGCAGATAAAGTTAACTGCTTTCCATGATTGTCCATAAAAGGAAATACTGAGAAAAATACCTAATCTTGTGCGAGAAAAGATAAAACTTTTGCAGAAGGTGACATAGAACTTTTTCAGGGAAAAATGCATGAAATTTAAAATAATCACTTATAAAGTAAAAGCCAAAGAACAGTACAGCAAACAGTTTTTAAAACAAAACAGTAACCTTATCTAATGTGATGAAAATGCTCTTTCTGTTTCAGAGCAGTTCAGCAGTTCACAAGCAAAGAGAATTTCATTTGAGGACATCACCAGTATTCAGGAATGTAGGCTTCACTGGTCTACAGTCTCTAATCTATAAGTTCTATCGTCTCAAGTCTCTGATATTTTCATCAGTTTCATCATGTGTCTGAATAAAAATGAGCAACAACATTACGAGAAGGTAAAAGGAACAAGATATATTCTATAAGGAGAACTGGGGAAGACAAAGACAAAAGGGGGTGTGTAGAGCAGATGTTACAGCAGTCAGGCAGATGAATTTTTTTTGATCCTAGGAAACTCCTTTGAGTCAACCCTGTCCTTTTAAAATTAGGGTTTATACTTTTCTGTACAGTTAAATGAGAAAAATAAATACTTGTCCCTCTTCCTAAGGTAAAGCTTGTCAGATTTAAGCAGTGTGGGAGGGGAAATGGGCTTTATAAAGCAGGTGGAATAACAATCATTAGGAAAGAGAACAGTTTGATAACCTGCAATGAAAAAGCTTTGCCAGGAAATAGGAAGGAAAATTCCACATTTCAAGCATTGCTCTAGAGTTCAATTAAAGGGCTTCTGCAGTCCCTTACATTAGATGGTTAACTTATCTGGCTTAGAACATTTACACATTTCTTATCACTATTCTCTTCATAAATACTATTTTTTCTTGTTTTCTAGATAACCTTTGATTCAAGAGTTCTTTAGACAGTTAACTTTTTGTATAGAGATTCAGCACAGTTGCTTATCGCATTAATACAAGAGACCCCACAGCTGAAAATTAATTTGAGGGAGATTGCCAGACTCTTTTTCCCTGTTCACCTGTTTGTAAATGATAAAGCAAATAAACAGCTCTTGAAATACCTGTGTCTGGGACTTAGTTCTCTTGAAACATTTTATGCACCTAAGCACAGTATCATACATCTATGATTATGCATCATTTTAATCTAATGCGTTCTTCCCACTGTGAAATTCAGTTGTTCTTCCCAATTTAATGCACAGTTTGTTTTTCTTGTAGAAGAGAGCATACACTAAGCTGCATCCTGTCTGACTAGCAGTTATAAAATACCATTGTCTTTCTCCTGTTTCAAATGATTAAAAAATAATCTACTTTAGCACAGATTCTGGCATGTTGGCTGGCCAGGAAGGACTTGCCCATGTGGGAGAACTGGAGTATCCCTGATCTTTCATATCAGTCATCATGAACAAAGATAGCTCTTGGAAATGAAAAAATCAAACACATATATTAAGCATTCCTTTTTGAATCTGGAAGGCAGTAGACAAAATTTGGCAGTGAATAATGTTGATTAGTTGTGTTAAAAGAAATGTTTTAATAAAATTGCTTAACTGCACATATAGATTATTTTATTGTAGGTGAATGCTAAGCAAATTGGGAATCAATGAAAGTATAAAGAGCATATTAAAGAGTATCCAAAGTAGTCCTTTACAGATGGTAAAGGGCCTACAGGGGAAGCCATACAAAGAACAGCTGAGGTCACTTGGTTTGTTCAGCCTGGAGAAGAGAAGACTGATGGGACATCTCATTGCAGTTACAACTTCCTCACAAGGGGAAGCAGAAGGGCAGGTACTGATCTCTTTACTCCAGTGACCAGTGACAAGACCTGAGGGAATGGCATGCAGTTGTGTCAGGGGAGGTTTAGGTTTGATATTAAGAAAAGTTTTTTCACCCAAATCGTGGTTGGGCACTGGAACAGGCTCCCCAGGGAAGTGATCACACCCCCAAGCCTGACAGAGTTCAAGAAGCATTTGGATAACACTCTCGGGCACATGATGTGACTTTTGAGGCTGTCCTGTATAGGGCCAGAAGTGACTCAATGATCCTTGTAGGTCCCTTCCAGGATATTCTATGATTCTAAGATATTTTTGAAGTAATCAATAGCCTGAAAAGTTGTATAAGAAAATAAGTCATTTATTAACTTTCATTCCTGTCCTATTTCAAAACAATTTCCCAGTGATTTAGTGTGACCTAGAGGATGAGTTTTTCTAGAAATTATGCATAGTGCATGCTGACAATCTAGAAAAAATAAACACATCAGGATTTCAAATATTTGAGTTAATTAAAAGAAAAATCCTTATACAAAAATGAAAACAAAGAGAAAAATAAATTGTCATAATTTTTTGGCAATAGCAAATTTAATAGCAAAAAATAGCAAAAAATAGCAAAAAAAATCTAAACTTTGTTCAAATATGCATGTAGATGAGTAAGCCTTGTCCTGAGGGCTCACAAAACAAGCAGGATATAAGAAATTATTAAACTTGTCATGAAAAATTTTTGGATGAGACACCTTACAAATATTACAGATAGTGTCATGAGGGATGAATAAATTTCACAAATAATTAAGGAGGAATTGTGTGAGAAATGGTTGAACTTCAGAAATAATTGAAAGGGAGCTTTGAGAACACTTTGGGGATCAGTCTTGCAAGGCCAAGAAGGACCATAGCCAATCAGTAGTACCATGTGAGACCAAGGTGACCTAGGTAAGAACATTAGAAATATCAAATTTAGGTATTGATGTAGCCAAAATGGACCCTTTGGGAAAAAGTGATTAGAGACAGGTTGCTTACCTAGGCAGGGACAAGGATGAAGAAGTAAGGGATTAAGGTGTATCAGGGAAAAAAACATGGCAAAATGGAGAGGAAGGGAGATTGAGGGGACATATAAGCAAGTAATTACCTCCTCAAGCCATGCATTTGATCACTACACTCTGATCTGTCTTCCTGATGAACTCTATTCCTGGCTATTTGTTGTGCAACTGTGGTCTCCAGTTTGTATGTGTATATACATGTGTGTGCATATATATACATATTTTGCCAGCAAGCTTTGGACCGTGCTAGCCAGCTGGTAGAGAAAACCAGACTCTGGTGAGAGCCACGGTGAGAGCTGAAAATGGATGAAGAGGCCCGAGATCTGGGCATGGTGCCTGGACAGAGTGCCATGGAATCCTCAAATGAGGGAGGTATTCCCTAAGTTAAGGAGTATAGGACTTGTGTGCCTTCTACCAGTGAGCTATAAGTCTGGTTAGCCAGAAAGGAGATACAATATTAAATCATTTGTGTTGTTTATGGTTTGTAGAGGTGTCCGTTAAGTGCATATTTTCTCTGTATAGGTGTGTATTTACACCTCTGTAACACAGGCTCTGCTACAATTTTCCCTGCGCTTAGAAGTGATGGCAACCAACATATTCACATCTATCAAACTGAGATGGGATTAATTGCCTAGATCCGAAAGTGCAGTGGAACTGACCTTCCTTAACAAAGTTTCAAATATGAAAAATTTACTTTTTGTTCCAGATAATAATTTACCCAGATCTTATAATGGATAAATGGCTACATAAAATTAATATAATGTGTTCTGCTCTTCAGAAGAAAATAAAAAGATGAGACTATACATCTATATCACAGAAAAAAATATAGCTGAAAAAACCACCAACTTGCCCAAGTGTACAAAATTCATTCCAAACTTTGTCTATAAGGAGAAGATTGAGGCATCTGATCATGATGTTCATGAATATGACAATAAATATGTAATGCTTGACCATATGAACTAGGACTGTGAATTATGAAAGTAATGATGAAATAATATTTTGGTGTTATATTTTTTAATTAACTTAAAATGCCTTTATATCATAAAATCAGCTTGAGGGTTTTAGTTATGTTTACCCGCACTTTGAAACAAACACTTTCACAAGGCTTTGAAGTCTGATTTTTTTCATAATTAAAATCAGTTTTAAATAAAAAAAGCTTTTGTAAAAAAACCAAACCAATAAACAAAACCCCACTACTTAATTGAGACCACCTAGATTTGTCTGGAAGGGAAAGTCCCTACTGACAACAGGGAACAATGTTAAAATCAAACTTGTTGCATTTTCTTAGATTTCTACAACAACTCGATCAGTCCAGAGAACACAGACATATATGGATTTTGTTGTATTTGTACTGCTTTTTCTGCTATTGAGTTTTGCTATGGATGCTGGATTTTGGCTGACACAGGCACGTATCCTTACCATAAATATAAAATAATGGAGTTACTCAGAGATATCAGCTAGCCAAACTCTACAAATATTTTCATATTCATAAAGGGAGTTATGGGAATTATGGTCTGGTTTTCTAACAACAATAAAGTTTGATAAGTTTTACATTTTCAATACAACATTGAGAAAGCTTTATGCAATTGGCCATCCCCTAGCTCAAGGCTTTTTGAACATTTATATGTATTAAAAATATTCCCTTCTCTAATATTTAAGATATATTATGCTTGTGATGCTATTTATGAAATGCTTCCCTCTTTTCCTTTATTAATATATTGTATTCTTCCTAAGATATTTTTAAGAAGGTCTTCAGGGTAAATCTCTCTCTCTCTCTCTCTCTCTCTCTCTCTAAAGACACACAGGCACAGAATTACCAATGAGAGCTAAAGGGATTTCATCCCCTCTACATTAGTATTGTTCCCATGATAGCTGAGGTAATTTTGTTTTTCAGCCTTTCCCTATTCAGAACAGGACTAAAGCATTCCTAGAGTGCACTCACACATTTTTCTCTCTATAAATACATACACATATATAATTTATTCAGTAAATGTATGAGATGGTGAGGGCAGTGAGGCACTGGACTGGTTGTCCAGAGAAGTTGTGGATGCCCCCTCCATGAAAATGTTCAAGGCCAGGTTGGATGGGGCTTTGAACAACCTGGTGTATTGAAAGGTGTCCCTGCCCATGGCAGGGGTGTTGAAACGAGATGACTTTTAAGGTCCCTTCCAATGCAAACCATTCTATAATTCTACGAATTCTCCAAATGTATCACTATCCGAACTGGTGACTGATACATTTGTAAGATAACCTCCTACTTTCTTACTGCTATCCCCATAAATAAATAACTATTCCCCACAGTACTGGGATATAACTTTAAGAAAAAAAAGTTACTGTAATTGAAATACTGAATGCTTCCTATTTCAAATAATATTGGATTACCCCTTATGAAACATCTGATAAATTACAGAAAATAAAACAGAGTTCACAGGTATTTAACAGCACAAAGACCGAATACAAGCATGTTGCCTGTTTTCAGATTCACCAGTGAACTATTACTTTCCTTATGCCAAGTGCAGCTGAGTAATTGATCAATGAATGCTACTGAGTGAATAAACAGAAAATGCTGTGTGAGCTGATGGGAGAGAAAATGCCTGAGGAAAAGTCCATTCTTTTGTATCAAAACCTACTAGGAACTGCTGTTTTACTGATCTATGCTTGTGCATCTCTGGAATACTAGCTGAGTAAAGCAATTTTGATGTCTGTATTGCCATAAATAAAGATTGCTTTTTTCCCACAGCTATTTGTTTTCCTACCCTGTCCCTTTTGAAACGGTTAAAGGCCATAACTGGCAAGGGATTATGATCTAATGTTTAGCTGACCGGAAAATAAGGTGTATCCTGTTTCCCTGTGCAACATAACAGTACTAAAAAAAAAAACAACAAAGTCATAAATCAGCTTTCTACATCATTCCCTCCCACATCTATATATAGAATTCAATAATATTTAGGATTTAAGGGCTGGATTACAATAAGGAATTAGGTGAGTAATTGTCACCCTGCCTAGCCCAGGTACTGAAATATGGGTTTTTTAGGTTTTGTTTCTCTGCGGGTATGTAAAACTTCCAAACATCACACCTGTCTCACAGCTCAGCCCATGAGAGATTTGTGAGAAGGATAGGTGTCATTCACAGCAGTAGCTGTCCTTGCCAGCTAAGATTGCAACTAACTTTTTACAGGGAGATTCTAGAGAAACCTACAGGAAATTGTTCAGAAGATTACCTATTAATATGATAATCAAAACACTCAAGTATTGGCATAAAAGGTTTAGGTCTTAAATGAAGACATGATCAGCGTGTCAGAACTGTTGCTGAATCATAACTAAGGTAAATGAGAACAAGTCAGCTATCCAGACTGCTTTTAAAACAAGAGGATGCCTTTGCCAGTTGAGTAAGCAAAGTGCCTTTTTGTTTTCCAATGCATACACCAGATGCAAGTTTGGAGTGGAGCACGGTTCTGGATGAACACTTAATCACAGACTGTAAACAGAGGTCAAGTTGAGAGATAGTGGATGAATTCAAGATATATTTCTCCATGTGTCAAATTCAAGCACCAATTTCTTGTCATGAGGTGCCAGGAGCTATCGTGCATTTACTGATTTGTTCTGTGCATTTCTGGAACTGGAGCTTTTGATTAGCTGTAATATAGCTGTGGGTAATAGTTCAGGGAAGTAAAAAATATTATAAGCCTAATTTTAAAATCCTAGCTGTAGAGGCTGAAAGATATAGACAGGAAAAGATAATTTCCCTATGATATTCAAATAGCTGCAAACTTCCATATTTAATTTGCAACCACCATACTACAAGGCTCTAATAATCTTTCCCTTGTAATATAGAAGCAAATGTGTGGAGAGTTTTTGCCTCAAAGATTGGTAGAATTCTATTAATTTTCAAGTATAAATTCAATTAAAAGAAAGTATTAATTTCTGAAATTTAATTTATTTATACTACCTTACCTGTTCCATGGGCAGATAACTCTGTAGGTTTATAAATATTTCACTTGTTAGAATACAAGTCTAGCTTCATTTGCAACTCTTTTTGTGTCACTGTCCTACTTTTTGCACAGTCTGTTTGACAAAAAGTTTCTGTGCCTTACCTACCTGAATTTTATAACAAAAACCTTTGGGACTAATTAAGATTTTTATAGTAAAATAATGAGAGAGATTTTCTGTCTCTCTATTTTTTTTCCCCTAGTTTTGTGCCTTGGGTTATTCTTGGGGCTGCCATAGTCAGATTCAATTTATAGAAGCATATTTGTTGCTCATCTGCATTAATAGAGCATAGTACAACGACAACAACAACAACAGCAGCAAAGATCTTGACAAGTTCTAATATTTTCTCTTAAGCTAAATAATTCCCCGGCTTCTTTCTGTGTAAGACTCATAAAAAAACCCCATGTGCTAATTAATGTAGGAAAATTCCAATTGTTCTGAAAAAAAATTTAAATGAACTGAAGGTCACTTTTTTTTTTTAGTAGGTAAATTTAATCTGGCAAGGAGAAGTTGGTAGAACAGGCTAGACCAAAGTGCAGAGCTCTGCTGTGTCTGCCATAATTATTCATGAAGCCTTCAGCCAGGCAGTCTATATCTGGTTATAATTCTTGCACATGTCAGTGATAGGGAACATCCAGTTTTATCCTTCAGGATGCTGACAAGGGCAGGAAAAGGTATGATCCTAGTGCTTGCAGGAAACTTTCAGGCTCTTCTGTTACCCAAGGAAATTCCTGAGTTAGCCTTTCACTCCCCAAAACAAAGCACCAGCAGAGTTCAGGACTGAAGGGTTAAAGTCGCAGCAGACATCATTCAGAAAGCCAACTCACAGAGCCAGGAGGAAAAGCCAATGACTTCAAGTCACATTTCTGGGAGAAGTCTTAACTAAGAGATAATAGCTGTCACATCCATTTGGGAAATGCCAGACTGGAATATAGGTTCCTCTTTTGTGTGCTTGTACTTAAACTGATGTTTCACAGCCAGCACAGAGGATGCTCCGGCTTTAACAGTGAATAAAATGACCCAAGACTCACTCACTGTCTCTGTTGGCAAGAGCCTCATGTCCATGCAATTTGTCCTTCTATCTGTGAAGTGGTGCCCCTCACACAAGCTGCCTTTGACAATAGCTGCATAGAGGTGACACCCAAACCTGGACTCCGTAGGGAATAACGTGTCCTGGCATGGAGCATGCAGCGCCCTTCATTACACCACAGCATACACTAGCAACTAAACATCTGCAGGACCACAGGAAAAGGTCTTGCTCAGCTTAATTTTTTCAAGTGGAAACATAGCTGAGGATGGATGTGACAACACTGATGACTGACTGCCTGTTCAGCAGTTTTGAGGTAGAAAGTTGAGCAGAACCCCCCCGAAGGCTTTTTCACCTCGGTGGTTGCAGTCTCTCGGTTGCCACAGCCATGCAAGGACCATGCTGATGTTTGGTTTGTGTGGAGCACATCTGTGATCAACTGGGCTCACCTTCCTATCAGTGAACTCACCATCCCAACAAGTCACTAAGCTGAGGGTCACTCTTAGTTGTCCCATAAATTTGAATGAATCAATGAATGTGTACATCAGGGCAACACATGGGCAAAAAGAAAAAAAATTAAGAAATTGTCTCTAAACCTTGGTGGCTAAGAAAAGTTCATATGGGATGCAAGAAATTTAGGAACAACCTTCTTGACAAGGGAAGAGGTTCACTGCGTGTCACTAAGAAATATCTAGAACAGACAGAAATCCTGATGGTAGGAATGTATCTTCAGAGGAATTCTGAGGTCTTAGGTTTCAAATTAGATTAGATGGTGGATGGATTTAATTACATTTGACCTTCCACCTGGAGGTGGGTTACGTAACTGCAAATATCAAGGAACTGGGCTCTGTCCTTATGCAGCTCCTATTTTCCGGCAGCTTCTATGAGACATCAGGGCCTCAAGTGCTTCAGAACATGCTCAGGTACACGTAAGACACTTTGTCACTGAGTAATTGAGCATCTGGCAAATTTAACCTATTTCTGAGTCATCAGTGCTCTTTGGGATCTAAAACTCAAAGTGGCAGCTGGGCATGTGTGTCTCCCAGTGAATTAAAAGGATTCATCTGATCCATAACAGCTTAATGCTATTAGACCTTTTCAAATGTGAGATAAAAAGAATTGTCTCAAGACATTTTTACAACAGACTAGTTTAAGGTCCATGATTTCCTGACTGTAACAGACAACCAAGAATATGAATACAGGAATTTGAAGCAGATAACTTAAAGTCTTCCTTTAAGTCAACACCCTCCAGCACCCCTGGCTACAGCTGTGCAATCCTTTTTACAAGTGATGGTGCTGGCACTTTCTAAGGGCATCAGAAACTCCTAGGTTTGCACCACTTGGCACAGGATGGTCCAAATCCCGCTCCTTTATTCTCCACATTTATGGTAACTGCTTTGTCTGTTCACTAGTCCCCAACCAGATATCTGTCTACCTGTCTGTTTGCCATTTTTTCTTTTCTTTTACAGGGCACTAATTCCTGTATGATGATGTAATTTTCTTTGTTGCTAAAGGACTGATCTGGGCTGTTTCCTTTTCTGTTCCTAATGCTCCTCCCTTAGGAACTGCTGTGTTCATCATGCTAAATTTTGTGATAATGTTGTGGTATGGACGTGTACTCAGTGGGGAATAAACTGAAACCAACAGAGATATTTTCAGTTGAAGTCAAACTTCCATAGGTGCAAAGTTAGTTCCTTACTATCTAATCAAACCCTCAGCAGGAGTCTGCTGCTAATTGTGACATTTTTCAGCAAGATGCTTGAAGACAGGTCACTGGAAATGCATGTACTTCAGATCATTTTAATAGAAGTAATACAGTATGCACAGAAGGGCTTACCTTCTTAGCCTTACAGAGTTTCAGCTGAAAAGGCCATTTAACATTTTATAGTAAAAACCTTTATAAAGCAAAAATGTAAAACTTGGGCATATTCTCCAATGGGTAATATAATATACAGTAATGGGAAGGCTTGGCTATTAAATGCTCTCTCTAGTCCATTGAAGCATTTGTAGAATTAATCTCGCTGATTTCAGAGCTATAGCTCCTGTGTTTGGAGTTCAATCAAGACCCCGGAATGTTTTAATTCATTAATATATTTTTATTTAGAAAAAATACACTTTCGTATAGATATGCCATAGAATAAAGATAGAAAATAAGAGAAAGTTTAGGATCAAGTTCACCTAATTAGTTTAGATTTAAAGTCTCCTAATTGAGGAATTAATCTAAAATAGGTCCTTTATTTTCCACTCTATAAAATGAAGAAAAGTCAGTGCCTTTTGAAAGCTATCAAAAAGAGAAATTATTTGCTTAAGTAAGCTACATAGTCTTGAGCAGAACTGATCATTCTAGGCTTTTGAACACTCTTTCTATCGATTAAAGTGAGTCAGGCTAAGGAAACCCTCATCCAAAATGAAGGTAAGTGTTAAATGCCTAAATCAGAAAGACAGCTGTAGGAGAAAACAGTTCATGTTTTACAGGAAACTAAAGAAAAATGACAAATGCAGGAACAAAACTCAGAGATAAGGAAGTTTGTGTTTTTCCCTCCTTTTTTCTGCATTCCTGTACAATTAAATTTTTCTATAAATTTTGAACACTGAGATTAGCAAAATTTTGTGTTCAAGCTTTGTTATGCCAAAGAAATGCGTAGATGTTCTATGGAAATTTTATTTCCTTTTCTCCGGTATCCACGTTCTCTCTCTTTTGGGGTCCTGTATTCCCGCAAGATTCTTATGCATTCTCATGCCACCTTTGAAAGTAGAATAAGGAGTGCCCCAGCCTGTGAAACCAGGCCCTGGATGAGCATTAGGATTCAAGGCAAGAGAACTATTTTTTATGGTGCAGTGAAGTAATTCAACTAATCTGAAATAAGCCATACATTGATGGGATTTAGGCATTTTTTCCCTCGGTTAGAATGTTTGGATTTTTTAAAAAAGAAATGGATGGAAAGTTTACAAATGACTCATAAAAAGCCTATAGCTAAGAGATTTCAGGCCTGACTTGAATCAGAAAATGTAAGAAATACCCTGAGAAAGTCTTTCAGAGTTTCTGGCCTAAGTTCATAAAAGGAGAGTTCCTGAGACTTCATTTCCCTTCTGTTGATGGCCAACTTTTCTGAAGACAATGATTAGCCATTTACAGAAGTTGGCTCCTATCACACCTTCAGTCATGGTTCTGCGGCCTGGGAGACTGAGCTGGTTAAAGATCTGATAAATACATTGTTAATTTGTATGTTAATGGACTCTTTCATCTGATAATCTATTTTTTAAATTTTTTTATTAATTAAATAGTGGCAACATCTACAAAGGAGTTAGGCTAGGACAATTGGAATTTACCTTTCTCTCTGGCCCAGTAGAATGTATGTAATGCTTTGAAAACTACTCAAGTGATTTAAGAATTTGCATGTTATTTTTTAGGAGTGATGGACATTTGCAGCTGTGTGAAACAGTGTACCTAACTTCAAGGCAAATTTCAAGAACAGGACATGTTCATATAGACTGCTAGTTATTGGGGAAACTTCTTTTTCATAGGGTGTACTCACAGACAAAAAAAGTAGTGCATTGTTCATATTTCTTGAAACAGTCTTCTGGTGTGTATGTGAATATCCTGTACATAAGAAAAGAGAAAATAATATGGTCAAATTGCTGCTGCTCTGATAGCCTGTCTTCCATGGTGGATAGAATATCTATATTAAGGTAATAGTTATTAAAGACACAAAGGCAATTGGAAAATATGGTAAAACTATAACAAAAGTTTATGGATGTAGATGGTGTCACAGTAACTTGATATCTTTCTATGATAAGATAACTCATTTTCTAGTTAAAGGACACACTAGATCTGGTCTGTTTGGGTTTCAGTTAATCATGTGATATGGTGTCAGATATAATATTACTAGTTAAAGTAGATAATGTGGGGATTAGAATAAAAATTGTAATACGAGAAATAGACTGGCCAAAAGAGGAAAAAATGGATATTATTAGAAGAGGACAGTTCAGAATGAGGAAAGGTTATTTTTAGAGTCTTCAAAGACTGGTCTTGGGACTATTATTACTAAATATTTTCATTAAAGACTTTGTGCAAAATAGGTATGAACTAATAAAATTTACGGTTGAAATGATGTTGAGAGGCATTGTGTGTGCGGGGGGGGCTGTGAAAAAAATCATATAGAATCAACTGAATGACCTTGAGGACTGAACTTACAGAAATGAGGCCAATTTAATGTATCTGTTTGCATGGCCGTACACTTTTACACTAATTATAAGAATACTTGCTTTACCTGAAGGCCAATCTTTGGAAGTAAGTGAGGAGGAGAAATATATGTACTTATTACTTGATCCCAAAATAATGTGCAAATGGCAGTGTGACTCAAAATGGGTAAGGTACATTCAAAGGAACTAAGGAAATATTATTTCCCTATCTGGAATAAAGAAGGACTAAAAGTAAAATAAAGTGGGAGGAGGCTGTATTTTGTGACTTAAAGCTAGAAGTACTGTGTCCATTTAGGCTGAAAAATGGATGACTGATAAAGGTTACTATTGTTATTTACAGATGACAAAGGCTAAATGTGATACATATATGAGAGAAAATAGGCATAAATTTGAAATGAGCACATTAGGACTGATAATCAGAAAGATGTTTTAAACCATACATAATCTAACATTCTGCAACAAGCTTTCAAAATGTTCAGTATGGGAAATTTCCTCATTTTAAGAACCCCAGAAATATTATGTTATATAGTTGATAAAAAAAAAACAGGGACTTGGGCTTGAAGATTCAGAAGGTACCTTCCAATTCTGTCATTCAGTACTCTTGTAAATTAATTTAATTCAGAAAACTTATTTTTTTACAAACAGTATTCATGCTTATTTTTCATATACAGTCATATTTACTATTAGATTTCCTATATACTATGATTGCAGGTAGGTAGAATAGGTCATCCTCAGGGTCATAATAATAGACATAACTGAGCTAAAATGTAACCTAAAAGTCTGTTTTTCCTCTCCTCTATTCCAGTTTTTTTATTAAGATGGTATAACACCTCTAACATTACCGGATATCCACTGCAATAGAAGAATCCAATTTCAGACTTTTTGACTCATATTTCTTTTTCTAACTACTACAGTCAACTGAGTCCCTAATACATATATATATGCATATATTTATGTATACGCTTATATGTATACATCTCTATGTATGCATATACTTGTATGTACAGCCTTAGGCAGAGCATATATTTAAATGGATTTACCAGAGTATTTCCCCAGAGACTTATATTCCCCAGATTTTGAGATTTTGTTATTTTTTGTTTATTCTGATGATAGACTGTATAAGATTAGCTACACTGGAGGTGCAAATGCACCCCAGAGGGAAAGCCTTATTTATTTTTCATAGTATAATTGATTATTTTGAATAATGTATGTGATGGCTAGGTAATGAGTGGAAAAACAATAACTAAGCATGACTTGGTACCACTTCCTATGGTATCTGTGATTTGATGACCTAACATATGAGGTTGGCCTTACAGGACAAGAAAACTGTTACATTATTTCTGTAAGTAAAGTCATTCAGCACATTTCCCTCTCCCAGAAAAAGAACACGAACATGCAGAATTTCATCTGCATTGTTTTATCTGAGATACTAGTGTAAAAATGATGAACAGAGTTAAATTAATACTGAAACTTTTTTTTGAGATGGTTTATAAGAAGGGGAAAAATAAATGTCTCTGTGAAAAACATAACACACCAAGAACTGAAAGAAACTGAAAGAAGGAAATCTTTAAAGCCTTTGACACAGTTCCCCACAACATCCTTCTCTCTCAGTTGGAGAGAGATGGATTCAGTGGATGGGCTCTTAGGTGGATAAGAAATTGGTAGGTTGATTGCATCCAGAGGGTTGTGGTCAACAGCTCAGAGTCCTGATGGACATCAGTGACAAGTGGTGTCCCTCAGAGGTCTGTACTGGGACAGGGATTATTTCATACTTTCATTAATGACACAGATGGCGGGATCGAGTGCACCCTCAGTAAATTTGCAGATGACACCAATCTGAGTGGTGCGGTTGCCACACCTGAAGGACAGGATACCATCCAGAGGGACCTGGACAAGCTTGAGAAGTGGGCCCATGGAAACCTTTTGATTCAACAAGACCAAGTGCAAGGTGCTGCACCTGTAGCACCCAGTATCAACACAGGCTGGAGCATGAGCATATTGAGAGCAGCCCTGCCGAGAAGGACTTGGGGGTGCTGGTGGATGAGAGACTGGACATGACCCAGCAATGTGCACTGGCAGCTCAGAAATCCAATTGTGTCCTGGGCTGCACCAACAGCAGGTCCAGGAGGTAATTCTGCCCCTCTGCTCTGCTCTGGTGAGACCCCAGAACAGAGCACCTGCAGTGCTGCGTCCATCTCTGAGGCCCTGCACAGGAAGGACATTGATCTGTTGGAGTGAGTCCAGAGGAGGGACACCAAGATGATTAGAGGGATGGAGCACCTCTCCTATGAGGAAAGGCTGAGAGAAGCAGGATTGCTCAGCCTAGAAAAGAGAAGTCTTCAGGGTTACCTAATTGTGGCCTTCCAGTAACTGAAGGGACCCTATGAGAAAGGTGGAGAGGGGCTATTTACAAGGACATGTAGTGATAGGACAAGGGGGAAAGGCTTCAAACAGACAGAGAGTAGGTTTAGATTAGCTATTAGGAAGAAATTCTTTGCTGTGAGGGTGGTGAACCACTGAAACAGGTTGCCAGAGAACTGTGGATACCACATTCCTGGAAGTGTTCAGGGCCAGGTTGGATGAGTCTCTGAGCAACCTGGTCTAGTGAAAGCTGTCCTGCCCATGGCAAGGTGGTTGGAACTAGATGAGTTTTAATGTCCCTTCCCAACCAGGCCATTCTATGATTCTATGAAACTCAATCTTTACTAAAAATAACATTTTTTAAAAGTTGGAATTATGACAGGCTCTCTGCTTGAAATCTAAGGCATTACGTGAGCTGTGGTGTGACCTGCAGTTAGAATGAGCTCATGTCATAGCACCAAAATTTTCCTCTGTGTCATACTGCAGACAGTGTGATGCATGGGATCTTCTTTGCCTTACACAGGATTGACTTTTAGATGTGCATTGACTTGGCGTTTGACCTTGGGCAGCAGGCCAGGTCATACAGTGTCTAGCTTACCTCAGCAAGACCACATTTACACTGTGAATCCAAAGAGCCTCTAAGTGCAGTCAGTGTTTAAAACAGAAGAATTTTTACAAATTAAATCTGTGAAATATCAAAGTTAATTTCTTTTAACACAGTCAGCTGTACCTGTAGAAAAGGGACTGTATAAGAAGTACACAGTGAATATGTTTTTGTTACATTTTTTTTTACAGCTTGTAGGCTGCTGAAGGGAAAAATGAACAAATTGATGGATTTGGTTATGTGTGAAATGGATACGTAACAAGGGAACTAGAAAACCTTTAACATTTCCAGAGATCAGAACTTCCAACCTACCGTATAATACTCCATTCGAATTTCATTCAACTGTGATGGAGGGAAAATTCCATAACATTGGTGTGCACTTAATTGTCACAAGGAAATAAAATTACGAAGTTTAGTAATACCATAAAAATGTGTGGTGTTATGCAAGAACTTAAAATTACATGCTCCCTAAAGTAAAATTATTATACTACAGAGGCTCGCAAAAGCTTTCAAACTAAGCAGTATAATCTCCCATTTAAGAGCTTTAACTTCTGGTTGAAAAAGAATAGAAACATAAATGCCATTGCTGTGAGGACCAAACAGTACAACAGACTCAAGGTGAATTTTTATGTGTTTTTCAAGCACTTTTCTTATGCTAATGGTGTTGATAAAAACATAAGACATAATATTTGTATTTTTCGTGCACAGCTGAGATATGAATAGCAAAGTCAGAACAAAGGAATGCCCATTAATATACGGACACAGGGAAACAGATATGCACAACCCACTGACACCTTCCAGTCAACGCAAAAAACAATAGGAAAAGACAGATGCTCATTGTCCTGAATGCATCAAGCTAAAGGCATGTATCTCCCATCTTATCAAGAGTCCCAACAGGCAAAGCTTATTTGTGAAAAGATTTGAATGCAGGAAAAGGCAGACTCTTCAAGCACCAAATAAAAGGTCAAAGTGCTAATGGGTGGATAGAAAGGCTTAATCTTTCATACTTTACCCTACACTGAATGTTCTTGTCTTCCAGCATGATGGCCAGGACTTCTTGGCCAGCAGAGCCATTTCACACAGAGAAACAGCTGATCAATATGCATTGCATGAGCAGACATTGGACTGGAGCATAGAATTTTCTAAATAGCTCTCACTCTGTGTCGTTGAAAAGATTAAGCAAATTCATGAACAGAAAATATGTATCTGGATGATACAGACCCAATGCACTTTGGTCCTTTGTGGTTCCTGCTGTGAAATTCTAGGACCCTCAGGATTAGCCACTGAACTGCAAAATAGATCCATACTTTTTCAAGCTGATGCAAGGCAGTGAAGAACAACTGTTGACTTCTGCCAAGACAAGTTATTGCCACATCCTCTTGACAGAAATGAACCAAATAGCTTTTCTGAAAATCATGTGACTGTAACCAGTATAAAGTAATGAAGTAGTCCAAGTACAAAGAGTCGGGCTAGAATCTAAAGTGTCCAAAATTTTCATCAAAGTGATAATAGCATTCTGTAAAAAATACAAATGCTTTTTAAAATTGTGGGCATGCACGAAGGTACCTAAATGAAAATTGTCTCACAGGTAAGGAATTAAATTAAGTCCCAGACTAAGCTGTGAATTATGAAAATCTGAACAAGGAACTTCCATGTAGATAACCCACTGTGCCAGGAGGTGCAGTTCATCCAAAAGATAGGGAGTGAAGGTACCATTTGGCACCTTGGGTTTGTGGAACTTTCATCATGCAAGTTGCTAAATCCCTATTCTGAAGCTTTCATTTTAGGGGAATGTAGCTGATGTGTTTTGGTTACCCTAGTGATGATTTTCTGCCTCTATTTTCTGTTCAAGTTGTCAGTTTGTAATGACAATGAATAACTAATACATGAGGTCTGCGGATCTGTCTTCTGCATTTCAGGTGAATTCCCTGATCAATGAGCTAAGATCAGCTACTCTGCCTCACTAAATATTTCAGTTCATTTCTGAGTGAAGAAGCTGCAAGAAGCTTTTCCTCTTCCCCCCCGCCCCCACCCCCCCCCCAGGACCAGTCTTCTCAAGATCCTTTCCTTTTATATTAAAAAAACACTGAAGGTATCACCTGGAACTTGAGCTTCATTGGGTTCAAGCAATGATAGGCTGAGTTCACAGAAGAGAAATTAAGTGTTTTCTAAATAAACAGGGGTAATTTCTGGCTCAAGACATCCCTGAAAAACCAACAGTTGCATGATGAGAGGTGAAGCACTTTCTGTAACTGCTAAACCCTACTGATTTTAGTCACTGTCACAGTGAAAATATTAAATAGATCTGATTCTTCACCACCACTTTTTTATTCTCAAAGTTAAGGTGGCAGATTAACCAAGACCACAAAGAGTCACCTCAAGTCCTCTGACCACCCATCATTTCCAACTCTCTGTTCGAAGGCATTTGACCAGAGTGCTCAAATGGCAAGGCGACAAGACCACTAGAAGAACCTAAGTGGACAAAACAGAACACTACACAATTTAAATTCTTTTTCTAGAGCACAACCAGAAACACTGATAAAGTTTACAGGAAGCTTTTCATTGGAAAAAAAAAATGTGAAGAGGTGGAATGCGTAACTTAACATATACTATTCCATTCCCAGTGCTCTGAAACTATAAAAGCTTTTTATGAATAAATGTTGACAACTTTATGCTGCCCTTTTTACTTTTCTAGTGTCTGGATCGTTTTGGCTAAGGGCCTGGAAGATAAACTGTAATTTATTATGTCCTGGCATCTTGGATAGGTAGAGTGCTTTGTTATTTGGCTAAGTTGTTTTTTCACTCCTTTTTCACAAAGACAAAGAAAGGATTGGCTTCTTTCCTGTAATAATTTTGGAATAAGAAAAAGGTGTTTTTCTCAAGGTGATACACTTTGATTTCAGAGTCAGATGCCAAATTATGAATTGAACTTGATATTTTGTTTCATGTTCATTCATGATGAAAATATGTTTGATATTAAATACCACAGCTTTATGGGAAATTTAATTTTTTGTCACAATCTTTAGGCATTGCTATACAGAATGCTTACCCTTGTGAATAAATTTATGGACTACTATACTTCACTTTTCTGTATCTACAAAGAAGGGATAATAACACTTATCTATGTGACAAATGAGATAAGCAGCTTAATTTATTAAAGTTTGTAAACTGCTTTGAGATCCTCCAATAAAAGTTCCTCTGCAAGAAACAAGTAATAGCAGTCATATCATAAAGGAACTAAACCTTTAATTTTACCAAAGTTGCCCGGGTGAGTAGATAACTCTTTAATGAGATTAAGGACGTGTTTGAGATTGGCAATTTTATAACAAATCCTCAGTGGATCAAACATGTAAAGTTGCTGGCATAACTTTTTGCAATTGCATTTGTAAAAGTAATTGGTATTATGAGACTGTGAATAGTGGAGAAATACAGCTGGGAGTTCCAAGTTGTGAATTATATGTCATATTTTATTGTATAGATGTGAGTGTTGCTGCTGTTGTGGAATTTGAATGGGTTTTCTTTCAGATGATTTATTAGCATATGGACAGTATTTGACCAGCATTATGTTTATTTATTGATACTCATAACAGCCATTTGATCATATGGTAACATGAAGAAATAGTTACAACACTGTGATTCAATGTGTATTTTTTACTATTTCAACTAACCCTGATGTGCCAGAATATTTGTAATCAATGTTTAGATGACATAAAGACTCAAAAGGACACTTTGAGCCTAGGATGAGGAAACTAAAGGAGTATAACTCTAATTCATCGTTAGTTTTCTCTGTATGGAAGGATGGGAAGAGTTTACTGTTTCCTTGTAAGAATGAGAGGCAGGTCTCCTTTGAAAGGAACCCTGATCATCTGAGGTGACCTATATGTGTTTTGATTGAATAATTCTGTGCTATCCAGTAGAGAACAATAGCCTCAGAACAGCAAGATACATCCATTCATGTTTGACACTTTTCTTTTGATATTTTTTTACAATCCTCAGAGCTAAATAAGGAAATAATTTAAATTGCATGGAATAAAAGTGTGCAGTTTTTGAGTATTTACAACCTTCATTACTTAAAATAAGTATTAATATTTTCAAGCAGTGCTACAACTGAGAATTTGCCTCACATAAAAAGAATAAGATCCAGAGGTCAAGAATGACCAGAGGTGTAATATTTAAGCATATAACGTCTTGGGCTGGAAGAAATTTTAAAGATTATCTAGTTCCAATCCCCCTCCCATGGGGAGAGACCCACCTATCTTGGGGGGACATATACAAGATATCTTCAGTATATCTTATCCATCTTAAATATGATTGCTTCTGTGTCATGCTCAAATGTTATTTCAGTGTAGGTAAATAAAAATAACAACAATTGAGCAGGATTCCCCTGCTATTATATTAGTGGCAGTTCTGGTGTTAATAGTATTGCAGGTTTAGTAGGAGATTATTCCAGGTCTTAGGAATAGTTTTGTAACTCAGAAATTCAATCTTGTCCTCAGAAGCAGTCAGCATCTTCAGGGTCAGCTGAATTGTGCCAGGGGTGGATTTAATGCTGGGTCTGTCTGGCACAGCTTAGAGTAGCAGTAGTTTTTTTCCTGTCCATGGGGTCAGGTGCCCAGTTGCCTGGCTCAGATGCTTCTCCTGATGCTAAGTGCTGGGTTGAGGGTGAGGTCTCTCTTCTTCATCAATCCTTACTCTGTCAGAATTGTAGGAGGCCTTTTTGCCCTATTAGTCTAGACATCAGAAACCCAAATATCCTCTTACACTCTGCCAGCATAAAATGACCTCAAAATGTTCTTAAATTACAGTGAGCTGTGTATTCACTCACAGTTTAAGGCTCTTTGTAATGCTTGCTGCAAGTAGTGCCAAATGTAAATCAGAACCAGTATAAATCAGGGCTCATTAATGTACTATGGAGAGTGGGAACTAGAAAGTTTAGAGTCAAGTAACAGTCTCTTTTCTCTGTTACAAGATTCATATAAATTTGTATTCCAATCACTAATGAATGGTATCATTTGCACCCTACTATTACGGAAATATATTACGTTCTCAAAATAACTTTTCTTATTCTTAAGTTAAAACAATTTTCATATTAATTTCCCATAATAAACTCCATCTATTTTAATAAAATTATAGAATTAAATAAAAGAGGAAAAATATTTGGGATGATGGAAGGAATTTCTTAATTTCCGGACACTGTTACTATCTATCTGTCATTTGCAACAAATGCAGCCTGAGTCCTAAGATAATGTTTTAATGGTATAACATGAAGGCAGACTACAGTTTTCTCCTTAGTCTTTTGTTATTAACAGCCCCATTAGTCTAGTTAAACAAAGAAGTTTAGATCTGTATGACGACGGGAGAGGGGCTCTTTCTCCATGATTTGTTAGACACACATCAAAACTAAATGCTGTCCTGTAACACAAGGTGATTGTAAGTGGATCTAAACTCAGGGTTTTTTTTCTTATTTAGTTGCTCTATCTATAGTTAATTGCCAACTTTACTTTTCTGTGCGATTCTGCAGGCCGTGCAGTTAGGTTCTTGAATAACTACCCTCCTTCTTCCCAGAAATCACTTTCTTCATGAGACCTGTGGGTATCTCTTGGCTTGGCATCATAAGATAGTAAAAAACATTTCAAGAAAGAAGAAAAGGCTCTTAAAAATGTGATTTTTCTAACAATTGACAGTTATCTTTTGAAAAGTAATTTCACCACAAGCTCGTCTTAAAAAATGTAACAAAATAAAGCATTTTTAGAAGTAATTTCTCATGTTAGATTTTACCTCAGTTTTAGTCTGATAGGTCATTTTTGAAAGTGGGAAAGAATTCTCTTATTTTATCTCTTTCTGTTTCTTTTACCTGGGGGCAATGCACTCCTCTATGATAAAGAACTGTGTCTTCCTACTGCCTGGATTTGGTATCTTACTAAAAAATCTAGCATCACTTTTTAATTGTATCCTTTTTTTTTTTCTCCTAATGATTCATCCGCTGTTCTGATGCCTGATTCCAGTAAGACAATTCCCCTAGGCAGTACTGTGTAATTGTTTAAGGATTTGTTCAGTTTAAATATGAATATTGATTGCCTTCAATCATAAGTCAACTACGAGATGCAACAATTTTCTCAGATATATATATGAGGATAAAATTGGGGAAAGGTTCAGCACAAGATGAGGGAGACCTACCATGGAGTGTCCAATAAGTAGTGACAGAAAGACTGAGGCAGACAGACCTGGTCTGTCATAAAGTTTAGGGGAAAAACAAAGGTACGAATCACTTGTTAACAACTATTTTCAAATATTAAGAGTATATATTTTTTTACCTTTCAAAAAGGGTTCAATTCCTCCATAAACTTTGGCAAAAAAGTTTATTTATAGTTCAGATCACCACCATATGTCTGTTACTTTTTTTCCTGTGTCAATACAGGATTTCAATATTTTTCCCATTTTGAGTGAGCTTAAGAGACCCTTATTGTAAAATATTTTCCTATCGTATAACCTTGCCTTTACTGGATTATCTACGCAGATTTTGGAAATACTTCTTAATTGTATTTTTCTAGTACTAATATATACTGAAGTATGTTATCATGTTTACCCTTAGTATTTTTAACTTAAGTCTAATCTACTTCCTTATAGTACCTGCCATGCCCTGCTGTTGAATTCTGATTATGCAGAATTCAAAAATTAGGTCTTCTTAAATACTTGAGGAAATTTCAGGTCAGCTCTTTGGATAATCACAAGTCTCTAGTACTTTCTCTTCCAATGTATGAAGGAGACTAAGGAACACCAATTACAGACCTCTGCATCTTCAAGGCATAGATGCCTCAGTCCTTAAAATTTTCTTTTCTGAAATGAAAGGCTTCATCTATGTTTCAATTTTTCTATTATGTTGAATTCAACAAACTTGCCAGCTGACCTGTTATTCTCAAATTCAGAATCAGTTCAGTTGTCGCAGAAAGCCGGATATAGGCAAGACTTTCCTCAGTTTTATATCATCCATATTTTACATCTGAACAATCTTTTTAAAATTCAGCCATTTCTTTGATAGTCAATGTTACCCTATCTTTTTTTTTTTTTTTTTTTAATCAAAACAGATACTGAAGGAGTTAACCTCTTTAATATAAGTTGAGGAAACTCACACAGAAGACCAATTCTCAGATTTCTTTCAGGTGTATTGGGGATTTCTTATCATGCATTTGGTTTCATCCTCTATTACTGTCTTCCTTCTAAATCAAGTAATTTTAACCACTGTTCTCTTCCACGGTCTGCTCAGTGGCCATGGAAGGAGATTATAAAAGCATAAAAACAGCCTTTCATGTTTTTCTTCTTCTAATACAATTTTTCAAAAACCCAAATCAATTACAAGTTATTTTCTTTCCAGCTACTTTATGTCTGTGACTAGTGTAATTATAACCAGAAGTGCCACATCAGAATCTTCTGTTTATAGCACAGAAGCCTTTAAAGGCCATAACATCAGCGATCTACCAACTGTGACTGTGATTAGAAAGGAATTTGTTATGGGGGTTATCCCAAGTGGATCCTGGAGTAAACAATAACTGCCAGTGTTAATCAGGAGCTCAAGTTCTTGTTTTCTACCTTCTGTGAATCTTTAACTCCATAAATCATTCTTTTTTTTTCTTTGTCTTCTATCTCTTTTGCGATGTCTTTCTGTATTTTTGTTTTTGTGTACATCTTTTTTTTTTTTTTTGGTAGAGTACATCTGTTGCTTTTAATGGGAGCATCTCTGTCTCTTGCAAATAAAATCTAGATGGCAACACCTTTCAGGAAGCAAGTTTTCCTGAAGTCATGATATCATACCCAAAAAAGTAATTATTGAAAAACATGGACTAACTCACTACTTACAGTCAAATTTAGTTATGCAGTTAACAGACATTCTTTGGCCTTATAGATTTGACAGTTTGTTCGAAACATGTATCCTCTTTTCTGGCTCAATATTATTGATAATGAGGTCTTGATTGCTTGCATTCAGCCACACCAGAGGAACTCAATCACTAAGAAGTAGCTATTGCCTGTGAATCTCTGAGTCTCCCTGTTTTATTCTTTCTATTTGAGCAGTGGTTTGGTCATGTGGTATTTGTCTCTGCGCTTTAAACTCAACTAATAGCCAGCAAGTGTAATGACTAATTCACTGCTAATTCAGTCATTTCTAAGAGATGCCAAAAATGAAGAATGCTGTATGCCTGTAGAAAAAGACAGAAAGGGAGAGAAAATTAGTGGCCCTTTAAAGAACAGTATTGCAACAACTGACTGTATCACATACTGTTTGACTTCTGACAGAGGAAAAACTGGATATGACAATTTTATAAGTAGCTTATTGCTTCCTTATCACTGGCAATATTAAAAGCCACTTAGTTCACAGCTTCCAGTGTTACATTATATCTGTTCTATCCTATGTTCCTGATTGACCAGGTTGCTCAAGGCTTTATCTAGTCTCATCTTGGAATAGGGAAGTGAACAATGTCCACTTGGGCCTAGGATGGTGGACATGGTTCGACTAGCTAGCAGAAAGCTGTGGGAATGGTAAGCAGGACAAAGAAGACACGGAAGAAGAAGATACAAGACTGCAAGAAGGACCTTGGTTGCTAAAAAATGTAGTTTTTGTATCTATTAAAACATATGCGGCATTATGTAGACTTGAGAAAGTAAGCATAAGTAGAAAATCACCAATTGTGTCTGCTTGAATACCTATTGTTCTGCCTGTATATAAGCTTATGCATTGTTAAATAAAGGTCTTCGTCTTCATTTTACCACCGAAACAGAGTCCGTGCCTTTTAAAGCCACATTGGAAAACCTCCAAGGATGGAGACTGCGCAATGTTTTTGGGCAGTCTGCTCCACTGCTTGCTCCAGCATTCTGTCCCCCTTCTCGATGGCAGCCCAGAAACCCAGCTGTATTCCTCCTTTGTCTGAGGTTGGTGTCATACGCCTAGAGAACAAAGGCACCCTACAGAAACACTAATGAGAGTGTGTAGTAGAAGAGCAGTAAATCTGCATTATGTGTCTAGGCTGGGATCTGACCTTACAGGGTATAAGAAAAGGCTTATCTGATCCCCAGAGTGCCATGGTCACAGCTGGAAATGAAGGCTTGAAAAATAAACTTTATGATAGCTGCTAATATTACAAATTGTAGCACTATGGAATAAATCACAGGAGCCGTGAAACACAACATACGGTACCCTGTTCTCAGCCAAATGATTTATTCATGAACGTTCGTAATTCAAATGAATTGGCCATGAATATTCATGGTACTCTTTTATAACTAGATATTGTAAGGAAATCTAGGCTAATTACAACAGAGGCTCTTTGCTAGCATGTGCACAGTGGCAGTGGGAACATTTTGGAAGTTGGAATTCCTTACCGGAGTCCCAGCTGTAACTACTTCATGTGATTGAACGAGTACAGAGGTCAACAAAGCAAATGTGTAGTAATGCTTGGATGTAGTTTGCTGGCATCTACCCAGTCTATTTGTAGAATATGCGCCATTAAACCATGAATATTACATAACTTACTGCCAGTAAAACAGTAGACATTCATGCAGAGCAAATCTTAAGCACAAGTAAGTCAAGTGGCTTTTGGGCTGTGTTCCAGTAGGCACAAGAGGTCAATTTCTGCTCACAGTTACATTAGTGCAAATTCACTGATTTCAATTAAGTTCCATTGGTGTGAATATAAGACAAATTTGGCCCTGTCTACGGATTCATAACTCACAAACTGGCAATTTTCTTTTCCAGTAACAGCTCTGAGAAACAAATTATACCACGATTTCTTATCTATTTCCAGTGATACAGGCTCAGGTTAAAATGTCAGAAAACTGGCATAACATTTTTTTTTGTTTTCTCAGAAATACTAGCAGGAAAGGATGCTTTTTCTCCTCTCTGTTCATCTCACTCACTCAAAAAAAAAAAAAAAGAATCATCTGCAAACATATATAGAAACATCTAGAAGAGAGATGTAGCTTTGACATTGATGACAAAGAAAAAAGGAGCATGAAACAAATTTAATAACTGGATTTTTCTTCATCTACAGAATGACAAGCAGGTAAGATCCTTAGGGAGTTCTTACACTCATATCTTCTAAGCTCACACAAGACAATTCTGATTTGGTGTCCTGAATATCACAAATCACATCATTTTCCCCAGTAATTGTTTTATCAAGACTCAAAGACACAGAAGTGATGAGTCATTTCTTTTATTGTTGAAGTCTATGAGTTAAACACACATATATAATCTGGATATCTAAAGTGTAGGCATTGAAAGGGTGTAATGCATGGGACAGATTTATAAAGCAGGGTAGGTGAATCATGAATATAAAGAGTTTCTAGATAATAAGAGAGCTCAGATGTAGATGTCAGTGCTTACAATGCCCTACATTAGGTAGGTTTAATCGCACTAGGGTTCTCCACAGGAAAAAAAATGTCCCCAAGAAAATCCAGGATTTCCCCCAGCAAATAGCTCAAGTATTCATTCAATGCTAAAATATGCATTTGAGTTCTGGTATAATTTTTCCTGACTTCAGCTTTCTCTCAGAGCTGGCAGAAAACCTTTGGGGAAAAAAAAAAAAAAGAACTAAGAAGAGGTAATAATTCCTGCAGGAAATGCTTCCACTTTTTCTCTGTTTGTTAATAAATGTCCTTCCTTGGCCATTGCCTCCTGTTATGGCTTTGTTCACTTTGTCCCATGTGGTTATTATGGATTGTGATTATGTCACCTTGTAACCTTTTCTGGGATACACTGTTGATGGAGCCTTTTAAACTTTTTATTTCAGACCATGCATTATTCCTGTAGTTTTCTTCTGAACCTCCAAAACTTTCCAGTATTGTTAGTGAAACATGAACACAGGAAATAACTACTATTTTTCCCTCTAGTGCTATAACCAAAAGTAAATACTCTTTATCCCCATAAAATTTTACTTTTAATTAAAGTGGTTTGCCAGTGTTTAAATTCATTATGTTTTCGTGTGTGTGACAGTTTTGGTCACTCTCAAAGCAATTACTTTCTAGAATATGCCTGGTAGGAATGGTCTAAAAAAGTCTTTGTTTCCCAGATAGATGGTGCTACATTTGACTCCCCTCAGATGAATGGGATTGCTGAGTAGCATAATATTATACTGCTAAGATATTCTTTTTTGTCTTAACTTCTTTGTGTTGCCCTTATACTTTATCAGTTATGATTTTATACTTTTACATTTTTCTTGCAGGACATTGATAAAATATATTGAATACAAGAACTCAGGTTAGATACTCTTCTGGGACACTTGAGCTATCCTCAGCTAAATGACATTTTTTTCTTAATGGTCTTTCTGGGTTACTTGCCAGTTTTTAAATAATGCATTGTGTACAAACCTAATGTAATCATTGAGACAACAAGAAAATAAGGTGTCTTGCAATTTGGGTGAGGTCAAATCAATGAAGTTCCTTTTCTAACACCTAGATTGCATAGCTATCAGGAAGGAAAAATTACAAGAAGCAATCAGGTGAAAAAGATCTCATTCCTCACCTTCTCAAAGTTTTGAAGGAAGAAAATGGAAGCGAACTTTGGTTGGTCAGAGTGCACACTAAACTAGCACTAAAGACAGAAAAAAAAGGAGACAAAAACAAAACGGAACAGAAGATAAAGGAAGTACAATCAACATAAGCACAGCAGGAGAGGCTTTGAGTGCCTTGGATATGAAAAAGGGTGCTCTTATTCCAAGCTTGTAGAACACAGCAGTTTTACTCTGCGCTTGATTTGTATTGTGCCCCTTCTATGGAATCAATTGCTTGAATGCTGGCAAGAGCTCCGTACTGCTCCATTAAATGTAAGACCCACTGTGCTGCAGGGTACTGATTAGCATGGACAGGAACAGACAGTAATGCCTGAAAATTCATTGCAGCCATGTTTTTAAAAACTATCAACTCATAGCTTAACAAAAAGCCTAATTAGTGCCCAAATATCTTGTCTGTTTTCTCTAGCTATGGCATAACTGTTGTTAAAATAGATTAAAACTAATGTATAATTCCCAGAGTGTAAAATGATATTACAAAATAAATATTCTAAATGAACTGTTCTCTATCCTGTATATGCAACCCAAGATGTAGAAACACACTATTGTATGGATGATAAATGAAGATCACTTTGAATTTGTGAAATGAACATTAAATATATACAGCAAATGAATAATGAAATAACATTTTTCCACCCACATGCATATGATCTATTTCTGATAAGTTGAAATTAGTAATTTCAATTATTCTTTTTAATTTTTCCCTTAACAGTATATTCTTGGTATTTGGATGTATTTAACTAGAGTCATAAATGTTTATATACCATAGGAAACAGAAAAGGGGGCTGGGCTTTTTAACAACTTTGGTCCTTGAAAGGCGATTTCTTAGTAAATATTTTGTCCAGGAATCACTGAAACACAATTTTAAAGCAATTTCAGTGAAGATATGTAAAGTGTAATGTCATTGCACTTCTATAAAACTATGGTCCTGGATTTTGTTCTTTTTGATCAAGGTTAAAACATGACATCTGGTCACCGTTGACCTATGTAATATTTTTTTTTTTTTTAAAGAATGTCAAAAAGCAGCAAATAGTGTGACTATGTACTTGTCTTGTCCAGTCTGGAGATCTTTGTATCTACCTGATTCTGAGACAAGGATTGCAAAATTGTGATAGACTTGTTCTCTATAAAACTATGTGAAATTCAGGGAGTTGCGAGACTAAGACTGGACCTGCTCTCTAAGGAAGCAATGGAGGGTTGAAGATGTTTTCAAAACTTCTGTCCAGAGTTATCTCATACAGAAGACCTGAGTTTCCAAATTTCAAAACTATCTTCTGGCTTCCATTCAAGCAAAATGTAACAGTGGAAATTCAAGGCCTTACAGGTGTTTTTGTATGAGTTTCTTAATGAAAGATCTCTGCATCTGGTGGGTGCCTTCACTGACATACAGGATTCTCAAGCATCATGAAGAAACAGCGCTTGAATGCTATTAAAAATGTCAAAGATTGCTGTAAATATAACTGACATAACTTCATGCTGGGAAGAACAAGAAAAAACATTTTAACAAATCCTATCTAGAATACACACCGGGAAAAAATAATTCTAACAGTGAAGAAAGTGAAGCAAAAGAAGACATTGCCTCAGATTTTTGTAAAGTTAGTGAAAGTCTTCAAGAAACTGTTGAGAAGTCAAAAGGCAGGTAACATTGATCCTACCATGGGGGAACAAGATAGCTTAAGGTCTTGGATGCAGTCCATAGTTCTGGAGCCATGACAAGGACCTGAATGTATTTTAGATCATCCTACAGAATAATAAAAGTAGGTAACTACAGGCAGATAGTAAAAATTCAGATGTTCACTTTCAATGCAGTTTGTAAAAATTTAAACATTCTGGTCCAAAAGCTTCAGCTAAAATGCAACAGAATGTAGGACTAGTAGAGATATGAGTCAGATCAGAACTGGTCCCTCTGCCTTGAGACTTTGCACTGGAACACACTGATCTTTTCCCCCACAGGGCCCATCTCACTGTTAATGAACATGCTCACTCAAAAACAGGAATACATTATTTATATTAAATAATTATCCTCTCATAAAACCAGGCATTTCATCTGGAGAGTAGAACACTGCAGAAGGTGTCATAGTGGGCCTATGAGAAATGACTTTAACCGGTTAGTGACATCACCATAAAAAGCCCTTTTTTTCATCAAGGAGTAACATTCTCTTTTCAGGTTTCTGTTATTCAGTATTTTGAAGGATTTGTATGTCAAATCTTTCCCTCTCTTCCTCACTCCAACTAACTATTATGGTGTTTCACTGCAAAAATAACCCCCTCAGATTTAATAGAAAAAATAGAAAAGAGCAACAAAGATGATAGTGCAGATAGTACCACTTTTATTTGTCTTGAGTTGAATCTTACCTGATGAGCAGTTTTACTCATACTCTCTGTAATTATCATTTGTAATTATATTAGAAGGGACAGATTAGAATCAGAAGAAGGTGCTAGTTTTTGTGTTAAACTTGGCTTTTCACACCATTCTTCCTCCTGCTTATTTTAGTTTTAAAACTGCTAAAGACAATTACTCTACAACATTTAATTTAAAAGCTCCAAAGTAAAGCCATCGCAGGATACTTTGTTGTATTTTGCATTTCATTAATCTTTTTCTATCATCTGTTTACTGGATATGAATTGTAAGAACCACTGTGCCACATTTGTGTGCTTCGGAAAAACAGTTTGCATGTGCAGGCAGCATATGGCAAATGTACAAATGTTCATGAATAAATCATGAATCATCACAATTATTAATAACTGATAAAGTCCTGAAAAAGCCTTTAGCTGAGCAATCTGAAGGAAGAAGAGAGTGCAAAATGCCTTGTAGAAATGTTCCTTCACTTAAGAAGTGAGCACTCCCACAGCGTTGAACACTGGATTTAACATGAGACTGAGTGGAGCCAGCTATCAAAATGGTTTTATCAGCAATGACTTGAGCAGACTGTATGTTCTTCTGGAATCTAATGATAGAGGAGGTGGCGAGAGGAAGACGGGGATTTGTGATGGGAACATCAAGATAACACTTGCCAATTTAATTGTGCTTTTCATCATATGATCTCAGAGTGCTTTCCTCATAGAGTCATCGCTTTTATGGCCAGAAAGGACCATTAGATCACCCAGCTTGACCTCCTGTTTAATGCAAAATTTCATCCAGTTATCTCTGCACAGAATCCAATATCTTGAATGAACTATCAGCCATGTTGAGAAGAGCTTGCTTAGAAGAGGAGTACTAATTTACATGGCATAAGTTTTGTGCACAAATATTGCAATCTGAAAAGAGCTACAGAATTAAATACACAAAGATTAATTACACAAATGAATATCCAGGACAAAGGTGTTAATAATCCTGGGCAAAGGTGTTGTTGTTAAAGGATCTGCTGAGATGCATCTTTTTCTTTCCCTCCACTAATTATATCTTCACATACTTTCAACATTTACACTAACTTACACATACTGAAACATCTCATACCTTAAAGAAAAGGGATTTCTCTTCTGCACTTGGTAGGGCAAATTGTTCTATTTCTCCATTCTATTTCTGTGTTGTGAGAGCCTGGAGAACCTGTTCAGTTTGGAAAAAGGTTAAGTACCGAAGAGACTTTTTAAGAGGAAAAATCCTTAGTGTGGGTCTAATTCAAAGACACATCGTTTCCTCTCCTTTCTCTTCTTCTCCAGTTTTGGTAAATCAGACCCAGCCGATAATCCATTCACTCACATTACCATTACTACCTCAGCTACTGTTCTCTGCAACACAGCTCATGTTTCCTTGCTTCTGCTGCTGCTTCCCAGAGATTCCTTTTTCAGAAACAGAGCCAAGCTAATACAGCTTTATGCATTTCAGAGAATATCTCCTTCCCAGCGAGTCCATTTGTGGAATGATCAGAGCAGATCTGTCTGTATCTGCTCACAGAAACAGACATTTAGTTTCTTCACCTCTCTAATTCTTCTTGAGATGCACAGCCTAGTCAAATGGGACTAGAAAACACGTCCATCTAATGAGATGCACAAAGTGACTTAGTTCTGATATTGTGCTACTGAGGCAAACACATTCATTTAATGTTGCTGGAATGCTGAAAGCCAGTGGTAAAATTTTTCACCGTGTCACACATGTCATGGGAAAAGAGTATACACAAATTTCTGTCCTCTCTTTAAGTCTGACCAGACACTGCAATCCATCACCAACAATCGATACCTATACTATTTTTTTTTCATATTACAACATCTCAGTTCACAGAAAATTTCCTAAGATACTATCATAAACTTTTGTTGATCCAGAAAACTGTACATTTTTGAGGGTTATTTCGTTCCCACTTTGCAAGGATCCTTATAAACACAAAAAGGGAGAGGAAAATAACATTCTCTCAGCTGGACTAACTTGGCAATTCTCGTTCATCTCACTTTTAGATCATTAGAAAGTCATTAGATCATCATTAGATCATCACAGAGCATGTTGTAAATATAAAATCAGAGCCATGGCATGCTAAACTGGCAATAATCACCAACAACCGGCTTCTTTGTGATTACATCATGGTGAAAATGTTTGATATAATTTTTGCGTTGTTGCCGACGAAACAAATGGCAAAGAATTTGGGAACCATTCTGATACATTTTGGGATAATAATATAATGGTTTTCTACACATTTAATGATAAATTAATCACATTTTTCTGGGAAACTGATGAAAAAAGGAAAGAATAGTGTTTCTTAATGCCTTTTAATTGACATTATCTTCTCATCAGCTCAGACACAATGCTGTACATGAATGTTTTTATGAAGAATTTAGGTACTTGCATGTCAAAATCTCAAGAGACCAAAATGTATAGTATTTAGATTCATTGACAAAGAAAATTTGTCATTTGACTCATATTTATTATAAACTTCATGCTTTTTATATAAACCAGGGGTCTGTGGTTGCATAAATAAGAAATAAAAAGCAAAAGTGACATATAATGTACCAGAGTAATGATCAGCAGTTTAAATTTCAACCAGCAAGTGGTTTTTAGCACTGAGGTGTCAATACTGAGACAGATACTGTCTAGTATAATTAATAATCATCAGTATGAAAGATGGAATCCACCCTCAGAAATTTCAAGTGTGACAACTGGTTTGAGGGGAGCTGCGGATGGGAGAAAGGTAGGGTATCTCAGCAGGTTGGTTAACTAGGTTGAATTGAAACCTCATGAAGTTCAACATGTGTAAACAGAGAACCCTGCACCTGGGAAGGAATTAACCCTTACAACAGTGCAGGTGGCAGGGCTAGAAAACAGCTCTAGAAAAAGATGTGGAGTTGGTCTTGGTGGACAAGAAGTGTGCAGAATATCCCTATAATGGACAACCCCACACTAAATATTATTAACCAGAAGATTGAAGTAAGTGATTATTCTTTGGTATCTGCCACCTGCAAATTTGCTTTGGAGGCCACTATACTTTATTTTGTCCTCCCCACTACAACAAAGATGCTGTAAGACTGGGAATGATGCAGTGAAGGGCCATCAAAGTTGTTAAGAGCATGGAACACATCATATATGATAAGAAAATGGCACCAAGCTGTATGGGAAGGGGTACCCTCGACTGGCTCGAGAGGTGGGCCCATATGAACCTCTTGGAACTCAGAAAGGCCAAGTGTAAGGTTTTGCACATGGATCGGGGTAAACACGGTATCAGTACAGAGTGGAGGATGGATGGATTGAGCGCAGCCCTGAGGAGAAGGACTTGGGAGTATTGGTGGATGAAAAAGGAAATATGAACCAGAAATGTGTGTTCATAGTCCAGAAAGTAAATTGTATCCTGGGCTCCATAAAAACAAATGTGGCCAGCAGGTCAAGGGAGGTGATTCTCCTCCTCTACTCTGCTCTTGTGATGCCCTACTTAGAGTACTACATCCAGCTCTGGGACTCTAAGCACAAGAAAGACACACAACTTTTAAAGCAAGTCCAGACAAGGGCTACGAAAATGTTCAAAGGAATGGAATGTGTCCCCTGTGAAGAAAGGCTGAGAGCTGAAGTTGTTCAGCCTGTAGAAGAGAAGGCTCAGAGGACACTATATTGCAGCCTGATAGTATATAAATTCTTATATGAACGATGGAGGCAGATTTCTCACCAGGGCCTGTATTGGTGAGACAAGGGACAATGGCTTTAAACTGAAGGAGAGCAGTTTTAGATTAGATGTTACAAAGTAGTTCTGCGAGGGTGGTGAGGCACTGGAACAGGTTGCCCAGGAAAGCTGTGGATGTCCTATACCTGGAAGTGTTCAAGGCCAGGTAGGATGGAGTTTTGAGCAATCTGGTCTACTGGGAGATGTCCATGACCATAGCAGCAGGGTTGGATCTATAAATTTCCTTTTGAAGCGAAACTTTGTAAGATTCTGTGATTCTAAAAATTAACAGGGCAAATCTAGTAAAGTTTTTGTGTTATATTGAAAGTAAAGACATTAAGCATTCAAATTATTTAGGCAAAGATTTATAGCATAAAATGTCTCAGATTTGCTGAATCCAGAAATGTTGTCACCAGCATTTTAAACCTTTGAACTGAACATATGGTTGTAATCTTCAAGGACACTATCCATATTCTAATTTACCTTACAGCAGATATATTTTTCGTGAAGGTTTGTTACAGTCTTATGCAACCCCATACTCCAACATATGTTCTCATAATGCAGCAGTTTGTTTCCTATGTATTTTCCCTTTTTGAAGAGTAACACCTCTCTTTCCTGAGATTTTTATTAAAATAATGAGCCCTATAACACCTTGAATCTTACAATTAACTAAAGATCACAGAACACTTTATAAATAAGAACTTCAATACCCTAAAAGCAAAAGTTTTAAATACCACTATTCCTATTTTCCCAGAGGTTTGAATTGAAACTGACTGGAGTTCATTGAAGTTCCTATTTGAAAAAATTCTTCATAAACAATTTTCTGATAAGGCACAAGTAGTGGCTGACACTCTTCCCTGACTTTTTTTATCTACTACCTACGTAACACCTGTACCAGGTGCCTGTAATAGGTAATCTGAACTTTTTACTGGTGTCCCTCCTTCAGCTGCTGCCCACAGGCCACATGAGTGGCACAGCTGAGCAAATATTAAACCTGCAACAGCTGCAGTAGGTGATGTCCACATCTGTAACATCCCAATCTCCTTTTGAGGAATAGGTCCCTTTCCTGGCAACCATGCTGCAGAGCCATGATTAAACCAGTGAATTCTGTTTGACTTTAGGTGGCAAGAGAATCCAGCTGAAAAAAAAAAGCAAGTCTTTTGTATCTCTACATCGAGTACTTGACAACCAGACTCATTTATCTCATACATATTTATTAATGTAAGAGCTTTTTGGAAGTCATTTGACATTTCATTTGACATACTTGTATTATTACTCTTGAATGCTTATTTGCCGCATTAAAAATCACTTCTAATTCTTAGAGGGGCATAATTAGGATGATACCAAAGGATGATTCCACATATGAAATCAGACTGTATGTGAATGAGATGAATACATATGTAGACATGTACATGCCTATAAAGTAGGTATACTTTTTTTATCTATCTTGTAGTGTTTAGTTATTTTATCTTAAGTAACAGTTTAGAACTCTGCATCCCATAGCAATAACCACACAAATTTGCATGATCATTTATCAAGAGACTTTGACTTCTGAGAGATACCAACAGAAAATCTGACTCTATCTGAATTAGCCTTTTACACTCTCCTGATAATCAGTGGAGGTAAACCAGCAGTTTTAAACGGGGAAAAAAAAGTCTTCTACCTTATTAGATAAATCTTGAATGAAATCTGTCTGCTCCCTTGGACAACCCTCCTTTTACTTTAAGAAAGTCTACACAATTATTTGAGAAAAAGGTTTCTGTTCTCTGAGCAAGACAAAGTCCTCTTCTGGACTTTAATACATCTGTTTTCCAGTTCTTCTGGGAAACCTATAGAGATTAAAATCTTTCAGGATCAAAACCACTTTGGCAATAGTGAGGGACTTCAAAGTCAAGCCAGCCAAAAAATTGTTGGTATCATTCCACTAGTAAAATGATAAATTTTCATATCAGAATCTTTTCAAAGGAATGTACCTGTTTCTATGAAATGTCCTTAATAAGGTTTCTAGTCAAAACAAGAGAAAGAGGAAGTAAATTAAACAAAATATAAAGTGGAAGAGAAGGAGACAGGAAACGAGAGATTAAAGTGAGTTTTTAATAAAAGGTTGTTCAAATAATGTCAACATTCTCCAAAGTAGAATGTCTGGATTTGTGTTCTGAGAAAAACACTATTAATGTTGGTTTTTTTTTGTCTTATTATGTCATCCTAAAGCATTGTGAAATGTTTGAGCCTTCTAATGGTGACAGTGATAATAATTTTTCATTCAAATGCAAGATGCTTTCCCTCAACCTCTCTCATATTTTAGGCTAGACTATTTAAATATTTTTAAACAAAACATTTATTTTTTGACTATTCTAGCTTTAAAGTAGTGAAATGTAAGAAAATAGAAACATTCTGAGTCATCTACAAATAAAAAGTAAAAAGCACACACTTTTGGAAGGCCATCCCTCTAACATCATTATCCTCCCAGCTACTTTCCCTGGCACACAACAGTAACAAAAAGAGCCAGTTTTATATTAATGCCATCATCCTGTCTCTTTGCAGATAGTTAGTGTGGTCCAAAATAGATGTATGTGCTTGAAAGATTAGTCCTGGTTTTATATGCATAATGTATCAACATCATTGCACAGCTCTAAGAATAGTTAATTTTTATTTAAAATGAAGATGCATAATGAAGACTCTGAGCTGGAAATGTCATAAGGAACTGCTTGTGTATATTATTCACCCTCAATTTCTATGATTTATGTGATGGAAATTGTAAGCATGCTGTGAAAAGTGAAGCCCATGACTTCAAAGATATGAAACTGAATACTACAAAAGACTTTGGCATTTGAGTTACTCTGAGAAAAGATTTTATTTTACTGTTATGAAGGTGAAAGCAAAATATCGTTCCTTAAGTTTATGCCTCAATTTACTATAACATCTGTACTTAGATTTTCTTGTTCTTATATCAAGAATAACCTTAGCACAAAATTCTGTTTAGATGATTTGGAATTTTTTTTAAACAAGTCCTTATTATGGAATGTAGGTAGATTCACACTATTCCTCTACACACGATTAATCACCAAAAAGCCACATATGTAAAAAGGATATATAATTAAAATAAGTATTATCCATGACCATTAGGAAATGCTCTTCTTATCAGAGTTGCAGAATGCTGGCTGAAGTATTACATGAGTCTGTTGGGAGTATGGTTAATGTATTAACATCTCTGGTTAAGTATATACTAACCAATGGTAAATGTTATATATCACTTTTAATTTGTACATTCCTAAGGGATGAAAGCTTTACAGTGCATCCAGCTGTGAACCGAAGCCTCTCAGAGCTGCAGTGCTAGGATTGGCTGCACTCTACAAAATGTCAGGATTGACTGTAAAATGGGTTCTATTATCTCTTTTTTTTGTCATTACAGTAGTTTATATCTCAAGTATGCTGTTTTGCAAATAGAGATCATAGAATAGTAGAATCATGGAATGGTTGTTTTGAAAGGGAACCTTCAAAGACCAGCTAGTCCAACCCCAATGACTGTGGGTAGGGACATCTTTCATGAGATCAAGTTGCTCATAGGCCCATCTAACCTGACCTTGAACACTTCCAGGGTTGGGGTACCCATGATTTCTCTGAGCAACCTGTTCCAGTGTCTCACGACCTCTATTGTAAGATATATTTTCCTTAAGTCTAATCTAAATCTACCCTCTTTCAGTTTAAGACTCTTACTGCTTGTCCTGCCACTACAGGACCTGGTAAAAATTGTCTCCCTCTCTTTCTTATAAGCCACCTCTAGAAGATTGCAACAAGATCTCCTCGAGCTTTCCCTTCTGCTGACTGAACAACTCAAACTTCCTCTGCCTGTCTTCACAGGAGATATGTTCCATCCTTCTGATGGAACATCCATCTTCACCTTGTGACCATCGTCTGGACCTGCTTTAAAAGATACATTCTTTCCTTGTGCTGAGAGTCCTGGAGCTGGAGGCAGTACTCCAGGTGAGGCCTCACAAGAGCAGAGTAGAGGAGGACAATCACCTCATAAGTCAACATACTCAACTTACAACTAAACTTTTGTGTTTGTTTTTTTTTTTTAATGCATTTATACACTTCATAAAAGAGATAGTCATGGCTAGGCTTCGCAATGAAGATTTGGGAAGGGTTCTATCCACGTTTGTTGCAAGTGCGTTGGTGGCTAAAAAGGCCAATACGAGATAGACAGGTCCGGTTGTAAAAGGCACAGCAGAAAGAGATAGATATAAAAAAAAAGGCAGAGAGAACAAACAAATAAAAGCTGAATGTGAGGCTACAGAAAGGGGGGAAAGAAAAAAACCCACAAGTATTTACAAGAGTAGGTCATACACCAGAAGAAAGGAAGAGAAGTTAATCCACAGTTTTTGAAACCCGAAGTCTTTTGCAGGATGTCTATGTAGTGGGCAGGCTTTGGCAAGAACGAAGTTTTAGTCTTATCACAGGGTCTAGTGAATGAAAGTCCAAGGCTTGTATCAGACAAGAAATCAGATAAGCTGAACCTTTCTGAGCTCCGCAATATTTGAAATCTGTTCAGCGTGGATCATCTATCAGATGAACTCAAATAGGCAGGCACCCCACAGAAAAAGAATAACTTTTAAGGTAACAGGAAGATGTATGAAAGTTGAATTAAATTTACTTAGGAAAACATGCATATGTCATTTCAGCATTTATTTCACCAAATGTAACAGGATTATTTCACTGTAAGACTTTTATTATTATTTAATATTAGAGACAATATAATCTCCACTGGTATAAGACAGCACAGACCTACTGAAATCAGCTGAGCTATACTGATTTATAGCAACTGACGACCTCATCCTGTATTTTTCCATTAATGAGCTTAGAAAAGCCATTTCTTCAACAAATAGGAAAGCTAATTGTCTGACCTTTCAGCCTCACCTCTTTTTATAGCTGTCTTGGGTATTTACGGAGAAGAGTTATGAGAAACAACGCATCTCAGGACAGGGTCAGATGAACCTCTGCACCACTCAGGTGATGAGCACAACTGTGCTGTCCAGTGGGGCATGATGCTGGAGCAACTCAGGTGCCTCAGTTACTGAAGCTCTTGTATTTCATATTACAGCCACAAGACAGCTCCAGAGCTGAACTTCAGCATCTGGTGTGCTGATGGGGCTGGAATCTCAGGGGGAACCATCTTTGGCTTTTCTTGTCACAGCTTGGAAACTGCAATTCTTGGGTGGGGTCATGTTCTTCTTTTTAAATGCTTTTCACGTTATGGGTCGGACTGAATGGATTTCAAGCAGCTGTGCTTTATTCCATTCAGAAACTTCAGATGGTAGGTTTGGCCAACTTCTTCCCTAAAACAAACAGTTCTGTTTAGTATTTTGTAACATACATCAGAAAATACATATTTAAAACAATGATGAATACTTTTTATATTGTACCTCTCCATCCATCTTGTAGTTAGTCGCACCTAATCTTATGTTTCACTACAAGTCAAATGAGATAAATTTTCCTCTTAAGTACTGGGGCAGAACCTAAATCAATCTGCATCCTCTTAGCAGCCTAGACCCTGCTGCGTTCTTGGCTTCTCTCAGTCTTGTTCCCTTTTATTCAGGCTACCTTGAGTGCTCCCCATGAGAGTGGACTGGAGCCATTAAGACTGTTATCTCCAGTATTGTATCTTAATGACCCCTTAAGTGTAAGCTGTTAGGCACCGATTAGAAGACCTCCTTCCTCTTTCTCTAAGTGGGTAGGCTCTATTAACTTGACAAATCCTCAAGGTGAACTATCTATTGGGTAAGATTAAAGTTGTTTAGGAGTTTTTTCTTCCCAGAAGGAGCTGATTCAGCAAAGACCAAAAATGCTTATTAGGAATATATTGCTTTTGAAAACACCCAGTGAAATTCAGCCAGAGCTTAATGAAACTGCCTGTTTTTCTGCTGATGCATTCAGTGGGGAAACCTGACTTCCTTTACATATGCAACAATACGGGAATCGCACCATGAATACCTGCCAGCAAATCTCGGTGCTTTACTGATGTGGAGCCGAGAAAACTGGAATTTTTTAGATCGCCATTTTCAGTCTGGTTTAGGAGTGCTGGAGTGTGTACTGATGAATTTGGTGATTTCAGACCCTGCCACACACCCTATCTATATGTTCATCTATCTATTGCTCAGTTATGCCCTCCCTCGATTCTCAGATTCCCCCCCTGTAAATCATTCAGAAGCTATGGTTGACATGAGGATTTGGATTGTCAGGTCTAACAGTATTTATTTAAAATAATGTTTGCTTGTTGTAAGTATTTTATTAAAACTTCATTGGAACAATTCTTTCACAATGAAGCATTTCAGTCTCTCTCCACTCCAAATGTTGGAATTTTCTGTGATCGAGATTTGTAGCATTATACTTAATTTCTAATATTACAGTGTGATAGTAGGAGACTTGGAACCAGTCTTACTAATTATCAAGACACTCCTACTTTTATTACACCTCAGGCAAGAGCTTATGAAAAATAATAGTCATAGAGTATTATCTGCTTTGTGCCCATGGTGGAAAGGTAGAGGAAAATTTAATACCCATCATGAAAGTTGCATCAGTTTGCATCAAATATGGATCTTTTTATGCAAATAGGATTTCCCCCTGCTTCTATTACAACTTGCTACTAGAAACCAGTACCTGAAAATTCTCTTTCCTTCAATGTGTTTGGGATTTCATCTCTACAGATGACAAGTGCTATTACACAGTAATGGATTATAAGAATTGATTAGAACCAAAAATATGAGAAGGATTATATATGCAAATGAAGGAAGAAAGGCCAAAAGAGTAGATTAGAATACAAGAAATAATGGAATAAAAGGAGAAATAAGAATGTTCCTATAAAAAATAGATAGCATTTCTGATAGTGAGAATTAGTCTGTATGACAGACATCATACAGAAGTGAATATATTCAGTGCTTAGAACATCTTTGGCACAACAGGAACATTTTGAATATTACCATGTGAAGAATACTGGGGGTTGGACTACTATTTGCAGAGAATTTTGAGGTATTCAGTGATTAGTAAAGAAGCTCCTGTTCCTCTGAACCCTTGCAAGATGCTACATTAGTTGAGAAAAAAATGTCTTTAAAAATAATGTTGTCCTTTCCCACCAAAATGAGTAACACTTTTTTCCACTGGGAATGTATTTCTCTCTCTTCTGCCTGCCTCTGTTACATGTTCCATCAAAAGAGAGAGAGAAGTGTTTAGTTCTTCCAAGAAGAGTGGTCATATATCTTCCTTATAGATGTACACGAACAGGTAATAAAAATCAATTCAAATGTTTCCAAAGTAATCAATAGCCATTGGTTGAATTTTCACTTGACAGCAGAAAAGTATAATATATGGCAGAGTATAAATAAAGTGCTGTGTTTTACAGTAGGAATACACAGTTGTTTTTCACTAAAACTAGCTCCTTCAGAGATAATTACTGGTTTATTAATAATGATCACTCAGAATACAAAGATATCTCTGCTTATTTTCACAAGGAAAAAAGTGCTGTTAATTTAAGAAGGAAATTTTATATCTTTCTCTATCTTTAGAAATCAATAAACAAATGATTTGTCAAATTGCATGTAATAGATTTACTTTTATTGATGTTGATCTTTCACAATATTGGGAGAGAGAAGTAATAAAGATAAAATCAGTGAAAGATGCCAAATAGAGAACATTTATTTCTATTTTTCCTAATTAAAGAAGCTTTGTAAGTAAACAGTCCTAAACTTTATCACGACCTCTTCTTTTTCAAGATGAATACGCTTATAAGAACTGCCATAATAATCTTATTTAATACTCTTCTGGGCCTGTTACATAAAACTTTAATGAATAATTTGTCAACACTAGACATAAATCTCTCTGCTGATGCATATCTTAATCTTTTTCATAATTTACAGGTCAAAGTCTGTTATCTTAAATGCAAAAAATGTATTCGAGCAATATTAAAGATACGATTTTCAGACAGGTTTATTGCACACAGATGCATTCATTCACAGTGGATGTTCCTCATTATTAGCAAAGACACATATATTTCCAAGTAGTGGATTTAAATTGCACCTTTTCTTTCTTTACACAGCTGCATTATAAGATTTCCTGGGCTCCATTTAATTTATCGGAGGCTCTTGTTATGCAAAGAAAGCGCCTACTTAAAAAAAATCTACATATCAGATTGTATAGAGCCTTCATACTGGGAAAGAGATTATTAAAATGTGATTTATGTCTCTGAATCTGAAGCAAATCACCTGACTGTGAAATAGTTTCTAAAATAAGCTAATTTCTCTTGCTTGTTTTTAGTATTGTAACTTAAATTAAAGGTAAGTTTACCTGCATTTTGTGCCTTTGCAGAGCCATTTTACAAGTTTCCATTTAATCTTGATGTTGCTGTAATAATGTTGTTTACTCCTTGTTCAATGCTCCTATTTAATCTTCTCTTTTTTTTTTTTTTGTCTTTCCTTAAAATAGACTGAAATTAACAGAATCCCTTGAATTTCAGGTTATTTTACTGATGTTTTTTGCACCAATTAATTTTTCTCAGAAAAGTTTTCAATTAAACCCCTGGTGATAGGAGGTGGAATTCTCCAACACTAATCTGGAAATTCCACCTCCCAGTCACTGGGGGGTTAATTGAAGGCTTTTTTGTGGAAAAAAATGAGTGGTGTATAACCAATTAGCAAAATATTATGAGACTATAAGGAATACTGTTAACCTTGGGCTGTCTAAGGAGAAGAATATTGCCTTACTTGAAAGAGAAAAAAGAAAAGAATTGAAAGAAACATATGAAATGGGTCGGCATACTGAAGGAAGAATTCATTAGTGAGCTCCAAGACAAATTCTCATCGTCTTTTAACACAACACCTTTCTGACATGGCTCTCTAATTTCAGCAAGGCATGGTGTGTCCTGTGTTCCTGCAGGATGATCTCTGAGAAAAGGACAGCACTTTTGTAAAACTCCTTACATAGTGTTAATTGGCAAATTGGCTTCTTTGTCTTTGATCTATAGATCTATGGTGGCTAAAAGCACTGAAGGTTCTGTGCCCAAAACAGCAATTCTCAAAGAATTAAAAAGTCCCTGCCAGTAACTGTATTTTCCTTAAACTACAAGCCAAATGGGCAATGTCACAGCTCTAAAGAAACTTCGATAGGTTTTCTGGGTAGCATGCATGATGCAATAACATCACAGGATTTTATATAATGGATAAAATAGGATCCTTCAAACCCCAGGAGTGAGAGCTCCAGCATTATTGAAATATATTCTATTAAATGTAAAATAACATTTATTCCCCAATCAATAGACTCCTGGTAAATCATATCCTGCTGTGAGTGAATTTTGTAGATTACATTACAAATTCTTGATATGCATCTATCGTTCTTCGCAGAGCTGCTACTTTAACTTCATACATTGATCAGCTAACAGAATGTGGATTCAAAAAGAAAAAATAATTACTGAACTATAGTCTTCCACTGATCTTCTTGTAGTTTGATAGCTAACCAGAAGCATATTTGCTTATTCTGATCCACTAGGTACTTTCTCTAATAAGTATTTTATCTGTTTTTTAGTCGTTTCTGAAACAACATTTGGCAGGAGAGAGGGAGATGTTTCATTTTTTTTTACTGTTTTGGTCGATGGTCTGAACACTTTCAAACTCTTTTCAGTACCAACCGTGTGGTCCAAGACTCAGCAATTCAGTCCATCACACAACAACCAGTAAAGTATGAATTGGATACAGCCCCCACTTTAGAAGAAACCCTCAAGGCCATACAGCAGGTAAAAATCGGCAAGGCAGCTGGGTTGATGGAATTCCACCTGAAGTCTGGAAACATGGGGGCCTTGCACTCCACACCAAATTTCACGAGTTTGTGGTGCGCTGCTGGGAGCTCGGTGAACTACCATCAGACCTTCGTGATGCTGTCATCATCACTTTGTATAAGAAGAAAGGTATTAAATCTGACTGCTCAAACTACCGTGGTATTACTCTGCTCTCCATTGCTGGCAAAATCCTGGCAAGAATACTCTTGAACAGACTAATACCCACTATAGCTGAAGGGATCCTACCTGAAAGTCAGTGTGGTTTCAGAGCCAACAGAAGCACCACAGACATGGTATTTGTTCTCAGACAACTGCAAGAGAAATGTAGGGAACAGAACAAAGGTCTTTATGTAACCTTTGTCGACCTCACCAAGGCTTTTGATACTGTGAGCAGAAAAGGTCTATGGCAGATTTTGGAACGTTTAGGTTGTCCCCCCAAGTTCCTTAAAATGATCATCTCACTTCATGAGGATCAGCATGGCCAAGTCAGGTATGGCAATACACTTTCTGAGCCCTTTTTAATTAAGAATGGTGTGAAACAAGGCTGCGTTCTCGCTCCTACCTTATTCACAATCTTTTTTAGCATGATGCTCCAAAGGGCCACAGCAGACCTCGACGATCAGGACGGTATCTACATTCGATATCGTACTGATGGAAGCCTGTTCAATCTAAGGCGTCTGAAGGCCCACACCAAGACCCTAAACCATCTTGTCCGGGAGCTGCTTTATGCTGATGATGCCGCCCTTGTTGCCCACACAGAAGCAGCTCTGCAACATTTAACATCCTGCTTTGCAGATGCTGCTGAGCTCTTTGGGCTGGAAGTCAGCCTAAAGAAGACAGAAGTTCTCCATCAACCTGCACCTCAGGAAGTCTTCCATCATCCCCATATCACCATTGGCGAATCAGAGCTCAAATCAGTCCAACAGTTTAATTACCTAGGTAGCCTCATCTCCTCGGATGGCAAGATTGACGGGGAGATAGACAACAGGTTGGCAAAGGCATACAGTGCTTTCGGAAAACTCCACAAAAGAGTATGGCGTAATAAACACTTGAAGAAAAGCACCAAGATCAGTGTTTACAAAGCCATAGTGCTGTCTACTCCTTGTATGGTTCCGAATCATGGGTCATCTACCGCCACCACCTGCGTCTCCTAGAACGCTTCCATCAGCGCTGCCTCCGTACAATCTTAAACATCCACTGGTCAGATTATGTGACCAATACATCTGTTCTTGAGCAAGCAGCAGTCACAAGTGTAGAGGCCATGCTGATGAGAACACAGCTGCGTTGGGCAGGGCACGTCTCAAGGATGAAGGACCACCGCCTCCCTAAGATCTTGCTCTATGGTGAACTTGCCACTGGCTGCCGCAAGAGAGGAGCCCCGAAGAAAAGATACAAGGACTCCCTGAAACAACATCTCAGCCTTGGCCATATTGATCACCATAATTGGTCCACTCTGGCCTCAAATCGGGAGGCTTGGAGACACAGCATCTATAACGCAGCGGAAGCCTTTGAGAACACACGCAGGATCTCTCTCGAGGAGAAAAGGCAACGCAGGAAGAACCGTGTCTTGCTGAATACTTCATCTAAGGAGTCTTTCTGTTGTGCCTTTTGCAACCGGATATGTCTGTCACGTATTGGCCTCATAAGTCACCAACGTGCCTGTAACAAATGTGGATAAAGCCTTCCCAAATCTTCGTTCGCGAAGCCCAGCCATGATGTTTTGGTATGAAAATGTATAAAGGACCTAGGACTCTTCATCCTCAGCTCAATGAATTAGTAACAGAGTGGAGACATACTTCTTGTTCCTTCTTTGACCCCACATTCCTGTCTGTACAGGGGGGCCAGTTAGTGGGAGGAATGGAAATACATTCTCCTATAATCTCCCACAGCCAGGTGGCTAATGTGTTTATTCATCATGTAGATTCAAAATCTTCCAGGATGAGAGCCTAATCTAAACTGTGGTTCAAAAGCAAAAATCACTGCTACCACATCCTCCTTATGAGGAATCTCTGACCTGCTGTCCAATCACTTACATTTTCCAGTTTTTTGGGAGCACCCAACTCAGAACTTCCAAAGGCAAGAGGAAGGGTTTCTGGTATTCTTTGATCGTTTATCCTTTACATTTCTTAATGCCATACATCTACTGTTCAGAGTGGTGAGTGTTGCTAATCTCAGTAGCGACACCAAATAACCCTTTGTCCATGTACAGAGAGACCTTAAAGAATGTGCATCACCCTGATGAGTTCCTCTCCTTGAGCTGAACACTTAAGGGTGGCAGTGCTGACTGCCACTTCATCCCGCAATTTTCCTATCAGTTGAATGGACAAAATCAATACTTTTCATATAATATTCCTGTTAACTCATATTGCCAAGATATTTTTTGCTATGGGGGATTACTTCACTACCAAATTGCTCTGAGAAGCACTTCCTACATACGTTATGCAATTCATGTTATGAGAAAAACCAGACATGATGAGAGACAGAGAGGATTTGTAAAAGTGAAGCAGCTACCAAATGTTGAGTGAACAAAGATCTGGAAAGCTACCAGTATACAACCAGTTCTTTGTTGAGGCATGAAAATACTATTAAAGAGTTTTTCTGCCTTACCTCTGTAAACAGCTGCATGTGTCTTTTGACCATTCTCTCGTACTTAGAAAAAAAATGGAAGATGACAATCTGATAATCACAAAAACTATTCAGTCGAACACTAGAATCTATATTACCTCAGAAGTCTAAGGCAATAATTGATGATTCCTTAGATATATTTCAGTAAGAGTAGTTAGACTATTATTCTACAAAATATATGAGGAAGCCATGATTTATTAAGATCTCAAAATAAATAGAAGGATCGTATTTCTTAAAATGTTTCAAAAGTTATCTAGGAAATACAGTTCATTAAACAGGTTTCTCAACACAATCCATTCTAAATATTCACAATAATGTATATTCAATAAACATTTAGCCATCCATCTCCCATTATCATTCACTGAGAACAGCATGCCTTTTTCCTCCTAAGAAACCCAGAACCTGATACTTCAAAGAGGGAAGGAAATTATGTCAAGTCATTTGTCAAAATAATCATTAACTTGCATCATAAAAAAAAATTCACATAGTGGGTCTGAAGAGATGCATCATAATATATGAAATGCTGAGTAAAATGCACTGGCATTTCAGGTGTACAGTGAAGTGAACGTAATAGATCTGATTCTTTCATTTATTTGGATTGCTTTGTCCATTCCTGTAAATTTATGATTCAAGCTAAAAGCACCATAATTAAACTTAAACAATCACGTTCAGTCATGAATTTTCCTCTTTCATATCCAGATTTTTTTTTCAGATGGATTTCATAAAGATATCTGCAATCATTGTCTCTCTGCAGCTTCTAAAAAGGAAAATTCTCCTACCACTAAACAGTGGATTTACTCAATTTATACTCACCATAAACGAGATAATTCTAGGTTTATTAGACAAATATAAGGAGTTTGATTCAAATTTATCAAATATTTGAATATACATTTTATCCTAAATACATGCCCAGCTCACCCTGGCTGAGCCAATGTTGCTTGTCTCCAATACCTTTTCCTACCTACTGTGTACATATTCACAACCTGATAAATACATCTTGCAACTGCCTACACGATCTCGTGTTGCACTTGGAAATTCTTTGCTGTAGAGGAATTTAAAATATGGACCCTTTGTTCACAAACATAATAAGTTATCTCTATGGTCTAGAGAGGGAAATCTTGAGGTACCATGGGGTTTAGTATATATAAGGAAAGGGGAGCTGTAGAGCAATTTTATCCCTATTTTGTTACCAGTTATATGTTTTCCACTGCTATACTTCAGGAATTTTCCCATATAACTGCAAGCTGTACACTTGAAAAAACAATTTCTCAATAAGTCAAGCATGAGGTAAGACTGAAGAGAACACTGCCCCTTTTCACATGGTGTTAATTTACATGACAACATCCCATATCATTCATTTGAACTCCCATTAATATTTAGTTCTCTTCCAATTTGTTATTTCAATTTTCAGGCTACATTTACTTGAGAAACTCAGAATAATTTAGATGGAAACAGATTTCAGGGTCATGTGATCCAACTTCCTGCTCAAAGCAAGGCTAACTTCAAAGGCACATCCAAATTTGAAGCTAAATCAGGTCTCTCCAACTCTTGCTTAGCTGTGGACGGATGCTCCACAATTTCCCTGGGTAACATTTTACTCTTTTGACCCACTTCATTGTGAAAAATAAAGAAATAAAAATAAAATAATAATTAAAAAAAATCTTTCTATGTTCTAACCAGAAATTTTCTTGAAGAAAATTGTTTTTTTTTTTCTCATCCTACCACAATGCACTTCTTAAAAAGGTCTTAGTTTGTCTTCTCTGCAACTTCCCACCATGTATTTAAGTCAAAATATGATCTTCTTATATGGGAATATAACTCTCTGTATTTCTTCTTCCTCCACCTCTCTTCTCTCACCACCCAATGTTATTAATTGAGTGATTTTAAAAGAACCTTTTTCTATGTTTTTCAATAAAGCTTAAAGATGTATGAAACTATGATATGCTGCTTGAATTAGATATAATTTAAAAGTTAGCTATATTGCTCAAATTCAAGTGTCTAAACACTCTATGATCAAGAAGCTGTTTCTCCTGTGAACAATGAAGGTATTTCTAAAATGAAGATACTGTTTTGCTTTGTTTTGTTTTGCTTTTAGATACCTCTCTGCATTTATTCTTTCATATGGAAAAGTGACATATGCTGAAATACACCTGAGATTGTCAGGCCATTGTGATTTTAATTCCGAAAAGCAAACAGCAAGTGACTGTTAATGTGAGAACTATGACTACAATTAGATATTCTCAAATGTAAATTTCTTATCAATATTTCAGATTAATATCTCTGCCTATGTTTTTTAAAAAGTTGTATTTGAAATTCAAATCTAAGATAAGTTAGTTGACTTCCCTGAAAATATCTAATAAATAGCAAATTTATTTTGTTATTGTCAAACAGAATTAAGCAGATACAGACAATATTGCTGTTTTGCATTTTCAGAAGTAATGCAAAGTAACATATAGTGATGAGCTTATTATTGTCTGGGAAATCAAAATTATTTCTCTAGATAAAAACAATTTGATTTCACCTCATTTTTCAGGTTGCCATTTTTCATTACTAATATGTAACAGAGATATAATATAACACCATTGACTATTTTGCAGAAAGCCTTTATTAATGTTACTGCAAAATAACAGTTATTTTCTTTGACTGAAAATAGAACAAATCATACTTAATCCAAGCAATCTTCCAGCAAATCCATTTAAACAAAATCTATCCTCATGAGCCACTCTACGAATCCATCCACAGGATCAGGACTTTAATACTTTGGGAAAAGAAACAAACCAGTTTGAGAAACTTGGTACTTTTAGTAGTCATTTGAGCTCTCTTGTTTAGAGATACAACTAAAATGAACAAAACTGTGGTCCAAGTTCTCACCTATCTTACTATGCATCGTGAGACTCAGCATTAATGAAGAGTGGGCCAGTCAGGCTTCCAGTTTCATTGCTAATGTCTTTTTAGATTTTTAATAACCCTGGTTCCTTGTTGCTCGGTGATAGTAAAAATAAGTCAGGATCAATCCAATGAAATGGTATTACAATAATACTCTATGTATTTATATATCTTAGCTGTAGGACAGATGTGCATGGAGCAAGCTGACAGCTTCTGACAGCAAGTCACAACCAACGGCCTTAGGTTTCCTTGGATCTAAGCACGGAGGTCGGGCTAATATTTACAAACCAAATCTGCAAAGGTATTTGCTTGTCTAATCCCCATTTGTATTTCTAAGTTTCAATTGAAATCCCTGGGTAGGTAAGAACCAAATGTGAGCCTCTGTGGCTCCCTGGGAGTTCTCAGCTGGAGCAGTTGAGCTGGTCTAGTGGTTCCCAGCACTGGAAGATTATCTCCCACATCTTCCTTCCTGGTCTCTATCCATCATGAGATGCCTTAGTGAACTTACTGGGATCAGTAAACGTTTAGAAAAAATATTAAGGTTTTTTTTTTCCCCTCTTATTTTTGGTGCCTTTTTTTGATGTATTTCTTAGTTTGTTGTTTGGGATTAATTTTGGTTTTTTTTTGGTTTTTGTTGGGTTTTTTGTTGGTTTTTTTTTTTTTTACTAAATCACAATCCTTAATTAATGAGTTTAAGGGTCTTTCTTTTACTGTTGTTCAAACTGGGAAAGCTTTCTTCCTGGTATCCTTTCCTTGTGAACTTGAAAGCTGCTCAAACATATAGATATGCATAAGGTTGCGCTTTCATACTCTCTAATTAAGGATTAAAAGTGGAGTGTGTGTCTCAGATGACAAAAAAAGCAAAAGGTGAGATGGTAAAAGGGAAATGAAGCACTTGTAATGACAGGGGTTCACAAATCTTTTGTTCTCAAAGTCTTCTCACCAGAATTTCAAAGCCAGAGATGCTATTGCTCTGTCATCCTCATTTCACTCTTTCCAGGGGAAGAAAGAATGGTTAAAATGTTACTGATACTGTGACCTGTCTTCTACCATATCATTCTTCCATCATGTGTCCTGTCGAGGTTAAGAAAAAGGGTGTCTTGTCCCTAACTTTTACTTACCTGGCTTTCTTTTCCTTCAGTTTCTCACACAGAAGGGAGATTAAATTTATGCTGTGAGTATGCTACACCAAATTGAAGGCAGAACATCTCTCAGTCACCTTGACTCCACAAATAGCCCAGTCAAAGTGAACAACTGAGGAAAATACTCCCTTTACATTTACGACAAGGAATGCACACATGCATATGTAAAATATTAATTGAGAAATACAGAAAAGGGAAAACTGGCATGACTGGACAAGGCAAAAAACTCTGTGCTGACTTCCATGAAGTTAGGAATCCATTTCTGCTATACTCTGCGTGTAGTCAGCAAAGGCAGGTTCCTACAGAGCCAGACTTTATTAGGCAAAATGAACTCTGGAAGTATCCAAGCTCCTACACTGAATTTTGAGAATTTAAACATTCATAAGGAGAAGCATTAATTTGACTAAAACCAGATGTCTATATTATAAATTTCTATACCAGATAGTTTTCAAAATCAGTATCATTGTGAACAGAGGGAAAGTGGTACTTTGACAGTGCATTTCGTCTCTTCTTGCTATGGACATCTATCATAGCTCAAATATGTTGCTAGCCAAATTACATTTTTCACTAGAAAACACAGTCTGAGGTGATGTACTCAGATACTGATGTTAGGCAGGATAAATCCTACCCTCTGTAGTAAGGAGAATAATCTAGTATTTCAGTATTTGCATATTCAATGAGTTCGTATAGTTCTGCTTAGAAAACAATATCTATATTCCCATTTGCAAAACTTCCCAATTTTCTATATACTTCCCTGTAATTATATTCTAGAATAAGGGACAATGCTGGGGACAGGGATTTTACTTCCATAATATTTATTACCATGGGATATCACTGAGGCCAAGAACACAGTAAGATCAAAAGAAGAAAAAAAAACAAAGCAGGATAAGCAACTATATGGATAACAAGAACATCTGCAATTATATTAGATTAAACAAAAATTCATAAGGGATATAAACCTTCATGCTTCAGAGCATAAGCTAATCACTAACTGATGGGAATTAAGAAACTTTTGTTATGGAGAGGTTAATCCCTAATTGCTTACTAAAGTATTTCTTGCAACATCATCTGAAGCAAATAGTACTGCCACTGGATACTAGAAAAAACAGACAATTAGTCTGATGTTATATAATAATGTCTATCTTGCTGACTTGTGACTGTAATGTACAAAATGCAAATCCATGTTTATCCTTGTTTCCTAAGGAAATGAGTCTTACACAACCTCACTATCTGCTATCTACTATATCCCCTGAATCCATTAGTCAGATCTTCTGAATCCATTAGCCAGATTCAACATTTGCCACAGCAGCCATGGAGGATAAAAAAAGTCGTACACATTCAGCAAAATCAGAAGCTTGACCAAGAAGAAAGGCCCAAGTCAGTGCCCCACAGCCAGAAAATATTCAGGAAGAGATCATCACCCATTTGGTTGGCCTGCTGTTAGCCAACCATCTTGTTAATCCTGGCTGGCCCAGCCCCTAGACCACTCAGAAGAAGCTTGTGTATGTCATGTCCTTCACCGGCAGGAGTTAGGGGAAACATGAGCAAAAGGACATTGCAGATGGAAGAGGTGGAGGTTAAAGATGCGGATGAGGGCAGAAGGAACATCTGAATGGCTAATGGGCATCTGGGCAATAGAGTAAAAGTAGTAAAACTATGTGGTGAATAGACGAGTGGATATAAGGCAGTAACGCACAGAAAAACTGAATTCATTCCCTTTTTTGTTCATATAACAATTCATTTGAACGTTCAAGAAAAAATATATCTGAATCATAAAGATGACATAGGATTGTTCTGAATGAAGCAGTGCACCCTCAGCTCTCTCAGTATCTTCTCCCCTATTTTAGTTTATTTCTGCATAAAAAAATGGAGATCCATACCGACTCTGATACTTTTATGCATAAACATTCTGTCCTTTCTTTTTCCCCTTCACAAAAGATATAAACCATGGATCCACCTTCAATTTCTGCTCACCACACCACAGACAAAGGGTTAATACAGAAGAGTTTGCTTTGTTTAGCTTCAGTTTCAAAGACTGTACAATTAAACAGGGCCTGTAGTCAGAAAGGGAGATAGGAAAGCCAGTGGTACTGTGATCTCATCTGAAATAGTTTGAAGGCTCTTCTGTCTTATAGCATTTTCATGAGATTGGTGAAAGACTGTCTTTCTGCTCTATTATTCATTCTGTGTATGTCCATCCTACAGGGTTGAAAGGTATTTATGGGAATCAGCTGTGCTGACTTTATACAAGTAGAGAATTTCTCTCTGCTGGGAGCACTCTCCACTTGCAGATGAAATGCATTCGCTGTACTACAGAGCAGTGCAAAATGATTAGAGCTGAACCAAGACCTTAACTGACACTCATTATTATGGTGTGTCTGCACTGTAAGAAGATGTGTGATTGCAGCATGTATCAGCATATTTGCACTGCCTTTAATTTAGGCAGTGAAGATACCATAACATGGAGCTTGAGGCAGAGTTTTACAAGTCTGTTACAGACCATTCGTTTACAGTTCTTATACTGGATGTGCATAAGTGTGCATTTGTGCATGTGTGTATATATGTGTGTGTATATATATACATATATTTATAATTATAGAGTAGGACAACAGCAGGAGAATAAATCAAGTCCAGGAATAGGCAACACATTCAGTTGTCCATTCTGGTAAATTACTGGAAAGGCTCCTGGCACAGCTTTGTTCTGAGATCCAGCACAATTTCTCAGATGTGTACAGGAATTAATGTGGCTCAAGAACTGCAGCTAAAAGACAGTTTGCTTAAATTTGTTCCCCATATCCCTAATTTCAGAGGCTAGCAGAGAATGGGCACAATTAGGATATAACAATTTATCTAAGGGTAGCTGAACAAATTCCAACATTGCTTTATTAGTATTGTGCAATCAGTGACAAATAAATTGTCATCACCCCCCAAAATTACTAAACAGTAGCTATCCCTAATACACTTTTGTGCTTGATGATAACTGTACTAATCACTGAGCAAGTAGATTCTTGGCTAGATGAGACACTGGAGAAAATAGTATTATTCGGTTTTCATCCACATACATAAAAATGTTTCTCCTATTTTGAACTATTCCCTGTTTACCTTAGACCCTGACTGCCAGATCACCATTGTCTGTTTTGTCTCTGTAGAAGAAAAAACCATGAAAGATGATTAAATAACACCTCCAAGAAACAACTCTAAGTGGGAGCAGCGAAATTTAAGTGGAGCATCATTAAGTGCAGGAGTGAGTTTTCTGCTCAGTCTCCAGGGTTTTGCATAATACCTATCCCTGTGACCAGGCTTTTATAGGAGAAAGGATTGGAGAGAGGAAGGTTTTTGTAGAGCATATGGTTATAGAGTGGAAGAACAGCTTTCAAAGTTGTCCCTATTCAATAAATCTCACTAGTTTTTGCTGCACAGAGAAAAGAGGTAAGGAATTTATTAATTTGGGGAATAAGTAGTATATTTCTCTATATTAAATATGTGGTAAAGGGAATTCAGCCCCACACCTTCAAGAGCACTGAGAGTAGTCCCTAATTCTCCCTAAGTAGTTAGGTTGGCAGTCTTCAGACAGGAGGAACAACACACTTGCCAACTGTCACTAACAAATTGAAAAAATGACAAATTCAGCTTTAATAGAAAGCTTGCACTAGGGAGAGCAAATAGCCAAGGAACATATGTATATATTTTAAAGCATATGGTCTTCTTGCTGTCCTACTAATTAATATAATACTGTGAGTTCTTTTATGTTCTCTCTTTTTTCCTCCATAAACTGTGTATATAGGAGGCTGTTTGGGACATAATTAACATTTTCCACTGTTATACATTATAAAGGACTTGGAAGACATGTACTGGCAATTGGATACACTAAAACCAGAAGAAGATGAGAGAGCAGTAGATTCTGACAAGAAACCCCCAAAACAACAAATAACCAAACACATTCTTAAAGATCGGATAGTAGATCCTTCAAAGTACAAACCAGACGCACAAAACTCAAAAAAAGACAAGGGAGTTACAGGAGACAACTTGACTCAAGCTTTCCCCTAAAAACCACACATCCCATTATTCTCATTCAATGTTACGTTTCAAACAGCTTCTGAAAACTATTTCTAGAGATTCCATGGAAAATCTGTGTTCTGTAAATGTGTCTTACCTACCCTATTTAATCTTAACTCAGCAAAAGTAAAAAAAAAAACCCTTGATTCACCTATGTGTTAGATTGCTTAAAGATGTGAAACAAATTCCTCATATGATTCTGAGGTGAGAATGATTTGATAAGAAAAGTAGCAAGAAATTTTTATGTAGAGGATGAAGACACCATCTCCCTTTAAACTAAACAGGAGACTAGTGATAAAGAAAAATTCAAGTTTTTAGTCTGAAAAATATTTTTTTAAGAGAAGATTCAATTAAAAATCAATTCCAAATAGTACTTGCTTTCAGATTTTTAATAGCTTGAAATATAAATTTTGGAAAGAAATAAATTTTTAATTTAACTCTAAATTTTATCTTGGTCAGTAATTTTTAAATATTTGCATTATAAAATCTGAAATTGACTGAAAATTTGGGGTTTATTCTTCTTTCCTATACCACCACCACTCCCTCCAGTGCAAAATAACGAAGAGGGGCCTTGCACTTTCAATACAATTTTTTTCTCATTTACTTTCTCTTCATTGCAATCTACAAATCTTTCTTGAGACTAGTAAAAGTCTGAACTATCAGAAGAGAAACTCTGACCATTTTGGAATAGTCACCTCTGACTATGGGAAACATTTCAGAATATGAGAAAACCCCTAAGTGAAAGAGTTTTAGACTGGTTAGGTTATAACATAATTGTCCCTAAGAGGATTTCTCATTCTGTTTGTCTGAAGTGTTTGATATTGGCTTTCCATCAGAATTATAATATCTGACTTCCTGGACAATATTTGCTGTAGTATAGTAATTCCCATAGCCTTGTATCATCCTTCAAAGTTCACAGATTCCAGGTACTCATGCTTTTCTTGTGAAAAAAAAAACCAAAAAACCCAAAACAGACTTAAAAATGCCCAGCACTGTTGTTCAGTGGTAGATATAAAGAGTGTAACTCTGTCTCTGATCACTCTGTAGATTTTTGTGACTTTACAGAGCAGGGTGCCATTGGCTGGCTGCATAAAGAGTTACCCACTATGCTGAAAGACAGCAGAACGCAAGATATTAATGCCACAGTTCCTAGAACACATATTGCAACCACCAATTTAGATACTATTTTGATGCAGCGGCATCTGTTTCTGTAGAAAAGTGTTTCTTTTGTCTTCTACAACCATACTACTACCATGTTGTCAAAGACCAAGAGAAATAGCTTTTGCTCATCCAGAGTATAAAACAAATTATGCAGTTTTGGTGAAAAAAAAATGACTGCCAACACCAAATTAATTGAAAATATTCAGAATACAATGCTAGTATTTACATTTCAAATTTCAGTATTTATAGGCTCAGAATATTCTCCAATATTTGCTTAAAACTGACTATTATCATATTCATTCTGCCATTAAATTCACTTTGTTTGCCTTTTGTGAATATTCTATAAAGGAAACAAAAAAAAACATGAAGAATTCAATTATTTTACTTGAGTGCTTACTCACAGAAATACTTCATAAGTATTCATTCAATATTGGCACCCATTGCTAAGTCAGTAAATCAAATAATCTTTAAGAAATACCACTAAAACATCATCACTTTTTCTTTGCTAAATTATAACTGTAGTTCTCTTCGCTAGATTGGGCCAGTGCTCAGTTGTCAATCAGGAGGAAAAAAAATCCATTGTTCGTCATTGTTAATGAACAGGTAAAACTGTTGAACACACATTTTCAATACAGGGATCAGAAACCATGGCATGCAAGACAGAGTCGTCCTGCTCTTACCTCATCCCTGGAAGTGTTCAAAGACAGGCTGAACCGGGCTTAGAGAAACCTGGTCTAGTGGAAGTTGTCCCTGCCTGTGACTGGGTGGGTTGGAACTAGATGATCGTCAAAGTCTCTTCCAACCCAAAACTCTCTAATGTTCTATTACAGCTGGAATGAAAAAATGTTAGTTTTGGTTGGTCGGAGTAGAGGTTCCCTCTTTTCCTTGTCTGAGAAACAGGCTTTGTGTATGGAAAGCCTTGAGATTTCCAAGTTAAAGAGAAGAAAACTAAGTGACCTTGACAATCGGAAACTAATATTATTGGAAAAACATAATTGTCTCTTCTGAAGAAAGATGACCGCTGGAACTAGTAGCATCCTAGTTAGATCTGTGAGTCGTTTTGGCATTTACAATTTGTAAGGCCAGAGTAGTAAAATATAAAGAAAAATTTCTGTATGATCTTGTTAAACCAAGGAACTCCAAAACTAAGTCACTCTGCGAAGCTATTGGGAGAAAAATAGTTTTAACTGATAGGTAGAGAGTTAACAGACTAGTTGAGCTACTCCTCAGACCATGTAGGAATTCTAGAAACCTTTTGTAGTTTTGTAAAATTAGCAATTTTATTAAAAATAGATTATAACTCCAAAAACGTCCTGACACTAAATACATGTTCACTCTCTGAAGATCCCTTTTGAGACTCCACTGTCTCTCTAGGGATGAACAATAAAGCATCTCTTCTCCCTTCAGCCTGCTTCTCTTAGTGCTTTTGAATCTAGCCCATGCAGTGAAAATGGCCTTTTGCCTTCTCTAACTTTCTGCAGTTCATCAGCTGACTGTTGCAGCATAATAGGTCCCCCTGTAAGAAAGGTGCTAGAGAATTTAGGACTATAAAGATGGAACCTCCAGACAGTCATTCAAACAGCCTTGCTAAAGACCAAGTCTTTCACATTACTAGCAAATTACCTGGCATCCCAAGGGGCTCAATTTAACAACAGTGATCATCAAGCCAGTTTATTGCTACCTTCTCTCTGGAAGTTGAAAAAGCTCTTTCCTCTTTTCTTCTGTGAAACTCTTTAGCTTCAGAGTATCTGGTTTAACAAGCTCAGCTCAACATGGGATTATCTATAGATGTATTTCTTTATTCGTCTCCCCTCTGCCTTCCCCTCGACCTTATTAAGGGGGTAAAAACTATCTGGGATTAACCACTGCCTCTCAATAAATACAAATGATAGCAGAAAAATGACAATAATTATTTTGCAACATGACAGTTGCCTGATATGTATTTGCTTATCTGCTCTTTTGTGCAAAATTATGCCTGTGTGTACACAAGAATCTCAGCAGTATGACTCTCAAAGATTGAACTTTGAAAAGCTAAACCAGTTCTGCCATAATTATAAATTTGAAATAAAACTAAACTGGCTCACTTCACTGAGGACACAGCAAGTGGCCAGAACACAAACCACTTCTATAATTTTCTTGAGACTGTAATAAATCCTGTAATCTTTTAGACTTATAAAACTGTTCATGTCTATTTCAGTCAAAACAATTTCTTGTCCAGTTACTTTTAACATCACCAAAGTTTGCTAGAGTGTCATTATACCAAGTATCCCCTTGTAGCATTGTCCTCATTCCCTTATTTCTTTAAACCCAGAGGAGCTCTAGAGTATATAAAATTCAGCAGAGTAGCATGCATACAATATACACCTATGATTGGAGGCAGGAGCTGCCTTATTTTACTAGCAAAATCAACTCAGCACCACAAAAGTAGCACACTCCCAGACGTAAGGATAAGAGACCTTCCTCCAGGCTATGGATTATAGTACATGTATTTGGGTTACATTAGCATTTCACACTATAGAGGCTTGATTCAGCCACAAATTCTACCGGTGTAACAGAGGATGAAGGGTCTGAAGTTATGAAAATTTACCCAGCAAGACCTGCACTCTCTGCTCCCTAGTCTGACATGGAGGGATCTGCACAGCTGCAGAAGCACAAGTCACAGACCAAAGGAGTACAACCCACAGCTCTATTTAAACTATGCCTTGAGCATGGATCCTGCCTCTTTGCAAACACTCACACACTCACAGATTTCTAAACCCTTTTCCTCAAGGCTAGGAAAAACTGTTATTAAATGAACAGGGCTCCATCCAAATCACACATTGCTGATACACATTTCTTGCTCCCAAATCCTTGAAACTGAGGAAGTATGTTACTCGAGGATATATTTCCTACAGCAGAAGGATGTCACATCTCTGTTTTCCTTACAAATCTTTCCATTCATTTTTCACCACAGAATCAATTTGACCTGTGTCTTACAAGGGGTAGTGACAAATGGACAGTGAAGTTACACAGCAGTTACTCTGTTCTCCACCCCATACACTCATACTGCATTCAACGAGGACTCATGGAGAAAATGAGATTACTGCTCCCCTCCTTCCCCTCCCAATCTCTCACTTATAAAATCTGCACCTGGGTTTGCTTTGGCAGCATAACACCATTGTTGTATTCTATCCAGCAGGTACAGAGAGATGCTGATTATAACATTTGGGATTGTTCCTCTTCCTATTCTTCCTGCAGGAGGGGGAAATGTTATTTGTAAATGAATACAAGAAGTAGTAATTAACTGTTATATAAACTTAATTTCAGCACTGAAATCCATAATAACAATCTTTATATTCATTTCCCTGTTATCAAGACTTCAGACTGCTGAGAAGGATTTGGATGATTGGAGCATAGGCAGCTATAACTCTGGGGAGTGCTGAAGTAGTGGGGCTGTCCTGGGGATGCTCAAAGTCATGGATCCCTAGCCCTGGAGCAGACAATATTTGCAAGTGTGCCCTGAAGCCAAAGACCCTGAAAGCTGATACTACCAGTGAAGCTGACAAGTAGCATCAAATGAGCTGCTGCACAGTCTGGAGAAGTTTTGATTCATCACAAACTTGGAAAAAACCTTGGATTTACATACATATTAAAAAAATTAGGTGGATGAAATTTGATTTTCTTGAGACTCAGAAACCCTTTTTATGCTTGTGTGAGCCTGTTTCTATTTCATAGATTTGAATACAGTTTACATCTCCTGATTTTTCTGTTTTCTGAACTAAACATTTATTTTTTCATCCTTTCCTGACAATTTGTCTTTATGATCTTTTGTTTTCTTTGTTGATCTCTTTTAGATTCTACATTTGCTAGTCTGCTTGTTAATGAGTAGTGCGAATTCTACAAACTTGAAATGAATCAAAGAGTTCAGTAGTTTGAGAGAATTAAACAATTACCTTTTTATTCCTGCCCACAACTCTGAAATTAATATACTTTAGAATGATAGTCTTTCTTATAACATTGTATATTTAACCCACATAATGTTTATAGTTAACTCCCATGTTTTATATTGCTCTCCTTTTCTTTTTCCCTTTCTTAAAGTATCTTTTTTTTCCTTCCTCAGTATACTTCTTTGTAGCTGCCTTTCAGAAATTTCTTCTAATTGATCTCTGTCTATTTCTCTAATATACCATACATCTGAGCTACTTTTCTGTCCTCTAAAGTGATAAAACTACTCCCAGCCTGAAGTCCTTCCACTTCTCATAAGTATATTCACTAGTCTGTCATCCATGTCTTTAATGAAAATATTAAATAATACATGTCCCAGAACTACTGTATGTGAGGTCAATTTGAAAGAGCCTTCTAGTTTGGCATAAAACTAGTGAGAACTCTGCTCTGAGTGTGCAGGGTTTTTTTCCCAACCAGTTCTGCATCTGCAACTGCATCAGATGCATTTGATCAAGACCGTATTTCCCAAATTTGTTTGTAAAAATGCCCCATACATCCACATCAAAAGACTTGCATAAGACAGACTATCAAACATATCTAGTGCTTCTTGCATATCCGCTTGGCCAGTTAACATGTCAAGAACAAAATTCGAATGGCTTGGCATATTTTGTCAAATCCTGACAAATCCATATTGCCCTTTCCTTAGCACCTTATTATCTACCAGCTGCACAAAAACAGATTAACAATTTTGTTTCTATCTCTTTTGGGGTGTCAAAATGAGGTCAAATGCTTTTAAAGTCCTTGGGATTTCCTTTTCCCCACTCTAAATATTAGTATTCTGCTGTTTTTCTTTTGTTCTCTGAATCATTTCTTCATTTCTGGAAATAATTTTTCTGTGCTTTGGTTAACATTTTGAACTACTTGCAGGTATCTTTCAGCAATACAATGATAGTATATCCAAGTAACTCTGAATTCTTCTTTCCCTATTTTGATCTATTTTCCTATTTTGTTGTCAACTGGATTATGATGAATTTATTTTCATAACAAACTTATTTAAAATAAAAGTCTTTTTTTCATCTCTTCTAGTATCATGTACCAGCTACTACTTTCTGCACGTTTTTTCCCTGATAAAATGTAAGGATTATTTTAAATCATAGTTATGTTCAGATAACAAGCCAATGAATTAGAGCTGGAACCAGCACTGGAATTCAGTCATCTCTGCTGGTAAATTGTTATAGTGCTCATGTTTTTGGCCACAGCCAACTAGCCAGAAAATTTCTGGATCTAGTTCAGGAGTTAGTACAGGTTGGGGACCATTCCCAAATGGCAGCACAGATCTGCCCATGTTGTGCTGGAAACTAAGAGAGTTTAATAGTGTGGGTGTGACTGGACTGTGCAAATTGGCCTCAGTGTCAGAGAATGATCCCTGGTACTGTTTGGTTTATTAGTACAGATCTAGCATCTATCTCCTGATATTTTCCTTATCCATCAGATGTTAAGTTAGTTCAAATCCCTCAGTCCCACTAGTCCTTACATTTTAATGTCACAGTTACATTGTTAATAATTCCCCATCAACAGAGTCTCTGGACATGGTAGTCTGTAGGAGTCACGTATGCCTTTTATCTCAATCCATGGATATTTGATTATTCCATATTTCACTTTCTTCTGTGTTCATATTTGGTTTATTTTTTTAGATACATAAGGCAATAACTTCTCCATTTTCCCTTCCTTTAGTTCCAGGGCAAGCAGTTCTTTTCTCAATATTTCCACTTTTTACATAAAGCCAGGCAATAAGAATTCCAGTAGTCTGGATGATGAGTTGGAGACACAAGCTTCAGTGAAATATTACCTATAAATTTGATTTGGTTTTCTTTCAAATAGCAATAAAAATGGATTTCTGAGAAAATTACTCACTTCTTGGATTTGATATTTGATTCTGCTCCCTGCAAAATGACAGAAATGAGAGATCAGCATCTTTACACATTTGGTAAATATGTAACTAATTATTAGAATTTCATACAATATTTAGCTCTGCAAATTTTTTCATATATTTATATTAGGCACTCCAGATGCACACAGGTGCAACAGCCCTTTCAAGCACAGTATACTGAAGGATAGAGACCTTGGATGAGTAACCCTTTTATCAGGTTTAACAATAAGTGGTGTATTTAGACAGCATGTTTTGGACTCCTAATTAGCAAAACATCATAGTCTATTCAAAGTAGTATAGAGGGGAAAAAAAACACATCAAAACTTACAAAACCCCCTAAAGTTTATTTTTTTCACATCCATACACACAGTGGAATAATATTCTGGAAGGAGAGAAAAAAACCCAGGCCCTCAGTAACTGCTGAGCCATTGAAACAGTTTTCACAACATCATAGATAATTACAATTATCCTTCTCTTAGGGACATTGGAGCTGCCAATTTTCTGCAATCGAAAATAAATAAATAATTCAGAACAGATGTTGACTACTCATCCCAGTTTAGTAGAAAGCTTTAGGCAGACATGTCAGCACTAAACTTGAAAACAGTGTTACACCTTTGAAAATTCTCTTTTATTTCCTCCTTTTTTTGTTTTCCTCTTTCTGTTTTATCTTGTAATAGTTGGGAAAAGTTTCCAGTTTGTCACAGGGTGATTCTAGTATAGTGGAAGAAAAACCACAAAACTTTAGCAACACTGTTTGGATTAGAAATGTATGATGGGAACCTGTTTAGTATCCTGGAGAAATGTCAAGTGCCTGTGGGTGGCACTGTAGGTATTTGGTCATTAATTATTAACATACTAAGCAGTGCACCTCACACAACTGTAGAGTGGAGGTTCTTCAGCACAACTGTGACACTCATTAGAAATAAGATTCACACAAACAAAAGGTTTTTGTTCAGTTCTTTTGGCTAACAAAAGTTATCAGTGTGTCAAATTGACTATTATATGTGATAATATCAGCTGCATTTTGCCTCTGTGGTGATGATTGTTTTGTTTAGGTGAGGATAAGCACTCTTCAGTCACTTCTGAAGTGTGCTGACCTCCATGAGCCTTGGCATTGTGATATCACTTATCTTCACCTGATGTTTGGCTTTTTTTTTCTTTTACCTCTTTTTTTTTGTGCTTGCTACACTCAGGCACTTTTCCAGTGTGCAGTTTCCAAGGAATAGTATAACCTATTTGCTCACTGTTGCAATAAATAAATAAAATAAAAACCTGCTCAGACTTCTGCTTATTACTTGCAGTCAAACATCAACATTATTTAATTTAGTGGGGTTTGGGGCTTTTTTGTTTGTTTTTATGCTTGTTGCCTTGCTAGGGTATTTTTAGGAGAAATTTGCAGAGGTAGCTATATTTGAAATCTTTCAGCTCTAGTAGGTGCTACAGTTAAGAAAATTGTTATATTATTACCCTTTTGGAAATTAAAGTACGATCCTTTCAACTTCTGAGAAAGCCTGACTACTGCCTGTGTGTCAAGGCAGCCAATACTGAAAATACAAGGCATTAGTTCTATGACCCAGCAGTTCCTTGGTTCAGGTAATCATACTACTGTTGGAAGACTGGGGATATGTTCTGGATATTACAAACATCCCAGATCTTTCAGTTGGGATGCAGCAAAAATTAAACTGTGAATGTTTGTTACATGTACTTTGGGATTGTGCCTATACCATCAAACTAAATACCACCAAGTACATTTCTGGACTTTCCAACACAATCATCTATATTATCTATACTTCAAACTGTTAAATACTTAGAACAGCCTCTGAATTGCTTCAAGTTTGTCTCGATTTGCAGTTTCCTAAACAGTCCTTGGGAACAGCAGATTTCTAGGCACCATTTCCAACAACCAGTTTGCATGTAGCCTCTCTGTTTTCAGAGTCTGAGATAGACGTTATCTCCCCCCTGCCATTTGGCCAGAAATATTCCCAAGAACATGTTAATTTATGTGTAGAGGTAAACATAGGGAATCCAACCTCAGAAATGTGTTTGAAATATTTCTTTAGATGAGATAAAAAACAATTCTTCCTCCTTCTTCCTCTTGCTACATTCCTTACAGTTGATTCAGTTGATGTAGGAGAGGTGTACATAGCAGCATGTCTTTAAAGGATGCATTGAATATATTAGACCTTTGCAAGTTTTGCAAGCTGTATGTCTGGTTTTAGATTAATTTAATCATCACAGTTCTGGCAGACAGAATATGAAGGCTTCCTATGAATTATCCCAAGAGGAAAAAAAATCCAAAAGTATCCAGTCTACAAGGGTAAATATTATTGGCAAGTTCTATTGCAATGCTTCCCATGACTAGATCAGAATGAGCCCTTCTCTTGTCATCTTTAGAATCTGTTTGTTTCTCCTCACCATCTGTTTTTTTGACAATACTTTTTTTTCTATGGGTTAGTCTTTTTGGGGGATGTAGTAATAGACGGAACGGAAGGAAAGGGCACACTCACTGTTCTGTGTAATTCAGGCATCATGATTGAGTGAAAAATACTGTGAGATAACCTAAAACATCACTATATTTGTACAGGGGAAAACATCCTTTTTGCTTGTAACTATATTTATTAAGAATTGCAAAATACTCAAAACTTGAAGTATATTTAACTTTACACTAAATATAGGAAGAAATTAAAGATGGGTTTAACTACTTTATTTTATTCCCTAAATAAAGCTGAAAATATGTGCCGTAGGTCAGGACATTGGACCTGAGCTTCAGCTGTGGTTGGGAAGTAAAGCCTGCTGACAGTGTGTGCTGTAGGAGTGCTGCTGATACAGTGTGTTTCCTGTCAGTGATTAACAACAGGCATTGCATATGACTTCATCCTTGTCTTCTATCTCTCATTTGCAGGTGTGTCTACTGTGCCTTTTGTTTCTGTCCAAGACAATTTTAACCTTGAGTTCCAGTCCTACCCTCAAATCGACTCATCAGGCCCATGTTCATAAGGAACATTTATATTTTTTAATACCTAATAAAAGCAGGTAGTAAAAGACTTTCCTCTGCCAAAATTAGCACATAATTTTGCATATACTTTGAGGACAAATAATTTTTATTGTGATAAATTATTTGCAGACTTTTGGTAAACAAAAGCCACCAAGATGCAGAACACAGAGATGGTGAAATGTGCCCGCTGACGTTCAGAAAAACACACTCCCGTGTGTTGACTTACATTATTTTGGATACACACTGGAATGATTGTACTGCTAATGCTACTTAAAAGGTCAATATTTATCACACTGTGCAATGTTCCCAATGTCTTAACTGCTTGTACAGCCCATACTGTGACAGGATATGAGCCTTTTCAAGCTTCACTGCAATTATCCTCAGAACACCCAGTGGGATAAGAAAGTTTTTATGCCATTTCCACATATCAGGATTGAAGATACAGGAAACTAGCACAGATTGTTAAGGCTAGATCTGCAACAAGGTATGTTTGTATGGAGGTTGCTCCTCCCACTGCATCCCTGCTCTGGTGTTATCCTCTTACCTCCCAATCACTAAATCACCCTGTCACCAAATGAGCTTACATCAACTCTCCCAGCAGGTCTGAATAAGTTGGCAGGAATATTAGGACATATTTTCCTCCATTTTCCTCCTAAATGACCCTTGAAATGCCATTTATATATGATTGTTGGATAAATATCCTTTCTGACCAATGTGTCTGGGTTTTCTTTTCACAAAAGCATGAGTATGAGGGAGGAAGAGGAAGAATTCACACTCATATTTTGTCTGGACACACAGATAGGATTAGTCAAGGCATGCATTAGGACCATTAATGCATTAAAACAGAATACTCCTCACATCAGTTTGGTCCTCCAGTCATTCAAACATTACAATCAACGTAGTCATATACAAAAGCTCCTATAGATATTTACCAATTTTATGAGGAAGTAGAAATTTTACTGGAGAGTGAATGCACTGTAACTCCAAGGGATAGAACAGGCTGCTAAAGTGACACTGTATAATCTACTAAACATTCCTTGAAAATAATATGTAGAGTGATCTTTTTGCCATAGGATAAAGTCTTTTACCTAAATCTAAGCACAAATTTGGATAGAAAAAAGCAATCAAATTTCATCTTTTATCCTCAGCTTTCTGATATAGGTAATTATCTATATGCAATTACATTCATAAATTTACAGATCACAAAGATGTGATATCTTGGTCTAACATCTCAGTATTATGCTTGTTTAACTTAAAGATAATAATAATAATTTTTCTTCTCTTCAGAATATGTCTTGGTATCATCAATTCATCTGAAGGAGATACTGGAAGGAGTACATGAGAGAGGAGATTCTGCCCGTCTCCTCTGCCCTTGTGAGACCCCACCTGCAGTGCTTCTTTCAGCTCTGGGGTCCCCAACACAGGAAGGACATGGACCTGTTGGAACAAGTCCAAAGGAAGGGCCATCAAGTTGATTATAGGGATGGAACCCCTGTCCTATGAGGAAAGGCTGAGGGAATTGGGATTATTCAGTTTGCGTTGGAGATGAGAATTATGAGGATTAAAGGAAAACATCGAGTTTGGCATTTTTCCTGAGGAAGATAGTGCTTTATAAGCACAAACTGACTTTTGTGGACTATTGAAGAATATGCATTTTGGATTTTATGTTGTGTTTCATATTTTATTGTATAATTCCCCGTATTCTGTACTCTAAATTCTAATAATTTCTTATCCTTCATGGCCATGAAACCTGTTTTCCCATTGGTTAGTTTTTGGTGCGTTGCAGCACTTTCCCTATATGGTTATTCCATACCCTTAGTTTGCATGTTCCTCCCTGGTTACTCCCTCTTGCTAGAATGTTCTCGCCTTAGCCTATATAAGGCAGGAGCCATTTTGAATCAGTTAGTTGAATAAAGGCTTTTCTTCTCACCATTACCCTGTAGTGTTCTGACACATTTTTTCTCACCTCCGTCAAGCCTGGAAAAGAGAAGGCTTTGGGGTGACCTATTTGTGGCCTTGCAGTACCTGAAGGGAGCCTACAAGAAAGGTGGAGAGAGACTATTTACAAGGTCATGTAGTGACAGGACAAGGGGGAATGGCTTCAAACGGAAAGCAAACTGGTTTATCTTAGATATTAGGAAAACAATCTTTCCTATGAGGGTGGTAAAGCACTGGGACAGTTTGCCCAGAGAGATTGTGGATGTCTCATCCCTGCAAGTGTTTAAGGACAGGTTGTATGGGGCCTAACAAAAGGTGTCCCTGCTCATGGAAAGATGGTTGGAACTAGATGAACTTTAAGGTCCCTTTGAACCCAAACCATTCCATGATTCCATAGAACAGGCTCCCTAGGAAAATCATCATGGCACCAAACCTGTCAGAACTCAAGGAACAACTGGACCATGACTTAATCATATGGTTTATTTTGAGCTAGATTATGGGTCCCTTGAAACCTGAGATATTCTATGATTCTATGGTTCCTCTTAATCTGCAGACATCCCAGGAAACCACTACTAAGGACTTTTATTTTGTCTGCTATTGTGTAACTGTTACAAAAATAATGAAGAAATAATGATGTTGATAAGTACTACCACTAGTAGTAAAGGTACTGTTATTTCTACTACTTTTAGACTTAAGAATAGGAAAGAAAGTGATCTGGACAGCTTTATACACATTAATTTGACTGCCACATTATCCAGGAGTTAGAAGATATTTTTTGCCACATTATCCAGGAGTTAGAAGATATTTTAAGAGGAAGAATAATTAAATATATGGAAGTAAATGGGAAATAGGGTAAAATGTGACATGGATTCACCAAAGATAGATCACATTAGCCTCAGCAGATATTTGTTTTGATGAGTTAATTGATTTTCTAGATAAGGGAAAGGCAATAGGTTTAATCTAACTGGACTTCAGTAAATCATTTGATATGTTGCCATATGGGAAATCATTGGTTATACTACAGAAGATGCAGATTAGTATAAGAATTAGATACAAACAAATGGAACAACATAAGAGGGTAGTGAAAAAGTATTATTGACCTTTATAGGTTAAGGATAACTTAAAAGTCAAGTCAAGTGTTATTCTTGAGGTTTTCCCAGAACTAATGCTTAAGAAATTGATCATAATATCCTTATTACTGATCCTGGCACAAGTCTGCTGCTAATGCACAATGTTACAAGCCATTGTTGGTAAGAGGAGCTTGAAGACTGTTCTAAGAAACATGAGAAATATTAATTGTAAATTTGTACAAAGTGTAAGGGAGTGAGCTTAGTTTAACAGGAAGAATTTCTTCCATAAGATGGGGAACCATCAACTAGAAAACACAGAGGAAGTAAAACACCTTGGAATTATGGTCAATCACAGGAAAATTTTGAAATAATGCCATATATAACAGGACAGGTTTATCTAGTAAAGAAAAGAAAACATTTACATCAGTGTTTGAGGCACTACTGAGTGTTCATCTAGAACATTGTTCAGATGCTTATTCACCTGTCTTGAAGAAAGAGGCAGTGAAATTGGAACAGAAGGAAAGAGTTACTGACTAAGCCAAAGATATTTATACCCCAGCTGATGTAGCAGTCTTTACACACAAGGGGATTGTGAAAAGAAAGGAAATAAATCAAATCCACTGAATATATGTAAAATAATGTAAGAGTTTGATTACATTATGAAAATGGATATGATGCTATGCTTGTGACACTGAGGGACTGTACCCCTTGAGCCAAAAACTTCATTCATTCCAATGATCTTAGATCCCAAACCAGAATAAATAGCTTCTCCTCCTACTGGTGTAATAAGGTGTCATGGTTTGAGAGCCCCAAAATCCAATTCCCTAGTTCAAGCCCCCTCTCACATCTCAGCCCAGTGTGAGATGGGTTTTCCAGACACCACACAAGACTCAAATGAGGGAAAGGGAATATATTACAAAGACTGTACAAATAAATACTACAATACATTATATACAATCTTAGTTATCTCTACCATGACATAAAAGTATTTACAATGGATCAAATCTCTTCTCCCCTCCAAATAAAAGTCCAGGAGGGAAGAAAGAAAAGATCCTTTCTGCTCTCAGAGCAGCAGTGTCTCTAAGGCAGCAGGCATCTCTTCTTCTCATGCAGCAGCTGTAGCTGTCTCTGCCAGTACACACGAGGGGGTATCCAAGCCCTCGTGGCCCTTTGTCTCCAAGCAAGGGTCTTCTCTTCCGTAGGCTGTGTTCACCAGGACAAGGGTCACTTCACCACAGTCTTACCACGAAGCGCAGGGGTCTTCGTGACGGTCCCTATCTTCAGGGGATTCAAATTCCCCTTTGCAAAGCTCCGTGCTCTATCTCAAAGCAGCAGGGGGGTCAAGGTCACCCCCTCCGCATTCCTTCTCTGAGCTTTTCAGCTCCTTTCTGCAATGCTGTAGCACTCCAGGACTCTTCTCAAGTAAGAGTCCATCCTCCTCCTCCTAGGAGGTCTCAGAGGGATTTGGGGAGTTTCAGTTCTTACCCAAACTCTCTCTCTCTCTGTAGAGCCTAGTTCTCTCTCTGCTGCTGGCTCTCTCTTGACTCTCTCAGACAACTCTGTGTCTTCCTGCTTCGCTGCATGCTTGTTTCTGCTGCTTCTCCCTTATCTCTTGGCTCTCTGCCACTTTCTCCGACCAGTGTTGTTTTTGCCGCCGCTGCTGCTCATGGTGGAGGAAAAAAAACCTTCCAGCCTCTCAGTCACAGACCTCAGTCCAGTTTAACACTGCTTCCAAGTTTCTGTGACCCCAGCGGTGGCCCCCCAGAGGGGCTCCTGCCCTCTTTCCTCGTGTTTCTACAACATGGCTACTTCTCCAACAACTACAACTACTTTTCTCTTCCAGTCTGCTTGTGATATGTTTATATTTTACAGAAGCGCTCATTGGCTCAAAACCTCAAGGGTCACCACCCCCGGGGATTTACCATTTTATAACTTCAGGGGGAAAACTGTTTCCCCCCACCACATAAGGTCTTTAAATGACAGTAAGCAAAGTATTTTAAGCATGCACGCACATACAAAAATAGATTTTCCGATATACAAATATAAATTTATTTCCAATTTGCGAAGGTATTTTGGGTCCAGGAGCATGAATGTCATTGTCATGAGTAATATTCACTTGGTGCTTGTTATATATTTCTAATAGTCTGAGAGATCCCAGTCACTATGGTCTAGTTCTTTCCTGCAAAACAGAGAAAAATGTTTGTTTCCTTACAATTATATTTACATAAAAAGAAATATATATTGCATTCCAAATTTAGAGTCCCTGTGTTGCAGATGTAGCCTGGTGCAATAGTTGTTATGCGGACATTTCTATAAATAGGAAAAGTCGTACATTCCCATCTTCATGAAAAACCAAAGGGGCAATTGGGAACAGACGGTCATCAACACTTTGGTCCCTGGAAAAATCATTGAGCCAGTTCTCTTTTAATAAATTTCCGAGCAGATAAAAGAGAAGGTTACCAGGGACAGTCAGAATGGATTTCTTAAGGGTAAAATATGTTTGAGCAACCTAAGCACCTTCTATGATAAAATAAATAACTGGTTTGTGGATAAAAAGAGAGAAGCATTGTTTGTCTTGACTTTAGTAAGTCTTTATCAATGACTTGGAAGAATGGTTGCTTATCAAATATGCAGATGATATTAAGATTGGGGAAAAGAGTCAATAAAACTGAAATAAGGTAGCTTTAGAATAGATATTAGGAAGAAATTCTCTACGGTGAGGGTGGTGAGGCACTGCAACAGGTTGTCCAGAGAAGCTGTGGATGTCCCACCCGCAAGTGCTGAAGGCCAGGTTGCATGGAGCTTTGAGCAATCTGGTCTAGTGAAAGGTAACCCTGCCCATGGCAGAGGGGTTGGAACAGGATGATCTTTGAGATCTCTTCCAACCCAAACCATTCCATGATTCCATAACCTATAGGGTTTCTTCCAACCCAAACCATTCTATAATTCTTTGGTATGCTTGACAGCCAGTCTGCCTTCAAGAGGGACCCGGAAAGATTGGAGAAATAGCTCAATAGAAACCTGGTGAAATTCAACAAGGAGTAGTACAAAGTCGAGTGTCTGGAAAAGAATAACTCCTTGCAATCCCAGAAACTGGATAGCTGCTATACAGAAAAGACCCCATGGAGACAGAGGGACAGGGAGCTGCACAAGCCACCAGGGGACCAAAGCAGCAACAAGGGCCACTAACACCCTGGGCTGCATGAGCATGGACACAGCCAGGAGACTGAGAGAGGTGATTGTCCTCTTCTCCTCAGCTCTTGTCAGCCCGAATCTGCATCTACTTTTGGGCATTATAACAAAAGAAAGACATTGATATACTGCAGTTAGTTCACTGGATGGTTAGGGGCTGGAGCACTGGCTGTAGTACTGAGGCTGAGGGAGCTGGACTTCATCCACAAAATGAGAAGGTTACAGTGGGACTTCAATGTTGAAATAGGCTGCCTATAGAGGCTCTGCAGTGTTTGTCCTTGAAGGATTTTAAGACTGGACAAAGTTCTGGTTCTGGGATTTCTACCCTGTGTTCCAATTGGTACGATAGACAAACTTGTGAAGTAGAGCTTTAGCACACCCACTGGCCATAACTCAAGAGGCCCAATGTCTTGTTGTCCTGCATATTCAAAATTCAGATATGTGAACCTAATATAAGATGGCATCAATTCAAAACAAGTGTTTTGCACCAAATCTGAATGGATATAAATCACTAGTCCCCAGGCAAAAACTGAATCAGGACCAATGGAATAGGCTTATGGCTTTACTTCCAGACAACAAGAGCTATTTTAAAAGAGAACTATAATAAACAAACTTTAGGTACTGCTTAGTGGAGTCGTGAGTTTCCCCAGCCATTTTTCTAACCAGCCAGATTAATTTTGTTCCATTTTTTCCATTAAATAGATTACTTTAGACTGTGAACTCCTTTGCCAATTTCTAGCCTGTGGAGAATTTTAATGACTGACTAATAAACCCCTCCAAAAATGGGATATGTAATGGAAATGCAAAGGGACCTTTAACTAGAGTAAGTGTTGTGTTATGCTGCAATAATAATAAACTACAATAGTAATATTAATAAAAAAACATGGTTTTATGTGAATCCATAAAAAGCCATTTATATGATCATGGTACAAATATTTAAAATTCCAAGATACTTCATTTTTCACAATTATTATTGTTACAGACTTTAAAGAATCTTCCAAAGCCTTTGTATCTCAATGTGTTGCAGCTTAACAGTAGTATTGGCAGATCTCTAGTCCTCAGACTATTGATTAGTTTAAAGGACTCTTTGTTACTAAACTTTTTTTAAACATTTCCACTAAGTATACTTTTTACATATACCCTTTAATGAGAAACTAAAAGGTTCAAAGTTTTGCAAAGTTCTGAAAATTCCCCAAGTACAAATAAATGGTGGAAGCCTATTCAATAAATTATGAACCTAAAAAATAATCAGTTAATATTCATTATCAAAAAGGCAATTTCTTATAAAGCAGTTTCTGCATGTCCCCAGGCCATAAACTTACTCCCTGGCTTCCCACTGTGTGGAAGTTTCAATTAGAATTTCATGTTGAAAAGTGTGTTAACACCTTCTTATATATATTTTGGTAATGTCTGTTTAACTCGGGCTGTCACAACTTCGAATGGATATTTTTTCTTTTTCAATAAATGAGTTGAAAACAGGGGGGAAGATATTGAATGACTCATAAATATATAATGTTTCCCATTTGTTATATTCTGCAATCAGAGGCAGCAGCTTTAAACTTGCATATCAGTGCATAATTCCACAAACTTAAAAAATTGATCTGCCAATGTCTCCCCTCTAGCAATCTTTTAATTAAATGAACTTCACTCACCTTACCTCTAAACTCCTTGAGCTGATTTTACTGAGATGTGATGCATTTTTCAGTGAAGTTTTTGGTTGTTGTTTTTAAACTGTAAAGGTTGTTTAGTAAACAAGTGTTTAATAATGTATAGAAGGTGACTGAACATAGATCAATGCCAATTATTTATTCACAATAAAAAACTTGGAAGTAATGAGGTTCTTTTGTATGCTTGCCAGAAGTAGGCTTGGTTTTCAGTCACAGTAAATGAAATCGAGCTTTTAATTTGTAGGAAACTCTGATGATTTAGACTAGCTAGAGATCTGCTTTAAGAATACATTTTTCCCCATATTCTTGTGCAAGAATGGAATTTGTAGTGATGGAAGTTCTGTTTAACTGTATCATTAAGTTTGTAGATGGTTCAACACAGAAAGACATGATAAAATCAGTAAGAACCTAAAATATCGTAGAACACTTGTCAATAGTTTGTGAAAAAAATATCTGATCAAGTACACTTAACAACTCAGAATACAAAAGTACAGGCTGAACTACAGGCAATGAATAGCAAGTGTATAGCTCCAGTGGGTCAGGACACAGACCCTAACAGTAGATGTAGCAGTTATATAACTTTGAGCTTTTTAAAAGCTGCAAAGGGTTCTCCAAAGCAGTAACAGTGGACAAGACTGGCACAGAGAAGGTGTGTGGATCCCCCAGACTGCTGTCAGACATACATGCCTGCAGCTACACCACAGCCCCTGGGCTTCAGGGACAAATAAACACAGATATGAGGAGTGAAAGAGGAGATGCCCTTTCCCAGGGCACACACAGGTAGCTCCATCCACTACCCACATCCAGGCTACTGCCCATCCTGTCTCTGCCAGGATGTCTTCAGTAAAACCATATCCCTGGAGAACTCTGATGCTTCACTACCTTACAGGGTAGGGTAGTAAGTGTAGGAAAGCTGAGAGTGCTTTAACTTTCCCTTATGCAAACTGCAGTCTTCTGCCAAGAGGAAAACAGAAATTCCAGCTGAGTTCATACCTCATTAGTTTCTTACTGTCCTCCTTTATTTTGCTGTCATCAAGCTGGGCTGTAGGAAGAATGGCAAGAGTGGAAGGAGATCATGATACTTTCATTCTTCACTGACATTTTGAGACCCTGCAGAGGAAAATCTTCCATGGTTAAAGCTGGAAGACAACATCAGCAACTGTATTTCTTTCCTTCATGTATATTTTAATGCTACTTAAAGTTCCACCAGAATCCAAAAGGTATTTATGTTTATAAGCATCCCACATGCTTGTAAATTGAAGAAGCAAAAGCTAAATGCACCTGCTAGTGGTTTTCAATGCCCATAGTAAATACTGCTCTATTTCCCATTCCCTCCCCAAAAGTCTTTGCTTCAAAACCATTTACAGTGCTGCTAAGGAATCATAACTGCAGCACTAGACATTACATGACAGCTGTTTGAACAGAAATACTAATTGCTTTCATATTTAATTAGCTATTGTTTAAATTAAAATACCAACAAAACAGTCACAGCAGGCTCATTTTAACAGGAGGTTTATTGGTCCAGGCACCAGCTCAAAGAGCAGCAGGCGCTGGATTCACGCACCAGCTCTCTTTAGTCCTGAGAAACTGCCAGTGCATTCCTCACTCAACAGCTGCTGGTTCATCCCACTGGCCTGATCTCCTTCCTAATGGTTCTTCTTATTCTGAAAAGGCAGAAACAGAGGTATGACATCCAAGGCAATAGGGAAATCTCACCTATCCTTAGATTTTAATAATGCAGATGTCCAAATCCCTTTATTAAAAATAGGGAGTAATAGCCCCATTTGTGCATCTGAAGAGTGTTGTACTTTGGTGCCAGGTTGTATCATGCCCATGCTGCTCACGGCTGCCCACTATGCACAGACAGTCTCCTTCCACACATTTGAGCACTTGGCCTTAGAACATTGTGATTATTTGTGTGATTTTGTCCTAATTCAAAATGACTGAAATGACACAGTGGCTGTGCCACAAGGAATGGTGTTTTAGTATCAGGAGATAATGGTTTGTGCTCTGTACTCTGCAAGGTGGTTTGGAGCCGTGACACGTGTTCTGTTGGACTTGAGAGCTATGTCCACCACAAACTCATATTGCTTATATGAAATTGTCTCTGGGGCTTCCTATCCACAGATTGACCTTGGGTCATCTTGGAAGACAAAAAGCTCAAGTAAAAGGATATTCAACCGGTAACAAGTTCTTGAAGCAACGAGGAAAGTTGAGTCAATTGATTGTGTAATTGAAGATTTGAAGTGTAGATACACTTAAAAAATATAACTCACTCCTTCCTAAGGTTCACTGCAGGTTTGGGTATGACAGTCTATTTTCTCCATTCACTTTAAAGAGAGTAGTCGAGGTTAGGTGCAAGTACCTATCCTGTGGAAATCCAGCATTTGGCAGGATGAATATCAACCATTGTGCCATACGAAAGACAGGTGTCAAAGGCTGTCGCTGTCTGACATGCTCAGATTCCCCCCACTCCCTTTGTCTCATATGGAAACACTGGAAACCTCACTCCAGGCAACAGGATGCACAGCTGGTACCACTGCAGAGAAGGGCCCCAGTGTATTGCGCAGTCCCTGTAGACGTCCCAGTGGCATTTCTGTCTAGGAGATCCAGTTGTTTCCCCGAATGTGGAGATTTTGGATTATTTTGTGATTTAGATATTACCAAATGGCTATTGAGGTGTTTTTCACTTGACTGCAGTGCTACACAATGACTGCCATTTCCATCTTCTTCCTAGTGACATCTACCGAAGTTATTAATATATTTCAAATAGCTTTGCTGGTTGCATGACTATTCCTTTCACTGATTCTCAAAAATGCTGGTAAGTATATTGCAGATACAACTATTTTCTTAAATAAATATTTGTGTGGATTTTCATGTGAGATTCACTTTCTGCTGATATTCATGAAAAGAAAATTGTTTCACACAAATATACATGAAAATCAAATATTTAACTGTTGCAAACACTGCCAAGGACAATTTTCTTTAAAATGTGTGCAAATATTCATGACAAATGTTTTGTGATATTCAGCTCTGAATAATTAACAATGCTTAAATTGCAACACATGTAACAAAACCTATTAGTTCTAATAAGTCAGTACAGTGGAATTAATCAGGTTTTCATTTAAGCAAATGTATTACAAACTAAATTGTTTCATAAGCTGTCAAAGCATAGAAGCACAAAAGTTTAGCTCCATTTTAACTACCAAGTACCAGGTTTTGATTCAGGTTCTGACTGGGAATCCAGCTCACACATGGGGGCAGTGGTGCTTGGAAAGAGATTTGTAGTGGGATCCCTCAAAACTGACCTCAGCTGTCTGAAAAATACTGGTGGGAATGAGTTGTCTCAAGCTTCCTGTAAAATCACGGGAGGCTGTGGAAACACTTGCTCTTCCCCAGGACAGGTGCCTATGACAGGTGGAATGAATTGCAGTCTGGAGGTTCCTGCCAATCTCCATTAACCATAAGAGAAGTCTTAGCAGCTTATTTAGGCTAGACACCTACAAGACAGACAGAATTAGGTGGTATGAATCTCTTCAATTACATGTCCCAAACAACAAACTTGGAATAGGCGAAACGAACTCACCTCTACATGGCATTTTCAGGAGACTGTAAGGGAATTGCATGTCTTGCTGAAAGAAGTTTTCATTACAAAATCCTGATTTGCTTATTATGTACCATATTTCTTTGCCTGCCAAAACGACAAACCCCTTGCCATCATGATCTTAGTATGAAGGTCAAAATAAATAATAAGGTATTTATTCAAACCTGACTTTGTGTCTGAAATATGTGTAGAAGTATGGGAAAGTTTTTCTTTCAAAAAACCAAGTTTTTATCCTTCATGTTGAAAAAAAAATGTTTGAAAATATATCCCAAGTGTATCTCAATACTCAAAGCGAAAAGAGAAAAAAAAATAGGAAAAAAATTCAAGGTATTCTAAGTTTTCGTATTCTTGTGTTCTTTAAGACACGTTTATGATTTTTGAGGACCCAACGCATGATGTTTTATCACTAATGGTTAGAATTATCAAGATGAAAAGACACTTCCCTTCCTGACTGGTGTTTATGAGAATGGATCTGTTTTCTTGAGGCAAAATATATGTGCATTATATTATTCATTTGAAAAGTGTAATAAGCAGAATCAAGGAAATGCCCTGGCACTGATACATGACTTCATGCTGAACGCATACAATGTAAACCCTCACACAATCCATGAACCGAGTACATGAAGGAAAGCAAATGTGAAAGAATTCTTCTTATCTTGCATTATCATTATCATGTGAATGTTTCTTGGGAACTCAAACACTAATACAAAGTGAGCTCTTGTCTATTGAGCTTACAAAGTATCATGTCAGCTGAAATATACATTAGTTGGCAAGAGGAAAACTACTTGATTCTGGGGAAAACCAATGTGGGAACACCTCCTTGATAGCTGTTGAGGGAAAGTTTGTCCCTCTGGGTCGTGTATTTCAGTCAGCAAAAGGCAGGATGATACAGATTTCCAGCTACTGCTTTGAGAGAGTCTCTGAGAGGATCTAGATTTCAGTTGACACTGGAAAGTTGTGTGCTGTAGGGATGATCCTGCCAATGTCAGCCCAATTGTGCCTGCCCTACCTCAGTGTGCAACACACTGAGCATCTTGCAGAACTGGTAGACACATTGTGCTTGTCCTATCTGTAGATAAAGCAAAGGCCTTGGCTTCTCCTTAACATGATTCCTAAACAGTCATAGTAAGATGTAATGCAACTGTGGATAAATGTGGATTCCAGTAAGACAAATTCATTGAGTTTTTAATTTCAAACACCATGGTTTCTGGTTTCCGATTTTTAAAATAATGTGACAGAAGTGTTCAGATGTTATACCAATGAGATTCATCTGCACACCTAAAAAGATGAATTGGAGATCTAAATTTTTATAAATTTTCAGCAAAATTTTGGTGCTATGCTAAACTTTAAAATGTCTTTGAGTTTGTTTTTTTTAATTAATTTCAAAATTTACCATCAGCAAGATTTCAACTCAGTGTACTGTTAACTAATTTGTTTTTCATTGAGTTCTTTATTAACAAAAAAATCCCTTGATTATTACACTTCTCTGACTCTTGATAATCTCCCTTGCAACCAGTCGCATAATGCCTCAATACTTTTCACTGAAATATAAGTCAGCCAAAAGAGCTGCTGGGCCCTGTAATTAACTTCCAATAATACGAAGGAAATAGGATGTTGCAAATAGTAGGAGTCAGAAATGGATTAGTGCCCGGTTTGAGAGGCCCATTGCACTGAGCATAGCCTTTGAGCTGAGGCTCACCTGCATTTCAGTCCTGTTCTTCACTCTTCCTAACAGCTGCCACATTTTCAGTGCAACGCAATTTCCATTTTACAGTGCTTTTCCTGACTGCACTCAGGGATACTTAACACATTCAAATGACCACAAGCTATTCAGCCCTGATGGGCAAGATGAAGCACAGTGATGCCTCCTCAAACTCACTTCCTTTCCAATTACAAAAATAAATTAGCTGAACCTAACAGCACAAACCTGAGAAATGGGTATTGCAAAGAAGAGAGTACCTTCAAGCTGGGCTGAGAGTGATAATAATCTAGCCCATAATTAAGAGTAGAAATATGCTTCAGTATTAAACAGCCACTGCTTCATTTGCAGTTGATAGGAAGAGAGCAAACTCATTACAACAGCAATGTAAGGCTTTTCATACAAGTGCCATAAAAAGACATTGCAAATGTAAGTTAATTAGCCACATAACGTGCCTTGATGACAAGAAATTCCTGTCATAATCCTTTTTATGGAGAGACAAGCAAAGTCAGAATTTCCTCAAAAGTGGAAAACTAGCTGCAGGATGAGGAATATAAATCGGGGTTCTGCTTCAATGTGAAGCAGAAGGGTTCATTGCCCCATATATATTGTGTGAAAGTGTAGATGTCCTCAACAACCTGGGGATTAAAATGTGTTTTAAGTAGCACTTAAAATGTGTTTTATGTAACACTTAAAATGCATTTGAAATGACAGCAGCAGAATCTCTCCACAGACAACTCATTACTTCTTTGCCTTCAGAGATGGAGTAGAAACCTGTGAAAGGAGTAAAAGCATTCACTTTATCCCACTTGCTCCATTCTCCTGAAATCACTCTCTGCATATATATGGAGAGCTGGAGAGAAAATGTAAGCAGAGGGAAGGGCAAGCAAGTCAGGAGTAGTAAACTCCCATTATTGGTACCCACCAGTAATCTCTGAGAATGTTCTGGATGTGAAACATCTAATTTCTTCAGGAGTTCTCAGCAAATGAACTTCACAGAGAGTGATCTACTTAACCAATAGATATAACCACAAACAGACTTTTTTAGTGTTATAGAGTCTCTTTCTTTGTCTTTCATCACTCCTTCTTTGGAGAAATTAGACCCAGGAAACAGTATTAAATAAAATGAAAGCCTGAGGCACAAGTTCAAATGCAAACTACAACTTGGTAATGTTTAAGGTTATTTCTTTTGTCTGCTTTTAACATTTTATCCCTTACCCAGAAGACTATGTTCTGTTCAAAGCCAAGATTTATAAAATGAAAATTCAAAGTTTCCACCTTTTAGAGCATGGATGGTATTTCAAGAGTCCTTCCTCCATAGCTCCTTCTGTATTTTTTAAAGCAAACAAAGCTGCTATAAAAAAATCAAATAATGAAATTCAAGGGAAACAATAGAGAAAATAGAGAGACATAATCTTATTCCATTTCTGACTAGTCTTGAACTGCTTGTTCATATTTCCCATACTCTGTCAAAATGATACTGGTAACATTTGTTATTAAGAATAGGTTATAGATGGTTCATAACTTACTTGCTGTTCTCCAGAATAGGTCATGGACGTGAGCAAATACTCTGAGATTTAAAATTTTACTTCCCGTAAAATATTGTGACTTAAGCTCTGTTAGGGTCTTAAACTCTTCCAGGGGGTTTAGGTTGGATATTAGGAAGAAACTTTTTACAGAGAGAGTAACCAGACATTGGAATGGGCTACCCAGGGATGGTGGATTCACCGTCCCTGGAGGTTTTTAAGATGAAACTGGATGTGGCACTTAGTGCCATAGTCTAATAACCACAGCAGTGTTGAATCAAGGGTTGGGCTTGATGATCTTGGAGGTCTTTTCCAACCCAGTTGATTTTATGACTTGTAATAATATGATTTCCCAGCAAATTTTCCTGTCTTTCATAAATAATTCAACAAGACCATAATCCATTAGTGCCAGGGCACAATCTTCTAATGAATACTAGAAATAGAAAGCATTCTGTTTCTTGCTAGATTTCCCTATTTACCTGTTTTCTACTATCTACTTAATTAAAAGTAGCTCTCTATCTAATCAAGTTTTCAGTAGAAAATGGCCATTTTTACAAATCAGAAAGAAATGCTAAATGGCAAAAAAATTCTTAACTTTACTAAGCAATCACTAAACCTTTTGTGGAATCAGCAAACTTTTCTTTTGAATGATTAATCTACTGAGATTCTTGAAATCCTGTAAACACCTTTGTTGCTTCACTAGAGAAAAAACCCCAACATACTAAATGAGTCTGAAGTTTTTAGGTACTATCCAGGCTGATATTACTATATGATAGGTTATAATAGGTTAATAACACGACTGCTAATCACTGTTTGGGTTAATGCAAGTCACAAAAGGCAATGAATTTGCCGACTATAAAATAACATTTGCAGAGCCTGATCTCTACCTGGATCTAGACCGTGTAAATAATCCCCTTTCCTCATAGTCACTGGAGTTCACCAAAAGGTACCAAGGGAAATGAAATGGGAATGGGAATGAAACTAATCTATTGATGTGACTCTGATTTGAGAATAGGGAGCTCAAGCAGCTCCCTATTCTGCTGAAGCAGAACTGTAAAGTATCAGTTTTGAGCAGAGCTCTGGAGGTTCACCAAGCATAGCTAGGCATAACCTCCAAAACTTAACAGCATAGCAGCCTCCTTACTGTGAAATTACCTGGTTTGTTTCCCAGAATAAACAATGGTTTTCAGAACCTGCATATCATCCATTCATCTCATTACCACTGACTTCTTCAAGGTTCTGTTTCTTCTGTTTCACATTCATTGCCTCTAACTCTTTATATTTTCAACTTCCCAATTTCCTACTCTTCTTTACTCTTTCATGTTGTATTTTGCTCAAAGCTCAAAAAGAGTTCAGAAAACTTTCCCTAGGACACCTCCGAGAGGATACTGGTCTGTCAGGAGCTGCCTGTTATCCCTCAGCCCTGCACGACACAGACAGTGAACACAGAGCACTCGAGCTCAGGAACGTTATGCTCAGGATTGAATCATTGTAACACCAGTTCATTTTGCAGTGACAAGGACCCTTAAGATAAGGGTTTAAAACTTCCTTAAAGCCAAACAATATAGGTACCTGTTTCAATGAAATTGAAGCTTATTTCTAAGTCTTTTATAATCCTTCTCATTTCTCATGATCTCCTCTTCCTTCATCTTTCAATCTCTTTCAACAACCTTGCATATGAGAGCACAATAAAAATTCTCTGACATCCCTTTTGGTAAATGAAAAGCATTGTGAAAGCAGGGTGTGCATGTGTGTAGTTTACTCCTAGTATTAAGCTATTAGAGCACTCTGGGAAAAAAGTAATTATGAAATTATTGATCTGCTATCAGCTATATGGTCAGGTTTTTAAGGTGTGCAATAATATCCCTAGGTATGAGTTGTAATATCAGAAGGATTATTTGAATTTAGCAGTAAAGCTTAATGGAACAAACTATCAAGATAAAGATTTTTTAAAAAGCTTTTTGTGCTTTGTTTATTTAGTCTGTAATACCTCTATTCATGTGCTCATGGTGTGAAGTTAGCACATAGGATGAAATATCAAAGAAGACGGAGGTCTATCACAGCCAGATTTCATCTAACTTCAGTTTGTTAACTAATGTACAAATTCTCTGTTTTGTTTTGTTAGAATGTAGAGGCCACTTATACTAGTATTACTCATGCAGAGTAACATCTTACCATGAAAAATTCCACAAAAATACTCATTGTATTTAAAAGCTTTTGCAGTCATTCATCTCACAATGCCCAAAGGCAGGATTCAAATCAAGATTAAGGCAAAAAGTTTACCTGTGCACTTCATGCAGTTATCTAAAAAGAAAGTCTCTGGGATATCCCACAACAAAACAAGCCTCCCACTGGCTGTCAATGTTGGTAACAGAGTCACAGCACAGGCTTCTAAGCTCCTGGTGCAGTCTGATCTAAAGAACACTGAGTAAAAATTAAAGAATTACTCTTGACCATCTATGAGTGCCCAGTACTGTGTCTCACATGTAGGTATTAGGTGTCATTGGAGAAGTTTTGAGGTGTCCTTTCGGACTCAGGATGGTGTCTTGCACAGCCCTCTGTGATCTCTGCCTGCCCCATGAAGTTGTCTTTGACTGTATGGGTTGCTCAGCTGGCACCAGATGTGTCTGTATGACTGAAGTGACTACTTGATGTCCACTGTGTGATTGAGATGAATCACTGTGTGATGGAGTTAAGGGTGTCCAAGTCATTGTTAGCTCACAGCAGAGCTGTTCCCAGCAGGAAGAACAGATGTAGCCACATTGATTGTGTGGAAGAGTCTACATGGACACTGATCAGTCCTGACAGTTGGTCTCAAGGTCAGGACACAGTCCCAGACAATTCTGTGTTGCTTATTATAGGCATGGTCTTACTGGGTAGGCTATTATTTTCGGTCTTTTTGATTTATAGTGCCTCTGTTGCATAAACTAGGTTGAGATAAGTTCATGTTCATAAAGATTTCTTGCGAGGCTCTGTACTAGATGTCATTCATTAGCTCTAAGGCTGAAATTTAGTTCTAGAGAAAATACAAAATCAACAGGAGAGAAAGAGAGAAAAAAGGAGGAGGAGAAACAATAAGAAGTTCAGACGAACATTGTCCCCTGGGTCCCCATTCAGTGCAGTGAGTGTCCCTATAATATTTTGCCACAGTAACTGTGTATTTGTTTTCAGGACCCACTCAAGCCTCCATTCTTTGCTCCTGCTTATGATGCTGAAGCGTATTTTGATTAGCAACAGAGGCTAAACTCTGAATGGCTGCTCAGCTTAATGCTTCTGTGTTATTTGGGTCTTTAAAATAACACAAAAGCTACAACAAAAGCAGAGGAAATGGAGGTAAAGAAGGGATGATTCTCATGCTGTGGTGAGCATTTCCCATATCTGTACATACAGGCAAAAAGACATGAGAATAACAACATGAGGAAAATGACAGGAGAGAAATGAAGGAGAACAGCAAAGGGAAAATGCCTCCGCAGAGGCTGTGGGACAGCAGTGCCATAACAGCTGGGGTAGAAGGGTGCAGAGCTGCTATGGACAAAGAGGCAGCAGAGCTTCCAGGGGAAAGTCCTTAGCACTGTAAAAGTCCAAGGCACCTGCAGGTAGCATCTCCCTCAGTGTGGTCACTGATGATGCATTTCTAACTTTTAACTGAAACACAACTGAATTCAGAATGGTGTATTCCCTATTTACTTCAGAAACACTCCACAACATCAATTTAAGAACATTTATGGCTTGTGTAGGGAAGTCATGCTGTTGCAATACCTTATCACTTAAATGACTTAGAAAGAGAGATCTATAAATGTGTGGCATGGCTTACATGAAACAAAGTGCATTAGGGATTTGAGCAAGTTTTTGCTCTCACACACACCATTGTAAACTTGAAGTATGTAAATCAGTACCAACTGAATTACTCTCGATTTGTCTTACTGTAAATGCACCAGTGTAGCCCATGAGTCAGCTTTTTAATTAGAAATTCCAGGGAGACTGGAGCTGGACAGGCATTTTTTACATTAATTATGTTTTGTTAAGGAGACTTGAAACTGAGAAATACTCCATAATTTGGAATAAAATAAAAATATAATTAAAATTATATCATTTATTAATCTATAATCTTCATTGCTGTAAGTGCTCCTGAGTCTGCAACACTGAATTTCAAGTACAAATAAAAGATCATTTCAGAGGCTACAAAACTGACAGATAATAAAAAGCATTAATAACATAAAAATAATTAATAGTATAGGAAATAGGGCAAAGTAGGCAAGGTTTTCTTAATTCTGCTTTTGGAAATACTATGAGACAGAAGCCAGCATGAATCTTTCCATTGATTTGACTGCTCTGCCTGGTCCCACACACAGCATCACAGAGTCTGCACCAGCACTAAAATCTGTACTGCTGGGCTTCTGTGTCTGCAGGAGAATAACAACCAGGTCACTCCTATCTTAGGAAAGACTTTAAATGAAGTATAGTATGGTATTCCATACCTACATACCAGTTTCATGCAAACAGTGGGAGCTTTATGGTTGCTCCCAATTTTGAATTGCCTCTCCTCTCCTCTGCAGCCCTGCAGTCTCTGCTGTGTGTCTCCTGTGGGGCTTTTCCCCTCTTTTTGCAGGAGAATGATGCAAAGTAGAAGACATAATGCCTTGTGAATAATGTGACAGTCTAATACAACATGTTTGTTGGCTAGGAATTGCCCAGAGACCAATCTTGGACTTTTTGGGGTAAAGGTACACAGACTTTCAGATGGAAGATCATGTCTCTAATTATGTTTAGTCCATAAAAATAAATGGTAAAAATAATTATCTAAAACAGTTGTAGGCATAAATCCAACATTTCATAAATGGGAACAAGAAACTGTGTTTAAAACCCCTTAACCTGCAGCTAATCAAGATTAACACCACAAAGTCATTCAAGGGGAAATTCAGATGGTCTTGTTCTCCGCAGAAAATGAAAAAGTATCCCTCCTTGGTCAACAAAGAAAATGTTACATGATATTAACAAACCACCTGCCTTTTCACCTGTCTCACTACACCTGTTACCTACTTTTCTGCTGTAAAGACTGTGGATTGGAGTTCTTTAGGAATGACTAATAGAAAAAAAGCTTTTGCTAGAAAGAGAAACTCAGATCCAGAATGTCAGCAACACTGTTTTGTGACAGGCCTGTGGCAAAAAATAATAAAAATATAAAATAGTAAAGGGCCAGGTCAATATGGTGAAAAAAAGGTTCCAATGACATGGGAAGATGGACATGTATGTGGGCTTTAGAAAGCCCATAGTTAGAGCAAAACAGTATGGTTAAAAGAAGTCAAAGCACAGTTAAAGCCAGAGGGATGTTAGGCAAGCAGAAGTGATCCTTTAAGTGGTTAAATACACTCCTCCTGCCCCTTTCAGAACTAACTGCTGTACCAGTTTGACGGCATTCTCAGGAAGTGGGAAGGTGGCTGCTGCATAAGGATATATTATTTGTCTGGGCAAATAATACCTGTGCTCTAAGCAGATACAATTAATATTAAATATTTCAATATTTTGCTGAGAGTGCTTTTTCTTTTATTTCAGCTCTCCAGATTTTCTATTACCCAACCAGTAACCCAGCCCAAAATATAAGCTGTTTTCCTATGTTCTCAGCCAAAGAAGGATAAGAAGATTGTGGGACTTCTTAGTTTTTTTTAAAATAAGATTTGCACACTGTATTTGGGATTCCTAAGAAGACCAGGTTCACTACTGATTTTGGATTATCTAATGTGAAAAGAACAGTCATTTAACAAATGCTCACAATTGGTTAGATAAAAAGTTTTGATTCAAACAGCTGGGAAATTCTGAGAAATAAGAAGAGATCACACCAAGGGAGATGGGATAAAAAAACACTGGGTAGAAACCACTATTTTTTTGTTCATTAGGATTTTTGAAAAATCATACAAAAATTAGAATTAAAATCCAAAATATTGAAAAATGCAATTGTCAGGAAAGCAGTATGTAACAATCATTCAAATGTTTAATTTTGTGGATTTTTTCTTCTCTGTGCCTGGGAGAAGTTGTCTTATTAGCTTTAGCAAACATTTCAAAAGACAATTGACAAAAGGCAATTATGGACTATACGTCATAATTTTCTCAAATTAGAAATGCTGACAAGGTACAAAACTTTTATAGGTTGTGGTTTAACAACATGCCTGGCTTTAAGGAGGTAGTAACAGTCTAAGTTCTGTAATGTTTCTCTCCTTTTCTCACCGCGTCCTGACACAGAGCATGATGCTTATTGCTGTGATCCAGTGAGACAGATTTGTGCCTTCCATTAATGTCAGGTTCTTTAATTGGCAACCTACTCCAGGTTCTTCTTCTGCTGAAGGCCACTCTATCTATATTTAAGTTGCTTTCAAGGAATGTCAGGGGAATCAGTACAAATTTTGACCAGACAAAATTTTTCCTCCGTCCAACTGAAAACAATATGGAAAGGGAGAATGTGCTGTTCTTTCCTATGCTGATTGTCAGAATATTCAAAAAGTAAAGCAAAAGCTATAATATCCCTGAGCTACTAAAACTTTGATAATGAGAGAGCTGCTGATATATGGTAAGCACTTGCTGGATATATTCAAAAAGCAAGAGAGCCAAACAAACAAAAAGTAAGTTAGTGAAAATATAGCTACCTAAAATCCTCACATCTTTCTGCATTAAATGTTTATCATCATGTGAGGGATGAATCACTAAAATTGTTAGAGCACTTGTTAGTTGCAGGGCATCTTTGTTGACAAGCAAATTGTGTGAGATCTGAGCCTTTGTGGTTAAAGTCAGCATGCTCTCTTCATTCTCAGAGGAAAAATGAAGTAGGACAGAGAATTCCTGATGTGTCTGGAATAGAAACAAAAGAGTGGATAAACCTTAAGAATTACTTGAGATGTACAAAGATGTACAGTCATTATTTTATTGCTGCATCTCTTGAGGTCACTAGTTTTAGGACTGATGTTACTACTAATTTAGGCAAATACACTTCTTTTTGTTGACTTATTTTCTCTTCGTAGATTTAATCCTCTGATGCTTTGGGGCTTAAGATAGCAAGTGATCCATGATGCTACTATCTCTGTGTCTATATTCTGTAGGTAGACAAACCCTAGAAGTGAACTCTGTTTTATTGTAGGACAGTTTACCCCAGATTTAATTCAAGAGAATCTGAGAAAAGAAAAAGAATTTTGGTTACATGTAAAGAGTTATACTGATATCTTTTAATTTGCATTAGTTAGTTCTAAAAGAACAGAAAGCTCTAGGCGGTGGTTCAACTTGCTGAAAAGTACCCAATGCAATGAAATCTCAGCTTGAAGTCCATAGAAACTGTCTCCCAAAAATAATAAAAACTAAAATAAATTAAGGCCTTTGTCCTGGGACATGTAACCTTTGTTCTGTTACCTTTAGGAAAGGTAATGGCTCTTGGCCATTTCTGCAGTATTCCCTCATGTCTGCAAAGAGGTAACTCTGTGACCACATTGGAAATCAAGTTAGAACAGAAGAGAGAGAAACAGCACATCAGGGATTGATGTGGGATCTTCGGGATAAATAGACCCCTAAAGAGAAACGTTAACCTGTGAAGTACATTTTAGGTTAGTGCTTGGGTAGTGGTTCCTGAATTCTCTGCACTGAAAAAGCAGGAGCTCTTGTGGCTTTAAAACCATGTAAATAGCATAAATATATCTGAGACTGTAGGGACTTATTTGCTTTCAGCTGCATACAGCAGTATCCAGCCAGAGGTAATATGTTATGCTTAATTAATTAATTAATTAATTAATTAAAGGGATGATAAAAAATATAGTTAATTCTGAAAATGTTTAAAACACTTAGAAGTAGTACTTTTTACTGCCAGACACTGTCAAAGACTAGGAAATCTGCTTTTCTCTCATCCATATACTTGGCAAGGACTATCTGTACCAAGACTGATCATATATTTTCTGTTGCAATTATGTTTTCACAGATTTTTTTTTTTGCTAAAAAAGCAAAGTTTGATTTAAATTTTGTAACAAATCTCTGAAAGAACAGCGGGTTTCTTAGAAAATTTGCATGTTATGTTAAGTTCCTTTGGAAAAGAAAAAATGTGAAAAAATTCAACTTGCTCTTTATGACATAGAGACAATTCTGTGGGCACCTTTTGTACATTCACTCATTCTGTCACTATCATCCTTCAGTGACTTTGTCTTTCACACACTAATAAAGAAAAAGAAATAGGGTTTAAAGATAGGAAAATGTGAATGCAAAACTGTTACGCTGGCAGGAGGTCTCAAGGTAAGTGCATTGGCAGAAACTGCATTTAACTTCCTTTAAATTGACTAGATTTCAAGTCGAAAGTTTCCCATTAGTGCTTGAAATTAATGTGTCATTCAGTTTTCAAATGACAAAATATCATATATTTAAGAAAAAAAAGATGCAAGAGGGAAGCAGGATAAAAAGAAGAATAAAAGCCACCACTCCACAACGACACTGAGACAGTGAATCAGGCTGCCAGCTGTCAGGCTGTATAACCTCTGTTTCCTGAGACTCAAGAAGAGAGATGGGGCTTCAATTTGACATTTATGTCAAGTGTGAATGAAGCCTAGTCCAAAGCAACACACACTATTGTGCATTCATATTGGAATATATCTCTTGTTAAGGTGTTCCTGGAGGTCATTGCATTTGAATTAATACTGAGGGAAATGAGTCCTTCAGTGAAGAGTAGAACTTCTGGGAAAACATATGCTGTAATCAATATTGCGTTCTGGTAAGAACAATCCAGTGACAACCCTTATGCCTTGAGTAAGCAAAAGTGAAGCACACCTGGCTCTCACCTCTTCTTTTCTTGTTGTTTATTGAGATTTTAACCTAGAGAAATGACCTAGAACTATGATTAAAGACAGTGAGGTTTTTTTACCAGTTGAAAACTACATTCTTGCCTTCAATTTTTTTTTATTCTAGAAACAAACGTCTCAAAAATATGCAAAATAGTCCTCAAGAGAGTATTTAAAAACTAAAGAAGGGAAAGAAGAAACACATGCACAAAAAACTTCTTATACAATATTAGAATTGGATAACTGGCTCAAGTTATTCTTAAAAATGACAATATGGTCCTGTATATACTGGAATATCTTTTTTCTAATAGAGACATAGCGAAGTATTATGAACTCTCACTTAGTACATATTTTCTTGCGCAAAAGTAGGTAGCAATATGAGGGTTGTAAGTCAAAAGTCCAATTCTCTGCTCAATTTTTTGATGGAAACCAGAAGCATCTTCCCTTAAATCAGTGAAATTTCACCATTTAAAACCAGGGGGAGAAATAACAAAAATCCCCAAAAGATATATCATGCAGAAGATTAAATTGTGTCCTCTCTAATACTACACAGGATGTGACCCACAGGAGTTTGTGAAACTGGTGGTAGCAGCAAAACATTTGAAAAGAAAATAATAGTCTCATGTTTCTTCCTGTCCAATTTTCTTTGTTTGTAAATCTTTTCGTCCAACTAGAATGGTTTCTGTGAAAAACCCTTCTTCTAAAATGTTTGCATTTTAAAATATTATCCAAAGAGTGCTGGCAGTCCAACAAAATTCACACTGATAAGATCTTGATAAGAAACTGTCAAGTATTAACTTATAAAGCCCTCCCCCTTTTTTGCCCAAAGCTTGTCCACACTCACAAGGGGAAAATTAAATAGCAATAAATATAGGAACACATAACACTACTCAAATTGTTCTCATCATATGTCACCTCTTAAATCACAATATACTCCTCAAAGAAAGCTTCATATTCTTGTCTCCAAACAAGGAAAGGAAACTGAGGTCAGGAAGCAAGATGAAATGTCAGGTGTAGTTCACAGCAGCAGCAAGACAGAAATGAGCCCCTTGAGAAAAACATTACTGCCACAGCTTTCATTTATGACCGGATTCATATTTGTACATCCCAAATCCAGACCTGTGTCTCATCCAGAGCAATAAAAAGCCAGTTGCAGTGAAGCAATGTGAAACTACCGACCTCACTTTACAAGTTGTTGTACGATGTGAAAGCTGGTCATACAGCAGGAATACAGAAAAGTGCTCTGGAAACGATGAGAGAAGATTTATTATGAGCAGAATTGTGTTGTGGTAGAAAACTAATAGGAATCTGGAAAAAGAAAAAAAAAAAGAGTGTATTGAATTCCACAGTCTTCAGTTTTCTTTTCACTCATTACTGATCTCATACGGTATGAACTATGCCTCCAATAGATGTGGGGTGCAGACATAGTCCTGGATACAGCGGGGATACTAGTAGGAGGCAGGGGGCAAATGCTGCTTCTGCTAGACTGAAGTGGGCAGTAATGCCTTGTGTTAGACACCAGATCTGTTATTATTGGGTCAGAACCACCTTATGAGGTGTGTTTGTGGAAGGAAGGGGGAGGAAAAGGCTAAGCCTAGGCCTGCAGCCAAGATGGCTGAGAGCACATGGCAGGGAAAGCCATGTGGCTGGGCTGTCAGGTGGACCTTATTGACAGGCCAGCCACACCATGCCCCTTGGAGACTCTAAGTGGCTGTAGCACCCTTCCCTGTGGCTAGGGGGACAGTGGGTGGCAGTGAGCCAAAGGTGCCACCTAGAGGGAGTGGCCACAATAGCCAGAGTCTATAAACCATGGACATGATCTGTATTTTGCCTTGGCCTCTGCCCTCATAACCTGTCAACATGTGACCTCTAGAGTGGTAAATATGTCTCTCTCCTCTCTCTCTCCTTATTCTTTCTTCTCTTAATCTCTCTTCCTTTACTCCTGTGGGTAACTTAAACACCTATTTTCTGTATTTCACTTAAGTTATGAGTATTTCACTTAAGTTGTATGGAGTTTGAGTTTGCTGGGCGTAACAAAGGTTCTTTTACTATAGCAATGCTTGCTAGTCTGAGTAATCTGTTGTAATGCTTTTGGGAAGTTCTATGTTATTTCTGTAAAACCTTTTTTACCATACACCTATTTTCTCACCGAATTAAAAGAAATATCTTGGAGAAAAATGTGTAGTTTTTCTCCAGATATGAACTCAAGGTATCAAAGAATCGAGACGTTACAAAGTTTCATGTGGGTGAAATCTCTTGAAGTCTAAAAGTACAACCAGCAAAAGCATGGAGCTTCTGGTCCGGGCTGTAACACCTTGGCACCAGGACATTGGATCCATCCATGTTTGCCTAACAGCTGGGAAAGGCACCCAGCTTGGTAAGGATCACCCAAGCCTTCCTGATGTCAGAAGAAGGTCTCATTTGCATGGCATTGGCAAAAAGAGATAAGATTTATTGTCATGATTTAGGCTGCAGTGATCAAGTGTAGTGCTGCCCTGCATGTACCCCCAGACATCATTGGTCACAGACTTTGAATACTGTACTGACCATGTTCTTACTTTTTGATCCTCTTTTTCACTGTCCTTGCACCTCCCTATCTCCTCCCTATCTTGAATTACTTTTCCTACTCACCATCTTGTATTTATCAGATACCTTTACCTAGATAATCACAGCCTAATACGGTGTTATTGATATGTTAACCAAGGTGCTTCCAAGGGTTCCTCTTGCACTATTTTTCTCAGGAAAAGGTCCCCAAAGATCCTCTAGAATTATATTTGAGGTCCTTCAGTTTTTTATGTAACTCTCCCTTTACATGTGAACCCAATTTATTCCTCATGCATTCATCCCTAACTTTTTTCAGTTTCTTTTATTATTTTTGTCACATTCAGAGATTCCTCATGTTATGTCCAATAGCTTTCCATGTCCTGTTCAATGAACTTAACCTCAGGTCTATTATTCAGCAGCCAACTCATTTGCCTCTAGTCCTAACAGGTACAAAGAAGGTGCCCAAAATGCTGTATTGAAGATTGGGTAATCCACATGTTTTGTCAGCCCTTTTGTCAGCTGAACATATTGGCCCATGGTGTCATCCCTGTCCTCTAGTCAAAGTGGATACCTGTGTGGATGATGCATTCTGGACTTGGTTACCAATTCTCTATGCCATCTTCTGTATCTGATCCTTTAGCCCCAGCTCTCCTGTTTATTGAGTAAATGATATGTCATTTTTGTTAGCTGAGATGTTTTGAACTTTCATATATCATTATTAGAAAGTTCTTGCTACGCTTTAGAAGAAGGTGGCCACATATAGGTAAACTGATAAAAATGAATCTAAATAATTCCTCTGTTTCAGAAATTTTCTCAAACATGGGAGTTTCTGTGCAGTAGTGCAAGAGCTAATCACTGGAGCTTGGTCTCATGTAATATCAGTTAATCCATTTATTACACTTTTTTGTCTATTGTGCTTGATATAAAACTTAGAATGCAGCATCTTTTCATATATACAATAACAAACTTTGAAAAAACTTGAGCTATGGTTGACAAGTGTATAGTCAGTATATGGAATAATGTCCAGAGTGTTTCTTTACCAATTCACAGAACTCCTGTTTTTCCAAGTGGTTTTCCAATCACAGTAATCCAAACTAATGAAATTTCACTTGTATTATTTCTAATGGATTGCAAGTGTTGCTTTGTGCTATTAGTTGTACGATTGATCCAACAGTCAATGTGGAAAAAAATCCTACCATCTTATCCTTCTGGCCACACAGCTTAACATATTTTTGTGTTTTGTTTTATTTCTGATTTTAATCTTCTAATTTTAAACATTAGCTTTAGCAATTTGTTGAACTTATTATTCAGGACAGAGGTTTAGGCTTTGTGATGACCTTCATATCTATCAACAGTCTGAAGGGTAGAGAGAAAAGTGCCTTTTAAACTACTATCTTCACTAAGTGCAATATTTGTTTTGGACAAGATGTGTCATATATATCTTGTGCAGCACGGCCTGTCTGATATGTCTTGTCACATTAGTTCTTCTATCATGTGTCACATTATGTAAGGTCATGCTACTTTTGCTAACAATAAGACACAAAGAATTCAAACAGCAGTGAACTGCTTGCCAGAGACGACTCCTTTACACTCCAGGCTGTCTCTTGCAAGAAAGAGCAAATCAAGACTACCAAGTCACCTGAAGAAAAGGAAGTAAATTACCAACTGCTCTAAGGACAACAGTCAACAGATTTTTGAAAGGTGATTTAGAGTCTACTTCTGCATTCCCTACCTAGCGTAACCTCCCATCAGAAGACAGTGAAAGTCTACACCAAGTAAAGGAGGTTATGCCTTTTCTAGTGAGCTTAGAGTTTTCAGTTTTTTCCTGCCTATTTTCGGGGCATCAAGTACCATATCCCAGACTATTGCACTCCGGACAGATTATGCATTTCTTTTACCTTTTATTTAACTGTGACTGCTCAGGAGGAAATCTGTTGAAATCAGTAGTACTGTACTGATGAGAGGAGAATGAAGCATGTGTCCTTTCTTCCTACTTGCATTTCAGCTGCACAACTACTTTTCCAGAAGTACAAATAATAACAGTACCAAAACTGTTAAGTAGAAAAACTACAAAGCAGAAAGAAAAACCCCTGCATCAAGATCTTGAAAGAGAACAGTTATCTTAGGATAATACCATGGAGATGTAGGAAAGATGTTTCTTGTATTGATGATCCACCTAACCAACATGCAGAACTAACAAACACTGACTGACTGCTTATTTGAGTTATATTAATTTCCAGCAAGACATTTGATATCTTTCCTGTGCAATTATCTAGAATTTGAATACTACTTATACTCAGTAGGAAATTTCCAGAATATCTTTTCTGATCTGTGAGTGAAAATATTAGAACTGATAGTTGCCGGAGTTTTACTGGTCTTGTTTGGAAAGAAAAATGTTCACTGAGTTATCTGAGTGGTTCAAACTGATAATAGTCACAAGTTATGGTTGGCTAACCACTAGTTGTTTTGTAGATATTTGCATTTGGGACAAATAACCCCAGGCACCACTACCCAGGAAGCAAGCCGGCTTGAAAGCAACTCTGTAGAGAGGGAAATCCAGGTGCTGGTGGAGAACAAGTTGACCGTAAGCCAGCAATGCATCGTCATCACAAAAGAAGGCCAACAGCTTCCTGGGCTACATCAGAAGGGCTGCCAGCAGGTTGAGGGAGGTGATCCTTCACCTCTACTCAGCATCAAAGAGGTTACATCTGCAGTGCTGTGACCAATTCAGAGCTATTCAGTGCAAGAAAGACCCTGAATTATAAGAGCAAGACCAACACAGAGCCACAAAAATGATCAAGACTTTGGGACTTCTGTCATATGGGGAGAGGCTGAGAGAGCTGGAATTGTTCAGCCTGGAGAAAAGAAAGCTCAGGGAGGATCTTATCAATGTGTCTAAGTACCTGATGGGGCAGATATGAAGCAGAGGGAGCCAGATCCTTCTCAGCAGTGCCTCCTGACACAACAAGGGACGATGGGCACAGGTTAAAAAGCAGAAAATCCCACCTGAACATATGGAAGCACTCCTTTTGTTTACTGTGAGGCTGATCAAGCACTAGAATAGGTTGATCAGAGAGGCTGTAGAGTCTCTATCCTTTGAGACATCCCTGGAATTGAGAAAACCTGACTGGACACAGTGCTGGGCAACCTGCTCTTATTGACGCTGCTTAAGTAGGGAAGGGTGTGGAGTAGAAGATCTCAAGAGGTCCTTTCTAACCTTAAACATTCTTTCTGTGAGCTTCATGTGGAAGTCAGTCATTCTATTTATATGTTACATTCTTTACATCAAATCAAACAAGTAGTTTCCTACTGACATTATTTCCTCAATGATTTTTAGTGGGAAGAAAATAAAAGAGGATACAGGAAGCACTTGACTAAAGAACCAGTGATCACAGATAGGCTGACCTCCACCTTGGAATTTCATCAGACCTTCCAAACTTCATCATCTGTCAGTGATTTAATACACAGACAAGCTGCAGCTAAAGTTTTTCAGATGTGACAGCCATATGAGAAGAGAATATGTACCCTTGATAGATCACTTTACCTTTATCTGCACGAGCACAGTCAGAACTGTGAATGATTACTGGAGCAGCAGAAACTAGCTGTTGAATTGTAGAATCATTTAGGTAGGAAAATACCTTCAAGATCATCAAACCCAACCATTAACCTAGAACTGGTATGTTCACTAATAAATTATACAACCAAGTGGCACATCCACACATTTTTTTTAACTCTTCCAGGGATGGTGGTTCCACCACTTCCCCAAGCAGCCTGTTGCAATGCTTGACAACTCTTTCATTAAAGAAATTTTTTCCTAATATCAAATCTAAACTTCTCCTAGTGCAACTTGAGGCTGTTTCCTCTTGTCCTATTATTAGTTACTTGAGAGAAAGACTGACCCTCATAAATACAACCTTCTTTTGGGTAATTTTACAGAGTGATAAGGTCTCCCCCGAGTCTCTTTTTCTCCAGGTTGAACAACCCCAGCTTCCTCAGTTGCTCCAAAGATCTGTACTTCAGACCCTTTCCCGGCCCTGTTGCTCTTCTCTGGACCTGCTCCAGCACCTCAATGTCTTTCTTGTAGTGGAGAGCCAGAACTGGACACAGGATTTGAGGTGTGACCTCACCAGTGAATGCCGAGTACAGGAGGAGGTTCAGTGCCCTGGTCCTACCGGCCACACAATTTCTGATACTCCAGCATAGGACAGAGACTGACAAATGAGATGTGATATTATAGATTTCACATTGGCCAATTGAGGATGAAGAAAAATAATATTGAAATACCGTTCTGTAGTTCACATAGGTCATAACAAACCTGTGAGTCATGAAAACATGTTTCCCTGTTATCCTAAGGGAAGGGGAATGTAAAAAGTGCAACTAAAAGTAAATCTGCTGAACTACCTTTCTCGAGAAAAGGCTGACATGATTTGTGGGGTAGGAATGTATTATTCAGAGAAGGGTATTGTGTGTTATTAGACTAGGGCTTTTTAAGAAAAGCATATTTATAGATGTCTACATTTGAATTAATTTAGAATGTATCTTACTGCACAGGCAGAGGGGAAGGAGCCAACCCAATGTTCCTCTAGGCATGCGCTGGCTGCCAGGTGTTGACCCTCCTCTCTTTTGTTATTCCCTGTGTTGAAATGCACCTTTCTCTCTGAGACTGAAAAAAAAAGGAAAAATAAACCCCAAGTTTGTACAGAAAAGTGATGTGACATCTTTGTCCTGAGAGAAAAGGAGAGAACAAGAGTGGTGCTGTACCTTGCTTGGCAGAACATTCATCTGGAAATGTGAAAAAACCCCTTATTTTTTCCCCAGGATCTTTACAGATTTTAGGTAATTGCTATTTTATGTACAAAATCCAGAAAAAATGGAAAATAGAGGTCAACAATCATTTTTTCTCTCTCACATGATTAGCACTGAGCCTACAAATTTAGTTTTATATATGTCACTCTGCTCGTGTTCCCTATATGTTGATTTCATTCATTGTCCTATTTAGAATAAAAGCCTTTCTGAAGGTAGACTGTCTTCCAGCAGTACATAACTCTGTCAGAATGGGCTCATGAGGCTGTGTGAAATGCAATAAAACATAATAAATAACAACAATAGCCCACAGAATTGCCATTTTATAGACCTGCAAGATGCTAAACACATTGTCTTGAATACAAGAAGTTTCTTTCCACTACTGCAAACCTTTAGGTCTGTTGCTGTCTAATTCTAGTTTGAGATTTAAAGAGTATTTAAAGCAAAAGACAGTATTTGTGATTGTTTAATATATAAATGCCACATTTTCTTAAGCAGATAATCCAAATGCATCACTTCAAAAAATCAGTCTTCTACAGTTAAAAAAAAAAGAAAATTTGCTTTAGCACTGAAAACACAGCAGAGGAACATGCTAACTATAACTGCCTTCATGCTAAAAAACCTTGGAAAAATAATCATCTAAATTCAGTATTGCGAATATGTTTTATCATCAGACACTAACTGTATTTTAATTAAATATTGCTTTAATGATATTATTCTGGGAAACATTAAAAATTAGCTCAACATTTGCCACTGGTTATTTTCTTAATAAAACTGTCATGGAAAGCTTTAATCTTTCTGAAATGCCATATATTATAAAACAAAATTTTCCCATTAAACCAATCCAAATTATATACATGGGATATATAAAACAAGGAGCTGCCTGAGAGTTTTCAGGTTAGATTTATATATTAGCAAATATTTAAAGACATAAGTTCCCATTTTTCTCCTCATCAATGGGATTCTTTGAGTAAACACACACACACGCACACAAATAGCTGTATATCTCTATATCTGTATATATGTGTGTGCATATGTATAAAAATATATGCATACACCATCTCCAGAGGGATGACTACTGATGTCATCAAGACAGCTCAAAGCACATCAAGTCTTTCTTGCCCATGTAAGAAAGAACCTGATCCTGTAGAAATCCACTGGCTCCACTGGAAGCAGGATTGTGCTCTTACTTGCTTTCACTGAAGATTTAAAGTTACTATGGTTTTTGTATTGGACCTATGTTCGTTTCTTTTTTTCACTAATGTTACTGGGTCATTTTTGCTGTCAAGTATCTGCACCTTAAAAATCATGAGTATTTCATGTATTCCTCAAGACAAAAAATCCTTTTCCGTGTTTTCTTGCAGTAAAGAGGGCTTTCATTTATCTTTGCTTGAGAAGTAAATTGTCTGATATTTGTGAATTTACTCTGGATTTTACATAAGAGTAATAAAAAAAAAGGGAATATGTGCGAATGCTTAACATACAAACACCATATTTGCTTAACCAAATAATCCAAATGAGTCACTTCAAAGATCAGATTTCCAAAGTGAAAAAATTTGTTTATTAAGAATCTCCTCAAGCTCCTGCTCAGGTCAGTAACAATATTCTATTCACTAAAGACACTCAACCTATTGTTATGATTACAGTAAGTCATATGTTTGTTTGAGGGTGTATAGCAATTTTAAACAGATTTTATTTTATTTTTATTTACTTTTTAAATCCATTTATTTTATCCATTAACCAGGCATCTTTGCATAGAAACTCTAGTACACACTCTTCTCTCAGCCTTTTTTCTAGACACTCCTGTGACAGGGCTCCATGTTTCCCTCTGCAGAAGCTTAGCCTCTTCTCCAGCATCCCCTTGGCAGTGACACCTCTTCTGACCTCCTGATCCTGCTCAAATTGGATTTTGTTTGCCAAATTATATTGTTTCCATAGCCAAACACACCTTTAAGCAGGAGATAGAGGGGTATGTTCATGTATGCTGTGGAGTGTGGGACATTGCAGCCACAGATGCTCATTATACCATTAGAGAGTACATATTTTGCAGTCCTTTTATGTGTCTCCAGAGCAGATCAAAATTGTCAGTGAAGGTAGTTGGGAAAGGCTCAGTTAGGAGGATTTTCTGATAGAACATGACCTTCTTGCAAAATTGATTTTTTAAAAATTTATTTTGTGAACAAATATTCCATTTTTCCGGTGGGAAGAATCAAACTGACAAGTCTCCAGGCTCCTCATCTTGAAGGTTTTTGTCAGCTGCACTTTTGGCAGGCAGAAGGCAAATTTGATTTGTGTTGGCCAGGCAGACTGTCAGAGCTGAGTACCCAAGATCTCTGCCTCCTCCAGCCTGGGACATCTTTCCTTACCTGGTGGTTGGAGGGACGAGAATACAGGAACCCGACTGCTGCTACTTCAGCAGCCTCCTGGAAGGTTGTTGTCAAATCCATCATCATTGCAAGGTGTCATTTTGTTCAATTCCAGGTGGATTAGAGTACTTTTGTTTTGTTTCCCTGGAAATGTTTCTTATGTATATGTATTTCCTTCTTTTTTAATATATATTTTTCTTTCTTTATGTTTTCTTTTTACTTGTCCTTTAACTAAGGGCAAAATTTATTACACTTCATTATATATAATTACATCTATTTTGCATTATATATGATTACATATATTACCCTATGCCTGGAAGTGTTCAAGGCCAGGTTGGATGGGGCTTGGAGCAGTGGAAGGTGTCCCTGGTCATGGAAGGGAGATTGGAACGAGGTGATCTATAAGGTCCCTTCCAACCTAAACTATTCTATGATTCTATGACATTACATCTGATATTACATACAATACTAATATAGAACATGCAATATATACTTGCCTATATGTATGTGTTTCTGTATATGTCTGTATATACATATATGTAAAAACTCTGCAATTTTTTACAAACAGTGCTATACTGGTTATCTCTTGCAGTCCTTGTTCCAGATTCAAAAGTTGTTCTCTTTGAACTTGTTACAAAATGTGACATAAATGTAAGGCAGCAAAGAGTACTCTACATTTCTAGAAAATAAAGGAAATCTTCGTATTTATGAACACTAACAGAACTAAAACTCTCAACTCTGGATAAAATGGATTGCAGTTGAAAACACCAGTGGTAAGGCGATGTTTAATTCATACACTAATTAACATAGCTGCAAATAACCACCGCATTTATGAGTATATAAACCTATATATAGGCTATTGCTATATGTATGTTGCTATATTGCTGCTTTTCCACCTCTACAACAGTTTCCTCAACTCTTTCAGTAAAAGATGGCCAATTTTCCACTTCTATCCTGAGATGATCAATACTCCATAAGAGAGCCACCTTTTGAAGTACTTCAGGACACATTTAGCTCCCTCTTTGATCTTTCCATGTCTCCTTTTAGATATAACATATTTTACTCTACTGAGGCTTTATCCCACCAGCTCCATTTTTATTATCCTCTAGCTGACTTTCCACAACATAAAGCAAGTTAAAAGGATAACTTTTCTTAGCATCAAAAATTAATCATGCATCCTGATTTTGGGGAGCATCGGACACCTTGCAACCCTGCACAAATCTTCATAAACAATGCTTTTTGCAACATTTCCTCTTGTAGTTGTTCTTGAGGGACTCGCAAAGCCAGGAAAATGACGAGAAGTGAAGCATATATCAATATAGTTTTTAAAGCTCAGGACTTTTGTCCTGAGAAAAAGGGTGTTTCCAGCTGTACGAATAAAAAAAAAAATTCAAAAAAAAAATCTGGAGTTATGATTCCAACAAGCAACATCTTCCCTGTTTCTCCTTTCATGTGGTTCTTCTACCCTGCTATTCCTCCATGTCCCACTCTGCATTCCTCCTACGTCTCTCTGCCAAGCCCGTAAACAACAGTCACATACAGACAAGATTACAGCTGAGGTAGGTAAATATGGGAGTCAACAGAGCTGCTGAAATAGAAGGTGATTTTCTGAACAGTATCTTACTCTTCTATGTAATTCACAATCTGATAATTTGTATGTGTGTGTGTGTTTGTATGTGTGTGAGGCAAACCCTTGAACTAGATTGGGTGTCAACATTAGAGAGATAAACAAAGAGGAGGAAGCAAAAGAAACCAGCTCAGACCCAAGGCACCCATTTAACATCCTGTTGTTCTGTGCGTTGATGGAATTAAAAAAGACGGAAGGGCTAAAGAAAGGAATCTTGAAAGGACTGATGAAATAACAGTAAAATAAACCAGTTCTAACAGGACTCAGGAAAATGGAAATTTTACCTCTCTTCTCATACCCAATCCTGGATTTGCAAGGAAAGCTCCTCCTGAAAGGATCACCAGCTGTCAAGTCTGATCAAGGATCCTTGGAAATAAATCTGCTGAGACCATACCCTGATGTCATCCAGGGTCACCCTAATAATTTAAAGCTGCATAAGACTCACTAAACAGAATGTTATCATTTAAGGAAAAATTGCATGAAGACCTAATCTCAGACTGGGTACCTGAGGTCAGCAGCATGTGAGTTACTCTGTGTGCCATGTGTGTGTGTGCCACCCTCTACAAGCCGGTAGAGGCTCATCTGCCTGGTTTTTTTGTAGAGTGAGTTATGTAGAACTAGCTGTCGAACATCAGCCACAGCTGAGTCATTCTTGGTGTCTCAAACTGAATTTAAGGCTAACATCACAATATATAGACTGCTGAACTAGAGCTATGGTCCCTCTGTAGGTGCTATTCTCTGCAGAGAAGTGATGTATATACTTCAGTTGTATCACTTGGGTAAAAGGAAGCTCACCTGCAAAAAATAGCAAATAGAAGTAGTTGATATGCAGGAAACCAGACCAGAGGAATGGATTCAATTCAAAATGAAGACACCAAATAGAGAGGTCTAAATGAATGTGCATGCAGGTGAACTATGTGTCTAAGTTGCCACATAATCAATAGAGACATATTCAATACAGTCTTTGTTTTTTGGGGGGAGATTCCTCTGACAAGTGACTAGGGATGCAATTCAGTTTGCTACAGACACCATTTGAGAAAGAGTAGTACACTGTAAAATATTCACCCTAAGGCTGGTAGATACAACACACATGACCTACATTAGATCCATGGCCTTAGGAAGGGTGATTTATGGCCAAACAGGAAAGCAAACACACCTAAGCCATGATAAACACGTCTTCAAGCATTTAAATCATACATTATATGTCTAGAAAGCTGAGTCATTATCCAACCTCCTTCAGACCATATGAGTTAAGACTGGGATTCAATATCCTAAGCATAGAGTATGAATTTTATTTTAAGCACCGTGGAGTATCTTACCTGGCCTCCAAGCTACTTCATAGAGTCAATTGTATATCTGTCAGCCCAGGGACGGCGTTATATGGCACCAGGTGCCTCTATTTGGGCAGCTTCTACAGGTACTCACTGGCTCCCTGACTAGGTAATTCACAGGGCCCCACTGAGTGTCTGTCTGTTGGACTGTGGTATGAGCTATCCATATTTGTCTACACCTCTGTTAGGTGCCATAATTTCAAACTGCCCCATAAAAGGAAACATGGCCTTAATTTCTCGGTACTAAAATTCTCTAGTTGTGGAATTTTAGATGAAAAGCCCTTACCTTGAGGTTGAAATATCACTATCAGTGGCAATTTTCAATACCTTATTGAGTGAATACATGTAAATCTTCCCAGCAATATCATAATGCAGTCAGGCCTCTGTCCTTATCATAGATAAGTCATCCTGGTAACAGTCTGTACGACCATTATCAAATGCTCTTTTGTTCTCTGGCAGAAAAGACCTCCTCAGCCTTTCTTCGGGTTAAGAAGATTCTCATATTTCATGTTTGATCAACACATCTAAAGAAAGTCATTGAATATGATACATAGACCTGGTGCTGGCAGGAGAAGAAGGGCTTCATCATGTCACATTCAGCTCCACATTTGGAATGCCTCTCCCAGTTTATAAGGCCTCCAGGATCAGACTACCAATACGTACAGCTTCCCTTTGTGACAAGGTAGAGGAACTGTAAGAACCCATTTTTTTCAGTGGTCTGCCCCTTTCTCTTGGTTTAGTAAGCCTAACTGGACTACCTCTGTCCCTTTTGCTGCAGGACTCCCACCTCTTCCTTTGATAAAAGCTATGGCAAGACTACTGTTCTCTATATCTATCTCAGTGATTCAGCAGCTCCTACTTGTTTACCTTTCCCATCTCTCTGCCACAAAGGGTGCTTCAGTCATTTGGCATACTTTGTTTCAGATGCAAAAGGTTCATTTTGGATCTTCTTCTCTGACACTTTAGACTCCAAAGGAACAGACCTTGAAGATATTTATCTTATAATCTGTAGGGCTGTGTCTGCTGCAAAGAGCAGTTCTGTCCATGTTCTGCTTCACTAGTAAAAATGATGTGACAGGCAAGCAGAGTTGTGGGAAAGAAATCTTCACTCTGCATTTGGAATGATCTTGCTTTCACTGTGACAGCTTTCTGAACTAGCTATTTCTATACATAGATATTGAAGTTACAGCAGGTAGAACTATTAGTTCAGTGTTTAATGGATGCCAAAAGCATGCAGAATTAATGATTACTTGGAAAGCACCAGGAAACAAAAGAGAAAACATTAATAATGCCACTATTTAAATCCCTCAGGTGTCTTTAATATAGTTGTACCCTTGCCTCCAAAGAATGCAGTAGTACTGGGAAAGAAACAGAGCTTGGACAGGAAGGAGGACCAATGATAGTGAAAATCTAAGCATAGTAACACCCTATTTAGGAGAAGTCACTGAGGAAAGGATATGACAGATCTCTATAGAAGAGCGGTAACACAGAGTGGGTGAAATGAATAGAAACTACCTCATCAATGCTAAGACCATCAAATAACATTATCAAGTAACAGATTAAAAGCAAGCATAGAGGTACTTTCCCATATGTGGCTTCTACAAGACATTGTGGATGCCTAAAGCTTCTCTGAATTGAAAAAGGGGCGAGACAAATTAATGAAAAAAATTGACAGGATTCTATTAAACACCTTCCATTCAGGCAGTCCCAGAGGCACAAGTCACTACTGCCAAAGAATCGTGCCAGGGAGGTGGGCTCCATATGTTGCCCTGCCTCTTACAAGCCTCCCTGTGCACCTGCCGCTGGTCAGTGCTGGAAACGGAGCTAACGTGGATTCCTGCCCTGACCCATTAACAGTGTTCTTATGTTCACACAATTAATGCCAGCCTCTAGGGAAGAGATTTACACCAGCTACTGTAGATGTTATTGTAATGCTTAAAATGTACATTCGAGCCCTGGCAGCATGGTTCAGTACACTTCAATTAGGCACAGACTCATCCTATGCTGTGAGCAGGGGAACAGCTGAAACCACATCAGGCTCCCCAATATCTTTGCACACTTTTTTTGATTTTAATTTAGATGAATGTGCTTAAGTTCAAGAGAAACATTTACTTGAAAAAGGGATACAGGAAAAAAATTATTCCCCCCTCTCCCCCCTTTCTGGAATCATCTGACTGGGGACTAGAAATCATAATTTCACATATTATTAGCACCATTATGTATCACGTGACAGCATGGTACAAAATTCACTGCTGCCACTTTTTAATCTGATATTGATGATTCATACAGAGTCCAATAATTTCATCCCCAGTAATATGCTACAAAGCTGCTACTGCATGAGGCAGTTTCCAATAATGAAGGATAAAAATATACCGGAATTCACCATATTAGTAATATTAGGGCTGTAATACACTTCTCAGGATAGCCAAGATAGACTTAGAACTGACTCCCATGTTAAATTAAAATGCTCTCCTTTTGTTGTTGCTCATCATTAAATGTGTTGAATACTGTGTTCTTACCTGGGGGATTGTGGGAAGCTTGTAATATTTATAAAGAGAAGAGCCACTCATCTCAGGGCCATTTCTGTTGTATGTATTATTTATTTCCTGATCTATCCCCTCCATGTTCACTGTCTTTAAGAACTATGATTAATAAAACATTCCATGCTGAACAGTGTGGGTTATATTCCCAAATATATATATTCAGGCCATTTCTATGCAAATGTCACAGGAGAGATTTTTTTGTCACAAAAAAATGTACCCATTCTCTGCTTGACCCATTCATTTTACATTTATTTTTTTAGATTATTATTCTATTCTCTAGATGACTGGTTTTAGCTGGCACCCCAAAGGAATTTTTTAACCAATGTAGACATATTTTGTTCTTTAAAACGTATGAGAAGCAACTGAAGAGGAGAATTAGAGGCAGTGATTTAGAAAAAAATATTTCTTCACTTTGTTGTCTTGTTTCTTAAACAACATAAAATTCATTATTAGTGTATCATAAAAAAAATGAAGAATGTTGTAACTTCTTACAGTATGATTTAGTATATTAGGAAAAGAACTATACATTGTCTTCATCTCACTTTAATCAATATCCCAGTAGATAAGGCAATGTTTTGCTACAAATGGAAAGCTACACCCAAAGTCCTTATTGTGGGAACTCTCTTCTTGATGTCTGTTCATTGATGGGAGTGTGACAGGGAGTTTTAGTCTCAACTTCTGAAAAAGGTAATGCATTAGTGTTAGCTCAGGAGAACTAAAAATATTTTGTATTATAAGAGAGAGCAGATTATGAAACTGGAAAATTTTTCTTTTGTTTTATATCTAGCTTTCCCTCATATCAGGCCACCTTGTCCTAATACAGCAACTTATTACTCATTTTCAGGCAATATGCTTATATTTATGGTTAATTGCACAATAATTGTCTCTGACTGTGTTTATTTTGAATTTGTATCAAAGGGATAGCTAATGGCCCCAGTAGAAGAGTTGTCTTTTTGTAGCAGTATTGCACCAGCAATGTATAGTCCCTCATTGTCAGAATCTAGACTCAAAGGCTACAGCAAGAGGCAGGTAAAATAGAGGATGGTGAAATAACTCTAAAAAGAAAAAAAAATATTCCTACTAATACCAATGAAAAAAACCTTCTATTGCCTTCATTGAGGACAGTTATATGTATTAACTTATGTATAAATGTTCATGATATCTAAGTTATGGCATAACATCCTTGATAAGCTCAATAGGGCCAGTGCACATGGTCTTAACACACTTTTGAATGCAAATTTATTCTCAGACAATTTAATTAAGTTGATTTTCAATCTTGAATTTTAATTCAAATCTTCAGTCTTGAGTCAATCCTCAATTCAAGCAGAATATCAAACATCATAAGTGGCAACAGGTGGAGAGACAACAACTGCACTGGGCCTCCAGTCTGAAATGTGATTTTCTCCTTAAACAGGGTGTTACTACAGACCCAGCTTTGACCTCCAACATCACTTGCTTACGACGAGCGTACAGCACTTTCTTCAACTGATTAAGAAGAAAAGTGCTAAGAACTGCAACTTCTGCAAGACATATTTCAATGAACTGGAAACTTTGTCCTCCAGGAAATAAAAACCTTGAACTACATACCCCAAATCACTACTGACTTAAGAGCATCTTGCTCCTTGTCTCTGTTTAGTTCTTAAGTCTCTGAGGTCTTAAAAGTTAATTACAAATTATTGTATCAGTACAGGAAGGACATAATTGGACAGGTAGAGAGATGCCAGGTTACAGTTCTAACCTAAATGACTTTATATGAAAGTCATGAGCAGGAATAAATCTTGACTCTTTCAGCTTTCACCTGATCTTGGTAGGAGTTACACCTATAAAAGAATGGCAAGACATTGCAGGACTGCACATAAGAGAAGCAAAAACCTTATCAGCATAATAAGTAATTATCTGGCACAGAAAAGGGGCTGCCTGTTAAATAGGATAGGAACATGATAGGATCCAGACACTAGTTTCCAGAACTCTACAGAACAGAAAGTTTATTTCTCTGGCTCATCCCAGGAGCTAAATTGGGTGGATATTATAAATTCTGTTGTAGACAAGAGTGTACAGACACAGAAATGATTCACAAAGTCTAAGGAAAATGAGGAACTCCTTAGAAAGCATCAGCTCAATCTCTTTTGTCCTCAGTAGTTGTAGTGGAGAGTATTTCTAGTGGGAGAAATTAGCTATTTTTAGTGAACTAGTGTGTGGATGTAGGTTAATATTTCAGGTGTGGATGTGTTGCTCTGCTAGAGATTAATGTGCTGACAAGTTAGGCACTTAATGTGTTCCCAAGTTCCAGACCAGATATAGGTTAGGTATCTTCTTCTGTACTCTCAACAGTGGACTGTATTCTCAACAGTAGACCTTTTCTAGAAGTCTAAATATGATAAAATAAGAGGTGATAACCCTCAAAGTTAAGAATTTGCTTACATGATCCTTCAGGATCACCCTTTTGGTCCCAGTTTGAAAGTTCAAAAAGAGTTTCAATATCAGAAAAAAGAAATCATAAAACTCTAGAAAACTTTTCTATGATTCTCTGTTACTTTGTTTTGTTTTGCTCTTTACAGACAATACAGTGAAGATTTCAGAAGTCCAGATTAGATTCCAGATGCTTAACCTGATTCATAAAAAGGATCTAATTTAAAGAACATACTTTTGTCTGACTTTTCACTAGAATACATAAGTCATGTTTGACTTATTGACTGGTAAATTCTCCTGTCACAGAATTTCAAGTGGAAACTACTAGAAAAAAATAGTGCTCTACCTTTTCACATTTCAAACTCCAATACTTGTCCAACAGATCATTTGTTATTCAGACTTTTATAGAAGTAACTGTTTCAGCCATAATATTTTACCTGATTGTTTGTGACATTCATTTCCAGAATTCAGAATAGCGTGATACACCTAATATTCCGGGTTTGTACTCAACTCTATTATAAAATTCAGACTGTCTGCTTATGACAGACAGTCATTAAGGAGGAGTTTATGATTTAGCATTGCAATTACAGTCTCTGGGGAGCTTGTTTGCCTCTTCTGAGAAAACACACCCTGGTTAAAAAATTATGGTTAGGCAGGAATGTGAGTGCAGCGTTGTTTGAAGGTGAAATACTCAAAACTGCCTGAGTGGCCACTGTCCCGGACTAGCAAAGCTAAACAGGAAGAGAATCAATTTAATTGCAAAAACATTTTTGGAAAAAGCAATCAGCTTGAAAAAGTGTATTAAAAATATAACTTGTGGGGAGCAACAGAGAGTAAGAGACAGAGAGAAATAGAAAACCTGTCGAAATCTGTTTTGCTCCTGCCAGAATTTGTTGCATTGCATCATCACCCTGCCGAGTCCAGGCTGAGCATCCTCCCCCAGGGTGCTATGAGTAGCCTGTACCTGGACAACACAGGGTAGCTGGAGATAGCAAACAGGAACCCTTGGGTGTGTCTGATTTCTTCCCCACGTGTACACTGGGGGTTGCAGTGAGCAGCATGGACACATGTACAGCTGAAGCATCTGCATCTCCCACAGAAGGGGGCTGCAGCTAAGGACTGCAATCCTGGAGAAGTTTTGTGTACCTGAAACTCACACAATTCGTGCGGGATGTGAGTGTGTGCATGTAAATATTAGCCCATGTGTATTTGAGTATAATTTCTATAAAATGTTTGAGCTCAGAAGAGTGTTTAGAAATTAGTAGTTGCATATTTAATAATATTGACAGCGTCTAGTATTGCAGTTTATCTGTTGTGTTGTCGATACTGACTTTAAATGTATAGTTCACTGAATGTTAGTTTTGTGCTATTAATAATAAATAAATCAACTGCTTTGATCTCTGTTTCAAACCACTTGAACTGGAAAAGTTTTCCTTGTGGCGCAAACCTGGTTTACTTTGTAGAGATCAACTTGAAAATATAGGAATATGATATAGGAATAGGAAAATATAGAAACTTCTTATTACAGTAATCCATAGAACACATGAGACAAACATTGTTCAAATGCTAAAATAATCACAAACAGAGTTTGGAGTGTTTAGAATTATTAAAAAACAGAATACAAGTCAGCAAGGTTGAAGGTACCTCAATGACCTGAAGGCAAAAACCACATCAGAGTTATTAAGCCAGAACTAACAATGTCATGGTGCTATTTGAACCGAAAAGTCATTCTAAGCTTTCTTCTCCTGGGAGCTGATCCCTATCACTTTCTGTCAGATTGCTGTTATGATAAAACTATGCAAGTAATAGTCCAGGAATAACAGTCTCTAAACATTTACATACTTTATCAAGAGTGCTGATCGCAGTGACACGCTCCTTAACCAAACAATAAAAGAGAGGAGGAAAAAGACCTTCTATTTTCTGATCTCTTTTGCATATTGTCATTCTTGCTTTAACTCATTTGTCCATAAAAATTTCTCTGTGATAGAGAATGCCAGATGATGATAATGAATAAGCACAAACCACTGACTAAATGACAAATTGTGTGCACTCAGCAGACCAGGCTGCTTTTAATTTCTTTTTGACCAATTATTTCAATGTACTGCAAGAAAGGACATCAGATATGTGGTCATACAGCCGTGATTGTTCCCATTAAATATGTAAATGGATTATTATCATATGTCATAAACCTCACATCATCTTCAGTACAAATATGAACGTGGAACTGCAAGGGACTTCATAGATTAATGAGTTCAGTCTCTGCTTTTACAAGCAATTATGTTACACATCCCATTTCATAAACTAATCAAAGTTTAAAATTAATTAAGCTTTTTGCACCTCTTGTATTGGACACTTTTCCACACTCCTGGTTCTCAGAAACCTTCTTTTAATTTCCAACATAAATTTTATTCAGTTCAAATTTATTTCCATTTATTCTTGTGCCAAGTAGACTTTTCCCTCTCGGATGTTTATCATCACTGATGTATTTACAGAAAGCGAGTATAATCCTTACTTAGCCTTCGTTTTGCAAGGCTAACAAGCCAAGCTGTTTCAGTCTCCTTTCATAAGAGAAGTTTTTTATTTCCCAATCATACCTGTGTACCCTACTCTGCACTTAATCTAGTCTCAGTTTTACTTCTGTGGGATGCAGGGATTTTCTCACTTCAGACATACAGGGATGTTCAGTGCCTTTTTCTGTTGGCTGCATCAAATTGGTCTGTGATCAGTCAGTTCTACAAGGTCTGTCCCTCTATCATTACCACCTCATGAAATCCAACTTTAGAGGACAATTGTTGTTACTATTTCGAAAGTTCATGGCTTTGTATTTTGTACTTCTGAATTTCATCTCATCCTCGCTATTCTAGTCCTCAGGGCTATCTCTCATGCCTTCCTTTCAGTAAAATAGACAAATATTCCTCTGTATTAATTATGACTCCAAAACTCACAATGTCAGTAAATTTTATCAGTATCTCCCCCGCTTCTTTACTGTGGGAACTAATGAAATCCCTAATTGCCAATGATAGCTTCTTTCTGCTAAATATTTCCCCTCTTTATTACAATTTAAACATATACCCTCTATTCTACCATTCCTTACTTTCTAGTATGACTTTTTTTTTTTCTTCTAGGCATCATGTTAAATACTTTGCTGAAATCCATATATATTAGAGTTACCATCTTTTCATTTAAATATGAAATCTCTTTCAATAGACTGTCTGGCATGATCTGTTTTTGCTAACATAGCTTTGTGCATGATTTTATATTACACTTACCATGGTTTCTGTATTTTTTTAAAGAAAGAATTCTAAATCCTTTTTAAAATTATAAAATCCTTTAAAAATTGTTAATAAGATTAACAAACTTGCACTGAGTTAGGTCACTTTCCCCTCCTCCCTTCTTAAATATAGGTGTTAATTTGCTATTCTCAAATAAGGTGCCAGATTTATTCTAAATGCTTACTCTTCAGCCTGTAGTTTCATGTCCCAGCTCTTTCAGAAATGGGGTTAGAAATTGTCAGATCCTCCCACATTTGAACACATTCAAACCTGTTAGTTTTATATCTCTCTTCATTCTATTTGTTGGAGGGAAGGGATGCCATACAGGGGGACCCTGACAGGCTTGAGCAGTGGGCCTCTGTGAGCCTCGTGCAGTTCAACAAGGTCAAGTGCATGCTCCTGCACCTGGGTTGGGTCAGTCTCAAGCATAAGTACAGGTTGGGTGGAGAATGGATCGAGAGCAGTCCTGGAGAATAAGTCTTGGGGGTGTTCACGGATGTAAAGCTCAACACGACTCAGCAATGTGTGCTCGCAACCCAGAAAGCCAACTCTGTCCTGGGCTGCATCTAAAGAAGAGTGACCACCAGGTAGAGGGAGGGGATTCTCCCACTCCATTCTGCTTTTACAAGATCCCACTTGGAGTACTGTGTCCTGGTCTGGGGCCCTCAACACAAGAATGGTGTTGTCAGCAAACTTGCTCAGGGTGCCTTCAATCCCCCTGTCCGTGTCAATGACAAAGATGTTAAACAGTGCTGGTCCCAATACTGACCCTTGAGGAACAAACACCACTTGTCACTGCTTTCCATGTGGGCATGGAGCCATTGACCACAACTCTTAGAGTGCGACCATCTGGCCAATTCCATATCCACCAAGTGGTCCATATGTCAAATCCATGTCTCTCCAGTTTAGAGACAAAGATGTCGTGGGAGACAGTGTCAGAGGCTTTGCAAAAGTCCAGGTGGGTGATGACAGTTGCTCATCCCTTGTCCACAAATGCTTAACCCCATCATAGAAGGCCACCAAATTTGTCAGCCACGATTTACCTTTAGTGAAGCCATATTGGCTGTCACCAATCACCTCATTTTCCATGTGCCTTAGGATAGTTTCCAGGAGGATCTCCTACATGATTTTGCCAGACACTGAAGTGAGACTGACTGACCTGGACTTCCCTGCATTTTATTTCCCTTTATAAAAGTAGGGGTTATGTTTTCCCTTTTCTAGTCAGTGGGAACTATGCTTCTCAGATGTGATGGACAGTGGTGTAGCCCCTTGCTCAGCCAGTTCTTTCAGGACCCATGGATGTATCTCATCTGGTCCCACGGATTGCGCTCTTACAGGTTTCTTAAATGGTCTCAAACCCAGTCTTCTCATACAGTGGGTGGTTCTTCATTCTCCCAATCCTTCCCTTCACCTTTTGCAACTTGGTGGTGTGGCTGAAACACTTTACTTAAATTGTACCTTACAACAGGGGCCCTCTGGTGGTCTAGTGGTTAGGATGCGGCGCTTTCACCGCCGCGGCCCGGGTTCGATTCCCGGTCAGAGAAAAAGTCCCCCGGGTAGATGGAGCTCGTTAGCCCTGTAAGGCCATCCATCTAAGAGAAGGTCACTCTATACAAACCTACGTCCTGAGGACCTCACTGCCACCGTCCAAGCTCGCTCGGCCCCGGCAGATGAACCTCAGGATTAAAGGGTGGGCTCAGCTCAGCGCACTCTGTGTCTCACCTAAAAAATCCACTGCGCAGGCTCAAAGGGCAAAGACCCTTCCCAAATCTTCGTTCGCGAAGACTGGCCATACAATCATTCTATTTATTTCCTCATTTTCTTGTCCCCTCTCCTTTTTTTTTTAATTGAGGAAAGAGACTTTTACCATTTCTTTTAATAGTTTTACATTGAGTAATAATCAGCAGCATTTGATTTCCAGTTCATATCTGCAAATATGAAAATAACACGATTCATATAAACATTTGTGCAGGTCTGAAATAATGATTACACTGAAATACTACTAAATGGCAAAACATTTGAACTCAGGGATAGGACTTTAGACACCGTATCTGGCACAGGTCTGACCAGCTCAGGCTGGGGGAAGATGATTTTCTATCCATCTGCACCTGTGAATAAAATAATAATTTCTATTTTACCAGTGCTGTTACAGTGCTTTATTTCTACCTGCATCTGACATCAAGGATCAAGAAGAGTCTCCCAGAAATAACAATAAAAAATCTCATAATCCTTCCCTGAGGTAATTTCTCCCAAGTATATGCTCTGCTTAGAGCACATATTCCGTGAGGAGTGGATGAGGGAATTGGGGTTGTTTAGTCTGGAGAAAAGGAGGTTCAAGGAGGACCTTATATGCTTTTACAACTACCTGAATGGAGGTTGCAGTGAAGTAGGGGTCAGTCTTTTCTACCAGGTAACAAGTGATAGGACAAGAGAACGCAGCTTAAAGTTGCACCAGGAGAGGTTTAGATTTGATATTAGGAAAAATTTCTTAACTGAAAGAGTAGTCAGGCATTGGAACAGACTGCCCAGGGAAGTAGTGGAATCACCTTTGCTGAAAGGGTCCAAAAAAACATGTAAATTTTGTGCTTAGGGATATGGTTCAGTGGTGAACATGCAGGTGCTGGGTTAATGGTTGGATTTGGTTATTTAGAGGTCTTTTTGAACTGCAAAAATTCTATGATTCTTTAACTTTTCAGAACTATTTGGCATTCCTGTTTCAGCCTCCTAGATCTGGTCACACAAGCACACCTTGATTATTGATCACCTTTATAAAGGCAATTTAAAGGTGGTTGGTATGACCATTCCACTTTACAATACAAGGGAAATTGAGCTTGATGTAAATCCATGTCTCAAGCAGGTACACACAATCTATCATGCAAAAGTAGATCCTCAGGAGAAATTTAAACATAAAGCGGGACTTGGAAAATTATAAACATGCTGTGGCACAGTTCTATGCTCCTTGATCAGGAGACTTGCAAATATGAGTTTATTATAATAATTGTCTTTATTCACCTTTGTGTGTTTATTTTCCTGTGCAATTAATGACAGATACACTATAGTGTCCAACAAACCAGCCCAAAATAGCAAGGGTCTCCCTGATGAGAAAATAAATACATGATCACTCCTAGAAAAATACAAAATAATTTTATTGTAGAAAAGTACTTTTATGTTTACACTTCAGCACAATACAGTCATGCCATCACTCCTACTGAATGCCTCAGCAAAACAGAAAAAACTTACGTCATTACCAGACATCAACATTATATCTGAAAGCACTAACTTAGATTTTTAAAGAATAGTCATGGAAATCCTGACCTGATGAATGAAAGTATTCTCCCTAGAAATCAACTCATAAAAGCTACAATGATTAATTTCAAGCTACAGGAACAAACTGTATGACCTCTGTGTACGATTACAGTAACGAGGATTTTGCATGCCCACAGTGAACTGCTTAAAAATAATCAACCACACAAGAATCCTTCAGAGAAATTGTTATTGAGTGCAACTTTCAAACACACATTTTGCTTTTGCCTAAGCAAAAATGTGTATGCTGAGACTTAAGATTTATTGATAAGGATTTAGATATATAAATTCCTATAATGCTTGCTCATAAAATGCATGGTTCTCTTCTCTCTTTCATACCTAGTTTTTCACTCCTGTATTTTTATCAATGTTTTAACACTTTTTTCTAATACATTTTGATCCATTCACAGGAGAAAATTATAAAAACATTCTACGAACTGCACCATTAAATACTGAAATTCATAAAGTAATAAAATGGTTGAGTGGTTGGAAGAGGCATTAGAGACCATCTGGTTCCAACTCCCCTGCCATGGTTTGGGACACCTTCCACTAGACCAGGTTGCTCAAAGCCCTGTCCAACCTGGTCTTGAACACTTACACAGATTGGGCACCCACAAATTCTCAGGGCAACCTCTACCAGTGTCTCACCATCCTCACAATCAAGAATGTCTTCATGATATCTGATCTAAACCTGCTTTCTTTCAGCTTAAAGCCATTCCTTCTTGTTTTAGTACTACAGGCCCTTGTAAAACATCCCTCTGCAGCTCTCTTGTAGCCCCTTCAGGTACTGGAAGGTGCTATAAGGTCATCCCAGAGCCTTCTTTTCTCCAGACTGAACAGCCCCAGCCCTCCCATTCTTTCTTCGTAAGAGAGGTGCTCCAGTCCTCTGATCAACTTAGTGGTCTCTTCTGGACTTGCTCCGAAGGGTCCACATCTTTCCTGTGTTTGGGGCCCCAGAGCTGGATGCAGCACTCCAAGTGGGGTCTCACAAATGCAGAGCAGAGGGGCAGAATCGTCAGCCTTGACCTGCTGCCCATGCTGCTTCTGATGCAGTCCAGGACACGGTTGGTTTTCCGGACCGTGAGTGCACGTTGCTGGGTTCACATTGCCACCACCACCCTGAAGAGCTTCTCCTCAGTCCTACTCTCAATCCATTCTCTGCTCAGCCTGTATTTGTGCTTGGTATTACCCTGATCCAGATGCAGGACCTTGCAGTTGACCTTGTTCAGCTTAATATATTTTGAACCTCTCAAGCCTTTTAAAACTCCTCTGGAGGGCATCCCTTCCCTCCAGTGTGTCAACCACACCACACAGCCTGGTATCATCAGTAGACTTGCTGAAAGTGCACTCAATCCCACTGTCCATGTTGCTGACAAAGATGTTAAACAATGCTGGCCCCTGTAGCAACCCTGAGGAAAGACACTCAATTCATTCCAGCATACTGTATAAATGACTAAGTAAAAATCTCCAAGATTAGAGAGTAACAGAAAAAACGTATGTTAGATGAATTTTAAAAAAAGTATTGAAATTTAGCTGAATCTTCTATTCTATAAGGTCTGATAACACAATCAGAAGTCTTAAGAAGTTAACTTAAGAAGTCTTTGTAAGCTCATTGAACCCTTGAACCAGGTTCTTGCTGCAGTATTGAAAGACTGCAGATTTTCAAAACAGAATCACATGCAAGTCTGCAGTAATCTCACCCTGTGGAAGTCAGTGGAGATGAAACATAGCCTTTAAGTGAAGCACCTAGCCAAATATTCCTTCAAATTGGCTTTTCTTTAAGGATAATGTTAGGTGTATACCTCTAGGGTTACATGCACATTTAAGCGTACCTTGGAATATTTATGTAATTCCATTCCAAGAATTGGTCTTCACTGATTTAATGCTCAGATTTTTCCTCAAGATATATCCCTGGAAAAATCACATAGGCTGTTCGGATTTCCTCTGAAGTAGGAGAATCTTATAGTGTGTCAACTATGTGGGAAGCATCCCAGGCTAAGAAAGGACTGCTTGTCAACTGGCACTGGAGCCATGGAATGAGGTTATTGGTGAGGTTCCTAAAAGTCATAGAAAAATAAGGTGCAGAGGTAGAATTGATCTTCCCTTTCATATTTTCAATAATCCTTTTTCCTGATTTTCTGCTGCTTTACTGTATATATATATATACATATATACATATTTGTGTGTGTGTGTGTGTGCAGGACAGTGTGCTAATGGTGATGACGTGAAGCAGAGATTGGGTATAAATTTGAACACAAGTGGCACTGTTCAGGTATGTTATGTAGGCATAACACTCTTTATTATTAATAATTAAAATCTGATTCTACTACATTGCCTCTGACTGGATATCTTCAGGAGGCAAAATGCAATATTTGGAAGCCTCTCTCAAAGCACTTAAATGTAATTTTAAGAGCTAAGGTATGAAGTTGATACAAACACTGGAAAAGAAGTATTTCAAAATGAGATGCCAAAAAAAGTTAGAAGTGTTCAATTTTACAAAACAGGGTAGAAGTACCTACCTGTTGAAGGCATAAGAGCAATGTAGTGATGCTCTAATGGAGTGTCCTTACAATGTCTTCTGTTAATAACAGCAAGAAAAATCACAGAAAGACAAAAGTCAGGTGTAGTCAAGCACATTTACAATTGATAAAGCAGGTATTTCACAGAAATAACGCACTGAGTTGGGGAACTCAAGAGAGGTTGTGGAGTTTCCTTCCCTGCAGATATTAAAAAAATTGTCTGGACACAATCCTGAATAACGTGCTTTGGGGGACTGTGCTTGAGGAGGGACATTGTACAGGATGACCTCCAGTGGCCCCTTCCAGCCTTACCCATTCCCTGATTCTGTGGTTCAGCGAACTCAGTTATCTGTTTCAAATAAAATGATTCTACAGAATTGCAACAGCTTTAGACATTCATAAACTTGGAGAAATTTATGCTTATATAAGGTAGCGTATAACAAATTGTAACAGAAGTCAACTACTTTATATTTGGATTTAAGATATAACATTCTCCAAGGACATAATACTGCCAAAGTATTCTCTTGGGAACTCCATATATTTTTTTCTGAAATATGTGTTCCTAGTGACTGAAGTGAAATACAGAGACCAGCTAAAATATTATTTTCCCATGTGGAGATGGCATTGTCTGTGCCACAGGAATTGAGAATTAAGTTCCTTATCTCTGGTAAGATGTTTTACTTCTCTAGTTGGTTCCAGCAGGAAGAGTTTAGGTACATCTCTGAATTTATGGAGAGATGGTCCATTGATTAGTTTGGTGTCAAATTAGGTCCTGGATCATAGTGTCTGAGCCTGCCTAAAATCTCACATTTTAATTTATTGCATTTTACTTATAGTTTCTCTTTTTTCACATGCCTAGTGATAGGAGTTTACATAGAAAAAAAAAGTATTTTTAGCAGAAAAGAAAATATTTTCCAGAAAAGCAGTTGAATGCTGAAAACACAATGAAAACCACCTCATCTAGAGCTTGTTTTGTGTGATCTGTTGTTCACAGAGAGTGAGCATACATCATTTGGCTTTATTTTTACCCTAGAATTTAATACCCTTTGTGCAAAATGTAGAAGTTAATTGGTAGCTAACTCACTTTGATGGTGTGTTTGCTGTGCTTGGGGGACATGTTTTCCCCAATTGCCACATTTTAAATAGATTTTACCTTGCAGGGCTTACTTTTAGCTTATCATTACAACTTGGAAAAATTCACTCTCTTTCCTCCATGCAGATAAGTGCTCCCAACACACTTAATAATGAGAAATCATGTATATATATGCAAAGGAAAAAAGAGTAGAGAAAAAAACCTGTACTGTGAAGGATGTAGCAATTAATTGTTCACAGGTTGGACACAGGCATATAAATTTTCAAGATGTGCGAGGTGGTTCCTTAAGAAAAGGTTGAAGGAGCGACTCTCTGTATATTCAAGACATTTGTTTGTGTCAGAAATGTCAAATTCCTGTATGACTTTTTCCTGTTCTTACATTTTGCTTGGCATTATTGGTAGGAATCTGCTAAGCATTCAAAATTTAGAGTTTTATCGGGAAAGAGGATGACTTAGTGCTCTCACTTGATCTGGCAAAACCCTTTGATGCACACAAAACTGTGTTTGGGCTTTACCCACATACTTGCCTTACTGGGATTCAACAGCAGAGGTAACTGGTGAGTTATTAGAGTTAGACTTTAGAGAGAAACTCAAGATATAAAATTCAGTGAGAACAGCTGAATATCCTTAAAGAAGATATCAGTATGCAGCCCTTGGTTTCAGATGAGAGTATATTGCTAAATAATAATTTTCAGAAACTTCATAACTTCTAAATTATTACAATTACATGTGTGGTTTTTTTTTTTTTTTGGTCAGACAGTTTGGTTGGTTGGTTGGTATTTACATAGACTGGACAAATCTTGAATTCTTTAGAAAAGTCACATCTTGGGGTGGTGGTTGATATGTTTTGGTTTGGTTTAAAATCTCAATAGTAAATGAGAGAAGACATTAGAGTATAACTTCTCATGAAATCCAGACTCCTCTATGAGAATTCTGCCCCTGAGATAAAATGAACTTAGCTGAAATCATAGTTCTGTTTCTCAATTAGGATGAAGATCTCAGAAATGCTAACATAAACTCAATTTTTTACAATACAATATTCTTCTTCATTTTTCTTTAAAAATCGAGACCAATCTTTAAAAACACATAAAAGCCACTTTGACATATGCAATGCATCAAGACATATTAGTGGTGTTGCCCTGGAGAGTTCTGAAAGTGTAAGTGGAAAGTGGGAGTTTAACATGCCAAATATCTGAAACATAAAACTATGCGAGTAGGTAAGAGACAAGGCTATAATTCATTGTGGCTTCACACCATGTTCTTTCCCCTATCTGTGTAAAAAGGAAACCCTCTAGGGGTATTCAAACTCTGAAAATAAAGAATTTTAATCCAAACCCACGATAATAATGTGAAAGTGTTGGCTTTAAATGACAAAAGCCCTAAGCTTTTAAAACTTTATGATGCTTAAAGTTTAAAGAATTTGCATGAAACTGCCATTAGTTTACCATAACCATTATTACTGCTAACAGCTGTTCAATCATATGTCTTAAATCTGGGATTTCGACAGCTCAGGGAAATTATCATTCTAAATATGTAATGTGAACAACTTGCTAAGTAATCCTGAAGACCAGTAATCTCTCATCTTTCTGGAGCAGAATTCTCCACTGGTCTCCATGTAGTTTCCCATCAGATGGCAAACATGCCTCCCATATGATTTTTCCCCACCCTCAATGAGCCCAAATATGTTTCTGAGCCAGTGCATCCCTTGATGTGAGAAATTACCTAAAAATGTTACATAAATATGACTTAGCAGGCTGGTGTGACTGCCTGGGTTTTTATTCCCAGAGTGCTCCTGCAGAAGTCCAGCAGATGTGTCTCCTGGCAGAAAATCAGCCAAGATAATGAGAAAAGACTTCAACTTCCATATGCTGGTATCAGCCCAGATTTAATGTCCTTATTTGAGTGCTTCCCTTCATCAAAACTTCTGTAGCACTCCAGCAGGTTTCCTCAGCCTCTTCAAGACAAAATGCTTTCAGAAAGGCTGGTAGCATGTAGTTATTCTTCTGCCTCTGCTTTTCTGTTCCTATTCCACTGGCCCTGATGAGCTTAAATAGAAAATATATTCTATATTTCCTCTCACCTCTTTGTGTTTGAGTGTGACCCATATCAGTGAATACAGTTGAATGTATGCCTATTGCTAAGAAGTGCAACCCTGGTTGGCTTTAATGGAAGTTCTAAGTTTGTCTTAAAGGTGCATTATCCTAAACACCTCATTTGATATTTATGAGAATAATCAGACTATATTATTGATCCAACCCCCAAGGAGAGCTTGGGTTTTGTGGGAAATACTAGCAGAAGCAGATCTAAGTGTTCTTCTTATTTTATATTCATATGGGAAGGCGCTCAGATCTTCAAAGGCAGGTGGGTGGCAAGATGCAGGGGGCATCAATAGTATGCTGAGATGAGGGGAAGACTTAGTCAAGCTTGAGTATAGCTTTTTTTTCCAACTTTAATTTCTTCTAGTTTTCTAAAAACCTCTGGGATTTCAAACCACAAATTGCCTCAAAACAGAGCAGGAATTTGGAGAAGAAATGAATTTATTTGTGGTCTTTTTAAAAAGTGTTGGGATTTTTTTGTTAATATGAATAATTTCAGAAGTTGTGATGTTTCTCCCCTTACTTTCTATATATCTTTTCCTCTGATATAATTTCTTACTGGAGGAAGAATGTAAGAACTCAGAGACTGGTTCAGACTAACAGTGCAGTGGAAGACTTGATCCTTACTGTTTAAATGCATAAAAACCCCATGAAAAGCATTCACAGAAAAATCCCCTGCTGAGACAGGTGCTAACTGTAGCAGAAATTGTTGCAACTCCATCACAGAAAGTTTTATACTCCTACCTTGTTATGTGACCAACTACTTCACTCTAACCCCGCTGCCTTCTTGGTTTCCAAGAGCCCTGGTACTTCTGCCTGGTGTGGATTAGATACAGATTTGTTTTTTCTAAAGGAAAGAGATCTTAGCAAGGCCGGCAGAGTACTTGCCACTTACCGCCTGAGCATTGGCACAACTGATCCCAGGTTCCTGTGGCAGAACAGTTTTCCCCAGAGAAGTCATGATGTCTCCAAACATATTTAGATTTGAGGAAACAGACTTAGCCAAGTTAAGAAGATATGCCCAAAGTCACATAGCAAATCAGAGACAGAGGTGGGACTGAATCTGTTTTCTAAGCCCAAACCAGGACGCTGACCAGAGCTCAGGATATTGTCTGCAGTCAGGCTATGTCAGGGCAAGATGCTACTAGAACATCAAGCTGTTATTACTTTTACAGAGTAGTGTGCAAATGCACACTGCACCATTTCAACATGAGCTGAATTCAAAGGAAATTGGGCTCTGCAGAGTTGTTCCTTCCTGATGACAAACTACTACAACTAAGTAAGTATCTACAGGGTGAAGGGCTGGCTTAAAGACATCTCAGCACAAATATCTTGAGTGTCTCTGTTAGCTCCTGGCCCCTTCTCTCCCACTCACACTTTTCCAGTGATTGTCCCCCTCTACTCTGCTCTGATGAAACCCCACCTGCTGCATTCAGCTCTAGGGCCCATATCTTAAGAAGGACATGGAGCTGGTGGTGCAAGTCCAGAGTAGGCCATAAAGTCGATGAGCGGACTAGAGAACTTCCCCTATGAAGACAGGCTGAGATAACTGTGGCTGTTCAGCCTGGAGAAGAGGAAGTTGTGTGGAGACCTCATAGCAATCTTCCAGTATCTGAAGGAGACCTAGAGGGAAGCCAGAGAGGGACTCTTCTTTAGGAACTGCAGTGACAGAACAAGGAATAATGGGTTTGGACTGAAAGAGGGGAAAATTAGGTTGGATATACATAAGTAGTTCTTTACCATGAGGGTGGTGAGGCACTGGAACAGGTTGTTCAGAGAATTTCTGGATGCCCCATCCCTGGCAGTGGTCAAAGCCAGGTTGGATGTGATATTGAGCAATGTGGTCTAGTGGAAGGCATCCCTGCCTATGGCAGGAGGATTGGAACTGAGTGATTTTTCGAGTTCCTTCCAATCCAAAACATTCTATGATTCTAAATGGTGATTTTTGGATAAATGTTTAAAGAATTGGTTTTATACCTTTGCATGAAGGATGATATTTTAAAAGTAATATTGGTGACATACTTGGACTAAAGTTTTTCTGGAGAATATTTTTCTTTTTGATGGAGTTAGATTTTTTCTACCACTCAGTGAGTTGGACTTTAAGAAAATAGTTCCCCTTAACCCTGCCACAAATTTCAGATAAACCTTATGTTGGGACAAATATTGAACTCCAAGCTTTTTAGTGTCCAATGGAGACCTGTTGAAAAGAAAGAATGAAGACGACATTTTAATATAGAGTGATTTGATGGCTGTATCTTGGCTTCTTTAAAATTTATTGTATATATTGACACCTTGAAGCATCTGAGGACTGGACTAATTGATGAAGGCTGTGGCTATTTTTTTCCCAGCAGTAACTAAAGGTTCCAGAGATGCCAGACCTGGGTTTTATAGACTAAACTAGAGTTTAGTCCACTATCTTGAACTCTCTCTCTTAAAAGGTAGTTTAATAGATCTTTTTTTTTCTTCCTTTTCTCCTTCTCGTAAGTCAGCTTGCCTAATAAATCCTAGATGTTACAAATGGGTAGTGCACTTGCATTTAACTACTTGCTATAAAGCCATAAGAGAAATAAATCCAGATTCTCTCTCCTTAATTCACTTACATAGTCATTTTTTCTCTCCCTCTCTCTGAGAAAGAGCCCAACTGTTTTAAATTTAAATATACGCAGTCAATTTTAATATAATGTTCTTTCTCTGCAAATGAGATTATGCTATTCACGTGTTCTAGCAGTCTTTAGACAATTAACTTTTTTCTAATGTGCTTTCTTTGTCATCCTTCATTCTGACAATGCCAAAGCCCATGAACAACCAGTCTTCTTTTTTTTAATAGCAATCATAATCACAATACCATATTACTTGAGGGACTTGAAACATACCTCTATTTTTCTTATGCCTCTTCCAAACTGTTCTCAACTATCAGATGATGAATAGTCACAGATATTAGACTGAAGTATATTTAAGTTCTGAATCTTTTTGTATGAAACATGAATAATCAAAGAGATTGACTGACAAAAATACTAACCCCTACCCCCTTATCAAGCATTATGATAAAGCAGCAAAAATAGCACAAAAAACTAAATTATTCTTTATTCACAGATCTTTAGGATTTTTGCTTTGAAACTGAAATAGTTGGAACCAGAAAACAGAGCAGATGTTGTATATGCAAAGTCCTAAGAGGTGACTGATGTGATGTATTCCAGTATCTATTACTGAAACAGCTAAATACACTAATGATTTAAGCAAGTGATTTTATGGTTTTATAAACGCACAGTTCTTTGTCATGAAAGCAGCCTCAGGCCTTTTATCTTAAGGGTTGAACTAATCTTACTATGTGATTTAATTACTTTCAAAGGTTTTGTACCATTACATTTACATCTGCTGTATTTAGCTCTGAAGTAAATACCAAGAATCAGACATTAACAGCTTCAGTTTATGAAGGCAAGGTTCACAAAGTCCTGTTTCAAGGTTTTGTCTTATTTGAAAGAAAAATAAATGTTCCAAATAATTAAAGAAAAAACTCCATCACAAGCCATCAAAAAACAGAACAAAGAATCCATTGAAGCGCAAGTTTTGCTTTCCTTTAAGTCCTGATGATTGAAGCTCTCTAAACCTTCCTTTCAAAAATCCTATTGTACTTCAGCAGATACCTTACAATTTCTGAGATTCTTAAACTCCCTTTTCTGATTTTTGCTGCCTTTGCATTATCAGCACTGCATTATCAGTGCTGGTTTTATTATTTTCTCCAACTCTCTAGTTATTGCATTCATGCATCATTTTGAAATTTACAACTTACTTAATAGCATTTTTATTTTTTTATGATTTTGTTACTCCTACCTTTTAAAAGGATCTTCGGGAATATATTTAAGTTTCATCCAAAGTAAAAACAAATTAAAGAGCTACCTAGCTAAATTATTGCTTTCAGTTTGACCATAGAGAGCAAAGAAACAACAATTATTTTAGATCAAAGCAAATTACAACATCATAATAATATCAACAATGTAAAGCCAGCTTTACAATCTACCTGTTTCACATATTTCTGATTCCAAATGGGAAACTGCAGCTTTGATCTTTTCTACATATCAGAATCAACTGTCTGTGATCCCTTCTACATATCAGAAGAGTAGACTCAAAGAGTGTGGGTGTAATAGCTTATGTTAAAGGAGAAAAAGAGAGGGTAGGAGAAGAAAAGAAAGAAACAGCTGTTTCTGTATGTTAGCAATAGGCTTTTAAAATTATGACTGAGCACTTGGGGATGTAGCAGAATTCAATGTCACTTTGAGGTTTTATACTAAATATGGATTTGGGTCTTCCAAATGGTGGATGGGAAATCTCAAATTTATAGCAACTTTCAAGATTTCAGACCATTTCAGGCTCAGCTTTGCCAATAACTCAGCTGGGGGCTCATCTAAGTCAGCTGCCAATAACTTGCAGCTGGAGGCTTTTTGGGTAGTTGGTTAACCTAAAATGTAAAGCATTTAATACAAGGCTATGCTTGTATGAATTAAGACCATCATCTGTGTGGTTTAGGTTTAGCACGGACTTCAGAATGAATCTCTAAACATCCTAAGAGTGACCTGGGTATGAGGCCACTGAGTAGTTTAACAAATTTTCCTCTGTCTTCTTGATGAAACTGTTCACTGACAAAGTACATCAGAAATGTTCAACTTCAGACAAATCTCTTATAATCTAAAAATTTCTGATCTCTTCAACACTGAACTTTTCACTCATATGTCTTCCTCTCACATCAGGGATGGCTGTGTACTGGCCAGACAGTGACATTCTCAGCCCATTTAGTCCTGAGGCAAAATATTTCAGACCACTGGGAATTCACCAAATCCTGCTTCTCCCAGGCTTCACTTGCTGAAGGTCAGTCTCAAGGCACAAGAGTAGGACAAATTAAATAAGCATGGGCTGACTAAATCCTCCAACAGCTGGTCTGAGGATAACGACAGCCTGTTGATTTACAACTTTTTCTGTCTAGCATTTCCCAGTAGCAGTAAGTGCTCTCTGAGAAGATGGTTTTCGGCAGGGAGTTTCTTGTTGTAGAAGAAAATGCTTATTAGGAACATGAAATTTAACATGGGCTCAAAAATTCAATATTGTCTCAATATCAATAAAGTTTGGCAAAAGTTAGGGAGAGGTCACTTGTTGTCATGAAATCAGATATTCAGATACATGCATTGTCATATAATCACTGAAATACAACTCTCTATAGGAGGCCAAACCTTTGTAAAACAAAGCAATCAAACACCTGCTTTAATGGGACAGATGGGAAAATTTGCAAAGTCAGAGGGTCTTGACATGGTGCAGTAGATTCAATACATCTGTACACCATGCCCTTCATACACAAGTTTGAAGATGCTGGAGGTTGTCTGAAATGTAGCAGCAATTCCTAGGCTGATTGTGTAAAAACAAAGTAAGAACAACACTATTGCTGTCCACATAACCAAGGGGTTATATAGATATGGCAGAAAATTACTTCTGACTTCACTTATTGGAGGACAAATAGTACCTTTACATCTGTTTCCTGGCTCTGTAATTTTTCCAGATGGAGTCTATTCAATTGGGGAAAAGCCATGTGATGAAGGAGATGGTTACTTTGCACTATTGCCTAACAATCTGAATGTATTATTTTTTTCTTCTGAACTCATAAAACCACCCATCTGTAAAATTTTGGTCCATTTCCCTAAATGGAAATGATTCAGTACTTTACAGTAAGAAATAATGACCATTTTCATTTATAAAGCGCCCCCTGCCAGCGCGCTGTAGGTGCCACATGGATTAACTCTAATCAGAACAACCAACAACAATTAAAACATCATTAAATATTCAATACACAAAAGCCCCCAAACCAAACAGAGAAGCATTATCATAAAAGTCATCTAAGTCTACAAACATTAAAAGTTAGTGTAAATCTGCTGTCTATGTACATCTTTCCATTGCTTGCATTTCATAGTAAGCTGCTAATAGAGCAAACATAAAACTCTAAAGCTGCTGTGTCTTGTTCTGACCACAGTGTGTTCCAGAGACTGTGAGTAAACTCAATAAATATGGATGGGATTATTCTGTTCATTCATAGATTCATTAAGGTTGGAAAAGACCACTAAGATCGTCAAGTCCAACCTTCAGTCCTTTATCTCCTGTGCTGGGTATCATGGGAAAATTTTACCATTATAAATCACAGTGAAATTAAGGAACAGGATTCCATAAGTGTCAAAGAGTCTTTTCCAGCACTAAGGATAAATTCACACCTTGCTACAGCCTGTCTTTCATCCTTATGAGCTGGTCCAGTGCATAATGGATTGTCATAAATCATGTTGGATAATTGCCCATCATTGCCAATAAAACTGAAACCTAAAGTAAATAATAAAAAAATACCTATGGATTTTGTCTCTCTTTTGGGTGTTAAAAATTGCTGCAGGAATTAGTATGAATAACATAAGAAGGGCATCAAGGTTATAACAGGTAGAGGGAGTATGGGAAGAAAACCCAAGAAAATCCTGTTGAATGTAATATTCATCTTGAAAACTAGGAACATTTTAATATTATTTTAGTACACAATTAATTTCTGTGACTACTTGCATACAGAACACTCTGTGGTCTTCCATGTACCTGGAATATGCCACCCAAAGAGGCATTAGGTTAACAGGTAGAATAAGGCTTATTACGCTATAAAATAGTTGATTTATCACTTGTTTGTTCCATGTCAATGTAATTAAAGCTGAAAGGTGATGATAGCTTTTGAACATCTGTCTTTAGCTTTCATATTCTTCACAGTCTGTTGATTGGGTTATGTTTTGTATTATTTCAATGTCCACAACTGTCAAGTGAAATGGGAGGGTGCTTGTATGAAGTGGTGAGTTGAAGTCAGCAGCAGCACTTCATTTGTTTTTTACGTTAATAGACTATGACAGCTCCAGCTCTGAACAAATTGTTTTCAGTTGTTTGATGGGTCTCAGCTGCTCCAAACTGGAAGATGACCAGATTTTCTTTTAGTTGAAAAGTAAGAACTGTTAGAAAAAAGTTGTAGGCTTTCCAGTTTTTCCTAACATATCATGAAATTCCTTCAATTCTTTTAAGATTCTAAAGCCCCCAATCTCATGAGAAATTAGAGTTTATACTGAAATATTATCCATACACAGGAAGACAAATGATCTATAGACCTAAGTTTCAGAACAGCTTTTTCTCTTTAAAAATTCAAATAGCCTTGTTTTATAGGATTTATGCCTTTCAGGGGTCTGACACTGAAATATTCACCAATAGCTAAAGAATAATTTTTAATTGGAATAATTTTCTCCAGTTGTTTACAGGAAAGTATCATCGCTACACACACCATACCAACTTCAAGCATCAGAAATACTTCTATTAATATTTTGGGAGTTCAAAATAAGGAGTATTTCTCAGATTCTGCAGCAGAAATGCAAGAATTCTTGAAAAGCAATATTCAAAATAAAGAATTAAGGCTTAAAGAGAAGAATGGACTTCTTCAACATAAGAGTATCCTGTCTAATCTTGGAGAATCATGATTAACAAACATTGACCTAGACTGTCCATGGGAGGTGAGCCACTATGTGACATTGTCATTAGGGGAAATAATAGAAAAGTTAAAAATCAGTGCAAGCTTGAAAAAAGTCTGAAAGAGAGCATAAAAGTAGGGTATATGTTTGGTTTCAATTTTGTTAGACAAAACCAAGACTATTATTTTAGACTTATGCACAGAAGTCAATTCTTCAGTAAGTTCTCTCTGTATGGCTCTTTAATTGTGTGGGATAATAAACATTACCTGGAATACGAACAAAAAATCCCCCAAAAACTAAAGTCTCTGTTACCTTATGAAGGGCTTTATCTTTACCTATACACTGCATTATAAGTTTTCCCCACAAGGAGTTTGCATCAGTGCCTCTTAATAACTAATAGGAAACTCATTGAGCTTAGGAACAATAATGTTTACTGATAGCCCACATAACCTCATTTCTATGGCTGCTAGCAAAATTTATTTATTGAAAGTTGTATTTCTCTAGCAGTTTAAAAACTCACCTCAAGGTAAAGTTATGTTAAAATATAATTAACCATTTTATTGCAGCTCATAATTATTTTTCCTTGAAGGGGAAAAATGTTTTGGTTTCCACAATAATTAGAGAGGAACAACCTACTTTGCCTGGTTCTGAAGTACATGGGTTTTCAATCAAATTGGAAGCACTTGCAGCTCCTGAAATAATCTAATTTTTACCTCCTTACCATTTGAAACTTTCAGCAACAACAGGAAATATTCCATGAAGACAAGAAAAAAATCAAATATTCATCTATACCCATGAGAATATTTGTAATCCTTGCCATATTTTTCTTTCATTTAGGCAAGGATTTTAAATAATATTTTGGAAGGAGAAAAGGACAGTAGCTCATCATCTACTGCAAATTACTGTTTTATTTGGTTTTCTTATTTTTCTGAATAGTTGTGCTTTATGAAACATGTAATACAAAACCACTAAAGATGGAAAAGATATTTTATTGGTCTATTTTCCTGAAATTTTATTGTTTGATACAGATATGGGAATTTAGGTTGCCCTCTTAGTCCACTGAGAGCACAATTCACTTCAACTTAGTTAGAGTTTATCAACATTGCTGTGTTGGCATCAGACGTTGAAATGTATATCTTATTATCTCTAAAGAGAATCCAAAACTACAGGAATAATCCCAGGTAGTTTTATTCTACTTCCTTTTCAGTACCTCCCTGAAGCTACTCATATCACAGGAAAGTCCTTAGGCATATAAAAAAGCAGAATTTGGAAAGAAAGAAAAAAAAACAACAACAAAAGGAGCCAAACTGCAAAAAAAAAAACCCTAGAAATTTAATAAAAAATGTTTTCTATTTTGACATAGAAACTAGGACAGGTATATTTTACAGTTAAAAAAGTCATGTTTGACAATAATATTTTGAGATCATTAAAAGAGTGTGGGTGTAATTGCATAGAAAACAAAAAATATAAATTAAGTAGTTATTGCTCCTTTTTATTAGAAATGTATAAGTTAATTTTTCAGTTAGGACAGAATAGAAAGGATAAAAAGCTTAAGCTGAGAGTGCTGTATTAGGACAACTCCCAGTTTGTGCCAGATGACCCATTGCAAACAAGGCTAATGTTTGGGCTGGTGAATGATCTGAGTTCTGACCAGGACTGTTTATGTTCCTCATCTGGAAAATGAAAGTATTTCACTGTCATGCTGGACATCCAAGAAAGAGCAGTAGATCATTTAGAGTACAAACCTCTACATCACAGTCCTTATGGGACTATGATAAGTCCGTACATCTCAGACAGGAAGCTGTGTGTTAGTCTCATGCTTACAGATACTCCAAGCTGTCCTAGTGGCTGCGTTATTTCCAATTAAAGACAATACCCAGACTACCCAGAGAACAAAGGTAAGGTGTTAAGGCCTCTCTATGTTCCTCTGGGTTTTTCAGTTTTCATAGGATCCCCAGACAAGGAGGATGATTGCAGCAGTGTGCAGTCTCCAATATTTCCATTCATTTCCAGAGCTGAGAAAACAAAACCAGAAAAGAATAAAAAAAAAAGGGAAAAAAAAACAACCAAACAAACAAAAAACCAAAGCAAAAAAGCCTCTACAACAAAACTTCAGTCATTCTGGGTATTGGTGTGCAAATGAACATCAAAGTGTCCCACTTTGCTTCCAAGAGTCTCTAAAAAAAACCCCAAACCTACATACCTTTTAAAAATGTAGCAAAGAATCTATAAAAAATGTAATTATATATTTAGAAAGGGAGGAAAGGGACTGATGTGTAGAATAGTAAACAGCACACACTTACAGCCAACTCTATAGATTTCAAATAACTGATCTTGTAGGAAATAATGAGCTATCTACTAAGAAAGGGAAAAACAAAGGAACTAGTAATAAACAATCTCCAGCTCCCATGTGTGACCTAGTACAGTACAATACAGTTTAATTTTATTACTTGTCATTCATACTGAAAACAAATTTGCAATTTTCTACAAATATAATGGGAATGTTCCCAGAATGCATAAGTGCAGAGAAGAATGGGATATTTCTGTCAAACGAAACACTGCAGTATTTGTCTGCAAAAAGAAAGCAGAATGACTTGATATTTTTGCTCAAGAGAGATATATGATTCACATATTTGCAAGTTATAAATCCAGAAGGGACCGTTGAGCTTACCTGGTCTGTTTTCTGTATAAACCAGGCAGAGACTCCTCTCAATTGATTCCTGCCCAGGTTATCCTATATATGTAAAAGACCAAAGTAAAACAGGATAGTGATTGATTGCTGTCAGTGGTGATGGACTAATCAGTTTAATTTGTAACTAAGATAGAGATCAAATATTAAGAAAATCTTTTTTACTGTAAAGACAGTTAAATACTGGAACTGATAAGCCAGTGATCCTTTTTGAATCTATCACTGGAGGTTTTTAAGAACAGATAAGCATGGTGTAAATATAGAGGGCATTGTCTCATTGCCAGAGTTAGAAGTAGAGGATGAAAGGATTAAATGTCTCTTCTGAATCTTTCCAGCTCTACATTTCAATAGAAAAGAAACCTCTGTTCATTAGTAGATGTAGAACATCACATAGACTGAATTCACCCAAGGAGGATTTGGAAAGAAGGCTTTAGGGTTTTTGAGAAGACCTTCCTCCCTCCCTGATTTTACAAGCTGGAGTGACATGATGGTCCCGTATTGCAGCATTGCAGCATCTTGATCCATATATGTCCACTATTGGATAGGTTATCTACAATTACAGGGGATTATAGCAATACAGTAGGAAATCAGAAGCAGCATAATTTTACACATCCTGTGTTTCCTATTTCTTTCTTAAGCAGTTCCCAGTTATAGGCTCAAGGTACTTCATGTTAACATAGCTGAATTTGTCAGGTAGACTGCCACACCCAAACAATCCTTGTAAAAGCACAGAAATTTTCATGCTGTGGTTAGAAATGACTAGCATACTGCAGAGATCAATTATGAAGAAATCTATGTGTAATGAGTGTCCTTCATTCCTTTTAGTCACCATTAGATTTAAATAAAAGACCAACAGCGTTCATTGTTTTACTTTACATTTTTGCCTATTATTTGTCATAACTTTGATGTACTGCCCACATATTTTCATAATTCTTTATTGATTGTCTGTTTTGCTTTTAATCCTACTGATATTATGCAGCTATGGGTTGTCCTAAATTTTTTTTGTAAAAGGAGTTCTCCTCTAAACTTTTTTATCATTCAGTCTCCTTATACATCCCTGTGGTCTTGGAAAACAAGGTCAGAGTAGACAGACGTACTGAATTTAACCTTTCCATGTCTGTTTTGGCACTGTAAAGTTAAAATGTGTCCCTTACTCAACCTTTACTCAAATGAAAACAACACCAGTAAATAACTTTTTTTTTTTTTCTGGGTAAGGACCCCATCCAAACCTAACTATTTTTGTTAATTACCATGTCTGAATCTTTTCCAATTAAAGCATACAATCTTGAGGAAACATTTCCAGAACTAGTATAACACATGAGGACAAACCTTTATTTATAGAATGATTTTAACATTGTCATTATTATATTTTCTTTATATGTGTATTAATAAAAATATTTTAAAATTATTTCATAATTAAAAGAAGCTCTAAATTTTGTATTATATCAATTTAATCAATAGAGTCCTATCCAAAGGCCTGATTGCCTGTATTTGGAGTCTGTGAGAGCTTTTCTTCTGTCTTGCAGAGTATGAGAGAGTAAGTAAGCCCAAAAGATGTCCTCTCCTGACCATACAAACAAGAGTTGCACTAAATTAGTCTCAGCAGGAGTTCTTATAGGGCTTGAACAAGAGAATCTGGGATCAGAATTGTAATGAGCACTCTGCCATTTCCAGAATACATAATCCCAAAGTAAGTGTCTAAATTCCCTCTAAGTGAGAGAAGAGCTTCAGGAACCTATCTCCACTTGTATTTACAGCCATTAGACTTCTTCTCCTGGCACCTTAGCTAATCATTCTGTCTCTGAGAAGTAGCAGAGATGAAGGACACACAAGGCTTAGACCTTATAGACCACAGACACTGGGATGTGCAAGCTGAGTTCAGACTCCTGTTCATCCTCAGGTCAGAGGTTTTAACTCCAACTTTAACAGCTTTCCCATAAATTACCCATGGGCTGCTCTGTACATGGACTCACTACTTGTCCTAATGAACCTCTCCAACTCTGTACTAATTAGACACTCACTGAATGGAGAGAAATAAACCGCACAAATTCAACAGCTTAGTATTTAAGACTAAGTATTCATGAACAGTATGGGAAAGGCAAGTTCCCAAACTCTGTTTGGTGCATACCTCATTACTTGCATAACATAAAACAGCCTGAGCAGGGGAGATTAAACAGACACAGCCTGCCACAGTGAATGGTTCAGTAATGTTCCTGGGAGAGGGAGTAGTTGAGTCCAAGTCCTGTCCAGCTGAGAAGGAATTTAAAGGCAGGTTTCCCACAGATAAGATGAATGACCTAATACCTAGACAAACACCGTCTCTTAATTATATTGTAAGGGAAATTAAATATGTATTCCTACATGGAGCCCCATAAACAAAACAGAAAAAGAAATTCCAGAGTTGTGGTACTGGCTTGACTTTTAGTATGAATAGGTACACTCAGCTGAATACAGACAATGCCTAGAAGCAGAGAGGAACTTTTCTGACCCTGGCAAGCATTTTTCAGGTGTACTGAAGGATAAGAAATACCCCAGTATGTACCTCAATAGCTAGCTATACTTATACTGAGGACTCACACTACAAATTAGTGACACCTAACTGAATTACTGTATTAGCATATATGCCACCCAGGCCTGGAAATTCTATTGAATGTTGGGGTATGACCTTGGTCCTGCATTTTTTATTCCTCTGCTGTCAGCAATGTTTATCCATCTGCAGCCTGTGAACATCAACAAAATTCCCCAGATTCTCTACTTCTAGCTCTCTGCTGCAGCCTTTTCTTCTTTATAAAACCCATAAATAGAGACAAATTCAGAAAGGGAGGCAATTAATTGCCGACAGCTTTCTGAAAGGATTGCACTTAGCTTCTGATGGAGAACAGCTGTGGTGCACACTCTAATACATGCCATGGATGGGAAAGCATGGTTCCAGCTGGCTGAGGACAGCCACAAGGTCATTCATCAGTGAATACACTCTCTCTCAAGTGTCATGTGACAGACCCAAAATTGTCAAGAGTTTTGTATGGAACTGCCTGTACCTTTTCCTTAAATAAACACTACAAAACCCTGAAGTTTTAATTTTGCAGAGCTATAATGCAATAATTTCTGAAATAGTGAAATCTCAGTTTGGAAAAAAGAAACATTAAAAAAAAAATTATGTCCTCTATGCTCATTGAGGGTGGGTCTTTCCAGTCTTCCTTTCCAGTCCAAAAATATTTGCTGCATCTGTGGCTTGCAACAGATTTTGCAAAACATTTAATACATAAAGTGTCTACCTTAGCTGTGTGTCTGCAAGTACGCAAACACAAATGGAAGCATGGCCAGCATGTTGATGGAGGGTATTTTTCCTCTCTACTCTGCTTTTGTGAGACCCCACCTGGAGTGCTGCATCCAGCTCTGGGGTCTCCAGGATAAGGAAGACACGGATCAGATGGAATCCATCCTAGGGTGATGAGGGAGCTGGTAGAAGAGCTCACCAAGCATCTCTCCATCATTTACCAACAGTCCTGGCTCACTGGGGAAGTCCCAGGTGATTGGAAGTTGGCAAATGTCACACTGATCCACAAAAATGGCTGTAAGGAGGACCTGGGAAACTACAGGCTCATCAACCTGACCTCAGTGCCTGGTGAGGTTATGGAGCAGATCATCCTAAGTGCAATCACACAACAGCTACAGGTTGGACAAGGGATCAGACCCAGACAGCATGGGTTTAGGAAGGGCAGGTCCTGTCTGACCAACCTGATCTCCTTTTACGATCAGGTAACCCACCTGGTGGATGAGGGGAAGGCTGTGGATGTGGTCTATCCTTTGATAGCAAAGCCTTTGACACCATCTCCCACAGCATTCTCCTGAAAAAGCTGGCAGCCCACTGCTTGGACAGGGGCACTCTGTGCTGGTTTAGGAACTGGCTGGAGGGCTGGGTCCAGAGAGTGGTGGTGAATGGAGCTGCATCCAGGTGGCAGCTGGTCACTAGTGGTGTCCCCCAGGGATCAGTGTTGGGCCCAGTTCTGTTTAACATCTTTATTGATGATCTGGATGAGGGGATTGAGTCCACCATTAACAAATTTGCAGATGACACTAAGCTGGGGGGGAATGTCGATGACCTGGAAGGCAGGAGGGCTCTTCAGAAGGACCTGGACAAACTGGAGAGATGGTCTGATTCCAATAGGATGAGGTTCAACAGGTCCAAATGCCAGGTCTTCCACTTTGGCCACAACAACCCCCTGCAGCGCTACAGGCTGGGCACAGAGTGGCTGCAGAGCAGTCAGGCAGAAAGGGACCTGGGCGTTTGGATTGACGGGAAGCTGAACATGAGCCAGCAGTGTGCCAAGGTGGCCAAGAAGGCCAATGGCATCCTGGCCTGGATCAGGAGCAATGTGGCCAACAGGAGCAGGGAAGTGATTCTTCTCCTGTACTCAATGCTGGTGAGGCCACACCTGGAGTGCTGTGTCCAGTTTTGGGCCCCTCAGTTCAGGAAGGATATTGAGGTGCTGGAGCAGGTCCAGAGAAGAGCAACAAGGCTGGTGAAGGGACTTGAACACAAGTCCTGTGAGGAGAGGCTGAGGGAGCTGGGGCTGTTCAGCCTGGAGAAGAGGAGGCTCAGGGGAAACCTCATCACTCTCTACAACTCCCTGAAAGGAGGTTGTAGCCAGGTGGGGGTTGGTCTCTTCTCCCAGGCAACTATCAGTAAGACAAGGGGGCATGGTCTTAAGCTGTGCCAGGGGAGGTTTAGGCTGGATATTAGGAAGAAAGTTTTTATCTAAAGAGTAATCAGGTATTGGAATGGGCTGCCCAGGGAAGTGGTGGATTCACTGTCCCTGGAGGTTTTTAAGATGAGACTAGATGTGGCACTTAGTGCCATGGTCTAGTAAGCACAGTGGTGTTGGCTCAAGGGTTGAACTTGATGTCCTCGGAGGTCTTTTCCAACCCAATTGATTCTATGATCTGTTGGGGTGAGTCCAGAAGGAGGGCCACAAAAATTATTGGATGGCTGGAACACCTCTCCTGTGAAGAAATGTCGAGAGAGGTTGGGGTTGTTCAACCTGGAGAAGAGAAAGCTCTGGGGTACACCTTGTTGCAGCCTTTCTGAATTCAAAGAGGATTAATAAGAAAGGCAAAGACTTTTTGCCAAAGTCTGTAGTGACAAGCAAGTTTTTAAGTCTAAAACTTAAAAAGGGTAGATTTAGATTGGATATGACAAAGACATTTTTCACAGTGAAGATTGTGAGACATTGGCACAGGTTGCCCAGAAAATTTCTTGATGCCAAAGGCAGATTGAATGGGCTTTGAGTGATCTGGTCTAGTGGAAGGTGTCCCTGCCCATAGCAGAGGAGTTTTAACTAGGTAATCTTTAAAGGTCCCTTCCAATCAAACCATTCTATGATGATAAGTCACCTCCTTGGCAGTCCTCTAGTCTGTTTGCAACAAATGGAAAATCTCTGCTTTTAATTGTGTAGTCCTGTGACATGTACACAGGAACGTGGGCTACCATGCTCACTGAGCGCAAATTTTAAGCATTCTGATCCACCAGAAGTAAATTTTTCTCCCACATGGAATGAGAATCATAGAATATGCCAAGTTGGAAGCAACCCATAAATATCATCGAGTCCAACTACTGGCTCTGCTTAGGACAGCAAAAGAATCATACCATGTGCCTGAAAGTATTATCCAAATGCTTCTTGAACTCTGGTAGGCTTGGTGCTGTGACTACTACCCTGGGGAGCCTGTTCCAGTATTCAGCCACCCTCTGGATGAAAGACTTTTCCTCATATCCAAGCTAAATCTCCCCTGACTCAGCTTCATTCCACTTCCTCTAGTCCTGCCCCTGTCACAAGAGTGAAGAGATCAGTGCCTGCCCTCTGCTTCCCCTCATGAGGACGTTGTAACCGCAACAAGGTCTCCCCTCAGTCTCGTCTTCTCCAGGCTGAACAGACCAAGTGACCTCAGCTGCTCCTCCCTCAAAATGTTACCTCTCCAGACCTTCACCATCGTGGCCCTCCTTTGGACACTCTGTAATAGCTTTTTATATTGTGGTGCCCACTTGGCCATCCTCCTCTCCTCCTTCCTTTCCATAGCATGAAAGCACAACTTAAGCATCAGATACTTAATATTTACTTACTTAGTTAATTTTATAAAGGCAGCAAGTTATTGCACCCTTCTGGGTCTGTCTTTGTAGCTTCCAGATACAGTTCCTCTTCTCTCTGAAGCTCAGACAAAACTAACTGATGAAGCTAACAGGTATCCTTCCTTTATTTTGTTAATCTCATCCCTGTAACAAAATATTGCATGTACCGAGCTTTGAACTAGGGAATAATAGGGTATTTTACAACTTCTGTCAGTGTGATGACTCCTGCCCTTGAGTATATGGTGCAACATTATTTACTGGAGGCAATGGGAATTAAAGCTAGAGTTGATTACAACTTTTAACCTCTCCAACCTTCAATTTATTCACTTATGAAACACATAAAATATTAAATGTTTAACGAGGCTTGAGTTATTATTTTTATTCTTATTTATTATATTTCGAATATTTTTTGTATGCTGGAATACCATATATGAAAGGAATTTAACCATTTCTATTATGTTTTATCATGTCAAATGGTGACCCTCACACCAGAGAATGAGGTTCAGGATTAATCCAAAATTAATAACTTGCTTCACCATCGTCCTGTTTTAATGTTACTAAGGCAAATATCAGCAAGACTTTTTCTTCTTAGAAATGAGGGAAGGGAAAAGTCCAATCTTACTTCCAGTGGGAACAAATTGCAATAGATTAGGAGGGGTTGTTTTAGAATGCTATCATTACAGTTTATATTGATTAATTCACAGAATGTAATTTATTTATTTGCTTTTAATTATGGTATATTCGTATTGTGATGACCAGTCATGCATATCATTAGCAGGTATGGTTAGGCTCTCAAATGAAGATGAGATTGATGACTTTTCACTTATTGATGTAAATGAATCACCAAGTAAAGCAACTTGAAAGAATGTGTTAAAGAGCAAAAGTCAAATCACTGGCTCTGTATACACACTGTCGCATTAAATAAGCTCGTACTTCATTTGTGCAGTGGGTGAAGAAAGCTAATTAAAATGAGTAAAATTTCGACTGCAGCTTCTGGCATTGTTAATCAGCAAACAAAGTTGAAAACTTCAAATAGGCGGGCTGGCTTCAGAGTCCATTTGGTAAAAACAGATCTGAAACCAAAGGAGGAGGAAATAACAGCACTGAAAATAACACTGAAAGTGAACTTGAAAAATTATTAAACCATCCCACAAATTAGCATGCGATTCTTCCTCAAGAAATGGATCTTCTGTTGCTTCTTATTAAACTGCTTTACTAAACAACCATTTAGTCATGGAGTTACACTTCCTTGAACATTCTGAGGGCAATGAGCTCTGCAGATAAGCACATGGAACCAGGAACTAAATTTTAGCAATTTCAATTCACGCAGGCTTCATAAAATCTGTTAAACAATTTCATTTGGGATGAATTAACTCTTCAGTCTTCCTTTTAGTTTTAGTTTCATCTTTGTTCCTTAGTTCAAAAATTGCAGAATTTTTAAAATTCTGGGGACATTGTGTCATATGGAAACAAATGTGACTTTTTTATGATTTATGCATGTAAATCTTGCCTCACAAAACATGTTTAATGCAAATTTAGCAGCAGCCTGTTCCATGCACTGGAAGGTACTTCTAGCCTAATATTCTGAAAGACTAATAAAATATGAGAGATTTAAACTTGTATATTATCACAGCCTCTCCTTGACCCTCTAAAGAACTAACTTATGTTAAAAATTGAAAGAACCATGTTGCTTGGTTTTGAAAAATTCTAAAAGATTTATTTGTTGAGCTACTAAAAAAATCAAAAACAAACCTGATATTTTAAAATTTTCTGTTAAACAAAAAAAATGAAATTATGCAAAGAGTCGAACAATGTAAGATTTGCTATTCCTTATCTTTCTTTCCATTAAAACAGTAAATTTACTCTATGAAATACAGTAGAATACCACTACACAAATCAATTTCTCATAGATCTAGGCAAAAAAACCCTCCACTTTTGATATTATAAAAATTAAATATTTCTATGTATTCCATGCAATTTTTACTGTAATTTATAGGTTCTCTTGGAATATTCTATTTTTATTTCATTAAAATTTTAGGTGGATTAAAACAATTTTTTGTTTGTTTGTTTCCCAGAAATTCCGTGGAATTTAAATCTTAGTCATTTTTCTCATAAGTTTAAAATAAATGCTGGGATATTTCTGCAACATTTTATGGGGAAAGAAAAAAAGGATCTTTCTATACAGATCTATTTGAACCGGGAGGATCCTTTTCTGTGCTCATTCATCTACAAGGGAAAAACACTCCCTTTAGGATGATATTTTTCATCCTTATTGACTTTGAAGTTATTATAAACACTAATAACAGAAAGGGACACCCCCTACCCCTCTACTGAGAATTTGTGACTTCTGATCATTGTCTATGATAAGTTCATAGTTTTATTTCTTTTCCATCTTTCCTTCCTTCCTTCCCTTCCCTTTCCTTTTTCCTTTCTTTTCTTTCTTTTTCCTTCCTTTGCATTTCTTCTTTCTTCTTTCCTTTTCTGTCTTTCTTTCTATTCTTCTTTCTTTCTTCTTTCTTTCTTTTTCTTTCTTTCTTCTTCTTTTTTTTCTTTTTCTTTATTTTCTGTTTTTTTTTCTTTCTTTCTTTTTTTTTCTTCTCTTTCTTTCTTTCCTTTCCCCTTCTCTTTATTTCTTTTCTTTTTTCTTTTCTCTTCTTTCCCCCCTTTCCCCTCCTTTCCCCCCCCTTCGTCTCCACGAGCATCTTTCCTTTCTCTCTTTCTACTTTCCCCCTCCCTCTTTCTTTCTCTTTCTCCCTTCTCTCTTTCCTTTTCTTTCTTTTATGTCCTTTTCTCTCTCTCTTTTGGAAAAAAAAAAAAACATATTTCTTTTCTTTCATCTAACAAAAATTTCATTTGATTTTATTCACCTAACTATTCTGATGAAAATCTTTTTTGCAGACATCTGACTTACAGCAGTTTCCTTCCAATGACTGCTTGTCTTTTTTTGCATAAAATGATCTCTGAGTTTTCAAAAATTTTGATGGTCTCCTATGACTTAAAGAAATTAATTTCCAGGTCTCTCAATAGAAGAAGCCACAGTGAGGGTTCAAAACTTCTTTTTTGCTTCTTTCTTTTCCTATATTTAAAATCAAGTAATTATTTTTTTCTTAATCTATCCTAGCCATAATCTTTTCAAGCACATAACTATCTAGAGATCTAGATTTGAGCTGCTAGTATCTCTTCCAAATTCTTTACTTAGGCTTCCCATTAACTCACTAAAGTTACCTCTACTAAAAAACCATGCTCTCAAATAATTTAGCAAAAAAATCTAGACACTTGTGAACCACTGCAACAGAAGAAAATGCAGCAAGTGACCCTTCTTTCCATTCAAAAACCCGGTGGTTGTGAGTCGAGGGAGCACTTTGAAACCCAGAATCTTGTGGGATACGTTTCAAGATAAGTCTGGTTTCAACTTCCTTTAATTTCACATATATCCTTTCAGTTGCATGGTGCTTAAACTCCCCTAAATTTGGTGTGCTGTTGTCACAAGTGTTTTGGGCAAACAATAAAAAAGTATAAAAATTGAGAAGTTCATTTTCAAGTTCTAGCTGGGCCACAGGATTCCTGAGAGAGCTGTGGACTCAGAGATGTTGGCCAGGATGCATAAAATTGTAGAGGAAAGTGAGATAAAGCCTGCAACTTTGACTCTCTTTTCCTTCAGCCTCTTAATTCTTTCTCTTACCTGAATTTAAACCTTTTGTCCTCAAGGATTGTCATCACATGGGTGTCTAAAGACCCACCGAAATTGGGAATTTTGTGAAAGAAAGCAATGGAAATTAAAATTAAATAATTGCAACAGAATTAGTGTTAGCAAGAGAACAACACTCCTGCCAATTCAGCACCTTCAACATCCAGCTGTCATGTAGCCTGTGTGAAAGTCCCATTTTTTGTATATGACATTGTTCAAATATTACAGCTGATTTGCCTTGCAGGCATCTCACTGATGTCAGCTGCCATAAATCATCTGAAAAAAATATCTCTGGGACTCTTCTCTCTCTACTCTGTAAACCCTTCCCTAAGTTCACCCTATTCTGAGGGCTTTTAATTTGTTTAAATTATTTCATGCAATTCTGAGATGTACAGTTGGAAGTTTGTTAACCTTTTCTAAGGATGATCAAACACTTAATAGTAGGTAAGGTTGTTTTTGACAGCATACCATAATAGTGAGGCTGCAGCCAGTGCCGAGAGCAATCCTACCCAAAATGCATGCAGCTTTTCTCTGCATGAAGATACAGCAAAGACTGAACACAGCTTTGTTTTGTAGTGGATGACAAGCATCACAGTAAAAAAAACATCTGGAAACTGATGGCCTTATATGTGCGGGAAAGTGGAAGGTATCAGAAAATCTGGATCTAGACCCTGAGTCTCCTGCCAATCTTTGACAAGCCATTTAATCTTTTTGGCCAAGATTCAGGAAATTATCTGGGCTTTTAGCTTCTATTTAGAACCCTAAATTCTTATTGATTTCCTATTGACTACTCTAAAACAAGCAGAAGCAAAGGTATATGCTCAGCACAGCTGAATCAAAAGTACTCTGGCTGTTTTCCTCATGTAGCTATACCTATATATCTATATATATATAGATATATATATTTTTAAACCTCTAAGGAAAGGAAAAAAAAAATCATTTTTGTCTTATTATTAATGTGGTTGTGGGAAAAATGGATGTTACAGGCTGATCTGAATAAACTGAAAATAATGCCTCAATGAATAATTTTGAAAAAGGATATCAAGAAAAACAATCTGTAATGTAGGCTAACATTTCCAAAATCTCCTTTGTATCACGTGTACTTCTTGTTGCAGAATTAGAAGAAGGTGGAATACAAATAAATAAGTTAATTATATCACTTTGTGTTATCTCCTGCATATAAAAAGTAATTACATTTCTTCTAGTTACCCTTGGACCCATTAACTTGTTAAGATGCATCTACCTGGAAAACATCTTGTGCTCTTTATGAACATCGTGGTTAATTCTGTTACTCTCTCAGGACATGGCTTCAGTGGTTAATCACCCACAGATTTCTACATTTTTGCTTCATAAACTTTCCCTGGCATCAGGTTTTCCAACACAAGGTTTTGCTACACTTCTGCTGACCGTTACTTAAATCCAGTGTAGGTTCTCATAGTTAAAACACAAGATATCCCCACATTTGTATATTAGGAACTCAAGATCTGAGTTAACTTATTAATTGTGAAACATGTTTTTGAGAAATTGAGCTACTAAAAATGCTTTTTCAAGCCCACAAGTATATCTCATAAGAACTCTTCAGTTTTCATCAAAGGATATGATTATACTAACACATTTAGGCTCCTAATTTGCCATTTAATTTCATTATTTTCCTGAGATGCATGTATTTGATGTTCGGTGGGACCAGTCAGACACAGGACCACCTCTGAGGTCCCTTGGAAAAGCAAAGGTACAGCAATACAATCCAAGATTTTGTTCCCTGGCTCAGGGCCCTGATTACCTTACTGACCCCTTCAATTACTTTAATTTCACCTATATAACTTCACAATTCCAAAGAAATTAAAAAGATTTGAATTGGATTTGAAATCAGACCATACAGATTTAAGAAGGAAGAATTATGTTGCTTTGTCCTTGCATAGCACCTGAGAGGAAAAAGAAAATTCAGCCATGGCATTTTCTGTTTTCATTATTTTCCTTTTATGCACATCAAAAGGGAGAGAAGAAGGAGTATACAGGGAAGCAGACATTTGCTAAAAGCACAGGTTGGAGTGTGTCTGACACAAAATCTCTAAGCAGCTTTTCCGTTCCAAACTGTTTCATAAGAGCTATAGTGGGAGGTGGTGACGGGTGCAGTCTAAGTAATTTTTCAGTGTAATAAAAAGATCATGAATAAGAGTTATATCTGTGTTATCTATAACTTCCCCAGAGATCTTGTATGGCAGAACGCACACTATATAGAAATATAAAGTTTCTGGACTTGGGAACACGGAACTGCTACCTAACAATTTCTGCCTCACCATTATAGCCCTTCTTTCATGGGCTCAAATAGGCCTTCAGCCAAAACTCATCCACAAGTGCATGAACCACTGAGAAGCACTGAAAATCAATAGGGCATTTCTATAAATAAATACATAAGTTCATATATATGCACATATATGTCTTCAGTCAAATACCGTAGCCAAAGAAATCATGGACTGATACTTTAGTGCCTTTCTCTCATACATTGATCGCTCCTATCAACATTGTGCCACAACATCTTTCTAAATTGAAATAAATATATTTACACCTGTGAAACTCCTGTAAATTGTTTTCAAATACTGTAAATAAAATCAGTGTCACTGATTTTATGAGACCTAATTTTGTCACCTTTATTTTAGTTGAGTAACTGCTCTTAAAGAAAATCCTTTCTTGAACCACCATCTGCTTTCATTATTATTTACTACTGCTATTTCATAAATATACTCCGCACATACTCATCTTTCTATATGTAAAATATATATTATAAAATCATTTATGTTATCTACCTTAGGAAGCAAGGAAGGTTTTGGTATTCTCCAAAAATGTTTGCTTTCGTGGATTTTCCATACAGTGATTCACCAGGAACATGCAGAAGAACTGTGTCACAGGCAAAGACACAGACAGGTGACATAAGCTAAATTACTCAAGCCATGGGGGTCTAACACCTCTCTGAGAAATATTTACATGTGCCAGGAGTCTTTTTCCATGAACCAGCCATGAAAGACACTCCTTAAGTGTAACTTATCCTACCATGGAGTGACAAATGTTCATACACTATTTCAAACACAACATTCTTTCAGATATAATAAAAAGAATAATTAACTTTGTTTTGCTGGGTAATCTAAATGTTATTTTTCCATTTCCTACTTCTACTGGCTCATAACCAGAGAGGGCTGAGAAAATAGGTCACAGAATATTTCCTATGAAACACTTTATTATTCTACACTTATTTCAAATGTTCCAAGTCTGGAATCATTAATAAAAACTTAGCATCTGAAATATGCTTTTTAAAGACATAAAGTCACAAGAGACTTTAAAAGTGAATCCACTACTGCTTTCTGAGCTCTACAAATCTCCAGGCCTAACATTTGGTAATTATTTTAAAATACCCAAGAGAGTTTGTAGATTTGTCCAATTACATCCAAAATACTAACATTGATAATCTGCTGTAAAATGGCACTTCCACCCTCATTTCTCATGAAATAAAAAGGAAAAAAGTGCCTGTGTGTGAGTTTGAATTTTTGGAGAAGGAATGAAGTCACAAGAAGTGACTGGTAGCCTTAGGCACTGACTTACAAGTTATATCTCCTTCTCCTCAAGTACACAGAAATTCGCATTGCTCTCACAGATTTAGTACAGTCATAGTCAAGTCTGGACAGACCCCATTTTAGCTGATTCTGACCATACATATTCTGCCACTGTCCCTGTCCATTGAATACAGAGGGAAGTCAGAGCAACGGTGCTCCTCTCAGGCATTTTATGAGCCTGAGATACAAATGAGAGGTAGCAGATACCATATAATTTAGGTTTAAATCATGTACCCTGACACAGCAGACCGCAAAGCCCAGCCATCTGACAGATGCGAGATGGGAGGAATAGACAATCTAGCATGAAGCTGACCCAGTGATTTCTGTCCAACTGGACTTGAAAAATCAGGTGATACTGGAAATGTCAGAAACACCTAATTGCATATGTGCCTACATGTTTTAAAAAGCCTTTGGATGCCTGCGGTTCTGTTTCAGGTAAAGTATTATCCTACTGTCTTGGTGCTACTAGTTTGTCTTGGTGCCACTAACCTTGTCTTGGTGCCACTAATCTTCTTGAAACTGCGCTTCATGTTCAGCAACAGGGAAAATTCCCAGAAGGTCAATGGCATCCTGGCCTGTATCAGGAACAATGTGGCCAACAGGACCAGGGAAGTGATTCTTCCCCCACAGCACTTCAAGTGCTGTGTCCAGTTCTGGGTCCTGCAATTCAGGAAGGACATTAAGGTGCTGGAGTGTGTCCAAAGAGCAACAAGGCTGGTGAAAGGTCTTATGAGGTGTGGCTGTGGGAGCTGGAGGTGCTTATCCTGGAGAAAAGAAGGCTCAGGGGAGACCTTATCACTGTCTACAACTCCCTGAAGGGAGGTTGTAACCAGGTGGGGGTCGTTCTCTTCTCTCAGGCAACAAGTGATAGGATGAGAGGACATAGTCTTAAACTGTGCCAGGGGAGGTTTAGGTTGGACATTAGGAAGAAACTCGTCACAGGAAGGATGATCAGACATTGGAATGGGCTACCCAGGGAGGTGGTGGAGTCACGGTCCCTAAAGGTGTTCTGTGTCATGTTCTAGATGACATGATAGTGTTTGGTGATAGGTTGGACACGATGATCTCAGAGGTCTCTTCCTACCTAATTGGTTCTGTGATTCTATGATTCTCCCCTTTTGCTCAGCCAGTCCTTCTCCCTGATATCATTTGCTTTCACTCCACACTTCTCATAGGATGTCAGGCTGTTGTTGTCTCCTTCCAAACATCCATTTTTATTCTTGATCCATCTAGAGCAATCCCTCCCTACTTTCCACAACCTTTTGTGAAGATGTTGGATCCCTTTAGCTGTTCCTTGTCATACTACAGGGCCAACAAGGAGGAACAGTGAAGCAGTGAAAGAGAGTTAGAAGATGTTTCTGGCCTGCAAAACTGTTTTCTTTCTCAGACTTCTGCAGGTTAAGAATAAGTTCAATAGGTAAAAGCAAGGATTGCTGCTATTGTGAGGTATTTCCACCCTCTCAGCTTCTCTTCCAGTAACAAGAAAGGACACTCGAAATCAGAAAGCACTGTCCAAAGTAGTACAGCTGATTCTTATGTCTCCAAATACACACACAACAAGTCAACTGTTTGGTGCAGTGTTCTTCTCTAAGATAAATATTGGGTTGATTCAGGTCTGTGCAAGTCCATCCCATCACTTGAAAGGAGTGGGACTTTCTGGCACTTTTAATCTCTGTGTTTTGCTGTAACGTGTCACTGACCAGATCAAGGTACCTCTCTTCTGTTCGAAGATATCTTCCAGCTAAGAAGCTTAAGCATCTTTAGAAATATTCCAGGCTAGGATAAGATTAACAATTATTGGCATTGGTGGGTATCAGGCACAGGGCAAGGGTTAAAGAATCCTTCAGTACGTTCAGGGAGCACTTAAGTATCTCTAATGATCTAGTTCTAGGTTTTCTCTTTCTAAAATTGAAACAAAGACCTTTCGGAAATATTTTAGCTTTTTTTAGATACTCAGATAACAGCATGACCTAACTCTGAAAGTCAAAATGTATAAAGGTAATATTGGAAATAATTAACCCTTGTGACTGTCTTTCCTTTTGCACAGGAAAAGAAATATATATGCACATGCTTGGAATAACTGTATAATTGTATATACATGTGCATTATATATAAGTGTGCTGTAGTATGTATATATAATCTATATGTGTATTTATATATTGCATACATATTTTACATATATATATATATATATATATATATAAATAAACTTTAAAGCAGAAAACATATTTTACTCTGCCAAGGTAAATAGACTGGTTTGCAGGAATGGAAAAATACCAATACAATTTAATTGGGGAGCCCCATCTGGCTGCATGGGTAGAACAATGCTGCACTAAAAATATGAAGACAATTAAAACCAAAATGACACAAAATTCCTAAAACAGAAAGACTACAAGATTTCAAACAAATTGTGCTTTTAACAGCAAATGGAAGGAAGATCAGTAATAGCTTCCATAGCTTCTGGATAAGCACTTCCCATAACTTCAGGCACCTATAAAAATGTGCTTGCATGTGATATTAAATAGTTGAGCTTATGAATAAGTTTTTCTCATGGAAAACTTAAGGCTGCATCCTTGGGCCAGTACTTTCAAACTTAGGAGTGTAAAATAGTAACTGAACAGCTAGACACTTTCCAAAGTATGTAATAAATTAATCTTGCCTAGATGGATGGAGCAATTATTCAAAATGTAATTGGCTTTTGAAATGCCCATTTATTGTAACTTTAACTGTTCCCTTAGTACCAAAAAACCCTAGTAACACTATGCTCAGAAAGATCATACAAATAACAGAAATATAAAGAGGATCTAGGTGCTTGCATGATCAATAAATAACCTAAAATCCTTTTGCTTGACATTTTCTCCTTCTTGAAAGGTGATCCTTTGTTTTAATCAAGACAGTTCATTAAGAGATAAAGAAAATCCAACTCAAGTGTATTCTGAGAGACTTTTTGTGTGACAGCAGGTAAAAGACCTAGATCTTGACCCCCAGGGTATTTAAATTATTATTTCTCATTTCATTTATATTGAAACAATATGAATATGGCATTTTGTACTTCTTTAATGATCTATGCTTTGTTCTCCTTTCTGAAAAATAGGGGTGGAAAAATTTGTATCCAGGGAGCCTTAAGAGGACACATGCATTAAAATATGGTGGGTCTGGCCTGGATTAGTAATTATGTCTCTTTGTTTTCTACACCTGGGAGAGATTCAGTGATTTAGAGAAAATTTTCCATTGCACTAGATTTTTTTCTGGCCCTAATATGAGTCAATAACCCCAATATATGTCACACAAGAACATACCACTATGTGTAAACTTTTAATATAATTTTTCAATTAATCATTACGCTATGTGCACATTTCTTACATGTTTATATCAGCAAATAATAGGGCCAGAATTTGAGATCAAGACCTGTCACACATTCTTTCTTACAGTGTACTTGTTAGGTCAGTTCCTGGCAGAGTTTTGGACTATTTCAAATCAACAGTCCCCTGAATAATGTTTTGCCATAGTTCAAAGGACAAAGTGGCCCAGGAACAATTCCCTGTATGAGTCTGTTTCAGGGGTCTCTGTCAGAGTACTCATATGAACACAACCCAAGGCATGTCACTTGGTTTAAGCAAGACAATAGTGACTGACCCCTCTTATTTATCAGTTCAAATATAGCCATTGTGTTTTCCAGCAGAACTTCCAGTTTCTGCTCTAACATAGGTAGGTTAATAATCCATAACTACTCTTCTTTTCTTTTTTTTTTTTTCCTTACTCTGTGGTGAACTTGCCACTGGCTGCCACAAGAGAGGACCCCTGAAGAAAAGATACAAGGACTCCCTGAAACAACGTCTCAGTCTTGGCCATATTGATCACCATAACTGGTCTACTCTGACCTCCAATCAGGAAGTCTGGAGACACACCATCTATAATGCAGCTGTCTCCTTTGAGAACACACGCAGGATCACTCTCGAGGAGAAAAGACAATGCAGAAAGAACCGTGTCTTGCGGAATATACCACCTAAGGAATCTTTCTGCTGTGCCTTTTGCAATCCGTTATGTCTATCTCGTATTGGCCTCATTAGCCACCAACATACCTGTAATAAATGTGGATAGAGCCTTCCTTAATCTTCGTTTGCGAAGCCCAGCCATGACTCTTTATTTACAAACGTCTCAAAATGTCACAAAGACACTATGAACTAAAACACAGTAAGATTTTGGGTGCTGTTTGGATATACAGCTGTCAAAGATCACCTAGGAGTCATTAAGAGCTGAACTTAAGACTGAAATCATTGTGGTCCAATTGTTTTTAAAACAGGTTTCTGAGCACTGCAGGTTTTGCATTCTATTTCCATTTTGCCTATTCCAGATATAGGAGTTCACAGATTTAAAGTTTCACAGAAGCATTGGTTTATTGGCATTTCCACAGATCAGCCAGTCTGACTTTCCACTCAGGTCAGGATATCCACAGTGCTAGTTCAGGCCAGTTATGCCCCTCACCCAGACACTTTGTTGATCCTCACCTTGTCTAGCTGACAGGGATTCCTGGTCTGATCTTGGATATAACTTATGAGAACGGATTTGTCTGGACTGTGTCTGACCCTGGTTTCCAAAACCAGACCTGCTCTCCTCCCTTTTCTGGGGGACTGGGGGCTGTGCCTCATCAGTGACAAGGTTTATTCAATCCTTATTTAACCCACTTGCCTTTTGGAATAATACACAATAGTTTTAAATAATACAATTATCTTTTATTTAAGCCACATCATTTTTCTTTGGAAGTAGTCATCAACATTCATTTTCAATCTTCCTCAATTTTTTTTCCCCAACAGGCTTTTTTTATCAAGTAGATATGATGAAAAAGCAAGTTTTCATAAATATTTTTCTTTTTAAAAAATCCTGGCAGCCCTAGATAAACTTGTCCTTTTGACACATGGCTCAGGGCATGTCTTTACTGCATTTTCACTCATATCAGATGCATCTTACAAGTACTTACCAAAGGCATGTTTTGAAAACAGCAAACTTTTCACACTTAGCCTCTTTTTAATACCCCTTAAGAGTCGAGACCAGTACTTGCTGCTACAAACCAAACATCTACAGCAAGAACTGAGAGTGCAGGTGAAAGACAAGGAATAGGCAAAGACACTTAAGAGTAGAAAGAGAGAAGGAAATACACCTATACACCATTTGTGATTTGCAATTTACTGTACATGAAGGAGAAGGCTGTGCTGTGCTACTTCCCATTAGCCTACCTCTGAATCTTACTGAGCCTAAATGATTCTCTGCTTATGTATGTCGTCAGGAGGAATTATTAAGTGCTGGAAATACTTTCTTTGAAAAGGAAGAAAGATTTAAAGTCAAATAGTCACACATCAATTTCTAATTCTGCTGTAGGAAAGTCTCCAAAATCTAATTCCTGACAGCATCACAGATACTGGCTTTATAACAAAATTTCATCATTTTGTTGGTTTCTTAGTAGCTGTTTGAGATATAGGAACGAACATGAGGTATCTAGAAACGGATGTGAAAGAATATAAATGGGAATTCATATGTGTATATACATGAAGTAACATCTGGCATAGTACAGTTGCTGTTTAAGACCTCAGATTCATGTTGAAATACTTACTCTGCAAAAGTTTAACTATATAGAAAAAAAAAAGACAAGGAAGATGAAGAAAGATAGCTGTTGGATAAAAACTGGAGGTTATTCATTGCATCATATTCATAAGAAAATGAAAAATGAGAAGCTTCAAGTACAGATGGGAAAATAGTCTCGCTATGATACTTTAAAAAAAATTGATGTTTTTTAAAGTTTCATAGCTCAATTTTTTTTTTTTAATTTAGACAACCCGACTAAACCTAAAGCTTTCTCTTTTTATCCTGTCACACAGAAAACAAATAGACAACTTAAATCTTTCTTGTGACTACTTTTTTTCAATCACTTCAGTAATAGAACAGTTGAAGATGGTACTTAGTAAGCCTGACAGCACAATATTTTTAAGTGGAAGGAAATCCCTTCATCACTTAGCTTAGATGTACAGGTAAAAAAGTATGATCTTTCTTTGTCCTTCATGTTACACTTACCCTGAGATTATATTTTCTAGAAGCAAATTTCTCCCAATACATCAATTCTATGACTGATATTAGGGCAAACAATCTCTATCAGATAGGATGCGAAATTACTACTTAGTACATTCACACTTGCTTTGATTGGTCCATATGAGCAACAGTGAAATCTGCCATTCCAGTTATTCAGGGATGTGTCAAATTGTCTCAAAAGAATCAAAATATAAACCAAATGAAGGCAGTTTGAAATACTTTTAAGCTTTAAATGCTTATTTTAAATATTAAATAGCAGAAAGAAAAAGAAGACGATTCATAGAGCCCCATAATGATGAGTATTTTAATTTCTAATCTTCAGAAATTAATTTATGGCCCAGTACTTGTCTTCATTTATTAAGTTGTAGAAGTTTGACTCTGTGCATCAAGTGAAGTTGAAGCTGTAGCTCAGGAAATTCTTCCTTTGTCTATCATAGTATGTAGGTATCCATAAAAAATCTGAAGATCGACAGGACTTTTAGATATCAGTTTACCTGCATTCTGCATAAGTTCAATGTTGGAAACCTGAAGAAAAGGATGACCTTCATCTCCTGAGGAAACGCCTTCTGAGAGATGGATTTTTAAGTGTGTGTGATAGAGGGACAGGGACATTCCACAGAGTAGTTCTGGTTGCATCAAGGCCGAAAAAACAAAAGCAACTGAGCTGCCCAGATGAAAAATCTCCTTGGAAATGTGGTGTTATCAAATTATCCCTCATGAAAGTGGTTTTCATGTGTCGCTTGGTATGCTGCTCTGTAATGGCTCTGAGCATCTGTTGTGCAGATCAAGCCTGTTAATCATTTTTGTTCTGAAACCTGTCAGAAATTAAGGTGAAAACCCTTTTAGCTGGCCCCTTTAGCTGTCTATCTACAAGACAACCTGAAAATGAAAGAAGGAGGGTAGAAGGCAGAATTTTTAAGAAGTGATGTGTTTTATTCAGGCAGAGTAATGCTTGTGCTTTTTTTCAGGGCACAACAGGGATTCAGAGTGTTATGTGTTGGTAATGGGGATGTTGGGAGGCTGGGCTCTCCAGTCACATAGTTACTTTTATCTCATGCTTTGATGAATAAATAACCAACATTCAGAAATTATATTGTCAACCAATGAAATTTCATTATCACTAAGAATATGGAGGGGCTGAGACTTTACGAAATGGAAATTATTAGGACTTGTTGAAACTACTCAGTACTAAGAAAAACAAAAAACCCCATAGAAATAGTCATTTAAATGACAGGATGGTACCTCTTTTCCTCATATACAATCTTTTAATGAATAAATCCTACTCTCTTTTAATCAGTTGTCCATGCTATATTTTTTGATGATTTCTTTATTTTTAAAATTTGAGGCAATCAAAAATTTCTTAACCTGGTGCTTGAGATGTACTTCTTGATAGTGACTAATGATAAATTTCACATCATTTTATTGCTCTTTACTTTTCTGGTGACAGCAGAGGTATTTCCAGCACATATATTCACAACTGTGACTTTGGAATCCTCCTCCATTGCACACTTAATGTCAACAAAATAAGATCACTTAAAAATTTGTGAAGAATAAATGCAGAAAAAGAGGATCAAAAATAAAACTGAGTCTAATAAACTCCCTGAAATTAGTATTGAGGAATATATTTTCCATTGCTCTTATTTTTAATCAAAAATATTAGATTATTTTGGTTAATAAGCAATATAATATTTTCATGAAATGGATCCGTAATATTGAAAAACTTGAAGATTTGAAGTAGATTACCATCAGCAAGTATAGAAAATTTATTTTTCTAAGTACTGAAAATGTCTTTCAATACAAAATTTATTACAGGCAGGTTTCAGTTGTCAGTGTATGAAAGGTGATACTTTCTCAGTTAATTTATATTCATTTTCTGTTTCCTAAATGAAATAGCTGGCTTTACCATCTGAAATACTCTTGGAGGCAGGCAGCTGCTCAATTAGTAAGAATAATAAAATTTGTTGGTCATTTTTTAGTGAGCACAGCCCACTCAAAAGACCCACAGCCATACAGCTGCCAGTTAAAGAGCCATCTCAACAGTCTTCTGAACAGTGATCATTTCAAGGCAAAAAGAAACTTCTTTCTTAATTACTTATGGGAGGAAAAAAAGGTAGCAAGACCAAACCACTTTCTTTTTATAGTGACCTGGATTGCTTGGCAAATCTAATCTGTAAGAAATATGTAGATAGAAGAATGCATATTGTTTACCTTTACCTACAGGTTCTTGCAAAATGTAAGACTTCACATGTGCATGAATTAACATATATTTCCTCTCTGGAAAGGAAAATGGTTTGCCTTAATTGTACTGTCTAATAAATAATGCAGATTGCCTCTAGTCATCCTATTGCTCATTGACAGTTGAACAGACAACAGGCAACCATATCAGCTTTGGCTTTTTCAAGGATTGCATTTCAGGAGGTTTGTTTCATCTTGGAGCATAAAATTTCCTCAGAAAACAAAAGCATGGCTGTTATACAGCAAATGACCAGTGTAGGACTAGCTGGGTTTCACTCTTTGGAAGATGAATAGGGAATTTACTTTGTTGGGCTTTGTGGTCCCTCAGATGAAACTTCCTTAAATGGCAGTGAGTGTACAGAGGAATAGTCAGCATTATGTTTCTAATGGAAACTCTCAGTTGTTATGTGCCACTTGAAATACTTTTCCTTCTAACAGTTCTGCCTGGAAGCTCACTGAGCTGCTCTACCTGTGTAGTAGAGATTGGACAAGATCTTTGAGTTTTGTCCAATCTCTAAAGGGGGGACTGATTCCTTAGAATTTTTGAATTTTTTTTTTTATTTTTAATTTTTAATTTTTATAGATTTTTAGAAGTAGTTATGTAGTGGATGTAGATTTTAATGTATCAGTATTTCTAGTAAAGTAACTACAGCCACACATAACTGAGATATCATTTTCACACTGAGGTCTCTACCAGAATAGTTAACATGCATTCTTTTACTGTCTCACGGTATTATATCTCTTACCAGTATTTTCCAGTAAAAGTAACGGCAGTAGCTTAATGGTTGCACATACCAAGCCCCATCCCATATCAATCTCTCAAAACTCCGTTAGCTGTTTAGTCACCTTATCAAGACAGAATTGTAGAAAAACACCTTAAGGCCTGCACCGGGAGATGTAAACACAGGCACAACGACCTTCAAGCCCAGAACTTTGGAGAGCCTCCAAGGACTCAACATGTGGAGAGAGGGATGAAGATAATGAAAGAGGGGTCCCAAACTCCCCCAGACTCAGTTCCCAAGGGGGTGTGCTGAGGGGTGGAACAGGGAGTGGACAAGCGGGGATTGAATGGACATCATTACAAAATCATAGAACCTGTGTCCGAACCCACAGGCGGTAGTTTGTATTCCTGAGGCCGGGAAGGCTCATTAAAGCTCCTACTCTCCTTCTTATCTCCAACCTAAATTGGCCTGGAGTCTTTTTTCCTCCTTGGTCTTTTAGACAACAGTCCCAATGAGAAGAGCAGTGTTCTGCTGCATTTCTTTTGACTTTACATGCTGCAGGACAGACTTTCACTGGAAGCATCTTGTCCATTTCACAGACGATTTCTCTGTTTTCCTGTCACAACTTGTACCAACTACTCAGATCCCAGATCCTTTTGCAGAGCTTTACCTGTGCAGTGTTTTTCACTGACAGTTTTCTTCAAGGACATAAGATGTATTCATACTACAAGTGTTTTAAGCATTGCTGAAAGCCTTTACTGGCTTCTTCAGCAATCCCCAAACCATGCAGCTTTAACAAACTATGAACTATAATGGCAAATACTGATTTTTCTGCCTCCTAAGCACAGTAAACCTGTCTTTGGTTAGAATTCTCTAAGGCATCCAGAATATTTCTTCAGATGATATTTCTCACTCTGGAAAGTTAAAATAGAATTCATTCAATTACCTATAGTTTCTGACAAAGTAGAAATGTAGGCTAGCTATCTGGGATTCCCTTTGTATTTAGCATATCTCTAGGCAATATAATCAGTGGGGGAATTAATTTAATCCTAAACCAAGTGCCTACATGTGGACTTTTGCTAAGCCTCCATCGACTTTAAAGTAAACCTGTGGAGACCAGCTAAGATATACTTGTTTCCTTTGTAGATAGCTGAAGTCAGGTCAGGTGTGTATCAGTTCTACTTTTTTTCTTCACTTGGTTCTGCAGTTTGACACTTCTTTTATAGTATTTCCTTTCAAGTTTTTTTTTCCTCCTTTGGCCCCAGATATCTGCAGAACATTTGGAGTTAGCTGATCTTCCTTAGACTTTGATGAATTCTGTCCCCCAGGATGTTTCATATTGTTCTCCAGTGAATACCTTTCTATTAAAATCTACAGGATGAATCAAGAAAACCAATTTGGCCCATGTTAACAGTACAGTCAACACCTGTAATGCAGAATAAAAAAGTTGATAGTGTCTAGCAAGCTTCATATACAATCTATGAGAGATTCCCAGCATAAACACAACATACTTTTGCAAAGGAATTAAAGCAAGTTTGGATCAATCCTAAAATGACACACTACCATTCTGTAAGTCACTGTACAAGTGTCCAGTATTGAAACGAGGAACACCACATTTTGCATCAATAAAATCAAAGTACAGTGCTGAAAATGATCCTTCTAACCACCCTTTCTGGAAAAAGGGATATATAATGTAACTGCGAAAATAATTAAATTATAATCATGATTAAATATCAACCACAAAAAATGTCTGTATTTTGTGTTTCTCACCAAAAAAATCATAGAATCATAGAATATACTTAGTTAGAAGGGACCCATCAGGATCATCAAGTCCAACTCCTGGCCCTGTTCTACAAAGGATTTGGAAAAAAAATACAGTATTGTGGACAGCCATATACAATTCTTCAACACATGAAAAGGAAAAAACATTCTCATCACCTATGAGAAAGGGCTTCTCCTTTTCTGCTTTCTCTTCATTGAAGAGAATCAAGTACAAAAAAACCCCTTCCATCATAAGATGTTAGTTGGTAAAAATAATTTGTTTGTGGTTTAGGTCTATATGGACTTAATTCCATATCAGAGACCCTTTCTGTATGTGTCCCACTGATTTCTTATCCAACTTTCACTCTCCTGAGCGCTCCACTTATGACAAATTTTTAGCTGACACTTAGAACATGGTTTTTCAGAAATCAGAAAGTTTCATGGCTAATTCTTTGAATATAGGGAATAAATTGTCTATGTTTGGTAGCCAAGGCATTTAAACTTAGTAATTGCTGGGTAACAATCTTTCCTATAAACCAATAGATACTAAACATTTCATTAGTACCATAAATATGATTTTTTTAAAAAACTATGAAAACATTTTTTGCATATATCTGGGTTTTATACCTCAGCTGACAAATATCACACAGATATCAGCAGATATCACATATATTTAATCATTTTTTACAATACAAATGTAATTCCTTACCCTCAATGATCAGAAGTCTTTCATACATTGTTATATTCCTTTAGCAACTACTTACTGGTGCCAGCTTCTCATCTGTGCACAGTGATTCACATTATTTCTACTTGTAGTGTACTGATGTGATGAGGAAAAGGCTGGGTTTTGGATTTATGACCTTATTTGGGGTAGGGCAGGTTGATGATTAATAGTTTCTTTTGTATCATGGCAGAATTGTTTCTAGAACACCCTACATCTTTCCTATTTATAATTCTGTTCTGTATGGTGGGTTTTTTTGTCTGCCTTTTTTGAAGCAAATTTTCTGTAGTATGTAAAAGGCCTTTATATCTGAGCCAAAGCAGTCTAAGAAAGGGTGCACAACTTGAAAACTCTTTTCTGTAAAGTCTATAGATACTCATAATATTTTCCAGAGAATACATGTTAAGTTTGCACATCTCATTGACTGAAAAAGCTCTACTACCGAATTCAAGTTTCTCTCTCATTTTAAATCTTCTGCTGACTAGCTGTAGCTATGCTGGATGTAATATCATTGTGAAGTTTTTTCTAGTACTCTGCCAATGACTTGAGGAAGTCGCTTTAGTGACGGGAAGACACAATGCTACTGAGATAACATGGGAAAAATTCTGATACTTGCTAGAGGAAGAGAAACTGTGCTTTAGGAGCTGATACACCAGCTTACCCATAGGCCAGTGGAACAACTTGTCTGAAGAGACCTTTAGGGCTTCGAATACACAGTAATATACCTTGAAGCCTTAAAAGTTTCCATCCCACAGGAATGTATTCATTGTTATAGTTTTACATTTGGAGCAAGGCACAGAGCATTGTCAACAGGTCAGTTTTCTCTCTGGTGCCAGTGGGTAGAAATGATACCACATACACCCCCCACACCCACCAGACTGTGTGGGGTCACCTGCCCTCACCACGTCTGCACCATGAGCTACAAGGGAATCTCTGCTTCAGATCCTGAAGCACCTCCTACCCGTCCTTCTGCACTGACTTGGGTGTCTCTAGAGTTGGTCTCTTGCCTATTCTCAGTCCTCTCACAGCTGCTGTTGTGCAGCATTGTTACCCTTCTTAAATATGTTATCAAAGAGGTGCTACCAACACTGCTGAAGGGATCAGCTTTGGCCAGTGGCAGGTCTGTCTTGGAGCCAGCTGGCACTGCCTCTACAGAGCACGGGGGCATCTCCTCATGTCTTCTTACAGAAGCTATCCCTGGAGCCCTTGCCCCTTACTCTCCTCAACTCCCCTTCCATTTTTCTCATCAGGATAATAATCTGGGTTTTTAAAATCTTATTTTAGAACAGAAGAAAACTTATTTCTTACTTATAAATCAGAAAACTCAATCACACATTTTTCACTTTTTCTGTAAGAGCAACAGACATATAGAAGTATCTATTTTATAGTTTACACTAAAGTTTTAAGCATTTAATGCAGAAAATTACTGTTGGGTTTTTTGGTGATGTTTTTGTTTGCTTTTTTAATTGTTTTGTTGTTGTTGTTTGGTTGTTTTTCTAATGAATCAAATATTGCTCAGGTTTCTTGAGTATTGTCCACATCTAAGCACAAGAAGTTTCTTCAGTGGTTCATTACTTGCATCAAGGAAACAGATAAAAAAATGTTTTATTGCCTGTCATGGCTTGGTTTAGAAAGAAAGAACTGAAGCTTCCAAATCTTGTACCGATATTTTTCTCTTAAGTGCTATCAATTGCTGGCTGAGTTACAAGAGTCAGACACAACCTTCTCTTTTTGACAGATCCCTCACTCACTGCTTATCTCCAAATGTGTGGGACAAGTTCAATGTAATGTGGAAGGAAAACAAGTTATAATTCAGAAAGTGAATTACAGTAATACAAGAACTTTCTGTAATGTAATTATTTCTTTCATATAATATTAGTATTATTAGATTACATATTTTACTTGCTACATATTTATAAATACTCATACTCTATTTCATTATTTTGCATAATGGAAAAGACAATATTAACCTCAGTATCTGCGACCTACTGTTAACCAGATCATCTGCCAAAAAAAAAAAGATTCACTTTGAACTTGTATTCTAGTGTAAATTTCTCTAAAGAAGGGTTCTAGGAACTATTTGATGTGTCATTTTTACTCTCTTTAGTTACAGCGACTCTTCCGTCAAATACAAATTTTCAGAAACTTTGATTTTATGATTTTATAATTTACAGTCATGATGTTGCATTGAAACCTTTCTTTTTCCTTCCCTTAGGCCTTCATTTTCAAATTTGCTATTTGAAGGTGTATGAGATGTACAAGGAAAACTCAAAGTCTTCTTATTTCTTCCCAATTCTTTTGTCTTAGAACCACTGCTACCTGTGACAGATTTCAGATCAACAAGACATTAGGTGTTCATCTTAGACTCAAGCTTTTCTCTCACAGTTGTTAGAAAAGAAACCAGTTTAGTTTTTTCTTTTCATCAACATCCTTACTGCTGCTACTATTCTTGAGTATCTAAACCAGTGCCAATATCTAGGAAGCAGGATTAATCAGATTCTAAGATTTCAAAGTATCACCAAAATGTGAAAATTATCTTCAAAGTATCAATAGAGAGTTTCACTTCTTCCGTGGAAATCTCCAGTTGTTCTGATATGCCTGTAAAGTCTTAAACAAAATGTAAAATGCTTCTATGTTATTGCAATATACTGCATATGATACAATAATGGGAATATTTTCCTTCCTCTGTTGCTGCCAGATGTTCTGTGAGCAATAAGTGCCTGGTAAACTTCGATCCTGCAGTTTGCAGAATCAACAGAAGTTCTGGTCTTTTGGCTTGCTTTTGTGTTTGAGAGCAAAAGTACATTCAAAGAATCTTCATTTTATAATTTTTAAATACTGTGATTAGACTTTATCTGTTCTTTAACCTCTAGCACGTAGTGCACTATAGGTATTTTGTGGAGCCTAATCAGTGTATATTTTAAGCCAATCGTAAGGAATTTCTGACAAAGTGCAGTGTCAGAACACATGATGCATTTTTCTTTCTGTCTTTTGTGCCACCAGTTTATAGCAACAGCTTGATTTTGTAAAGCTATACTGAGGCTTTTGGCTGACTGCTTAAATGAGCTGCTCAGCTATTTAAATGAAGTTTCATGAGCTCTCCTAAGGATTTTCAGACATTTTCCACAAGGAAAATGCTCCTAGCAGTTCAAATGCTCTTAATGTTCTATTGGTTTTCCTTTGTGCCTCTCCTCAAAATTTTTGCTTTATCCACTGACTTACTGTTGGTGTAATTTTTTTAGGACATTCAGAAGTGCCAGAATGCCACATAAACATAATATCTTCATATCCTTCAATCCTTTTCCTCTTCTTAAAATATTTCTCCTCCTTGTTTTTGATGTTATTCCCTTCAGAAATTGCTTTCAATTGACTTAGCTTTTCTCTTTTCTCTAAAAATCTTGCCTCGAGCCTTCTATTCCTATCATTCAGTGCAGACACATAAATAGAAAGAGACGAGCAATGGTGTGATGCAGACTTCAATCACTTATAAATAAAGGAGGAAATATTAATGGCTATAACTCCATGATTTCATGAGTTTGTGTATGTACTACAGCTTAATTAACTTCTGCTACCACTCCTTTCACTTTAACAAAATGCAGCACATATCACAGGGTTGTACAAAATCAGAGAGTGGAGGCTGGAAGATGCCTCTGGAAATCATCAAGTCCAAACCTCCAGTTCGAAGCAGGGTCAGTCACAGCTCAGGGCATTATCCAAATTGATTTTTAAAATCTCCAAGGATGGAGGTTTACTCCACAATGTCTCTGGGCAGGTTCTTCCAGTGTTTGACCTTCCTTACAATATTTTCCCTCATTTTAAATAGAATTTCCTTTCTTTTGATTTTTGCCCATTGTATCCTATCCTGTTCACTTGAACTTACTGAAATGAACCTCTTCTTTACCTCCTACTATCAGGTATTTATACACATTGATTGCTCTGAGTCTTCGCTTCTCCTGTTCTCTCAGCCTCTCCTTATATGAAAGATGATCCAATGTTTTAATTGTTTTCCGGTTCTTTGGGGACCTCAGAAAACTCCTGGATCTTGTGTGCCATGCTGTGCTGTCCCTGCAGTAGCTATTGATGAGGATAAAGTCTAGAGGACAAAGTGTTAATGTTAATGTGCAACTTTTTCCCATTTCTGAAGAAGGTCTCTTTATTTTTTCTTCCTGATCAGGTGATCTGGAAGAGACACCACCATGATGTTGCCAGTGTTGTTTGCTGTATAATCCTAACGCATAAAGTTTCAGCTCCCTCATCATTTGTCCCAAGGAACAGCTCCATGCATTCTCACTGCTCTCTGACATAAAGGGTAGTTACCTCTCTTCACCTTCCTGGATGGTATATGTCCATGGCAGTGCTATCCCACTATACCTCTGTGATCCCAGTGAGATTGTATTCCAGCAACAGCACACACATTTCTCCATGTATAATCTTTTTTGGGATTAATATCTACTATATTTCAATGTAGATTCAAATTTGTAAGGATTTTGTTTTTTTCCTTTAAATCCCAAGATTTCCTTGATGTTTGTATCTCTCTCCTCTGGAATAGATAGAGGCTCTCCCATCTTCCAACTGCCCACTCATATATAAAATCTGTGCTTATTCAGTCAATTTATCAGGATCCTATAAATATTCATTAGAGACTGTCCAGAAGAACCAACACAATAACAAAGCAGATTGATCCAGTATGGGATTATTTTGTCTTTCATTGCTTCACTAAGTTTCTTAGTGACTTGATAGAAAATGACCCATATTTTATAACACCAATGATAAAATACGCCAGTTTTTCATAATCTGCAATAATATTGCTTCATTGTTATTACTATTTTTCATGTTATTATGACCATTTTTGCAATGCCATCAACTTGGATTGCTTCATCTGAACTAAGGTAGCTAAACAAAATGCCTAAATTACTATCTTAGCTGTCTGAGCTAGTTTATCTGATGTTATTGTGTCATTGTAACATATTGAAATATTAAATTCTGGGAAGGGGGTAATGCCCTGAATTGTTCTCTAGGGAAACATATATCTCTCTTTAGTAAATAAATATATGTAGATAGCCTACAGGTCCATATAAAAGCAGAGAGAATGATATGGATCTGAGACATGGTTTCTGGGAAACCTTGTTAGTCTGACAAAAATGAGCAGTGAGATAAACCCCTTGCTTTGTACATATACTGTACTAGTTGAGTCTGAAACCCCTCAAAATTCAAAAATAAAATTTCTCTTCACTGGTATATTTTCCTGTGATTTCATCACAAACAGGTTCCAAACAACACGGACATCAGTGTGGTTTTCCTTTGCTGGAATTGTATCTTTTAAATTGCCACTGGATAAAGTCACATGAAGATTTTAAAGCTTCTTCTCCAAATTCTTTTCTGAGTGCCTCCTTGAAAGAGCCATAGCTCTGATACTTGCAATACTGATTCTATTTCAGATATTTCTGTTGGTAGCTTATTGTTGCTACTTTTATTCCTTGAGAAGACATAGTCAAGTATTAATCCTGAAGTCTCTTCTTTCAGGATTGAAAGTTAAATATCCAACATCAGAGAAGCATCTGAAAATTTAACCCAAATTCTTCTGGGTGTCAGTATCACATATTAGAATGATGGTGCTCTAAAATGTGTGGGAATTAAGGCATATATCTCTTGGACTGTGGTGTATTTGATTTTAAGCGAACTAGAAAAGAAATGTTGATTCTAACTGGAACAGACATCATAATCTACTGACATTCATTCTTTTGAAAATAGTGGCTCTTGGCAGGTATAGAGGTTGACTGCCTATTGAATTTGGCCTTAGGATATCCATCTTAGGCAGGGAATTTGCAATGAAACCAGGCATCAGGTTTGCATTCAGTAAACAGGACAGGCAATACAGGTCATTCTTTTGTTCTGGACAACATAATTGCATCCCACAGGACAGCAAAAATCCTGGCTCTTCCTCCGTGAGGAATCTAGAGGCTATGCTCCTCTTGTTAGCTGTTTTTAGACTTTGTCCAGTACCTTGCCAAGATCCTTTATTGTCTCATCATGTACATTCATGAAAATAGAAAGAGATGAGCAATGGTAGAACACAGACTCCAGTTGTCTGCAAACAGGGAAAATATTCCAGCAGAAGCATTATAAAGTCTGCTCAATGCCCAGGACTATGATGCAGTTTGACCTTCTTTCTCTTTTCTCACTTCACTCTTCATTTTTAGTATAGTGTGTCACTTCGTTGCTTTCCTGTTTATCTGGGAAAGAAAATAGAAAAGCCACACCTTTTTCTTCAACATTCGTATGGATCCTTTCCATATTCTTACCTACCAGCCGATTCCTATAGTTGTAAGGCATCTTGCCACATCAACTACCTCTCCCATATCAAGTATCAGGCACAGCTTGAGCTGCACTGAAGACAATCTTGCTAGTTCCTCCTGCGAGGGGTCATGGATCTCACTGAACTGTCAACAAATGTGTTTCTCAATCATGAACTAGAATTGATCTAATAAAAAAACAAACTGATCTTTATTTTGTCTTTTGCTGACTATTTTACAGCTAGATCAGTTCTCCAAATTAGATTACTCTATAAGCTGTTTTACCAGAAGAGAAAAATACAATGACACAGAGAGGAAAGTGTAAACTGTTCTGGTTTTTCTCTGAAAAATATTTGACCCAAATAACCATCAAATTACAGTTTCACATTACTGCAAGTTTATTTACCTGCCTGTGGTCTCTTCTGCAGCAAGATTACTTCCTGGGTAAGGTATACACTCTGTGGTTCTTCATTCTATGATTTTGTGTTTAATCTTTTGTTCTTCTTAAGTAAAGTTGGAACATAACTTACATAGGCAGGTACATGCAAAGAAAAGAACCATAGAATAGTAGAGTCATAGAATCATAGAATCATTAAGGTTGGACAAAACCTTCAAGATCATCTAGACCAACCTTTGACCAAACACCACCATACCAAATAAATCACAGCACTTAACATCATGTCCAATCGTTTCTTGAACACTTGCAGGGATGGTGACTCCAGCACTCTCTGGGTAGCCCATTACAGTGCCTGACCACTCTTTTGGTGAAGAAAGTCTTTCTGGGGCTCAATCTGAACATCCCATTCCCTCTTGTCCTGTCAGATGGTTTGGTTTGGAAGGGACCTTAAAGATCACGTAGTTCCAATCCCCTTTCCAAGGGCAGGCGTATCTTTCACTAGACCAAGTTTTTGACACATCTTTCACTAGACCAACCTGGGCTTGAACACTTCCAGGGCTGAGGCATACCCTAAATGTATATGTATGCCAGAAGAAACTACATTAATTTCTGCCAAATTTGTTTTTATTCTTTGTCATTATCTTTAGAGATTTTTTGATTGGTCATCACAGAGATGATCAATCATAAGCCCACAGACCAGATGGACAAAGATTTGTTAATAAACTTGTTAAGGTTAGGCACTACATTTTCCTGGGTAAAGGAGTGGATGCAGCAACCAGTAAGACAGCAGGTAAGGAGCACCTGGATGAGAGTGAAGGAATAGCAGCCTCTCAAAGGGACAACTGTGGGTAACGTCTCATGGTTCATTTTCTTAGCTAGCATTTTTTCAGCTCAGTAAAGCTCATATCATCACAAGCTTTCTAGAAAAGAAAATGCAAATGCTGTTAACACACAAAGCTACTACATCTGCGTTGAATGCTGGGATAAACACAGGTGTAAATGCTATATATGGGTATAATATCTCAGTACTTTTAATTTAATTAGCTCTGAAAGAAAATATTGTAAGCTTTTGCTGAGTTTTGTTAACTTTTGCATCCCGCAAAAATTAGTCTTTGAGTTATCATTACATAAACAGATTAATTTCATCTGCTATGGCTAAATATACTAATTAATGTTCTAAAGTCCTGCTGTACTTTTACCATAAACTATCTGACCAATGCTAGTTGCAGTAAATCCTGTCAGCTGATGTGTTAAAATTCACGTAATCCTCCCAAGAACTGTAATGTGCATTAGCTATCAAATGCTAGCTAGTATCATGTATCACAAGCATCAGAACATTTTAATGGAAGTATGACTTATGAGCATTTACACAGGGGTTATTTAATAGATATTAAAAAAAATTATGAACCTCCTCTATATGCTACAAATCTAACAGTGAAAAAAGTAATTGCCATTATGTGTGTTTCAAGAGATTTAAAAAAGTTGCTGAGCCTTAAAAGATAAAGATCTGAGAAAAGAACAGGAGACTGAGACATCCTTTGCTTTAAGTTGTCATAAAATTTTAACTCTCTTTTAGCCCTCTGGTGACATTTTTTGATGACGTTGGGATTGTAACCCACTGAATGAGAAACACTGACACAGGTCGTAAGCTGTGTAGATGTAGTCAGAAGCTTTCAAGATCTCCAACACCCATTTTATTTTACTGAGAAGAAGGTTTACATTGATTTCTTCTTCTAATTTGTCTGTCTTTTGTGCCAGGGTAAGAGCAAAGAGTGCTATTAAAAATCTTAAGATTACGTAGACAAAAGAAACTCCGAAAAAGCTGCCATGTAATTCACAACAGTTTATGAACTACATATACTGTACTCTGTATTTTTCCCAGCCACTGCTGTGATAGCTAATGTCTCCCAATAGTGCAAGTGACACTTACTGATGGCATAGTTTTATGTTAACTGTATTCCATTAGCAGATTTCTGTGTAAATCCCTAGGACGCATTGATTGATAACACAACCCCACATGGAATTTCAGTACAAAGGCCTCATATTACTGCACATCACACTAACTGTATATCTCAGAAAATTTTCCTGTAAAATTGAAAAAAATTGGTCAGTCCAGTCTTGTTCTACATATCTCCTCCAAAAGAGATCCAGGAGCTTTATTTATTGTGCCTAAGCCTGTGTTTGTATAAATTGTGAATCCAATTAATTTGGAACAATTTGTGAAAGAATTATAGAGGCGTGAGATACACAACTACCTATTAGTGAGTAAGACAACTAGTTATGCAGCTGGACTGCAGCATTACTCTGAGTAAATAATTTCCTCACATATATTACCCATTTACTAAATAGTAAATTCATAACTACTTTCAGTTCTAGAAAGCGATATCAGCCACATTTATATATAGACATAGCACAACTGTGAAATATGTATCACAGGGCACTGTAATAAACCAGAGGTTGTTCTATCCCTACTTTCTGTGTTTAGATGACACCTGCATTAAGCGTCAATCTTTACTTTTTTGTTAACTGATCAGTATATTGAGCCCTGTTACTTAGTCATGTTGCATTTAATTCATGTGATAAAGATGAAATCATAACCCCAGTGAAGTCAATGTTAGGACTTCCCTTAATTCAGGTTAGCAATAACATCACCCACTAAGCAGCTGATTGTGACTGCTATGTTTAGGAAATAAAAGTTGTAACACACTGCTTAATTAACATTAGGTAACACCAACTAACTTTAACTGATCCAGTTTGTTAATGCTATCAAAGAGTTCGAAACATTTCCTTCCTTAGAATGAAACATGTTTGGATTTGATCACTCCAATTGATTAAATGGCATCTAAAATTAAAAAGGATACTAAAAGTGAGCAGACATCTTAGACTCTGGCAAATATTTTGTTCTTTCACTAGAACCATGCAAATGAGTTCTCACTTTGTCTGTATGTTGTTTTTGGTAATAAAAAGTCTTGGAATAATATTTCTTTGCTGTAGGACATCTTTGTTATCCATTTTAGCTCTCCTATGCCTAGTTATTACAAGCCACCATGTGTACCTGAATATTAGGGTAAAAAAGCAGAATACAATCAAATTATTCTGTCAACCTTTCAACTGTATAACAGGATTCTGGCCCTGTAGTCTTTACATTCTGTTATAATGAAACTAGGAGTGAAAAAGTGCAAACATCCATGAATTCTTGACTACAACATCTGTAGCAAACTGAATACACATATACCTTTGCATAATGTATGCATTAATCCAAGCTGCCAAGAAAGGCAAACCTTCGACTAATCATCACCCCAGACTTCTTACTAAACAGCCATAGGGCAAACCTCCTCTAAATGTAATTCTGTCAATTACAGTACAGCTGCACCAGGGATAAATATGGCCCATTGTCACCGTGATTGATGATTTGGCTACACTGGGTCAGAATTGGGTTGTAAAAAGAATGTTGTTTTTGATAAATCCTCCTCATTGACTTTCTCCTGTGACATCCACTTAAAAAACAAACAAATCCAAAAGACCACACTTTTTAGCATGATTCGTTTCATAAGGAGGAGGAGGTAGTCAAGGAAAAATTAAAGTCGGTAATGTTCCTTTTTGCCTAAGGGGACCATTCACTCGTTATAACAATAGGGGGAGTTGTTGATTTCAGCATGTACTTTCCACATTTCTATTTGCATTAATGAGAGCTTTATGCAACATCCCAGGAGAATCAATGGGAGAATAGATCATTAGGAGCCTGATAACTCTATTTGTTACTGTGTATGAACTTCCTTCAGCACCTGACTTTAAGCCTGACTTTAAACCAAAGGTAGTGGCAACTTCTTGTGCTAAAAAAATAATGGTTCTGGAACTGGTATCATTCACACCAAAGTAAGTATTTTCTCCTGCAGGAAATCTCAGCAAAATAATATTCAGTAGTTCTATATTTTAACACAACACTATGATCACCTGAAATAGATGGGTAGCTCTGGCTTCCAGCACTTTGTTGTTACCAAATTCACTGCCAGTTTTAGACTGTGTTTCTATTACAGCTGGCCACAGACAATTCCATACACTGACAGTTTTTTCCACAGTGATTGTAACTGTGTTGCACACTAATTTTTTTTGCTTACAGGAAAAAATATTGGTTGTCGCTAAGAATATTCTTTAATTATGAGCTGATTGCTTTTATGTCAACCTTTCTATCTTTTTACCTAGTACCAATTTCAAACTAACTACAGTATAGCTACCCTAAGTCAGTCTGTTTGCCCTTTTAGTACTGACCTAACACTGTTTTTCATCCAGTCCTATGAAATTTCTTCAAGACTCTTGGAAAAAAAGAAAAAATAAAAAAAAATAACATAAATGGACTGCAGAGCTCTTTATTGGAGTGGCTATGAACTTTACAAAGCTGAGATTAGACATCTGTCATTACTGGTAAGAGTTATTGAATGTACCTAGACACTTTCAGCAGTTCTCTCCATGTCTGTATTCTGATCTGATTAGCTCCTGCTCTCTCAACATATATGATTAAAGCAAAGTTGCCTTCTCTGTTAATTTATTTCCTCCAATATCATACTTCCAGGTTTCACAGGGCTTGTACTCCTGTGTCCTTCATCTTCAGGTGCAAAACTTAAAATGGGTTACAGACACTGCTGCTCCCTATTGCATTTCATTAGAGCTGTGCCATTTGCTGCCCATGAGGTAACTTCCCAGCAAGTCTCCATGAAAATAAGACAAGATAGCAGAACAGCTTAAGTAGGAGTTTTTGCTAATTTCAGATTGATTGAAAGACAGTAAAGAGAATTTAAAGCTTAACAGAGGGAGATGGGGAATAAACAGCCTTTGATAAAGAGGAGGTGATGAGCAGCAAGGAGGAAGCAGTAAGATAGCTAAGCAAAATTCTCATCAGACATAACTGCAGACATAACTGCTCTTAAATTCTCTTTGTCAAAAACAACAGTGCACTTACTCCTCTTCACTGTCTACCAATAATCAACTAAATTAAATTTTATAGGATTTATCATCCTTTGATTGTGCTTCCCATGGGGATTCACAGTTGTTAAGATGTGTTTATTTCTGCCTGAGGCAGATAAAATCTTTAGATTTGGGGAGAGCAGGGTCAGAAGATAAACAGGTTCCCAGGACTGGTAATCACACAGAGATGAAGAATGCTGACAGCAGCAGCGAATCAGAAGAGAGACTGAAACGTTAACTTTATAAAGAAAGTCACTGATGACGAAAATCTTGGTGCATATTAAATGATTCACAGAACTTTTTCTAGTTAATAATGACCTCAACCAATCAAAATACATGAATTTTCAGATACTACATTATAAAGATACGCCTATACGGCAATTTGACAAATTAATCAGGCAACTCCTTTTTTGGAGCAATTAATCTACTTTTTTTCATTGACTCTAAAGGGTGCAAATAGTACTACCTCTAATATTTACAATTTAGATGTCTCAAGTTCGGTGGGATGGATCTGCTCAAAAATCTGGGGGAAAAAACCAATAAAATGACAAAAAAGCCCATATTGTTTAGTTTTTTTAAAGATGTATTTGTACCCTTTCAACAGACACTCCTGGGATATAAACTGTGAAAATGGGAAAATTAGAAAGATTCGGTAGTATCCTTCTTGCTCAGCTCAAGGCACTTGAACACATTTAATTGGTATTTCCATTCTGCATGCCATAGTAAGATGCCAAAATCTCCCTAAGTTTCCTTCAGGTATATAGGTCAGGGTTCAGATGTAAGGGGATGGCCTACCTAACTATAATCCATTTTTGAACAGGCTGGAATAGGATCTCTCTGACATGGGGGAATCTTCTGTTGTCTTCTTACAGAAGCCATGCCTGCACCACTCTCCCTCCCAACACCCCCCTACCAAAACCTTGCTATGTGAGCCCAATACAAAATGAAAAAACAGTCCACCAGAGACTTATCTCCTCGTATGTTCAAGTGCAGGACTGCAAGGTGAGCTGCAGAAGCTCCAACCAAAAAAGTGCAGGGCAAAGCGCACAGCTGTACTGAAGACCTTGTGCTGACAGGAGATACATCACAGGTAAGTGAAAAAGCAGGAGGGAAATTGTAAAAAGCAGTGATGAAACACTGTAAGAAGAAAAAAAAAGATAATCCTTTCTTGGGACATATAGCTGAGGTGCATCTCCGTCATGTTAGAGAGAATATTTCCCACCACAGCAGCACTAGGAGAAAACCAGGCTAAAATTCTACAAAATTCATTTAGTTACAGAATGTGGAGCATTTTGAACAAAGCTGTTCCTCCAGTGGTCATCTCAGTGTGAAACTATGTAGGTCTATTTAAGGATGGGGGAAATATTGGGTCCTTAATTGATACTGCTTTCCTTGAGCTGTTATATAGAAGGCATAAATCTGATACTTAGCAGTTATATGAAAATGGCAATATGCCATTGTAAAGGTTGGTAGTGCTATTCACTAGAACATGGGTGAGTCAAGTTCAGTGAGTGTGCAGGTATTTGCATAATCTTCGCACAGAAAACATTTCTACCGAGTCACAGAAATTGATTTGACGTAGGAGTCGTCAGGTAGCAAGCGAAAAGTTACATGCAACAAAAAAGTGAGAAAAAGGAACATTTGCTTTTAGAAGCTCCAAAGTTTACATCTGTTGAAGAAAAACTAGGATCTGCCTAATGAGTGCAACCATCTTTACCTTTTCTTCCCCCATACTTGCAGTGTATTCTGTATTCTTCAATGCGGAACAGATACTGACACCTCTGTCTTGCAAAGGATGCATTATAGGAGGCAGATTCCATAAAGAAGGGGCATATAAAATGTTTATCTTTACAATTTTTAGTTTGTGTGCAGTTTTATATCAATTTGGTTATTTTCAAAGGTTTTTTTGTGTTTTTTTTCTCTCCTCATCAAGACAGCCATTTAACTGGCTACCCACTGAGTTGTTCCAATTAACAGGTACCCATACCATTATTTGTCTTCTTAATTTTTGTACCATGAAAGTCTAGTCATTAGAGTTCAGACTTTGCTTCTCCATGATGAATATGTAAGGAGGTGCTATCACCTCTCCAGTGCAGTCTATATTCACATTTTAGCTAACTTAAGTAACTGATTAATTACCATGCATTTAAGAAGCAGGGGTTTGAACTGGATTTACATGACTTCAGCTCACATTTTGTACCTCTGAAATGGCTGCAGTCTCTAGGACTTGTTTCACTCACTGGGAAACAGATAGTTCCAAAGTATCAGCAGCGTCATTATGATTTGTACTTTGACATCCAGAGTGAAATGCACTCACCTTGGTAATTCTGTCTTTTCTAAAGAGAATACCCAGGAAAGTCAATAGTTCCTAGAAAAAGAACATGATGCATTCACCATGTACCAGTTCATTATCAGTTTCTTGCCCAAAATCCACAGATTTTGCACAACAGTAAAGAAAATTCATTCAGCCCATTCAACCTCACCCCTTCTCTCCTATTTGCTGTTTAGGGTCTGCACCACAAACATAGTAGTTTGAAAAGGTGAAATTTTAAATTTTATGCAGTGGATTTTAAAAGACTATTATTGCCTATGTCACTAAAAGGGAAGGTGTATCCCTCATGCAGTAACCTACAACATGTTCATAAATACATGACAATTCTGACATCCTCTGTTTGCTAGGCAATGTGCCCCCCTCCCACCTCCTAATCTCCTTCATCTGAAAGAGAAATGTATTTTTAGCTGCCTCAGTGGGGCCTAAGGCATTGATTTATGAAAATAAGGTGGAAGAATTCATGAATTTTTTCTGACCTCCATCTCTCATTCCTTAGACATTTCTATTTTAAGATGTTTAAAATGAATTGTCCTAATGTGGCATATTATCACCTTGGTGCTCTGTATTTCACATTACTCTAGCATGCACGCATACATCCCCATACACCAGAATTATCTGAATGTTACTTTATATTGAGTTTAAAATGTCTTTCTGTAACTTATTATTTTACTCTGATTGTGATATATATGTTTTTTTGAGTACTGAGTCACCCTACAAATCCTCTTGAAAGACTGGAATAACTTCCTAAAGGTACTTCATAAATGAGCAAAGACAAGCAGATGAAATTGTAGCCATTTGATACAGAGATCTTTGTAATAATACTGAAGCTAAACCAATATCTCATTTTCTCAGCTCGTGATTCTGCAGTAAGAGCCCTGCACTTCACATTCCAGTGACCTCCACTGCTTGTGCTAATTAATTCTTTGGCAGTGTTACTTCTGCTTTATATAAACATCTTAGATAATATAACTCTCCGTCAGCAATATTCTTAAGTATTTTAAGATTTAAATGAAAATTATATTACAAATAAATCTTGGATTATGAAACCCTTGCAAAAGGCCCACAGAAAATCAGACCTCTTCATCCAAATGCACAAGAAATCGAGGGCACTTTCAAAGATGAGAAATTTCTATTTTCACTCATATTTGAAGAAAAAAAAAAAAGGATAATTTTACTAAATATATTTTTTCCAAGATGGTAGTCATATTTTCTTGACTATTCTTTTTTTTCATTATTTTTTTTTCCAGTCAGAATTTTTAATAAATTGATTCAATTTTATGCTTAGTCTTGCTGGGTGAAAATCATCTATTTGCAAAGAGCCATCAAAAAGGCAACACACCACTTAATTCCCATTTAAAATTCTCTTAAGGTAGATATAGGGCAGTGTCAAACTTGAGTGGATCTTTGTGATATATTTACCTTGGGTCCATGATCAATTTTATCCTACAATGTCATGATAGGGGTAGCATTTTTGATTGAGTGAGTGATACCTTGAAAGTAAGAGGAGAGGCTTCACTATTTCATTTGCCATAGTTATTTCCTGAGTATTTTATTTTCAATCCTATATCCATACAGTAGTTAAGACTAACCTTTCAGAAGACATTTGGAACACAGCTTCACCTTTAAGGCAACCAGAGGATGAAAACAATCTAGGTGAACTGGCCAGCAGGTAAGAGCTATATTGGCTCAAACAAATGTAGAAAGTCAGGTGAAAGGGCCATTAATAATAAAGAGACATCCAGAACAAATGTTCTGACTTCACAGCTGAGACAACTTGTGTGAATAATAATATACTGCTGAACTTTGCAGAACACATGGACTTGTCCTTGACTTTGCTCTTCTAAACTAAGGAAAAAAAAAAATCCCTAAATCTGCAATATCTTGCCACAAAACTTCCTTACTCTGCTAATATGTAGTTTCTGAGACATATTTGACATAGATAATGAAATGCCTAGAGAAAGCTAAATTAAAAGAAAAAGACAAAACTAATAAGAGTCATCTTCATAAGACAAAGATCACTTTGAATATCAACTTTACAGAAATTTTGATTTATTGTTATTATGAACAAAGGATATTTGCATCAAGGAAAGATCATATTTATTTAAAATCCAATGCAATTAACACATTCAGACACATGGCAGCAGAAGTTGTCTTTCCTTTTTCCTTCTAAGTACAGATTCTAAATTACTTACTCCATTTTTATACCTTGTCTGTGGCTACACACCCCATACTAACTGGTTAAGAATAGAAAACACTGGAAAATAATGTCAAAACTTAAGAACAAAGTTTATTTATATGTGAGGATATTCTCAATGAATCAGCAAATCCAGTAGTAAAATTAAAACTCATGTGAATATCTGCTGCATTCAAAATTTCTCAAAAATCATTTTATATGTCAGGTAGGGAAAAGGTAAAAAAAAGAAAGCAGGTACTCATTGGTTTAGAGTGGCAGTGCAGATCATCTGTAAATTGTGGCACAGTTTCTGCCTGCAGTAGTAAGTCTGTGGGTACCTATGAGGTTGATCTCTTTTCACATCTACTTCTGTCATTATTTATAGGTCAAGATAAAAAAAAAAAAGAAAAAGGTAGATAAGTGATTGTGCTGATTTTGGTTGAGGTAGAGTTAGTTCTCTTCACAGTGTCTAGTATGGGGATGTTTTAGATTTCTGATGAGCACAGGGTTGATAACATACAGATTTTTTTATTGCTGAGCAGGGCTTACACAGAGCCAAGGCCTTTTTGCTTTTCCTTCTGCCACACTAGTGAGGAGACTGGAGTTGCATTGGAAGCTGGGATGAGACAGAGCTGAGATAGGTGATCCAAACTGACCAAAGGGATATTCCATCACATATGACTTCATGCTCAGTATATAAGTAGGGGAAAGCAGGAGAGGACGTTTGGAGTGATGGTGTTTGTCTTCCTGAGTAACCATTACACATGATAGGGCCCTGCTCTCCTGGAGGTGACTGAATACCTGCCTGCCCTTGGGAAGTGGTGAATTTTTGCTTTCCCTATCAAACTCTATTTGTCTCAATCCACGAGTTTTCTGTCTTTTACCCTTCCAATTCTCTCCCTGATCCCACTGATGGGGGAGTGACCGAGTGTCTGCGTGGGGCTTGGTTGATTGTTGGGGTTAAACCACAACAGTGATTCATAAATAAATCCAGCAATCAATTTTAAAAGAGAACACCTAAATAAACTGCTGGAATTGACTTAGATGAGAAGTCTACTGCACTCAAGAAAAAGGGATGTCACAAAATATTGAGCAGTGTAAGCCACTGGAGCAACTATCAGAATCAGAACACTCTGGGCAAAAGCTACTTGTTTTATAATGTAGATAAATGGTCTTCAATAGAAAAGGTGCAAACTATTACAGGTATATGAAGCTGTTTAAATTAATAATACTCAGCACTGCAGTTTATCTGCATATTTTTTTTTGGCTGCAGAATCAGGCCCTCATCAACCTCTAGTGTCACTACAACAAACCTGAATTTTTTTGTCAGCTTGAGTGGTTGCAAATATTTTTGCATTACTTGGCCTTATATATTTTACATACGAAAGGGAATTATCCTAGAAAACTCCACAACTGATAAAGTTGCTGGGTTTAGGGACTTAGCAAATAGTGTAACACTGCGACTGAAAGCACTAAGGTATTCTCTGTGGATCAGAGGAAGCATAATGGTCCAGTAATTCATAGCTAGTTATTTTTCCCTAATTCGTGGAAAAGGGCTTCTTGCACTACTCTGCTAATAGATCTACTTTGTCTCCAACACAAACTGCACAGACTTACAGTATACTTTATTTCTACAGGGAAGTAATTTTTATTTTAACATAACTGATAGCTGAGAAAACAGATGATTGGACTCTGGGTTGCAGCTGAGCTCTGCAGCCCCTGTCTTTCCAAAAATCTAATATGAAATAAAACTGGAGAAATGTTTTGTCTCTAAAGACACATCTTTACATGCAATGAGAACTTTGCTAAACACAAAAAACTGAATTCTTCCCTCAAAACCTTGTAGATTCAAGTGTGATATTTCTGCTAACTGTGTAGTCACTAGTTTTTTCTGAATGCTGTAGAGGAGAGAGAGGTCCTTTTTTAAGACAATTCACCAGGTCATCAAGAGGTGATTCAGCCCATCTTTCCTTAACTACTAAGGGAGCAGGTATGGCTGTATTCAGAAAACCTTTTCATTTTAGATACAATGAAATAGAAGATCTATCCAGATGGGAATATCTTATCAGTGACTAATTCCCAAATATCAATGAAAATCCTGGAACTGGGTGCTAGAAGACACTTCAGCAAGCCATTCTGCTCTCTGTCTTGTTTTAAGGCAGGATCCAAAACACTTAATGCCTGACAAGTGTTTATTCAACCTCCTTATATAGGGACGATATTTCACAGTCTTATTCCTATTGCTGTGAAAGTGGCTCAATACTTCACGTGACATTATCACCCTGTGAAGGGCAGCCTGGGAAGGATCAAAGACTGAAACAGAAAAAAGACCTAGAAGGTCTCAGCAACCTCCAGATTTCTGAATTTCTTCATAAGAAGTGTTTATCTGTCCTAATGGGACACAAAACAGTGATTTTACCTTTTCAGTCACATTAATAACAATGAAGAGCATTTAAAATTCTTCTTAATTTTTTAGTATGTAATCAAGGCATCAAATATTAAAAAAAAATAAATCACAATATCATCAATGAAAGTATATTTTATCTCATAAATAAACAGAGTAGGAATATTCTTTGGATATCCAGTATTTCTGGTAAATCATAATATTTAATTTAGTGGATGAAACTCGATATACTCTACCCACCATAATAATTTTATACTTTTACTTTCTATTACACTGCTTTTGTAAATTATGCACACCTCCTAGATGATTTTAAAGCAAGAAGAGGAAGTTTCAATATAATCCATGTAAATTTGCACTGAATCTACCACTGATTAGATAGATACCGTGCAAATAACAATCATAGACTCTTTTTTTGGTCATTTTGTTAATGAAAACCCATACATCCTTTCTTTCTTGGACTTTCAGTATTGTTTATATCACTGTATACCACTCACTCCTCAGGGCAGATTGAAAAATACACGAATATCCCTAATTAATAGGCTTGAGAAATAATTCCTGAGTTTTCATTAACCAAGAAGGTAGAAAAAAAGCCAATGTTTATCAAAGATATTCAGGAAATTAGATACAGTTCTGAAGTAACAAAATGGTAAGAAATATACTGGGGCATTCACTATGATTTAAAAAATCATGAATTTATTTCTTTGGATGCACATAGATCCCACTTGAGTGCATGCAACTCAATAATGAAGAATCTATTCCATCATTGAAAAATGAGGGATTTATTCATGAAAGCTCTCATTGCATTAATGAGACTTGGCCCTGAATTGATTGGAAAATAGATCCACAAACTACAGACAGCAGCACGTGAGAATTATATTTGTATCTGTAAAGATTATGTGATAATGTAGATATCTGTAAGGGAGTATGAGACCTCATAGAAAAAATAATATTTCTAAAAATAAGTGGAAGTTTAATGCACTCATGAAATGGGGTGTGGGCTAGAGAAAAGAAACAAGGAGAAAATATTTGTTTAATTGCAGCATGACTAATTTATTTGATGCTGTTAGGTTTTTTCCATTTTAACTAAATGTGGAAAAGGATCTCCAATTCAAAGATAAAACAGATACCCTGCACATATCTATAGTGCTGAAAAGCTAATCAATTATATTTAATAATAAAATTTTAATATACAAGTTTTACAGAAAGTACCTGTGAAATTCTGTAATGATTGAATTGAAATTAAACAGACATACATCAGCAGGTACTTCATATTATTGTTATTTTATAGATTCTACTTTTGAGGATACCACAAATGTTTAGATCAATCTGTTTACAATGTCATATTCTATTTCAGCTGTAGGACTTTTTTTTTCTTTCTTATAATATGTCTGGGACAAAATCAAATACAAAAGATGTAAAAGAAAATAGTCCTGGCTTTAGTTAATCCTAAGAACCAAGTTTATCAGGTGACAAGAAACAGTGAAATTTGAACAAGTAGATATTTCAGTACATGTTTAAAGCAATTCTAGGACCAAGAAAATTGAAAAAATAAAAATCCTTGGGAAATTGGTGAACATTTAGCCCTTAAAATTTTTCCTTTTCAAAAGATTCAAATGTATATAGAAACTCCTGAGGTCTTGTTATTATATGCATCTTTAAATTGTTACAGTATCTACGCAAAACATAAACAGTCTTTACATATGTTTGTACCTCCAGCTTTGTTACAGCTCATGATCTGAGAAGAGTCAAATACTTGACCAGTGTGAACTGTAATAGGTCCATTGACTTAGACAGAAAATGTCAATTTATCCAAATACAGGTTTCTCCTAAGGTCTCTTACTGCAAGATTTTTTAGGATATGTTTTAACCAAGTGAAATATTAGTTGTTGTCCAACTAATTTCTTCAAAGTAGAATATATGACAGCACAGTGGCTGAGCTTCCCGCTGCTAGAACCACGATGCAAGACTGTAGGTAAGCAGTACAAATGGCTTGTACATAAGACTCCCAAAGTTTTGTTGGTTATTAATATAAACTCTAGAAAATTACTCTTTTACCTTGAATCCTACAGAATTTATCCATGTGTGTAATTTATTCTAAAAGCACATGTATAGCTGTAATTTAACCTCTTCAGTTTGCAGAATAAGAGCATCATGCACTGCATTATTTGAAATTCTGCAAGTGGTTTTAATAGAAGAATAATATTCTGGAAATATATAGTTTAAAATATCCTTTTAGTATTTCTTTTTAAATGTGGAGATGGAACATTGGAAGGTGGAAAGGAGGAGTTCAGGCTGTAGGGAGATTGTTAGAAAGTATTGCTGAATCATCTCCTTCATAAAAGCTAAACTTCATCTGACAGAGCTCCTTTCATTCTTTTTTTTTCTTTTTCTTTTTTTTTTTTTAAATTATCTTTTTTTTCCCTAAAATGACTAGGGAAAAGTTGTGCTTATTAAACCAACTGCACTTTTGGCAGAACAACCAACACTATCTTAGCTCTGTGTTAACCAACTGGCTACTAGATCAGCATTCCTAGCCTTCATTTTGGATTTCTGCAAATCTTCATATTTAAGTTGTTAGAGACTACAGATAAAAGAAAATAAAACTAATGAGACACTACATGTTTTTGATTTCAAAATCCTATTATGACCATAGTTCAGTTTGATATTTAGACTCAAATGTTTGAAGCCAAAGTCACTGCTTGAAGCTTTCAAGTTAACATGCTTTGTTTACCTGCAAATATCCATTTGTTTGCCCCCAGAAATCAGGAATTTTCAGCTCCCATTCATGAGGTTTCAAAGTCACCCTTTGTATTGCCTAATGTGGAGAAATTTGTGCATTTCAAACACTTGTAATCAGATACTTGATCTTCAAATGTCTACCTTTGAAGTCAACATGCAGATGTCAACTTAAACCAACTCCAACTATGGATCTCCACTGTTTCTGTTTTTCTGGCTCTTTGAGTCATTAAATTTAATATTTACTATGACTATTACTGCTACTGTAAGTAGCAGTACAAGTACTGTAAGTCCTACATATGTTAGAAACTGTACAGGTGAAGACTAAAGGAACCCTTTTTTCTGTCCTCCTCCATCATTCCTACAAACTATAATTTATCTCCTTCAATGATCTCTGTTGTAATCATTTAATAGTGTTCTAAGAGGAATTTTTTTCTCAGTTGCTTTAATCTACAAGCACAGATTAAAACAAAAACATATAGACTCTTCCATTAATGGATTTTCCTAAGAAGAAGGAATAAAAAAAGACCACATGTAAAAAAGAATCTAAAAACACTAATCAAAAAAAAAACCAAAACACAAAACCAAAAGCAAAACCACTCCAAACCCTCAAAATTACATGAAGAAATATGAATGTGTGAATAAAGAAATGCATTTTGTGTAAATGTAAAGATGTAAAGAGATATAAAAAGACCTCTTCTATGAAGACAGGCTGAGAGTTGGGGCTGTTCAACCTGGAGAGGAGAAGGCTTCAGGGAGACCTTATAGCACCTTTCAGTACCTGAAGGGCCTACAAGAGAGCTGGAGAGGGACTTTTTACAAGGGCACGTAAGATGGACACAGGGGACATAGGACAGTGGGGAATGTCTTTAACCTGAAAGAGAGTAGGTTTAGATTAGGTATAAGGAAGAACTTTTTGACTGTCAGAGTGGTGAGGCACCGGCACAGGTTGCCCAGGGAAGTTGTGGCTGCCCCATTCCTGGAAATGTTCAAGAGCAGGCTGGATGGGGCTTTGGGCAACGGGTCTAGTGAAAGGTGTGCCTGCCCACAGCAGCAGGATTGGAACTAGGTGATATTGATGGTCCCTTCCAATCCAAACCATCCTATGGTGATCCTTTCTAAAGGGAAGAAGTTTTGCAACCTGTGCTTTTCTCAGTGTTAACCTTTAATTCCGAAAAAAGAGTGCTACATCAATACTAATCAGCTATGACATGTAATTTGTACTCATATTCATGAGTCCTTTCCACTGTTCTAGGTCAACTTCACCTCATGGTGAGATGACAACAAGCATCTAATTCAGAGACCATTGCTGAACGTTAGCATGTGTAACCTTGTCCCCTTTCTTTATTACATATTATTGTTATCTTTTTCAGCCCAGTTAACAGGCTGTCCACTAAAAGTTCAACTATAATATCCATCACTTCAAAGCACTCTTACATATGACTTCTCTTACCCTGGCAGAAAGAGGTGAGAGATGATCTGAGACAAGCATAATGGCTAACTACCTCTATGTAGTCATTTTTAAACTCTCCAAGAACAGTGTATAGAAGATGACCTCTCTTCCTGACCTAAATTGATCTCTCTAGCTAAATGGGGTCAAGCCTGGCCAGTCCTGGGAAGGTAGAAATGTTTCTTACAGCAAAGCTGAAACCTTGCATCCTTCCTCCAAAGCACAGTGCAGGCAACCCAAAAAGCCTGGAGGCAATTCTTGATGAGATGCTTTATTCTGAAGAATATCCTTCCACCAGAGGTACTCACTGCAGGCTAGGATGTACCTATTCATCCTAACTGCTTGGAAAGGAATAGAAAGGTACCACCACTGGCTCCCCTAAAAGTTCCTCTGTCAGTTTAACCAAAGTTAGTTTTATTTCAAAGGAGGGTCACATGAGAAGGGGTGTGTGATGTAAAGACCTTTCATCCTGCGTGGTCAGAGAAGCTGGAGCTGAAGCCGGGAAGGAGACCTCTGTTTTCAGCTTTACAGTTCTAGTCCAGGGAAAAGGTAAGTTGCCAGGAATGTTACTGGATGGTGAGAGCCAGAAAAAAAAAAATAATTAAAATATGAGACCAAAAAAAAATCTGGAGATGTTGTTTTTTTTTTCAAATAGGAAGGAAAAGCATTGTCTTCTAGGATTGTCCTGGCTCAACTGAAATGTCTGGTCACTGCCCTGTTTCCTGTTTATCAGGGCAGCACATCCTACAGGAGATAAGAATAAGCCATTCTGAAACAATTTCTGCTTTGCTGCGCTTCAAAGCTTATATTTTAGCAGTATTACACCTTTTGGGTGCCTCACATGATGCCAGAAAATGCTCATCTGTGTGTGTGAGTGGTTGTGTGGAAGCTGCCTGATATCCAGCCCTGCACAACCGAAGACAGTGTGTGAATCCTGTCTACTGCAGACTGCTGCAACATATACAGAACAGTCAGAGGGTTGGTATGTGTTGGGGAAATGTTATAAAAAATATTAGAATGACAAGTACAACCAGAATGATTAATAAAAAGCTCCATGGGAAAATAATAATTCTCTATTAAAGCAGAATTAGAATAAATATCTGCTTGGTTTTTTCTTGATCTTAGGCTGCAAATGAATGCTCAGTCTTTGGAAAATGTAATACATTGCTAATTTGAACTGTGCAAATTTCTGTGCACAGGCAGCCTGGCAGAAGTTGTGTATGTTATTGTACACATACGCACACATGCACACAGACATATTTGTCAACTCTTAGTGATAGCACTCCATGGTATTCCAACCATTCCAACCATTTGATTTTTTTCCTATGCTAGAATTATTTTTCTGCACTGGGATGAATTTTTCTTTCTTTTCCACATTTTCAACGTACATAATGAAAACATATAAAATACTTTTTGCAAATTATTCCTTATATATCCCTTTGCATTTTCTCGTATACTTTTAAGAGAAATTTGCTTTTCAAATCTAGTTTAATGCATAAATTCAAATGGATATGTGACTCTAATTAGTTTAGCCTCTAAACAACTCAACATGTTCAACAAGATTTATTTACCATTGTGAGAGGAGGAATTATCACTTTTTTTGTTTACAGTTGAGTTAAGTGAGTCTGATAAAATAGATTATTTACCCAAGATCAAAAAACAGCTTCAGGTACAGCAGTAAACTTTGTTCAAGGCACCCATTCCAAGTGAAAGCCTAACCAAAGGACCATATGGCCCCTCTGACTGCCTGAAATAGTACACCCCAATGAACTGTTCCAAAAAAAAATAATAGCCCTTGCTTGCACATATTCAGAATTCCCATCAAACTTGTAGAAAGATTTTCTAATGTTTTTCAATGATGTCTATAAATCAAGATGTCATCTAGACAAATGATGACACATGCATCCACCAAATGGTGAGAAGCTGTCATTCATTAATGCCATATAGACAGACGGTGCATTTGTCAGTCCAGAAGAATGAGATTAAGAGTCATATATTCCTACAGCTCATTGTAATGACACCTTGTCCTGCCATTTCGTTTTTTGCAATTTCATTTTTAACTAATAATGCTTGCAGTTCTGCTGTAACTTGAAACAATTTAAAGCCAAAGATTTGAAAAATGTTAAAACAGTTAATGAGATCTGGTACAAGGCAGTGATTATTTCTGCATTATTGCAAGGAAGCAACATTTCCATGATAAGGATGGTTTCCCAAGTGTCACAATGGCTTCCCCAGCTATATTATCCTGAATTACAGGTTTGAATCACAGCATAATCATATATAATGATCTATTTTTATCAGTTACATGAAGCCTGTTCTAGTAGAATCTTCGACAGTATCTTAAAAGCAGACATCTGCATTCTGCAGAGACTTTGTATGCCTAAGAGCTTTTCTTTTTTAAGATAAGGTCCTAATTTCGACCTCACATTGGTGCCACATTTTTGTACATCTGGTTCACAAACATTAAGGAGGATGAATGAGCCATCAATGTATTATTTTATGGAGTGGGTTCCAACAGTCACAGAAAATATTCTAGGCATCAGGATGTTGTTAGTAGCACTGGCCCATAGTCACATTGCCTAGTAGAGAGCCAAAGATGCAATTAAACACCTCCTATGGTATATAAATTCAAAGGGGAATTGAATGACTGAAGACGTATGCTCTGGATTTGTTTGAAACTGAAAAGAACTAATCACAATGTTTGGGTGAGGCAGCTATAGCAAACACTCTGTCTGACTTAGAAATCATGACTCCCTCTTCTCGTTAACTGAATATGGAGCCAGAGACTGTCAGCTCATAAAGTACCATCTGAATCCTTCATTTCCCCTGCAGTAGGTGGCCTGAATACAGCTGTCTTCCTCCCTATCAGTAAAAATACTAAGGCTGCAGGATAAATAAAAGACTATGAAATCTTCAGACAGCGTGGGAGGTGAGTTATTGCTGACTGTGAGGCAGCACCATCACTCCAATACCGGAATGATTAAGATGAGAATCCAACCCCAAGGAGATACTCTAATTCATAAACACAATTTCTCTTCCATTTGTTTTTGGAAATAACACTATATTCTTTTAAGAGACCATTTCCTCCCAAGACATTTACTTGGTTCTCCCTTACGGGCTACTACTACAAGCTGATCTCCTATTGCTGCTTGTGCCTCACCACGTTGCTTCTGTTTGAGTTGGTGACATAGAAGTGAAAGAGTGAGAGAAGAGGCACCAAAGTTTTTTTTTTCTGTCTCGGTATAACTTCTTCCGGTTCTGTGGTACCTCTGGACCAATACACACTGCCTTGGGTCTTTTCAAGATGGAACTTAAGGAGAAATATTGGAGACAGATCTTGGGCAACACAAGTCAATCTTTCCAGCTACAAATATCCACAGTCTCTTCGTTATGGACAGATCATCTTACTTCAGTGATTTTCCAGTCTCCTATGACACTTTCACCTTGTTGTGACTATTGGCTCTGTTCAAGTAGCAGCAGTATAAAAACCTTGTTAACAAATAGGAGATTCAGGTTGCAAAACATTAAAGCATAAAAGTAGAATGCCTCCTTTAAAACACTCTGTGTACTACTTAAAGTTTTCCTTAAAGTATGACTGACTTGATTTCTATCCTGGTGTAAATCAGCAGTAGCTCAACTGGTCTCAATAGAACTATGTCATGGTTATCTAAAAGAAGATTATAACCACATGTCTACTTCCACACACTATATTGTGTACAAGTTCCAACCTATCTGCTTTATGAATCATGAATGGAATGAGAATACTTTTTTTTTAATTATTATTAACATATATTTTTCCACAAGTACTGATTAAGGGGTCACATTTTCTATGATTCTTTTCCTTTTTAAATTGCAGTGCAAATAGCTTCTCAGAATCATTGCCCCAGGTTCAGAAAGTGATGATTAAAGAGGTACTCTAATTTCCCCCTTGGGCTCATTGGGAACCAAAATCTACAAGACATGCAAAGATGATAGTGTAACAAACCAGAAGAAGAATCATTTAGGAGGGAAATTAGTGCTCATTTTCAGTATTTTAGTCTTTTTGTTTGTTTGTTTCTGGTGGATTTTTTTGTGGGTGAGGGTTTTTTAAAAAAAATGTTTGAGTTTCTTTGTTGGTTTAAATATGAAGAGAAATACAGAGATTCTCTTTGCTGAAGAAGTATTGCAAGAGCGTCCTTTTCTAAAGTTTCAATTATTTCAGACGACAACGATGACAAGAAAAAATATATAGAGTATAAACAAAATTAGACAAAAGATATAAAATAAAATAATATGTAAAATAGAACAAAATATAAAACTATGTGGACTGACTGTGGCAAGAATCATGAACAGAGGAAGGCGAATGAAAATACTGATCAGAGACTGGAGACACAAAAATTATCCCTATTATTAGGCTGAGATGGTGTTGATCTAGCTCAGAGGACTCAATCTACTATAGTCTAAAGGGATGCTATTATCATAGCTATGAAAGCCTAAAGCAATTGCGTCATCAGAGCTGGTTGATCTGATATGCCTCAAACTATCTAAATTATTCTGTATTAATATAGCTTTTAAAGAAAAATCTTTATATAAGATACTCCTGTCAAAGGTTAACTGAAAGCATATAACTAGTTAAGAACAGATCTTTTCTCTAATCAGAGGGGTAGAAGCTGTTGAAAAAAATTAAATCTCTGTTGACAAATATTGATTAGCTATGAGAAAATGCATTATCCAGTTCTACCAGTCTACATTTTGGGTCTAGGGATACAGTAGCCACAGAAACAAAAACAAAAAACAAACAAAGAACAACAAAAAATAAAATAAAAAACCAAAACAACAACAACAACAAACCCCAAAAAATAAACAAACAAAAAAAAAAAAAAAAAAAAAAAAAAAAAAATGCTGAAATATTAAGATTTTTAAGGGATAAGACTTATTTCTTTTCTGAGTTGTCGGTTTTATGATGAGAGAATATCCTTGAGCTTTCTTCACTTTTCAGGACAATTTCCTTTTTTCCCCCACACAACTTCTCTTTTCTTTCTGAACAAGGATTTATTTCAAAACTCTGAGTCTATCAAAGAATGAGATGATTCATATTCCCCTTGCTGATTTTCACATACTTCAGTCTCAATTGTCATCCAAACTTACAAGTATTTACACCATTTGAAAGTTTTGAGCTTCAAAAATATAACAAACCAGCTTTTATTTAAATATCTAAATATGCTGAATTTAGATGCATGGTAAACACACATGGGCCATTATTCACTTACACTGGTGTGACCTTCTCTGCAGGTTGTACAGCAAGTACTCAGATGTGTGTTGGCAGATATGGCCATGAGTGAAATCCATGCTGCTACAAATTCACTGCTTTCAGCAGTCCAAAGAAGTAATTTAATGACCACTGAGATGTGTTAGACAATTTTGAAATCACAATTTTTTGGTTGCAACATAGTATACTATTTAATTTCTATTTAAAGTGCAATATCTAATTTATAGCAGCTAAATGGGAATGTTACTGCACCCAAAGAAGAGCTGGGTGAAGAGGAGGAACAAGAAAATTTTAGTTTCTCATAATTTCCCTTTCTCTTCCACCAACAGCTAACCAGAATGGTTCATCCCATGTAGCCCAGGAAGGAAGTTCATAGGGATGATGTAGTCCATGGAAATTTTTTATCACTTAGAGAATAACTTAAGATGTATAGGGAATAAAACATGCAATTAACTTTCAGCTTCAAACTGCCACATTTCTACTTTTTTGGTTTACTGCACAGAAATATGTGTGAATTCTCCATTAAACAAATAGGGTAAAAATAACAGTTGCAAGAAGCTCTGGGTTGATGGATAAACAGATTGTCCACATACAACACATAGTAAATCTAATATTCCTTGCTATAAAAATCCTACAAACATGTGTTTAATTCCACCCAACATTTCGTGGAACCATCAGACATACTGCAGAGGGATTCGATTAATTAAACACAAATGCAGATGCCCGCACCTGAACTAGTCACCCTAGACTCCCTTTAAATTCAACAGAGAGAAATGAGAGTTTCTAGTGTGCAATTCATCTCGTCCTAAAGTACATGTCTAAAATAGATCAAATGAATTGCACATAAAAGTGCCTATTTCTCCATTGACTATAAAGGAATACCAAGAAACTAACCCTGCTGTAGATGTCTACATCAGAGATATCTAGAGTGTGATTGATTTTATCTCACCTTAGACATTTAAAGTATATGTGCCTACACTCCCATTATAAGCAATGGAGACTAATCCAGCCAAACAAATGAAAGTGTCTGTCTTGGGAGGAGAAGAAAGCATTCTCCTAAATTTTGCTGAAACGATTAGCAACCTTGTGCTGGGTTGGATTTGTGCTAAGATAGAGGTATCTTTCCTTCCTCACCCTACCCTGAGAGCAGTTCATCGTTAGCAAAGCAAAACAGCTCAGTCTGCTGCAGACTAGCCCTGGGAGAATTATTCAGGCAGTTCCCAAAACAATCCATCAGTTGATCTCAACAGCTTCTACTGCTACAGATTGGCTCTTATCATGGGATTTATTTTTCTTGCAGCCCTCAGGCTACAATAGCAAAGCTACACATGAGTCAGTGGACACAGCTTCGGTACAAGATATGGAGTTGAAACATGAGTTGTCCATCTTTGGGCAAGGGAGCCAATATAGAACAAAAGAAATACCCACAAATTTCTTCCAAGTAGTTCTAACTTTGTACTGAGACTTTATCAGGAGAAATAGGCAAAGGTGGAAGAAACCTGAATGCCCATCTCCCCACAAGAAATTAATTTCTTCTTCAAAAATTGTGTTGCAAATGCTTAATCTAATGCCATATTAATGCATGAACTAAGAAATTGATTCATTGGAAAAGTCAGATGCTTAATTTCAAACTTTGAGACACTAGAAAATAATCAGTTCTTAAATAAGTGCAGTGGATGTCAGCAAAAAATATTTGTTCCTTTTGACAGCATTTTATCTCCACTTCAATAGCTGATTTAACTTCAATCTGTTATAAAATGTTTCAGCACTTTCCTGGTTTAAAGCATTGGAGTGTCAGTGCTTTGCAATTTATCCAGATTTTTCTGTAACATACAATTAAAATCCCAAGCAATTATAAATGTGCAACATTTTCTGAAGTTAGTTTAAAAAATGCAAGAGAAATGCATGGTTCCATGTGGTAGAGGCATATATAGTAAGATTAATGAAGATAAAGTAGAAACTATTAGCAATGTAATTGCCAATAGTAAACATATTTTTATTGGTAAACATGTGATATATTTTATAAATCAAAGCACTTCTAATCACAACTGCTGATCTACATACTTTTTGGGAGAGTTGAAGAATGTAAAATTTGATTAAATCATCTCTTCTTAATATATGTGTTATTAGATGACAATAACTGTGTTGCCAAAAAAAGAGAAATTATATTTCTCAAATTTTATATTAATTTACTATATTTATCACGTCAATCTATAATGACCGTCAATATTTTCTTAACTTGTGGGGGTTGGCTCTGGCTGGATGCCAGGCACCCATCAAAACTACTCTATTACCCCCCCTCTATAAACCAGACAGGGAGAAAATAAAGTGAAAATCTCATGGGTGAGATAAGGGCAGGGAGAGATCACTCATTAGTGACCATCTTGAGCAAAACACACTTGTCTTATAGAAGTCAGCTTAATTCATAACCAATCAAATCAGAGTTGGATAGAAGAAATCAGATGAAATCTTAGAAACACTTTTTCCCCAGCCCTCCCTTCTTCCTGGGCTCAATTTCACTCCAATTTTCTCTCTCTCATCCCCATAGCAGCTCAGGGGGATGGGGAATGGGAGCTGTGGTCACTTCATCACACGTTGTTTCAGACGCTCCTTCCTTCTCAGGGGAAGGACTCCTCACACTTTTCCTATGTTCCAACATGGAGTCCCTAAGGCCGGTGCCTAATTTTTCAGACAATGATTGATGAACAAGAAAAGGATCGATTCAAAAAAAAAAAAAAAATCATGTATCATGAAACTGATTGCAAAATAAAGAAAAAATTCTCAAGATTTCCTTACTTACCTTGTTCTTTTTCTCCTGGATAGGAAAAGTGTTGGCTGAAGAACCCAAGGAAGAAAGAGGTGTTTTCCTCTGTGAAGCTCCTATTTGTTTCTTTCTCTTTTTTTAAGAATTAAAATCTTTTGATGAAAACCAGTATTACTATAGAGTATTTACAACTGTCTTAAAATACCCTGTTTGAAACCAAGGAAGTACATAAACATATTTGTCAACATTTCTTGAAAAAATTACAAGCTACATAAGATGTCCACATTTTACCTTGATTTTAGCTATACATTGGTGATATAACCATTTCATTTTTTTCATGTTAATGCTTACAGCATTTTTAACAATATGATACAGCAATACTGTATCTATATGGAAGCATCAGGAGTGGTTTCCCATGATTTTGTTGGCAGTAGCCTTAAAGAACAATTGTGAAATTTACTGTGGGTAACAAATTGTATTGGGTTTGTTTGGCAAGGTTTTGGTAACGGGGGGCTACAGGGGTAGCTTTGGTGAGAACCTGTTGGAAGCTTCCCTGTGTCTGACAGAGCCATTGCCAGTCAGCTCCAGGAGGAACCCACCACTGGCCAAACCCAAGCCCATGAGTAGACAAGGTACATGACCTCGGAAGGTTGTTATAGAAGTCTGAAAATCAGCTTAGTTGGACATAAACTTAGGAAAGACAAATCACACCATTAACGAGTTCACCCAAGCCCTTACATTTACTTGCAACAAATCTGTATTTTCTCAAAAATTCAGTATACTTAGATGAACTAGCTAATATGTAAAACTGAAAATTTCCTCTGCCTCTTGACAAAGAAATGCATTAAAAATCATGAGAGTCAAAAGAGTCATACAAACTTTGAGCCATTTGAAGAGAGCTAAATGTACATTCTTGGTCTTTTAACTGAGATTTGATTTTGAGAGAACTTGCATAGGTGTCACAGGATGATTAAAAAGATTTAGTTTTCTGTAGAAATCCTTCGATATAAATTGGATATTTAGTGTCTTCATGAAGAAGCAAATGGAACTGGAGCTGTACTCGTAAGATGCAGTCGATCTCTGCCCAACTGTGTTCATGAGATATAAAATAACATCTCTCTGCTAATGTGGTCTAACCCAGAAAAGGCCTCTCAAACCCCCAAAATCTAGACCACACTGAAATTTCACATTTAGAGAAGGATCACTATCAGAAGGATGCATGAATAGGAAAGTTTCTGCTTCATCTAAGACAAAGATTTAGATCGAAAAATCTTCAAGAGATCTTAAAAGAATATATTAATAAGTTCAGTCTTTTTGGAGAACTTCTGAATCAGTTGCTTGTTTAGTGAAAGCAATTATTTGAAAAAATGAACCGAGAGTTAACAAAATAATCAAGGTTACAATATTTGTTTCACATGCTTTCCTCCTGTTTTGCTAGATAAATTTATGAATGAGAGAGCTCTTAAAAATGCTTTTAAAAGGATATAGACTCAAATGAATGGTGGTTTCCTCTTTGATAACATGTTTTTAAGTTCTACATGAGATCATTTACAGTCAACTTTTCCAAGTGCATAAAAAGGAACGAAACTTACTGCTTCACAAGAATGAACCAAATACACTTACAGCCAACATGCCTTACTGCTCTGGATTTTGCATGAAGCTTCTGTTTATACAAACAAAAAAATGATTCATCTCCTTCAAGGGTGAAGCCTTCTGATCATAAGCTTCTGATCACTAACATAACACAATAATTTTCTTTACATCTGTACGTTGTTCCTTAACCGGATTTTTCTTCACATTCCTGATCAGCAGCTACCTGTAAAATTCTTGTTCAACATGAAATGAACATCAGAGGAGACAAGTTCAGACTTGCAACCTCAAAGAGATTAAAGATATATTCACTCTATAACAGTAAGGGGAATTATTAGTGTGTTGGTGTAGTAAATCTTCTCTACCTTTAACAGAAGTCTTGACGAGGAAAGCACTGGTCATGAAGAAGCAATCCACAAAATCCACAAATGACCAGCTGAAATTACTGACCAATATCTCCTTCCCTTCCCTGGCAACAGGATCAACCTTTAGTCCATCAGAGGCCACCTTACATATTTTATTCAATATGAATTTCAAATATATACTTTAATGTGAGTGCAATACAACAAAGCTTAACAAGGTGTTGAGGCATGTAGGTAGCTCAGGGTGCAGTTACAGTGCAAGCTGTAGGTTGAGCTCTGGGTGTTGAGGCCCTGAAGCAAGAGGTAATGTTAACTGCCAACCCTTTGCACAACAAGGGGCACAGGGACCCCTGGCATTGACCAGGTGTCCGAACATAGTGACACAGCAGGAGCCGAGGACTCAGGAGGAAGAGCTGAAACTTTCATGTGCTTAGATTGTGAGGGTATAAAAACCCAGGAATTCCTTCCTTTGGGTCTCTCCATGGTAGCACCCAGCTTCAGCTGCTTTTATGTTAGTGCACTGTGAATAAATTGATTTATGTAATGAGACATTTGAGACTCTGCTATGGGAACTCCAGGGTTGAACCAATAAGGAAACCTGGTCTGACTGCGTAAGAGTGGTGTGTGCAGGGAATCAAGAAAGGACCCGTAGGTTCACTGGAGCCACCCACTGCAAAAGGGCTCCAATCCCAGCAGTGAAACTCTTCGGTGGTGGGAGTGTGACTGCCAGAGTGCCTGCTGAATGGTCAGATGCAAAAGTTCCCTTAACAAAGGCAGCACAAACATATGTCATAAAATGTATATTTCCATATTGCCCATTACAAGTGTGACACTGAAGGCAGATTCCAATCTTGTAACCTTGATGAAAGGTGACAGCAACTGAAGGGCTCTTACAGGAGAAGACCCATACATGTCATCACATACCCCAGCTGCCTTTGAGACACGCAGTCTTTAGGACCTTCTAGGAAGGACCACATAGCAAAAATATTTTGTAGACTCATAGAATAGCCTGAGTTGGAAGGGACCCACAAGTACCATCTAGTTCAACTCCTGGCCCTGCACATGAATGCCCCAAGAATCACACCATGTGCATGAAAGCATTGTCCAATATTTCTGAACTCTGTCAGGTTTGTTGCTGTGACCACTTCCCGGGGAGACTGTTCCAGTGCCCAACCACTCTCTGGGTGAAGAACCTTGCTCTGAGCAATGTCAATGACATGACAGATAGAGCCCTTGAGGGGTGAGAAAACATATCCTGAAAGTTCCCTGGGGCACACATATCCACAGAAACTCAAGCGCACACACTAAGCTCAAGGAGAGCTTGACCTCCACTGCTCTTTAAACTCCTGTGGAAGATGAAAAGATCATGTCTGTCTGTCCATGTGACATTGCAGAGGACAGTTCCGCCCTTAAAAAAAAAGTGCTGTCTTGATAAGGTTAATTAATTCTCTTTTTTTTCAAGAGCAGAAAATGATCAAAACTTTACATATATTTTTATGCTTTCATTTCTCTGAGTGAAAAAGTAAATATGTGTAGCTGTGTCTCAAAAGAAGACCTTTAATCAGCAAAATGTTTCTGTGATTTTCAAAGCCTTTCTATGATTGTCATAGTTTTTATATTTTAATTTTGCAGTTTTAAGCTAATTTTGTCATACAATGTAAAGATGAAATAAGGATTGATTTTGTTGTACAAAAAGAAAAAAGTCATGGAAAACTCTTATTTTCTAAATTTTATCCCCCTTCCAGCAGTGAGAGACTATACAGAGTATATTTTTCTAGTGATATAATAAAACTCACGTAACATTGAACTAGATCTTAAAATAATAGTAATTAATTATTATTAATAATGATGATATTAATAATATTATCTACAGGTTACAGAGAAAAATGCAATATGTTTAACATTCCAAAATTAGTCTCAATTTTGTAAGCTTTCATTTCAGAGGAGCTACATTTGCTGATTAACTACATAGTGGGACAAGTCTTATGCTACTAACAAAACTTAAATATACATAGAGCTTCATTACCTGTCCCCCAGCTATCAAATTCCAGTCCCTGAGGAATATTGAAGCAGTAGCTAGTATTTGCTGAATTTTATTAGAAAAACACATCCATGAGACTCAGTAGCCTGAGGATGCTCAGTAGACATGCAACAGTTCTCAAATGCCTTAAAATGAAATCTCTGTTTCTTTTGCCTTGTGAGTGAGCAACTGATTTTTTTTCACCCTGAATTCTGGCTTTATTTTTCCCTCACCACTCAGTGCAATTCTACTTCCCCTACACAAATGGGATGTTCTATTAATGTTTGAATTAGTTCAGGTAAACCTAACATATCCCACCTTCAGTTCCTTATAAACTTCCCTGTTCTGATGATGACTGGAAAAACGCATTTTTAAAAAACAGTGATTGTTCCCTTTAATTCAAACCAAATAGAGATGAAATCTCTTAAACTGCCATAAAGGGAAGGGAAGGTTCTGGAAGGTTCTGGAAGGTTCGGGAAGGTTTGGGAAGGTTCGGGAAGGGAAGGGAAGGGAAGGTTTGGGAAGGGTAGGGAAGGGAAGGTTCTGGAAGGGAAGGTTCTGGAAGGAAGGGAAGGTTCTGGAAGGAAGGTTCTGGAAGGGAAGGTTCTAGAAGGGAAGGTTCTGGAAGGGAAGGGAAGGGAAGGTTCTGGAAGGGAAGGTTCGGGAAGGTTCGGGAAGGTTCGGGAAGGGAAGGTTCGGGAAGGTTCGGGAAGGGAAGGGAAGGTTCGGGAAGGTTCGGGAAGGTTCGGGAAGGGAAGGTTCGGGAAGGTTCGGGAAGGTTCGGGAAGGTCGGGAAGGTTCGGGAAGGGAAGGTTCGGGAAGGGAAGGTTCGGGAAGGGAAGGTTCGGGAAGGGAAGGTTCGGGAAGGGAAGGGAAGGGAAGGGAAGGGGAAGGTTCGGGAAGGGAAGGGAAGGTTCGGGAGGGAGGGAAGGGAAGGGAGGGAAGGGAAGGGAGGAAGGGAAGGGAAGGGAAGGGAAGGGAAGGGAAGGGAAGGGAAGGGAAGGGAAGGGAAGGGAAGGGAAGGGAAGGGAAGGGAAGGGAGGGAAGGGAAGGGAAAGGAAGGGAAGGGAAGGAGGGAAGGGAAGGAAGGGAAGGGAAGGGAAGGGAAGGGAAGGAAGGAAGGGAGGGAAGGGAAGGGAAGGTACGGGAAGGGAAGGGAAGGGAAGGGAAGGGAAGGGAAGGGAAGGGAAGGTTGGAAGGGAAGGTTCGGGAAGGTTCGGGAAGGAAGGGAAGGGAAGGGAAGGGAAGGGAGGGAAGGGAAGGGAGAAGGGAAGGAAGGGAAGGGAAGGGAAGGGAAGGGGAAAGGGAAGTGGAAGGGAAGGGAAGGGAAGGGAAGGGAAGGGAAGGGAAGGGAAGGGGAAGGGGAAGGGAAGGGAAGGGAAGGGAAGGGAAGGGAAGGGAAGGGAAGGGAAGGGAAGGGAAGGGAAGGGAAGGGACAGGGACAAGGGAAGGGACAAGGGAAGGGACAGGGACAAGGGAAGGGACGGGAAGGGAAGGAAGGGATAGGTTCGGGAAGGGAAGGGAAGGGAAGGGAAGGTTCGGGAAGGGAAGGTTCGGGAGAAGGAAGGTTCGGGAAAGGGAAGGGAAGGGGGGGAAGGGAAGGGAAGGGAAGGGAAGGGAAGGGAAGGGAAGGGAAGGGAAGGGAAGGGATAGGGAAGGAAGGGAAGGGAAAGGGAAGGGAAGGGAAGGGGAGGGAAGGGAAGGGAAGGGAAGGGAAGGGAAGGGAAGGGAAGGGAAGGTTCGGGACGGGAAGGTTCGGGAAGGTTCGGGAAGGGAAGGTTCGGGAAGGGAAGGGAAGGGAAGGGAAGGTTCGGAAAGGGAAGGGAAGGGAAGGGAAGGATCCAGAGGGAAGGGAAGGGAAGGGAAGGGAAGGATCTGGAGGGAAGGGAAGGATCTGGAGGGAAGGGAAGGAAGGGAAGGGAAGGGAAGGGAAGGTCGGGAAGGGAAGGTTGGGAAGGGGAAGGGAAGGGAAGGGAAGGGAAGGGAAGGGAAGGGAGGGAAGGGAAGGGAAGGGAAGGGAAGGGAAGGGAAAGGGAAGGGAAGGGAAGGGAAGGGAAAGGGAAGGGAAGGGAAGGGAAGGGAGGGCAGGGAAGGGAAGGGAAGGGAAGGGGGAAGGGAAGGGAAGGGAAGGAAGGTTCGGGAAAGGGAAGGTTCGGGAAGGGAAGGGAAGGGAAGGGAAGGGAAGGGAAGGGAAGGTTGGGAAGGTTCGGGAAGGGAAGGTTCGGGAAGGGAAGGGAAGGGAAGGGAAGGGAAGGGAAGGGAAGGGAAGGGAAGGTTCGGGAAGGGAAGGGAAGGTTCGGGAAGGGAAGGTTCGGGAAGGGAAGGGAAGGTTCGGGAAGGGAAGGGAAGGTTCGGGAAGGGAAGGGAAGGGAAGGGAAGGTACGGGAAGGGAAGGGAAGGGAAGGGAAGGTCGGGAAGGTCGGGAAGGGAAGGGAAGGGAAGGGCGGGAAGGGAAGGGAAGGGAAGGGAAGGGAAGGGAAGGGAGGGAAGGAAGGAGGGAAGGGAAGGGAAGGGAAGGGAAGGGAAGGTTCGGGAAGGGAAGGGACGGTCGGGAAGGGAAGGTTCGGGAAGGTTCGGGGAAGGGAAGGTTCGGGAAGGGAAGGGAAGGGAAGGGAAGGGAAGGTTGGGAAGGGAAGGGACGGTTTCGGGAGGGAAGGTTCGGGAAGGTTCGGGAAGGGAAGGTTCGGGAAGGGAGGGAGGGAAGGGAAGGGAAGGTTCGGGAAGGGAAGGGAAGGTTCGGGAAGGGAAGGTTCGGGAAGGTTCGGGAAGGGAAGGTTCGGGAAGGGAAGGGAAGGGAAGGGAAGGTTCGGGAAGGGAAGGGAAGGGAAGGGAAGGAGGGAAGGGAAGGGAAGGGAAGGGAAGGGAAGGGAAGGGGGAAGGTTCTGGAAGGGAAGGGAAGGGAAGGGAAGGGAAGGAGGGACGGGAAGGGAAGGAAGGGAAGGGAAGGGAAGGGAAGGGAAGGGAAGGGAAGGGAAGGGAAGGGAAGGTACGGGAAGGGAAGGGAAGGGGAAGGGCAGTAGGAAGGGAAGGTAAGGGAAGGGAAGGGCGAAGGGAAGGGAAGGGAAGGGAAGGGAAGGGAAGGGAAGGAAGGGATAGGGAAGGGAAGGGAAGGGAAGGGAAGGGGAAGGGATAGGTTCGGGAAGGGAAGGGGGAAGGGAAGGGAAGGTTCGGGAAGGGAAGGTTGGAAGGGAAGGGAAGGGTAAGGGAAGGGAAGGGCAAGGGAAGGGAAGGGAAGGGAAGGGAAGGGAAGGGAAGGGAAGGGAAGGGAAGGGCAGGGAAGGGAAGGGAACGGAAAGGGAAGGAAGGGAAGGGAAGGGACAGGGAAGGGAACGGGAAGGGAAGGGAAGGGAAGGGAAGGGAAGGGAAGGGAAGGGAAGGGAACGGGAAGGGTTCGGGAAGGAAGGGAAGGTTCGGGGAAGGAAGGTTCGGGAAGGGAAGGGAAGGTTCGGGAAGGGAAAGGGAAGGTTCGGGGAAGGGAGGGAAGGGAAGGGAAGGGGAAGGTTCGGGAAGGGAAGGGAAGGGAAGGGAAGGAAGGGAAGGGAAGGTTCGGGAAGGGAAGGGAAGGTTCGGGAGGGAAGGGAAGGGAAGGTTCGGGAAGGGAAGGGAAGGGAGGAAGGGACGGGGAAGGGAAGGGGAAGGGAAGGAAGGGGAAGGGAAGGGAAGGGAAGGGAAGGGAAGGGAAGGGAAGGGAAGGGAAGGAAGGGAAGGGGAGGGAAGGGAAGGGAAGGGACGGTCGGGAAGGGAAGGGAAGGTTCGGAAGGGAAGGGAAGGTTCGGGAAGGTTCGGGAAGGGGAAGGAAGGGAAGGGAAGGGAAGGAAGGGAAGGGAAGGGAAGGGAAGGGAAGGGAAGGGAAGGGAAGGGAAAAAGGGAAGGGAAGGGAAGGTCGGGAAGGGAAGGGAGGGAAGGGACGGGAAGGGAAGAAGGGAAGGGAAGGTTCGGGAAGGGAAGGGAAGGGAAGGGAAGGGAAGGGAAGGGAAGGGAAGGGAAGGGAAGGGAAGGGAAGGTAAGGGAAGGGAAGGGAAGGGAAGGGAAGGGAAGGGAAGGGAGGGAAGGGAAGGGAAGGGAAGGGAAGGGAAGGGAAGGGAAGGGACGGGAAGGGAAGGGAAGGGAAGGGAAGGGAAGGGAAGGGAAGGGAAGGGAAGGGAAGGGAAGGGATAGGGAAGGGAAGGGAAAGGGGAAGGGAAGGGAAGGGAAGGAGTTCCGGGAAGGGAACGGAAGGGAAGGGAAGGGATAGGGAAGGGAAGGGAAGGGAAGGGAAGGGAAGGGAAGGGAAGGAAGGGAAGGGAAGGGAAGGGGAAGGGAAGGGAAGGGAACGGGAAGGGAAGGGAAGGTTACGGGAAGGGAAGGTTTGGGAAGGTTGAAGGGAAGGTTGGGCAGGTTAGGGAAGGGAAGGGGAAGGGAAGGGTAAGGGAAGGGAAAGGAAGGGAAGGAAGGGAAGGTGAGGAAGGTGGAAGGGAAGGGAAGGGAAGGGAAGGGAAGGGAAGGGACGGAAGGGAAGGGAAGGGAAGGAAGGGAAGGGAAGGGAAGGGAAGGGAAGGTGAAGGGAAGGGAAGGGGAAGGGAAGGTGGACGGGAAGGGAAGGGAAGGGACGGGAAGGGAAGGACGGGAAGGGACGGGAAGGGGAAGGGAAGGGAAGGGAAGGGAAGGGCAAGGGAAGGGAAGAGGAAGGTTGAGGGAAGGGAAGGTTTCGGGAAGGGAAGGGAGGGAAGGAAGGAAGGGAAGGGAAGGAAGGGAAGGAAGGGAAGGGAAGGGAAGGGAAGGGAAGGGAAGGGAAGGGAAAGGGAAGGGAAGGGAAGGGAAGGGAAGGACGGGAAGGGAAGGGAAGGGAAGGGAAGGGAAGGAAGGGAAGGTTCGGGAAGGGAAGGTTCCGGGAAGGGAAGGGACGGGAAGGGAAGGGAAGGGAAGGGAAGGGAAGGGAAGGGAAGGGAAGGGAAGGGAGGGAAGGGAAGGGAAGGGAAGGGAAGGGAAGGGAAGGGAAGGGACGGGAAGGAAGGGAAGGGAAGGGAAGGGAAGGGAAGGGAAGGGAGGGAAGGGAAGGTTCGGGAAGGGAAGGTTCGGGAAGGGAAGGGAAGGGAAGGGAAGGGAGGAAGGGAAGGGAAGGTTCGGGAAGGTTCGGGAAGGGAAGGTTCGGGAAGGGAAGGGAAGGGAAGGGAAGGGAAGGGAAGGGAGGGAAGGAAGGTTCGGGAAGGGAAGGGAGGTTCGGGAAGGGAGGTTCGGGAAGGGAAGGGAAGGTTCGGGAAGGGAAGGGAAGGTTCGGGAAGGGAGGGAAGGGAAGGGAAGGGAAGGGAAGGGAAGGGAGGAAGGGAAGGAAGGTCGGGAAGGTTCGGGGGGGAAGGGAAGGGAAGGGAAGGGAAGGGAAGGGAAGGGAAGGGAAAGGGAAGGGAAGGGAAGGGAAGGGAAGGGAAGGGAAGGGAAGGGAAGGGAAGGGAAGGTTCGGGAAGGGAAGGGAAGGTTCGGGAAGGGAAGGTTCGGGAAGGTTCGGGAAGGGAAGGTTCGGGAAGGGAAGGGGGGAAGGGAAAGGGAAGGGAAGGTTCGGAAGGGAAGGGAAGGTTCGGGAAGGGAAGGTCGGGAAGGTTCGGGAAGGGAAGGTTCGGGAAGGGAGGGAAGGGAGGGAAGGGAAGGTTCGGGGGGAGGAGGGAAAGGGAAGGTCGGGAAGGAAGGTTCGGGATGGTTAGGGAAGGGAAGGTTCGGGAAGGGAAGGGAAGGTAAGGGAAGGGTTCGGGAAGGGAAGGGAAGGGAAGGGAAGGAAGGGAAGGGAAGGGAAGGGCAGGGAAGGGAAGGGAAGGGAAGGTTCTGGAAGGGAAGGGAAGGGAAGGGAGGGAAGGGAAGGGAAGGGAAGGGAAGGGAAGGGGAAGGGAAGGGAGGGAAGGGAAGGGAAGGGACGGCGAAGGGAAGGTTGGGAAAGGGAAGGAAGGGAAGGGAAGGGAAGGGAAGGGAAGGGAAGGGAAGGGAAGGGAAGGGACGGAAGGGAAGGGAAGGGAAGGGAAGGGAAGGGAAGGGAAGGGAAGGGAAGGGAAGGGAAGGGAAGGGAAGGGAAGGTGAAGGGAAGGGAAGGGAAGGGAAGGGAAGGGATAGGGAAGGTCGGGAAGGAGGAAGGTTCGGGAAGGGAAGGTTAGGGAAGGGAAGGGAAGGGAAGGGAAGGGAAGGGATGGGAAGTGGACGGGAAGGGAAGGGAAGGGAAAGGGAAGGGGAAGGAAGGGCAGGGAAGGGAAGGGATAGGGAAGGGAAGGGAAGGGAAGGGAAGGGAAGGGAAGGGAAGGGACGGGAAGGGAAGGGAAGGGAAGGGGGGGGAGGGGAAGGGAAGGGACGGGAGGGGACGGGACGGGACGGGACGGAAGGGAAAGGAAGGGAAAGGGACGGTTCGGGAAGGGAAGGGAAGGTTCGGGAAGGAAGGTTCGGGAAGGGAAGGGAAGGGAAGGTTCGGGAAGGGAAGGTTCGGGAAGGGGAAGGTTCGGGAAGGGAAGTGGAAGGGAAGGGAAGGATCGGGAAGGGAAGGGAAGGGAAGGGAAGGGAAGGGAAGGGAAGGGAAGGGAAGTTCGGAAGGGAAGGGAAGGGAAGGGAGGGAAGGGAAGGAAGGGAAGGGAAGGGAAGGGAAGGGAAGGGAGGGAAGGGACGGGAGGGAAGGGAAGGGAAGGGAAGGGAAGGGAAGGGAAGGGATGGGAAGGGAAGGGAAGGGAAGGGAAGGGAAAGGGAAGGGAAGGGAAGGGAAGGGAAGGGTACGGGAAGGGAAGGGAAGGGAAGGGAAGGGAAGGGAAGGGAAGGAAGGGAAGGGAAGGTTCGGGAAGGTCGGGAAGGGAAGGGGGGAAGGGAAGGGAAGGGAAGGGAAGGGAAGGGAAGGGAAGGGAAGGGAAGGGAAGGGAAGGGAAGGGAAGGGAAGGGAAGGAAGGGAAGGGAAGGAAGGGAAGGGAAGGGAAGGTTCGGGAAGGGAAGGGAAGGGAAGGGAAGGTTCGGGAAGGGAAGGGAAGGGAAGGGAAGGGAAGGGAAGGGAAGGGAAGGGAAGGGAAGGGAAGGGAGGGAAGGGAAGGGAAGGGAAGGTTCGGGAAGGGAAGGGAGGGAAGGGAAGGGAAGGGAAGGGAGGGAAGGGAAGGGAAGGGAAGGGAGGGAAGGGAAGGGAAGGGAAGGGAAGGGAAGGGAAGGGAAGGGAAGGGAAGGGAAGGGAGAAGGGAAGGGAAGGGAAGGGAGGTAAGGTTCGGGAAGGGAAGGGAAGGGAAGGGAAGGGAAGGGAAGGGAAGGGAAGGGAAGGGAAGGGAAGGGAAGGGAAGGGAAGGGAAGGGAAGGGAAGGGAAGGTTCGGGAAGGGAAGGGAAGGGAAGGGAAGGGAAGGAGGGAAGGGAAGGGAAGGGAAGGGAAGGGAAGGGAAGGGAAGGGAAGGGAAGGGAAGAAGGGAAGGGAAGGGAAGGGAAGGGAAGGGAAGGGAAGGGAAGGTTCGGGGAAGGGAAGGTTCGGGAAGGTTCGGGAAGGGAAGGGAAGGGAAGGGAAGGGAAGGGAAGGGAAGGGAAGGGAAGGGAAGGGAAGGGAAGGGAAGGGAAGGGAAGGGAAGGGAAGGGAAGGGAAGGTTCGGGAAGGGAAGGTTCGGGAAGGGAAGGGAAGGTTCGGGAAGGGAAGGGAAGGTTCGGGAAGGGAAGGGAAGGTTCGGGAAGGGAAGGGAAGGGAAGGGAAGGGAAGGGAAGGGAAGGGAAGGGAAGGGAAGGAAGGGAAGGGAAGGTTCGGGAAGGGAAGGGAGAGGGAAGGGAAGGTTCGGAAGGGAAGGTTCGGGAAGGGAAGGTTCGGAAGGGAAGGGAAGGTTCGGGAAGGGAAGGGAAGGGAAGGGAAGGGAAGGGAAGGGAAGGGGAGGAAGGGAAGGGAAGGGAAGGGAAGGGAAGGGAAGGGAAGGGAAGGGAAGGGAAGGGAAGGGAAGGGAAGGGAAGGGAAGGGAAGGGAAGGGAAGGGAAGGGAAGGGAAGGGAAGGGATCAATATGATTATTATTTGCATTACCATAATAATCAGTAGCCATAATCTGGGCCATCTGCCTAATAAGATACTTCCATCAAAACTTAAAAAAAAGATGCAGAAAGACGGAGAGCATATCAAACCTGTGATACTGTAAAGAGGAAAGCATGATTTTTGAGCATTCCAGTGGTTTTGGTACTCATCATGGAAAGGGGAACTTTAAGAGAATTATAAAAAGAATAGTGCTGTGTATCTGCAGATTTGTTACTTTTGATTCTTCATTTTTGCTTTCTGTGTCTGACACATTGTAAAAATAATCTTCTACTACTTTACAGAAGCATCATTCATCATTGAGGAGAGACTGATCATGGTTACAAAATTATCTTCAAACTCAAATGTATATTTTCATCATTATGTATATTTTCTGAGATGTATATACTGAAGGAATTTGTTGAAAATCTATATGCAGACTGTTTGGACTCTCTTTCTTTCCATTTCGTATTTTGGAAAGATCTTAAAGGTATTCACAGAAATCATAGGACAAAAAAGAAGACTGAGCTATTTTCTGACTCTTATTTGATTAAATCAAATATTGATGTGCTACAATGAAAATGGGTTTTATCTTTTCCTGAAGTTTCATTTCTATAAAGTATATAAGGACATTACTCTGTCACCAGGTGAATATTATAAAAGTTTCAGAACTAAACTCTCAGCAGTTTTATGTTTCTAGAAGTTGATTGGTCAAAATGTAAAAACTTAGTCTTCTAAAATCTGGGTCAATTCACACCAAGATGAAGATACTTGCACCATTGTCATTTATCAGTTGAGAAAGAAACACATCACATAAAACGTAGCTTTTCCTAGAGGAAAACAGGTGTAAATCAGTTAAAATGTTTGTCTGGAAACTGGCAGTTTATTACCTAGGTGATGATCCCTTTATATTTTTACTTTGTAGTGTGAAATATAAAACAATTTCAGATGACAGGATGACAAAATACCACTTTTTCCCCTGCTGAAATCTTTAACCTCTCAGAGATTATGATTCAGATATATTTTACATTTGAGATGAACATCAAGAAATCCCAAATCTCAGCAGCAAGGCATTAAATAGCTGCGTGTATTTGGCAGTGGCAGTTTGCCACTAAGTCACACACTGTGGAGGATTCTCCCTGTGCAAAGGAAAAAGCAACAAAGCAGTTTGGAGATGTGGAACAGCTTGCACCCTGCAAAGGGGCACTTATCACACAAACAGTGTGATTTTCCAGCCCAATCTGTTAATTGTGCTCATGCAACTGTCTGGGAGGCTCTGCCGTCATGCTGCTTAGATGTACAGAAGTGTTGCTGATCTCAACAACAGTGTCTGCACTATCCCCATGCTCTCCAAGGGAAGACTGGATCAGATGCACAAACTGGGACAAATAGATACAGTTCTGCTGACTTCAGGGTGCTTTGCAGCTGAGGATCTGAGCTAATCTGTAAAATATATCCATCTCTTTGCAAATTTTTTTTTTTTGGCTGAGTTTCTCTTTTATGCTAAGAGGTTCTTCCCCAGAATGTGCTGTTTGGTCTTTTCTTTTTTTTCTTTTTTTTTTCTTTCTTCTTTTTTTAATCATACTGTTCAATTCCAGAGAGATTTTCAAAACCAATAATAACTACAGTATTATCTATTCTATACTTTTTGAACAGAAAAACAGTTAATGATTCCCAGTCATTCTCAACTGCTTGGCATATCTTTGTCAAGCACTGAGCAGATTGAGACAGAGAGTATGAATCCAAATTCTATCCTGTCATTAGGAGTGGACTTCGATAAATCTGTTCTGCTTCAAACTCTGAATGGTACTTCCTGCTAAAATGAAAGGGCTGGCTCTAGACCAGCTGCATTCCATTAGCTGTCAGTATATTCTAAATTATTTTTCTCTACAAATAAAAATATATCTGACCAAAAATATGTCTCATTTGTTTTGACGAACAGATATACTTAACTGGGTCTATACATTGGCCTGGATGACAGTGATAGAGCATGAGCATTCTGACCTTTTGCCCTTACAATTTCCCTCACTAAAATTAATGGTGCCTGCAAGAAAGATAAAGAATATAACAATAATTTTGGAAGGAAGAAACATGCATTAATTCATTTCTTGATGAAGGACATTATCTGGCAAAGTAGCATCTGTCTCTTCATGAGCCAATATTTATTCAATTTTATGTTCTGATTAATTTAGTGGTATTTAGAGCTCAGTGATTTTTAAACTGGTGTTGTAAGACTGAAAAGTTTGCATGTGTAAAACAGAACCATAAGGCTCAGCCCAGATTTGCCTTCAGAAGTTAATGAAATTGGTAGGAGAATTGTATGAAGCAGTTTCTCAGAAGTACAAGTTAACAGATTTATCTATAACTCATTTAGCTGATGGGAGGACAAGCCAGCATTGTGTCATTAGTTGTGATCAGGGTAGCATGACTCAGATCAACAGAGTTCATTAGTAATGCTATTTAAGATCTTACATACTTCAGTGCTTGCATTTTCTTCAGTCTCAATTTAACTCACAAGGTGGGATTTATCCCACTCATACACAGATGGTTAAAAATTAGATCTAGACTAAACATTCATCAAAAATCTTCGTGAAATAAAGGCAAAAGCACCTTCAGAAATACAGTTTAGGATATGAAGATCCATGTCCCAAAGTCACATATTTTGATCCGCCGTCTGGTAAGAAAGCCAGGTAAATTAGCTATCGTGCAAAACTTTAACTTGATGAAAGCTGGGTGATGTGAATCCAGCATGTGAGTTCCTTTAATGGTAGTCTTTATACAGGTAAAAGGTAGTTAAGGATGAGTTGAATGTGATAAAGGTTTTGTTCAATAAGCTGGTCTTAAGGTAGCTACCACTGCATGTCTCTTTATTATGTATAATTATTTTGTGAACTAAGTCCATCCCTGATGAATGGAACTCTTGTGCTACTTATTTCTCTGAGACTTTCACAATAAGATGATGACACAAGTATAGTAACAATATGATGGATATTTTACATGAAAATGCTCCAGATAGGAAGGGGAATTAGCTCAAATGGTAGAGCGCTCGCTTAGCATGCGGGGTAGCGGGATCGATACCCGCATTCTCCACAATTTTTGGGGAATGAGAGGCTGGAGAGCAGCACCATAGAGAGGGACCCAGGGGTCCTGCTCAATGGCAAATTGAATATGAGTCAGCAATATGCCTGGCAGCCAGGAGGGGTAATCATGTCCTGTGCATCAGGTAAAGCACCACTGGCCAGTCGAGGGAGGGAATTGTCCTGCTCTGCTCTGCACTGGTGTAGCTTTACCTCGAGGCCTGTGTGCAGTTTTGGGCATCACAATAAAAGGATATAAAGCTATTAGAGAGCATCCAAAAGAGAGTTACAAAGACGTTGAAGGGCCTTGAGAGGAAGCCATATGAGGAGTGGCTGAGGGCACTTGGTCTGTTCAGCCGGAGAAGAGGAGGCTGAGGGGAGACCTCACTGCAGTTACAATTCTTCATGAGGAAGAGAGGGAGGCACTGATCTCCTCTCTGATGCCACGTACAGGACCAGAGGGAATGGTCTGAAGGTGTGTCAGGGGGTTTAGGTTGATTATTAGGAATAGGTTCACCACCCAGAGGATGGTTGGGCACTGGAACAGGCTCCCCAGGGCAGTGGTCACAGCACCAAGCCTGACAGAGTTCAAGAAGTGTTTGGACAATGTTCTCAGGCACATAGTGTGACTCTTGGAGTTGTCCTGTGCAGGACCAGGAGTTGTACTCAATGATCCTTGTGGGTCTTTTCCAGCTCAAGACATTCTATGATTCTATGATTCACATAAAAATGATGCAATATTGGTAGCATTGCAGATGCTGTAGGCATCATATTTTCTCTGGTTTGGGATCTCTCTCATCCATTTCTACGGTCAGGTGCTACTTATAACTCTTTCAAAAAGTCTAAATATAAGTAAAGTCTAATAAAAAATGTAGGCATGAATATAAGCACTTTATTACTGTAGAAGAAAACTGTTACATGTTTCATGAATAGTTCCAAAAAAATGTTATGTAGAGAACTCAATTCCATTTGACCAAAGACCAACATTTTTAAATGCTTCTGAGACCCACAAGATATGTGCATTTCAAAACTGAAGTATGAGTTGTAGGAAACCCCATGGTAGGTGATCTGTTAATGTCATTGTTTTCCTGGTGAGTTTCCATAAGGGAATGTAATAGAAATTTGATGGTACAGAAATATTTATCCAAAACTTAATGTGAAAACAATTTTTATTTTTTTTGGTGGTTTTGTAATAGGCTTAACTCACCTGTGTGGCTTCCAATTTGTTTCATGGTTCAAGAAAAGAAATTATTCTTTTACTCAGACTTACAGTGGGGAAAATAATTGAGATCCAATACAGGTTACACTGTATTTTTCATTGATGTATATAGAATTTTCAAGGCAAAAAAAAGCCAGTCTTATCTATCCAGAATGATGAATGAATATTAATATAGTAGACAATCAGGTAATCCCAACTCTACATACTTCTGTGAGCTCTTATAGACCTGTTATAAATCCACTTGCAGGAATGTCAGCTCAAACATGAGTGGCTGGTGCAGTAAAGATGTGTGTAAGTAGTACCTGAAATCAGTGGTGAAGCACAATATTTGTCCTGGCAGTGCCATGAGATGCTATTGCAAGTCAGAAGTGTTCTAAAGCCCAATATGAAGACAACACCCACGTCTCCGAGAGTGAAATGGTGAGAAGTATTGGTTAATGATAAAAGTACAGAACATTTTCCAGGTTACTTATTTTGCAAATATTCAGAGAAAGAAAAAAATAAAAGAAATTTCAGAAAGTAAGACTGCACTTCACATATGGTATGACATGAATGAACAGCTTATATGGCTCAGATTGTGTGAAAGTGAATGATAAGTACCTGCCTCACTGCTGAAAAAGGATATCAGTATGCTAAAATCTTTTACTCTTTTCTCATTAACTACATATATCTGTGTGGTTGGTTTACCTGGCTATATTTTTCCCTCTTTCCCACAAAGTCTAACAAAAGAGGGACCTCTGCTGATTACTTCATCTGATCAGTCCAGATAATCAAGTTACTTACTCTTTATGAATTTAAATATCCTATACTTAGATTTCAAATTTTAAACTTCTTGCCACTATTTCAAATCTTTCCTGTTCCTTCAAATATCAGAATAAAAAGTTTGTTTTATGTGGACATCCTTCAAAGAGAGTTTGGCCAAAATGCCATTGTGACATCCTGCAACAGTGAGAAGTGATTCATCTTTTCTCTGTTTCCTAGCCTAGCCAGGTATCCATTCATTATTTTCCCCAAATAAGGCATTCCTTTATAGTACAAGCTTTTAAAGTTTTCTTTATCTTCATTAAACTGTCACACCAGCTGACAAAGTTTTTGTCACTGAACTCCAGAACTACTGGTATTAAATGAGTCCTACGTAGTTCGTGTGAACAACATTTGTACAGCACCTGAAACATAGTGGGTGGTATCTCAGCTGGTTACTCAAGTATGTCAGCTTATAGCCAGCTACTTATAGCTGCCACATTCTTAAATTGACAGGGAAATCAGATGTGATTATGATGAAGACTGGGCTTCCACATTGGTTATTTGCTTGCATTCCTACAGTTAACACAGAAGATGGGTGTTGAAATGCAGATTATATCCAGCATGTGTGGCATTGCTCTTACTTAAATCTTCTTGGGCTTAGGTAGTAACATGCAGGACCATGTAATTACAACTCAGCCTGTGGCTGTTTCTGGGTTGATGAGGATATTCAAATTCAGGATCTGATTTTGGAAGGAGAACTGAAATTAAAAGATACAGAACAGCAGAATGACATAATGCGTAAAAGAAATTCTCTGCACAGATGTGTGTATGCACCAGCATGTACTACAGCATATACCAAACCAGCTGACCAGGATCATTTCACAATGAAAGATTGCCCAGGTCCTACTCCAGCAGCTGCTGAATCTTCTCTGCCCTACACAGCTTGGAATGCCCAAAGAGTTGGATTCAAAGCTTTCCTGATCCTACAGATCTTCTTTATGAGCTCCAATTTATAGGTGAGGCAATCTGGTACCATAATTACCTTTTTAACATGTACTGTAAAATGTTAACATTACTCATATGAAAGGCTATTCCATTTGTTGGTTAAAAGATGTCAGCTTGTCCTTCAAATGTTGCAGAGCAAGTCTGAAAGGAATTCTTTCAGGAATACTAAGATCTCTTTGTAAAAGCTGATTAGATTTGACTGGTCGAATTGCTACAGACTATGAAAAAGCCAGTGGGGTAAAAAATCACTTTCCAGTGGCACTTTAGTCTATCTGCTGAGGTCTTTTGCCAATATTTAAAGGTATGGTGACATTCAAACACGACAAACTGCACTGATTGTACCATGAGTTATATTACAACTCCAACGCTTTGTTGCTATCATTTTCAACATGAAACAGATTCCCTGCAAAACAAATAATGAAATTTGAATAGTCGAGATTTAATCATCCTTTCAGTCTTTCATATTTAAACAATCCTTCCATATGTGCTATAAATTGAGTCGTTTTTCTTTGTTTATAAAATACATTATGCAATAAGAGATACTAAAATAAATCAAAACAAGTTATCTCTACAATGATCTTTAATCTTAACATCTGATATGGAAAGAATGGAAAGAATAGAAAATTCTGGAAAAATACTCAGTAGAATCCCCATTATTTAAGATTTATTTTATCCCATAACACTTAAGTTAATGATGTCTTTTTCAAGACAGATGGTAAAATTTGCTATTGTTACTGTAGTAAATGTTACTACTTTTTTTTCATTGAGAAGAAGCATTTTGACTTCATCTTTCTGCTTCTTTCACAACACAATGATATGTTCATATTTTAGTGTTTACAAATTAACAGTGGATAATTCATGGCAAAGAAAATGGGAGAGTGAGCAACTGGGTAAAATCGTATGGTTGGGAGAAGGTTTAAGTGCAAAACAGAGTGAGGGAAAGGAAAAAACCTCAGTTTATTATACTGATAATAGTAGTAGAAATATTCAGACTGACATATATACAAAAACATTTCCAATTCTGGATGGAAACATACACTTACTGCAGTGTATTCAGTGTCACACATGTGCTGTGTGATAAATAGAACTGGAATGATTATCACATATTGTCAGTAAAGGTTCTTCTCCGTGTACTATTACCTTTGTAAAAACATGCACGGCTACATGGTTCAAGATCCCCTGATGCCACCTAAAACTCCTTATCTTACTCTCATTATCTTGTGACTAAGTCTGCCAACCATTTACTCCAAGTCATCCCATCTGCCCAAAATCTACCACTGATCACCAGTTTAGCTTTCTCAATTTAGGGGAAAAATAGAATTATTTTTCGTTGCCTTCTGCCCAAGCCTCTGGCAGTCACATCAACAGTCCCATCTGTTCTTTTTTCAGCTTAATCCCACCCAGATTTCTGATCTCAGGATTTGCAATTTAAAGGGAGGATATGTGATATGCATAATCAATGCATTTACTCCATTCAAAATACTTGCACAGTAGCTCACTTTCTCTCTTTCATACATAAACACACTTGTGCATGTGCACAAATGAAGATTTTAATTCTAAACACACTTTTCTTAAATGAAAAAGCACAAATATTGAAATATATTCAGCCAATCATACCTTTGGCTTGACTGAGTATTGCTATCGTGATGAATTTGGTAAGAGCAGGGATGTCAGAACTATTAAATCACCAGGCCTGACAGCAAATGCTTCAGATTTTCAGAGCTGGGCTGGAGGTAGCAAAATAAAATGTCTGTACATACGTCTCAAAATTTTAATCTTGTATTGTGTCTCATTGTTCTAATATTAAGAAGCAAAGACAGCTGCTCCATCACTGGGGAAGTGGAGTTTGCTTCAGAATCTATATTTTGCTGCTTTTCAAAAGTGAGTATTCACAGCAAGAACAAGCAAATAAAAACATCAAACCTGAGCTGGCCCAAAAATTTTGTCTACTCTTTCTGGGACCAGAGCAGAGTTTACTACCTGCAGAAAACAGAGTCCTACAGTGTTTCAAACTAGATCCATTAAGCAGAATCCTGAAAGTCTAATTTATTTGCTTTCTCAAATCATAGAAAAAACAGTAAGCAGTTTAGCACATAAAATACACATTACCCAAATCTTTGGGTCAAAATCTAGGTGTGGTTTATATCACTATCAGCCTCCACAGCAGCATGAAGATACCAGGCTCTCAATAACTCAATAACTCTGAAACCTCATAAAGCTTTCAGTTAAGTTAGAAGTTAAGATTAAGTCTTTAGGCTATTCCTGGGTCTCACAAGCCACCAATACTTTACAATGCAGCTCTACAGGAAGAGTCAATTTCTGTTCACACTTACTGGGGTATATACCACACAGAGTTAGTCTGCTGGTATTTCTCCTTGCAAACTGGTTGCTACTGATTTCTGTGGGAGTCGGCATGGAAATGCCAAGACATAACAGATTTCTTAAAATATCTTAAATAGTTTTAATAAATAGCCTAAAAATGAAAAAAACTCTAATAGACATAATGTTACTCTTTATATGGCACTTTACAAACATTGCTTTCAGAAAAAAATAAAAGGGTCTCTGGTGGTTATGACCTCTAAGTTTGCTTCTGCAAACGTGGAATGCAAAATGTATATAGAATCACAGAATCATTGAGTAGTCTGAGTTGGAAGTTTGACCTTCTACATATGCATAATAAACACCCTCATAAGTGATATCCCTATATTCAACCAGTGATATAGGATACAGGAGAAACTGTAGACAACCTGGCAATCCTTAATACTTTCTCATGTGGTTGGAAGAAAGTTAGGTCCCCCCAAGATATGCTTGGAAAGCAGAAAATTGAAATACTACCCGTGGAATCAGATGAATTTTCCTATTAGGTATGTAGGATTTTTGTTTTCAGTACATTCAGTGATTTTTTAGAAAAGACTTTTGGAGTTTGAAATATACTATCGGTGGTGCATTTCTGCCCTTTGAAATTCTTCAAATTCTTATGTAAATGCTGAGGACCAAAAAAATTTCCCATCACATCCTGGATCACAAATAACATATGGAGACGTTACTAATACCTCCTCTGAAAATGCACAAACATCTCTTGAGAGCCAAGACTGTTCTTGAGAGTGAAGTCTGTTTAAAGAACAATACATGTCCAGATCTGAGTAGCTCAGAAACGAACCATTTTTATTTTATATCATGACTCTTGTATTCCTATGAAATTATATTTCCATCAAATATCACAGCTTTAGATCAGTTTAGGTCAGGAAATAAGAAAATAAAGTTTAGAAAAAGTTTAATTTTGCTTATAAATTGCACATGATGTAGCCATAACATCTGGCCTTACTTAAGAAATCTGTGTTTGATTTTCAGCTCTTATTTTGACTTGCTGTGAGATGCTACCAAAAAAAAGAACATAAAAATAAATAAACAAAACATCAGTACAAATGAAAAACAAAGGCCTATAAAACCAGGACATCTCACACTGTCTTAATCTGTAAAAACTTTAAGGATTTACAAGGAAAAGTGATTTGGAGAAGTGAGAGAACACTCTCATTTTTTATTTAATAAGAATGGTTTAAATTTTACACTCATTAACGTACTGTCTACTTGAATTTCTCTTCCTTGTGGAAGGTTGTCTGCATATATACGTTTTATATGGTCACAAAACTCCCCCTCTCTTCAAGAAATTTCTCATTAAACAACATAAAAAATAAACACCTCCTTCAACAAAACATAGACCTTCACCTACAGACCTTTTCTTGCTGTTTGATAAACCATATGTATTTTATGTAGGACAACATCTCACAATAATTCTTATTTCCATGCAACCCAGATATGAAATAAATTTAGGCAACAAGAAACCCTAATTTGAGTAGAATTATTATAAATGTATGGTCCTTCTCTGTATTCAGTAGGCTTCTGAATATCACTTCAGAAAAGAATTTTGTTGGTACACCTGTGGTCAGTTCACTAAAAGAAGACATTTATTCAGCAGAGTTGTGCTACACTAAAATTACTCTGATGTTGTTTTCACCTTTCTTACTTAATTGCTACAGCTGAAAAAAGCTTTCAGGAAAGTATAAATTGATCTGGCACCACCTATATTACATGAAAGGCTTTTGCGTTTGAAAATTATATTCCTTTGGAGTATATAAGATAAACCAGGAAATACCATAATGTAAAATTTATTTAAATTAAAGCAAGTGTCTCAGACTGATGGACTTATCCTTCATTGGGAGAAGATGGTGTATCTACACCAAACCCAGAAATACTTAGCCTGATTCAGACCAAATGGAAGTTATCCCAGGAAGATGAACTGGCACAGGTAAGGGCTGGAAGAATTCCTTTTGAGGCATTTACCACAGCTAAGAGTTGGAGTCAAAAATAAAAAAGCTTTGTGGCTTGCTTTCACCTGACTGGAAACATTTCTCCCTCTACCTCTAGGGCACAGGAGTATCACCGGACAGAGATTTGTAAACAGTACCAGTGTACACAGACCATGCGATACCATGAAGCACCTACTGACTTTTTCTGCTTCCCTTCTCACTTTATTATTGTCTAGAGGCAAAATTCATTGCATGATGCAGTGGGAAAGCACAGAAATTTTATTGAAAAGTAATAGAAGAAAAAAAAAAGCATCTTGAAAAATGAAAAGGGAAAAAATGGCTGTTGCCGTAGACTAAATCCCAGAGTAGTTACTCTTACCAGCATCTGCACATGTATGGGGACAACAGGAATGTGAGGGCCACTGCCATGCTCCTGTCACGCTGCCATAATCAAGCAGTTTTATCAAGTGAGGGTCAGTCTTGCAATGAACAAAATTGAAGAATAGTGTGTAATATGTTTACAGGTCACAGCAAGAACACTTTCATTTACCAGGAAATGAGAAAAGCTGTGCTGTGTCTTTGACAAGAAATTGCCATTTCTTTGCAGGAGTTGGTCCTTTGCCAACGTTTCATCTAAGTGCATCTTTTTTTGGGGGGCTGCAGAAGGAATTGTCACTGGTCCAAAACAACATACTTAAAATGTTATATGCCAAGTGCTTCAAGTGGCCCAGTAAGCAAAAACATGCATTTAGAGTACTAACTATTCACATAAGCAAGGCTATTTTTGCTAATCATGAGACTCACTAATGGACCAGTTCATTAAAATAATGCCTGGATTTGTACTTGCATTTTCCAAAATTACTACATTTCTTTTCCAGAAACAAATAGCCTAAATATGAGTTGGTTTTTTTGCTTTCCTTATAAAAAAAATCTGTGGGCAGCTCTGGTGGCAAGTACATGAGCTAAAGGTTTAGACTAGCATGAAGGCAAATATGAAAATCCTATTTGACTGCAGAACATTACAGCTGGCACACTGAGGCACTCATTATGGGCTTAGGGCTGGAATGGGCATGGATATGAATCAGAATCACTGCCAAATCCTGGTGAGGAAAGGCAAAATACACCAAGTTGAAACGGTATTGCTAACACAGAAAGCTTTTCACTGGAAGTGGTTGAAATTACTATATCTTATTATCTCATTTAGGGGTCAGACCAAGCTGTTTCACGGGTTCGTTATCCTTCAGGTCAGGTGTCCTTCAGCAGGATTGAACCCAGTGAATTCCAGCACCTAACTCATGCCCTGTTCAGCAAAGGGGAGCTCAGTTTATCTGAATTAGCTGGCAAGAGACTTCGGCAACACACCTCTGATAATCTTTATGTGAGCTGGGGATCAGCAAGCATTTTCAAACCTCGGGTTCAGTTTTCATCACTGCTGTCATGCTGGTCAACATTCCATTCTCTGCTGCAGTGTTGAAAAGTTCCATACTCTTATACAAGGGAAACTTTCAGTGGAGTGGCTTCACAGTTGACAACATCTCAGTTTTAGTATGATCCAAGTAACCACATGTCCATAACAAACGTTTATAATAAAAACATGGAACCCAGTTTTAAGCTATATCCAAATCTCCTCCAGAGAAATCAGGGAGCACAGAACTCAGAGAGATAAGACTTAGCTCAAACAGGGCTGACAACCAGAACAGGGAATGCTTAGATTTGGCATCTTTTTCCAGAAAACAGATATAATACACATGAGAACTTCTGATTATGAAGTTTTTAATACTCTAAGAAAGTGTCAGCAGTCTCAAAGTATTCCCTGTGACAATAAACTGGTACACTCATAGCTGCAAGTTAATGACGTTTTTCGTTTGCTTAAGCACTCTAAGTTCAATGGGAGGACAATCCAGACAAACCTTTTCTTTTGCTAGTGCTCTCCGGTGAGTTCTTGTCATGTTTAATATTTTTCTTTTAAAGGTGCACGGCTAATAGATGTTATAGATGTTTTGGTTGCTATCTTTTCATTACAGCACTCAAGGAAAATGTTTGCATTTCTTAAAAAAAACACAGTAATTCAAACATATCTGCATCATTTTTAAGATTATTGTGTTTCTCTAAATTAACAGAGTCTAAAAAAAAAGGTGATGAAAACAGAGTTAAACAGCAAAGGTAACATTCAGAAACTGTATTTCAAGAGAGCTGTTTTCTGCGGTGTTCTGGTGCTATTTCTGTGTGTTGTTGAATGATCAAATTTGCTCACTGCAAAACCAGAATCTCATATTCCATGTGGTTAAAAAAAACCCACAGAAACAACAACAATGGCAAAAGCAGCAAAAGCAGTGTTTATCATTTGCTTATTCTTTTTATATCATAGCATTTCAGTTGAATAGGCAATCCTGAAATCTAGGCGTGGCTGTGAAAAGCCAGTCCTGTGACTTTTGGAGGGGAGAAAAAAACACAGGAAAGAGGAGCTAGAAACATTTATTGAGAACAGTGCAAACGTGTTCTTTTCTAAGTTGTGCACATTTTAGAGATTGCTGTTTGCTTTATTACTCATTCATGTTTTGGTACTCTTATAACTTATTTTGAAACAGTCATCCAGCCTGCAACTACTTACAAAAGACAAAACATAAAATCTGTGCAAATCTTTTAAAAATATCCTCAGTCTGTTCTAGCTACAGTCCATCAGCTCCAACTCTGATTAGACAATTTTATTTATTTTTAAACAGGGCTTCATGAAGTGCAAAACTAGTTCTTTAATATGTTTAGAAATTTACCATTTGAGTTAAATCCCCTTTAGGAAACATATTCTGGTTACAAGTGAAAAAAAAAAAAAAAACCAAAACCAACATGTAACAAAATTCATTATGGGGAAAGAGTACAGGTATCAGAAAAGAGATGTGAAAGAGGAGAACATGGAAATTCCTTCAGAGAACTACCATTTATCCATCTTATATTGGGATCATAAGTATGGAGATCAGATCCACTGTGTAATACTCAGCACTGGAAATCGACCTCTTTCACATCCATTGCACTGAGGCATATGGTTCTTTATTCATCTGCAGTGAATTTTCATTGCCTTTGAATCTGGTGGTCCTGTCCCCATTGTTCTCTTTCTGAGCATTAAGAAACTTGCTGGCTTGAAGATATTACTCCCACCAGGCACCATCATCCCCTGTGTCTCTCACATAAAACAAAGACAGAAGTTGGAATGTGTAATTCCTGCATTCCTAATATCTTTAGCTAGTCCTTGCCTGTTTTGTCTTCTTTGTTCCTTATTTTACCCAGTCTCATAATCTGATGAGCCAGTAATTTGTGTCATGGCTCAATGCTATAAACTTTTAATGGCACTGTCAGGTATTTACTGATAATCTAAGCACCATATATACTATCTCATGGCCTTCTCCAGCCGTAGCACTCACAAGGAATTACAGGGCAGTGAAGCATAGCACTCCTTTCCAGTACTGGTTGTCTTTGGTCAAGCTAATCTTTTCCAAATCCCCTGGTATTATATCCTTTCAAATAGTTTCTGAAATTTCTTTTTAACTTCTCACAGTTTTCTGAGGTGCTCAGATACACCTTCTTCTTTTAACCCTTGCTTCCCCACAGTTTCCAGATTTTGTTTTCTATTCTCGCAACCTATCCCAACTCCTTGGAAGTCAATAAGCCTTTTAAGTCATAGTGAATCTCATTTGTCTTTCCTGCACCATGATATCATAACTGTTAGACAGATATGTACAAAACACCCTTTGCTTTCCTAAAAACTTTATAGACTACTGCTCTGAAACAGAAAGCAAAGATGTAGGATGTTTTATTATTGAACATAGAGTAAAACCATAGTACTTATCACCAAAGAGAAATAAAAGCCTCAAATCTTACACATGAGCAAATTTCTAAAAAAACTATGTGCCAGACTTCAGACTTCAAGGCAACACATTTCTTATAAAAAGAGTGGAACAAAAAAAAGGTAGAAAAATATTCCCACCAATGCTTGGCTAAGTAAAACTTAGAGAGCACCAAGGTCTCTGGTGTGCTTTGGAGAGGAAAGATGTCCAATTACCTTACTTAAATTACATGTTTGCGTTCCTTATGTGAGCCCTTGAGTAACCATTCCCAGCCTAATATGTGGGACTGAAACTAGGATTTATCCTCTCAAGGAGACAGTCTCAGTATTTCCTAAAAAGAAGACTTAGATGATTAGTTTAAGTAGATTATTTCTACTTATTCTTTTCTGTGGTGAAAATTAAGTGAGATGAATTACTGCCTGTAACTGCTGTGAAGAATTCCTGTGAGTGTATTAAACCTTGAGGCTTCCTAATCTGGTAGAAGGGAGCCTTTTACATGTTCCTCACTGCATTCATTAGGGCAACAGCCACAGTTTTAGAATCCAAATCACTGGTCATTACTTGCAAAACAACCTTTGGTATTTAGAAGGTGTGTTATTACTTCTGTAGCTTTGGAAGGAAGAATAGGCCAGTGATTTGGGTCCTCAATGCTTGAACTAAGACTAGAGGAATGCTTAGAGGAATGCTTCAAGTCAGTCTATAGACCACATGCCTAAGGGGGGTTCTCCTTGAATTCTAAACTGGTTTTTTGACGTTTTTTTTTGTTAGCCCTATTCCACTTTTACTGTCATCCTTTCTGTAAAGCGGTAAATAATGATCCATTCTCTTCCTGAAATGTCAATATGTTCATTGCCCATACATTCAGTATGTGTTGGGGTGGTCTAGGTGGTGCTACCCTCAGGAATTTGTAGTGAGATCAGTGAGAGGGAAGGATTCTGGTCCAGCTGATCACTGAGCACTTTCTTGCCAACATTTTCACCTACAGTTGGCATGCACCTGTATAATAGCTAAAGCAGCACAGTAATGTTAAACATCTTGCCTAAAGATCTATCTGTGTTTCGTAGACGACTGAGACACTGGGTATATTTATAAACCTACCCAGCAAGTAAACTCTATTTAAAAAAATAAGAACAACAACTACTCTTGTAGATTAAATATAATTTAGGAGTCTCAGGGGTTTGACAAGTTTCTTGCTGAGAAAAAAAGGACTCAATGTCTCTCAAAACCCTTTTGCCAAGAGTTGCTTGACACACTATGTTATTTTCCTGTGAATTATATGTTGTCATTTAAACGTAAGAGCATAAACCTACTGACTTAGTACAAAGCTTTTAAAATTTTTATGCATATGAAAAAGTTTGCTCTTGATTCATAAATGGTCTCAAATTAATGAAAATAATCCTGGTGTATTCACCATGAATAGAAAAAGAAAAGGCATAAAAACAGAACAAAAAAGGTAACACAGCCTAATTTTCCTTGCAGCTCCTAGAGTCCTCTGTGCTTTAAGATAGTGCTTAAAAACAGAATATGACAAGACAGTTTTCCAAGAAAAAAAATAAATCCAATAAAAAAAGCTGAACATGAAATTTAAAATTTTGCTAGAAGCTATGCTTGATAATAAATCAATAATGTTGGCATTTTCTTCATAGTTTGCACATCAAATGACTGTAAAAAATAAGGCCTAAGTTACATCTGAATTAAATTAAGTAGAGATTTGCACAAATGATCCAGTAATAGATTGAAATATCAATAATTAGGTTAAATTAATTAAATATACATACAAGTGATCTCCGCATCTTACATTCAACAAAAATTCTAAAAAATTACATTCATTATATTTAATAATGTATATGATAATTTTATTGAACGAATATTCTTATAAGTATAGAAATGTTTAAGATTAATTCTACTCCCAGTGTTATATTTTAAATATTCAGTATCCTGTTAATATGAAATTAATACCTCACCACCATTATAAAACCAACTACATTATGAGAAATTAAAATGCTTATAGTAACAAGAAAAGAAAAAATAAATAGATGAAAAAATAAATAAGAAGTTGTTTGCTCATTTTCAGATTCTTTGAGAAATGACATATAGAGTTAGTCAAAATATTTGTTTTCACTGAACAAGTTCATCACAGTTTTACAAGCCAGAAAAATCCCCTCAAACTATTTCAGCTAAATTTTTATAATGAGCTTTAGTATTTTCACAAAAAAACACACTTCAGAACCGCTAAAAGCTTTCAGATGAACAACATTTCAAAAATGACTATGTTTAGGTTATTTATTCATTATTTGCCATTTGCTAAATCATTCTGGAAAAATAAAAATCTGTTCTTTTTATACCTACTTGAACCAAGTCTAATTCAGCATATTCTGGAATATGTAGGGTTTTTTGACAAGTAAACTTTCTGTGTAGATAGAGAAAGACAAAACAAAATCACATCAGTACAATAAGTCATAAGGACAACTCCTCTGAAGTCTGCTATCCAGTAGAGCAGTTAAGTACACAAAAAGTGCTTGCAGAATCAATCCTTGATGATATGCTGAAGCAAAATAGTATTTCACTGTTTTCTGAAACCTGAGACAAGCAACTAGCTATTTAAAATTGCCATGACTAAGAGATCATGGTATGTAGAAGTGGTGTGAATGCTTCTGAATAAACAATGAATTTAAGATTTCTGAAATTAGCAAAACAATCTTAGCAATATAGATTGACAGAAAGAAACAATTTAGAGAGATAGTGCACAGTCAGATTCCTCAAAGGTGATATTTAGGAAACTATGGGAGGAAAATACAATCGCTCTTTATCTTTTCACAGTTCATTTCAGATACATTTACATGCATTAGTATCAAAATATTGTAAGAAAATGATGTGTCTATTCTCTTCAAAAAGCATAACTAATCATCCCTGAAAACTACTGTTTCTTCAGAGAGCTTAAGCCAGAGGAACTAACAAATACTGTCTTGTTATAAGCACCTTAACCTCGTATTATTTTTTAGTCTTAACCCACTTTAAAGATTCTTTAAAGAACTGCTTCACTAGGAAGCTTGCATTCATTTATGTTGCATTCACATGAGAAATCTATCATTTGTATTTCTTTTCTCACTATAATGGCATCGTCCAGTAGTAAAACCCACATCATTTGCCTTGGAACTGTATTGTGCAACAACATCTTTAGTTGGTTTGGGGAGTACTCATTTTCTTTAATTTGTCTGGAGGGTTACAAATCTTTGTTTTTCAATCTTTTCTTACATAATACATGCACAATTTAATAAATATGCACAGACAAAACATTTCTTTATGCTCATATGACTCAAACTATAGTGATGCTTCTCCTGATATCTAATGGCACTAGAAATAAAATCAGAATTAACTCCCTTTTTCACTCCCACGCAGACTGCTTATCCACTAATTGAATAATTAATTATCACTTCACACTTGTGTCGGTGGACATTCCTCATAGCACTGGGAAAAATTTATATTATTTTATATCTCTTTTCAACATTCTCAAATGCATTTTTTTTCTCAAACAAAACAAAATCTCATGAAGGACAAAAAAAAAGAAAAATAAACAAAAGCAAGGAAAAAACCCTCACAAGGTTAAATGATTCTCACAGGGTAAACAACAATTCTATTGGTTTTTTACCTGACTTACATAAGTCAAGCAAAGAAGTGGTGTTACCCACTTCCTCACAGTGCTTGGAAAAAGCTGTGTGGCAGCCTTGTAGTGCCTGCCTGTGCAATATCTGAGACCTGTTTCGGAAACTACGAAAAGGTTTATTGAATTTTAATGTTGAACTAATGTTACGTTTGTAGCTGGCTGCATTAGACGGGTGACTGCACGTTGAGAGGGGAAAGTAAAAAAATGGCTTCCCCTTTTACCGATGAGTTCAAATGTTCATCCTGTCCTTTCTGTGAACCCACTATTTATGGCAAACTTTTAACCCATATAATTCATGAAGAAATCCGTACAGAATAACATTACAGATAGATGATTGTGTGACAGATTTTTAGACTCAAGAAAGCTTCACGTTTCCTATGTGGTGTCATTGGATGTAGAAAGCTCATGTCACAGTCAACCCAAAGTAGATTTCTCAAAGAAATCAAGTATAAGTAAAACACCTAGAATGTGAATTGGCAAATTATTTTGCATAAAGTAACATGTAATTTCTATCTAAAAACACATAACTCACCCATCTCTGTAGATTTTTGATCTTTTTATAGGATAATCTTTTTATAAGATAGGTTTACTGTGGTTGCTCTTGGTTGCCCTTTGACGGCCTTTACTGAACAACAGAGTATTAAACAGTTCAAAAACTCACAGTAAAAATTTTTAAACTGTTTCCTTCAGTTACATTTCAATATTTTAATTCTCTTCTTCTTTTGAGAAATATGAAAGAGATGAAAGATATCTTTTCACTTTAATTAAATACTGGACTTCACAGAGTGTAGCAACAAAATTAACATACATTTTCTGTGTACTATTTATGTCCACTCTATACAAGGCAATATCTTACTTAAAAACATCTGAATAATAATGCACATTTTATATCACATCTAATATGAAACACAGTAGAATTGATCCCAGATGTAGCCTTCAGTACAGTTTCATTGCCACATACCTTACTATTTTTCAGCCCATGTAATAGTGCTCATCCCCATACAAAATTGAATTACTGTCTTAATAAAGGGAAAACAAAGAAGAATTATTATTACTATAGTGCAGCTAATCATCTAAGGAGGAGGTATTCTCAGTGTAAATAAATTAAAACTTTAAAAATAATGAGTTCTGCTAATGGAATTTATCGCTGTCAATTAATAATATTCTAGAAAAATCTGTAATAAAGAAAAAATATCTTTATCTATATACTATAAATAACCCTATGTGTTATAATAACCCCAGGGAAACAAGTTCTGAAACCAAACACAAATTGTGCTGGTGATAGAGGGAAACATACAATTTTTGACTTTTAAATCAAAATATCTCCCTAAGAAACTGAACTGATGACCTTTCACCTTGTCAACAGGTCATAATTACCTTATGTGACACAGGTTTTAGCCTTATTTCTGGGAGCTCATACCCAAAGACATAATTTTATTACTTTGATTATTTTATTACCCTTAAAATAGGATGCATATTGCTTTTTCTCTGTCTCTCATTCTCTGTATCTCATTAGCTATCAGATAAATATTTCATAATATGTTACTTGATGTCTATGGTTATAATTTTTTCAATAAAAAATACATGTAATTTATTAATTTTACAATTGCTATATTTTTGAAAGTAATTCCAGAACAAATTAAATAGACAAAGTTCATAAACAGAAGTAATGTTCCTTATTTCCCTGCTGGAAGATGTGGTTTAGCATTTCATTTGCAATATCAACTGCAAAGCTCATAATGGCAAAAAAATTAATAGTTCATTGTCCATTTTATATGCTGATATTTAATTAAAGAGTGTATAGCTTCAAGTGCACATTATGTTTTCTACATGCATTACTCGTGTTAACGACTATCACTTGATAGGCATCCAGGGGAGTCATTTTATGAGAATTAGCAGCTAAATAAATAAAGACCCAGCTTTGCAGCCTGAATGGAACGTGGGTTGAGATAGGGCAGTTCATTGACATGGTTTGAGATAGCCCAAAATCCAATTCCCTAGCTCCATTCCCCCTCCCACATCTCAACCCAGTGAGAGATGATTCTTTCCAGACAAAACACAAGGACTCAAAGGGGGAAAGGGAATATATTACAATGACTGTAAAAATAAATATTATAATACATTATACACACGATCACAACTATCTCTACCATGACATAAGTATTTACAATGGATCAGATCCTCTCCCTCCAAATAAAATCCAGGAGGGAAGAAGGACAGATCCCTTCTTCAGGCAGCAATGTCTCTAAGGCAGCAGGTTCTCTCTTCTTTTCTTGCAGCAGCTCATAACTGGATCTCTGCCAGCACTCACGGGGGTATCCCCCTCGACCCCTTGACGCAGGCAAAGGGATCTTCCATGGGCTACGTCACCCCAGACAAAGGTCGTTCCACCACGGTCATATCACGAGCCCAGGGGTCTTCGTGGCAGTCTGGTATCTCCAGGGGACTCAAGCCCCTTGCAGAGCTCTTGTGCCCTGCCTCAAAGATGGCTGCGAGCTTCTTTGTAGTTTGCAGCAAGGGAGGGCTCCAAGGTCAACCTCCCACCCACTGTCCTGGCTAAGCTCTCAGGGACTGAGCTTCTTAGCTCCTCTGTCTCCGGTACTGCTGTACTCCAAGACTCCTCTCAAATAAGAGTCCATCTACTCCTCCTCTATCTAGGACGGGTCTCCAAAGGTTTTTGGGGGGTCTGGTTCAGTTCTTACCCCCAAAACTCTGTCTCTCAGCTGCTGGCTCTCATTCTCGTCCTCTCTCTCCTTCCAGGAGTTCTTTCTGTGTTGCTGCCTGCCTGTTGTTGCTGCTGGTCTTATCTCTCTTGGCCCTCTGCCACCGTTTCTTCTGTCAGCGCAGTTCTTCTGCTGCTGCTGTTGCTCACAGTGAAGAAACATCTCCAGGTTCAGCTACAGACACTTAGTCCAGCTTAACACTGTTCCAAGTCTCTGTACCCCAAAACTGGGGCTGGGGGGGAGGGGTAGAGGCCCCCCAGAGGGCTCCTGCCCTCTCCTCATGGCTCCTACAACATGGCTACCACTTCTACTACCCCAAAACTACAACTCTTCTCTTCCGTTTGGTTGTGATATGTTTACATTTTGCAGAAGTACTCATTGGACAAAACTTCAAGAGTTACCACCCCTGGGGGGTACCACTTTCAACTGCAGGGGGAAAAACTTGATTCAAACTACTACATTCATGAATGCAAATAGGCAAATAGTAATCACCAGAGCTGGAACCATCTGTAGAAGTTAGTCTAGTAAACCAACTTCCAAAAAGCTACAAAGGACGTTTTGAGTATAATGGAAAGTGAGCAGTTGTCAGAGCAAGGCCAAAATGTATTTGTGTGCATCAAGTGCTCAACCAAGCTCAGAGTCATTGCATTTTTTGAGAACACATTAAAGATTAAGAAGATGGTGAAATATGGACAAGAGAAAGAAATGCCTTCACTTATAGACCATATTGTCTAACAAAAAAACCCAACCCAAAACAAAACAAAAGCCACTGAAATTAACCTTTGAGTTGACCTTCATGAAGGAGTCTCAGCACACTCATCACACTTACCTGAGTCTGCCTGCTGATGGGTCAGGAACACACTTGTCGTTTCATACAGACACCTTCCAATGTCATTTCATTGGTTTCTTTCCCTCAAGTAATTCTCTGAGGCATTCACAGAGCTATTTTATTAATACTTATATATGTGCCAGTGATGTTGAATAGAAGGATTCATGCACGTTTTAGTGAAAACAAAACTACACTTTTCCAGTAGCTGGAAGGCACTGAATAAATGAAGATTCATAGATTTTGGTTGTAAAACCAAATGTGATAGCCATCTGTTCTTACTTGTTGTATGATCCATGGTACCGAATTTTCCATGATTCCTGCATTGTGTGGATGAGCTAAATTCAATTCAGTTTAATGTGCCAGAGAAATTAAATAATAGTTGTGTACACCAGGAATAAAAAGAGGCTTCATGAGAACTACTTTAATGGACTATTACATGCTGTATTTAATATTTAAATGATGATGAAAAAAGTAATTGATAGACTCCTTAAAAGAAATTTTGTCATCTTAATTATATTATAATGAACTAAAAGAGACTTGCTGTTTGTTTTTAAATGCATATGAATAACTAGATCATAAGTATACCATAAGTATATGTTTCATTGGTTTTTGGTTTGCTTTTCTTTTTTTTTTTTAATTTTAAAGCACTGTAGGAATATGGGATTTTGAAAGAAGAACTAATCTAACCTAAAAAAATATTTTCAGTTGTTGTTTAAGCAGATGAGGTATAAGTTCTTTTTTTTTTGTTAAAATATTCTGCAAAAAAGAGTGAAAAAATTAGCAAAACACAGCTGAAGACAATTTTCATATTTTTTACATGAAAAGTATTAACTAGAAAGAAAATCTTGTAAAAGAAAACATTCATTTTGTCAAAAATAAATTCCTCTTTAAAATTATTCTACCTTCTTTCTTAAAGGGTATCAAGTCTTTAAAATCAATCTGTAAAGAAAAATTAAGCACACTACAAACAGATTGCTTGAATACTATATTGCTCTTTATATCTCATTATTTGAAGCTGCTTTGAAAAGGATTAGCAGCTTCTCACATCTTCCAGACTGCACAATCAATTGAGTCACTTAGGAAGAAGAGGTATTTCCATAGCCCAGCTTTAAACTAGTGTTCAGATTCCACTTTCCTCAGTACATTAAAAATGTACAGACAGATAGCTAAGCAGATAACAGCAGGTGAACTTCTGGCCCCATTACAGTCAATGGGAGGTCTGTCATGATATCAAAGGCGCCAGGATTTCACCCTCTAACTCTTCTTTCTCATTCATCAGAAAGGCACTTTCACCCACCAAACTTAATGACAAAGCAACTAAAAGTTTTGAGCAATTTTGAAGTCCACACTGCAAACTTAAATTTCACATTTGTTTGAGAGGCATTGGCAGCTTTCAAAGTGTGGATTATCAGTCAGCCTCCTGCAGTTGACAAAGCAAATCAGAGCAAGTAAATTTGAATGTGTGAATAAAATACATGTTAAAAAAATGTAGTAACAACTAGTAAGATGCCAAGAAAATTTCTGTATTTAAATTAGACATCTGTGCCCTATTTTTAAATATTCATCATTGTAAGTGATTCAGCATGTTCCCCACTCCTGTCAGAGTACACATATTTTAAAAACCTTTTAGCTTTAACACCTTCATTGCCACATGAATCCATTACTTGGAAATTTTCTGCCCTTAAGCTTATTCACATATACAGATTTCACCATGAGCTTAACTGAGTCATAATATCTCATGAGACTGTTATCTCTGGTCAGTATTTCATGATGAAAACACAAACTGCAAAGGAAGCTTGCTTTTCAGAGCTTGTGTAAGAAAATAAACACTGCTATTAAAGTGAAATATAACAAATAACATTGTTCAGACACACGATCAAGTCGGGGTTACACGTTGCCTGTTCTTATCCATATACTTCTGATTCATAGTCACCACCTACAATGGGAGCACAATTAGACTGGAGAAAAAGGGAAAATTCCTGAATAGGGCACAAAAAACCCAACAAGCTTGCAGAGTACCCTGAAAACACAGAGGTGGTAGGAGAAGAAATGTGACTCATTTACTTCAGAGGCACTTGTATAGAGGTACAGTTAAAATAAATGGATGGGTGGATAAAACTCTGGGTGACATTCATTGTGCTGATTTGTTTGAGAGGTTATGTAAGGTGATCACAGTGGTTCTTTCTGGACTTGCAATCTATTAAATTATGTGTTATCTGAAATGAAGGGGGAAAAAATTACTGTATTACAAAAAGTTTGATGAATATCCCAGCCCAAAACCTAACCCAAAGCTGACATTACATTGCAAAATCCAAATGCCTGTGGGTTAATTAAACTGGCTGTCAAATAATGATGAAATGATTTGGGATATGGGGAAAATTGCATCCAGCACATTCAAAGTCCATGAAAAGCCAATAAAGCATGGAACTAAACTTTATTTAAAAATGGTTAGACTTGGTGCATAGAAAAGGGCATAATTGCAAGTTATACTTGTGCCTGAAAATGAAATAGTGAGGGAATTAGCAAGAACTCCACTTGCTTTCATGAAGTCACAATAGCAGAAAATATCTGTTGTCAACAAGCTGGATGCAAGACTGTAAACAATGGAACATATTGGGGAAATATGGGAGGATGCACCTGCCAAAGAAAGATCAGCAAACACACTTTATGAATGTGTCACAAGCGTCTAGCAAAGAATCGGCACATTCTTTTGACAATATACTTTAGATGTATCACATATTAATAGGTCTGAAACATTACCTTCTGGTAAAATAGCAAGTTATCATGATACTTGTCACCATCTAGGGCTGACAACATTCTGCATTGAACCTCGAGGAGTGGTAGACAAAGAAATCAGGAAACATCTTTCCGTTGAATTAGTTTAACTTACGTTCTGAAAGAGTATGAGGAGAGAGCGAAATTAAAAGACTAAGACAAGAGAGATACATACTCTGATAGACAGATTTCACTACAAAACTCTCATTAAACACAACAGGGAATTTACTTTTTATTGATTTGAAGGTGATCAGTGTTTACTTTGTCTGAATTTCAGGAAAAATACCCTTCAATGTTTGTATTTAGCCTCCTCTTCTTAGATTCACTTAGCTGTTTCAGAAATAGCTAATGTTTATCCCTGAAGATTCCTAGAGTTTGCTTAAATCACAGAAGATAGGCAATTAAAGAGGCTAATTGCACTGCTGAAAACAATTATTAGACTTTTTCTTGTTCCTTTGCTTTCTGTGTCCAGTTTGAGTTCTTTCATTGTTTTACCAGAGGTGAAAGTCAGAGCAGTCAAGCTGTGAATTGCAGGAAAATGTTTTAATGCCTACCTAAGAAGACATATTCTTCTTTATCAGCTTCTTGATTTGAATAGAAGCCATATGACTTCCATATCTCATCATTAAAGTCTCGTAATTTATACAGAAAAAAAAATGAAACCATGGCAAAGTTCTCAACAATTTGACAATGAACATGATTAACTTTGGTCAGTATGTGAAATACTTAAGAAAATGGTGCCAGGAGCAGGGCAGGGAAAGATAAAGTGCTCTATGAGTTATAGCTTTAGTACTTAACATGTATATCATGAGTCACAGAGCAGACATGTTGAGTGAAAACATTTTTTAAAACCAGCTAAAAGAGACAGAGAGACTATTGCTCTACAAATGAGTCTACCCTGAAATAATACTGTCTGGAAGTATATACTTTATATGTTTCCTCATGCAGCATAGTTCATATTCAACCTTAAGGCATAGTATTTTAATTTTGGAGCATTATTTTTCAGGCTAGTCCTGAATTTTAGAAACAGATTGATAGAACTACACCAGGTTATATAGACTAATTTAAACCTATTGATGTTTATGGAACTTTAAACATGCTTATCCATAAGTTAAAATTAAAAAGTCTAGTCTGAAGCACGAATCCTCAATGGATGTTATCTATGGGGTGCAAATTTAGGAAATCAGAATATCTTTCAATAGAACTAGAAACATGGCAGCATGCCAGATCATATGGTTTTATAACCTATTTATGTTGCTTTTGTGCTCTAAGATCTCCCGATCACAACTAGAACTCTGTTGGTCTAGTCTATACAACAACACTTTTTAAAATAAGGAGTCATGATAAATAGTGCAGCCTCAAAAGATTTTATGAGTAATAGGAATGATGAGTGTTTCTCCTTGGTTTTATCCCTTCTTTTCTTATAGTGAGTGTTTTATTTGTTTAATGATGTTAGAGATTGCTGGTTCAGCATTTATTTTCCATATACCTCTATACAGCTATTAGCAGACACGAATAAACCCCTAGTTAACAAACTCAGTGTGAACTGAGAGTGTTTACTGATGAAAGCCTGTATTTTTACCAATCCAGGAATTAATTTGGGGCAGTGATAAAAATGGATTGTAACAAGAATATGACTTCATTTCACCTCACAGTGAGAAAAGAGTTTAGTCAGCTAGTTTAAAGTTTCTGATGGAAGTCCTTGTGAAAGACTGATCTTGAGATATTGGGAAAAGCCTGAACTAATTATCCTCCCACTACAAATCTCAAATGCAACGTTTCTAGATTCACTCCATTATTTGAGGTTTTCTTCTGACATTCTACTTCCCATTTAGCAACTATATATAAATCTCAGGATGAACTTTCCAATCAAGTAAAAAGACACCAATTTGTATTGTTTAAAAGAGAAAATTTTAACTGGACTGACTAGACGCATGTAGTTGAGAAAAAATGCTTTTTAAACACTAATGACTTTATAAACACTCATTGTTTCAATATTCAGGAAGAACAGATATATTTTGTAGAGAAATAGACCTTTAAGGACACTGGAAAAAGGCAAAAATATATCTTTCATGAAGCTGATTTCATTTTTCTTCCTCAGAATTATAGAGATGCATACTTTTAAACTTGCCTATACTAACGTGCTATCTAGAAGCAAACGGTTTCCACCTCTAAATGATTCTGCCTTTCTCACTTTGCAAGCGCTTAGCGTTTTACATCCTAAACACTCCAGAGTTCGTCTAAAGCACAGGCACAGTCTCAGCATCCACTGGACATGCTGGATCCAAGCTCCTGAAATGTCAAAAGATGATGGGCTTGAGCTTGACAGACACTTTGTTAATTTTTCTTGAACACCCAATCTCCTTCTTCCTTATAACGCTTCAGTAGTCTCACATCACATTTGTTTGTTCATCTGAGAGGTCACGAAGTTTAGTGAACCTCCAAAGTGCAGTGGAAAGATTTTTTAAACAGTTACGTTTTTAAAACTGACTTAACAAATAACTCCCCAAGTCATATAACCCCATGATTAAAATCACTCTTTGAGAATCAAGATTAAAGAAATATACTTTTTTGTTTTTCTCAGCTAGGCAACGATCTGCTGTTCATAGTTACGCTACCAGGCAAAGTTATTGAAACAGTGAGAGTATAAACCTTATTGTGAAAGTCTCTGATTCTCTTTTCTCCCAGTTAAAACACTGATCAAAAATATAAAGGTTTGTTTTAGGTAAATCTTCAAAAATTTAGAAAACCTTCAAAGGACAGTATAAGAATGGAGAGTCACAGCAGCCTTCTTTATCTCACCCAGGGAGAACTTGCAACTAAGTTTTGCCTTTTCTTATTATCATTTACACTCACAGCATTCACACAGCTTTAAGCATCTTGGCAAAATGGGGTATTCTGTTATATTCTTCCGTTGTAGATTAAATTATCTTCACAAAAAAATAATGTAAACTTTCAACATCCATCTTATACCTGCTCAGCTTTGTCATGCTTGCAAATTAGAAGGTGAAAACACAGCTAACAATCGGACAGAGTATACCCTCGAGTGTTGTGGTTAGACTTACTCTATCCATAATATTTAATGTTGTTTCAAGATTCTTTCCCCTTCTTCTTTCACTTTTTTACCTGAGATGACCAAAGGCACTCAGGTTAACATATACTAATGCACTCCACTCCATCTGTCTTCTTTTAATTAAATCAGGAGCTGTGGAACAGGGGTAGAGCAGCATGCTCAGCCTGCAGCCTGAGGAACAAAAGAAGTGACTTGAACAGTATGGAGGGAGCCTAATGGGAGAAAGCATTCCTGCATGTAGCAATCTGTGCTCCCTGCAATGTTACTCATCATTCTGTCTGACTTCAATAATATTCTTAGCATGAAATGTCTAAGATTAATGAAGCATTTATTCTCCAATAAGCTGTCAAAAAGAATACATTTTCCATCAACATTTTTGCAGTTAAATTAATATTATCAACGTTTTGCAAATACAAGATTCAACACTGGTTTATAGAAGATGATGTGAAGCTAGCAGGTTTGTAACTTGGGGTGGGTTAGCATTCGTTTCTCTGTTTATGAACAGAAAATGCTGCCAGTCACCACACACCAAGTCTCAAATTGCTGTCACAGGCATCTATTCCTTGAAGCTGTTAAAGGTTGAATACACGTCTGGGTAGATCCATGGCCTTATCCAATATAGTTGAGTGATTATTTAGTATTAAATTGGTAAAGGACTTTTAACATCTATCAACTTTTTCTTGCTAGGTGATTGATCTTGAACAGAAGTTCCTGAGCCCACTTTCCTTGGCTTTCAATTCTGGAGCTTGCAAAAAAAAATCCTTTAAAGGTAACCTTCTAAAAATCCACTACAGTCAGAGCTCAAACACTAATAAGGTAACCATTGGCTGAGCTCCTGTCTTTTTAAATTGTAAAGTATCATAATCTGAGCTGTCTGTTTAAAATAAGGGTAAGTGCTCCTCCAAGGCAAATGATCAATATAGACTCCTTTTTTTTTTTTTTTTTTTTTTTTTTTTTTTTTTTTTTATAATTGCTTTTGACAGGCTTTTTTAGAAGCAATTCGTACTTAAGACATGTATTGGTCAGAACTTTGCCACAGAATATCCTTCTCAGTTGAGCATTAAAGGACCAAACATGAAGGAGTAATTCTCTTAACTAATTCCACCATTTTTAACAAAATCCATCCATTTCTGATTTGGTCATTCTTGTGGATGTCGGCTAGCAAATCCTCAAGTCTTCTTGCTACTTCCAACAGACGTCCTGTGAAAATCATGGAAATATTATTGATTCCATTGATTCTGTCTCACTGAGCTTAATCAAGAACCAAAATATGAGTAATTATCAGAGCAAGTTGCTCCATGAACAGTGGAACTAATTAGATACCATGAGTCACTTCCACCCACCAGCACACAGCCACCAGCTCCTGACTGTCTCAGTTATCATAATCCTGCTCAAAAACTTTTCATCTGCCCCACGATTATTAGTTTCTCAAAGGCAAATTAAACTTACTTCTAAGACATCCATTTCTCTTTCAGAAGGTTGTGACTCATTTTCTCTCTCAATGTGATGGTTTATAGAATTAAGCTAAACAGGAATGATTGTTTTTATCTCAGGGTTTGCTTGAAGCTACTGCTTCTTTCTTAGTCTTGAAAAAAGACCTTCATGTTGGGAAGTTTCTCCAACTTTTAACTTTGTCAGATGGTCCAATAAAATATATTGTCCCTGCCCTCCATTAAACACATTTCCATTTAAAGGTTGCTTGATTTTAAGTACAAGTTGATTTACTTTTTTCTTCTCTGGATATTCCCTTATTCCCTGATAATAAATTTTCCTAATTTTACTGTAGTAGATAGGAAAGTTATCCCCATAAGAAATGAAAGATTGTAAGCAATAGCAATAGGAAAAAGTAGTAGATGGCCAGACAAACAAATCACTCTTTTTTCTTGATTGGAACAGACAAGTGTATCCAAGAGATGGTAAAATGATATCTGTGGCAGAGAGTGTGAAGTACATGTTCAGTCATGTATTTATTCCAGAAGATCTGAAGACACTGAATATATCATTCCCCATAACCTTTGCAGGCATGTTAGTTTTGTACCATGATATATGATAATCTATCTTTCATAGGAATTATATTTTAAGTGATTTCAGGGTCAGCAACTTATCTCTTATTCATACCTTGCAGGGTTTGTGTGTATCAAACACTCACTTTCAGGCACACAACCATAGTGAAAACTGTGATATCACTTTTCTCTAGCACAAACTAGCAATGTCATAGAAAGGCAAAGAACTTCTAAATCTAGGTTTAAAGTTTTAAGTTTTACGTAACCTAAGGCAAAGTTCATTGCTGCAATTCTTTTAGTTAAAAAATGTCTCTTGGGCCAACAAATTTATAGTTATTGTTTACCAGTATATTTTAATACCTTTCCTTAAAATATCAATTCTAACTAAGCACACCTTTCAGAAAATCTAAACTTTCTTCTGCTGTGTACCAGCTCTCTTTCATCAAACATACCTTTCATTTAGTACCCCCTACACAAACTCAATTAAAAATACATTTAGAGACATTTTACCTGTCAGATGAAAATATTTAATAAATAAAAAATATTATTTATGAGCTATATAGGTAAAAGTAAAGTTTCAAATAAAGTGAAATTAAGTACAATCTCAGGAAAAAACAGTCAAAAAACATGCACAATAGCATCCTGCTACATAACAAGACCCATACTTTTTAAGTCTGTCTCATTTTTCATGTAAGACATGCCTTAAAGAACTTAAATGTTTAGTCATTTTCTCCAAGTTGTATCTTTGAAGGTTTTAAGTGCTATCAGAACACTAAAATTACATTTCTTTTTGTCTTAATCTTGGAAGTAGATAGTTTTATTAATTAAGATATCTCTTATATATATACTCATACTTACATGCAGATGGATGGGGGATGAAGCAGAGACACACTTGACTAGGATCACAGAGGTGATATGTGAAAACGACATAAAGCAGTTCCATTCACCTTCATTCCCAGGCTACAACCACAGGACTAGCACTTCATCCTTACCTGCTGTTTGATACAGCCTCCTCTGATTGTTAGATTCAGATCCTAATCCATCTCCTGATGAGATAGGAGATTAATTAATTTTAGAAAAAGATGAAACAATTTTTTTTCCTTAATATTTTGCATTATCATCAACAATTCTGACAAAATCAATAATGTGTGTTTCCAATTTATGGTGTGGATGCACCAGTGATTACTATTGGCACATCCCTCAGGAAAACTATCTTTACAAAAATGCAAGAACAAAGACACTTGCAAAGCTTGAATATCTAAGCACATTTCTTTGCTTTCCCTGTGGAATTTTCAAGTACTTGCATTTGATGGGGAGAAATCAAGTGAGACTGTTTCAGCTATAAAAACAAACATTTACAGATTGACATTTACATAGTCACCAATATATAAAAGGCTACTATCATTGTGATTTGTCGTGTCTCACTCACACCACCCATCCCTGTAAAAGAGGGAACTGTGCTGAGGAGGATCAAAGTCTCATTTCAGGATGAAAGCACCTTTTGCAGAGATAGCAAGATTAAACTTAGGCAGAAGGAGAAATTACTATATTTATAAAATATTTGTTTTGTTTTTTCTAGAAGACCGAAAAAAGACTGGAATTAACAAAGTAGAAATCCATTCTGAAGGCAGATCTTTAATAGATTAATAATCAAATGAAACAATGCTTTGTCTTAGTCTCTCAGCTACTTCTCTGTTAAATTGGTTTCACGTGGACAAATAATTCAGAACTAAAAGGGCACCTTATGTCTTTTCCCACACCCAGACATGTAGAAGCAGGACAGTGGATGTGGCAGCAATCACAGGAAATGACCGGTCAGCAGAAAATCACACAGGAGTTTAGTGTTTAGTAACATTGTAAGACAGCTCATTAACAGAGGACAAAGCAGGACTGATGCTGTTGCAAATACAAGGTCGTCATTTGGGTGGAATCAAGAGAACTTACCCCGACACTGCACCTCCTGTTTGTCAAAGGAAAGGCAGTGTGAACAGCCTTGAGTTTACATTTTGGTGCAGTGATCTGGAGTTTAGTGCCCTACAAAGTCCAAATTCTTTCACTCATTGCAAAAAGATAAAGTTTATTCTGCAGTCTGAACAAAAGGCACGTAATTTACTTGGGTACCAGAAGACTAAGTACATACATTTCTAGTGGTTGAATTTACTGGTAATTTGTCACTGAGTATGATTTAATGAACAATATTCTAAGTGAGAAGGGAATTTAAATTCCAACATACCAGAATATAGTATCTTCACATGTGTATTTTTAGTGAATGTGTTGCAGCCTATTTTAATACAACTAAATGTTAATACAACCTCTGCTAATACAACTAAATTAAACTCTATTGTACAACTAAATCCAACATATATGATTGATACACTTTTCAAGGTCTGAGCTTGTGAATGAGGCATGGCAGAGTGGGATCAAGCCAAAGAAAAAGTAGTTTGAAATTCTAGAATCCACAGGTTGCAAAGATATTACTGATTTCAGATAATGCAATATAGATTTAAAGACTAAATGAGAATGAAAACTCCTGTAGTGAAAAGCATATTTCAAGTTTAAATGTTGTTTTACCTTTCATTTTATCTTTGTTTTCAATATAAAATCTTTCCGTTGACATTGTTGCAAACATTACTTATCCTTTCAGCCCTCACCATTAGACACTTTTCCAATTACTTAGGAGAAGCTTTCGTGGGAGAGCTGGAGAAAAGCTCAGATTAATTTGGACTGCTCAGGACATGGTCTGAGCAAGCAAACACACCAAACAGCAAGTGGCAGTGCCAGCCATATACAAGGAACCACATCACTATTAGTTGGTCACAGCTGCTGATTACTTTCACCAAAAAAGACTAATACCGGCAGTTCTGAACTCAAGGAGATTAATAATAATAAGCCTTTACCAGATACTCAAAGCTTTTATATTAATTATAAATTTTTTTTCTTCTTTTTTGTAGTTTATTGATTCCCCCATTCGACTTTCTTCTCCCTGGCAGATGCTAGAAATAATGGCATTAAAATTGATCTGGTATGTTCAAGGCAGAACATTAGCCATGAAATCCAGTTTCTAATGGAAGGTATATACAACACTAACCACATGGATCTTAGTCCATGTCAGTCTCACATTTTGAATGAGATTTGAGAGGGATGATGAAGCACAGAGTTAGGTACATGAGAGTGCAGTGCAGGCTCTTATGTTAATGGACTCAAAGACTCCAAGTCACAAAAGAATCAATAAGAATAAGGCACCTTAAAATATATATTCGAAGCTGTGCTGGAGCTAAAAAGTTTTCTGATTAATAACAGAGAGGCAGCGAAGTATACGAAAAGGAAAAGACTTTCTTTGCCCTCTATCACCTTAAAAATGAATAACATACATTCCCATAAAATACAGTAATTGGTGCCTTTCCGGATCTTGGGTTTCTCAATTCTCACAGTAGCAGAGAGAGAGTGAGTGCCTGTCTCACAGATATCTTAGAAAGCCAGGCAAGCTTATGGGGCAGAGTAGAAAAGGAGTTTTGCTCCAATGATCTCTGCTATGTCCTTCCATTCAGTACTAAATAAAGTGTCAGGCAATTAGAAATGGAACAGCGGATGCGTAAATGATGCTGCCTTCCCAATAAATTGCTAATACCTGGATAGTGCTGCATGACTGGAAACATACTGTTACAATAACTGCAGTACCAATTTTATTTCTGAATAATAGAGAATATGAAGAAGATCAATGTAGCATTGGAGCCATGAAACAAACAATCTACCAGATGATTCTTTTCCTGTCAGATTTCTTATTTTCTTCCTTCTAGAATTGAGACATACTACATCCAGGGTTTGCAATACTAACGTGCTTTTTCTTTCTCCTTCTTGGCAGAAGTGTGCTGTGGTACGCATAGTGGTCTCTGGGCAATATGTAATGACTGCTAAACTGTGACATAAAGTTCATGCTTGTTCTTGCAAGGTAAAAATCAACCTCATTTGTAGTGAGCACCTGAAGTTCATTGTTTTGGAATAGCTAGAAAAGTGTAAAATGGGGATTTTTTATTTTTTACATCTATTGACACATATAGCTTTTGTTATAACAATTTGGTCAGAAAAAAGGGGCAACCACAAGGCACATATCTACACTTATTTGCATTATTTATTTCACTTGGTTCATGTACCATCTTTTACCATCTGTCATATGGAAGATGGCTTTCAAAGAAATTCTGGAATACTAATGGAATTCCCTCAGCATCACCATTCAGCACAGGTGGCATTTTTAGCTCCAAAACTAATTAAAATGCATGTTTTAAAGAAGCTCAGTATTTAATTCAAGCGGAGAGTACACAAGACATCTCTTCAGCATTTCAGAGGTCACAGTATGAGACTGATTTGGCAAACTTCATCTAAAATAACCCAGTACTTGAGGGAGTTTTACAAAGAAATACATTACATGTTGATTTCATAGTTAGCAAATTTTAAAGCAGCTGTAACTATAAGGTGGATTCAGCTGCATTTTGTAAAATGGTAAATGAAGGTAAAAGAACAAAAATCCTCAATTTTTCCTATCTATTATTACTGCTACAATGAAAATGCAAGTGGAGTACTCAGATCTAACCACTAATTACCAACCAGAGTCATATTCTGCATTGATCTGCACTGGGTTGTAGTTCAGCACTTAGCCTTCTGCAATTGTTGGCTATGTTTTGCTAAAATAAGTACCACGCAGAAGAAGGAGCAGAAAGTAATGAACAAAAGACAGAGCAATCTACTGTGCAGGTCATCTCTCACCATAAAATCCACTGGGTGCTGATGTAATCTTGCCCTTCAGAAAGAGAAGTGGATCCCTAACAGCTCCTGAGCCCGTTAAGAGTGGCCAGGAACAAAAGGCTGGGCATCTTCTGTTCTGAAAACCTTGAGTAAATGGCACCTGCTGCTGCAGTCACAGCCCTTCTTCCCTGCTCAAATGGCATGAAATTCAGAAAAGAAAAATAACTCTTGCATCAGCAGCACGCCATCAAGGTATTCACACACTTTCTAGTGGGTGTAAATTGGGATGTATGGGCAAAATTTGTTGCTTTGAGCTAAATGAGAAACACCTGTGCGGTAATTCTGGTTCTCTGTGCACTGTTTAAAATATCCTTAAATAAAAATGCTTAAGAGATTTGTCTTTGTGTTGTTTTCCCTGAGCTGGTGTCATTGTGAGAATATTTTGTGTGATTTTAAGGACAAACAAAGTGATTAAAAAGCTCTTTCAATTTTCCCTTTTATTGGTGGTATTTTAACTGGTTCTTTGAAGAGGTATGAAACTGGGCCCAGTAGGTGCTAGGAAGGTTTATTATAACCTGACAGAAATCTGTTTAATCCTGGGGCTTTACTAGCTCTAAGGGAATTGTCTTACTTACTTCCATTAAATCATTAACTGATTGTAATGTAACTTTTGAGCATATGACAGCCTTGGAAATAATAAAAGTAACAATGAAAAAATTGAAGCAAAAGTCTGACAACTTTTGTCTTATACTGGATCTGTGGATGCCTGGAGTGTTCTATGGCATTCTTTACAATCAGTGATGGAAATGTTATTGTTATCATGTTGAGCAGACACAGGCAAAAAGACTCTACTCCATTTTTTCCATAAATCTGAAAGCTCACATACAGTTTTCAGAGAATCAGGCTAATATGCCGAGAATAAACCATAATCTATTTAACTAGGAGATATAGACTGAAATTTAAGGATAGACATTTAATTCCTACCTCTTCCACAGACATTCTGGTTAAATAAAGACCACTACACCTGACCTATTTGACCAGACTTTCTTTATGACCAGTAGGGATCTACTCAATAGTGTCAATGAAGCCTTGGGAACAATTCGTCTCATGCCGAAACAGATATTTATTTACACCTACTCAGATGAATTACACCCTGTATTCCATTAATCCTATATCTCCTTTCCTCCAAACAGAAATGTAGAAAATTATTCCTGATTTAGTCACCCACCTGTAAGTAATGTAAATCTCACCCTAAATGAATAATTAATGTCCCAGTTCAGTCAAGTATCAAGGTGTATTTCACCTTTAGAGGACATCACTGGTTTTATTTTGCTCTAGAAAGGAAGAGAAACCTGTGCTTAGCTTGGATTTTGTGCTTAATATTCACCATAGTCTACCTCTGAAAAGAAGTCTTCCTGTACTCGAGATGGTCACAACATTTAGAACAAAGAAAGCTGATGTCATTTGCCAGTCCAAATATCTCTGCAATACAAATGATTTGCCTTGCTTATACTGTGAGAGAAAACAGGCCCATGTAGAGCATTGAGGGATGGAGGACAAGACGTGACTTGGAAACAGCAAACAATGACCAGAAAAAAACATGACGAAAATATTTACTACTGGTGCATTTTAAAGTCTCTCTTGTACTGGAGAGGGGGAGTTACATTTTACTGGAACTCTGTGCCAATGAATGAAGCTCAGTCTGTGTAGCTAAGTTTCCTTACAGCAAAAAAACACATTATATATTATATTACATCGCAATAAAAGGGTGTGGTAATATAGCTATATTACAGATATAAATATAACAGGAAAAGTGTAAAAAGGCTAAGCAAATACACTAGAAGAAATATGTGATGGAACAAAGGTGTATGAAACCAGACACAACTACAGAGAAATTCATCACACTATAAAAAGAACCAAGAGACATTTAAACGAGGTAAGAAAAAGCATCAATTGTGTAAGTAACGAAGGGTGAAAGAATACACTACAAGCCAAACAGTATCCTTGGAAGGGGAACAGAAAATCTGTAAGAACGTTAGAATGGTTCTCATAAATCTGAAAATGTAATATCAGATGAGAAGGACAGGGTACAGTGAATTGTGTGTAGGAGCTGGACAGAATATTAGGAGGACAAAAACATGGAAGAGCATTTGAAAGGATGATATTAGACTGAAAAAGCTGTTGTCTTTTAATTGAAATGCCAAAATGTATCTACATAAACTTTGTAAACAGATATAAGCAAAAAGAAGTGACTCAGATTTTTCATGAAGTCTATATTAATTTCTGTCCTATAACCCAGCCAGCAAAGCTGAATATTCTGAACAGTGCTAAACTCTCTGCACAGTGAATCTGGTGTGCAAAATATTATTGAATATGCATGATGGAGAAACAAGGAGTCAGTTCATTTCCTGTTAAGGGATATGGATGAAACAATCCTCAGCTATATAGGAAGAGTAAATAACAGTAAATAAGAAGCTCAAGCTTGAGATAAAGCACTAAGAACCAGAGAACATAGCAAGGTCTCACGAATTCTCTAAGGATCAAAATCTCTGTCTTTAACCTGGAACTTCTAGCAGATTCAAATTGTCTTGGGGTGCAATTGTCGATAATACCTGTAAAATTAAGAGTCTCATTTCTGCTACCAGAAAAAAAGTCTTTCTAACAACTTAAAACTATTTTAAACACAGAAGGCTTTTTTAGGAATTGAAATGTGTTTGTTCATCTATCACTGTTTGCAGCAAGTAAACATGATGTCAATTAGCCTTGCTAATGTGAAATCATTACCAGTTCCTGGGTGGAAGAAAGAGTTCATCAGCTCAAAAATACATTGTGTGCGTTGTGATATATCCTACTGTTGGGTAAGAACAATCTTGGATGTTTAACTAATTAGTATTTGTTTGGAATATTCAGCTCCTAGAGTTTGAAGCTTTCAGCAGAAATTTGCTAGTGTTGCATCAAGTAGCTCAATAGATGAGTTAAGAAACAATTGTACTAATACCTGAACTAATGTAGAATAAAAAACTTTGTTCCAAAAATGTTTAAATGTAATGTTCCTAAACCCACAATTTCCCAGTGAACCTCATCATAACCTCTAGGGAAAAAAATAAATCAACCTTTTAATGCTGAAAATCCACTCCACCTCTAATTGAACACTAGAGCTGTCTTTGATGGCTGCTGTCTGAAGCTAATCCATGGACCAAAAGAGACATTGGGACTCATAATGAAAAAAATTCCAGTTTCTGCTCCATGTGCAATAAATGCAGGGTCTAAGATGTTAGAGGAAAAATAGTTCAAACTATGCTTTAGATGTTTTACATCAACAACAGAACAAAAATAAAGAAGAAACCCATTTTAATTATTATCAGCCTACGATTTCAGAGATGGTATTTTAAAATTAGTTACTTGTATGATCATCTCACTTCATGAGGATCAGCACGGCCAAGTCAGGTATGGCAACACTCTTTCTGAGCCCTTTTTAATTAAGAATGGTGTGAAACAAGGCTGCGTTCTCGCTCCTACCTTATTCACAATCTTTTTTAGCATGATGCTCCAAAGGGCCACAGCAGACCTCGACGATCAGGACGGTATCTACATTCGATATCGTACTGATGGAAGCCTGTTCAATCTAAGGCGTCTGAAGGCCCACACCAAGACCCTAAACCATCTTGTCCGGGAGCTGCTTTATGCTGATGATGCCGCCCTTGTTGCCCACACAGACAGCTCTGCAACGTTTAACATCCTGCTTTGCAGATGCTGCTGAGCTCTTTGGGCTGGAAGTCAGCCTAAAGAAGACAGAAGTTCTCCATCAACCTGCACCTCAGGAAGTCTTCCATCATCCCCATATCACCATTGGCGAATCAGAGCTCAAATCAGTCCAGCAGTTTAATTACCTAGGTAGCCTCATCTCCTCGGATGGCAAGATTGACAGGGAGATAGACAACAGGTTGGCAAAGGCATACAGTGCTTTCGGAAAACTCCACAAAAGAGTATGGCGTAATAAACACTTGAAGAAAAGCACCAAGATCAGTGTTTACAAAGCCATAGTGTTGTCTACTCTCTTGTATGGTTCCGAATCATGGGTCATCTACCGCCACCACCTGCGTCTCCTAGAACGCTTCCATCAGCGCTGCCTCCGTACAATCTTAAACATCCACTGGTCAGATTATGTGACCAATACATCTGTTCTTGAGCAAGCAGCAGTCACAAGTGTAGAGGCCATGCTGATGAGAACACAGCTGCGGTGGGCAGGGCACGTCTCAAGGATGAAGGACCACCGCCTCCCTAAGATCTTGCTCTATGGTGAACTTGCCACTGGCTGCCGCAAGAGAGGAGCCCCGAAGAAAAGATACAAGGACTCCCTGAAACAACATCTCAGCCTTGGCCATATTGATCACCATAATTGGTCCACTCTGGCCTCAAATCGGGAGGCTTGGAGACACAGCATCTATAACGCAGCGGAAGCCTTTGAGAACACACGCAGGATCTCTCTCGAGGAGAAAGGCAACGCAGGAAGAACCGTGTCTTGCTGAATACTTCATCTAAGGAGTCTTTCTGTTGTGCCTTTTGCAACCGGATATGTCTGTCACGTATTGGCCTCATAAGTCACCAACGTGCCTGTAACAAATGTGGATAAAGCCTTCCCAAATCTTCGTTCGCGAAGCCCAGCCATGATGACTTGTTATGAAATGCTAGATGCTCATACCAGCTCATGTTATTATGTTTGATGGAAAGGAATATGATATTGGACAGTAAGTCAAGAGTGGGCCAGAGTGAGTGAAGATGCTGATTTTCACTGTCTAATGAGGCACAGTCATCTGGGCCCAGTGTGAACCACATTTACAGCAACAAGGAGTTCGTTCTTCACACAGATGAGGAACTTGTAGAATTTCTCATCATAGGATGCAGTGCATGTGAAAATTGTTAGGTAATCCAAGGGAGGAGCAATAAATACTCAGACAAAATATCTGTTATGGTTGCCAAATATATAAACTACAGTGGGTTCAGATCATCCTTGAAGCAGAAAACAATCAGAGTGAGTGATCAGAAGTATAGCTTACGTTTCCCTAGACATCTATTACAGCCACAACTGAAGTCAAGTGACTGGGTTAGACACACTTGGTGAAGCATTAACTCTGTTCTTACGTGCTTACTGTATTCCCTTTTCTGCAGTTCACTGTAACTGGATCTATAATTTCAGGACATTCAGCAAATGTTACCATAAAGTCAGACCTGGGGCTGCTGCACTTATGGCCCTGAGTGAAGTCCTACAAACTGTTCAGTTTTGTTTCATCTATCCAAGCCATCTTCAAAGTTACCATCCCTAGAGCAATAATAGCAAAACTGATAACAAAACAACTTCTGTGCTATCAAAGGTAAAAGTAAATCAGTGTAGATTTACATCAAGTTGCCAGGCTGTAACTGCCATTGTTCAGACACTGTTTCACCTACCGATCAACCAGTCTTTCCATTTCTTTTTCACAGCAGAAATCCAAGTCAATATCTTCTTAAAGCAATGGATGTTATAATTATGTATGTTTGATAGAACACTGAAAGAGTACAGTATTTTAATTATAGTAAATGAAACAAAGTTTCAATTCCATTTGTTGTATCATAGTATATTCTTACTGGCATGATTTCTATGAAGCTGTTAGAAAGCAACTCAGCAATGTATTCTTCCTGGATAGATTTTCTTTATGCTGGGCAGGCATGTTGATAGTATAATGACATTGGTGATAGATATATGATCACCAGTCACCAGCTTCTTCTTAGCCAAGAATTGAGATCAGTGTGCTGCCTCATGAGAAAACCTATATGGCTGCCTGATTTCAACACTGTTTTTCATGCTCCTTATGCTGAGATGTTACCTTTCTCTGCCTTGTATGATCATCTTATCTTCCAGTTCTTGTATGCCTCCAGCACTTCTTTCAGCTTGTTCTTCAGAGAAAATCCCTCACATTCTGCCTAACTTCCTCTGGGAACTTTCATGATGCTCAAGTGTTGTTCCTGTTTCTTCCCCCTCCCCACTCCAAACCTCAACATCTGCAAGATATTCTTAAGAAACAACTCTCTCTGGATGGCACATCTGTCTCAGTATTACTTTTGATACCAAACCCATGATACCACTCACTGAACAGTTCAAGCTAAGCAAAATTAAAATAATTCCTCAGCTGCAGACAAGTCACTACTATTCCTTTTCAACACTGTGGACACAACTGCCAATCTGCTAGTGACTTGAACTTCTAACATGATTTTAAATGTTTGATTTCTTAAATCCAAATTATCCCTAATTTTCTTACATTCATTCTGCATGAAATATTATCCTTTACCTGTTTATCCATGCAACCAAAGCCCTGGTCCTGCTTGCTGAGCATCCTGCTTACTGAGTACACAACAAAAATACCCCTGTTCTGCTACAAAATGTTGCTTTGTATGTGCATTTCCCTAGCCTTTGATCACGTGCTGCTCTGTTTACAGTTTGCTTGTGACTTCACTATTAAATTTATGTTATTTGTTTATGTTCATAGCTTAATCCCTCTTTACCTCTCCTTCAGAAACAACAGATTGTCTCCTGCTTCTAATCAGCTACTGATAACACCCTCCATCACCCACTTGATTTGTTCTCAAGCAGTTACTTTCATGTTCACGCTTGGAAGAAACACTCCAAAGGAATGTCATTGCTTTTCTTAAAGTCTCTTCTCTAAATCTGTCTTTTGACATTATGGTTATAAAAATACTTTGTGTAAATAAGCTGAAAATGATACTAGGATTGTTGCCTATTGTTATTGTTTTATTTCCTTTTCTTCCCATGCTTTTGTTTATATTTGTGTAGTTTCTTGTCTCCTGCATATAGTAGGTGTGTTTTTATGCAACATACTTTTGGATGGTGCTTGTAGAGCACTTCACGAGTTGAGCTCAGTTTTCCAGTTTCTGGGTTCTACTGCAATATGAATATAATCACAGTAATAATAAAAACCTAAGGTTCCTCATAATTTTTATAATTTTGTTTTTTAATATATTCACAAATCTGTTGCATCTGCTTCATTTTCAGTTGAGTGGCTAGAATGTGGTATATGTTTTTCCTCCCAACACTGTTGTTATCACAACTACTACTATACAGTAAACTGGAGGATAAGAGATGAAGGATAACATTCAGAGCATCTGTTTTCCAGTTTCAGACAGCACTTAGGTGGAATGTAAGCATTTAGGTTTATGGAAAATAAATTCATATATCAACTTTGCAGTACATTATGTTCTGTCGATATCTTTGGTTTGGACCACAAAAATCTATAGATGCACAGACACTCACATTCTAGACTGAAGAACTTGGCACTCAGCGCTAGCACAACATGGAATTCCTTGAGAGAGATCTAAGAACCTCATTTACATTACGTGTACTTCCATCCCTGGAATTATCCAATCTGTTTAGTGTAATTCTACTTTAATGCAAACCATTAATGCTTTGAAAAGCAGGTAATGCAATGACTTTATTTTTGTTTCAACTCCACAACATTAGCCAAGGAGTTGTGATGGGCAAGATCAGCAGCGCTGCATAACAGTCCAGGAGCTATCATCCCATCATGAAGATGCACAAATATAAATAACCTATTTCCCAGAATTACACTCCCGAGTTACTGAGGTAATTCAAGCAAACAAAAGAGGAAAAGAGGTTTGAAGGTGGGTAACCCTACATTTGGGGGCACAAAATCCCGGGGACAGGAAAATAACTCTATCTCCAAATAGAGAAAGCACTATTCTTTTTGTACAGAAAGAAGGGACCCTTAAAAATGTACTCATAACGCTATGACCTCTATTTGAGCAAACTCAGGAAAAAATGCAATATGCAGACAAAATTTTGAAGGTTTATTAACTTCCAAAACTCATGAACTAAAGTCTTTGTCTCATTTTATATTCCTTTTCCTCTCAAGTTTCAATGCGATGCTTCTGCAGTGAAAAGCTGTATTTCTGTAAACAATATTGGGGTTGTGGCTGTTATCATTTCACACAAGACCCCTCTTGCAGAAAGAGCTTTGGAGAATATTGGACTATTTTTTTAAGCACCTTTGACAGTCTGCTGTGCTGAGTCGAAAGATTTCAAGGTACATTAACTTTAACAAAAGAGTGTCTGTGCCATAAGCCCCCATTTCGCTTCAAAATAACGATAGCTGTTTTAAAAACATATATATAACTTAACCTAACTCCTTTATTTATTATTATTATTTATTTAGAAGGTCCCTCAAGCAAATCCAGATAGAGCCTGATAGGATGGGATTTGCAGAACCAGGGACAGTTTCAATTTTGCTTTGAATTCAATATAATTGAGACTGTGGCATTTGAAAATGTGCAGTCTGCAGATTAGATCATGTAGTTTCCCACCCATTACTGACTCTTCTCCTTGCAGTGCAAGATGTGCTCTGCCTCATACACACATTCTATTTCATTCTGAAGATAATCAAGGGCAAACTTTAGAACCTCAGGAAAAGGCTTTTTCACTGCACAGGAATTGCATCTTTAGTCTTTGCATGCCAGAGGATTCTTCAATTTGTTCCGTGGAGCTCTGTTTTCTATGTTATTGTCCTCAGAAAGAAAAAATTTCTGTTACTGTGCCCTGAATCCATTCCTCTGTTAACTCTACCAAACAGTTAAGCTAGGTATGCTAAAAGTAGAAGGGAAAAACATCTCTTTTTTTCTTTTTTTTTTTCTTTAGTGAATTTTCACTAAATTAAGGTGTGTTTATTTATTAGTATTAATAACCTCTTACCTCTTTTAGCTTTCCTGAAAAACAAATTTTGGTCCCTCTTGCTCTGAATTTTGTGCAAATTTATAACTTTTTGTACTGTTACTGATCTCCTGTGGCTTCACACATGCAGTAGTGAAGCCTCAGTAGTCTCCTGTTATAGCACAACACTTTTCATCTCTTTTAATTGAACAAGTGTACTTGAGTCTACATTCAGAATGTTGCAAGAAGAAGGAGTTGAAAATCTTTTAGATTTTAGAAGAATAAAAATACAAGAATCTTTTCTCTAGTATTCTTCTATCCTTAGTTTGTCTTTGCTCCATATCATTGGATCATAAGACAACATTCCAATTTTCCTGGAAATTGAGCAGATGTTTACAGCAGTATAAAGTGAATTTAAAATGCACCCAAATCCAAATAGTTTTATACTCATTTTACCTGTCTGAGCAACCATAATCACAGTTGCCTCATAGCCCACACAACCACCCAGCATTAATGCTCACATCAGCAACACTCCCTACCTTATGATGAGCATGAAGTTTAAGTAGCTTGTGGCTACATCTGTATCACAAACAATACATGGAAGCACTTATCTTCTGGCCCTGAGTTCAAATGGACAGGTCTGTATACATTCCAAATTTCTAAAACAAAGTCAACATATCCAAACCACTCACTGAGAAAAATCTTTTGTCTCTGCTAACTCCTGAACCATGCTTGGAAATTTTGGAGAAGGTGCTATTTGGCCAGACATTATACTAAAAATTTAATACTAGAGAGAACCAGATCCAAAGCTCTGTTATGTTTTCTGGCTTTTTTGACGAGTAAAGTGAGTTTTTTACTAGTTTGACTAGCAAACTGCTACCTCTGTTAAAAAAACCCCAAAGATCTCTACTAAGCCTCAGTTGGTTTTCAGTCTTTGATTTCTTACCTTACCTTTCAGTGTTTTGATCTAATTCTTTATGGTTGCTGTGGTCTCTTGTTTTCTTGTTTGTGTCTTTTATCTTATAGTTTCCTGACTTAATTTATACCTAATTTATCAGAAAAGGCCTACAGAGAGTTACATACACCATGTGTTTAGCTAGTGAATGATTTTAGGATATTCCTCTCATGCTTTAAAAGTACTTTGTTTAACCTGCTCTACAAGCAAAAATGTTTCCTTCCATGATTGATTTTATTTGTGCAGTTTAGTCCTCTCCCTAAATATTGACCTATGATTTTTTCTTGTCCATTTCAGGTTTTCTGTGTACATTTCTTTAGTAAAAAATTATTAGAAACAGCAGTAATCAATTAACATCTATGAAATTTTAAATTCCAAGTTTGCTTTACCTTGTCAGAAAATAATTACAAAAGAATTAAATAACAAAATAGGGTGAAATCCTTGATGAACTGTGCTGGCACTATTTGTAATATAAATTTCTTGCCAGAAAGACACCCATCAATACTCACAGGGAAGAGTGGTGCAACTTCTCTTGCACCTCCTGCAGAGGTGGTACTTTGCAATACTAGCCTTGTAAACAAGGATGAAAACATAACATTTATATTCTTTTTTTTGCCCCCATGACCCTCTTATCTCACAAGTTCTCATGCAAACTAAATTTTCAGGTCATATTAAAACTCGAATCACTATTAAAAGAAGCTCAGAAGCCTGCATGTTCTAGTGGTTTACATTTACTTTAACTGCTTAATTCAAAAGAATGTACATAATCACATTCAAAGCAGGTTAGCCAAGATAGCCACACAGTTTTGGTGTATGGCTACACAGAGGTATATGACTATGTGTTCTTGGGACACAGCTCTAAAATCAAGACATGGAATTTCATTGCAGTAGGTCAGATGAGGGTTGGGCCTCAAATGGAAAAATATCCTCTGTCTTTATCTTAACAGTTGGACCTTATGATCTTAAAGGTCTTTTCCAACTGAAACAATTTCATGATTCTACAATCTACATTCAAATTTGCTGGCACAGTAACAGTTATCTTTTATTAGGTCACATGCTATTACATTCCAATTCTGTTTTCTCCTTTTTCCCACATTTTATATAGACTTCCCTAAAGCCTATTGATGCCTCTTCCTAAATACCTATGATGACAACTGTCATCCAACAACAATGACAGTAGAAGGTTCTACATTTGTAATGGAAACTTTTACTTATGTGTCCTTGACAATTACAATGGATGTTATTTCTATTATAAGTACCATGGGCTGTAAACACATCATACAAATCATACGTGCCATTATTGCTGTAAACAGAAGACAAAATCCAAGGCTAATGCCAATAAGTCAGAACTGGGCAATGAATGCTTGCTCAGAACCATGAAACTGACTTTTTTTTTCAGAGATCTTTTCTCTAAATAACAACCTGATGTACAAAGTGTTGATTTTGGGGGTGTTCAAAGAACAGATCCACATCTTAAGGCTTGTGGTTCAGATTGTCTCTAATTAAGAAGTGTCCTGAAGTGAACAAAGGGCCACACAGTAGGAAATACATGCTTGCAGACACCAATTCACACCTGTTAATGATTAGTTTGCAGACACTACCAGATGTGCTATTTATCTGATGATCAGAGTAATTGAAATGAATTGCTCTGAATCAGTCACTTGAAATTGTCCCAGTTAAGTAGATTTGTTTCTTCTCCTCTATTTTCTTACAGAAGAGCTGGAGATACACTCTTCTTTAACACTATGCTTTACCCTTTACATAGTGCTCCCACAAAGAGTTTGAGCTACATGCCATACCCTCATCAAAAAAAAAAAAAAAAGACAGCAAATGTACTGTACAAAAGCTTTTTAAGTCTGACCATGGATAAGAGTTCACAAAGACATTAGTTAGTGGTAAAAACAGGTCATGATTTTTATCAGATATCCAGAAATCTGCAGTTCAAGACATTCAAGGTCTAAAAGTGAAACCCTACAGACGGAGAGTGCAAACTTAAAACTCACTGTGAAAGGGATATAGCGGTAGGAGACAGTATCACTGTACCTCCAAACACGACCAAGTGAAAAAAGCCCAACAACTTAATGTGAGTACAAAGCCAGAGTACAAAGGGAAGGATACAAGTGGCTGCCAGGTTCATATGTTTTTCCCTCCTCTTTTGCCACTGTTGGGGTACAGAGGTACAACCTGACCTGACCAGATGGGCTTCTCTGTTCCCACATTGTTCTCTTGGCATGATGTGTTATCAAGCTAACTTTCTTCTCAACAGACTTAAACCCAGCTATAATTTCCAATCTATGTGATTACTGAGAATGGTCTGTGAGAGAAAAATAAGCAATAGGCGGAAAGCCATTTTGGCTTTTCTGTTGTCCACACCCACAAGACAAACGGATCATGAATTCAGCAATGTATTTCATGCTGCAAAGTCCATAAGCAGAAAGGAGGATAGATGGGTTGAAGTGTATGCATTATCTAGGCAAACTAAAAGGGATGCCTTTAAACATAATATAGTCACAGTGGTGTGGTTAAATTCTTTGTTGTAGTGAAAGGTTTATTTATATACATCGTTCGGGTCTGGTGACGCCTTTGATTTGGACTGTGGTAATTTTTCTAGTTTTTTGCCATTTGATATCTTTTTACTACCAGGTAATCATTCTTAGTTTTTCTGTGGCAGGTTGAAGTTTCTTTATATCTCCAGCACAGCTATACTTCCAGACCATACTGGTTCTGGTTTGCCAAGAAAAAACAGAAAAAAACACTATGGAAAACCTAATCAGAGAGATCGGAGAACTGAACTAAGAATGAACCAGAAACAGAGGCATTAAAGGCTTTCAAACTATGGTTTCCTGGAGATTTTTTCTGGGCCTTTGTGCACATTGAAAGTTCTAGCTGCAGTCTTGACAGTAATAACTTCTAGTTCAGTTTCCTGCAACCTCTTGCCAGAAATACTTGTCTGCTTCTATTTCTAGACTTATAACCCCACATCTGCAATTGAATTTCCCTCAGGCTCATGACCTCATGTCTTACATGAGGTCACAACACTTCATTTAGGAAGGTCACTGTTCCTATCTGAACAAGAACAGAGAAAGGTTGCTCTCAATTTTGGTGTATCTTTTTTTCCCAGAATGCTACACCTTCAGCACTATTTATATGTTACTTAATGATCTCCATTGTACTACTCAAAGCTGAAGCTCACGTGATCTGTTTAAGCTGTTATGCAGCAAGACTATAAGAGCTGAAAGAAGGGCAGAAATCTCTGGGCTCCCTGTGCAGGTGTTGTCCACTGGACATGAGCGGTAGTTGGCAGATATAACTAACAGTGTTCAGCTTTCTGTTGGTGAAGGTTATTAAAATCTAATGATTTGTGCTTTTGTCTCAGGTTATTTATCTTATTTTCTCTCTCTCTCTCTGGATGTTGGAAGGAGGTAGTCAGCATCAATACACCCCAGACAATTCAGTTGATTGCTTTTTTCATAATAGTGTTGGAGAACAGAGTTGTGCAATTTTCAGCAGGCGACAGAATAGACAGAAGAAAAGTGAGTGCTTTAAATAGAATCACTACAATGCTGCTTGCAAAATGTTCTTCATTAACCCTTAATAAACAGCCCATGTTCAACTGTGGCATAAATTATTCATTCGAGTTAACAGTTTTCTATCCCTAGATTTTGTCACATGGATAATCCTGTCCTCCCTCATTCTGTGTTTCCCTTTTCTTAATAAGACTATGGTGATTTGTTCCTTGAGCTGTGTCTGTTTCTTATTTCTCAAAGATGTCTTTGTTTTTACCTTCTCTCACAAGTACATTCTTTTCTATATGTTTTCTTCTCCTCTTTCTTCTATTTTTATTTCTGTAGCATATTCTATACCTATTCAGAAGAGTATTAAACTACTTATAAGCCTTAAAAAGATATCCTTTTAAAATAGTCATATAATGGTAGAATCACAGAATGGTTTGATTTGGAAGGACCTTAAAGATCGTGTTGTTCCCACCACCCCACTATGGGCAGGGACACCCTTTCACTAGACCATGTTGCTCAGAGCCCCATCCAAGAACATCCAAGATGCCCCGACCTTGAACATCTTCAGGAATGGAGCATCCACAATTTCTCTGGGCAACCTATACCAATCCACTGTATTTTGCTGAGGTAGGAGAGATACTCCTGCATTCTTACAAATTTGCTTCCTAACTTCACCACTTTTACACCTTTCACAACCATCTTAGGTCACCCACTGCCTAATTAATGTTAGCTTAAACAAATTTTCTTAATGTCATATTTAAGTCTCCCTCTAAGTCTCTACTTGTTAGCACTGAAATCCATCTCTTCTCAATATCTCAGTGGGAAATAGAAACTAAATAACCATACTTGCTTATTTAAGTTAGAAACCTCTCTCTATCCCCAAGGCCAATGAGTGCTGCATGGAATCACACATGCGTGGCCGGAACCCTCTTACTTACAAAGTGAACTCCTCCAAATAGGCCAGTGGAAAAGGTCCATGCACTAAACCAAATGCTGTCTGCAATCACATAGGAACTTGAGTCAGTGAAACTGTGCCATGTACAAGGCTAAAACACTGTGGAGAGCTCAGTGCCAGTGTTCACCTGTGCCCCAGTCTTGTTTAGTTTTCTTATATAGGTGTCCCAAGAAAGATCAGTAAAAACAGGTCTGCTCCAGGAAGGAGTCAGAGCTGGGGAGCTGGGACCACCACAGCAGAGGCAGCATTGTCACTGACCAGGCAGAGTCTGAGCAGGGCTAGGTTGGTGACAGCAGTATGGCCAGGGCCGTGGCAGAGCAGGGGAGCAGGGACACAGGAGGCCTGCAGACACAGCTAGCTCTGAATTAGAATTACCCTAGCAAATAGGTGAGGATGTTGCAGGGAATTCACATCTTTTACCTCTTACCCAGGTAAGGAAGTGGTAAAAGTGTGAAAACCACAAAGTGGGAGATGTTGTTGCACTGTTTCTTGTGCGCATGTGTATTTGCTGTATTTGCCTTGCAACCTGACCAGTCAGACTTGTTGTGCTTTAGGTTACCTGTTATTTTTGCCAAAGCTGTGGCAAAAATACCTGCTGTATTCTCAGTGCTGCTTTACTGAAACTGGGCTCAGTTGACTCCTTTAGCGGAGTCATTATCCTCTTACCATGAAAAAAAATCTCCCATGGCTGTCTTGGATTTTAACTAATATTCAGTATGTGATAATGAAATTCACCCTTCCTTTACCAATAATTTTCCCCAGATTTTGAAATCACTACCATTATTTCAAGAAGCATATAACACAAATAATAATAATAAACCCTGCATATAATTTCCTTCTTGATTTTCATCCGCCTTCTTGGGTGGCAATCAAACCTTCTGTGGATGTCTTCTTGCTTTGGAATTCTGTTCATAATTATTTCCCACTCCTACACAACACTTGTATGTCTTTGTGAAGTTTCCCTAGTTTATACCCCCATCCTCCTCTTCAAACCCTTAGCGTTCTTTTCGGTGCCTGGTATTTTTTTATTATCCAAATACTAGTCACCTACAAAAGTTAAAAGAGAATTGGTTCTATTATTTCAAAATTCTCAGTAGTATAATTATTGTCCAGTAAGTGTAATTTAACATGTCACTAATCTCAATCTTTTGCCATTGTATCAAGTTCATGAGAAAAAGACAAGATGCAGTAAACAGACTGTATGCACAGTCTGGAAGAAGCTTCAAAAATATCACAGTTTTGTTTGTTCATATCATGACTAGAATTTGTAATTTGCCAGAAAATTCTTAAATACTCACTGGACAGAGGGTGAGGACACTATTTTGGTGACTCATTAGTGTTACGGGTTGCAATAAATTCATCTAGAATCTCCCAAGTTGGATCACTACTGAAGCTGACTTTGAGGCTCAGACACCCCAACCTTCTCTCACACTTATGAGAAGGGCAAAGATCAGGCCCTATGCCCTACATATTCTCTCAGAACTCTCATTACTTTTGTTATACTCATTAATGTCATTACTGGCTCTTTCACACACTCTAGCTACTTTAAAATTCTCTCTAAATAAGCTTCTTTAAAACTATGTCAAATCCAAGTGCATAAAAGTACCACAGTGAATTAAAATGATGGGGTTTTGACTAGAAGCATGGCAGGCCATGTGTGACAAGAGATAGTACAATAGCAATCAAGGTCTGTTTAGATCACTGCTCTTCCCATCTAAAAACAATGCATTCTTATGTGCTATGTACATCCTTCTAGGTTATATGATAAAGCCCATCTACACACCCACAAAGGAGTTCAGAGAGACAATGACTGGAGGGAGACTCCAACACTGCCCTGACAGGCTACTTCCTGGCCCATCACAGTGGCTATTAGCCCATCACAGGGGCCATTAGCCCATCAAATGCCCTTCTGCACAAGCCCAGAGTAGCACAGGGGTACAATGGCAGACAGGAATCTGAATCAGAGACTCCTAAGGAATGCCCACCCTGTCTGGACTGTTCCCAAGGTTGTTCCAGCAGAGCCGTCAGCCCCAGTGCCAAAGCATGAAATCCACAGGTCACTGGAAGCTCTCTCTATATCACCTTTTGGATTATGAGGGATTATGGCTGCCTAGGGGTGGGATATATAGGATGCAGGAAAAACAGGTTCTGGATCATGCTTATTATGAGATGTTTAGGGGAAGAACCAAAGGCAGGACAAGGAAAGGGCTTAAATGATTTTGGAAGGAATGAAAGTGGAAAAAGAGGGGTGAGAGGATGGAAAAGGTCAAGCAGGTGTAAATAGTTTCCTGGTCAGTGTGCTTGTCTGACCACATATCTGAAGAGAGCATCTTATTGCATTCCCTTCAGCCTTTTCCATGAGTGAGGACTCCATGCTGTGTGTACACCTGTGTGTATGGGGGTCTTGCTCCAACAGCCAGTTAGACCACAAGTTGGACATCCTATGTGTCCTGGTGGCAACAAGTGGAAACAGCACAAGTTTGAAAGCACTAGTGAAGATCAAGCTTGGTTAACCACTGAGTAGCCTGGGAGCCAGCAGGTACAGTGAGTCTCTTAGTGAGAGTGACTGTGTTTCTCAAGGAGTGAGAGCACAGATATGTCAACTATAGGATCTGGGAAGTCCTGAATCACTCTGTGTGACACTCTATCAGCAACTGGAGAAGGGCTACGGCCTTGTTGAGACTGCCATTCAGAGGCCAGCTACTGGACAGACAAAGTGTCTGAGTCCAGCTGCTTGAGGGATCCTGCACAAATATCAATACACGTATATGTACATATTTTCATCAGTAGACTTCCATCCTGCCCAGCCGAGAGGGAAGCAGGATGAGGCTGTTGGTGTTATCTCAGTTTGCACTGGTGTTCAGTGCATGTGTGTCTGATCAGTGTGGCTGACCACGTGTATATATGCATATGTTTATATGTATATATGATGTGTGAATGTGTATGAAGAAATGGCCCCAAATTGCACCAGGGGAGGTTTATATTGAATATTAGGAAAAAACCCTTTTCACCAAAAGTGTTGTCAAGTATTGGAACAGGCTATCCTAGGAAGTAGTGGAGTCACTATCTCTGGAGGGATTTAAACAACGTGTGGATATGGCACGGTTTAGTGCTGGACTTGGCAGTACTGGGTTAATGTTTAAACTTGATGATCTTAAAGGTCTTTTCCAATATGAAAAATTGTATAATTCTATGTTTCTATATATGTGTGTATATATTTATATGTGCATGAAAACATGTGGACATAGTACATATACATTTATATAGTATATATACATTAATATAGTATATATGCATTTATATAGTATATATGCGTGCTTTGTGTGCATGTATGTGCTGGGTTTAGATCTTTGTTCTCACTACTGGTTGCACCTGGGTATATGGAGCAGTAGCACTCTCACTTATCTTGGACAGAAACACACACACACACACACACACGTATATATATATATATATATATATATATATATATATATAGGTATCATTGTATATACTGATACTTTCTATCTGTGCAGGAATGTGAGGTTTGGAGATGCTCATATAGAATCAATTGTCCCTGGAATGAGCTCGTAATACTGTTGTGTTCAGTGATATCTTCATGCCAGATGAGGCTGAGGGACTGAGAGTTAGGATCATGGTTATAACCCAGCCTCATAAATTCTTGTTTGAAACATTATGTCAGTCTCTTGCTACAGTAACAGAAAGAGCTGAACAGGGAAGCAACCTTCATCTTTGTTTTTTCATAACATTTTAGGGTTTGCTCTTTTTGTTTTGATAGCCACATTGTGTTTTTTGCCATCTTTCTGCAACCACAAGAGCTGGAATATATGCAGATTTTCATGTAGACTGAGCTTCTTCCATAATCTCATAACTCCAGAAGGATTTAACATAATTCTCAGTGATTATTTCCAGTGCCTGTCTTTGCAGGTGGTCATTGATTTCCTGAGCTTCAGCAGAGTGAAATTGATGTCTAGCCTACACTAGTAAAGGTTTACTGGAATAGATATATCTCTCAGTACAGCTAATACTGGCAAGCACTCTATTATGGATGCAGTTCTATTGTGGAGGAGAAAAGTAAAAGGTTTCATCCAATTTTTTTCCCTGGGAACTGCAGCACTGCTAGGCTTTTTGCTAGCATAGAGATGTTATTCAAATTTCACCCTAAATGATATCAGTAAGTTTTAGTCATAAATCTGGCTTGATTTTTCTCAGTCACTCTGTTCCCCATGTGGAGCTGAAAAACAGCAATGAGAGTTGACAAGCTGGCTTTAAATTTGCAGAAAGGCAGCAGCGTTCTTTGGTTCCAGTCAGAAAAGACAGGCAGAACAGGGATTCACCCTTGACCTGGGTGTGGAAAGCTTTCTCCAAATGCATGCCACAAGACTCCTTCATTTTAGCTGAAATTTATGGCTTATATAACTTTGGAAATTGGGCAAATCTCTCAAATATCTGTATTTGTCTAAATGAGACACCACTGTGCCAGGTAACACAACAAGGGCACAGTGGGTGATGTGAGACAGGAGGAACCACTGCTCAAGAGTGTATCTAAGGAGCCGAGCCTCTTGGAGGAGGGGGTCCTGTCATCTGGCAGAAGGGACAGTAGCAGTGCAGCACTGTGACCTCTCCACCTCCCTGTTTCTACATAGAAAGCATCAAGAAGGACAGAACTGCACAATCTCAGGAACCTTGACCTGTTTTATTGGTGTAAAGCATGCTAAAATGCAAATATAACGTGCACTAACTATTTCTGACACACTCCCTGCGTGGACATTGGTAGAAAGAAGTGTCAACATGGTGGAGACAGGAGCTCTAGCAAAATAAAGTAGCTCATATTTAGTTTTGATTATTGATTCTAATGCTTAACGTGCATTTGCCTATGATTGCTTCTGACTTGTTCAGACAGAAATGACTGGTATAGCTAAGCCTGGTCGTAACGTTGTATGTAATTTCTTCTTCTGCGGTAGAAATTAAAAATTGTTATAGATATAAGGTGACATGGAAATGGCAACCACATAACGTTTATCCTTACATAAACATTCAGGGCAAATCTGTCCGCAGAAATAATTAACAATGCTGTGCAGAAGCCACATGGGGAGAGTTACTAAGGTTATTGTGTGGATTAAATACCTCTTCTTTGTCTGAGCCATTCGATCTTTCTGTAGTGCAAAACAGTTACACAACAGGATAGTTGATGATTTGGGTCTCCATAAAATCTTGGGCTCACAGCTCATTGAATCTGTGGGGAAGAAAAGCCAGGGAAAGCATATTAGAGGGGCTGGCATTGCTCCTGGATGTATAATCTATCTGAGCTAGCTTTGAAACCCCTTGCTTGAGAACTGCTGGCAGGACATCTGTGACCACAGAGAATGCATTCACCACACTTGTTTTTTGTATCAAGTTGAAAGTCCACATTACAGAAGTTATGCTCAAAATTGCAAACAAGTTCTTACATACCTACACCAGTGATTTCCTGTCTCAGTTGCAGTCCTGGAGCGCTTGCAGGATGCTCGCTAGCTTTCAGGTTACGGCCATGGTGCACTGGATTTTGTTTTGTTTCGAGTGTTCTTTTGTATGTGATTTTTTGGGTTTTTTGGTTTTGTTTTCTGAGCAGACATATATATGGTGGTTTAAGTACAGAATCTTGTGAAACTTATAAGTTACAAAGTGACACTAAGACCTAACTCATAACACTACTGTCTCTTGAAAATCAAAATCAGCCCAGAAAGCTGTAAATTCTTCATACACTTGTCACCATGCCAATGGTTCCTAAATATACTTGTCACCATACCAATAGTTCCTCAATATTTCTAATTTTGACCACTGAAGAACACAGTGTACATATAAACCATCAACTAAACACACTGTGTGGACAGTTCAAGATGCAAATGTTATGCTTTTTTTTTGGAAGAACATTTGCTGTGATTTCTTTTTAACCAATATTTATACATGGACCTAAGTTGGGAAAGTCACTGCATTATACTGTACTCAGATTTATTTTTTTAATAAAAGATAGAAACAAATTCTATAACACTACATCCATTAAGTGTCTAATGAAAAATCAATAGCAACTGGGTACCTTATTCCAAGAATTGCTTTTAGAAATTCTACCCATGGGATATTTGTGAAAGGCAGGTTTAGTGTCTTAATTCCCGCAAAGTCTGTGATTCCGGCTTGTTCCTACTTGTTTGGTATTCATTGCAATACCTTTAAAAACTTAGTAAAGTGTACCCATAAAAATTTAGTAAAGTTTTATGTGTGTTATAATAAATACAAACAAGAAGAGTCTGTGGACTATCTCTCATAGTACAGTAAAGAGAGACCAACAAAAAGCTCTGATAGTAGGTTGTAAATAAATGGTATTCTTCAGGATGCACACTAAGCAGCATTATGTTTATTATAGTACTGTAATTCACTGGATATACGGATTTGATTCCCCTCTTATTTGCACTACAGTAAACCAAGAATTTACTTCATAAATGCAGGTTGAGGGATTTACATGCATTTGAACTCCTGTGTGTGAGAAGAATCCTTTCCTCAATGTATACATGCATTTTCTGAAATTAAATAGATTTTTAAAAGAATAAAATCAATTAAAGTTTCCATACATAGAATTAATATCTTACAATTCAAATCATATAGCTATTAATAAGACAAATTAAGTTTTAGGCCAGAATTGATTAAAAAAAACAAAATACCCCATACAAAGGCAACCTGGTGTTCTTAGCAACAGAGAAATATAACCTGAGATATTTTTGCCTTGCCCCATTAAAATATCTTTATACAGATTGTTAACAGTAGAGTAATTTTTAGACATTTTGCTTTTGAGCAGTCAGTGATTAAGAGCAAGGTACCTATAGTTCTTTTTCTGTTATTTTTTGGCTCTATCCAGAGTTTTCCTACATTATATAAAGTATTCTGCTGCTCTTGTACTTTTCCAGAACACTTCTTTGAATCTTCAAAGTAGATTTCAACTCAGTGCTCAGGAAAGTAAAATTGTTGGTCACAGGAATGTATATATAATCTTCAATTCATTTTGTCTATCAATTTATTATATTCTCTGGGCAGGACAGATCATATGAACACTTAAATAATAAATACAAATACAGAGACCTAAAAGTCCATGAAAAAATGCATACAGGACATTAAAGTTTTATGACAAAAAGCAATGTTATGTAAAGACAACATTTATACACAGGTGAGAACCATTTTGCAACCTACTTGAAAGGTTGTTTTGGTTTTTTTTGCTAAATCTACCCACTCTACAAAACTCACCAAGTTTAATTGGAAGTCTGAATTCTTAAAACTACCATGGCTCAGTGACATCCCTGCAGCAGAAGCTGGGAGTAGTGGTGTTTACCACAGGAAAGGTCAGGGCAGGACCCCACAGCCAGGTCTGGTCCCACCACCCCAGTGAGGGGCAGGGCAGGCAGAGAGCTGCGGGAGGACGTGGAGTGGGAACATCCCCAGCCCCAGGCATCAGGCACCAACCTGAGGTCGGGGATGACAATATATATTGGTCAGTGAAGTATCCCATTGCCAACTGATAATCATTGGGAAGTGCTGCTGCCATTGCAAATATCTTAGAGGAGGGTTCATGAAACAGCTGCGTAATCTAAACCTCATCTAAGGTGAATTTTCAATGAGCTACCTTGAAAAGGTGTCAAAATAGCATGTCTTTTAACATTCTCTGATCTGTTAAAAAGATACCTGAGCCAACCATAGATGGGCTGGCTTTACACAATGAAAGCAATCTAAAGAGTACTGAACTTAGTTGGGTTAAGAAATTGGATAAATTAGCTCATTATGAGCTTCCCAGTGTGTCAGACATCAGTGTATGCATCTGAGATGCTTTACACAGATCTAGCTCAGCTACCTTAGCAGTCCACTGCAGTATGATATATCATTTGTTTGTTTAGCTTCAAGCATGTAGGAGAGTGTTTTTATACACTTAAAGTTCAGAAGGTGAATAAGTCTTTGCAGAGCATGGACTGCCACTGGGCGGGTGTCTCCCTTCCAATACCCAGGACATCAAAAGGGCAATTTTGTGAATTTGTATGTTTCAAGGCTTCTCTTCCACTCTTATTAAAAAAAATAAATAAAATGAATTCTCTGTGGGCTTCATCTGAGTTTCACGATAAATTGCTGGCCATAAACTCAGAGCTGCTCAAGTTTTTTCCTGATTTTATTTTTGCTAAGAACTCTAAAGGAATTTTGCTGTACCAAGTTATTCAAATTTAGAACATAATAGAAGCATAAGCTCTTATCCAGCAGCAACCATATCTGCCTGCATTAAAATATCTAACACTATTTGCTCAATCTCCAATTTACATTTATCTACTCAAACACAAGAAAGGTCTGCAGGCAAAAAGAGAGAAAAGCATTCCACTGCTCTGACACACAGAGCACACAGACAGAATAGAGTCCTTTTCCTGTAATGCTCTGCATTTGTCTACTAATGATTCTGACAAAACCAAATATATCCAGCCCAAGACCTGAAAAGCTGATTTGAATAAATTTAAAGCAGGCATGGGGTGGATGCTTATTACTATTCATAACTCCACTAGACATTGTTTTGCCTCTTTATGCTCCGTATTTAGAAGAACTAGGACTCAAACTAGATATTTTTGCCATGAGTTTGAGAAGGCTATTTATGCTAACCAGAGTGATTGTCCCAAGAGTCTTGCACTGATGGTGCCATTTCCCCAGTGCCTTGTGCCACACAGCCCTAGATATGTCTTTACGGCAGAGGAGGCTGATGGTATCATACACTGCATTAGAGATGTTGCCAGTAGTTTGAGGGAGGTGATTCTTCCTCTATACTAAGCACAGGTGAGGCCACTGTGTTCAGTTATGGGCTCCTCAATGCATGGACATACACGGAGCATCCAGCAAAGGACCACTGAGATCATGATGGGACCGAATCACCTCACATGTGAGGGAAGGCCGAGAGGTCTGGGACTGTTCAGCTTGGAGACGATAAGATTCAGTGGAATCTCACCAATGTATATAAATAGGGGAAGAGAGTGTGCAAAGAAGATGAATGCATGCTCTTTTCAGTGGTGTATGTGACTAAATCAGGTGTAATGGACACAAATTGAAACACAGGAAGTTTCCTCTGAACTTCAGTATAAGTTGGCCCTCACAGACATTAAAAGTAAATTAACTTCTAACATCAAAATTGTTCCAGAACTCAGTACAAATTCTCATATAAGCTTATCATTGTTAATAAATATAATTTACATGCAGGGGATTTACTTTTTTCAGATGCATTCCATAACTGAAAACACAGATATATAGTATGTTTCACCTTTTCCTCAGGTCCACAGAAAAAAAATCAGGAATTAAGCCTAAACTCTGTGATTGCTGTTCAGCACCACAGCTGTATTCTTCTTACAACTTCCCTGCCAAACCCCTCTATAAGCAGTTACATTCTGATTTCGGACTTGTCTTAATCACTGCTACATACTTTTTCTGCCCTGGTGACACAGTATGGAAAAATCCTCTTATTTTCTTTTTATGAAAGGTTAGTGGAAAGTTTTTCTGCTGTTAATTATGATTAATTGGGTTAATTGGCATCAGGTCACATGGTTCCTGATGTTACCACAATGTCATTTATTAGGGAATTTTGAAGTACTGCTATTTGGAAGTCCCTATTTGCAATGCAAGGGTTAAAGACATTTCTATTCTCTGAGGGATTCAGAATAACTCATTAAAATTCAATGGAAGGATGACCTCTGGTTTAAGGCTAAAAATCTGTTTTACTGTCTGATTGGGTTTTATATAAGTTCCACATAATTCTAGTTAAACCACAATTTGTAATGCTATGGCAAATTATCATTCAATTAGACTTAACTCTCACTGAAATACCCATACATAGGAGATATTGGAGATTTATGAAGGAAGGTGCACAGGGTATGGATCACGTTCTGTTTATAAACACATATGGACACTTTATTACAAATCAATACGATGTAAGTGATGTCTGAAAAAATTATTTTAATGTAGTTAATTCCCAAAAGCCCTAACTAGAAGTAAATGCTTGTCACTAAGCCAGGTTATGTCAGCTTTATGAATATTGAGCATTGCCTTGGCTCCTGAAGGAGGAAAGAATAAAGTTTTTGCTTAGTTACCCAAGTAGGCCTACTTAATGAAAGGAAAGTACTCTTAAGCTGAATTTTAAGTACATTTTTAAAGGCCTTGAGTTATGATTCCTCGGGGTTATAACAGAACTCAGGTCTCATAGAGATCACCTTTGACTTCCATGTTTATATAATTAATGCTAAAAGCATGACAATGGCTTTTTCTTTTCCTAGAAAATTCATGAGTAAAATATAAATATAAATATAAATTGACATCAACAGTTTGTTTAATGTCATGGTAATTAACCTCAGTTCTCATGGAAATTATGCTAAGGCACATGGAAAATGAGGCAGCAATGGGTAACATCCAAATGGCTTTATTAAGGGAAAATCATACTTGACAAATATGATGGCCTTCTACAAAAGGGTTACAGTGTTGGTAGATTAGGGAAGAGCGACTGACATCATCTACTTGGACTTGTGCAAAGCATTTGACACTCTCCAGCACAACACCCTTGTCTCCAAACTGAAGAGACTTGGATTTGACAGAGGGACAACACAGTGAATAAAGAATTGGGTGGATGGTCACATCCAAAGAATTGTGGTCAACAACTCAGTGTCCAAGTGTAGATCAATGGCGAGTGTCGTCCTCAGGAGTCATCACTGGGAATCGTGCAGTTTAATGTCTTTGTCAGTGACATGGACAGTGGGATCAAGTTCACCCTTAGCAAGTTTGCCAATGACATCAAGCTGTGTGGTGCAGTTGACACATTGGAGGGAAGTGGAAGAGGGACCTGGACAGGTTGGAGAGTTGAGCGCATGCAAACTCATGAAGAAAACAAGGTCAAGTGCAAGGTCCTGCACTTGACCAATCCCAAGCACTAAAACAGGCTGGGCAGAGAAAGAATTGAAAGCAGCCCTGAGGAGAGAGACTTGGGGATGTTAGTTGATGAGAAGCTCAGCATGATCAATGTGTGCTGGTAACCCAGAAAGTCAACTATGTCTTGGACTGCATCAAAAGCAGCATGGCCAGCAGATCCAGGCAGGTGATTCTTCTTCTCTATTGCACTCTCATGAGACCTCACCTGGAGTGCTGCATCCAGCTCTGACCCCCTCAACATAAGAATGACATGGACCTGCTGGAGCAAGTCCAGAGGAGTCCAGAAAGATGATCAGAGGGCTAGAGCACCTCTCCTGTGGAGACAGGATGAGAGAGCTGGGATTGTTCAGCCTGGAGAAGAGAAGGCTTTGAAGAAACCTTTTAGAAGCCATTCAGTACCTGAAAGGACTACAAGAGAGATGGAGAGTTAATTTTTACAAGGGTACAGGATGATAGAATGAGGTGGAATGACTATTTCAACCTTTTAAAAGAGGGTTGGTTTAGATTGTATATAAGGAAGAAATTGTTTGCTGGAGGATGTTCAGGCTCTGGCACAGGTTGCCCAGAGAACCTGTGGATGTCCCATGCCTGGATGTGTTCAAGGCCAGGTTGGATGGGGCTTTGAGCAACCCCTAGTGGAAGAGGTCCCTACCAACACCTGGTGGCAGGGTGTTGGAATTGGATGATCTTTAACATCCCTTCCAATACAAACTATTCTAGGATTCTATGATTTCTAATTCAGTTCAGTCATTTTGGGGATATATTATGTTTCCACCTTTATGGAAAATACCAGTTCTGTTTGGGTTTTTTTGATTTACTTTGTTCTGATGTATATGTGCACAGCCCTTGGAGACATTTTTAGGTTTATCCTTTTCAAAATAAGGACGTGTTTATTAATTACATTTTTTGAAATGGCTCCTCAGCTTTAGCTGAACTAGATGTTTTACAGGATAAAATAAAATGTCTTTACTTGTGTTAAATTCCAGCTTTTAGGCCCATCATTAGAAGATGTTATCTGCTTAAAACTGGTTTCCTTTATCAATGAAAGGTTAATAATGTGTGCTGGCTTAAAATTGTATGGAAAGCAGTAAAAAAGGCTTAGTTAGGCCATCTTATCTCTCTGGTGTGCTATTGACTTCAGATGATATTCTCTGTGGGATGAATGTAACAAGATAGTTTGTGTGTTTAAAATTAGGTCACGGTCTAAATTTTGGCTTGTCTTCCTTGAAGACATGACATTGCTATCTTCTAGCTACATTTATTTTTTTCTAAGGAAAGTAAGTTCTATGTTACTCTTACAAGGTATTTTATTTTAAAAGTAAGTCCTGAAATGTCCAGCTCAGAGAGTTTTAACTATAATGTAATGGATATCATGGTACGCAGAGTTATTAAGAAGGATAAAGATGGAGTTCTATTTGCCAAATCTGGAAAAGATGTGACCAGAAACCTTGAAAAAAAACCCACACAAAGTTGTTGCATATAAGAAGGACATTAATTCTAGTTATTTACTTCTGTATTACAATGTTGTATATTTCTGAAATTACTTTAGAGCTTTGTATGGAAGAAATTCCAAATGTGAATGTTGTAACATATTCACATATAAAAATATTCAAGCAAGTGAATCATGTTTGCTACGTGTGGAAACTGTGCAAGTTTTCCACTCCCTACAAAGAGCCCAGATCTGTATGCAGAAGTTTAATGCACTTTTAGTCCCATTATTAGTCCATAGATTTTTCAGTAGGAAGGTACCATTTAGGAGAATTTGTCTGACCTCATGCATATTGTAGACTAAAGACCTTCACCTACACATTTTAATGTCTGTTTAAGAAAGATCACTGCTGATAAATCCTTTGAACTTTCTACCAGGTGTATAGGCATCAATAACTTGAAATTCTATCAGCAAACTCAAAAAAGCTGATTATTAAACTTAAACTGAAGAAGTCAGTATCTCCACATCTGACAATGTTAATAGATCTGTCTACATTGTGTTCAAAATGACAAAAAATCATACAGACTGATAGCGCTTGAAAACTGGTGATAACCACACACATGTGCCTACAGATGTCCAAACACTTCCTGCTGACACTAAAGTATCTTTAAATTAACTACAGCAGAGTTTTTACATCTGTCATGACCATATATATTCCTTATGTTATTTAGATTAACACTAATTCAGTAGTTTCAGAGAGAATACCTAATGAATCAGAAATGATCGGCACTTGCATTGTACTTAGAATATTAACCATCTGACTTCAGAACTTTACTGAATAAAATGAAAAAACTTCTTTTTTCACTCACACACTTTTGTAGGTTATTGTGGTAGTTTGGTCTGGGCCTTCCTTGGTGACCAGTCTGTAACCAAGGAAGGGTCCAGATTTACCCAGTATTCCCTACGATTTTTACATAAGCCAGGCCATAAGAAGAAAGGAGGAGAGGCCTTCGCTCTCTTTCCTTCCGGCAGCTTTGGAGGTGCAGGTTCCCTGCTGTTGAGTCTGCCGTGTTGGGGAGCGAGGCCTGGTAAGGTCTTGTGGACCTTGGGAGGCAGAGGTTGCCGGCGATCATTCCGGAGTAACTCTCGGTTGTCCCAAGGAGAGTGGTGGGATATTTCTTTGCTAACTCTTTAGTTACTAGATCTCAGGCTACTAATAGGGATATATATATTTATATTTTATTTTGGTTTTGTTCCTTTTTCCCTTCCCCCTTCCCTTTCCCTTGTGAAATTGTATATATTTCAATTGTAACATAAGTGTAAATATATTTATATATATTGCTTTAGGTCTCTCTCTCATTTTGAGTTTTCTTGGTTGTTTTTCTCCCTCTTCTCCCTGAGGTCTGGTGGGGGGGGTAGTTCTTGTGGTGAGGTTTGGAAACTTGGCAGGGAGCCAACTTCAAACCATATCAGTTATCTAGTAAAGCAACCACATAGAAATCTTTTCCTCACTGTAGGAAAATACTGATCTTTTATTACAATGTTTAAAGTAATATTTTCAAGCTTTCTGATACATCACCATCCCAATTTAGATCCTTTTCATTTTTGAAAATTGTCTAAGACGGTCTCTTTATTCAACTCAGATACCTTCAAAGGTTTCAGCTCTCCACTACCTTAGCTGGAACATATTCCAAGCAGCATCCAATAAGTCACCTTTTCTCCTTCCTATAGGTTTCAGTCCCTATATATGTAGATAATATTTAAATTATTTTCCTAATGCAATCATATTTTTATCATAGACAGATCAAAGTATGTAAATTTGTTTCCACAACTTAACCTACAGACACTTTATTTAAAAAAAAATAAAAACCAAACTGCTATTGGTATAAATGTAAGGTGAAAAATTGATGAGCATGTCACAGAACTCAAGAAAATCTAATTTTTTATTAAAATTCATAATGTAGCATCACTTCCAATATACCCCAGCCTAAAGGACTAAAACTGAGCTTATTGTTAGCCCTACTTATGTTCTACCCTGGAGGCTCAGAATAGAATCAGACTCCCTTAACATCAAAGTTTATATTTATGGGGGGACAGAGAGGTGGGGAAATGCCACTATATAAATGAACTCTTGCTTTACCAATTATATCTTAGGTTTGTTGCAGGCAGTCTAAAAATCTTGTTGTGTTTTTTTTTTTTTTGCCAGTCATGGGTCAAAAAAATTTCATACATTACTACTAAAACAAAAAATCTCTCTATGAGATATTGAAATATGTACCAGACAGACAGGAAGAGAATGAGAATTCATTAATGCATCTAATGGAAAGAATGGAATGTTCACACTCCAAACTGTTTAGCTACTCTGGAAAAAACTAATGCAATATGAGTTTCATTTGACCAGTTATAAACAGCCATCCCAGCTAATCTCACTAAATTTCAGTTTTCCAGACCTATTTCTTGTCAAAATACCTATCATTCAGCATACCTGACTAAAAAAGGTGACTAACTGTAAGTGGTGACCTAAGTTATCTGAGTACAGCCCAGCCTCTATGTTAAGAATAAACAAAACAGAATCTTAAAATAACAAATTAGTAATAAAAATAGTATACAAAAATGATGATGGAATAATATGTTTATGTGCATAAGTCTAAAATGCTGAGGTGCTCTCTATTTTAGTACTTTTTGTATTGTAAATACAGTGTAAATAAAACTTTAGTGGCTCAAACTTTGTACACCACACTCAGTTTTGCTGTACACAGAGATACTGTTTTGCAGAGTTTGCTTTTCATGGTAAATTTTCTAAACTACTCTTTCTTCTTGGCATTGTTATTATTAGAGCTTTTTGCTTCTGACAACTGTATTTCTTTAATCATAGCTTTTAGAACATCAGCTTCTCAAGATAAAAAAAAAGTTTGGTCTATTTTTAATGTTCACATCTGGATGCACACGTCACACCACAATATGTTGTTCTGAAGTGTATGACACTTTCAGTACAAATATACATATTGTGTTTGTGTTAAAGCTACCCAAATTTAAAGTCACCCATCCATCCATATACCTTACTTTTGTATGGCAGGGAGGGATTCTCTTACACTTAATTATTCTCATCCTACTGGGGGGAAATTTGGCTCCTACAGATTGATAGTGTTTGGTATGTCAGCTAAAAATGATGCCTGGGACCTAGGAGAAGGTGGATAGAAAAAGTGAAAGTAACTGTGATAATCAATTATATTAACTTTGCACTCTAAGCAACACCTACAATTTTGGAACTAATATTTTCTGCCTAAATCTTTTATGTGCACTTTTCAGGAGACATTGCAAAACAGCATTCTTTGTCAGATTTGAACAGCAATGGTTGACTGTGATATTGGAGCTCTCAAACCATGACAGTAGGGTTCATCCACGCAAATACCTCTCCAGGGAGAAATAATGTCATCCCTTCCCCTAGACTGATTGTTACAAGTTAAAGCTCCTGGGGAATTTTTGATTTATGTGGAAGGAAAGTTAAATACAAGTGGACTAGAATTAGGAAGATGCAGTGTGAAAATCACATCTTCTTGGTATCTCCTCTTTGAAGTGTGAAATATACTTGGATCTTAAAACAAGAAATGGCAGTGTTTTCTGGTATTACAATATTCCTAGTGCGGTTTATGATAAATCACCACGATTTTAGCTAACACTACTTGAATGTATAATCTTCAAAATACCCTTTTATATGAAGGATATGAAGGACAATCCAGAACTCCACCCACTTTTATTGTAACCTTAAAAATTTTAATTACATTTCAATTAGCTAGTTGGAAAGGAGAGTTAAATAATGAGCTATATGTAAAGATATATACATCTTTGCTCTCTGTTGTGTTTTTTGTTTTTTGGGGTATTTTTGTATTTCTAAGAGAACAGCATATACTGCATTGCGTAAGGGACCTGAGCATATGATGCCCTTGAAATTAATCTCATGTATGAAGGAAACATTTGTGGGTTTAGTCTTCTAAATATTGTAAACAAAAAGCAAGAGAATGTCTGTTACTTCAAAAGATTTTGCCCTCTGACGTTTCAAAATCTCTTGAACCCCCAGATAGATGTTGAAGGAACATTCTGAAAGTTCCTGATAGAGACTGATACAATTGTTTCTCTGTCACCTTTTGCTATATTGTAAGCTTCATACAACTTCATGGAGTTATACAGGATTTTTGTCATATGGCACAGCATTTTATGAAAAATCAAAATATACCTAAATTCAGGTCATCATAAAAAATAATTACATTACAAAACTATTAAAAAAAAAGAAGTGTGACACATGAAAATGCAACACACTGTGATATATCATGTTGTGACCTGAATGTTTGCTAGTTTTATCGCTGTTTTCAAGAAGAGACACCAGAAATTAAATCTTCACTGGGTCAAGGCTATGCCAGTCTGTTCCCTTTCCTGTAAAATGAATAGCTTTAGAATTCCTAATCTTGCCTTGACAGTCACTATTTTAGTGCTGAATATCCAAAACAATGACAGAAAATTTCTAAGAAGTATTACAGAGATAATGTTTCCTCACACAGTGAGACATGCTAAACTCTAGTGCTATTGTGATTAAATGAACATAATATCCTGTATAGTCTGTGATCTTATCTCTCTTCAGTTTTCTAGTGGTAAAGATGTATTTTTGATTCTGTGTTTTAAATCTGATTCCTAAGCACTTTTGTTCTCCATTTCACAGTGTCAAGGATCAAGCTCCCACTTCAGTATGTCACAGCATATCCCATTAAAGTACATAAAAGACTTAAACTGCAAAATTCAAACACAAACCCAGCTCTCAAAACACCTCAGATTTCATTCACAGTTGTAAAAAAAAATTAAATGTCTAAGGAAACAAAATTCACAGCCGGATCCAGGTTCTGATCCAAACAATTGTCTTCCCTTTCCCCATTCACCCAAAGTCAATGCACTTTTCTGTGCAAATATTTCTCTCTATTACCTTCTCTGTAACAGCATGCTGGGCTGAAGGTCCTTCCACATTCCAATATGTGTACAATCTATTCAATTTTACTGTGTCTACAAAAGTAATGAACTCACTGTTATTTTTATTCTATCATTTAAGTCATTAATGAAAATGTCAAATAAAACCTCTGAACCTCTGACAGAGTCTTTGTAACTTTATTCTATTTACCAGATCAGTTTGACAAATGAAAGACTGGAAAAAATGGTGTAAATATGGGAGGGGATTCTACCATTATTGTACCACTGTTGTTGTATTTGTACCCTCATATCATGTAGACTATGTTTTTCTAGCTCATTTATGAGAATGTCATTGCATACAATGCCAGAACTGTCTCTGAAGTTAAAGCTTTTGCAGTCTACTATTTGGCAATCCACTAGGCTAATTGTCGTGTTGCAAGAGGAAATTAAGTTAATGTAACTTTTTTTTTTATTTGTGGTTTGTTTTTCTTTACTCAACAACACATGATTATTATTTAGGTGTTTGATTATATATTCCGTTTGTTTTATTCAAGGGCTAAACTGAAGTAAACTGGTCTGTAAATCTCTAGATCTTTCTTTTGTATGCTTTTGAAGACAGATTTGTCAGTACATTCTGCAAAAGTCATTATCTTTCAAATATTTTTAAACAGAGTAAAATTTCTCGGTAGATATGCAAGAAAAGGTCAGACAAATTATGTACAATTATTATTGGTACTAGCAGCAGTAGAAGCAGTAGCAGGACTAGTAGAAAAAGCAGTAGTAATAATAGTAATACGGAGTGTGGATCAAACTTAAAATAGGAAATGATAGTGAAGGTGCCTTCCCCATCATCTGCCAAGTACACTGAGATCTATGTTAAATTACTTTGACATTTGCTTTGAATGAAAGCAAGAGGGAAAACAATATTCTGATAACAACAAAATTTTATATGCTAATTTCTTTTTCTGAAGTGGTCATACTTTGATTTTTATTTTTTTTTAATATATATTATTTTCCGTCATTACCATAAAGAAATCAAATATTAAAATTTAGTGTTTTAATAGACATTGCACTCCTAAGCATTTTGCAAAATACTAACCTTAGTTCTAAGTTTCAAAGAAATAAAAGAAACTAAATTTTGAGATCACCAAATCCCAACTAAAAAGTTTATTTCTTTTTTTTATTCAGCTCTACTTTCCTCTTAGCAAAAGCAGTTTCAGGCAGTCTTCAAACACCAATGTTATTGCTATTAAACTTAGAGAAAGAAAAGTGTTCAAAAGTTGTCATCAGATCTAGAGAACAGAGCCAAGTTAAGAAAAACAGGTAGTACACCTGAGATATTGCAGTTTGTTTGATCTGTCGAAGACTGCTCATAGTTGACTAAAAGCAAGTCAGAGTTGATACAGAGGCTCAAGATCTCTCTCTGGAATTTTACCCATCTTGTCCTGAACTTGCAATCAAACAGAAACTACTTTTTTTGCTCGCAGGAAGCTAAAACTTAATGTTTTGGGGTTTACACTGTTATAGGGACACGATTACAGGAATGTTTGGCTGCTGGCCAAGAGAAACTGAAGACAAAATAAGAGAGGAAAAGCGACAAATTATTGAAGTGTTGAGTTAGGGTATGTAAAAAAGTATTATTTTTGGCATGCAAAGAGCAAACATAAAGACATAAGAAAGATTCCCTCTGAAATATAATTGCCTGTATCTGAGTAAATGAAAGGGTTTGTGATATCTAATAGCTGATGACACGACTTTAAACAGCTATGCTTTCAAAGAGAAAAGCAGGAACACCAGCCTGAAGAATTGCATTCATCAGCAATAAGAGGACAATGAAGCACAGAAGAAAACAGAAAGACCAAAAAGACAGAAACTTGATTATAATTCAATGTTTGCTTTGGTTTGCCTTTATGCCTTCCTTGGGTCTTCCCTCCTCCATCTTCTCTCTACTTCAGTCTTTCATATCTAGACATACGCTCCATAACCGAATAGCAAAAGTGAAGGTGTAATTCAGATATAAATTTTATAGGAAACAACCTGATGCAAATGGGATAAAGTATTAATTGAAATGAAATCACTTGCTGGCTTTTTGGGCTGTGTTTGCAATTAAAAGCCTCCCTGTGCCAGCTCAGAGGCAGACTAATGTCCAGATTACCTTGCTTTGCTACATGTACTCTTAGGAGAGGATGAGTGGAAGGGACTCTGCCCAGCTCTTCCCACGTGGTTAAACAGAAAAAAATATAAAATAAATCCAAAAGGTCAGGGTCATTCAGTTTATGGAAAAACTGAATTTCCTGTCTTCCTCTTTCCATATTCTTTCTCTCATTGTGTCAAGCTTGGTCAGACAGGCCTCCTGAAGAGCAGAATCTTCAGGAAATACGACAAAGGGCTTGAAGATGTGTCCAGAAGAACAGTTTCCGACTGTGGGACAGCAGGTTCTGAATGAACTAGCAGGGCTCAACCTACATGAACTGACCACTACCCTCAGTGATGAGTGGAAGTGGAATAAATCCTGGCCCAAAAACACTGAAAAAAAGAGTGGAACAGCTTTTATTTTCATTAAAATCCTAAGGACCAATTAAATCAATAAACAATTGAAAAGATTAATCTGAAGGTTTATTGTTAGTTCCAGGAATCAATACAAAACTGAAATATAAAGAGTTGGCTATGCTTCCTTAAAATATTCTTCCATGAACCTCTTGTGTGGTAGGACTGGTATTTCAGAAGAAACTGAGTTGCTAATCATTTTTAGTTCTGAAGAAATAATTATGTGTTATTATTTTTGTAGTCTTTGGGGGAAGAAGGAGTTAGAAACAAGGTCATGAGCATTGCTTGCTCCCTTCTGATTTATGTATCACCTGAATATACATAGAAGAAACTGAAAATTCACTGGAAATGCAATGTGTAACAATGGATAGTTCGTTGGTCTTACAGTCCCAATTCTGAGTAATTTCTTGTTTTTCCACTCATGTGCTCCCAAAAGTCATTCACCTCTCCTGTCTGTTTGGATTATACTCCCAGACAGGGTTTGACTTGCACCATGCATTTGTGAAGTGTCCAGCACAATAGGTCTCCAGATTGTATCATAATCCAAATAATGAACTATTAACTTGTTCTCCTATTATATGTTCCACAAAGTTTTGCATTCTTAACCAAACCTATGGATGAAGTGGGTGTGTCTGCTGGTTACTTCCCTTTAAATTGTCCTTTGGCTGAATCTCATGCACTTAAAAAGAACAAGTTTGGATATGTGTTCCTTTCCATCCTCCATTTCAGGTTTTTTCGTCTTCTATCTCTGTATGAATGTCATTAATAGAGAGATGCAAAAGGGAGTTAATAATGGGGGAATGCTGTTTTTTTCTGTTCTTATGAATGACTTCAATTGGCATTAGTGAATGTTATATGTGTGAATTGAGAGAACAGACATAATAGTATTTGAAGTAAATGACACGTAAAGTTACTTATCTCATGAAAGCAAAGAGGTAGAATATATTTTATTATGGATTATATCTCTGATTAATGCCATACAATACAACTAGATATTTAAAGAAACATTCATTTTGTATTAACCCAGATGACATACTATACAGACTTTAAGACTGCAGAGCTAACAAGTTGATCAGGAAAATTTGAACTTGAATATTTTCTGACACTATGGGAGACTTTCAAATGCTTTATTTTACTTCTACTAATAAACAGAAGCTCAGAAACTCAGTTTTTAATACTATTGTCTCCACAATTGCAGAAAGCAATGAAACAAAGATAAAAGAGATATTTTTTTCTTTATTTATCATCATCAAGAATACTGTAGAACTTTTAGAATCATAGAATCATAGAATCGATTGGGTTGGAAAAGACCTCCGAGATCATCGAGTTCAACCCTTGGTCCAAATCCAGTCCACTTACTAGATCATGGTACTCAGTGCCACATCCAATTTGCATTTAAAAATCTCCAGGGATGGTGAATCCACCACCTCTCTGGGCAACCCATTCCAATGCCTGATTACTCTCTCTAAAGAATTTTCTCCTGATATCCAACTTAAATTTCCCCTGGGAGCTTAAGCCTGTGTCCCCTTGTCCTATTGCTGAGTGCCTGAGAGAAGAGACCAACCCCCACCTGGCTAGAACTTCCCTTCAAGTAGTTATAGACGGTGATGAGGTCACCTCTGAACCTCCTCTTCTCCAGGCTAAACAACCCCAGCTCCCTCAGCCTCTCCCCATAGGACTTATGCTCCAGTCCCTTCACCAGCCTTGTTGCTCTTCTCTGGACCCGCTCCAGCACCTCAATGTCCTTCCTGAACTGAGGGGCACAGAACTGAACACAATACTCAAGGTGTGGCCTCACCAACGCAGAGTACAGGGGAAGGATCACTTCCCTGGTTCTGCTGGCCACGCTATTTTTGATACAGGACAAGATCCCATTGGCCTTCTTGGCCACCTGGGCACACTGTTGGCTCATGTTGAGCTTCCTGTCAATTAGTACCCCAGGTCCCTTTCTACCTGGCTGCTTTCCAGCCACTCTGTGCCCAGTCTGTAGCACTGCATGGGGTTGTTGTGGCCAAAGTGCAGGACCCGGCACTTGGCTTTACTAAACTTCATCCCATTGGAATCAGCCCATCTCTCAAGTCTATCCAGATCCCTCTGCAGAGCCCTCCTGCCTTCCAGCAGGTCGACACTCCCTCCCAGTTTGGTGTCATCAGCAAATTTGCTGATGATGGACTCAATTCCCTCATCTAAATCATCAATAAAGATGTTAAACAGGACTGGACCCAACACAGACCCCTGGGGAACACCACTAGTGACTGGCCGCCAGCTGGATGCAGCTCCATTCACCAGCACTCTCTGGGCCAGACCCTCCAGCCAGTTCCTAATCCAGGAGAGGATACACTTGTCCAAGCCATGGGCTACCAGCTTTTCCAGGAGTATATTATGGGAGACAGTGTCAAAGACCTTGCTGAAGTCTAGATAGACCACATCCACAGCCTTCCCCTCATCCACCAGGTGGGTCACCTGATCGTAAAAAGAGATCAGGTTGGTCAGACAGGACCTACCCCTCCTAAACCCATGCTTGCTGGGTCTAATCCCTTGTCCATCCTGAAGGTGTTGTGTGATTGCACTCAGGATGATCCGCTCCATAACCCTGCCAGGCACCAAGGTCAGGCTGACAGGTCTGTAGTTGCCAGGGTCCTGCTTGCAGCCTTTTTTGTGGATTGGGGTGACATTCACCAACCTCCAATCATCTGGGACCTTCCCAGAGAGCCAGGACTGTTGGAAGATGATGGAGAGCGGTTTGGCAAGCTCTTCTGCCAGTTCCCTCATCACCCTGGGATAGATCCCATCTGGTCCCATAGACCTGTTAGGATCCAGCTGGCTCAGTAAGTCGCTAACTACATCCTCCTGGAATACAGGAGGGCTATTCAGCTCTCTGTCTCTGTCTATCTGCTCTAGAGGCCGGTTGTCCTGAGGGCCACTTGTCCTGAGGGCTATGATTCTATGATTCTAATAAAGCAGAATGGTCCTAGGGAAAAAATTTTGTGTTTCTGTTTCCAATGTCACATCTGTTTGTAGCACAAACTTTCTTCAACAAATGCCAGTTTGCCTGCAACACTTGTAATGAATTTTGTGTGCTTGAGTTGAATGTCTTATTGCTACATAAAGGGAGTCAGATCAAAATTAAGTCAACTTACATAATCACACCTCCTTGTAGCATATAAAATAACCACCTTACTTTTCCCTCCTTCTTTACTTTTTAGAAAATGGTTGTATTTTTATGAGTTGACTCTCACAGTGAGCAGGGATCCATAAGCTTTGGAACATAAGATGGTTCTGTAATAACAGCTATTTCTGAACCATTATAGTAATTAACCACAGAAGGAGCTACTGGGAAAAAAATCTATAATTTTGAACATATAATTGAATTTTTATTGCTTTTAAACTGAACTGTTTAGACCTTGAGAAAATCAGCTCAGCAGGGAAAAAAACCCTTCCTCTTTGCCTCTCTTTCCTTCTGTGCTTTAGACAAAGCTTGACAGAGCTCGCAAGCTATATGAGAGCTGATTTAATAGCTCTTTATTTTAGTCTGCCTCATAAATAAGAAGGAAAGGTCACTTAAAAATTATTTTCTTAGCAAAATTCACTGGAGGTGGGTTGGGATACAAAGTGAAGACTTGCACATCCAAAGCTAACACTGGTCCCTTTCCAAGGAACAAATCCATGCACACAGAGGAAACAAGTGTTCCTGAGTTGGCAGTTGTGTTTGTTGGCTTTCACTGAGGAATAAGGATGAAGCTGGGAGAAGTGTAGATAAGTTTCAGCAGGAAAATTTGACCCAACCAGAAAAAAGGGATAAGAAAAGCCCTTCAGGTCTATTAAAACATATTTGATGACTAACAACTTCAGAGTATTTTTATAACCTATCATTTTTATTTCTTCTTGTAAAAAAAATACTTGTAATAAAAAATCTGATATTGATCTGGTTCTCAATCCACATCATCCTCTACTCATCCAGTCTGTGACTGCTTTGTCCAGGACAGCCGCCATCCATCACACGGATGTCCATCCCTTACCTCCACTGAGACAGCAGACTGAAGGACCTGGCCACACAATGTCCCTCAGACACTGGCATGATGTCCCCAGGCTTATCTCTGTTGAGTCTGTTTTCATCATGTTCCCCCTTCAAATCTAGTTTAAAACTCTGGCACACAAAGAAGAAAATATTTTCCTGGTATTTGTAACAGTAATTTTAGCAAATTCTGATCTTAAATGCATAAAATTTTTAACATTTTTTCAACTAGATGAATGCTACAGATAGTCATATGTTGCATTCTTAACTTCACCTACAGCAGTCAAACATGAATTATCATTTCTGGCACAAATTTTAAAGCCTGTCTTGTTGGTCACATTGAGTCAATTGAGTTGGTCACATTGAGTTTACCTACAAAGATGCCGGTAAATGTCCCTGAAGGTTTTCTTCACCAATTAGCCTAATGTGTCTTCTTTCCTAGGTCAGTGTTATGGAGGATATTTCACAGAGTACAGCTCCTGCAGAGTTGTGGGAAACAGCTGTTTTGTGACCTTAGCTATGATTATGTTAGTTGATAGATTACTTTCAAGTGCTGTCAAAAGATGGTGGATAAATTCTGTACTGGCTGTTGTCACATAGAAGTAGAAATCATGAGAAGGTTATTTATCTTATCTGCCTTTAATACCCACCTTAATGTTGAGCTAATTGTCTCCTGAAAATTATATTTTCTTTTCATTGTGTAGATGAGAGTAAGAAACTGTTTTATGCTGAAAAATTGACTTCAACAAAGTTCTTAACAGATCAGATAAACTCCTTCTTTTTTGCATACTGCTCATATACAGAAATATTGGTTTATACATTGGAAATATACTAGAATAACTAACTACAAGTGTTTTCCTTTAGTAATTTATAATATTCTTCCTCTTTTCCTGTGTTGCAAAATCCTGTGGTCTGTAGTAGAGTTTTGTATTCTCTAAATTTGTATATTCCTAACTTGTGTGATATGGATAAACCACATTTAAGAATATTAGGCAGTAATCAAGCCATAATATTAATAATTATATATAATTAGAAAGTTTTAATGAACAATGAGCAGTTCTTTTCTTCCTCAACAATTCCTGGATCTCTTGATTTTTTTCATCAAACCAGTCCTTGTTCTTCTTGAAGGAGAACCCTAAGGATTCTTCAGAGGACTGCTGGATGCTGTTTTTAATATGGTGCCAGAGTGTTAGAGGAGAGGTATCTGTAGAATCTGTGGAATGGTTATCAAGCCTAGTGTGAAGATTAGCCTGGAATCTGTCTCTCACTGTGGCTGATTGGAGATTGTTAACTTGGAGTCTTCTCCTTGGGATACTGCCCCTTTTAGGTTTGAATTTAAGATTGAGGTTAAGTTTATAGCGCACCAGTCAATAGTCTGTTTGGCATTCTGCACTGAGCATCACGGGGGTGTGTTGGACATCGCGAACATCTCTCTGTCACACCAAGACATAATCGATGAGATGCCAATGCTTAGATCTAGGATGCATCCAGGTTGTCTTCAGACTATTTTTCTGTTGAAAGATAGTATTAGTGATGGTGAGCTGTTGCTCCGCACAGAATTCTAGCAGGAGTCGACCATTATTGTTGCAGTTTCCAACACCATTCTTGCCTAATACTCCTTTCCAGGCTTCAAAGTTCTTTCCTACTCTGGCGTTGAAATCACCAAGGAGAATGATCTTATTGTCTGCAGGATCCTTTTGGGTAAGGAGGCGCAGGTCAGCATAAAATTTATCTTTTTCGGCAGGGTCAGCTTGGAGAGTTGGGGCATATATGCTAAAGAGGACAACATGTTGCTTGTTGTGTAGTGGAAGGTGTAGGGAGATAATGCGGTCAGAGTGACCTGTCGGCAGATTTTCGAGTTTAGGAACAATAGAGTTTTTGATCATGAAGCCAACTCCTGAGACATGCCTTTCGGTTCTGGGCTTACCTGACCAAAAGAATGTGTAACAGGCACCATGTTCTCTAAGTCTGTCTCCTCATGGAGACGGACTTCACCGAGAGCAGCTATGTCGATGTTGATATGTGATAGTTCGTGGGTGATTAGGGCAGACTGACGCTCAGGGCATCCGCTATTCGCAGAATCAAGCATGGTTCTGATGTTCCAGCATGCTAGAGTCAGTTTGGTTACACCTTTGGAGGCAAGTGTATACCTTTGTCTCTTGATCTTTGTGTGACTGCATTAGTAGAAGATGCCCGTCATCAAGCACACCTTGCACTGCCTTCCTCTCATGTAAGAAAAACAGCCTTTCGTCTTGCATGCAGCAAGCTCCAACAGAAACTTCGCGACATCCAGAACAAGTGGTGGATCAATCTAGCTGAAAAAACTCAATTATGCACAGATACAGGTGATCACAAAGGATTCTATGAGGCCTTGAAAGCAGCATACGAGCCTACATACCAGGTCCAAAGCCCTCTACTCAGCACAGACGGTCAAATAACAGATAAATAACAGACAGATAAAACCTCCATTCTGAATTGTTGGTCTGAACACTTTCAGGCTCTCTTCAGTACTAGCTGTGTAGTTCAAGACTCAGCAATTCAGTCCATCTCCCAACAACCGGTGAAGAATGAATTGGACATTGCCCCCACTTTGGGAGAAACTCTTAAGGTCATACAGCAGGTGAAAATTGGCAAGATAGTGGGGGTTGACGGAATTCCACCTGAAATCTGGAAACACGAGGGTCTTGCACTCCATGCTAAATTTCACGAGTTTGTGGTGCACTGTTGGGAACTAGGTGAACTACCATCAGACCTTTGTGATACAGTCATCATCACCTTGTATAAGAAGAAAGGAGATAAATCAGACTGTTCAAATTACCGTGGTATTACTCTGCTCTCCATTGCTGGCAAAATCCTGGCAAGAATACTTTTGGACAGATTAATACCCGCCATAGCAGAAGGAACTCTAAAGCCAATGTGGTTTCAGAGCCAACAGGAGTACCACAGACATGGTATTTGTTCTCAGACAACTGCAAGAGAAGTGTAGGGAACAGAATAAAGGTCTCTATGTACCCTTTGTTGATCTCACCAAGGCTTTCAGTACTGTGAGCAGAAAAGGTCTATGGTAGATTTTGGAACGTTTAAGTTGTCCCCCCAAGTTCCTTAAAATGATCATCTCACTTCATGAGGACCAGCATGGCCAAGTCAGACATGACGATGCTCTTTCTGAGCCCTTTCTAATAACTAATGGTGTGAAACAAGGCTGCGTTCTTGCACCAACTCTAATCACAATCTTTTTCAGCATGATGTTTCAAAGGGTCATGGCAGATCTCGATGATCAGGACGGTATCTACATTTGATATTGTACTGATGGAAGTCTATTCAATCTAAGGCAACTGAAGGCCCACACTAAGACCTTAAACCATCTTGTCCAGGAGTTGCTTTACGCTGATGACACCGTCCTTGTTGCCCACACAGAAGCAACCCTGCAGCATTTAACATCCTCCTTTGCAGATGCTGCTGAGCCCTTTGGGCTGGAAGCCAGCTTAAAGAAGACAGAAGTTCTCTATCAACCTGCACCTCAGGAAGTCTTCCATCATCCCCATATTACCATTGGCCAATCAGTCCAGCAGTTTAATTACCTAGGTAGCCTCATCTCCTCAGGTGGTAAGATTGATGGAGAGACAGACAAGAGGTTAGCAAAGACATATAGTGCTTTTGGAAAACTCCATAAAAGAGTATGGCGTAATATATCATCATCGTGGCCAGTCTTCGCAAACGAAGATTTGGGAATGGTCTCTACCCATACTTGTTACAAGCACGCTGGTGATACAGGGCTTTGCAAATGTGGGTAAGGCCTTTGAGCCTGTGCAATGGATTTTTTAGGTGAGACACAGTATGCGCTGAACTGAGCCCACCCTTTAATCGGGGCTGAGCGAACTTGGACAGTGGCAGCGAGGTCCTCAGGACATAGGTTTGTTTAGAGTGACCTTCTCTTAGATGAATGGCCTTACAGGGCTGAACGAGCTCCATCTGCCCGGGTTTAGAGTTGTCCTTCTCTTCTGTGTGTTCCGGGGCTCCCCTCTCATGTCCCACAGTGGCACTGTCCGCACAGGCGAAGTTCCCATTCTCTCGCTCCTTTCCACACCTGGGGCCGGGCCCCAGCGTAATAAACACTTGAAGAAAAGTACCAAGATCAGTGTTTACAGAGCCATTGTGCTGTCTACTCTTTTATATGATTCCGAATCATGGGTCATCTACCACCACCACCCGTGACTCCTAGAACTCTTCCATCAATGCTGTCTCCGTACAATCCTAAACATCCACTTGTCAGATTATGTGACCAATACATCTGTTCTAGAACGAGTGGTAGTCACAAGTATTGAGGCCATGTTGCTGAGAACACAGCTGCACTGGGCAGGGCACGTCTCAAGGATGAAGGACCACCGCCTCCCTAAGATCCTGCTTTATGGTGAACTTGCCACCGGCTGCCACAAGAGAGGACCCCCCAGGAAAAGATACAAGGACTCCATGAAACAACATCTCAGCCTCAACCATATTGATCAACATAACTGGTCTACTCTGGTCTCCAATCAAGAGGTCTGGAGACACTATAATGCTGCTGTTTCCTTTGAGAACGCACGCAGGATCACTCTTGAGGAGAAAAAACAACACAGAAAGAATTGTGTCTTGCAGAATTTACCACCTAAGGAGTCTTTCTGCTCTACCTTTTGCAATCGGACATGCCTATCTCATATTGGTCTTATTAGCCACCAGGGTGCTTGTAACAAATGTGGATAGAGCCTTTCCCAAATCTTTGTTCGTGAAGTCTAGCCATAATGAATGAACAGTCAACTATTAATAAACTTTAAAATCCTTAGTAAAGCAATTTTGACTTCAGACTTAGCTCTTACACCAATCCACATATGTCTTCTAATTTTCATTAAACCATCCTATTAACTCCAATGATTTATATGTATAGAGAAGACCAAAGACTGCATACCTCAACAAATATGACTTTTAAATTGTAATGCTACTAGTAAAAAGTGACAGGCTTTGTATCAATCTGAGAGTAAAGGGACCTAGGACTTGTCTAGACTTGGGACTTGCCTGAGACGCATTTAACTTATTTTGGCTGAGCTTGCAGTTCTCTAGTTGTCAGGTGACCACCAAATTTGTTATAGCTTTAATTTATCTCTGTACCCCTGTGTGGCATAACACCTATTGCTAATTAATGAGTAAAACCAAGCAGCTATTATGGATTGGGTGAACTGCCTTTCATTCTAGGATCATAATATATTAGAGAAGAATAGGAGTATCAGATGACATCAGAAATCCCAGAGCATGATCACAGGTTATAGAAGTCAATCATTTTTCATAAAGGAAAGACCTCATCTTGTGAGCCAGGCAAACCCAAATTTAAGGGTAAGAAAGAGGGCACATGGAATTAGGAAATAGTGGGGTAAGATCAAGCAAGAAACTGTCAGAAAATGTGTAAAAATAATGCCAAGTAGACCCAAGACTGGAGAGGAACAAACCACCACAACCAATATCATACTCCACACAATGAAGATATTGCCAGTTCACTGTGACCCACTTTTTATTCCTATATTCCTGAAGCTCATTCAAATTGTTGCCCCATTACCTATGAGATGGAGGAAGCGTCCCATAGAACCAGGGAAAGAGTTGCTCAAGTGTATAAGAAGCTCAAATATATATATATGTATGGCCAGTCTTCGCGAACGAAGATTTGGGAAGGGTCTTTACCCTTCGAGCCTGCGCAGTGGATTTTTTTAGGTGAGACACAGCGTGCGCTGAGCTGAGCCCACCCTTTAATCCTAAGGTTCATCTGCCGGGGCCGAGCAAGCTTGGACGGTGGCAGTGAGGTCCTCAGGACGTAGGTTTGTTTAGAGTGACCTTCTCTTAGATGGATGGCCTTACAGGGCTAACGAGCTCCATCTGCCCGGGGGACTTCTTCTCTGACTGGGAATCGAACCCGGGCCGCGGCGGTGAAAGCACCGCATCCTAACCACTAGACCACCAGAGGGCCCCTATATATATATATATATATATATATTCATACACACACACATAAATCTATATACATACATATATAAATGTATTAATGGTGAGGCTTTTCTGTAAGAATTTGAGTCTGACTAGAAGTGCTCATATCATCACAGTTGGACTAATATAAACTATTTGTTGTGGTTTTAGTAGACTGCTAATCTACAGTAAATTCTTTGTTTTGTGTAAAAGAGCCTTCTCCTTTGCTCATAACAAGATTTAGACTGCAACAATTACCTTTATTGAAAGAAAAGAGAAAAGGAAAATCCTAACTTGTAGTTCAATTTGCTGTAGATTAAAAAGAATATTTTCCTCATAGTTATGCAGTTATGAATTGTATTTTAAAGGGTAGGATCAAGATGGTGTTCTACTTTCCAATAAAGAATGGTTGGAAGTCTCCTTGGTAAAGCCTTATGTCTGAATATCCTCATTTGGGCATGACTAGATTGAGGAAAATTACTTTTAATTTTTTTTTTTCAGTTATCTATGTTGGTTCTTCTGACTAGATTTATACCTAAGGCCTGACAATCTTCCACAGGTAGCTCTAAAATCTCAGATTTTGACAAGAGTTCACATAATTTTGTTGAAGAAAAAATAGTATTATATGATAGGGGTTTGTGGCAGACCCAGGCCTGTACTCATATATTTTTCTATATCTCAATAAAATACAAGTATTTATGTTTATATATCCATTACATGCTCATTATGTATGCATTTAGATTGTAAAATTATTATTGTGTAGCTTGAAGGAAAATTTTCCTTCTGCAAGAGAAGTACTGTAATACAATATTTGATAAAATCCGAAGAGTATTCAATAATATAAGGTGACAGGTACACATTAGAGACTGTAACACAGACGAGCCAAGTCTGCAAACTTGACTTCTTTTAGTGATTATTAAAATTCACAAAATTCCACCTGCTTTGGGCTCCTTTGCTTCTTACCATGTGTGAATGATGTTAAGCCATATGCTAAAAAAAAAAAAGTTAGGCATTTGAAAAAGTTAATGGGTCTTTCAGATTTTTTTTTCTAGAAGGTAAATAGCAGCAAGCCATTAGGCATAACCTGTGCCAGAACACCAGAAAGGTTTTTTTTGAGGTTTCAGTGTATAGGAAAACAAAAAACAGAAAACTGAGACTCCCTGGGTAATCAAATCAGTCGCTTGCAATTGCCAGCATCTGAGTTTTATAATTGTGTTCATGAATTTACCCATTATTTTAATTTCACATTCGTTGGCAGATGCTGCCAGAGGACAGCGAATGGCCCTTTTCCCAGGGACTTAAGGTCATTCCCACAGAGCTCCTGAGTACCAGGAAGGAGCTCTCCCTTACATCATGCAGTATTACAGGCCAGTATTTAATCCATCCCCAATAGATCATGTGTCTAACTCTGGAGCATAATGCAATTGTGGGTTTGGCAGGGATTTCAGAGTTCTGTGCAAGTGAGAGAGAAAAGAAAAGAAGCTGAAGAGCTACTTTCTCAAACATCCTCTCTTTTGTACAATGCAAACTCTGTTACATCCGCCTTTCACCTATTTTACACGTGTCACAAAGAGTATTGTTGGAAGAGGGATAAGAAAATGCACCAAGAACTAACTTCCATGTATATATAGAAACAAATACAAAGGAAGTTTAAGCATTTACCTTTGGCTGTGTGCAAACAGTACAGCTCAGTATTCATAAAGTGTTTCACCCTCTCATTGCAGTTGTGAAGTACAAAGTAATTAAGAGAAAATATTTTTTGTTTTCTTTGCTATAGGTCAAAGAGCATTCCAGTTCAAAAATGTCACAATTAACAACAACTAATAATAATTATAATTCAAAACCTGTTCTGTTTTGTTGTTTTTGGTTTTTTTATGATTTTCTAAACACTTACCTTGAAACCCCAAACTTACAGAATATAGATGTATATGCTTTATATGCATATGTATGTGCATATATATGCAGAGTTAAAGTATATGTATATGTCTATACATAGGCATAATAAATTATGCCTGCTGCATATGCACTTAAGAGTTCATATGGTATGAAGTCTACATTCCTTGATTCAAAAATTTTCTGGAGGAGTTCTTAAGAAAATAACTATATTGGAGTTAAACGTTATAACACTAATTGCTTTTACTTATAACAGCATTTTTTTCAGGCTGTTTAGCTGTACATCTTACAGATATAAGCATTCACCATATGAAACTTCAATTAGCAATGATTTTCAAGATATAAAAAGGTGCCTATTATAATGGCACAGTGAGAATGTGTGGTATACGTTCATTTAAAGTGCTGTTAATTCAATTGCTTTATCTGATCCAAAGTCACTTAGATTATATTAAATTAGCCATCTGTTTGGCTTTCACCTTGGACTGTCTGCCAGATGCTGAGTTTGTTTATAGACAATTCATTTGCAGACACAGCCTTAACAACAGGCTTGCTTGTTGGGGACTATCCCTTATGGAAGAGTTTACCTGGAAAGATGGAACTGTGCTCTCCCAGCAACAACTGCTTGTTCAAAGGGTAAAAATATATTGACTGCCTTATGTCTAGCACACTATTACACAAATTATGTCTTCTTATTAATTTCTGTAATCTTTGTGATGAAGAGACTTAAATGGTTCCACAAAGCTGCATCATTCTATATAGTGCCCATTTATAGAGTTTATGGTTTTCTTTTTAATTAAGGTCTGGCACTAAAATTAATATAACATTTTGTTATCTACTGGGCATGGAAGCTTTTTACTAAGTCTCCAGATAGCTTTTAAAAGTCTATTAAAAAGGTGTATGTCATTCCACAGTTGTTACACATGGGGAAAATATTTCTTTAAGGGAATGGGCAGCATTCTTTCTTTCTCTCTTCCAAAACAGGGCTTGTTCTTCATCACAAAAATTATGCAAAGTTGCTCAGGAAGATTCCAGAATTAGACAGAATTTAATCAAACTGCTTTGATTGTTTTTTTTTAGCAGCTATTCAAAAGTAATCCCGCATGGACTAGCAAATCTTAGTTACTGGTCAAAATAAACAAGATAGTATGCAATCACTGAGCAAAAATCAGAAGTGGTTTGTGCTCACCTGGAGAGATTTTTGATTAAATAACAGTCTGAATGCAGCCTTTAGTCGTCAAAGGTACCCAACAGATACTGACATTGTTGGTCCTAGACACAAGGCTGGGTACTAACAACTACCATCAGCACCAAGAATAACAAATTTGCTTTCTTCAGGCAGCAATAAAAGGCTATTGGTATAATAAAAATAATTAATTTTTGTTGCATAGAAGAATTAGTCATGTTCATATATAATAAATAAAAATTTCATAAGAAATACAGGCATTGTTACTTAGTGGTTAAGCCAATTTCTAAATTATAGGGTTTAGATTTCCTCTATTTAGGGAAACTTTATACCATCTCTGTTTATTGCAGGTTTTCAAGTAGTGGCTTTTTTATCCTTCACTGAAACATTTGGTCCTTACAAATGTTAACAACAAAATAATAAAATGGATGTATTATGATCCAATCTGATTCAATATGGAAATTCCTGTGATTGAACTGAATAAATATAGAATTTTCATATTTGGTCACTGAACTCTTATACTGACCTATTCCAAAAAGTTTTGAGTTGTACTGCAGTTTCGTCTATCAATGCTTCCACAGCTTTTAACATTTTTAATGTAAATTAAAAAAACAAAAACAAAAACAAAAACAAGTAATAAAAATGGTTTCTAATTGAACCAGCCAGTCACTTAGGTCACTTAGGTTGATTAAAGTACCTTATTAGATATGAAATGGTAGATTTTCAGGAGTAAAATGCTTGACAAAGTCAAAATTCCACCTATGCAGTAGACAGCTCATCTGAGTTTGCACTGGCCATGACAAAAAATTCTTTTTAAGGTGAGTAAGATTCTGGTTTTATATATTGGCTAATCTTGAATCTCGCAGTTCTTTTTCAAAAGAACAATCCAAATACTAGTTTTAAACACAATCATCATTGGTTTCTCTGTCCAAATTTTATTTTATATTGTTTCTGGCAAAGAGTACCTTACAACATTTTTTCCATTAACCTCCTACACTATGAAGCAGGAAAAGGAGTGTCAGTGCCTACACTGATACAAACTTTTGTCCTCTGGGTCCTCATTCATTGCCTGGAATGAGAGCAGAGTAAATTAATCATATGGGAAAAAGAATAGGTGACATGAATGGATCAAACAACAGGGAGAATGGATATATCATCAGAAAATTTAGGGAAACTGAGCTGGGCAAAAGAACAGAAACATAGGTCAGAAAATGGGAAATATTCTTTATGAACATTTAAGCAAATAAAGGCTGGGGCAAGAGGTCTAGTATTATAAGTGATAAGTTCTGGAAATATTAGAAAGAAAACCAGAATGAACAGGAGAAATTTTGAAATTATAATCAAGATAAAGGCAACACTAAAATATGATCAGAATATGAGGCAGGGTTTACAAAATACTGTTTCTGCCTGAAATATTTTACACTAATGTCTTTTGGTTTACATTTGGAAGTTCTCATAAAGTAATCACATGACTGATTAAGAAACAGATTTTATATTTAAAAGGTAGAATAAAGAAAAAAGAAAATTTTTTTAAGTCTGTTTTTCAAAAAAAAGGGATCATTAGCACAAAAGAAATATATGATACATTGAATTAGTTTGTTTACTCAGATATGTTCTTTTTCTTTTTTATTTCAGCATTTTCAGGGGGGGTTTATGTGATGTCTTTCAGTATTTTGCTGTTTTGTTTTTTATTTGAAAGAGAAAACTGTGCTAAAATATAAGAATTTTCCATTGGATAAAAATTCTGTTTCACAATAAATTCTAAGTAGAAATATACTGTTAATGTCCATGACAGAATATATGAGCAGACAAATAACAATAATCCTTAAAATGAGCAGGAATTTTCAATGTATTACAACTTTCTAATAGGAACACTTTATTTTCAGAAAAAAATTAAATTTCTGTTAATTTTAAAAATAGAAAAAGATAATTTATATTCTGTCTAGAGAAGCTAGCCCATGCTTTGGAAGACATAAATTTATGTAAGAAAAATCAGGGGCTAAAGTATTTGTCTTTTCCATCCTAGAAGGTCATTCCAATGTTCAGGCTATCAACTATTATGAATATCTTCCTTTCTTGTCTTTACAGTAAAACTCAACAGATCTCTTTTAAATACCAAGTAAAAATAAAAAAAAAATAAAAATCCAGGAATCATTTCTAAAATTGTCCTTTTTTTAAAGGCAGAGTAGGTATAAGGTTATTTCATGATGTTATATGAGAGATGAAGTGAGTTCTACTTGTCATAAAGATAAGACATGAATCACAAGGAAAGAAGATCCATCCCAATAACTGTAAATTTAATGAGAAGATCATCAACATCTGCAGACAGTTATTTGGACAAAAGCTTAAGGAAAAAAACCATATCTATATAGTAAAAAACTCCAGTATTTATAGTGAAGCAGAGGTGAATGAGATAATAAACACGTGTAAATCACAAAATCATGTCTAGAATAGATATGTAATAGATATAGAATAAATATTATATGTCTAGGCATATAATATAAATATATACACTAAATGTATATATAATGCAAGTGCAGGAACATAAAATAGTAGGATCCAGGCTGCTTTTGGACTAAGTAGATATGCCAGTGTTATGACATGCAGTTTATCTTCAAAATCCTGACCTAGATCAACCAATCTCTTTTCTCCAAGTCCTTGATTAAGACTTCCTTCAGGAGCCTTCCTACCCTGATCTCTTCACCAACTTTATCTACACTCCTTGAAAAGTGTTATGTAGCACAAACTGAAATAGACTCTATAAAATTGAGAATGTTCAGTTGTAATATTTTTGGTGCAGATATTTTCTTGTTTTTAAAGGATCTGGTACACATATGACACCCTATAAATCCATTAATTCAGTTTGAATGAAATTAAATTCATCCACAATTTGATATTGCAGGTCGATGTGTTGGCTTCTATTACTGTAAATGTAGTTGTGTTTTCTGAGAAATATCATGCATGCAACTGCTTCACATAATATATTTCTTAACAAGCCCACTGAGAGGAAAAATGAATAAAGGGAAATGCAAAGAAAAAGAAAGCAAGAAAAGGGGATAGAAAGCTAACAAAGATAAGGGTGCATAAAATACTGACAGGAGAAAGGATGGGTTATGAGCAAAAAGGACAGAGAAAAAAGTGAAATGGTAAAGAGAGGGCCAAAGAGATGAAATATGGATACAGAACAAGAGATACATAAATTGAAAACATAAGAAATAGCAGCTAAATCAACACAGGAGCCATGGAAACAAAGTAGAAAACAACGTTCAAAAAACTAAAGCAGTGAGGAAGGATGGTTAAATCTTGTCTGGGGGTGGAACAGACAAGATTGTTTTTCTTGCTAGGACTGCCCTCGGGTTAAAAAATATACATCGCCCTCACTGCTGCAGCCATGTGGTCAAACAATGCAAACCCCAGCTAAGAAAAGAGCTCTATTTGCTTGCTATACTGGTGATACACTATCAGTACAAGTCATGTCTTCCCTGCATAACTAAATCTTGCCTAGTCTTCTCCTTTTTAAGAACTAAAAATACTGTAGACTTCCGTGTATCTCTGCAAGTGATGAAGAGCTTGGCTAAAACATAGTAAGGATGCCCGTAAAAACATGATGCCTATAAAGGTCTACATACATAGATGAGATACAGAGCCAAAATTTTGACATTAAATAGCCCACCTGTAGCAGTCTCCTCACTTTGAAGATAGGTAAATTGCTACCTACTAGTTAAATTATACAGTTTGTTTCTTTATACACAGGGATTTTGCTTCTCTGCTTGCCCAAGCCTAAGTGTCAGCTACTCAAGGCCTTCCAACAGACAGGATTCAGAAATTCATCTTTAATCTGTTTATCTCATGGGATGAATCCAAACTGCTAGCCAGATATTTTGAAATAAAACTCGACATACAGATAAATTTATCTCAAAGAATAAAGTTACAGTAATTTCCTCCAAAAGACATTAAAACCAGAAGGTTTGTACCCAGTTGTTGGGTTGGTTTGTTTGTTTTTATAATTACAGGTAGAACATTGTGAGGTTGGAGGCCTGGATTTCATTTATTTCCCAATGGGACAATATTTAAAACTGTCTCCCAATATCTCCAAGTCTGCCCTGAACTGAAGGCTACAAACTTAACTGTGACATAGGTCAGAGCCCAGTTCTCCTGACATCACTGCTTCTGTCTTGGACCAAGCAGCCAAGCTGACAAGAGCTGGACCATGAGTGAGGCCCTTGACTGATAGTTATGGCATGTGGTTAAGAATAGGAAATAACTGGTTTCAACCGTTCTTCCTTCCTTCCAATTCTATATATTTTGATCTTGGTGTCATTGAAGGCAAAATGTATAAATAATCACAGAACCACGGAATCATTTAGGTTGGAAAAAACCTCCAAGACCATCGAGTCCAGTCTTTGACCAACACCACCATGTCAACTAGACCATGGCACTAAGTGCCGCATCCAATCATTCTTTGAACACCTCCAGGGATGGTGACTCCACCACCTTCCTTGGCAGTCCATTTCAATGTTTAACATCCCTTTCCATGAAGGAATTCCTCCTGATGTCCAACCTGAACCTCCCCTGATGCAGCTTGAGGCTATGACTAATATTATGATCAAGTTCAGGACTCATATTTCTGTCACCATTTCAAATGTCTTGACCACCAGACCAAAGGAAAAGAGATTTACCCTTATTATTTCTGCATGAGGATGGAGACATGGTAGTTTAGGATGCCAAATCCTCACCTTTGTAGAAATACAGAAAAAGTGCTATCAAATGCATCCTTACTGATCACCATTTGTTAGCACAGGGAGCAGAAGTTAGTGCATTTAACCAAATATTAGTGTAGCTCACTGGATAGGACATTCTTTGTGTCAAGGCTGTGGTGGGATATCCGTGCTGCTCCCATGGAAACTAATGGGTGTGTCAGGATAAGTATCAAGCAGAACTGAGCCTAAGGGAGATGTTTTATTTGAGTACACTGTAATCATTACTGACAAAATGGAATATGAGTGTGTCATACTGCTGTCTATTTAAAGCCTTAGATTAAAAGTAAGGCAATTTCTCAATGCCTGAGGAGTAATGCCTAGGAATAGTGTACTTAGAAATGTATACAGAATAAAAAGTTGGTGTTGACTAAAACACATTACCATCTGCTTCTTTGTTTCATTCCACTAGAGATTAATTGAGTTGATCTGAGTTAGTAGATACTCTCAATGAAATTACATAGTGTGTTGATGAGGATTTCAATTCATCTACTGATTAACTTGTTAGAATACCCAGGTGAGGTGATAATTGTTCCAGAAATCTGAATACTACATTTTAGAACCAGGTTACGTCTCATTCTTGAAGGTTGTGCTGGTTTAAGAATTTTTTCTTGTTTCTGTCATTATCAACCACATTTTAAAATGCATCATATGTGTACATACTTGTAACTCTATGTGGGTTTAAGTGTATGTAGATAGATAGACTCATATATTTATTCAGACATATGTGAAAATCCTAACCATTGGTATGACAGGACTTTCACACGTGTCTGGACTGTAGGTTTCTCAGTTTATTATGGCAAGTGATGTTCCTTATTGCTTAAAAATATGCAAAATTCCCTAAATCCGCTTCTGGAATCCCACCTATGTATATTTAGGCCTCTTCAATATACCTAAAAATCTTGTCCTGAGTCTCTTTTTAGAATAGGACTTTACTCTAAAGTAATTAGCTGAAAAACATATATTTGAATGAACATGCTTTATGAAATGATTGAAATTGCTGAATTAAATAGATGACAGACAAGAGGAAGTTCATGTAACAAGGAAGTTACTGTACAGATGGTGCAGAGTCACAGGCTCCATGCCATGAGTTGAAGTGATGCAATTTTACCCCTTCATACCAACATCAATGTCAATGCTTATGTTTTTAAATTAATTGAAATTACACCAGCTCCATTGACTTCAGCAGGGCTACAGTTGGGTGAAAGGTTACGCCTACATATGGTTGCAAGTTTGAAGGAAATACTTGGAATAGATTAGTTCTCCTTTTGAAATTAATCTCTGTTTCTAAAAAAAATATTAAAATGCCCATCCAAAAAGATAATTACAACTGGAAACACATAGTAGCTTAAGGTAGCATAAATCATTCCAAATCAGCTTTGTTAGAGTGAAATAAAACCATGTGAGTAATACACATTTTAGGAATGAAAACAAATTACAGTTCTAAAGCATGACCAGGTAAAAGATACCCACAGGTTTGTTCACTACTTTATTGAATTCATGGCAATTCTGGTTCACGACTTTATGTTCCGCATAATACAATTGTACAACCTGAATCTTGACATCAGAGTTCCACAGTTATTTTTACAATTCCAGAGAAGAGTCTTCTGTGAATCTGCAAGCAATTCCTGCAGCAGTGGTCCTGATCATCACGGCTGGGCTTCACGAGCGAAGATTTGGGGAGGGCTCTACCCACGTTTGTCACAAGTGCGCTCGTGGCTAAAAACGCTGATACGAGATAGACACATCCGGTTGCAAAAAGCACAACAGAAAGACTCCTTAGGTGGTATGTTCTGCAAGACATGATTCTTTCCGCATTAGTGGTCCTGATAAAGTACACCTAATGATACAATAAGCAAAAAAAAAAAAAAGTTTTCCTTAATAACAATGCCTCATTATTCCTTTAAAACACAGAGCACTTATGCTAAGATGTTAAATACAAAATGCAGTCATCTATTTAAGAGTGAGGATTTTTCTGTTTTGTCTCCTTTTTTTTATCCTCAGTACTTCAAGTCAAGCTGTGACGAAAATCTCTTATGCCTGCTATGCAGTTTTATCTTAATCCGGGGAAGTGGGAATCTAGCAAATGAAAAATAATCCAAAAGTTAATGCGGAAAAAAATATCTAGCCAAATTTGGACAGTGTAAAATTCTGAGTGCACAGAAAGCCTGAAGCAGTATTCTGTCTCTCTTAGTTGAAGAGCGATTATAAAGATGATCAACCATATCTTTTATTTCTTTATTATTGACATTAGTATTGCTTTTTTAATTTGACTGTGAAGCAATTTCTGTATATTTATTAAGTAAATGCAAGCAGACATTATGGACTGCCTTTTTCAGAGATGATCTATTAAAATATTAAATCTTAATATAAATTAAGATTATGGCCTCAGTTCTGCAATGCAAAATGCAATGGCAAATTCCCAGCATTTGTGTAAAGTTCAATTGGTCTGAAAATAGTTGTTTCTGGCTACTAACATATTACTGACATCATGCTCTGTGTTGATGAAATATGAAAACTCTGTTGTCCTATGTACATATACTCTCCCAAGTTTCATTTTTCCAGCTGTCATCCATTGTTTTTTATTTAAATCCACCCCTTTCACATTTAAAGTAGTGTGACTGCACCTCTTGATGAACAAGTTTTTGGGAAAGGTTTATTCATAGATTTTTTTATTATTATCTGGGAAAACAAAAGATGACAGTTATTGAGGTGAAATGTACATAATGTGTAAAACAGGTTACCTAGCATTAAGTTTGTTGAAAAAAAATTGAAAAAAACCTAAACCTGGAGGATTTTTTTCTTGCTTTATTGAAGGGAAATAAATGTAATGTTTAGCTAGATTTTTCTGGTTTATTTTAACTAAAAGAGAAGGGATACATTAAAGAAAACGTTTAGATGGTAGTTATGGCAATTATTACCTCTACTTGGGAGGAGTCACATAGAAGTCAGGTAAATTGCTGTAAATAAATGTGAATACTTTAGCATAACAATGCTAATTACTTTTATTAAATCATACAGTTAATAGATAAGGTTTTGATTCACAGGTAGATGAGGACTGAGGTTCTTTCATTACACAACCTTTCCTGTCACTGTCTGTCCAAGATGGTTTCTATCTGTCAGAAGAGACTATTCAACACATGTGTATAAGAGTGTTACTGCAGTCAGAACTTGTATTCTGTTTCCAACAAATATGACATATTGTCATCACTTCCTGTAAATGATGGAACACCTAAAAAAGGGACACTGTAAAAGGGTCAACATGGGATTTTAATTCAGCATGGGATTTCATAATTTGTTGGTATGAAGTATTCCTTTTTTCCTGTTTTTATTTTAAAAAATATTACAAGTCTATATTAAAACCTCAATCCATGTTTTTAATTTTTTTATAGTAAACAATAATAAGTGCTTAAAGGCAGTTTCAGAAGTGTTTGGTTCCTAAGTAAACAGTAGCCATGTCAATAAGTAAAGTCTTCTCTTTTGGCATCATCTTGCAAAAGAAAAAAACCTCATATTATTACTGTAGATCCTGACGATCCCAAAAGGGGTTTACAGGATCAGTTATTGAGAAGTCGCCAGCTGCAGTCCAAGGACCTGGTGTTTGGTCCAAGCTACACCTCAAGCAACGTCAACGCTGAATTAAATCTATGTCAATTAGGACTTTGCCCAGTCAGGTCCTGCAAGTTTCCAGTTGAATTTCCAGATTGTCTATACAAACATTCCAATATTTGCAGAGTGAAAATGAACACAGTTGAATTCAAGAACAGCTGGTTGGACTGATCCAAGAAGAACTTTTATTCAGAAAGTACTCATTCCACTTGACAGAAGTTTTCTGAAATACAGAGGGGTTCACAAAATTTCCATGGATTGAAGACTTGTTCCTTGAAAAACCCTGATTCCAAAGTCCTGAATAGGATCTTATTTTTCTAGACTTCACAGTGCTGAAAGTATCAGCTCTCCACAGGTGAAAGGTTGCTTGGTGTGAAACCAGATGTGAGAAATGGGAAATGGTATAAACTCATAGTTGGACTCTGGGTTGGAATTGTGAAACTGATATAGCTCAACCCTGTTTCTGAACAGAATGGATAGTTTTGATGAAATCTTTGTGGTCTTCTGCGAAGTCTCTCTGTTACCAACCTTCCCTTTTGAAAACTGCCAGCACTCCCTCTCTCATCGGTAATCTGATACTTGTGAGCTTCCCCAGAGCAAAAGCCACAAAAGATCATTTAATAATAAATAAATCTTGCTAAAAGGGAACACTTTTGGATGGTAAATGTGCTATTCCTATTAAAAAATGAGCAAAATGTGCAGTCATGTCTAGCTTGTTTTTGAGAGGCTTGTGCCTGCCTCTCTTGACGGCTGTAAGGCATAATGGTAAAACATTGATGCTTACAAACCAATTCCTGTGCTTCGATTTCATTGCTGAAGAGTCCATTTTGCTCGGGGCATGTTGAGATAAGAAGTAATGAAAGTAGCAATAATTTAGTACATATTTCAATAAACTCTTCCCTCAAACACATCCAGACCTCGCTGCTAAGTTATGACATTGGAAGACTATAACATTGATAATTGAGGAGATCTACTTACAAATGACACAAAGGTATGGCTTTGGAAAAGAACAAATTGCACACTAACTGTGAAAGCATTCCATACATTAAAGCAAACAAACAAAACCAAAAACCAACTTCCTTTTCAGTGTGTTTAAATAGATGGCAACATCCTTCCAGATAACATCTCTCGTGGTGGGGACACTGATCCCTGAGACTAAAACTAACTGCAGGAACCCTGTAAACCCCGTGTTTCTGGAAGAGTATTTATTTCTGAAAATCAATCAATTTTGCCCTGAAATCCTTCTGCCTTGCAGCTACCATAATATTGTTGCCTTACTCTTCCAGAACAGCAAGTGGAAAGAAGACAGATTGTTGAAAATTTTACCTAAGGAAACTAGATGTGCAAGAAATCTTGTCATAGAGGTGTTCAACAGGAATGACTTATCTCTCAAGAGCAGTTGAAATTCTTCGTGAAGGTCAGACAGACTCCAGAGTGCTTTTCCATGGAGAGGCATCTGAGTTTAGTATGCAGTAGCAGCTGATGATGATTAGTTTCATTTCATCACATAGAATGGCTAAATATCAGAATTTAACACATGCACATTGATTAAGGTCATTCTTATTCACTAAGTGAGTATATTTTCATAGTGGTGCTGGCAGTGATTTTGTTCCCAATGCTTCTGAGTGATCAATGATCCCAAAAAGTATTGCACTGGATGACACTCTCTTGTTTCTTACTGACTCTGTCAACATTGATAGTCTTTTCATGGAAGTAGCTATGTCTGTACACTCTCACACACTTAAGTTAATCCAGTAGTTCCCTACTCAAACTCCCTCAAAAATATATGGATTTCCTCACTAATCATTCAACAACTTCTTTCAAAAATGTTGAACTATTTATCCCTTCACATTCTGCCATAAATCTCAGTTGGCAGGTAACTTAAACCATGTTTGGAATTGTTACTGATTCATTCATGGGCAGTATAGACCATAGGTTTCCTTTTTGCATATAGTCTACTGTCTTTTGTTCTCTAACTTCACTCCTCTATTGAGGAAGTCCTTATGTTTCATCTACTTTGCTACACTTTTTCATGGAAAAGATTTCAAAAACGTGTGTTACCACCTTTGTCATACGTATTTCTTTAAGTTCAGGGCACTCCCTAACTGTAACAATACAGATAAAAAACCTCAAAGAATATTTTAAATTTAAAGAGCCCTTTTCAGTCCATATACTGCATTTCCTAGCTCAAAGTAGGACCTGTTTTGTGCTACATCAGTTTGCTTACAACCTTGTACAATTAAATGTTTAATATCTCCAAGGATTGAGATGTCTCTCTGGGAAAACTGTGACCACCTTCAGGGTGAAAAAGATGCCTCTCTCAGGTTTACATCATCACACCTGCTGTGCTCCAGCCCCCCTAACCTGCTTGGTAGCCCTTCTGGACTCACTGCAGAAAGCCAAGGTCTTTCTTGTACTGGGGAGACCAAAACTGAGTACAATACTCCAGACACTTCACAAGTACCAGAGAGAGGAGAAAAAGCACTTCCCTCAAGCTCCTGACTTACACCCTTGCTATTACAACTCCATGTGTAATTGGCTTTCGCTGCTCCAAGGCCACATTTCTGACTCATCTTCAACCTGTTGTTCATCAGAATCCCCACATATTCTACTGAAAAATCTCTGTACTGCTGCAATGGTATCAAAGATGGTTTTGAGAAGATTTTTTCGCTTAGTAGACTTCTGTCAATACAGATTTTCAGAGTTTGGTGGAAACAATGCCTTGGTCTGACTGTGCAGTCAGCTGCTTCACTTGTAAATGCTTTTACAGTTCATAGAATATGCAGTACCATTAGTTAAAAAAAATGAAAACATAATGCTCTGAATCTGAGATTTGTCAAAAATTTTGGCAAGACTCATAAACCCAGTCTTGATGTACCCTTTAATTCTACTGTCTGTTTAGCAATTGTATTTTGTTCTGTGAACTTGTTTTCTTCTAAATGTGAAGTTACAATTCTATCACTTCTTTCACATACAAAATAAAATCCACTAGTTTCATGATAACAACATGATGCTTAAATACAAGACACAAGATTCATGTTTGAGAACACCAGTGAATAGCATTCTTCCAAAAGAAGCAGTGCTCATTATCAAATTCACATATGTGAATTTACACACAGCTAACAAACCAGAACCATTCTTATCTAGATCTCTCCTTTCCCTGTTGCATTATTCCTTACTACCACCTTCTCCCATATGAGGAAGAGGTTATTTGTGAATCAAGAAAGTATAAGTTACTCCAATGGAATTTAAACCTCTATGATGGAAGAAAGTAGGAACAGATAACTACCTTCCTTTGGGTCTAGGAGGGCATGGTACACTCTCTTTATTAAGAAGTGAAGAGACCTATGTATGCACACAATTATAATAATTTCTTCAGAACTTCATCTCACCAGTCAAATGCTTCTTCAGGAGAAAATGTATTGTTAATGGAACAGATTGCTCAGAGAAGCTGTGGATGTCCCATCACTGGAAGTGTCCAAGGCTAGATCTGATAGGGTTTTGCGCAACCTGATCTAGGAATGTGTCCCTGCCCATGGCAGGGGGGTTGGAACTGGAAGATCACAGAATCAGAGAATTATAAAATATGCTGGGTTGGAAGGGATCCAACTCTTAGCACTGCACAGGACAACCCCAAGAGTTACACCATGAGCCTGAGAGCATATCATGATCTTTAAGGTCCCTTTCAACCCAAACCATTTTCAATTCTATTAATGGTACTCTCTTCTCAAATGCCACTTCTTTAAACCAAGAACTCACCTGCCAGACCTCTGTCCACAGTATGACTGTGCCATGGATAAGTGTGTTGAGGTAGGAGTTGAGGAGTTGAGGTAGGAGACACCTTCTCATTCTCTTCATGCTTCAGTATCATACTTTTGCTGTGAAATGAGGATGGGACAACTGTGAAGAAGGCAGAAAATCACAAGTTATCTGGCACAACACTTCACCTCTTCCATGAGAAGTGAGCAACACATCACCAGCTGTAGGTGTCAAGTTCAGTAGATGAGATTCTCAATTTACAGGCAGAACAGCTTGATTTAGGTCTGTTGGCCCAAGGCTTCAAAACATAAATGAGTTATTGCAGGGTAACATGTTACTGCACATCAGCAGCTCCACAGCAGCTGTCTGAGAGTGTGTACATAGCTCACAGCAAATGTGAGATCTCAGATCTCCTTCATGGTTCAGAACAATACAGGGAGATGCTGTTTCTGGCTCTATGGTTAGTTAGTACATTTACTTGGAAACCAAAGATATAGTTGTTAATTCTTCCTCCTACCTACTTTTAAGCAGGTCCAGGTATATTCCTGGATCTGAGAAATCAAGTCACCTCCAAAAGTAAGGTTTGCTTAGTCTTGGCAGAAGACATACTCTTAGAATATATCAACCAAGGACTCTCAGAAAAATGCACATTTATGCATTCACCCCAAACTTAGGAGTTCTCATAGCACTGATAGAAACAGTAAGGCAGAAGAATTGAAAGAGGATTTCATCATAATTTTCTTTTATTAGCAGAGTAGTCAATTTTATATCAATGCTGTGATAATAGCTTACTTAACTCAAGTTTTGAGTTGGCTACATTTGCTTTTCTTTTCTTTCTCTTTTGCTTGCTTTTCAAGAGCATTAACACCAGGAGAAATAGAGCACTCAGGTCTATAAACAGAAGCAAGAAAAAAGTTCAAGGAGTTAGCATGGGCTTGTTGAGTATTCTTAAAGGATTAGTATTGTGTGAACAATTAATGGGTTCACTACAGAAGAGGACTGATCCAAGGTTACATTCTGACATCATTGTTATTGGTTCTAGCAAATTATTGGATACTGAGGAAAGAATAGTAATTTGCAACAATTTACCTTTTATTGATGTTTTAAATTGTGTGTAACTTCTGCATAGAGAGAGCTATACGCAAGGTAAGGAGACACTAATTATTCCATTTCAGTCTCTTTAACAAAAATACCTTTTCTCATTGTAGAAGAAAGGACAAAAAATTTAAAAGTGGTTTTCTTTTGACAGAAACTTTATACTATTAATAAAATTACATGAATAGAAGGATCAAATAAAGATGTTAATTCTTGATTATCTGAGTATAAATACACACCAACAATCTATACTGGTTTCACATGTTATATTTTTGATAAATACTAGCTAATGAGTGGGCAGAATAGGTTACACTTTTCACTTCTTTACTGTGTGGGTGACTGTGCAGTAACAGGCTGTGGCAGAGCATGTGGAGTCTCCCTCCCTGGAAATAGTCAAGAACCGTCTGGATGCAATCCAGTGCAACAAGTACTAGGATGACCCTGTTTGAGCAGGGAGGTTGGACCAGATGACCACTGTGGTCCTTTCCAACCTTAACCATTCCATAATCCTATGAGATAAAGGTTTATGTGTTAGAAATGCCAGGCCAACACCCTGTCATGGTCTCTGTTACAAATGGATGAAGTGTACAAAGACTTCTTTAGGCAACTGTGAGTGGCCTCGCAGCTGCAGGCTCCAATATTCATGGGGAACCTCAAACATCCCACTGTTTTCCGTAAGAGGAACACAGCTGGCTGGAGATTCCTGGTGTATGTTAAAGCCTGTTTCTTGCTGCAGGTGGTAAATGTGCTCATGCTCATCAGGTAATCTGCTGAATCTAGCACTCACAAACAAGAAAGATGTGAAGACGGCTACCTTTGGTAGCAGTGAGGGTGGGATTGTAGACTAACATCCTGAGAGAAACTGCAAGCCAAAAAGTGAGATATATGGACTCCAGGTTCCAGTTTCAGTTAGATGAAGAATCTTTTTGGCAAGATTCCATGAAAAACTTATCTGGAGGTCAAAGGTGTCAGGACAGGGAGTTGGTCTTCAAGGACAGTCTCATTTGAGCACAAAAATGGTGCATCCATATGTGTGGGAAGTTACACAAGTGCAACAAAAGGCTGTCTAGATGAACAGGTAACTCTGACCTAAAATAAGCACCTGGGATGGTGTTGACCAGAAGTGGAAAGAGAGGGACACTACCCAGAAGTACAGAGACATTTCTCAAGCATACAGGGATGGAGTTAGAAGAGCTAAAGTTCAGCTGGAAATTAATCCCGATAGGGATTTCAAGAGTGTGAAAAAGAGTTTGTATAATAATGTCATCAGCAAAATAAAACTAAAGAGAATATGAGGACAGGGGTCCTCACTGCTTAGTGGAGCAAGGGACCTAGTGACTGGAAAAACCTGCAGATAAATTCAAGGCACTGAAAGTCTTTCTTGCTTCAATTATTACTGGTAAGATCTATCTTCTGGTCTCCCAGGTCAAAAATCTCCAGACAGAAGTACAAGCATATGCAGCATATAACTTTTGTGTGGTGAGGCAAATGCCTTCAAGGAAGGCAAAACCAACTGGGCATGAACATGACAGCTGGACAGTTTACACACAATGCATTGAATTCTGTATGATGCCCCAGATTTATAACACGGCTGCAAAGGAACTGCATCACCACAGACCTGATAAGGTCAGCGCTTCAGAAAAACATTTGTTGCATATGGCTATGCAAAATAAATTTGTTCAGTCTACCAGAAATCTTAAATAAACTGTGGCAAACTTAACTTACTATCTTTCAGTAGAAGGATGTGATTAATTTGCCCAAACACAGACATCTAATACCATTTGAGATACCTTAAGATGTCCAAAATATCTACTCTGGTTTGGCAGATATGACATACCACTTTAGATAAACCTACGTCCTTCTGAAGGTCAGACTGAGTACTTGAGTGACTCTAAAATTATACTAGATATCATTTAAGCAGTCTAGGTAAATGAATCCCACTCTTTTGTACTTAGCTTTTAAGCCAAAAAACACGGGCTCAGCTCTGCCAGCTTCACATTCCTGTAGCAAGAATATTACAATACTATCTTTCTGGTTTCCTTAAATTGTAATTGAAGATACACATTAGGAACACTGTTGTTAATAAGGACTACTGATATAAAAATAAAAAATACTTAGGAAAAACTTTAGTCCTCAGGGCGTTTCTCAACAAGTCAACCAACTGGTAATTTTGAAAGAATTCAGTATGCATTTTTGCTATCTATCTCTTCAAGCATAGCTGTTTCCTTTAGGAATACTTGCCATTTTACCTACTTTCAAAGTCCAAAAGCAATCCAACTGATGTGGATGTTACACCTTTGAGGTCTTATGTGACTAGTTCCAAGTTGTAACACGCTTACAAGCACTCTGAACTACACACAGAAACCTAGCTCTGCATTAGACAAAGTCTCTCGTGTTGTATTTGAGAATGAGATACCTGTGGAGGAATTACAGGCGCTTTTTTGATGCTGAATTTTTAAGCTCTTGTTTCCAGGGCTTTAAAAAATGTGTTTCAGCACCTGGATGTGAGATATCTTTTGAAATCCAGGAAGGATCTTGCTACGTGTTAGACTTAATTTAAGAATCTGGGGACATCATTAAGGGAAAATCTGTTTTCTTGTTCATCTGTGTACCAGCTTTCAGTAATTTCATCAAAAGCAGCTGCCACTTTATATGAGCACTTATTTCCGAGACCTGCAAAACATTTCTGATCTTTGGCCCCTGCTTTAAGAGAACTCTGTATCTACCAATCTATATCTTTCCACTACTTTCTGAAGGGTTGCTTGCTTTCTGGTATCAAAGATTTGGTGGTAATGAAACTCAGAAAAAATCAGATCATGCCAGTTCAGAGTGTCTTGTCTTTTATGAGAGTAGGCAGTGAAAGAATGATTCTACCTCCAGCTACACTGGAAATAAACTCAGTCGAGTCCATTTGGAAAGAGCTGATGTTCAAACCTCTCTTATTCTTCAAGCTTTCCATGCTCAAAGGGTACCAAAAGCTGTAAGTAACTGCTGGACCTCTTGCTTTCAACAGGGAAATAGAAATCCTTAAAAAGGCTATCCTGTACCCTCACAGTGTTTGACTTTCACATGGGTTCAGAGTTAAAGTTCTTCTTTTACTTACTGTGTCTTTGGCTTTCTTATCCAGCATAATGTTGTCCAAATGAGACTTGACTTTTCCTGCACCCCTGGGGCAGATACACTGTTGCTAGAATATTATTAACTTGTTCAGATACAGTTTATCTGGATGATGCAGATGAGACAATATTGTTCTCAGAGGACTTAAAAATATTTTTTAAGCTAGAGAGAATATTAAAGAAAATAAAAAGCTGCAATGCAGATGGTTTCAGTATAAAACATGTTTTAAAGCTGATTCATTTGTGAAAATACAGATATCGTGGGTTGAGGTGGCTGGGTCTTTGGTAGTAGGGGTCTACATAGGGTTGCTTTGGTTAGAAGCTGCTAGAAGTTTCCCCCCCAACAAAGCCAATGATAACTGGCTAGAGGAGGGACTTCCTACTGTTGGCCAAGGGAGAGCCAATAATTATGCCTCTGTGATAATATATTTAACAACAAGCTTGTTGCGCAGAAGAATTCCAGCCGGGAGAGAGCTGACCAAAGCTCCTGGGCAGATCCAGCGCCTCCCCCCGCCATAGGGCAGGAGGGGAGCGGGGGGTGCCCCGTGGACTAGGCCAGGGCAGCAGAGTGGCCCCTGCCAGCGGGCACTGCCCTCCCTTCCCTGCCGGCCAAGTCGAGCTGGGCCAGGATGGGGTGGCCCACCACGGTGCAGCTGAGCCCATGCTGGAGCAGATGGATGCATGGAAGAAGGCCGTTACCCCCGTGGAAGGCCCAGGATGGAGTGAAGTCCTTCAAGAGACTTGTGGCCCATGGAGAGGAAAATCCACACTGGAGCGGGTTATTCTCAGGTAGGACTCATGGCTCTGTGGGGCATCGACATCTGTACAGCTCACCCTATGAAGGACTGCATTCTAGGAAGGGCCATCGAAGTGCAGAGACCCCCCCCTGCACCCCATGGGGAAGTGACCCTCGGGATAGTAGATATGGAAGAACTACTGCCTGAGGGGTGGACCCACATTGGAGAGGTCTGTCAAGGACTGCTACACATGGAGGGACTCCACAGAGCAGGGGAAGGACTCAGAGCTGTACCCCCCCCTGTAATCCATGGTGAGGACCATGGTGAAGCAGGCTGTCCCCCTGCAGTCCATGGAAGAGTGACCTACGGGACAGCAGATTTGGAAGACCTGTTGCCCAAGGGGTGGACTTGTCCCCCTGCACTGCTGCGGGGGGAAGAGGGAGAACATGGAAGGAAGGAGGAATGGGTGGAAAGTGTGTTTAAGACTGTTTTATTTCTCACTCTTTAGGTCTTATCCAATTAGTAATAAATTTTAGTATTAACTCCATGTTAAGTCTGTTTTGCCTCTGTGACCTCTCCCAGCTCAGAGCGACTTTAGTGGGTGCCTCGAATCCAGCCAAGGTTAACCCATGACAACAGAAGCATCCATGTAAGCTTGTTTTCATTTGCACAGGAAAATATCTATTGTTGCGATCACAACTATTTGCTTAAGTGAGAGGAGAAAACATTTTTAATGTTGAAGAGAACTACCAGCAGCTTCTTAATGGTAGGAAATGCAGACTTGTCATTTACTTTTAACCTCTCCTCTTCATCTAGAAAACAAAACAAGAGTTTAAAGATTCACAACAGTATTTGATATGCAAAATAGTTCTTAGACTTCATTTGCAAAGGTCCATGATTGTATATTCAGAAGTATTTTTTGAATAGGACCAACTAATGGGTCCTATATGTCCATAGGACTTTATGATGAATATTTTTGAATAAAATTTAAAAATTGTTGTATTAACTAAGTATAGACTGGAGAGTTTCTTTTCAGATCGACTGTAGGAGGTCGATATTTGATTCACATTTAAAAATCAGCAACAAGGTCTCCTGTGAAAATGTCACTGTTAAAGACAAATAATGACAAATGTGTCAACACAGACACGTGTGAGGGTACAGTCAAGGGGATCTATGCATGTTCATAATAATAAGCACATATTTAAGCACTTTTCTGAAATATGAAAACATCTCTGCATGATTTGCTTGCTGAAAGGATTATAAGTTTTAGAAAAAATTGTAGTATCTAAACAATTGCTACAAAAAAAATGAAGCACAGAGCTAACATCTAACTCTGGGTGATTCATTGGTGAGGAATGAATTACACAGGAGTTGTAAACAATGCAAAGTAACTCTGGAATATTGATATTGCTTTGGAAGGCTGTATTGAAAGGCGAAAAAAACCAAACAAAACCCAACCCAGATCCACATAATAGTTATATCAGCAGAATGTAAGGTCAATGAAACCTCCTGTCTCAGACAAAAGGATAGTGAGTTCAGTCACTAAGAAAATATAAGACATGATAAACAACACAGGGCAACTGCTCAAAGAGATGATAGAACTACCTTTAAAAAAAAAAAAATTAAAAATCCCAAATCTCAAGTTTGCTATCCATTCTATAAGGTAATCATTAGGGAAAAAATACTGTTAAAAATATTCTTGGTAAGTGCTATTGCAAAAGTCTTGCTGTAATATTATGTATTTATGAAGATAGATAGACAAGATGATATTAGGCAAAAATAATTGTAAAGTTTCAAATTTGGTACTGTGGAAATGGAATTTAAAAATTATATTTTTTTTTCTTTCAGTTCCACCTTGCTGACCACTGACCAAACATTTCAACTCGCTGGTCTCTGCTTAGTAATCCATAAAACAGAAATATTTATCTTCCTTCATAAATAACTTGAGCATGAACAGATTAAAAATTCCTATTATTAGGTAAAGGATATTTGTTATATTTACCCATGTCTGAGTTAAAGACTTCCTTCTTAGCAGAGCCAGAAGATTGAATCTTTGGATTCAACACACAGGTTAACGTTACATCCCGTGATTTAAGGTGTCTGTGATTCTCAAGACCCAGTCCTTCTCAGAAAAAATCTATTGACAAGTTGGAAGGGACCTTAAAGATCATCTAATTTCAACCTCCTGCCTTGGGCAGAGATACCTTCCACTTAACCAGGTTGCTCAAAGCCCTATCCAGCCAGCCCCTGAAGATGTCCAAGGATAAGGCATTCACAACTTCTCTAGGCATTCTTGGAGGAATATTGTACTCTATATTTAGCAAACAGCACAAGTTTTGTCAGCCTTTGACAGATTTAAGTCATGTGACCAGCATTTTCACATGGCAGATGCTAAAATCCGCAATTTTCATATTGGCAGTCCTACAGTTTTTCTGCAGCAGGTTTATCATCTCATATGTATTCTGCCCATACACATATATAGCTACATTTTTTTCCCCTTGAGCCACTAAAAGCTTTCTAGTCACTATCTAGAAATAGTAGGTTTGCCAATCTTTATTTTTCTTAATCCTCTAGTGCAGTGTGATCTAGTCATCTGCTTTTTGTTTGAGCTTCCTCAAGATTTATTCAGACTAAATCTCTTGTGTGAATTACCTGCAGAAGTTAGATAAGCAAGATGTATCTTTTTCGTTGGTATTGGGAAGTTTGAAAGTATATTCGTGACATAAAGCATTACTCATTGGTTAACAATATAAGAATTAGAAAAGTCATTAATATAGTTAATGATCCTTAATTACATAATGGAATGCCTGTTACATGATTCTTTAAGTGCCTCAGCATTTCTATGCATTATTGATAGCCAATTAGGTACAGACGAAAGATCTGGGGGAACTATTTGCAGCAAACAATTTATTTGATAAATTTGGCCTCCCTTTCAGTTTCTGAATTACCTGTAAGCAGGCTTTGATTTTTACGAATGCTATTGCTGCTCCAAGTAAATCTTTTAAGCAAGGGTCTTCCAGCCTATGCTCTGATTGCAAACTATTTTATATACCATTGCTCTCTAGATATGAGTCATTCTTATTTCCCCAAAACAATATTTATCTCTTCAGTCTGGTGTCTTTTCTATTCCTTCACTGGATGAATACTAAATTCAGACTCTTCCTTTTTCTTACTCCTCCTTCAAGACTGGTTTCATTCAGCCTGGGCCAGCCATAGAGCCTGACCATACAATGGATTTGTCCTTCAAGTTTCTTTATCCAAAACAGCATGAAAAGCAGAAGGTGCTATGATCTAATGAAATAAATAGAACCCAATTGACCAACAGCTGGAATCCAAAGAATAACAGTCATGACTTTTCATCATTTGAACCTAATCAGAAGCTATACATTTTATGATTTAGTCTCCTATTGCCTGTCATGCCCCCCCTCTATTAAGTTTTTAATTGCTCAGTTTACTTACATACTAAATACAGGCATTTTTCAATGATTTAGAGCATCACGCATCCAGTTCTGTCAAAACTATTTGTTTTGAGATATTAATCTCATCACATGTCATATATGGCATGTAGACTCATATCAGTCCTTTGAGGGACTACAGAAGTCCTGTTCATTAGTCTAAAAGGTGGCTGGTTATCATTCATATCATGACTACAAAAATTGGAGCCAATATTTTTTAGGCTTTCAAAAGACTGTTTAAGCCCAGAGTTATTTATCAGTTTAGCTTCAACTGATGGAATTAGGCCAAACACATTCACTTTTCACTGGGGCAAACTGAATTTTCTTTTAAGAATAACCAGACCTCTTAAACTAGGAGTTAGCAAGATCTTCCCTTCCTTTTCTGACAAATGTGTCTGCTATTCTTCCCAGCTTCCACGCTGAGTGGCAGAGTATGTTTTCTCAGAAGGTAGATACACACATTGAAGATGTGGCCAGTTGGATTTTGGATGGAGACTCCATATCATTTCTGAGAAATCTGTTCTATTGTTTGACCACCTGCATAGTAAAAAAAGATTTTTCTTATGTTTAAACAAAGATTCTGTATTTCATTTGGTGCCCCATTGCCTCTTGTCTTTTATTTAGGCACCACCGAGAAAAGTCTGGCTTCACCTTCTTTACTCCCCTCATCAGGTATTTACACAAATTAATGAGATTCCCCTCTGTTCCAAGCTTACAGCCACATCCCTCTCAGCATCTTCTTGCATGTTAGATGTTCCCATCCCTTAATCGCTTCCATGGTCCTGCTCTGGACTTGCTCCAGCATGTCTATCTCCCTCTTCTACTCAGGAGTCCAGAAACAGAGACAGCACTAGATGCTGCCTCACCGATTGTAGGAGCCAAAACCCAGCTGTCAGCAGAAAGGAGGTTGGTGGGTCAACGTGGTAAACCTTGGGCAACAAAGGATGAGAGAAATCCCTTAACCTGAAGGACTGGACCTTCCTCACAAGACCTGTTGATGTACAACCATGTTGATTAATCTGGCTCCTGTAGCAGGATAAGGAAGGACTTCGAGATGAAGTTATCAAACCGTGTTGAAACCCCCTTGTTTTCCTCCCCTCCATTTAATCCTGGTTAAGGGAAACATAAATCAATTGTGTAACTGTAGCAGAAATAGGTGTAATCCTCTAGTTAACATAAAGCTATCCCCTAATTAACATAACTTGTCCACCTCATTAACATGTCCAGCCCCCCAAGACCCTTAAATTCCACTTGTGTGTTCAATAAAGTATTCCAGTTTTTTGCCCCTATATCTGGGATCATCTTAACATTCTTGGACCCTTACAACCAGTGTTAAGTACAGAAGAAGAATCACCTCCTTTGACATACTGGTGATGCTCCCCTAATGCAGCCCATTACACTGTTGAGACCTTTGCCACAAGAGCACACTGCTGGCTCTCAGTCAGCTTGTTATCCCCCAGGACCCTGCAGTCTTTCCTGCAAAGCCTCTTTCCTACAAAGCCACTTTTCCAGTATTTCTTCAGGTATGGAATTACTCACAGAATCAGATAATTACAGAATATGTTGAGTTGGAAGGGACCCAAAAAGATCATCAAATCCAACCCTTAACCCTGTACAGGACGTCCCCAAGAGTAACACCATGTGCCTGAGACTATCATCCAAATACTTCTTGAACTCTGTCATGCTTGTTGCTGTGACTACTTCTCTGGGGAGCCTGTTCCAGTACCCAACCACTCTCTGGGTGAAGAACTCTTTTCTAACAACCAGTCTAAATTTCCCCTGACACAACTTCTGGCCACTCTGTCACTGGTCACCACAGAGAAGAGAACAGTGCCTGCCCCTCCTCTTCCCCTCAAGAGGAAGTTTTGACTGTAATGAGGTCTCCACTCAATCTCCTCCAGCATAAACAGAACAAGTGTCCTCAGTTGCTCCTCATAACACTTCCCCTCAAGGTCCTTCACCATCTTCGTTGTCCTTCATCCACAGATGTCTCTGTACTCAGCACTGGTGAGGGGCACCTCAAGTCCTGTGTCCAGTTCTGGGCCCCTCACTACAACAAAGACATCGAGGTGCTGGAGCTTGTCCAGAGAGGGGCAGTGGAGCTGGTGAAGGGTCTAGAGAGTAAGTCATATGAGGAGCAGCTGCGGGAAATAGGATTGTTTAGCCTGGAGAAAAGGAGGTGATCTTACCACTCTCTACAACTACCTGAAAAGAGGTTGTAGCCAGGTGAGGGGGCTGTCTCTTTTCCCAGGCAACTAGTGACAGCATAAGAGGACATAGCCTCAAGCTGTGCCAGGAGACATTCAGATTGGATTTCGGGAGGAAATTCCTCATGGAAAAGGTTGTTAAACATCGGAACGGACTGCTCGGGGAGGTGGTGGAGTCACTCTCCCTGGAAGTATTCAAAAAAATGACTGAACGTGGCACTTAGTGCTATGGTGTAGTTGACAAGGCGATGATCAGTCCGTGATCAATGTTCTTGGAGATCTTTTCCAGCCTAAATTACTCTGTGATTCTGAGATGCAGGACTTGGCATTTCACCTTTATCAGACTCCAAGAAATTCCTTTTGGACATAAGGGATAATAAAAAGACAAATACAAACTCAACTGGTGTCATTCAGCAATAGCTACATTCCAAATCCAACTTCTCTGCCTGAGAGAAACTGTAGCTTGCTGGAATGTTTGTTCATTCACATCATGTGGGTGGTGCCAACAGGTTTGCATAGGCTGCTTTTGCTGGGAGGACTCTAGATGTTGGGTCCTTGCTATTCTTATCTTTAAAACAGTCTTTATGACTTTAAAACAGTCTTTATGTAAAACTAATTTTAGGACTAAAGTATATCTCACTCCTAATTCTAGTAGATAAGAAACATCTGATTTAAGGAGAAAATGTGAAAACAAATGAACCTTTAAGAAATCAATATGTTTTCAGTTTTGTTCTCATCAGTAATTTTATTTTTTTAAAAGTGTATCAGATTATTAACTGATTAAAAAATGAGAATTTTTTATTTTTCTCTGAAAACTCCTCAGAACTATTTGATATGTATTTAATAAAATTCTAAAATTTAGTGTAATGTCTGTGAATAATATCTAAATAATACCCATATCATCAGTTATGATGAAGGATGAATCAGAGAATTAAAGAAAAGATCCTATGTGTATGCATAAATTTGTCCTTCAGAGATTTTCAAGAGCATATCTGCTACTAAATAAGTTCTGTAATATCTAACAAGTGTTTCAGAATGAAGTCTCTCACACTGACTTCTCCATGAAGGCAAGTGATTGCGTCAGCCACCAGAAAGTATTGCTAATCAGAAGTCTGCATCACAGAAGCTTTAGCTACCTTCTCCCCTTCCCCTGCATCTTGAATAAACTCATTACTGCTGCTCGAAATTTCAAGTGACAGCTAATTTAAGTGTAGCTTCACATTACGGGTTCCAAAAATTACAAACTACTGTTTAGATTTATTTGCTAAGTCATGTAGCAGAACATTTACAAGACTGTCTGTAAACCTAGACTTGAAAAGAGAACGTAGTTTTAATTGGATAACTTTAATTCATTGTCGGTTTTGTTTTATTTTGTTCTTTTCTGGGAATTAATATGGTTCCTATGTTCTATCGGAGCAACTCATGACTCTTCTTACAAAATTCTTAAAATATTAAAATTTTGGTGCACTATAATCTAAATGTTGCCTGTGAAGACACAGGCCAAGATAAAAGAGGAGAAAACACTCAAACATATTCAAACCCTAATAATTTCACAAAACATATCTTACCTTACCCTGCAATTGTTTGAAACATAACAGAAGAGAACAAACCTGTCTTAGACACTGTAGCAACCATTCAGCACAGGTGTTTACATGTACTTCAAATCAGATTGATTTAAAAATGCACTGAAGCCTCTGTACTCTGTGAGTTGATGAGGTCATGAGAATTTGGTGAAATTACTGCTTTACCCCCTTTCAGGAAGGATTATGTTGCTCTTTATAAACAAAGGAAGGGAAATAAAACTGCAACAGGGAGAGTAAGGTCCTGAGCACACTTTGGTGTATATAAAGTCAGCATCATTAGCTTTACCTAGTATCTCTTATTCAGTGCACATGTTGTTGATTGACGGAGACTCGACATGTGGATTCATGTTATTAAATTGTTAAGTCAACGCCTAAAAAGGTTACTGCCATCCATGGGGTGATTGTTGATGAGGTTCCTGACTTTGCATACATTACCAAGGTCTGGCTGGATGACTCAGTAAAACTATTATTGGTCCAGATGTCTTCTTTTGAATCTTAGCTTATCAAAATTTGAGAAATGGCTAAAGCAGTAATACTACAAGGCTTTTAGTAGAGCAGACAAATCAAGAACAGAAGGTGGAACTCAGTAAAGCTCAGACTTGAGGTAAGATGTGTTCTTTTAATGATAAAGAAAATTTATCCTAAGGCACACTGCAAGTAATAACTAGCAGACTAACTCAACATACCATTGACAGTCCCAACAAAAAGCATTCTCAAAGCTGCGTATTTTGTGCTGCCATGTAGATAATGCATTGTCTACAAAGCAGCACAAATTACAACAATAGCAATCAAAAAGAACAATGTGTTCCTGCACCAGAATCAGAAAAAAAAGAAAAAAGTGTTCCTTAGTATGAGATGCAATGCTTTTTAAAAATAATTAGTGATCCTAGGAGAAAAAACAACCTCCTATTATCTTCTAGGAGTCCAAAAGCAATTACTAATATATAAGGCTTAAATTTAGCTATCCACGTTTTTTTCCTCAGCAAAATTGGTCTAATTAGATTAGGTCTAATGCAATAGTTGTACCCTACACCTTGATTTACCAAAATCAAATGAGTGAAGGTAAGGAATGTAGGTACTCAGTTTGACCTTGGAATTAATCATTTCAGAAAGTGTTAATGTGATTCCAGTTGTATTTAAGGAACAGACCAAGTGAAGGATTTAATATAAATCTTCTTGATATGATGGTGGTTTATGGAAAGATATCAGAGCTAGTGCTAAACAAGCTATCTCAGGCATCAGGAGATATATACTCATGTTAGGTCAAGGTCTCATCTGGGGCATATTACACTGTCTCACCACAGGTGCTTGATTGGTAGTTCTGGACCCTGGTGATATTAATTTGCATAAATCCTGCTTAATTTGCTTGCAATTTGCTTGAGGTACAGGTGTATGTAGAGTTAAGTGCTTTGATTAGCAGGAGTAGATTTAAACATGTGTTTATTTCATGTTGTTAATTCCCACAAAACAGATTCATTAAAATGCTTGTGGACAATTAACTTTTGCCCTGAGTAGACAATATCAGATACCATGCTACATGTGCATGCTCTGCACATGCATGTATCACAGTGCATGTTCAGCAATGGTTACCACGACACTGTGAGCTATCCCTCCTCGGCACGTTCATTGATAACACAAAGCTGGGAGGAGTGGCTGATACCCCAGAGTGCTGTGCAGCCTTTCAGAAGGACCTTGGTAGTTTGGAGAGATGGACAGAGAAGAACTTTCTGGAGTTCAACAAAGGCCAATGCAGGGTCCTGCACCTGGGGAAGAATAATCCCATGTACTACTATAGGCTAGTGACACACCTGCTAGAAAAGAAGGACCTGGAGGTCCTGGTGGAGAGCAGTCTGTCCATAAGCCAGCAGTGTACCCTTTGTGGTTGAGAAGGCCAAGGGTATCCTGGGGTGCATTAGGAAATGTGTGACCAGCAGGTTGAGGGAGGTGATCCTGCCGCTCTACTCAGCCCTGGTGAGGCTACATCTGTGGTGCTGTGTCTCTTCAGCACAAGAGAGACAGGGAACTCCTGGAGCAGGTCCAGTGGAGGGTGACAAAGACAATTAAGGGATTGGAACATCTGTCTTGTGAGTACAGGCTAAATGAGTTAGGTCTGTTCAGCCCTGAGAAGAGATGACTGAGAGGGGAACTCAGCAATGTGGAAAAGTATCTGAAGGGAGGGTGTCAAGAAGATGGGCCAGGCTCTTCTCTGTGCTGTCTAGAGATTGGATAAGAAGCAACAGGCAGAAACTGATGCACAGGAAGTTCCACCTGAACATGAGGGAGAAATTCTTTACTGTGGAGGTGACTGCACACTGGAAGAGATTGCCCAGAGGGGATGTGGACTCTGTCTCACTGAAGATGTTCAAGAACCATTTGGATACAATCCTGTGCACTATGCTCTGGGATGACCCTGCCTGAGCTGAGTATTATTTGCTGAATGTTCTTATTGTTGCTATTGCATAAGTTTTTTTCTGTTTTTTTTCCATCCTATCTTACTTGCCTTTAAAAACTGCCCATGAAGCAGTTCTCTCCTGCACTTATCCTTTTGCTCTTAGTCACTTCTCTGCTTGTTGCTGTCCTTTTTAGAGTAACCGTAGGTTTGACTGTGGTCAAAATACTATTCTAGCTTGTCAGCTTCAACGTCAATCTCAAGCCAACTCAAACTTACCAAGATTTACTTGCTCTGAAACAGAAATAGAATATTTCAAAATCATGCAAGTAATGTTTTGCCCTTTCCAGTGTGGTGGACAATTCTTTTTTTTCTACTGTATTTAATACTCATAGTTCTATGGACTAGGCAATCTGTTCAGAAACTGTCAAAATGTCCATGTTCCTTAAGATATTCAGCCTCCCTGTTACCTGAAATGTATTGGACAACTGGTACTTTTCAGTTAAATCCTTCAAACAATAAACTGCCTAGAGGCACCACTGAGAGTCTCCTGAGAATGCAACCCCACTGTGTTTACGGGGAACAGCTGATAGAGAAAAAGTTCAAATAAACAGAGAATAGTAGAAGGAAAAGATCCCTAAATTATATTATTGAATATATTTTCCTTTTCTTAAATAGCAAGTTCTACCCGTTAGCTTCAAAATACACACTTGGTAAATTGCATGTCATTTCATGCTGGAAATAGAATTCAACATGTAGAGCTGGAGTGTGCACTTTCACCCAGAAGCATGCAAGACAATGTGAGGAATCTAATATGCTTCAAAATTTAGGGGTTTTTTATTATTATTATTGTATTTATTTATTTATTTATTTATTTTTATTATAATACCAATTGGTGGAATATTTTTGGTGTCATATGAATGTCTGAAAAAAAATCTATTCCATCCACAGCATGAACTCTTTTGATACTACTGTTTTGTTTCATGGGAGATGATCTACTGATGTATCTGTTCTCATTTTCTGTGAACGTTCTGTAGTCTTCCTTGTAAGACATCTCACCTATGATGCACTATCACAATTTCTTATTATTATAATTCATCATAAGTCACCACATTCAGTTGGTGGACACAGGAAATTTAGGATATTGAAGTCCAGAACTACTACCAGGAGACACCTTCTAAGAAAGAGAAGAATCAACATCTGAAATAGAAAAAATTATTTGGCATTTTGATGGAAATCCCATATTTCACCATTTTATTAAATTCAGCTTTCAATAAAACAAACAAACAAACAACAACAAAAAAACCCCAGACATTGATCAATAAGTCCCCTTCTATTCAAAAGCTTTGGTTAGCATAATCACAACATTTCTGTTATTTTCTACAATTCCTGTGATAGTAATATGTATCTGTATGCCACAGGGCATATAAAGATGATAGGAATAATCAGTAACAATAATCATGTTTCTGATTTCATCCAGTTTCATACTTTTCAAAGCCTTCTGTTATCAGCTAGTTGAAATTCTGCAGCTGTGGGTTTAGAATTCCCCCATACAGATTAAATCTCACTATAAGTGGCCTTTTTGTATGCATGAGTGTTATATTAAAAAGAAAATTTTATTATTCATTTTAAAAGCAGGTCATTTAAAATGGTCAAACTAAGAATTAATAAATGCGATACTAGCAGTGAACCTATATTATCAATAGTTCATAATAAATTAACTTATGTGTTCCTCATATACCCTCAAAATATTTCTGACCTTCTCTTATCTTTGGCAGATGAAACTTCCTGTCTCACAACCTGGACATTTCATTTCCCAGTGAGCTTTATGTTTGTATGAAAGGTTCTATCCTGACAGCAACCTTCAGGCACTTTGCAGACACTATCTGTGAATTGTAAAACTTTGAGTAAAACCAGCTTTATTTCCCTTATATGAATTAACTGGGGAAAAAAAAACCAACACAATTTTGAATAGGATTACCTAACATATTATGAGAGTTCTCCTTGCGACCCAAAGGTGTATATATATGTATAGCTGGAAATTGAAACTGAAATACTTAAACATTCCTCCAAAACTCTAAATATATTCAATGTTGCTGAATGCAAAGCTTTCTGGTTACTTTTGCCCAGCCTCCATGATGTAGCATTATACTAGCACCATATTTGTGGAAAAAAAAGGTAAGAAAACTTCCTAAGAAGGCTTTAAGAGCCTGAGTTAACACCTAAGAAGGTATGACATCTCCAGTGGGATGTGACAGAAAGACAGAAAGTCACAAACTTCCCACTTTTCAACCGAGATCCAGACCTCAGGATACTCTGCTGTCACAGTATTTTGTTTTTATTCTTTCTCTTTCCTTGTTTTGGGTTTCCTTTTCCTTTGTCAGTGTTCTCCTAAGTGCTTGTCACTCCACAGCCTTATTTTTTCTCTATACTTCTCACTGATTTTTTTTTTTTCAATTTCTGATATGCCTATAACACAACTCTTTCTCTGTTCCGTGTATGCATAAAGCAGGTCAGAAAAACATGGTAGAAAAACTTCACATTCATTTGTCTGTATTCATGCTAGGAATGTTTGCCTACTTGACCAGTCTCATAGAGGGAAACCACGTATGAGGCTTTTCTAGCTTATTAAATTCAAATAACCTTTGTCTACTTTTTTATTTTTAATGATTAATCCATCAGGAACAAAAAAACCCACAATTTAAAATTTGATATAATCATCTGTGAGGAAGATTATAATGGGAGATGCATCTTAAAAGTATCAGGCAGTTCAGGGACTATTTATGTACTAAAATAGGCTAAACAGATAAATATACTCTTTGTCATTATTTGTTATAATATAATTGGGTTACATAGAAATTAGTTTCTGGAGCACAAGCCGAGTCTGAGTTATGTCCTGTGAAAATTAAGCTGTGGTACCTATTTTTGTGGCTGTATAAGTCCAGAATTGTATTAGCTTTCACCTTGTCTATTCTCTTCCATCAGAAGTTCAAGAAATGGGGTATTTATCAAATTTAGAGACCATTTGACCTTCTTCAAGTTAATACAAAATCAGATTGACCTATGGTTGCCAGCATCAAGAGCTAGTTCACTCATTAGATGACTTCTAGATAGGGATGGCCAAACGGTTTGACCCGAGATCACTGATGAGCTACATCCTATTAACCTCCAAAGAAAGATGGAAAGACAAGAAAAAGAAAGAGAAATAGTGGACAAAAGAAACTTCAAAGTAACAGCTGTGTTTGATAAAGAAAATAGCAGAAATAAAGTATAAGGGCTTTATATACTTGATCTGCTCAGCTACGATAGCAGTCTGGTGATAAAGGGTGCAAAAACATTAATATTTAGCTGTCCCAATAAAATTTGGGGCAGTAACCTCCTAGTGACCACATTCTTGCCTTTCCACACCAGAAGTCAGCTTTGCTCTCCCCTGTGCATCAGACAAGTCTGGGAGGGAATCTGTGTCAGTAACTTCACTAACTCAAAAAATGGCAGAATGGTTTGAGAAAGCAACTGGTTTACATGAGAGATCTCAGGAATGTGATTTTTTTTTTCTTTTTAGATCCTTAGATCCTAAGTAAACACATCAAATATCACCTGATTTTATATGAGGAGGAAATAAATGGACTATTTGAATCAAGTCTGGTTGCAGGTGAAGGACTAGGCATTCATTCAGAATGCTATTTTTTTTGTTTTCTTCTTTCTTTTCTTTCTTAATAAGCATATTTAATCACATTGTGACAGTTGAGTTTGTCATAGAGAAACTAAGATTCTGTGAAGGTGGTGAGGTACTGGAACAGGTTGTCCAGAGAAACTGTGGATGCCCCATCCCTGGAAAAGTTCAAAGCCAGGTTGGATGGGGATTTGAGCAATCTGGTCTAGTGGAAAGAGTCCCTGCCCATGACAGCAGGGTTGGAATAAGACCGTCTTTAAGGTCCCTTTAAACCTAAACTATTCTGTGATTCCCTATAAAATCTGAAATAATTTGTCTAAAAGTTTTAGAGGATGGTTCCAGGGACTTTGCTTGCTTGATTCCACGGACACTTGTCCAAAAAATAAAATTATGAGAAAGTTCATCTATTATATTTTCTGTGACTCAAAAAAGGAATTAATTTTATTTATTAAGCTCTTGTGGAAGTGGTAGAATTCACCTTTCTAAAAAGTTTCAAGATTTTTAAGTTTGAACACAAAAATTTTTATATTTTTTGTTAAAGCAAGAGAATAATTCCTAAGTTAAATTAGTCTAATGAAGAAATGAACTCGAAATATTCTATTTTATCTTATTAATGGGAATTTTTGGGTTAAAAACATTATTTTTTTACATTTTAGTTTTGCTTGTTTTAAGCCACTGCTTTTGAACAATAAAAAGTTTATCAAAATAGTGAAAACTAAGTCTTCTTTACTTTCACTTTATATGTTCTTACTATAAGGCTAGGTTGACAGTAAATTTGCCTTAATGCATTTTGTGTCAAACAGTGCTGCCAATGTCTGTGTGATGGTGCTCTGAAGGTGCTCTAAAGAGAATCCTTATGTAAAAAGAGAGAACAGCCCCTCTCTTAGAGCACAAAATGAATCCCTGAAGAATCCAGTAGGTCTGAAATAAACTTTTTATTTTGTAAGTGGTGTCCTGTTGCATTTGTAAACCCAAATAAACATTTTATAATCATTATTGCCCTTGAATTATAGCTTATATCATATTTGTATCCAAAGTGAATCAATAATTTGCAATAGATCTTTTTTCCAGTTATGCAATCAAACATTATAAAGATACATTTATGTTTCAAAATAGAAAACTATTTAATCAACGTAATTTAAATTCCAAATTAAGATAGAGATGTTAATCTATGTTCTTTCATTTATATCAGCATAGATACTGTCAAATAAATAGGAAAATAGATTCCTTGCTCCTGAGAACTTATAATGTGATTTAAGGATTTATCAGTCTGGGAGCACATCACAATCTTTCACAGCTATTTCTGAGGATTGACTCTAGCTTAATTCTGCCTTTGGAATCTACAAAGTGCCCCCAAATCCTTCATTATTTTACAAATATGTTAAATTCTGATTTCATTTGATTTTTATTTTCTGGGTCTAGGCTCATGCCAAAGAACATTTAGGTACGTTTCATGTGACAATAAAAATCCAATTGTGTTCATTGGCTGAATGCAGGACAAAATTAGAGTTTCTCCAGGTCTCTGGCACTTGGCTGAAGAAGGTTTATAGGGGTTTGTCCCCATACGGAAAAAAACCAGGCTCTGGAAGATCTAGTATTCCTTCATGACCCCACCAAATAATCTGGTCCTCAGGAAAAAAACATATCATTGTCCCACATGACAGATCCCTTTCTCAGGTTCTATTTCAGGATGTATATATAGATATACGTATTTCAGGAAAATGAGCAGTAGTCTGCAGGGCTGAGCCACAGGCTAGAGCCTTCACAGATGATGTCCCAACAGTAGACTTGTGGTTTATCTCCTTCCTCCACAGCATCACTTCCTGTCGCCAAAGCTCAATCTTCATTTGACAAATATAAATAATAATACTTCCCTTCCAAACATGATTTCAGAAATGTAAGCTACAGGTTGACTTCATTGTTCTGCATAGGGAAAAGCCTGATTTGTCATTGTGCTATTGTACAGAGGTTAATATTTTCCTTTAGCTTTAATTCATTTGGACCTGAAAGCTTAGTATTACCAATTCTTCATAGAATTAAGAAAGAATGCCTGTAATGAAAAGTCAGTGTATTAAAACAAATGTTTTTGCTCCCATATTATTAATTTTCTTACTAAATTAATGTAACATATTCAATTCAGATTAAGACAATACTGATGGATTATAATATTAATAATAATATTATTATTATATTATTATTGTGGTTTACGATGGAGTAATTTTCATTTAATATATACTTATATATTTAATGGGTAGTTCTTTTACTCCTCAGCAGATATAATTCTACTACATACTGGTTTAGGAGATGAAACCTGTCCAAACTTCTGTAAAGATCAGAGTATCTTATCTCAAGTTGGATTACTACTCTTGCAGACTCGGACCAGATAAACAAAGCCCTTATATAACTTCAGGGCTGTTGTGATCAATTCGCCTGGTGCACGACTCTGGGGACCACACTGTTTTACCATCTTGATTGCAATGATAAATCCATCATTATGTTCAGTGCGGTGGAAACAGCTCAGAGCCTTGCCATTTGTGGCAAATCTTTTCTATGGTAGGCTCATAGTAAATCAGTCTAACCTGAGCTGACAATGATTGATTCTGAACAAAATGTCATGAACAATCAAATCCTCTGTTTTTTCCTTCTTTTAAAACTGAATAGATTTAACCCCTTGAATCTAACTAAATTCCAAATAACAGAAAATGGGGAAGGACTGGTTGAGGATTTTTTTCCTCTGATTGATAATTCTGAAAAAAAATGGGAGATTTAATTTACATTTTAGAAATCTAAAATGTGTGGCAAACAATGTGCCTCTTATTTACAGTCATTGATCATTACTATCATTGAGAGTCAGATAAACACATATTTTAATCTGCATCAGAGTGCATGTGTGGGAAGGAGACAGGAAGATTTATCATCTCTCTGAGGCAGGTATTGTTTCTTTCCTCCTGCGAGCTTAAATCGCTCCCATAATGGACCTGTGGTAATTATTGGAGTGTCTGAAACATTTTGTGACACAGGCAGCATCAATATTGTAACTCAGCATTAGAGTCACCTAGTCAACCTTTTGATTTATCTTGGTTTGGTTTTTGTAGGCTCACAAAAGCTGTTGGAAAGGACCCTGAACCATTAGGGGTGTTAGGGCTCTCCCTAACATCCCTAAAGTTCTCCCAGATATTTGTGTTGGTCAAAATGTAACATTTGACTGAACAGGGTTGAATCAAATCCTATATTCCATTGACAGAAAATGTACAGAAAAGAACAGAAAACTGTTCTGGCCCCAAAGCTGAATGTTCCAGAGCTTGGAATTAATTTTATCAGGTTTTTTTTTTTTTTTTTTAAGGTATATTTGGAAAACAATATCCCTTAAAGCAGCCAGGTTTGTCTAGAATGTATGCAGATCATAAAAAAAGACACAAGCAGATCTTCCTGTTTTACAATTTGTGACCAAAAAAAAAAAAAAGAAAAAATAGTGGTGTTAAAGAAAAATAGCTTTGGCTTTTGTTCATACTGAATAGAAAATGAAAATGATATAGTCATTGAAATGATTACCTCATTTATTTGTTTATCAAGAATATTGGATGAAAGAAAGTAAAGGAATTGAAATTAAATGAATTGTAAGCATCTTTCAAATCTATTCTTTTTTCTAATATACAGAGATCAGACACTTTGGAGAGGCAATCAGCTTCGACGTGAGGTAGAGCAAACAGAAACATCTTCCAGCTGAGACAAAAGGCTTTGCAGAGCTCATGTGTTTGTGAGGAGATGTGAAAAGAATAGCTTAAATTGAGTATCAGATATTTTTACACTGTTTTGAAGGAGTGGGAATCTTTCAAATTCAGTATGTGAATATCATGCTTGTGAAACTGAAACATAAGCAGAACTTGCTATAGATGGGGTATTATTCTTGCATAGCCCTACTAATGCAACTGTCTCTGACCTGAATTAAAATCATTATTTCTGTTCACATTTTTTTAATCAGAATTACTAGGGGAAAGGCAGCTCTGCTTCACAGAGGATTTAATTATACCATCAGGTTTTGATATTCAAAACTTAGTTTAGTTTTGATTCAGAACAAATCCCCAAAATTCTCAGTGACAGGAATAGTCCAAGGGTTCTTAATACAAAGGCAATCCACTCTGAGAGACTGAACCTGGGCTCCAGTTTCTGAAAGCCCTGGGATTTCTGGATTAGAGGCAATCTCCCTGCTTGGCTGCCTCAGTGACATGAAGCTTCATAGTCTGGTCTCTTCAGCAAAACAAACCAATAGCCAGGTATATGAGTTTTCAAAAAACTGGGGATGTTTGGAAGATGCCTGTCAGGCAAGTTTCTTCTACTTGATGTCTAAAATAACTGCTATTAAATTTAACTCTCTGTCTGCTTTTTCATGACATTCCCAACTAAAACCTTTTTTTTCCCCTGGATATTTTCCAATCAGCACTAATCACCCCATTATGGCTGTGCCTACATTATCAATGCAGAACAAGTAAGAATGTGTTTGTCAAGTGAGGCAACTGGTGTTGAGTTCCTCTGTCTACACTGTACAGGGTGTTCAGGGAGTTTTATTTGGACTGTCTGTAGTTTGCCTGTGGACTGTATTCTTCTGTTTCATTTAATCCAAGAGTAGTCTCATTTCTGATTTCCTTTGTGAGAACCAACACCCCTAATCCAAATTAAAAATGGTAGAGTAAATATTCCAGCCACAAAAAGTTGGAACATGACATGTGGTCTCACTGTCTGGGGATACCCCCCACATCCTCCAGCTTGGATGCTGTTGAATTCTGTGCCTAGTACCAACTTTCAGAATTATGTATAATACTTTACCAGGTGGCAGTGAAGATTTGGCCTTCATCAGGAGGTTACTGTGAAGTAAATTCAAATCTAAGCCATATGACACAATTATTCTAGCATGGGCCCCCTTGCAGAGTCAATTAGTAGGCATTAACTAATCAAAGCTTTTTCTCCTTAGATTCCAGCTACAGTGAACAAATCACAAGTCATGGGGAACTAAGTGGAAATTTGCATGGAGAAACTAATATAGAAATTTTTTTTAGTGAAGGGGTAGACAGGAAAAGACACAAGGTAAAGAAAATGACTCAAAGCTGACTTTCAGTTATTCATATAGGTTCTTGATATAATTTTAAACCAAACTTCTAGTTTGTTCAGATGAACTTTTCCACGTGTTCCTGTGTAAGCAAGTTTTTTGGAGATAATTTGAGCAGGTCGCATGGTTCACGTTGAGAAAAAAAACACAAACTAACCTGTTATTGATCAGGACTAACAACGTGTTGCCAAAGGAGGCTAATGCCTATCAGAATTAAAACAGAAATTAAAATATATGCAAATAACAGAAGTAGCAGTATAATAACAAATATTGAATCAGTCAGCGAGCAGTGAATTCAACAAAAACAGCACAACGCTTTCTGAACTGACAAAATGCTTCTAAGAGCAGGCCTCAGACAAACTCACCCCATTCAAGATTATGTAGCATTTTTCTGGAAGGTTTTTCACTCTTTATTCTGAAATACCTGATACAAGCCTGGTGCCACACATATACCAGAAAAAGCACACATATATTGAAATACAAAATGAAATCATTTTGTATTTCTCTTCAAATGTCAACATGACATTAACATAAAAAAAATAAATCTTTGATTTAACCCTGTAAATATATGCCTATACTAGCAAAATAAATAGGGCCAAGGCTAAGGCCTATGGCCCATACAGTAGTACCTGACTCTTCACCCTGCTAAACTGTTAACCCACCCTGGCCTAACTCTGGACAGGATGAACAAACGGACTCCTATTCAACGTTAGGGCAAGATCTGAGTGGCACAGGTAGGACTATTCCAGCAGTGGTTGTGAGAATAGGAGTATTTTATTGTGCAGTTCAAGTTCTGCTGTGTCACTAAGCTTCAGAGCCGAAAAATATTGCCTTGCACATTTTATTAATTAAAGATTATAGGTTTATGAATTACACTGAATCCTTTTTTTGGTGGTTTTTGTTTTGGTTTTGTTGTTGGGTTTTGTTTTTTTTTTTTGTCTTTATCAAATCTCAGCCTTAATTTTATCAAATATATTACTCCCAAAATTGAAAAGTCCATTGCTGGCATAATTCTATTTATATGAATAGTCTCTCTCGACAGACATTGGTTTCAGTGCCTACATCTGTGCTACCAAAACATAAAAGTTCCTAGGCCCAGGGACTACCCTGAAATTATCCATACAGTCAGATTGTAAGTACTGTTGTAGGAGGAACTCTAAAACAGTCTTGGCTACCTAAAACTGTCAAAAAATTTTTCATTGTGGATAAGTGAGTTTAGCCTCATGGATGTGAGTTATGCTTTATGATTTCAGTCAGAGTGATCATTGGGCCATTTTGCTTACTATCATAGCAGTTGTCAATGGGTAGATATAGCTACATTGTGACAGGACAGTGCTAAACTGACTCATTGCCACAGGGCTTAGGACTGACTTACTCTTAAGCAGACTGGCAGTGTTTAAACTACACAGTGCTTGTCCCTGGACTACCTCTGGGCTCCAGTGGTGCCTGTGCAGCTTTAAGACGTAATTATGATTTTATGTGCTTTTCTTTGCAGAGTGTCAGAAATAACATTTTTGTGGTTTCAGTCAAACAGCATAAAATTTTTTTGCACAGAAATGAAGATGACCTGTAGGACAGTGCATGACAGTGGCTATTTGAAGGTACCAAGGCTGTGGGGGCAGTACTGAAGAATGACATTGGGCAGAGAGCAAAAAACCTGATGCAGTTTCACCCTCATTACCTTGGAGGAGCAGTCTCTGGAGTCTGCAGTCAAAGACATCTTGGCTCCTTGGTAAGAGAACAATTAAGTGAAATAAATCACCAAGGGGAAAGACTGTCTCTTTTGTCTTGTGGTCTTTTATTTAGCAGCATGGATTCACCCAGCATGGTTTCTATGGCTGAAATACGCATACGTGTTTTCAAGATTAGGAAAGCAGTGATTTATTATCTTTTCACATGCAATTGCCTGTAGGATGAACAAGAACAGCTGTTCAGTAGTGTAGAGCAGCAATGCACAGTAGTTTGCTGCAGGGTAGGAAGGGAGGAATTCCATAATTTGATTTGGTAGGGGAGCTTCTATCTGCAGAACACAAGTGGCCAAATGCAGGTTTATTCAGGAAATCTTTGTCTCACTGTGAAAAGTGCTATTGTCTCCTAATTACTACTACAGATAGCCAAGTCCTTAATATTACATCTGTGCTGAAAGGCAGCATCCTCCAGAATCTCACTGAGGCATTGTCTGTGTTCTGGCATGGATGATGCAAGAGCATCCCAGAATAACAGCACCCTCTTCTGATCAGTCTTGAGGTTCTTAGTTTTCCCACTATCCATCACTGTCAGCTCCCATTACTGCAGTTTCTGAGATCCATCAGGCTCCCAGCACAGTGTAGTGCACCACAGAATACTATGGGAAATGAAACCACTCCCAGAAAAAATGTAACTTCCTTTCTTTTTACTAAATAAAGTGTGAAACAAGACGCAAGTTCACATACAAGCAGGAATTATATTCATGGAAGTGCAGAAGTGTAAGGATGGAGGTGATTCCTGAGTCATCTTGTGTATTTTCTTGGACATATAAATATTTTCCTCTACTCCCTACTGCCTCAAAGTTATTCAGATTCACTTCAGCTGAACAAACCAGGTCTGATGGCTGTCTGTGCTGCTATAAAAATAGTTAGTTGGCAACATATACACACTTGCCTTGCAGAGGGCATCACTCAAGGGTATATATTATGTTCAAAATCAGCTGCAGGCATAGGTAAACCTAGTATATATTGCATTTTAGGTGAGACTTCAAATAAGTGTCACCACATTTGCAACATCAAGTGTTCAACAGTCAGTACATCTGAAAATTAAAGTTGCATGCACAAATCTGTCCTCCTTTAGGTTTTCTTCAGGTCTCTGAATTGCCTACAAGCAATTGCATGTGAAAAGATAATAAATCTTTTCCTGCCTTTTGCACCTTAGGGAGAAAAAACACCTCCTTTTTAATATGATCAAACCTGAAAGTTTGAAATTTGCACTTGAGGTTATATATGCACAAGCCATCTCACCACATAGACAACACAGTAAAGTGTTCAAGAGTTATGTTAAGACTTGGCGGATCCTTTTGACAGAACAGCATTGGTTCATCCTGGCTGCTCCACATTAGAGATTGCTCTCCAGATTGTGCAATTTTTTGATGAGGCATAATAAGAAGTGAGAAAGGCACAGATTTAAGAGAAGCAACTTAAGGAAAAAAAAAGTAAAATTTGAACTTATGCTCTTGCCATTATCAGCCCAATCTCCCTTCCATATGAGCCCACAGTATTGTTTAAATGAGGAAAGAGCATCTGGAAGGGAACCAGTTTTGCATGATCCCATCTGGAGCTTCATCCTTGTGGCATACTTAAACGAGATGCTAGGTTGGTGCATGGGCAGGGCTGATAGGAAGCTGACGGATTTTAGCAGACAGCCTCTAGCAAGCTCTAGTGAGGAAAGCACAGATGGGGAATAGTGATTTTTGGCAGCTAACAATTGAGACAAACCTGAATGGATTGGAGACATGAGGTGAGTAAAGGCATTTTCCTGACCCCAAGACTGTCCTCATGCCAAAATTCAAGCTCCTTTTAAAAAACACAGAAATATTCAACTATCTGAAAACATCAAATACAAATAATTGTGTTTCTTTTTAAAGTTAGAAAACATTATCCAGATTTTTATGCATGGTAAAGTCAGAGATAGATATCACTTCCCAAACAAAGAGTATGTGAAACCTTACTTTTCCTGACAAGTACCACAAATTTCCATAAGCAGCTCAATGGTATTTCAAGAACTTGATGCCTTCCCAGAAATAACAAACAATTCAAAAGCTAGATCTCATAGGAAGGAACCAAACTATCTTCACAATAGCTTGCAATGAGTCTTTATGTATCTTCTTTCATAATGCAAGGGCAGTGATTGCCAGGGAAAGAACTCATGTAAAAATGCAAGACTAACTGGTCAGAGAGAACAAGTACAGCTACATATGCTGCTGAAAAGAGTATCCAATGATTCTTTAGGACAGACTCCTATGTGAATACCAATTAAGCAAGTAAAAAGAGCTTCCAGACAGGCATATTTTTCCTTATTAATATTTTTTAGAACCATATGAGAAACTAGAGGTCATAAATGAGCCTGCCCTTATCCTAAAAAGATTAATACCCAAATAGACAGGAGGATAAAAGGAAGTATTATTAACTCAGTACTACAGAAGTGAAAAATGTCTGATTCTAAGAGATTCTGACAGCTACAGCTCCGGTTTAAATAGACATAACTTTTTAGATATTCAGCACTTCCACACCAGTTCTTAAGTGATTTTTTTTCTCTGATATCTGAAGTCAAATACTTAAAACTAGTTTCCTGAATCCCTTATAAATACTTTAATCATGACACTATCCATTTACTCTTTAACGTTTTGCTTTTGGGCTTCTTGAGATAACAGAAATCACTTTTACTTTAAAAACAAAATGCAGAAAGCAAAATCCATTTGTATAATTACAACTCTGATCTCCCCTCCTTCTCCCAGATATAATCCCTCCTAGAAAACTCTCACTTAATGGGCTATTCCAGTAAACCCTTATAGCTCAAAGTCTGCTATGTTTAATAGAAGCCTGTAAGTGTTGAAATAGCAAAACTTGCAGCAAGATTCCCTGAAAGCTCTGCAAACTAACAAGCTTAATGGATTTTTAATGGTCCCTTTACAGACTTCTGTAAGGGCAATGGAGGCAGTGGTGGTGTGAGGTTATGCTTGTGCATAATATTAAAAATATTTTGAATGCACCACAACAGCATCAATACCCAGTAGGACTATGTTATCATGGAAACTTACATTAAGGAGTTTCTAACTGAATAGAATAGGTATTACATACCTTTAACTTGTGTGCAACTAATGCAATGCTTCTGAGTTCAACACGGCACTCCTGTTGCATTAAGTATCCCCATATGATTAGTAGATTAGAGCAGAAAACAATTGTGGGCATGACATCTATGTCTAATATGATAAGAACTCCAAATCACATATTTGTGTACAAATATGATGTTGAAAACTGTTGTGAGATTAGTAAGAAACTATAGAATGAAAAGTTCTGGGTTCAGAAAATTAGCAGTGACTCTAAATGACAAAAAATTAAAAAATAGAACTGACATCATCTGGAATTGGCAGTGTTATCTAGGTTTAGGCACATTATCGCACGGGCAGGCAAATAGAACAGATCCTTCCCTGGTTTGCAGCTCTAGTTTAGTGATTGTTCTAAGCAAAAACTCTTAATCTGAACATGCACAGAATACCTGCAAAGAGATGATAACTTCCCTTCTGTTGCAGTGTATCTTTAAAGACCAAAACTGTCGAATCAATATTATCTTTCTTTTTCAAAGAAAAAAAATATAATTTACAACACAGCTTTACTTTTGCTCTGCAAATGAACCATCACAAATTCAATATTCCTCATTTTAGTATTCAGATAAGATGGACTTATAAAGTTAAAAAAAAAAATCCATAATTTTGTGTTTGGACACTTTTTTGTACTCTTGATTCCCCATAATGAAAGCTAGCACCAAAAGATACCTCCTATTACCTGGAAACATATTCTACTTTGATTTGTATTTTAATTTGCATAAAGTAGGTTGCATTAACTCTGACTACCTACCCACCTATAGGTGAAATTCGGGATATGCTTCATAAGGAAGAGGGGCTTGAAGAGTTGCTCTATAGACTTGAATGTGCTGCTCTGTAGTATTGCAGAGGATGAAAAGTGAATGCTGCATTCAGTCTCCATTGTCTGATCAACCATATATAAACTAAGCCTCTGCCAAACAGTGTAGTCAAATCCATCTGTCTGCTGCAAGAAAATTCCTTAGCAGTGGAATTGTACACATTTTACAGACAGCTGCAACTTAGTCTTTGTATTTCTGAGCCTCGGGAAGGGAAACAATCAGCAGGCCCCTTTTTTCCAACATAGTAAGTGCTTTTCATCAACTCTGGCATTATCCTTCTAAAGTTACAGACATAACAAAGCCAAAGTTCCCTTCTTTATTGAAGTGGTCTTGATTCGTTTTATTATTACTCCTCCTTCCTTCCACCCCATGTGTCCTAACTATTGGCACTCAAGTTATCTCTTATCATTGTAACAAGTGTTACCTAAAATCCTGTGCTTTCAGAGCGTTAAGAATAACTAGATTTTATACTTACTGTCATAGCTCTGTATGTCTGTGAGAGAAGACAGACATCTGTGTAATTATACTTTTTGTTCTCTTGAACAAAATTGCATACTCTAGTTTTTGAACATCTTTACATAGTCATACTACCAAGTTGTCTTAGTTATGTTAGGCACGCATTTCTTTTCAGTTTGCCAGTCTAGAAGGTCTCAAAGTTCAATTGACTGACTGAGTCATCTGCAATGTAAGTTCCTCTGTCTGAACATATCACTCTCAGCTTCCATCAGTTCACAGCCAGTCAATCCGTCGAACTTGGAACACATTTTCTCTGAAAACAGCCAATGATTTTTGACCCGCTGCACCACAGCTTAAACTGCATAGACTGTATTGACTAGATTTGCACTGGCTATAGGGACAATACAAAGCAGTGGGTGTTTCCCACTCCCTCTCCTCCCCCAGCCTGGCGTTCCTTCATTCACGGTGATGAAATAAAGTTGTAATGGCCTCAGTCTTACTTGTATCTATCTGCTGATATTTAAAAACACAGAGTATCCATTTTGGATCAGACCAAAGGTCTACCTAGCCCAGAACTTTGTCTTCAGTAGTGATCAGAACTAGATATCTAAGAAAAAAATATAAGACAAGAAAGCAAGTGCATGTGATGCATCTCCATGGAATTCTCCCAGGGCTTAGTAATTTTCAGCTCAAAGACCTTCTAAACCAGAGGTGATTTTTTTGTATTAAGAATCTCAGGAATTCCTCTCCTATGAATTTGTCCAACTGTATCTTGAATGTACATAAACTTTTAGCATCCTGTTGCAGGAATTTTCACTACATGTCTGCCTTCACTTGAAGACCACCTTGAATCTACCACTAATGTCCAACTCTCTTCAGCTTTACACTGGAACAGACTATGACTAAATGATCTTCTCTATCCAGTTTTTAACCTTGCTAACCTCAGTCCAAGATCTCTCTCCATCCCCTCAACTCCCTCTTTTTCTGGGCTGAACACCATACTTACTTAATTATCTTCCAGCTTCATTAGTCAGCTATTCAATGCTTTTTAACAACTGTGTTACAATTCTACGAACCTTGTAGAGTCTTGTGCACAATTCTACAGAAGATAAACCAGGCCACAAGCCAGATTTACATAGGGACATGCCGTTATTTAGTGTTAGTATACATTACACTATATATTACTGATGTTGATAATCAACATTGTACAGTAGTTTATATGTCAGCATACATCTCTCTATGCTTAATAATTCCTAGTATTTTTCTACTCTTAATAATTCTACTTTTCTAGTCTTAATAATTCCTAGTATTCCAACTGGGTTTTGATCACTAAGAAGTGTAGAGATTATATTTTCAAAAGAAAGCCTGTTATAATATGAAGATTTCATTCCTGAGTGGTAACAATTGGCTCAGAGTCCCTCATTGCACATGTAAAGATTAAATTATTTTTCCCATGCGCACGACTTTTAAAATTTATATTTGTTGGATTCTGTCTGCTATATTAATGCCCAGATACTGAGTCTTGTTACATCACTGTACCATTTTTTTTCATTTTGCTCTCAGGTACATTATTTCTATCCCTCAAGGGTTTACAGTCCTGGTTGTTTTACACCAGAACATCACCTCAGTCATTGCAGAGACCTCAGAGCCATTAGTCATGTTTTCTTCAAAATGTCATATGTACAGCCACATCATCCCATCGAAAACACATTTCCTCTTCCTGTGAAGCGCTGCAGGTTCTTAACACAATCCAAACTGCTGTGTGAAGAAGCTGTGAAGCAAGCCTTTGCCATGAGCTGAAGATAAAGCTTCAGAGAATGCTTAAGCTCATCAAGATCCATAAACCAGGACTGAGTTCAGAAACTGTAAACCCCATCTCTTGGTAGAGCAAAGGTCATATTAACTGCTTAGAAACTAGGAGGTCCCTTGTCCTGCCCTTCATGTGCCTGATTCACTCACATCTGATGAAGGACAACCTGCCCTTGTACCAGACAGGGAGAGTATTTAGGAGCTCTCTAAAAGCCTAATCCTCCCTGATGGCATATTTACTTTTGAACTGCTTTCATAGTAAGTGAATTTGGATTTGGGGAAGAGTTTCAACTCGTGTAATAGAACAACAGGCAGAGCCAGTGTCTCCCAATGGGAAGGTTAACTATGAACTGTGCAAATTCATGTCGTTATATAGAGTGCACATGAAAGGCAGTATCTGTTTGGGGTTTTTCCCTACTATTAGGTACACTCATGTCAGTTCTTAAACTCATTAACTCCAGGATGTTTAAGTTCTGCTAGTTTTCTTCCTGATCCTACTGAGAGTTTTTTATTTCTTATAAATTAACTCATTCTCAATTGCTTTGATCCCCTGAATTCCCAGTCAGTTCATTCCCTGATGAGACCAGAGGCTTAACTTGTTTCCACTTGAAAATGAGCATACACGCACACATACATATACACACACAGTGTAAGTGTAACTTGTAACTTTTCCAGTTCATTATTTACCCATATATTTAGTTTTCATCTTCCCTTTGGGGAGTAAGTTCCCTAAAGTGCAAAGTTTTAATCATACAGCTTGTGGCTTTTTGCTCAGTGCCAAAAGCACTGTTTCTAATAGCATTTTGGCTCTGCTTCTGTATCCAAAGGTCTACTGCTGTGGGGGAAGGAAAAATTATTGTCTTCCAATAACACTGCCCAGTATAGAACATATCTTTGTAAGCACAGAACAGAAGAAAGACTGCCCAGAACACAGCTGCCCCCCACTTCACCATGCACAGGGTGATAGAATATGAATCTGTGTCCCTTGTTCAACTTAAATTAATAAATGATACATTTACTTTTCAGTTGATAGCTTAGATATTTTCTGCTGCAGTTTTGACTGTTCTTTCTTTGAAAAAATCATCTGAACTGAAGATGCTGCTGGTATCCTCTTTGTCCATGCTGTGTAAACCCTGCCTTCCACTTGCAAACTCTCACAAAGCAGAGTGTAATCTTTTGCAGCTCTTGCATCTTTTCAAAATCTTAGATGTTTCGCATCTCTGTATGACATATAGTGGGGATTCTGACTTCGAACTCTGCATGATTTTTCAGCATTTTCTGTCTTTGATCTCATTTTTTCTTTTTCCACAGTATTTTGGATTCCCTTGCACAACATCACCACTGCTAGAGCCTTGTCTGTCCAACACAGAGTCGGAGGGATCATATTTTTCTGAGTAAATACTAATTACTTTTCAAGAGCCTGTTCTAAAACTTCCCAAGGTCTATCTGTTTGTGCTCTTTGTTCAAAATGTCTTGTCTCTGGTCTCTTTTCAAGTGTATTAAATCTATCCCCACCAAAATGCAGAGGCTGGTTCTTTCACTCAGAAAAGTCAGAAGATACTTTGGCTTTTTTGCCCACTCTGACATCATCAGTCATGTTTCATTTTCACACAAATGTCAGTGCTCTTGTGAACTAATTTCTGTAATTAGTTTCACAGCTGATCACCTATGCACGACTAAACCAAAAATTACTCAAAAATAGGACTGCTCCAGACTAGGCTATTTTCAGAAATAAAATTATCATAAAGTTACTGATAAAGTTACCGTAGCTGTCCTTTTGTGTGCGTGTGTGTGTGTGGTGTTTATTTGTTGTACATCCACTTGACTTTTTAATCATAGGGTTGTAGAATGGTCTGGGTTGGAAGGGGCCTTAAAGACCATGAAGTTCCAACACCCTAGCTGTGGACAGGGACACATTCCACTAGATCAGATTTCTCAGAGCTCCACCCAACCTGGCCTGTTGTTTTTCTCTGAGTGACATTCTTCTAACGGCATCTGAACCAGCCTTGTTCTGTTTCTTCTCTACACCCTTGTAAGGGCACGAGACACACAACATAATGCTGTAAAGGCACTGCTCAGATGAGCTCTGACATAACCTTTCTTTTTGTCCCTTTGAACTGAAACGGAGAGATAAACAGACCCCAGAAAATAATGAGTGTCAGAGACACAAGAAAAACAAAATGCTCCAAAGGACACCAATATTGATGGTTGTGTGACACACAGATGGGGCTGGTTTTCTCTGGAGGGTGCTGGGACTGCTCTGGGAGTACATGGGTGAGCCCACATCAGCGGGGGTTTTCTCCACAGTGGTGTAGTTTCAGATAAGTACCTCTGAGCAACAAAGCTCTAGGTTTTCTGCTCAGTGACTGAAAGGAAGACAAAGTTATGCTTCATCACTGCCTGAATTTCAGGTGGCACTTTGTGGGAACAGCTTATCTGAAAGATTATGCAGCTATAACTCTGCATATTGTTTCTGGATATTTGAATTTTCATTTGTGAAGTTGGTAGTGCTGTGGTTTCAATGTGCAAAGCTGACTGGAAATTCTGTTATTACAGAAAATAGTTATTCAGTTTTCACGCCAATCTACTTCCCAGAGTAATACTGGAGCAATCCTCTTGAATAAGCAGAAGCTTGTTTAGATTGAAACTGAATTTAATATTCGCCTCAACTCTACACGCACAAACTGTGAAGTTGCCAGCAAAAGAAAAATTACTTTAATATTTGAAATGACTAATATCCAGAATCTTTAACTTCAAATGTTTTTTAGTGCTATACTATTTTTATGTATAGACCAAGGTCAAATTGTCTTTAATATAAAATTCATATTACTGTGCAGTATCAAAAATGGGGGAAAACCAAAAAGGGAATACCCAAGTCCTTTATGTGACCATTGGTTTGTTTTCCCTAAAGTATGCACGTTTTCTGAAACCCTGAATTTTTTTTTAACCCATTCAGCAAAGAACAAAGTATTGAAATCTGAAAGTTCTTCTGGGATTGTATAAAGTTTTTCTGTCTCTCTCTAGTGTCGTGTGACTTTCCTGACCAAATGTAGATATACTTATCTAAATTAGTCACACCAGCTTCTTCTAATAATCAGTAGAGATAACTAAATATTGCCGAGGTAAAACTCATTTCATCTTAAAGGAAGTGTCAAATGAATTGTGCCATAAAAATATTTACGTCTCTCCATTGACCACAGGAGACACAGACAAAATTGCACACACATAGCCATCTATACTATATCTTAGCTATATAAAGGCAGGTGAAACAAATTGACATTCAGGCTCTAATTTCTCACACTGGACTTTACACACAACATAAATCACTAGATGGGGTAAAATGGACTGAGTGACTTTCTTTCAAGGTAAACGCAGGAATCGAAGTGGGTTGCTAAATAGCTCTAACTCATCATTACAGCTACTTATTTCTCAAAGAGAATGTTGAAAACGACTAGTCCATTAAGATTATTTTATATTTTTTATTTTTGTTTTTCAGTTTTGGACCAAATTCTAAACTTCTTCTGCCCAACGTCAGTAAAATACTGATATTACACTTTAGAAAATAATCCAGAAATTGAGCTGATTGTGAAGCAAGAGCCTGTTCGCCTGAGGCACGAAAAGAGAATTTGCAGTCGGCACCTGTGGATCACGAATGTATGATGCAAGACATACATGATAATGGAAGCTTGAATGATTCTAAGTAACACAATTTGTTTCTTATCTGAACCATACAGCACACGGTCAGCAAATACGTCTGTGGGGTTTTTATGGTTTTTTATCATGGATACATTATTAAAGGTTCAAAACTAGTCACAAAGGAATAAAAAGGTGCCCTTATAGCCTTGCTCCACAGAGATTCTCTTCAGGCCATTGGAATAGAATTACTTCTATCCTGAAAAAATCAACATGTTTCAGAGGATGTATGGAAGACAGTTTAAATAGACATGACTGTTGTTAAAAGCCCTCTCCAGCATTCTTATCTCCCTAGTCAGTGCTTTTTTTGCAAATGATTGACTTGCAAAAAGACCAACCAAGAATGTCCTTCAGTTCTGTTGTGGGACTTATGCTTCTAATCCCAGAGATTCCCAGTTACTATTAGGAATTACTAGCAATTACTATTTTAGTTGGGCAATGAGAGTGACTTCTGACAAGGCTGGTGGTGGAACTGGTGATTTGTAGTTGAATATTGGTAGCAGCTCAAGTGATTTGTAACTATTATGTAGAAGTGAAGGGGGCTCTCTAATTTGCTGTTTGTTTATGTCTGGAAGACTTCTTGAGCAAGCTGAATGTCTCACTGTGCATGAAAAAAAATTGGTTGCTCAAAGGGCTGTTACTCTGTGAGGTCCACAAAAAAAAAATCAGCTCACAACCCAACCTAGCCTGGCCAAAGACCAGGAAAAAGAGAGTTCAGAGGATCCTGGGAGGAGACACAATTTCCACTGCAGAGAAGTCACTAGTGACAACTCAGAGAAACTGTCTGCATATTTTTTCCTCTTTTTTTCTTCTTCTATTTTCTTTTGCATTATCTCAACAGGGAAAGATTTCCGGCATAGAATTCCTGAAGTAAAAAGATAAAATTTAATATTTCTGCACTACATCTTATGCCAGCATCTATCACAAGAAAAATGCATATGTGGAATCTTGGCAAGGTCATAAGTGGGATATTCATCCTGGTGAATCTGTTCAGGGAGCCCATACAGGAGCAAAAGGAGACCAGGGCTAAGCTGAAATGGAGCCCTTGAGACTACCAGTAGGGATTGAGGAAGCCCCAGGTGGGGCTGATTGGGGACCAGTAAAGCCCCCTGATGCACCTTATCAACAATTAACATAAGGTTTTTTATTCATGAAAAAAGTAGTGAGAACAGATGTATGATAGATCATGTGGTATTGATGTAAACACTTTTTAAACTTTAGTTTCCCTGTATTTTGGAAATATCTACCACCCAAAACGTGTTTTCTTGCACAAGGTGCTCTTGATCTTTCTTGTAGCAGCATTAGTAAGACTAAAAGTGGGAGATGCCCCTTCATGTTGAGACACTAAGTGAAACAAAGCGAGGTAGGCATGTCTGAGTGCTTATAGGCAAAGGAAGCATTGGTTTTGACCTCTCTGAGATCTGCAGTGAACATCTCAGTGCAGAGGCAAGATTTCAGCATGCTCCATGAGCCAAACAAGAATACGTCTTAATGAACAATCCATTTTCAAAGTAAATGCTGAATGGATGGAATTAAATATGCACATTAATGCTTTCTAAAAGTAGAAGTTTTTAACAAACTCAGTGATGCAGAAGAGTGCTCTACTCCTGGTAATCAGAACATTTCTATATAGACTAATCTTTGAGTATAAAGGTAATAATATTCGATGTACCCAGGCTATTCATGTACTCATTTTGCCTCCCCCCTTCACTACCCATTGTCTTTATAGAGAACCTATGCAAATATTTCTAAATGTATCAAATATATTATTTAAACCAACTAAAAATGAATTATATCTAAGAGCCCAATTTATGAACCTCTCGGTTCAGATATGGTTCTCTCTTTGTTTTCAGCCTCGGGAGAAAATAAAAAGTCTGAAAGTCCTTGGATTCACAAATTACCTGACTTTAGTTTAGAGTCTGCAACTCCCCGTCTCCCACCTTTGATGTTGAATTCTTAGAAGGTGATCCCATTTTCATAGAAAAAATAGACAGGTTTCCATTCAAAGCAGATGAGAGAGGCTACAGATTTTATCACTCTGATAGTCAAGCTGAATCATAGTCAGAACTATTCCCATCAGGAAGTTTAATTGGAAGTTTCCTGAAATCTCTTTCAAACAAAAAACTAGATAACTTTATATGCTTTATAACATATTATATATCTCCTCTGTTCTGTTCTATTCTATTTTCTATTTCATGTGAACTGAAAACTGATGTAATGGCTGGGAACTAGACAATCTCCTCTACAAGGAATAACTAAGAGAACTGGGACTGTTGAACCTAGAAAAGAGAAGGCTCAGGGGCATCTTATCAAAATATATGAATTTCTGAAAGGAAGGGGCTAAGAGGCTGAGCCAGGCTCTTTTCAGTGGTGCCATTGACAGGAGAAGGACAACGAGCACAAATTTAAACACACAGAAAAAACCATCAGGAAACACCTTTATCCTGTGAGGGTGACTAAGAAGTAGCACAGGTTGCCCAAAGAGATTGTGGAGTCACCCTTCTTGGAGATATCCAAAAGTCAGCTGGACATGGCCCTGGGTAACTGTCTTTGGGTGGCCCTTTTTGAGCAGAGAGGTTGGACCACATGACCTCCAGATGTCCCTTCCAACTGCAATCCTCTGTGATTCTGTGTTATAGTATTGCCATCGATACCTCATGCATGTCACCTGCTTAGATCTCTTTTTTGAAACTTTCAACACATTTTCAGAGTGGGATAGAGCAAACAGAACTTCACTAAAAAGGTTTTCCTCTTTCTTCTTTACTGAAGGAACAATTATTTGCTCTTGTTCTCCAGAGGGTGGGCAAAAGAAAAGAAGAAAAGGCAACAAAACAAATTAAATTATCAAAAACTATGAAATACTAAAATTAGTGATTTTTTAAAATAAAAAATATTGACATTAATAAAAAAATTTCCTAGTATCTATGCAAAATACATTTTCTGTCTCACTCCCTCAAGAGTTAAGGAAAACAGTTTTTTTATCACAAACCCAGTAGACTTGGAGAACAACAGATCACTGCAATCTTTTGCATATTTTACCACAGTTCCCACATGCCTCTCTTGCAGACCTCCTCCCTTTATTGTAACCCCTTTCTCTCATTTCTAGAATAAGCAAATCTAATTATTTAGAACATTTCCGCAGAGGTGATGCTTTCCAGCCTCTTCATTCTTGTGTGCCCCCTTTGGATTCTCTCCAATTTGTCTTCATCTTTTTGAAATGGACATAGTACCCTAGATACATTCTCCCCTAGCACTAGATAGTGAGCAATAATTACCTGGTTCTTTCTTTAACATTAGTGTTCCTATATTGCTGAAGGAGATGTGCCCTTTCTGCAAAATCTTATTGTTGATGTCGTATTCAGTTTTTGGTCCATTTTAGCTCCCTGATGCTTTTTTCCAGTGGTATTGCCTCGTTAGCTACTTTTTATTTTGTACATGTGTAGTTGATTTCATAAGATATTGCACAGTAGATTTTTGATGAATCTTATTTTGTTGATTTTGAACTAATTATCCAGTTGATAAGGTCAATTTAAATGTTAATCCTGGGCTCCGCTAACTTAAACCATTCTTACTTCGACATTAAAAAATTTCATAAATATAATAATTTTCATTACCTAATTAATATTTACCAAAATATTTAACATATTGATAAGCAGCGACTTAATATAAAAGTATTTAAGCTAGACTTTGATTCTTTGTGTTGACATCTTATGCCATAGCATTGAAATTTCTACTCAAATCGAGTGGTCTCCTGGAACACTTGGAACTCGATGAATTTCAAAAATATTACAACATATTTTATTGACACTTAGCCTAGAAGCACTAGTAATAATCTAAAAACTTAAAGATGGAGAATGGAGAGGGAAACATGGACACAATTTTTACCAAAAATATAACCCACGACCCAGGTAGTATTTTATACTTAAGTAGAAAAGTTCAAAAGTTCATGGATTGTATTTACTATGCCTAATAGGTCAGTAATAGGCCTTTTTAATAAAGCCTTTTACTAAAGGCTTCCCATATATTTAATGAGGAAGATAAGTGTCTCTAAAGGCCTCTAAAAGGATATCCAGTCCTAGGTTAGCTACCTATGTTAGGCATTTAGACCCTATCTTTATATGATTTTCTGAAAAGAAAACCAATTTCATATCTCTTCCTTTAGAAAATCATGTCTCCACTTATACCTGTATTCTGTTTGGAGAGGACTGAACTGATAGATCAAATTACACAATAAATGTAGCTGGTAAGAAATTGATACAATTCAGAAAAAAAAAATGTTCAAAAGCAATCTTTTCAAACAGTGTATGTTGTGGAGAGTGGATTTAAGACTCTCAGGGAGACCCCATATTATATTTGCATTGAAACTGAAGCCTATCCCACAGCAGAGAGACCAGAAACAGAACAAAAAGACACAAAACAAAAAGACACAGAACATGGTTTCACATGAGCACCACACTAACATGACTAGGCTGTTTTCACTCCCAACCTAACAAATTCCCATTTTGTTATGCATATTTACCAGCTTTAGGTCCACCTACCTTAGTTGTCTTTGCACCATGCTCAAATAACACTGTACGTGTGTCCTAAAAATGTAGTAGTGGGAGGACAAATTAATTGTATTTTCTTAATTGTGACTTGTATCATTTGGGAATCAAGATCAACATTTCTGAGGATGAAATTCCCTTGAGTTGGAAGGGAAGTACCTGTCATATTGAAAGACAGCGCTTCTTTGTAGTCTATAACGAGAGGAAGGAAGGGGTAATTTAAAATACCTGTTGATATTACTGGGTTTGGGTTTTTTTGTTGTAGTTTTTCTAGAAAGCTCTGTGAAATGATTATTTTGATCTTAGACATCTGTATCCCAGGACTGAAGATCATAATTGTGACATCCATGCAACAACAGTGCTACAAATGAAAAATCAGAAACAACTATGGATCTTGAGGCTGTGTCTTTATTCGTAAATAAAATGGTCCAAGAACTACTCACTACTCTTAAGACCAGAATCTGCATAGATACAACTGGTTGCATGACAGGGAGATGATTCAAGACAGCCATTGTTTCACCAAGGGCAAGTCCTGCCTGACCAATCTAGTGGCATTCTATGATGGAGTGACTGCATCAGTGGACAAGGGAAGGGCTAAAGATGTCATTTATCTGGACATCTGTAAAACCTTTTACATAGTCCCCTGCAACATCCTTATCTCTAAATTGGAGAATGATGGATTTAATGGATAGACTATTCAGTGGATGAGGAATTGGGTGGATGGTTGCATTCAGAGTAGTAGTCAATGGCTCAATGTTCACATGATCATCATTAAAAAGTGGTGTCCTTTAGGGGTTCATGTTGGGACTAGCACTGTTTTATGTCTTCATCAATGACATAGACAGTGTGATCAAGTGCACCCTCAGAAAATTTTCAGACAACAAGCTGAATGGTGTGGTCGACACATCTGAGAGATGAAATGTCATCCAGAGGGACAAGGTTGAGAAGTGGGCCCATAGGAACCTCATGAGGTTCAACAAAGTCAACTGAAGGGTGCTACACTTAAGGCAACACCCATCACACTGAGCTGGGAGATGAGCAGATTGATAGCAGGCCTGCAGAGAAGGACTTGGAGGTGTTGGTGGAGGAAAAGCTGGACATGACCAGGCAATGTATACTAGCAGTCCAGAAAGCCAACTATATCCTGGGCTGCATCAAAAAAAGCGTGGCCAACAGGTCAAGGATCAAGAAAGCTAATTCTCCTCTTCTTTGCTGCTTTCATGAGACCCCACCTGGAGTACTGCAGCCAGCTCTGACACTTCCAACATAAGAATGATGTAGACCTGCTAGAGAGAGTCCAGGGCACAGTCATGAAAATGATTGCAGGACTGGAGCATCTCCCCTGTGAAGACAGGCTGAGAACTGGGGCTGTTCAGTCCGGAGAAGAGGAGGCTCTGGAAAGACCTTACTGCAAACCTTCAATACTTAAAGGGGACTTAAATAGGAACAAACTTTTTAGTAGAGCCTGATGCAATAGGAAAAGGGGTAATGGTTTCAAACTAAAAGAGGATAGATTTAAAGTTGATATAAAAGCAGATATAAAGAAGAATTTTTTTATTATCATAGTGAAACAGGCTGCTCAGAAAGGTTGTGGATGCCCCATCCCTGGAAACACTGAAGGTCTTACTGGGTGGGGCTCCAAGCAACCTGATCTAGTTGAAGTTTCCCTGCTTATTGCGGGGGAGTTGGACTGGATGACCTTTAGAGATCCCTTTCAGCCCAAATCTTTCTATCATTCCTTTCCAGTTGGGTCCTACAGGGGCATTTTTAGCACAGCATGTTTTGAGTAAAAATAGAAAAACAGAGTCTTTCATACATTCTTCATATGTGGTTATTATCTTGTAAAGCACAGAAAAGAATGGGTCAGGAGCAGAAGTCTGAGCATCATTTAAACCCATAGTTACAGGTTGAGTCAGATCCCTGTCTCTAAAGCATTACTTTCCTGATCATAGTCTGAAAGGTGCTGTATAATGGAACATAGCTGAGGTCATTGCTATCCACTTTCAGAGCAGTGTGATTGACACTGGCATTGTAAGCTTTCTTTAATTACAAGATTGCAGTCTCAGAGAACAAGTCCTTACCCTTAGCAAAAGAAAAATATGATTAGTTAATTCCACAGGAGAAACTAGGTTAGAATGCAAGGGAGCATGAAGAGAGGCTACAGAATTGGTCTACAAAGGGAAAATAAGACATATTGAGAATGAATTAGGTGTCAGATACATGAGAAAGAAAAAAAAAAAGCAAGCAGAGGTGATTTTGAAACTTCAGACATCCCTGTGTCAAGCTTACTTCATCCCTAGCTTTTGGAAACTTAAGGATCAAATTTGATGTCAATATAAGTCTAATACCACCCTGTCAACCTGCATTAGCACTACTGGACCTTATGTACATGTTTTATATTAGCAGATAATTCTGTAAATAGAGATTTCCATCCATTGTTTTCCAAGGACACAGGAAAAGCCTTCCCCTTCCCCAGTTGTGGTCACTGAGGCATATTTGACTGGTGTGCTACAGGTTTGCTTTATTGTCCTCCAGTAATGAAGGGCAGTGCTGCCCAGCACCACCCTCAGGAAGCATCAAACATATGGTTCTCAAAAACAATATTCCCTTTCTCCATTTCTTGACCAACTTTTTCACTTCCCACATGCCTTCTTTTCTCCATTCATGTTACTCCCAAACAGTTTTACTTCTTCTGTACAGCCAGTTTAACCTAAAACCAGGACAAATTCAGAAACCTAGTCATCTACCTGCAGCCCAGAGTATAGGCTATATTTTTGTGGACTATGCTAACGCTGAGATGAACATCAAAATATAAAAAAAATCTTTTGCAAACTGTGGGTGTTACAATCTCAAATTCAGCAGAACACATATGTTTACCTTGTGTGGTGCTGCACCATGTTAAAGACTACTTGAACATGAATGACTTAATGACTGAGGGCAGTATCCTACAAAGCTGATCATTTGGGTCCTGAAAATCTCAGTACAATTTTATATCTGTGCTAATTAGTTCTGCTTCACAGAGACCACGTTGTTCTCAGTCCCCCCCAGGTAGATCAGTCATCTCTGGGACCATATATTCCACACGCTGAAAGATGTATTTCTAATACAAAAGAGATGAAGATGTTGTCATGAAGGGCAAACCAAAATTAAACCAGATATTTCCTTGAGAATCTTAGAACAAATGCATCCAGGTTATTATCAGCTTTATGGTGTGGAGCAAGAAAAGGAAGAGAAAGAAAGAGGAAAGTTGCCATTGAATTTAGTAGCATAAATCCCGAATCAAAATTGAGCTTTAAAATTTTAATAGATATACATGAATCCACCAATGCCATTTAAGAATATGATTGGTCATAACAGCATTAGTTCTTCTCATGTTTAAAATAAGATATATTTAAATTATGATACAGTGTTTTATGTCAAAGTGAGGACAGCCTGTTTCTTATGTAAACCTAAATAACTGGATGGATTCAAATGTGGAATCACAGATCAAATGAAGAATTTTCTCTCTCTCTCTCACATCCAATGATGTCGAGGGCATTACTGCTATAGTTATGTCTTCTCTGTATGGGTAAAACTTGCAAACCGAGCCCTAATACAGATTTTAAAGAGATGGTAAAAGTGTCAATTGGTTTCAAAAGTATTTCTTTTTATTAAGAAAAATGCAAACAAACTAACAAACAAACACAAACAAACAAATACTAAACAAAAAAAAAAAGGCAAAAAACAACCCTTTTAGCCTGTATAAGTATAGGTGAAAGTGATTTATTATCAAGTAAGCTGTCTCTACAAGATCATTAGTTCCAGATGGCATGCAACACATTAACTGCATGTAAATGTGTGTATAGCAACTACTCCATTAGTTATAATGAACCAATCAGAAGGTGTTCAAAAGTAAATAAATAAAAGTCCACAAGAATGTGATTCCTCATAGCTTCCAAAAGAAATAGTCTAAAAAGATGCAAAAAGAGAGGTCTACCCTTTTCAGTGGGGTTCTTGAAAATTAAATTATATATGATTAGAATTTATATACTCAGAAATAATATTAGAAGACCAAATGGTCACTTTTGACCTTAAATTCTTTGTCTGTGACAAACATTTAAAAGTACATTACTTGTCAGGTTTGTTTGGAATATAGCCTCCCAAATGACTTATGGAAGAGAAAATCATTAACCACTGATCTCAGAAAAAAATTTTTTAGTGATCAGATTACATATGCAAAAATACCCTGGTCCTAATTGAGAAGGTCTGATTCATGGTTTCTAATCAATACACACAAATGAGAAGAAGTTTTGAGAACAAAATGTTCAAGACTGTACATACCTGATACAAACCCACAGATTCTTACAAAATAAATTAACAGTTTAGGAAAGCAGAAGCAGAGGAGACTGAAGAAATAAGACGGACACGTGGGGGTTTTTTTGTACCTGACAGGGGGTAAATAGCTGGAAATTCAGCTATCACTATTGGTATCAGCAAAGAGCTGGGTTTACATGTTTTATCATCCTAATTTTTGCATCAGCTTCTAAGTAGGACTGCTGAGTTGCACAACCTTAGTGTGAAAAATGATTGCACTTTTTCATTTGATGGGTATGAATGAAACCTCCCAAACTGGCAAAAGAGATCTATTTAAAGAAAATAACATAAAAAAGTATCCATATAAAGAAAAACTGTTCAAAAACAGCCTAACCCACAGCTTTTTAATTTTGCAGAGTTTATGGGAGGGAGAATTATAGCATCTGGCTCAAGATCTTGTGTTCCACCTTTGCTCAGCCCAAAGCACATTAAAACAGCTGAGTTATAAACCCCACAGATGGAAAAGGGGGTTGCAGCAATGATATTCTTTTAAATGTAGCCAAGTTGCTTTGGGTACTCCACATATCATAAATTGCTGAAGCACTCAAGTACTTAACTAGTTATAGTATGTGAAGTTGGGTTTAATTTGACAATGCTGTAGCTCAGCATTGTTTGCCTTGCAATTATATACATTGATTAGACTTTGAACATAATGAGCTCTTGCCTGAAGGGGGTCTGACAACAAAAGCAATATTTTAGGAACTCAAGACTGTAGGGTTATAAAGTGAAAATTTTGCTTGAATACAGTCTCAAAACAGGCTGTTTTAATAAGTTAATATTCAAAAGTCCTGTGGTTTGAAGGTGCAAGGTTTCATTATAACTCCTGGTTCCATATAAGTAATGCAAATGTTATTTTTATTCTACATACACATTAAACACATAATCCTCGTTCCTGCTAAAACAACCCAGGTAGTAAACACTCCAAATGTGTCTTGGGTTAATATGCACAAGATGGAAATTAAGTTACACTATAGCATACATTACAATAAAAACTAGCGAAGTGTGTAATTACTGTTACTCTGCTGTATGTTACGGTATATATCGCTCAGTGTAGCCACAGCGGTAACCATCTTAGTGTCACCGTCTTAATTATAGCTGTTTTATTGTTATTATTATTGTCAGTCTTTAAGCTTTTACTAAATCCAAAGCTCAAATCCAGCAAAGCACGGAGGCATGTGTTTCATTTTAAGCAGGTGTTTAGTCCCACAGAAGCTAGTAGAACTACAAAAACTTCAAAAATACACTTTTTGGAATGAATGGGATTAGTTACACATCTCAAATTAGTGATAGGCACACCAGGGATTGGTATTGCCTTCAACAGAAATATTAATTCAGTGAAGGTGCTAAGCCTGGGCTTTTTTTTTGACTACAGGTTATTTAATTTCCATCGACCCAGTCCTAACAAGTCATCTATAGTCTCCATGTCTCCAGTGTCTTTTGAACAAGGCTCTAAAAGAAATATACCCAGTGCTAACAACTGGAGAATCCAAATATGAAGCCCTTTAGGTGTAGTGTGCCTAATAGCCTGCCTCTACTGTTTATTTTAGCTATCTCTGCTCTATTTATTTTGCTATTGCTGCTACGCTTCTCCATATTCCTGACAAACATCATGTATTTGTTGATTCCCAGTGTTTTTACCTAACTGAATTCAGATCAGTATGTCTCTGCCAAGATCAGGGGTCATGGTGGCAGGATTCATGTAGATAGAGCATTAGAACCCCAGATGGATATAAGTCTAAAATTTCAATCTATTAGCTACTGCCTAACTCTAGTGGTTCTAATTGTCTCCAACTCTTCTATTCTGATAATAATGTATTCAGTCTGTAAATAACTGAAAATCAATATGAATCACAGCACATAGTACAGCTATGCAGATATCTTACCAGAAAATTCTATAGTTTAGGTCAAATAACTATTATTTTATTGGTCTACCAAGATACACAAGATCTCCTCATGTTGTTGAAAAAATCCTTTAAGAATATAGCAGTTTTTCAATTTTTGTTTAGCCTACATATTGGTGTGATGACACCCATACCCCAGGGAGCCCCCCTACCTGGATGTTTGGTACTAGGAACAGGCAACACTACCTAAGCATTAATTTAAGTTGTAACTAGGACTGATTATGAGAAAGGAAGACTTTCCTTTGTCCTTGCCCCTCACTACCTAGTAAATGAACAAATAACTGTGGTGCCCAGAGGAAATTATAGCTTTTCTCAAAGAACAGTGCCTAAGAGAAATATTTGCATGTTCTCTAAAGGTGTTTTTTTTGGAGGAGAGAGAATAACATCGACCCTATTCTCTGAATGAAAAAGGTGAAATTCTAGCTTGGACAGACTAAGTTTTCAACACTCCTCTTTAGTATTTCATGGAATCATGGAATGATTTAATTTGGAAGGGACCTTAAATATCATCTAGTTCCAAACCCCCGTGCCAAGCTCCACTCAACCTGTTTTTGGACACTTCCAGGGATGGGGAAACCACAACTTCTCTGGGCAACCAGTTCCAGTGCCTCACGACCCTCACACCAAAGAGTTTCTTCTTAATATCTAATGTAAACTTGCTCTTTTTCAGTTTGAATACATTCCCACCTTGTCTTGTCACTACATCCTCTTGCAAATAGTCTTTCTCCATCTTTCTTACAGGCTCCCTTCAGGTACTGGAAGGCCACAATTAGGTCATCCTGAAGCTTTCTCTTTTCCAGACTGAACAACCCCAATTCTCTCAGCCTTTCTTCATAGGGGAGGTGCTCCAGCTCTCAATAATCTTGGTGACCCTCCTCTGGACTTGCTCCAACAGGTCAATGACCTTCCTGTGCTGGGACCCCAGAGGTGGATGCAGCATTGCAGATGGGGTCTCACCAGAGCAGAGTAGAGGGAAAGAATAACGTCCCTCATCCTTCTGACCACACTTTTGACGCAGCCCAGGACACAATTGGCTTTCTGGGCTGTGACTGTACATTGATGGATCATGTCCAGCCTCTCACCCACCAGGACTCCCAAGTCTTTCTCGGCAGGGCTGCTCTCGATCTGTTCATCCCACAGCCTGTGTTGATACTGGGATTGCCCGAACTCAGGTGCAGCACCTTGCACTTGGTCTTGTTGAACCTCATGAGATTCCCATGGGACCGCTTCTTGAACTTGTCTATGTCCCTCTCGATGGCATCCCATCCTTCAGGTGTGGCAACAGAACCACTCAGCTTGGTGTCATCTGTAAATTTGCTGAGTGTTCACTCAGTCCTGTTGTCTATGTCATTAATGAAGATATTAAATTACACTAGTCCCAGTACAGACTCCTGAGGGACAACATGTGTCACTGATGTCCATCAGGACTCTGAGCTGTTGGCCACTGCCTTCTGGATGTGACTGTCCAACCTATTCCCTATCCACATAACAGTCCACTCATCAAATCCATCTCTTTCTAACTGAGAGAGAAGGGTGTTGTAGGGGACCATGTCAAAGGCTCTGCAGAAGTCCAATAAATGACATCTGTAACCTTTCCCTCGTCCACTGATGCAGTCACTCCAACAGAATGCCACTAGGTTGGTCAGGCAGGACTTGCCTTTGGTAAAGCTGTGCTGGTTGTATTGAATCACCTTCCTCTCCATTAATCTTATCTCTTTTTATTCTGATTCCCATTAATTTTTCCTCTGTTGATATTATCTTCGTACAAATATAATGATTAAGGTGAATTTATATCTTTTGTCAAGATTTTATTTTATGAAGATACTGTTAAACACTTTATAGCTAAGTAACTGCTGACTGTTTAATAAGCACTGAGATTACCTCACTTGACTTCAAAATAGAACACATTTGTTATTATAAATATTATTATATTGATATAGTATCTCTATCAAAATTTGCTGCATAGAGAACAAATACTGGAAACATCAGTCACACATGCTCTTTTCTTGCAAGTGTACTAGAGTAGCCCAGGAAGAGGAGGTGGATTGTATAAACACTGTAAGTATCTATTTTATTTCATTTGCAGATATTTATTTCATGAATAATATATAACATTCACAAAAGGAAGGTAGCAATTCAAAAACTCAACTGACTATAAACTCGGCCTATTTTATTACAGAATCAAAATTATCTGATGCTTTCCTTGAAACTGGATACACAGTCATAGCATCCTCAGATCTACGAGAAGCCAGGGAACTGACAGCTTTGCAAAGGTTAAATAGCATGTAGCTAAAAGAAAGGGGCCGTATTCTTATAATGCACCAAGTAGTGTAAGAAATAGACCAGTTAAGCAAAGAAGAGAATGAGTCATTTAAAAATGTGAGTGGCAGTTCATTCCATGAGGACAAGGAACTGAAAGTTCACGGGAATATTATGTGAATAAAAATCTGTTAGCTATTAGGAAAAACAAAATGTCATCTTCCACATAGAATTCTCCAACACAAATTGAAAGGCAAATGGTTATTTCAAGAAATGCTCTACAAAAACTTTGGGTCCAGCCTTCCAAATGCTGACTGTTTGAAAAGAGGAATATTTTCAAATGATTGCCAGTAGAATAGCAACATTTTCATTACAGGCACAAGTGTGGGAAGTTCCATAATTGTTATTTCAGAGGTTGACTTCTTGCAGTAGAAATTGTGGGCAAGATTCTCAGCACTGTAAATTGACATAACTTGAACTTGTGCATTGGCTGTGTATTTTTTAACTGTATTGCCTCAATAAGATGGTAATGTTTCTCTTATTTCAGAAAAAGCTACCTATAAATGAAATGAAGGAGAGTTCTTAAGCAAGTAAAATTGCCAAGTACTGTATCCCCTTTGAGTTAAACAGCAACAGATGGATTACTTAGACAGTTAAGAGTCGAGTTTGCAGAAAGCACTGAGATAACTGGGGAAACATCAGGGCTAGCAAGGATAAAACTGGTGAAAAAGAAAGATAGGGTCTACACCTATTCCCTAGAAGGTGTTCTTGTAGAATTGAATGACACTTTTTTCCATGAATAGCACATTCTCTGCATAAGGGATTATAAATTCAGGTGAATAATTTTTTTCTAAAAAAAGAGGGATTTTTAAAAGTAAACATATTTTACTTACATCTATTCTTAATTAAATGTTTAATTTTCAAAATGCCATAACATTTCATTTTGGCATTTTTAATGAAACTTCGTAAATTTTTTCTTCTTAAAATGACATTTATTTATGCAGTTTAATAAAAACTTTCTTGACTTTCTGTGGATATCTAACTACTAAAGCAATTTGAAAATACATTAAGTGTGAGTGGACATGGCAGCATTTTTCATTTGAAATCAGTAAGTTATTGTGTAAAATACTAAACTGAGAATCAGAAGACCTCTTTCATGTAGGTGATTTTACTATATAGAAAAGCCTTTAAGAAGATACTTACCAGAGAATAACAATAGCTTCTGATCCAAGCATTTCTTCCAAAAGAGGAAGCAGAAATAAGTTTTCTATGATATAGGTGAAAACACTGGTCAGGAAGTTATTTGATCTAGTAGAGAAAAACTATTTCAAAACCATCCTATCTTCATTTGTTGTTTGTGGCCTCCTGATCTTGAGGTTGTGGAATTTGCACTACTAAAAGCCCCAGAAGGAGAATGGCAGACAGGAAATCAGAAGCAAGGTAGGGCTCTGAAGAGTCTGCTGGTCCCTAAAATTTGAGGTGTGTTTTATAACACAACAACTGCTATAACCTCTGTACCTTTGGTAAACACTGATTCCAGAATTTATCCAGCTGAGGTGTCAGGGCTCAATTAAGAAGCTTAAACAGTGCGATTCATTGCAATTAATTTCAGACATGCATATGGTAACAATTTCAACAAGTCATTCTCAGACCTTTTTATAGTCAATGTACAGAAAGAGGTTTCTCCATAGGATAATTAATCTTACCTATTTTATCTACATTTCCTAGGACCAATTAGCTTGTACATTGGAGCTATTTTTTCCCCATGGTTACAGGGATAGTCTAGGGTGATTAGCTCAGATTTAGACTTTAAGATTTTAGGTACCTAAACTGAGTTTATTCACACCCAAAATGATAGGGAAGAAATCAAGGAGTGGTAGAAGTGCTGAAATCCTATGGACTGCTTCTAAAAAGATCTGTGAAGGTGTGCCACAGTACAAATAATTTGCTTCTTTCCCTCCTTATCAGAATGAGGGATCTGTCAGAAAGAGTGTGTAGAAATCAAACTACAAGATAGGAGACACGGGAGGTGTTTGAGCTTGCCTGTGTTGTGTCCCACTCTTGACTCTGAATGTTTCAAATCCAGAGTACTTAGATATATATCTTCATGTATCTAGCCCTGGCCATCTAGAGAAACCATCCACCCTGTATGATGTTCTTGCATTATTAAACACACAGAGAGCATTAAGCCCCTGAATGCACGTTCATGTAAGTCAGTTTTTTCTCACCCATACTACTCTGTTTTCCATCTGGGAGGGTCAAACACAAGGCTTTGCGCAAGCTCAGAAATGTTTGCACCATCTGGTAAATACTGATATTTAATACTGGTTTTTTAAAATTTGTAATGTAGTATGTAATGTTATGGTTTATTGAATGTTTCAGAGGATAACTTTTTCATGTACAGTCTTAATTTGCATATGTAGTGACTTGTATGTACTCTAGAACCTCACTTTAAGTCTCTCAACTTTGCAGGATTAATATTCTCTTCTGGAAAATGAGGTTAGAAATAATAGTAATCTTGACATACCTCACCTGTAAATGAACGTGTGGTATAAATGTTAAATTGCCTTATTACTCCCAGTTCTTAACAGACACCAACCCTGTCTCTGATACCATCAGACTTATTTTCGGCTTCAACAGTTTCCCTGCATTTCCAAGGCAACAGGAATTTCTGCTCAGAAGTATAGAATTTTCAAGGCCTGTCACTCTATAGCTCTGAGATATTAGGGATTGAAAATCCTCATATTGTGGAAAACTTAGACAGATTTTCCAGCAGGTGTAGTCCAGTAGTCAGCTCATGATTCAAGGATAGTGATTGAGGTGCAACATCTGCAAGAAAAGGCATCAGAAACTTCCTCTATACAGAAATCTTGAGCAACTAAACACAGAGATGCACATTTACATCTCTAACCTAACACACTATGGTGGGTTTGAGACTCACCAAGTGTAGTCAAGTATGACACCTCTGGTAAGAGTTAAGGGTTTTTTTCCAAACCTTTCCATAATGGCACTCTGATAGCATATCATTTTATAGAGAGAAAAAATGTCACCAGCCACTCACTAAATCATATGCTCAAGAGGCATGTGAATTACTTGGACTATGCTCTGCCTGCTTGAAGAATGGCAACCTGACACTTTCCGAAGGAGCATCTTATGCTAAACATCGTATTCAAGGGTTACTTTAAGTACAATGAAAGACTGGAGATCATTTGGCTTCCGTTGCTTATCATTTAGTCACTAATGTGAAGTATGTCAGCACATTGTCACCTGGCATTTGATGCAGAAGAGCACATAAAAAGAGTGGTTATAATAGAATAAAGAGCAGTTCAGAACAAACAATTCTACTGTCACTTTGATAATGCAGGAAGAGCAAGGATTGTGTGCTCAATAAAAGTGTCTTTTTCAGGGTGCTTTGAGGTCTCTGAAGTCCACTGAAACAAAATACAATCTTTCCACTTTTTTTTTTGGTCTTTTTTTTTGGTATAAAATCAAGCTTTGACTGGAGGAAAAAGGAGATGTTACATAGTCATAGGAATGTATTGCATATATATCCAGTGAGTCAATGGGTAAATGATACCTGAAGAACAACGAGACCAAATTTTGGCATATACTAGGTAGACCTAATTGCTGTTCACATCTCAAAGAAAAGGTATACTTCTAGACCAAAAAAATTGGCTAAATATGGCCATTTTATGTATATGGAAACTCTGAGAATTGTGGATGGGGTTGACCTCTATAATTTCACCACTGACTGCTGCAGACATCACTGTCTGAATTAGTCAAACTCGTCTTCTTTTCTAACCAGTATCTTTACAGTGTTGAATATTTACTCTATAAGAGCAGATTAGAGTGAATACTTTAGGTGTGGAAATAAATTATACAAATGAAACTTCCTAGCCATGCACAAATGCCTAATACCACAAATTTCTACATCCCAACCAAATATATGCATGATAAGATTGATTATCTTTACTAATAAACTTCTGCATTTTTCTTGAAAATCTGAGATCTTCTTTCAGGTATTTTCAAATTAAAATTCTGGACATAGACGCTGTATGTAAAATGTTTCTTTATATGAGGATATGTTGGAAACAAATTTTTCATGGAAGGAATCACTGAATGCAGCCATTTTTTTTTATTTCCAACCTCAGGCATGACACACAGATTTGTCAGATGATTTTTTTCAAAATGAAATTACAAAGATAGTCCATCAAATAAACAGTATCATTTGAAGTGGTGGTAGGTACTCAAAGTTCCTATTGGTATTAATAGTTTTTACAGGTATTTCACATGTTTATCTAGCTCACTTTTCTATTAGTGTTGATCTCCAAGAGCGCATTGATCTTCAGATGTGTAGCTAAAGATGACTTGAAGAGACCACACTCCAAGTGATGGGTAAAAATTTTATTTCTCTTCCTTAGACCTTAGAAAATATTTACAGCAGCAAGAGTTTTATTGTGGCATTGACAGTAACAGCTGAAGGATGTAAGTATTTGGTTGCATGAGATTATTTATGACCGCACATGAGCAGGGCTTGTGGTTTTGCATCTCTTCTGAGTAGTACAGAAGCAGTAGAATGCCTGTACATCTTTAAAATCCGCATAATATGACATCAGCAAATTAAAATGTCTAGCAGCTGCTTTCCGTAATTCAGTTATATTATTCTAGATAAGAGGAGTAACATGTTCACTACAGAAAGTGGGGAAGTGCTTGAATTCTGTGATACAATGGACTGGTGAAAGAAATGTGATAGGAAGTAATATTTCTTTTCTTCAAGCTGTTTACATATGGAATTCAAGTCCTTTGAGGATTGCTTCTAACTCCCAGTTCATAATCAGTGCCAAATTTTACATTCACATTCTTCCTGTGGGTGAAACATCGCATGCGATAGTTTTGAGTGGATCATTTGAAAACTAAACTTTTAAAAGTATCATTTTTCTAGCCTTCAGCAGAATCACATCATGCCCTCCATCTTTAAGCAGAAATTTGCAGTCCATGTACAAACTATTTTTGTCATTAAATGATCCTTTTTTTTCCTAAAAATGGACTACAGTGAATATGAACAATTTACTCAAAGGGCTACTTTTTCGTGTCAGAGGTGACAGAGACAAAATTCTCTTTGCTACTGAAAATATAGCCAAGACTATTTTACTAGATAGATTTTGCCTTTTAAGCTCCAGCTCAGAATCTATAAATGAGACATGTCACTTTTTTCCCCCTCTCATTTAATAAAAAGTTACAGTTTGGTTCAAAAGTGTCATTTTAATATTTCCACCTACTCTTGTTCAGTTCGGCTGCTATGGAAGAAGGAAAAGGTGTTGTGCATTCCTAAATAGGCACTACTGAGCAGATGGACTCTAGCTAAAAAATTCTGGGTGAGAGAAATCAGAAGTGTTTCATTTCCATGTCTGCTCTATTGGCAATGCAAACTCTGGTTCTGCTCAGAAGTTCAGATTCCAACAGGCATGGAATGGGAGAATGGAGATCTCAGAAGTTTTTGTGAAGTTTCAGAAACACAGTGAAAAATATGATGTGAAAACTGGAAAGTGTGAAAAAAAAAAAAGCAGGGAGCAAAATCTAAAGAGCACAATTTTGCAATTAGAAATCTGATTGCACAGGCAAACTCATTGCCTGCTTACTATCTGTATACTACTAAATTTCAAAAAAAAGGCTAAGAACCAATGAAATGGTCCAGGTCAAAGGTGATATTGTGTTTCAGCATATTTAACCTGTGTGTTATTTCTTCCTCCCTACATCCTTGCAAGATGTTCTCAGGTTGGTAATTGGCAGAAGAGTAATGAAAAGCTTTAATAAATATTTGTGGTAGATTATTGTCTAAAGACAAGATCTGATTCTGACTGTGCCGAGGATGTAGAAACAAATCAGAGAGACAACCAATGACTAAATCAACTTGTTGGGTTAAGGGACTGTGAGGTTTGTGTAGAGCAGGAAGTATATGGCAAACCTTCACCTTCCCCAGCAAGGAAATACTAACCTGGGCCCCTTTCAAATTAAGGTCAGTCATAAAATTTACCCAGAAGCAACACACGAGGTTACTGAATCTAATGCAGAAAGTCATGCATTTTGTTCTATCCGTATTCCAGCACGTTCACCACTACACACACAAAAAAGGTATTTTGTCTCCTGAGTTTGACTTCACAAAGCCAAATTACAAATGAATGAAGAGTAAATGAGACAATATTTTTCCTTCTCCTACTTAAACATGCCTCATGAATCAGAGATGAAGTTAGTTCCTCTGTGATTGAGACTATGGGACCTGATTAGTTCACACCTACAGAGAATATCTATCACATGGAACAGGTTAGTGAGAACAGAGAAGGAATTTTCCATGACTCAGCACCGAATTTATGGTGGTCAAGAGTGTACTGCATCTGTCAGTGGTGCCCAGTTGGCAGTTCAGCTCCAGGCAGAGCCATGCAGACAATCCTCCATAAGGTCTGTAGGAACTAGTTAAAAGTATTTCCTAAATATATGGATCAAAGCAGACAACATTATCAAGCAGTGTTTTTATCAGACACTTCAAGGAGAAAAATAAAGGCCTAACTGATCACAGGAAATTAAAGTCACATGCTAGGCAGTACATGTTAGCTGCTTTCTCCTAGATCCATGTTCATAACCTGAGAAAAACATTTCTCACCAGACCTCTTTTATTGTTAGATAACATTGATTTCCTATCTTAAAAATATTGCTATCAAGTATCTCATAACGCCTGTGCCATAGAAACCTGTTAGTGTGATTTACTTTGACAGGAGTCTATGGATATTTTATTGTTTGACCCCCTCTGCTCTGGCAATATAGGTTTGTTGTGGTTTTTTTTTTCTTTTTTTTTATAGGAGCTGTTTTATTTAATCTTACAGCAGCTGATATTGAATCTTCACATCATTTTTTCCCTTACCAAGGTATGCTCTTAGAGTAAATAGTATCATGAAAATCCAGGATTTCACAAAAAGAAACCCATTTAAGCAACTCTGCACTCTGATATCTCAGAAAAGACATCTCTAAAAATACATATATTGTAAGCAGTTCAAGGAAACACCTTTTTCTTTAACATGTTGTTAGAGGTTAAAAATATGAGGGGGAGAATTCTTCTTCCCCCTGCCTCCACTGTAGGAAAGATGTAGTTTGAATGGAAAGGGGGGGGCAATTATCTTTACAAAAGAACCTAGCTGACCGAACCGCATTCCTAACGGATTGCCCATCAGAGGCTGGGGAGAGAGGGGAGGAGTTTTGGGGGAGGAGTTTGCTGGCTCTTCTCTGAAGGGAGAGGCCAGTTTTGCTGGGTTCTCCCTCTGGGACGGAGATGGGGGTCTTTGTGCAGGCATTTTTGGAGAAAAGGCCTGGAAGCCGGTCTTTCTAGCTTTTTGTCCTAGCGAGGCCTGACCATTGGCCTCGGTCAGTTCGCACGCTGCCTTGTGACTCCAGCCGGGGCCTACTGGGTTTTCATCGGAGAGTTGCGTGCTCACTGGGAGAACAGGAGGAACCTTGAGACACCGTCATCTGAGGACAACAGTGAGTTCTGGGGGAGTGAACTGTTTTCCTTTCCCCCTTCTTCCACTGGGGGAAGGGTCCCCATTTTTCTTTTCGGCTTCTCCCGCGACCCAAGACCACCCCCCAGACCCCCCTCCCCGTGTGGTGACCGCCAGAGCCCAACAGTGCCCCTGCAGGTCAACACAGAGAACTGCAGGCTCTGCACCTCCAGTGATCCAACAGCGCCCCCTGCCAACTGGGATTAGAACTGTGCTAAAAGACAGAGAAATATTCAGACCTTTTTTTTTCTTTTGTTTGAAGGGGACTTTTGGGTACAGAACTATTGTCTAGGGTTTTTTGTGTTCTGTTACTGTTCTTGCCAACATACGTATATCTTTTAATAAAGGGTTGTTATTTCTTCTGTTTTTCCACACTTCCTCGATTAAAGCCCCTTAATTTTGAATTTACAATTGCTGTGAGAGAGGAGTTTGGTTTGTCTCATAACTCATCCTCTTTAGCAAACATTCCAGCCTCTTCAAACTGAGACACATGTTAATTAATAATGGATCCCCATAATTAAACCCATTAAGTTTCTTGAGAGATATTCAAATGGACTAAATGGGACTAAAAAGGCTGATGTTACAACTACTGAGTGACTGTCATGGTTACCATGCTGAGAACCAGACATATGAGAAGGCACAAAAATTTCTGGTTACTTGGTAACTAGGTTAACATGGTAGATTTGCAAGGGAGGAGGGAGGGCAATAACCATCATCTTGTTCCTTACCTCATAAGCATGAATTACTGCCGTGTGAGCTAAAACCTGAACTATACAAAGTTGAACCAAGAAATTGTCACCACTGGAGGCTCTAGAAATCAGGCACAGAACTTTAAACATTCATTAGCAGCATTAACAATATGTCTGGAGGAACAGAGACCAAGCCCAATGTCAGTGCTTGAGTTAAATGTACAATTAATGATTCCTTTGCAAAATTTGCTCAAATCTGGGACCTCTAGCCTAGTAAGTCTGGGAGTCACCATTAAGCTGACTGCTTCTAAACATTTTGAATCCAGCCCAAAGGCATAGAAACTTCGCAACTTATGCAACATACACATGAATACCAAAGCCAGAGTCCTTAAACAGTGGCTCTCTCTGAAAGCAGCAAGAACCGCTTTTGCATGAAAAAAATCTAAGTGATCATCAGCTGCACTTAAATAAGCTTTCAGGGAATAGGTGGTTTAAAAACTCTTCATCAAAAAACAAGTCAAGGCAACCTGTATTAATCGTTGAGACAAATTATCTGCTGTGCCCCAGAGACTGCACTCTGCACCATTGCAACCAACGTGACAAACGAAAGTTTTAAGACGGGATATAAAGGAGAAAAACAAAGCCTCTTTGTTCATTAAGCTCTTTTCCCAAGCTGAAGAGGTAGGCAGAGACTGTTTCTTTGAAATCTAGCAAGTAGATGTGAGCAGCTACCAGAAGAGCTGACCCCATGATACCGAACAGGTAGCAAGAGAAGAGGTAAGCCAAGTAGACTCTCTACAGTATTAGTTTATTACTTGTTTGAATGCTTGCAACTATTTTTGGGACTATTAGAGAAGAGATGCAAAAAACTGGTGAGCCAGGTTCAAAATAAGAATGAAGAGGGCTATACTGGGAATAGAATTATGACTTTTAATATTATTCTAACTTTTTGCACTGTACTGAAGACGCATTTTCTCGATGAATACTTTTTTTTTTTCAGGCTGAACCTGATGGGACTGCCACAGTCCAAGGCTTTTGAAGAAAACTTAATGTATTGAATCAGATTCTTCCTCACAGTCTCATTTTTATATGAAGGTGGAAAAACCACTAAACCAATAAACAGCTCAGACTATTCCCTGAGTAGATTTCCCATATTCATCATCTGATATGCATGGACCTGTCAAGTGAAAATTCAGCTGCTACCTTCTTTCTCCTGGACTTCTTGTCTCAGTTTTAATCATTTCTTGTGTCTAATCTGAATTAATTTAGGATTCTCAGTTTTTAGAGCTCCAACTCAATAGAAAACATTAATAAATGGAAGAATTAATTCCAACACAGAGTAGATCAATCAAGTCCTCAGGTTGGGAGCATCTTACACACTACTGTGTCACTTTATCTTTTTCTTCTGGGTCAAAAAGACACCAGCCTGTGACTATGGTAATAATCAGAAAAAGAAAAATTAGTAAAGAACCCCAGTCAGGAGGTTCAAGACAAGACAGATGCTGCAATTTTGTTTACAAAAAGAAAGTGTTGAGCTCTTCTCTGTAGCCTTTTGTGGTGAAGAAGAGGGAGGGTAAGAAGAAAGGCTGGTTTTAGCTAATTAATATATTCTCTGGTTGTAAGTCAGCTGATCTCTGAGAAGACAGTTCCATAAAGAAGAAAAACAAAGTGTGCTTGATTAAATCCCTTTGTAGAAGGGAACATATTGCAGGAAAGGAAGACGTGTTGCAGAGCAGAGGAAATATCCCTCTCCCTGCTTTCATACTCTCTGCCCTCCCATCCAACATACAGCAGAACTCAGAGGCAGACAACCAGAACAATTCACATGATCCTGGTCAAAATGTAACATGCCAGCATCGTCCCTGGCTTGTTTCATTTGCTCCTGTAAATATAGTCTGAAAGAGTCAAGAGTACATTGGTTCTGGGTGGAAATATCTTAAGGTGCCAAGGCAGTCACACACACCTGACCTTGCTGCAGTTGCATCATCCTGCAAACAGATTGCTTGGGGTGTTTGCTGCTTGCCTGGGGCAAAAAGGTGCTGTGGTAGAAACAATAAATGGCTGGTACTTTTCCCTCAACCACACATTTCCATTCTCCCTGGTGTGATGACACACCTTTCAGATGCTGGAGATAATTTAGTAGGATTTTTTTCCTCCAGAACTCATATTTCAGTGTAAGATATAAACTTTTTGCTGATAAATTAAAATACGTTAAAAGCGCAAAACTGTTTCAAAGCCATTTCAGACCTCCCAGTTGGCATAACCTGAATACCCAAAGCTAAGTTTGCTAGGTAGAAAATTAAGGATATTTTTGCCTCTCTAAAGAATCATGTACATCTAAAGCACAATTAAATTCAAAATACAATACAGTAGAAAACAAGATCTGGAATAGACATCCTTGCTATTTGCCTCCTTTTTAATTTTCTTGTTAGACAAAGATATTAAATCTTGATAAGTATTTTAAGATTATTTTTGCATTATTTCCAGGGGTATTATATATTTGTCCATGGAAGATAAAGTTACTAAAACTGTCTTTACCACTTGAGAAAATATTGAAATATATTTTCATTTTAAGGATTCTGTGACATACTTACAAATGCATTACTGATGTTTCTTATTTTCTCCAGAAAAGATATAACACAGCAATTCTACCTTTACAGCTCAAGAAAGGCAACTGGAAATAGTTCCTCTTGGATCTCATCAGTGAGATCAGCGTCCCTCCAAGGAGTTCTTTGTGGAAGAGTGAAAAGCCCTCAGCCCTCTGGGGCCAGCACACGTTTCCATTGTATTTTTTCTTTTTTGAGCCCAAGAAACAAAAACCGTTTTAAGCCATAAACCTTGAAAATTGGAAACCCATGTGCCAAACTGCCTTGAAATGAATGCTTGACTGACTTTTATTTGAACCTGTAGAGCACTGGATACAAACAGAAACAGAATTTATCTTCTGATATGATGGAAATATTTTTTTTAAAGCTTCTGGAATTCCTCCAACTCTGCTCCCATTGCTATCAGGACAATTTTTAGTATATAATCTTTTTAAGGATGAAGATTGGAACTCATATCAAAGACTCCTTTGAAAGACTCTGCATATTTTAATGGTTTGGTTTATATTTTTAATTATATTGATAAATTTTGACTCAAAGTTATTCGAAGAACTACTCAAGAACTGGACAATTTTTCATAAAACTTATCTTTGTCTACCTCAGTAGTTAAAGAATTTTCCTTGATTCTTCTGACAGATTTTAGAAACTGCAAGCTTAACAACATCCCTAGTTAAAAAACCATCACTTAAATTGTCAGACAAGCCCAGACTTTATTGTCATCATCATATTTTGACTAACTCTAATTAGGTAATATGGTTTTCATTGTACAACATGGTGCTGGTGTCTTGCAAGATAGATTGGCATGTTTGCTTTGGAATTGGGATTCCTGGGAGAGGAGCAGCCTCATCCCCAGTGAGTTCTCACTCATACTGTTCATTGTGCAGTCAGGTACCCTAAGAGCAGATCACAAAGCACCACGTCATGATTCATCGTTTTTCCTGTTAAAATTGTGAGTGTCAATCTTTAAAAGAAAAAAGTATCACAATGGGCCCAGGTGGACTTGATCTATTTTTTTATTGTTCATAGAGAAATTCCCTAGTCTAAATTTTTAAAATAGGAAAGGGTCTAGATCCCCATATTTTAGATTTCTGCCCAATACATTATCTTTTATTGTATATGTCAGTGAAAACTCAGTTACTTATCTTAACCTTATGGTTATACAATCAAACCAGAATCAAGACCTTTCACTTTCCAGATGCCTTTCCCTGCTTTTGCTTGTAAAGACATTGCTCTGACAATTTCCCATCCTTAGATGGTGATGGAGAAGCAGAGCCTCCACTTGACTTGGGTAGATTCATCACATATTTGGTCATTTATTATATAGATATCACTGTCCATCTTAAGAGACATTTTTAAAGAATCACTTATTACAAGACAAGGCAAACCTACCAGTCCTCCAGTTCAGCCTAGTAATTTATCATTTTCGTAGTTAAAAATCTATTTACACATTATTGCTCCTTGGAAATGGTCTATAGCTTCTAGTTGGTGGCTTTTTGCTATGCCTGTCTCCACACAGAAAAAGAGTCCTTTTAAACTATATGATGGCAGAGTGAGACACAAACATCAGACAATTTTTACTACCACCCTTGTTCTTAACTGCAGAATTTGGGCTCCCTATGAGAAAATACAAAAAATGGATCATTCATTGAGATTCCCGGATTAGCTGAGCGTATACCATGCTGTATTAAAAAGGGCTGTGACATGCTGGATTATGAATGTGCTGCCTTACGTCACATCAAAGCTATTATAAAACTAACCTGTCATCTTGCAAATGACAAAAGATTTCTTTTTCAAAAAAAAAAAAGAACATAGGAAAGACATTATTTCGTATTCACCCTGTCAATTTGGATAGTCTGCTTAAGTACTGCCTTTTAAAAATAAAATATAATGCTGCAAGAAATGAGCATTTTATGCATATTATTATCATATTTATTTTTATATTCAGCTACTCCTACAGTATAACTCAGTGTGGTAAATAGTTCATGCTAATTACTTAAAAATCCATTAAATTTTAAGTCTGATAGCAGATGCAAACACCATTTCAAATGTTCTCACTGTGTTGCCTACATAATTCATGAACTCTTATTAGAATGTAGACTCAAAGCAGGCATTTAGTGTGCGAGCCCCACTCTCCAGATCTTCGTGTGTTCCTGAAAAAGTAGAATACACACCTACAGAGCCCCAATACTAAATCTTGTTCAGGGCTTATGCTGACCTGCACTAGAGAGTGAGAGATCTGGTAGTGATCCACTGCAGGAGACGCTGGAGCTGCACAGGCATCTGAGATGGTCCAGGCAGTCCACAGATAGTGGATAGTCCAGGCAGTCCTTCCCAGAGCCAGAGATGGGATGCCTGAACAAATGACCAGAAGGGATCTCAGGTTCCTATCCCCAGTAGGATAGGAACCTGCATCTATTGCAGGTTTTTATTCATTGACTCATTGACTCATTTGGAGGGCATCTCCCTCTTACTTCTCTTTCACTAGACCTATAAGCAACGGGATTTCACAGTCCTGTGGCACCTGATCTGGAAGAGGATTGTCCTGACCCAGCCCTACCTCTACCACGAAGTGAGCTCAGGCACCATCCATCTACAGATGGTGCTCTTGTTACTGTAGCATTTGTCGGCTTCGGCTGTTGGTTCCAAATGGCACTATGTGTCCTGTGCTGTACATGTAGTACGTCTTGGATGCTCTGAGGTATTTAAAATGGCACCAAATATCTCTGCTCAAGCACCTGAATAATTCCCTATATATATGAAATTTAGCCACTAAAATCACAAGTAGATATTTTCGGTTCTTTTTATAGATTAAATCAGAGGCTGCTTCATCCCACTTGTGGGATGGTATGTAATGTCCTTCGGAAATGACTTCCCTCTCTATTCACTGTAAGACAAGTTTAGAGCAACTAACTTTAGACAACCAACATTTATACTGCTAAAAGTAGGCAAGAGATCTTAGGGCAACCCATCACAGTAATTTGATAAAAATTCAGTGGTCTATAAATAGTATCCCGAGTCCCCAAATAAAATTTTCTTAGTGTGGTTAAATACATTTTTTTTTTCCTTTTCACCTTTATGTTCTTTGTCTTTAATATACATATAACGATTTCTATAGTTCTCCAATTGTGAAGTACTCTGTAAATGCAGAAATGGGAACTTGTAAGTACCTCATCTAGTCACTTCTTCAAGTATAGCTCTACTTAAAGAACAGACCTCTGTACCCCACTCAGCTTTTCCACAGCAAAGCCCATCAGATCTGACAATCTGGTGGGTTTGTACTCATATTCAAAAGTCCATTTTCTGAGTTTAGTGTCTTGCAGGTAAATGGATACATGGTGGGCAAAGCACAGACAGTCAGCATATTTCAGTGTTCTTTATACATATTTAAAAAGCTTTTATACAGTACTTTGGCTATAAAGCTAACTTTTTTGCTTTAATTCCCTATTCTATCCTGTAATTTTTTGTCTGTATTATTCTCTGATCTTCCACTTTGATAGGAATAGAAAACCTCTGGGAAAATGATCTAACATCTCCTGTTGTTTTTCTTCTTTTTTTTTTTTTTTTTATTCTCAAGTATACTTGTTTAGTTTTATCCTTGTCATCTTATTTCATATCTTTTGTGTATAACAAATACGACATGATTTTTGCTTTTCTTAGCAAAAAAACCACAAGACCAGATTTATTTTCAACTTTAACCCTTCACTTTAATGAAGAAGGAGATAAAAACATTAACAAATAATCTTGATCCAGGTAGAAGAGAAATTTGCTTAACAGAACATCCCCTTTTTCTTTCTACAGGCTTCAGGAAAGTCTCACTGTATAGTTTTGAATCAGTTTATCCAGCCCCTGTTACTGTCAGCACATACAATAGTGTCCTGCATAGTCCTAGTAAGACTAGGAAGAACAACTGAAGGGAAGGAAAATATATAAGAAGAGCTTGAGATCTTATAACCATGGCTAAAAAAAAGGGGCTTTTGTTCAGAACTTCCTCTTTGTCAAACCCCAGCCCAGATCACATCCAGACTGATAAGGGCTGATATCACTGGCACTTATTCCAGGTGTGTTTCTCATGCATAGTTCTAAGCCCTTGTTATGTTCTTGAGTCATGGCTGGGCTTCATGAACAAAGATTTGGGAAGGCTCTATCCACATTTGTTACAAGCACCCTGGTGGCTAATGAGACCAATATGAGATAGACATGTCCGATTGCAAAAGGCACAGCAGAAAGACTCCTTAGGTGGTATATTCTGCAAGACACGGTTCTTTCTGCATTGTCTTTTCTCCTCGAGAGTGATCCTGTGTGCTTTCTCAAAGGAAGCAGCAGCGTTATAGATGCTGTGTCTCCAGGCCTCCCGATTTGAGGCCAGAGTAGACCAGTTATGTTGATCGATATGACCAAGGCTGAGATGTTGTTTCAGGGAGTCCTTGTATCTTTTCTTCGGGGCTCCTCTTTTGTGGCAATGTTCTTGAGTATTTTAATCACAAAACATCAAAGATTTTTTTCATCACTTGGGTCTCTCATGCTTGAATCTGAGTGTGTGTATATATGTATGGTTTTTTCCCCTCTCTGGTCTAGTTTTGCATAATAACAGTGTTAGATTTTCAATTACTTCCTTTGAAAATAATTTGAGAATCATAATAGCTTTCATAATTCTAAAATTTTTCTTATATGCAGTCACTTTTTGTGTTCTGTGAATTTTACCTTTTAATTCATTTTTCCTTTCTACAAATCCTGTTTCTACTCTTCAAACACAAGTGTATTTTAAAGAACTCATACGGCACATAAGCTGCGCCAGGAGAGGTTTAGGTTAGATATTAGAAAGAAATTCTTTACAGAGAGGGTAATCAGCCATTGGAATGGGTTGCCCTGGGAAGTGGTGGATTCTCCGTCCCTGGAGGTTTTTAAGATGAGGCTGGACGTGGCACTTAGTGCCATGGTCTAGCAACTGTGGTGGTAGTGGATCAAGGGTTGGACTTGATGATCTCAGAGGTCCTTTCCAACCCATCTGATTCTATGATTCTATAATTCTATGATTTTCCTATGCATAATATTCCTGGGACCAATAAAAGACGCTATAGAGAAGTTTCTCAAATAATAAACTGATAAATAGTAGAATATTTCTGCTTTGCTGATAATTATGGCCTGAAACAGGCTAATAACTATAAAGTTTTAAGTGTCAAAGTATTTTTATAGTATATAACTTTTTTCTCATATAACTAAATTAGAGAAGTTTTGCTGTTCATCAGTCTAAAGTATTATCCATCTCCACAATATAAATTACTTCAGAAAAAAACCATGATTTGGGATTCAAGACTTTATGATTGTGCTTTAGGTAATTTTTCATCTTCTGAAGTAGGACCTAATTATCTCTCACATGTTTTAAAAGGGGGTTAATCAAAAATCTTCACTTTTCCAAGGAAGAATGTTCTCTCATGCAACCTTCTGAACTTTCCCTTTACTTAGGTCTGTGCTGCAAATGTACATATCAACATTTTCAAAAGTTTAAGATTTAGAATTTTCACAAATAAACTTGTTAGAGAAATTCCAGGTCACCATTTTCCAAGTCATAGGTGGATAATGGGTACAGATTTTTAAGTAGGCAATATCCTCTGGAAACTCAGATTTTCAATTTGTGCCTAAATTAAACTCAGTAAGTTTGATAATCTTTCACACAGATGATTGAAGTCCAGTGGAGTTTCTTGACATTTATTTGTTAACAAAGACTTGAATAAATTAAAATAAGGGAGGAAAATATGTTTAATGCAATAATGTTTAATAAAAGATTCTCTTTCTTTCATTTACAAGGGTTATTTCACATCTACTAATAAGTTGTTTCCTGAGGACTCAGAAAATCCTTTTCCTTCTGAGATCATAACACACTTGAGATATATTCTAGTGTAAATATTTTACCATGTTTAATCTGTCAAAATAGAATGTATTACTGTCGTTCTTATTCATCCTGCACATTGGTTTGTCCTTTCTCTCATTACGCATATATTGGACTAAATGATTTACATTGCTGTCTGCTTTATTGCACTGTAGAGAAGAGCATCACTGAGTCAGAACATACCTTGCAATATAATAAAACTATTCTCCATACACATAAGCACTTTTGTACTAGTACTGTGATAATCTTTCTGGAAAGGATGGATTTTAGTGTCTACACTACTTGGTCTGCTATGTTTATTTAAACTATCAGCCAAAGTTATTATTTTGAAACTTTAAAGTTTAAAAGTTTTAAGTATTGGATCTCAACTCAGATTTGTCTTATCAATTATAACAATACTACTTCTCTGTGTTGTAATAATCCTTATAGATGATCACTAGCAGGGTATTTTCTTACAATCAGAATGATCTGAAAAAGAGAGTTTTCCTGAAGTTCAAAAATTCGTACCTTTAATTGCAGGTATAACACCAAAAAGATGAGCATTTAAAGAACTTAGTACTTTAAAAACATATCCAGATTCAGTGATTCTGGGATATTTTAGAGGAAATGTTCGAAAACATGAGGGGAAAAGAACGTTGGTGGCAATGTATAGCTGAAACAAGCAGTATGACCAAAGCTAATATAAAAGATGTTTAATATTTTTACTTAACCCTTTGTGCAATGGTTGAGTATCATAGAGTATAGTATATATGTTCACATATATTTGGAGTAAAGAGTAATGTAGCATAAATTTCAGTAGCATAATATTATGGCAAAAAAAATTTAAAGTTTTCTCCATTTCATCCACAACATGGTGAACTTCCTCATCTCTATCCTTACAGAATGGAGATATCTAACTTTTTGTGTAAGATTTTTTTATTTTACGTATCTTTCATTTTATATTGTCAATTACTACTGCTGCTACACTGTAATCTGTGGTACACTTGGGATATCTAATATACAAAACTTTATATGTGTCATCTTTACTATGCAATATGAAGATTTTATGAAGAATGAGTTCTATTGTAAAAATAGTAATATAAAATCTTCAGATTTTAACAACTGTTCCAGGACAATTTTCAATAAGATAACAAGGCATCTAATCACGTGAAAAAATGACTGACATGGTAATAATGGACTGAATGAATTGTAAACACAGTCTAAACTTCAACTTGAGGTTTTTTCCTACATTCCATTCCTCCATTTGTGTTTTGTTAGGTTTTTTACAGTATATACTATTCCATATTTGGGCTATTTAAACTCCCAAACATTAAAAAAACCCTAAAAACTTATTCAATGGGATACAGAAATCTATCTTCATATAGAAATATGAATAGTGATATGAAAAATATTTATATAAATGATTAAACATTGTGATAGTTTAAACATTAAATGTTAACAGTGGAGTAAAAGTGGACCCTCAGCAAATTGACTGATTATGCAAAACTAGGAGAAGGGACTGATGTTCCAGAGGGTTCTGGTGCCTCTCAGCAACCATGCCATAGCACAGGTTTCCCAAAGAGGCTGTGGAGTCATCCTCCTTGGAGGCATTCAAAAGCTGTCCTGGGACACGGGCTCTGGGTGGCCCTGCTTGAGTGGGAGGGTTGGTCCCAGGTATTCCCCAAGGTCCCCTCCACCCTCATCCAGTCTGTCATTCTGTGATCTTTTTCCAAAACCTTTCCCTTCTTGTTCTCTTCAGTAAACAAGTTACACAATGGCTACCAGTTAGACTCAAAAATAAAAATTATTTTCACTCTGGGTATGTGAAAGTCTTATGCTGTAACTGCAAAGCCCATAAATAAAAGATTCTCTTTTATTGGATATGGAAGTATCCAATACTGCAGATATGCAGATATGGAAGTATCTGCAGCTTGCCTAGAAAGTCTCCCTAAAGCTGATGTTAAGAATGGTTATTCCCCTAATCAAGCATTGCTGTCTAGGTTCTGCTTTGCAGTTTACATCAAGCACCAAAAACTAACACAATGTCAATTCCATATTTTTCGCTTTTGAAAGAATATACATTTCAAAAGGGCATATTTCACTTGGAAAGAGTTCTGATTAAAGAAACTGAGAAAATACTTTGCATAAACTCCATGTGAAATGAAATATTTTGTTTTAGTAAAAACAGTACCTTTCATTATTCAATTTATTTCCAGTGTTCCAAAAGTATCAAACCTAACATGTTTTAGCTACTGTTCAAGACAAACTGACTAGTTCCCCATTTTTTTTATTTGACTACTAAATTAAAAATACATTTGACCAGTATTATTAAAATAAAAAGTTGTATATATGCTTAGACTCAAGTATTTCTAAATAGCTGAAACTGTGTGAAAATTCTTCACAAACATAAAGAAAATACTAAAAACTGATGTGATATCTTCTTTCCAGTTTTCAAAAATCAACAGTTTTTCATATTTATACCAAATTACTTCTGTACTGGTCATCCCTCACGTGCAGTGATGGGGCTGATTTACATAAAATTGATCATATTTGGTCATTTAAAAACTGAACTGAGAATATTAACTTTCTATTTTGTATGCCTCCCTGTTTATTTGCAGTTGAGCTGAGATCTAACCCTTCACTCCTGAGGGAAAATTCATCCCATCCTCCACTGGTTCTCTACAACATATGAGACAGACAGAAAACTTGCAACAGTTCTGATTTTTCTTTGACTACACATGGCACCTCCTGTAACTTTTTCAGGTACAGATGTCTATACTAAAGATGTTAAGAGATAGTGGAGATTAATCCCACTGATAAAGGTATGTGGGATGTATTCACCTTTCATGTATAAAAAATATGTGGGTTTTATTGCTATAGCAAATACACTTCAGTTTCTTAAAATATCCTTTGAGGATCCTAAAAAAAATCTGTAATCACACCAAGAATGAATCTGTCACAGCCAGACAAAATTAAGTATGAGAAAAGTACCATTTTTCTGACAACTTTACAGAACATTATGGCATTTTTAAAGCAGCAGAACTTTTTCAAACAAGTTTTTAACCCATGGTTCATCCATCTATCATTTAACAATGGTTTCATTTATTTTATAAGATTGGATCTAGGTCTGACTGTTTATCCATGCGAGTCAAAGCAATCCTATTGTGGCAAGATGCATGTTATTTGTACAAGATTAGCACCTGCTGATACATTTTTTTCCTCTAAACCACATGTGTAATTTTAAAAGCAGTCATGTAGCTTTTGTTTCTCCTCTCTTGATGTAAATTATTCTGTCTCAATCACCTCTGAAAAAAAAATCATTCCTGAGTTCTTTTCAACTTATAACTTTTTTTCTTAATATTTTTCTACTATCTAGAGGCAACTAGTGACTTCGTCAAAGTTGGTATAATTATATTAAAAAAAAAGTTCTACTGAATGATGGAATACCTATAGATTAACTACAAGCAGGAAAACTGAAAAAGCAGGTTCACTGTTTGGTATAAATGGTCGAAGTATCCATAAACGTGGTGGAACTATATGGTCTTAGGCCTCAAAGGATGTAGCACTAAAGATTTTTTGCTTCGTGTAAGATTGCACAAACTTTGTTCTAATCCTGTTTTAGCATATGTGCTGTTTACTCTAGGTAAGTATCTAAAATACAGTACTAAAATCAATTAGAACTGTGGGTTTTGATCCATTCTGAAAATCAGGTCGTGGTAAGAGGTTCTGCAGGTTTATTTCTTTACTGTGCTGGAGTCTGTTTACTCCAGAGGTATTTGTCTTTTTAAATACCTACCCACCACTTAAACCATGTCTAGAGACTTAATCTTGTACAGCAATGTTAGATTGATAATTCTGAAAATGTTCCTGCAAAATACTAAAAGACAATCAACATGGCACGCTTCCAACATTAAATTCCATCTAGATACCTTTAATTAATTCATCAATCGATGGTGGGAAAATCTGGTCCTGTTACCTTGATTCTCGGATTCTAATCAAAGGCTAATTAGCATTAAAAAGATCAACAAGCTCTCTAGAATATACACCTAGAGTCATCCTTCTGGGTGTAAGGGGAAGGAGATGCTGACAAAGCTATTTAGGTGACTGGTGCTTTAATATTACACTCTGCTTGGAAACTTTGTTTTCTGCAAGTTGAAGAAGAAAGGAATAATAAAAAAATAATAATAGAGGAATAGAGAAGTTGTGGGCAGGGTTAACTCACTGCGTTCTAGAAGTATAGACACTTTTATAAGTTGTAGGGACTGAGTTTGGTTTAGATCTGATTTAAAGGTTTGGGCAAATGTGAATTTCATTCGAAAACATTTTTCCTCCCATAGTTAAAATCTCTCCTTCTCCTATTTTCTACACATTTTCCACAAGACGCCTTTCATACTCACCTCAACAGAATGAAAGAGCAGCTGTTTTTCATGTGGTTGTCTCATGAGACTGGTCATGCCTGCAGGTGTTTTTATTGAGGATAGTTCACATATAGGTGGCTAATTTTATGCAGTTATGAGCTGCATGACTATCATGCTTCAGATCAGGATGCATTGCCCAATCATCAACCGCATCTAAAGACAGAGAGCTGCAAATGCAAAGCTCATAAGGATTTCAAAATTCTACTAAAATTAGTGATAGAACTAAAGCCCACATCCTGGGATCCTTCCAGGATTAAGATCTGTAATTAAATGCAGAGGATTCTTTATTCCACCTTCTAAAATCTGTATTAATTGAGGTAAAAAGAAGATCAGGAAAAGTTTTGTTTAATGCATGTTGTGTAAAAATATATGAGCCTACAAAATTCTGTGCATAACCTGCATGTTCATCAGCTCCATCTACTGTCATGTTAGTTAGTATTTGAATACAAGTACGTTCATTCACTGATGAGTATAAGGTGGTATTACAACCTTCCCTGCAGTTCAGTGGATTTCTATTTTCCCAGATTTTTTTTAAGTGGAGAGTTTGTTAAGTGCAGACATGTAACTGAATGAAAAAGAAATAAATCTCTGTGAAACTGAACCCCTGATTTCTGATTGGATACCACAGAAATCCCAGGATCTGTAGGCAGGATGTGAATTCATATAGGTAAAGTTGAACTCTCAGGAGACTGTGTTTGCTGTGGGATAATGTCACACTTCAGCTCAGATGATCCTGCCAGGTTACCAGAACTGAATAATGCCCAGAAATGGGGTGGTGAAATGGGAGAGAACAGAAGCCAACACAGTCATAAAATGGGAGGACCAGGATTTTGATTAATAACAAGGACTGAACCTAGACAACATACTGGGATTTTTGAGCTAAAGGAACAAACATTTTCTGGTACTTTTTCAGATTTTTTGATGTAGCACAAAGGAAAAGGTGCACAATACAGTACACAATAAACAGTAGCAAGTTTGCCCTGAAATTTGTTTTGGGTCCACTAGTACACAGAAGGCATGCTAGTGCTGCGAAACACGTTTAATATCTTTAAAAGCAGGAATCATATCAACCTACCTGGATGGGATGGTGAATAAATAGTAAAAGCCATCTCAATTTCCTATATTAAATACTTACTTGGTGAAAATCAGAACATTGCCAATGATTTCAGCTTTTATTCCTACCAAGACTCTACCTTTCTTTCTCTGCATGAGATAGAATGCCAAGATACAGTACATATCACAAAATCCTTGAGTAGGAAAAACACTTAAAGAAGCAAGAAAAAAGTATGTGAATTGGAGAGGCTGTAGGATTGATTTGCTCTGGAAATAAAGGGATTGATTTGCTCTGGAAATAAAACAAGCCTTTATTTCTGAAAAATATCCATCTACTATAGCAAACACGCAATCCTCATAAGATGTTACTTGTCTCTTGACTCCTAGAGAAAATAAGAGCAATGACAACACAGTAAAAGAAATATAATAGTAATAATAGAGTCTTCTTTAATTCAAGAGAAAATTTCAATGCCAAAAGACAAAATTTGTATTATCATGCTATTGATTATACATCTGATTTTTTATTAACGTGTAGCAGGCAAAATCCCTCAGGTTTCTTTTTATGTTCAACATGAATTTAAGATTACATGTTTGTAAAGAAACTCAATTTATCTTTTGTCATTGTTTGCAAGACGAAGCTGGTCCATGTTTTTAATGAATCATTGATTTAACACCAGAAGGTCTGGAGTTTACTTAATGGGACAGAGAATTTCTTCATATCCACTATTCCCTTGGGCCAGGATGGGTTTGGATGACTTATAAGTATTGAGATACTTATAATTTAGTGCCTCATGCCACCTTTGAGAAGCTGTGCCTTTGTCAATACATAACTCTTTTGGGTTTAAGACCTACTGCTTCTGCATAATCACTCTCAGTGTTCCTCCAGCTGTGCTTGTATGAGGCCATAGATGAGAAATTGTGGTGATATCCTTAAAGAGGCTTCATGAGCACTCCCTGTACAGATGGCTGCCAAGCTTGTTCGTAACCTGCTAGGAAACTCCCATCAAGTTTAGATTTCCTTCTCCTTCTTTTCTATATACTGAAGATCTGGTACATCAACTAACTGCTGGATCCCTTCAAACAATCCTTAATTCTTCACTTTAAAGTTCAGTACCAAATAAGAACTTATATTGTTTGGTGACCTTTTGTACAAGCGTTTCAGCAGCAATTAAATGTTCCTTTCCTTTTCTGCCATGAGAAGACCCAGACTGTCTGCTTGCTTTTCAAGTGAAGAGAAAAACAGTGCTGTTAAGAGCAGAGACAGCAGCCTCCTTTTTCATTAGCAGCAACAGTAAGAAAAGTCAGAGAAGGCAAAGCAGCTGCTATAGCTGATACCAATGTGCCAATATTCCAGCAGGAGTATAATTTGATTTCCAACTGTGAAGTGACACACACAGCACATAGCTGTAATTTTTATATTAGTGCATAAATAACACTGTGCTCAAACTCAACATTCATATTTTCACCTATTGCAAAGAACAGGAAGCCAATTTGCTCCTTGCACTTTACTGTGCCATGGTGTATAAGTTGTAAAGGCTTTTAACAACTAAATAGACAAAATCAATGAGTTTTGTCCCTCTGTATAATCATTTTTGTTTGATTAAAAATAGCTAGTGGAAGCTGCAGGACTAACCCAGTTCCCTCTTTCATTCCATGTCTGTCACTTTTCACCTTGGTTTGTCCACACAGATGTGCTAATTGAAAGGCTGAACTAGAAATTATGAAAACCATCCTATGCTATTTATTACAAAACCTTTTCAAGTATCTTACTGGTGAATATTGAGTTGTAATTAGGCACTTTCTTGTAATGAGAGGAGCTAATTAAAAACCTTCATGGTGTCTACCAGCTGACCAAAAAGAAAAAAAAAAAAAGAAAAGTATCTGATATCACCTGACAGGAGCACTGCAACGTGGCAGTTTTCATGCAGCCATCAGACCACACAAAACCTGATGCAGATACTTCGTGTTGAATCACTTCTTTCAAGAAAAAAAAAATAAAATAAAACAAAATCTCCTCAACAGAGAAACTGACATCTTACCACTGACTGCTGGATGTCCTCTCAGCTTTTGATGTAACTGCAATGAAAGACTGTCCCTATTCCAGTTGCTTTTCTTTCTGTCGACACCCTCAGACACATTAATGTAAAAGTGACTTTTCTCTGCTTCGGGTTGCTTCATCGCCACTGCAGGAGGCTGTACAGAAAATGAGATGGTGCCATGTAATGGCAAGAAGGCAAATAAGGCTAAAGCCCATAAGAACTCAGCATCTTTAATTCTGATGTTCAGGTAACAGTTTGCCTAAATATATAAACCATGTCTCGAGGATCAAGGTGTAGGAAAGCACTCTAAATCCAATTTTTAAAACGGATTTTTGAGTTATAACAAGGGAAGGAAAAATGTGAAATCAACCATGCTCATTTACACTATTCTAAAGTAAGGAGCTTATATGGGCTCCAGGTACAGTCAGTGAAAGGAGAGGGGTATTGTCAGAGGATGAGTTCTATTTTAACATAGGTTAGCTGAACCACTTCTTCGACACGTTCCTTTCTATCCTTCAAATGTATAGACTATATCAATATGTAAGCATTTTTATTAAATTCAAATGATATGACAGAAAGAAGCAGCTGCAGAAACATAAACCTGTGGATAGAGAAGGAAGAAAATATGCATTGTGGTGAGCTGAGCTGTCCACAAATACATGCTACAAGAAACAGCAGCACAGTAGGAATAGAGGGAGGTGGGACCACACAAGTCCTTCATGCTGAGGTAATGTGATGGATGTGAATTCAGTACTCCCTCACAAGGCTGCTGGCAGGAGAGGGATCACACAAAGCCAGAAAACATAGTCCTAAATACACTCCAAACTTTGGTGATTACCATTCTTATAAAAGAAAAAGTGCACAGCTGCCACAGAAGAGAACGTATGAATACACAGCACAAGTAGATAATACATACAAAGACAGAACAAAGGCTGAAATGCCAGTTGGAAAGGATTCATTATGACCACAAACCCAATTGAATCATCATCATACCCTTTACAATCACATTTTCCCCTTGCTCTGCAGCATATTGGTAATTCACAAGATTATCAGGCTACAAATAACCTATTCAAAACAAAGCACACTGTACCCTGTCTTTAATAGAAATGCGATTATTTTTGTAAATGCAGTAGCACAGAAATATGCAGGGAGATAAACAAAGTGAGACAAGCAGGGATTTTTTTTGCTATTTTGTTGTTTTTTTTTTTAAGACAGATGTACTGCATTTGGAGTCAGCTGAAGACTTTTACAGTAGTTTTTATGATGAGATCACAGGAAAATTTTTTCCAGTTAAGAAGGAGATAAACTAAAAAAAAATAGCAGAAATACATAAATTAATGAGTACAAATACTTCAGAAGAATGTAATTTCAAGAGGTAATATTGGTTCTTATGGCTGGTTTTGAGGTAAAGAAAATGATGGAAGACTTACCTAAAGGATGGCATACTGAGATTGAAATAGCTCTATTATATGAGGAAAAGAAGAAAGTATAAACATACAGAACAAAAAGAAATTTGAAAACCTCAATATGCAACAAAATATAATTATTGTTATTTTTTCATCCATGCCTCATACGAATTGTTTTGACAGCTGAGTATTAACTCTTAATAGTCAGAAGCCCTAAAATTTATACCCTTTTTAACAAGTTTAAATCTGTAGACAGGAATTCAGTAGTGATTTTTTCTGTCACTCTCCTGGGATAGATGAATTAATATTATGCTATTCTCATTCCAGGGCTTGAGAAAAACTAGAAAAACAAAATTACTTGTTCTAAGATGTACTTCAATCAATAGTGTAACCCAGACTAATATAATCCTCTTGGTAATATATATATATATAATGTCTTAAACACAATAGAATTGTCTGGACTGCAAATCCCCTGGGTCAGGCATAATTTTTAAATATGCGTTTATACAACACGAAAAATATTATTGGTTCTTATATGTTTATAATTGGGATTTCTAGATGTTATTGCAATACAAATAGTAAATAGAAACAAAGGAAGGCTTTAATCTCACTTATGATAACAGAAGATCAAGAAATAAAAATTGATTCACAAAAACTTCCAAAAGGATGATTTAGAAATCAGAACACACTGCATGAACTTAGTGATGATGAAAGTACGTTTTAAAGTATAGCAAAGACTAATTACGACTTTTGGAAACTAAGATAGCTTGGCTCACTTCTGCAATGAAGAGCACACTGAAATTTTCTTAGCCTGTCTTATATATATAACTATATGTAGACATGAAATATTCTGTTGTCTTGCAAGTATTTGTAGGTATTTTGCCTTGTGGTTCTTCTTACATTGTGGATCTAGCCGAGATATATTTCAAGCAACTACAAGTTGACTAGAAATTAAATTAAAGGTTGAAATTATTCTTAGGGAACTAAAACAGTTTTTTGCTTTGAATTGCCAGTAGGATTATTTCCGTTAGAAGGTTGTCCTCTTTCAGAGGTGCTTGTTTTGATCTGTTTCTTACATGTATTCTATCCTTTCAAAAATAGCTCCTATATAACTAGGTTAAAGAGTTAGGCTTTTCCTTTTTTTTTTCTTTTTTTTTGTCTGTTTTTCTCGTTAATCTTTCATAATTCCAGTAATTTTTAGGGTGGGTTTTTTTTTTTTACTATGTCCATAAGATGTAATTTTACTGTACTATTTTGCAACATGGGTGATATTTGTGTTTGTATCTATGATACCAGATTCCTGAAAGGCTTTTGTTATTATTATGGTCAGAAAAGGGCCAAAGAACAGAATTCTTATATTTTCCAGCAGTCTAAAGTTATAATCTTAGGAAATAATGTTTTCTTCCAATTCTTTAATTTTGGGAAAGTTCAAGGGTGACTGTATGTGATAAAATTGATTTGCATCAAGCTTGATACAGATTTGATGTTTTTGCAAATTTTGTGCTTAGGAAAATGATAAATATGACCTGCAAGTATTTGCATGGATTGAGAACCTAGCAAGTCTTTTGCCAGAAAGAGACATTCCTTTTTTATCCCTGGAGGCCTTAAAAATACCCTTAAATAATGGGAGTGCTTGTGTGATTGAAGCTAAACAATAGCTTCTGCTGTGTAGGATGGGGGCTGAAATAAATCTGGGGAGAACCCAATGGGACTGATCTTCTTCCAGTCCTGTAAACCAAATCAGTGTGTCATGTGTACAGACCCTTTCATTCTGTGGGTTCAGCTTAATTCAATAAACATAGTAAAGTGGAAAGACAAGCCCCAGCATCCCTAGGTAGATACAATCTTGCTTGTGGTTAGGCCAGAAGAGGCATAATTTTTGTATTTTCACCTATATTTTTTGCTCAATAACAGCAGAGTTTTTACAGAAACCAGTGCTTGGTCCATAAAGCTTGTATTGCAGAAGGTGCCCATAGGAAACTTTGATTCATTAAGATTGCATATTTAAGAATGTTGTAATTCTTATTAATGATCCTGAAAAGTTCAGCTAGAGAGCTGACATACAGTCTTTCTATGCTGGAAGTTAACTTTATTGTTGTTCATTTCAAATCCCATCTGTTTCCATAAAAGTGCCTAATTTTGAAGTTATAACATTTATCTTCAGTAGAACACAAATCAAAAAATTTCACCACTAAGTCAAGTGTTTGCATATATCTCTAATACAAAAAAACAAAACAATAATGATTAGTTATTTTCTCCCATCAGATACTTCATCTGGAAATATAAAAATTAATTAACTGCCAGTTCTGTGCTTGTTTTTTCCCTAGTTTGCTGTTATTACTGTGTTTGTCTACACAAGGTCCTGATTCTATTTCCTTATTCATGGGAAAAGGGGTGAGTGGAATCATTGTTCCCATTCTTTCACCATAGTTTGTTGGAAAGCCTTTTTCTCTGTATGAACAGAAAAGCAGGGACTTTATTTTCTGTTCGCTTGAGAAATAAGGGTAATAAAAAAAGAAGTATCCGCAGAAGTAGTGTTCTCCTAGAAAGTTTCGGTTATGTACCACTTTGAAAGTCCAAAGGCAGGCAGGTTTATGTAGCAGTTTAGGCATTGGTCAAAGCCTGGGATTAAATTATATTTTGTTCCCTTTCTTGAATAATTCTAGCAATGTATTCTTTAGAGATTGCCAAGGAAACTGAAGGATGCACTTCAGGTTCCGTTAACACAAGCCCCCTTGCAATGAAGAGCAGCTCCGGGCAGCAGTCAGGACCACCACCTGAAAGTGCAGTTACTCTCCTCTCACCAGCTGTACAAAGGCTGTCACCAGACAACAATACCACAGGGGAAAGAAAATATTTCGAAATCATACACCACTCACTAATTAATATTCAGAAATTCTCTACTGTAAATTGGAGCTGAGACAATATAATTGGTACTCTCCCATTATGTGGGCAAGGGTGTTTTCAAGCAGCACCAGGTCATTTAATTCTCCATGAATTAGGGTCCTGGGGCTGTCTGGCTATTGGGTTGCTGCCAGACAGCTTTCTGTGAAAGAGGGCTTAAAGCCTCTGATGCCTTTTCCATGGCTCTGAGACAATGATACCCCTCCTTCCACAGTGTGTCTCTAGACTAAGAACATCACATCAGAGCTATATCTTGTGATGCTGGGGGTTTACTCTGTCAACAGGTTAACATTGCTCTGAAGAACTAGCAGCAAGTCCATGACCTTAAACCATGCCACTTTTTGGTATCTGCAAGATTTAATGCCAGTTTTTAAGAATGTTAATGTTCTTGCTGTGAGTTTTCTAATGAACAATCTATGTATCATTATTTACATTCTGTATTTTACTTGCACTAACATCTAAAGAGTAAATATTAATTTTTAACCCTCTTATTAGGAGGCACTTTATTATTTTGATACTGTTCTCCACAAGCTAACTAAATCACAATAGAGATGGTTGTTTTGTCACTCCATGGGCCGTTGTCAGATTTTATTTTTGTTAACCCACTATAGATGTGACATGGTGATCTCTACCTTAGAAATAATAATCTTCTGCTTAGATTTTATCAAGAGAGTGAGAATAAAGATCAAGGAGAAGCAGAAAAAAAAATTCCAAACATTAAAAATTCCAGTATCTCTTCCTGGACCAGTTTTTTTGAGTCTTAATTTTTTTTCAGCTATCTGATGAGCCTAAACAGAGTTAAGAGCATTGTGAACAATGTTCACAGCGCTAAAAATATTGTATTACTGTAAATGAAAAATAGTTTTTTAAGGCTTTTCAGTTTATAACAATCTTGGTATATCCTTCAAATGTCTTTTCATTGTAACACCTTAGAAATGCCATATGAATGCTACTAAACAATATCCTATCTTTCTTCTTAATAGCCAGTAGAGTGTATGCTGCTCGTAAGCACTCCACTCAATTGTGGCAGTGAGTCTGTCAGTAACCACCATGTTTCAGTGAGGTCTGAATTCAGTTTGTAACTTCAGGATTCATAGGGAAAAAGGTGTATGTGTGGTGGGGAGTGTGTTTAGGAGGTCATGGTACATGACCTAGAGGCTGAGGAAGCTGGATCTCTTCAGTCCGAAGGAGAGAAATCTAATGGGTAGTTTAATCACTGTCTTCTACTACCTATTGATGGATTGTAGAGAAAATGGCACCAAGCTCCTCTCAGAGGTACACAGTAGATGAAAAAGAGGTGATGAGAACAAGATGTAACAAGGAAAATTTAAATTAGTCACAAGGGAAACAAAAATTCACAATGAGAGCTGTTAACCATTGTCACAATCAATAGTTCATTTTAAGCTGACAGAGGACAGGTTTAGATTAGATATTACGAAGAAATTCTATACCATGGGGGTGGTGAGGCGCTGGAACAGGTTGCCCTGAGAGTTTGCAGAATACCTCCTTGGAAATGATCAAGAAAGGGTGTATGGGGCTTTGAGCACCCTGGTCTGGTAGAAGATGTCCCTGGCCAGGGTAGGGGGTTGGAACTAGGTGATTTCTAAGATCCCTTCCAATCCCAAACTATTTGGTGTTTTTGTATATTTCTACAACACACAACATACTTACATACCATATGATATACATCATGGATCAACCAACTGATTAACTTAATATAGTCATAAACATAGGCTGTTTTCTCAATCCTTTTCACCAAATCATTAGTATTTTATGGTCAGCTCCATCTCACACTGTCTTGTTGTGAATAATTTTTTCTCCATATACTAAAGTTAAACAGTTTTGCACTTTTCAAGAATGGTGTCATCCTGTTTCAGTAAAGATACAAAAATTCACTTCTTTCTAGTTTTGACTGTATTGATGTGAAAAGGTAATGACAGTTTTCTTCTCAGTGGAGTCTCTGAGCAACACAGACTTCATGGTTTTTCACAACTGTGGATTTATTAATCAACTCATTTGGTTTCCCTTCATTTAGAACTGAATCCTGTCTCCCCTGGACATTTTTGTAGTGTCCTGCTATAGAGCAAGTATTTTGTTTTGCTTTTACTTTCTGGGAGTCTTTGTATCCTTCCTTCTTGTCTACTGAGACAAGATTAATGATGGTCTGAACTTTACCTGTGATCTCTGTGTGCACCTTGCAGTGTCAACATTTCTTCAAGGTGTATTTCACATGTTATATTTTTCACTGTTTCATGGTACTCCAGTAAGTCTGACCCTGTCAGAGCTGACAGGAACCTCCGTTTATGTTCCTCCACTGCTTTTCACTCTCTACCCTGCAAAAAATCATCTGTCTTAATCTTATGATATTCTGCACCATCAAAAAAAGTACTGCATTTGTGTACAACATATTGTCTGCAGAAACAATCTGTGTGACCTTCTGAAAAACTGTCTGACCATAGGGGTATCAAATATGTTCAAACTCAGGAAGAGAAAAATATTTGAGACCATTTGCCTTTGCTTTCTGCATCAGAGTTTATTCTGTTTTAAATTTTACAGCTGAATAAAGAACTGCTAGATTTTCTCTTCTTTTTTCCTCTTTCAGAAACTGTCATAGATCTAGTTGTCTCTTGTTTAAGTCTCTCTATTCTAACACAGCTTTCTCTGAAGGCAGTCTTGTCTTTTTTTCCAGCCCCAAGGCTATGGTTTAGAAACTGAGCTCTTAAGAGTTAAGTCTTGCTAAGGATTGCTGTTGAGTGAACGGGGTCATAAGTGTGGTGATCTCACAGATGACACAGATAATAACTCTATTTCAAGTAGCAACTGTGAGTGATTCTTAGCATGTTGTATGTGAAATTTGAGGCAGTTGGGCCAGATTTCTCTTCTGATTTGTATCCAAAAGCTGATACTTATCTATCATCTGCTCAGTTCCAGGTTCTATGAGTGCATCTTGATTCCGTATATTGGCCAAGAGCATTGGACTAGATGATAAACACTTCTTCTTCACAAACTAGGCCAATCTGTTTCTGAAATAGAAATAAATTTTTGAAGTAAATATAAATGGTCCCAAAATATAGGTTTCTGAATATATGCTCCAGAAAGTTTATTTGTATTACAAGGTTTTATCACATTCTTCCTCTGTTGTTTTAATTTTTTATGCCTCCAACAAGTCTACTTTTTGAGTACAAAATAGGAATTGAATAATTTCTCTTTGTATACTGGACATTTTTGTTCTCGGTGCAATCCTGAATTGGGCTGCATTTTTCTCAAGTTTATTATTTACACAAACCTATTGTTTGCCTTCTTGGTGAGATGCTCGTCACCTTAAATCCTATGTTTTATATGTTGACCACTTATTATTGACATTTGCTGTGTGGGTTTTTTTTATTATTTCTTTTGTTTATTTATTCCTGGGCTGCTATTACAATTTCAGTGACATATTGGCTTATGAACCTCTGTACCTTAAAGTTAATAAATTCTCTGTTTGTTCTATGACTACTAGTCCATCCATCTTAAGGTATACTTCATTCTTGTAATAAGAATTTCTCAGAGCTAAAGGTAGTACTGTCATCCTTTGTCCACACTGTGTGTATTCTGCATTTCCTTGCATATCCTTGTAATTGATAACAGTCAATGCACTGTATTGTATTGCTTTATTTTCCAAGGTATAGTATATGCTGCTCCATCTGTAGTTTTCAGTGGACTCCACCTTGGACCTCTTTGTGTCTTCCTTCATAACATTTAAGCTTTAATTTGATCCATGTGATTTACTTGCCTCATCAAATTCTAATTGCATTTTTCAAGGTTTAGTTTCAAGTGTATCACTGAACATTTTTCATTCTGGATACCAGTCGCAGCTTGATATTTTATCAGAATTTTTCTTAGTTCTCCACAAATTCCAAAATTGGCTCTCAAACCACAAATTCTTCTGTGTTTTAGTAACTAAAAAAAAGCTCCAACAAAGCAAAACAACACAACCAATAACAAAAAACAAATGAACAAACAAAACCTCCACAAACAAAACAAACAAACAAAAAACCAAAACAAAAATGAACAAACAAACACCAACCCAAAAAAGCACCAAAATAGAAGGGTATATGTCTAGGGACATGTTGTAAATAGAAATATTCCTCCAATTTCTATAATATTTTCATTCCATTTTTCTTTGTAATAGAATTGTCCTGAAAATTACAAACAGAGAGTAATGTACTATCGTAAATCCTCAACACCTTCCTCTTTGTTGTCTAAATATTTTACAATTATCACACACACACACATATATATATATATATTTCCAAGTTTTTTTGTCTTCATGATGTGTTGAAAGCTGGCTTTGCTCCATCAGACTTCCAACTCATAATTGCAAGGAAATGTGAGCTTCTTCACAGCATACTGTCCTCTTCCAACTAGCTTTGGTGTGCAGTGCTCTTCCCCATAGGCAAATCACTTTGGCACAAAGCTCAGGGTACTTGAGGATCGGTCTGGTCAGTGTTAAATCTCAGCAATTGTAATTGCCCTGTGTATTTTCCATCCCTGAGAAAGGAGGCCAGGACTAGGGTAATCAAAGTACCTGCAGAAGGGATCTGGAGAAAGACAGCTACATCTCCATCATAAGCCAGTCAAGAGTGAAATGACATAGAAGAGATGTAGATCCCCATGTCTATGAGATTTACTTGTAAAATTCTCCCTGGGATTAGAAGAACTGTAGCCACAATGACACTTAGATGGCTAAAACTGATCCTTTTGTCTCTCAGACTGGGAACTTGAGCTTTCTACATGAGTAATTCTAACTTCAGGGTTAAAAATCAATCTGTTTCTCTTACAAGAGCTCTATGCAATTATATAGGTAAGTTTTGGCCATATTCCCTGAGAGAAAAACATTACACTTTTAGATCTTGTACAGAATATGGGATGTCATACACAATGTCTTCAGTCCAGAGCCTAGTACTGGTGTAGGTTTCCTGTATTAGGACAGTCAGGTTTTGGTATAGGATGCACAGAGATGCTCTGTGGTATCAATCATTGAAGATTTTCAAGATCCAGCTGTGTAAATCCCTGGGAAACCTAGTGTGAACTCAAAGATGCCCTCATTTTGAATTGGACATTGGACTTCTTTCTGGATCTCTTCCCCCCCTAGGACATCTTCCCAGGACATTCCTGCATGGGATAACACTTGTCGTGGGGGGTCTTGGGAAGAAGAAAGCATGAGTTAGCAAAGAGACTACAAAAAGCCATTTTGAAACATGTTTAAACCACAGTTTTCTCATATACTGCAGATTTACTGCCACACTTCTTGAGACTTGTTCCAACCTGCTTTATTCTGTCATTGTATGATTCAATGATTTACTAAAGACAGAGTGTCCTAGGACATGGGATGGTTTAATCTTTCTCCTTCATTTACAATTCCCCACACTTTTTGGGATATGCTCCAATGCAAAATGAAGTAAGGATTAGAAATCTAGCTTGCAGCAGTGTTGGGAGGATAAATACATTAAAGATTTGTAAGTGCTCAGACACTGTGTTAATGGGGGCCCTGTAAGTACCTTAGAGAGATCCAGAGCCCTAAATCACTATTAATGAATTGTATTGATTTCCCTTTAATTTGTGAAATGAAGCTATTATAATAAAGCTTGGCTTTTATCTGACCTTTATCCAATGTGATAATTATAAACACTATTTTACAATCACTTTATTCTTACTCCCAAAGGAAAACAGTACATGCTAATCTAGTCTGGGCTAAATGTTCCCTCTTCTTTTACTTCTTTTGTTTTTCTGGGGTTTTATTCTTAGGCAAATCATATTAAATTGTTTTACAAAAAATAAATTAATTAATAGAATGATTAACAGAGTAATACTTAAGTTTGGGACTAGAGCTTTAGCATATTGAAAGGAGAGGGGAGAGGAGAGGGAAGAGGAGAGGGGAGAAGAGAAGAAATACTAATACCTTAATATCTTATCTGTGCACTTGGGGACTAAAGCAGTCACCGAAGATTTGGGCTTCTTGTCTGAAGAGTTCGAAGTTTTCTAATTCTCAGAGTGCTCCAAAAATTGAAATACATATTAAAGCCAGGAAGATAAATGAATTTAGTCTTTCAGTCTCTCTTGGAAGACACTGAAAAATTAGTCATGCAAAGCGCCAAGAAGAGCAAGAAAAATTTCCTACCATGGCAAGCTCTGTATCATTATATTTTGCATGGTATAGTTCTGACTATGAAGGTCTGGGTAGTAATCCATTTTCTGAAAAGGTAGTTAACTAATTTATCTATTTACTGGTTTATGTAAAATACACAAGCAACAGCCCTGGAAAATTGCTCTCCTCCTCCCCTTATTAATGAAAGAAACTTTTGCTCCCCTTTGGAAAGAGTTCACTTTCACTTTTCTGAGATAAGTGCTGAGTTCAGAGATAAAAGGGAACGGCTTCTCAAGGAGGAACAGTTTTGCTATTACTTCTGCTTCTTTCTAATTAAGTTATGACTTATTGTTTGGAACTTTCATTTCAAATGGATCTTGTAGCCTATCAGAGAAAGGTAATTATTGAATGTAGGCCTTCCACATCTTCAGTGCTTCATTAACCTGAAACATTGGATGAAAGCAGAGGGGCAGTATCTCCACAAGGTTGTTGATTGAAGAAATGATTGCCTCTAGCTTTTGAAAGAAAAAGAATAAGAAAGCTCAGGAAACCCTTGAGGGTTGCGAATCCTCCTTTCAAAATACACAACTCTGCTGCCTGAGAAGATGATTAAATCTCCAAGTCCCCCAAAAGATTAGCAAGAGTATTCATCTATTTTTTACGTAAAGGTGTAGCTAACAGTTAGGAGTGTAGATGAACAAATGAGGATTCTCTGGAGATCCAACACCATCTCAGAAGAGTCCTGGCTTGCCCAGACATCTGTCGCACTTCCGTGGAAGGGAGTGGATGCTCTCCCTGGAGGTCATGTGTCCCCTTGCTTGGGGATGTCCTTTCTGCCATCCCAGCACCATCTACCACAAAGGGCCCTATGGGGCTCCTGCCAGCAGCAACACAGACCATGGATCAAGGCTCATCTGCTCAGCTTCACATCCCACAGAGTCTCTTTTAATCAGGCTTGTGTCAGACTACGAGGAGCACAACCCATTCAGGTGTACTCATACAAGTCCCCATTCTTCAGCACATTAGCTTAGCAACACACTGCCAAAAGCTGAGGAGGAGCCCCAACCAATGGCAGACATAAACTGTTAAATGTCCCTTTTCACTGTATTAGATACCACAAATGAAATGTGAAAGACTCAGACTAGTCATGGCACGTCAGTACTAAGGCTGGGAGACAAAACCTATAGTTCTACCGAGGACCTTTAACCCAAATTCTACAGCTCCTTGCTGTAGTGCTTTTCTGTCTGTAGGATAACTGGGATTTACTCATCCACTGTGGTTATCCTGGCACTCAACAATTCCATACATCTAACACTGAATTAGTGACTCTTTTGCTGAAAAAGCGTGAGGTAATGCTTAAGAAATAGCCTATTTTTTGCTATTCCTTACTGCATATCGGCACCATGGTCTTTTTTTAATATCTTAAACTATTCCTTGCTTCAAAAGTTAAATATTGTGGCTCTCCCCTTTCTCACATGACCAGAAGAAATCCAGCATTGCTAATGTTATCCTCATACCAAAGTATCTAGGTCATTAAAATTAAACACTTTTTCTAGGTCTCAATTCCTCATCTCTAAAAAAGCAGTAAATCAAACTTTCATTAGTTTGCCCACTGCTGTGGTTTAATCCCAGCAGGCAGCTCAGCCCCACAAAGGTGCTCTCTCAGTGAGATGGGGAGAGAATAGGAAGGCCAAAAATCAGAAGACTCATGGGTTGAGATAAAGACAATTTAATAGATAAGGGAAAACTTACATGCGCAGGTAAAGTAAAACAAGGAATTCATTCACAACTTCCCATCAGCAGGCAGATGTCCAGCCATCCCCAGGAAAGCAGGGTTCCGTAATGCACTAATTGGGAAGACAAATGCCAATAACTTTGAACATCCTCCCTTCCTCCTTCTTTCCTTGAGCTTTTACTGCTGAGCACAACGACATATGGTACCGGATATCCCTTTGGTCAGGTGAGATCTGTATGTATCCCCTCCCAACTTCTTGTGCAGCCCCAGTGAGAGCAGCAGGAGATGCCTTGATGCCCTGTGAGCACTGAGCAACAATTGCTGAAAGATCCCTGCATTATCAACACTACTTTCAACACAAATCCAAAACATAGCCCATACAAGCTGCTGTGAAGAAAATTAACTCTAACCCAACCCAAATCAGTACATTTATTTAATTTAAAATGTGAAATGTTTATACTTGAGACTAATTTTTATCACACATTTGTGCAGGCATTTTTATAGGCATACTCTCACTTATGTGTCTAAGAATTACATTAATTTGTTTGAACTTTCTTTTTCAATATTTTCTTGTCAATGCAAGTAAGTACTAATATTATAGTGATGACATGCCTCTACAAATAAGTATGTGTTGGGGATTTTCACCAACATATTCCTTTACCACCAACCTTAAAAATCCAAGCTCTTAATTTGTCTCATAGAGTGCTATATAGCATAATGTTATGTGTGGCAGCATTCTTCTCCATGAGTTTGATCCTGAATTTGTGAAATACTGAGCTTAACTGACCTCTTGACTCTAACAGCAAAAGTGGGGATTGAAATCACTGAGCAATTTATTGGTTTAGACCGCTTCACTTCTCTAATCTCTGAAGATTACTTCCAGTCACACATGGTCAGCAGGGTACTAGCCTTTCTAACACAGGCTTTTAGAGCAGTTTCAAACATCTGCCTACTTCCAACCCTCTTATATCTATGAGATTCTCTCTCTTGGTAGACACCAACTACTCAATAGGTCTTAAAATAACTTTCTTGCTTTTACACAGTATTGTGTTTGTTTTTCACTGACAGTAAATTCTAATATTATCATTCACCAGGTGATCCTGCATGTTTCTTGTTAATTATACAGTGAGATGATCACAAGCTGAGAGTTGTAAAACAGATGAAGTGAAGCAATGCCTTAAGTCAAGGCTACATTCCCTGGGTTACTCTTCATATGGATAACAACATTACCAAAATATAAAAAACCCAGTAGGTATCTTTTTGATGCCTGGTAGACAAAAGTCTAACCCAATCATCTGCTGGGGATGAGAATGCTGACATGAAGTAGATTTGAAAGAGTAAAAAAATTGCAATGGTATGTCCAGCAAGTAGCCAGTAAAGTTGTCTGACCTCTAAGGGAAAATGAATGAAAAGAGATGAGCAGATCAAAAGTACAAACCTGACTATTCACAGGCAGCACAGCTGCAGAAATTATATTTGCTGAAACCGGAAGAACTAGAAAACAAAAAATGTGGAAATAATATCACAAAAGCAGGTGTGCTGCTGCATGGTAAGAAGGCTCTGGTGAAGGTGGAAGTGCTTTTAATTACTTTTTTCCACATTTAAAAAAATCTTCCTTTCCTTAATGATTATCTACATATGTTTTCACCAGAAAAACAAAAACAAAAACACCAACCAACCAACCAAAAAAAAAAAAAACAAACAAAAACAAACAGAAAACCCATGAAAAACCCAGAAAATATTCCAGTTTTCTGGAAATCCTCCACAATCAAAATAAAAAGAAATTAAAAGGAGGAAAAATCTTTAGATTTGCAATAAGGCAATCTGATGCAAAAGTATGAGTCAACATGGCATTTGTGTGTGATCTAGTACAACTGGGAAGAGTTAAAAGGAATTAGAAGAGTTATGTAAAACAGTTTCTTCCAGTGACAAGAAAAGATCCCAAACATTTCCAGCACTTTTAGAAGGAAAACACTGCCCTTTTCCCACTTTAAAAAAAAAAAAAAAAAAAAAGAAAAGAAAGCATCCCACCAAAAACACGCATATGAAAACCACAAAGAAGCTCCTTTCCAATGCATCCCAAAAAGAAATCCAAAAGGGGTAGCTACAGAACATCAGTAACTAAAAAAATACAGTCAGTGAGTAATCTGTTCAGATGCAAAAAGGAGAGATGATCAGAGTACAGAAGTGTGACCACTTGAGAAAATTAGTGAAATCAAAATCTGGTGTCATTGCAGCCCTTCCCAGTGCAAACACAGGCACTTTGAGCACAGGTGTTGAAGTTCTTCCAGCACCAGCAGCACCCCAACCAACCACTACAGAAGTGTCCTGAAAATCTTCCTTGGCAAAATGGCCAGGATGCTGGCAGGCAGGGACCACGTAGTGCTGGAGCATCTGTGTCCCCCATGGAAGTGGGGCACACGTAGGGACTACACACCATAGAGGGAGGGATGTGGGATACCCACACAGCCTGTGAGGAGTGTATTAGGGGATGCATGTAGCCATGTGAATGTGCATGTGTTTGTGTGCATGGAGGTGTGATTAGAACTTCTTGGGATATGTTTTATAAGGTTGCTTAGAAATTTGTAGGTGTCCATTAACATTCTGTATCTGGTATTGTGGTTTGTCGATTGTCTTGCTGATACGGATCCTGAATATATAGTTCACTGATTGCAAGTTAATTACATGCTGTTAATAAATCAATAAACTGCTTCAGTCCTGTTCTTGCTTTAACTGCATGAACTCAGGAGTTTTTCCTTGTGACAGGCATCACAGCATCGTTTTTTTGCTTGTGGGGATTTTTGTTGGCTTTTTTTCTGTCAGAGGCAAAACTGAATTGGTTTTCACACTGAACCAATTAAAAACTGTGAAAAGAGCTAGAGGGGTGCCCATTCCAGACTGATACTTTGGACATGGTTTATCAGTTTGGCCTCAAAACTCTGCAAAAACATCTTCACGGGTCTGGCATGATCTCAGAGCTCAGCCAGAACAAACCTAAACCTATTCAAAATGCCAGCAAAGCAAGACCATATTTGCTTTATGTTTCCCAGATTAAAAAAATAAAAAAAGGGTGGAAGCTTTCTATTATGTGGATATCAATGCAAAATAAAATCAAAGAGAATGTCTGATCTGTCTCACAGTCAAAAGGAAACCTAAAATATTTTTTCCCATTTAACACTGCTGTCTGGTGTTCAGCTTGCAATCTACTACGTGGCCAAGATTCTTTAATACCGAGTGGGTCCTGACTCAGTAACTTTTTTCTCTGGAGTATGTAACTTTTACATACTGGAGAGCCAGAACAGAATTTTTTTGAGAAGTTGAAGGAATGGTCAAAAAAATAAGTTGAAAAAATGATGCACAACTTACTAAGGTGTGTAAAGAGCAATATAATTTGTACAATATGAAATAGTTCTTTCATTTTCTTCAGTGCTGCATACTGTGCTCAGTCTCAGCAAGCACACTGTGCTTCATTTTCTGAACTGCATTTCAGAAAAAGCGTGAAGAAGTTTCAAAAGAAGCTAAAGGAGACCAACCGGGAATTATCAGTGATCTAGAAAGCAAAACTGATGAGTAGAGTTTGAAACAATTGGAGTAGTTTAGTTTATAGAAGAGAAGACTGAGAGCACACATAATAACATAAAAAGTATCTATAGAGAGTAAAGGACTAGACTGTTCAGGTCCCCTGTGGTTACAGCAAGGGTAATGGGTTTAAGTTGGTTCAATAGACATTCAGCTTCAACTGTAAGGAAAGAAAATCTATGAGTCTTGTCACTAAGTTTAGGCAGGCTGTGTTTTAAAGACTACAGCTGTGAGGGATAGTTGAGGACAGCTAATCTTGTATTGGGGCTGCAGAATAGATGAGATGAGTTCTTTATCCCTTTTCAGTCCCAGGGTTTTTTTGATCACATAGTTCTTTTGGATCACATGTAATTCAGAAGTCATCGAAACCTTCCTGTGGCTTTCAGTGTTTCCCTTACCAGGACTGCATCTTCTGTCCCATTTGCAACAATGTTCTATAGTACTCTGATGATAGTGCCTGAAAAAATCAGTCACAGACATCTTCTTTCACATTTCTACCAAGAAATCCATGTTCAAGTGGCCAGAGGGGGCTGTGAACACACATTTTGCCATAAAGGCAACTGGTGGGAATTGCCAAGGCAACTGTCCAGACCTAAACTCTGTCTGATGAAAGAACTGTGAAAGCCAGAAGGGAGAGATGGAAGGGAAACTTGTTTCCTTAAGAGGTGGTGGACCCCCTTCGGCAACCCACAAGGAACTCAAGGAAATCATGTTTAAAAAGAGAGGAATAAAAAATGTAATGGCACTATTTAAATAGCAGAAATATTGTGAAGGAATTTGCATTCATATGTGAATTACAGCACTTCCATTACAGAGTTAGTGTTGTAACCTACAAGATCGGAGGTTATGGAAGCTCACCATCTTATTATATGAAAGATAACTGTATTTTATAATAGATAAAGATCAAGCTGATAAGAAATGGGGAGAGAATGTGTGGTTAATAATAAAAAATTATGTTTAACATCAAGGAAAAATGTAGAAGCATAAAATACTGGCCCTTTAAAAAAATGGGAAAACTAGGATTTTAGGAAAGGTGAATGGAAAAGCCTTGATATTTAATCAGCTGAGACGTGCAGAATGGTATCATGAAGCTGGTTTCTTGTCTTGAATCCACATAGAAATTACCCTTTTATATTTAATATCATTCCATTGGTTTGTAGCATGCCATGTCTGGGTAAATTAGTTTTTTAAAAACATTGCAGTACTGCTATTCAGTGCACAGTCACAAGGTGATGTACTGCACTTCCACTGTGCTATCTACTGATTTACGTCAGCAAATTATAAAGTGTTTGATACCTTTAATTGAGTGGCAACATTTTGTTGTTTGCAAGAGTTGTGCATGTGCTGTACAGTCATAGCAGTATATTATATTGAAGTAGAGCATATGTAGTGCTGAGAAAATGAACTGTACAAACGAATGTTCACTCATGAGCAGCCCTAGATTTTCCTTCTAGTCTCACAGAAAGCATCCATAAGATTGTTTAAAAGAAATGTTATAGAAAGAATCAGGTTACATTCATACCAAAGACAAACATGGCCCATATCATCTGAAACCATATTTGGCTTTCTTCTAGTTTGTTGAATGTCTGGTAACTCTCCTAAGGACCAATTTGAAATATCTTCACAATATTCTTCTTTTCTATGTTAACAAATCTCTAAATTCTGAAATATGTGGGATGAAGTGTCTATATTTTTCACAGTTTAGCTACAGAAGTGAAACAGAATTTCTAATTCCCTTATAGAAGACTTGATCCAATAGCAACATATAGGACTGAATTAGCAGCATCCCCTTACACAGGCATATTGGGGGTAAACACCTCTTAAATAACTGGCACTACTGAACTCATCTACACCTTCTTTCCATTAGCATAAAAATTTCTTGACAGAATAAGAGAGTCTTGTGGTATGTCTTCTGGCTCAGTAAATCATGGCACTTGGATGTCTACATCAGAGGAAGAAAGATGGAAGGTGAGGTGCACTGCCTTTATCAATAACAAAGAGACAGATGTCTTAATAAGGAATGGAAATAATGCCATAAAACTAAAGAAAGGTACATCGACTTATCTTGCAGCGATTATTTTGCCCAGAGCCTTAATAGTGTTAAGGCATCTAATTAACACTAGTCTCAATCAGAGAAGTTGAAAGTCCATGGAGATATGGTTTCAGAGACCTTAAATAACCCTGGGAATATGGCATTGTTCATATTTTGCTACATTTCTCCTCTCTGTTTTTCTTCTTTCTTATTTTCATAGATGTGGCTCATGTCTTCTAATTTATTTTGAGATACTTAATACAGAATCACTTGAGGCTGACAGTGGCCTCTGGAGATCATGTAGTCAAACGCCTTTGATCAGAGCAGGGTCCTCTAGAGCAGGTTGCCAAGGACTGTGTCCAGTCGGATACTAAATATCTCCAAGGATGGAAACTCCACATCATCTCTGGGCAACCTGTTCCAGTGTCTGATCACCTGGCACCCTGCCTGCAGACACCCTGCCCCCTGACCAACACTGTCAGACTGAACATACTGCTGACATATGCCTCTTGACACCCTGACCACTGTCCAGTGCTGTCATGGTAGACAGGGTGCCATCTACATTTAATGTAAGGTGTGATGTCTCAAATCACAGTAACAAGGAGCCAAGGGGTGGTATGATTCTTATTTGGACTTAAAATGCATTTGAATGATTGTTGCTGAGAGATGAGCAGGACACCAAGTGTCTGCAGCAGCGTCCCAGAGCCATGGCATTGAATAGATCCTGTGTTTGATATCAGTGATTGGATGAGTTGCTGTATAGGCACATTGTTGCTGATCTTTCTTAATGCCTTAATAAAGTTTGTCTTATAATTTGTTGTCAGACACATCTCTGTTTGGACTGTACCATGCTCACAGTGATCTAAAGTCCCTGGGCTGAGATGGCAATGAGGATGCGGGTGTGGGCTTCAGGTGGGGCTGGTCAAGGACATCAGGGCCTGTAAAGTGCCAACAGGGTGTGTCAACAGCCTTGTTTAATTCACAGTAAACAACATCAACTACTCTTCCCTCATCCACCAAACCAATTATCTCATCCTAGAAGGCTATCAAGAGTTTCCACCATAATTTCCCTTTCACATATTCATGCGGACTGCTACTACCGACTTTGTCAACTTCGATGTGTTTGGAAATGGTATCCAGGATGATTTACTCCATCACCTTCCCAGGAACTGAGGTTGAGTATGACCAGCCTGTAGTTCCCTGGGTTCTTCTTGCCCTCCTGGAAGATCAGAATGACATTTGTTTGCTTCTAGTTCCTAGGAATTCTCAGCACTTCCTTTTATATGTGCATATGTTTAGGGTGGGGTACTTCTCTCCTGTGCTGTAGTTTCCAAGCTCTCTTGTTCATATCTGGTTGTTATTGTTAGAAAAGAGTAATACATTATTCTTATATACTACAGTACATACTGTTCTGCATGTAACATGAAACAGAAATTTTCAGCACAGTGTCATAGTCCTGACAATTAACAGCTAGCTGTGATTCACTCTTTCAAACAGAAGAGTGTTTGTGTTCCAGAAGGAAGATCCCTAATGACACCCTAAAATCCTTATCAGTCAAGATATACAACAGAATGACAAAAGTAAAGCTTTTGCTGACAACAGATGTATTGTCATGCTAGAAACAGAAGGACAAGGAAAAGGCAAGGATGCTGCCTTCATCAAGGTTAACCATAAAATAAAACCATTTGTTAATATTTTATTTTCTAATTCATTTCTTGTGACATAAGATGATAAAAATGTTCATGTGAAAACCTTCCTAGTACCACAACAATTAATTAGACCTATGTTGCAGCAAAAAAAATAATCATTCACACATAACGAATAAAATCAGTGAGCCAATAAATCAAAATAATACGCCTCTACTAATCTCAACTTTTCTCTTATACTCTGGCTAGAAGTGAATGGAAAATTACCATTTAGCAACACAACCACTAAATATTGTGAAGTCTGTATTGTTGTAAAGTCTACATATCTGGATGGACTTTGATCCCTACTCCTGGTAAAAACAAAAAGAGTAAGGTGCCAGAGGTTCATGGTCACTGTCTTTAGAATTAGGAATAAATAAAATTATTCTTTTAAATGAGATCGAATTATTTCTCTATTTATAGTAATAAACTCCTGTAATAAGAATGGTTTCGTAGCTAACATTCTGTTTCTCCAGTCCTATTAAAGCCTTTGGCTAGTAGACTACTATAAAGATAAAAAGCAGGTCCTCAAAGAGCATCAGAATTCAGCAGAAATATTTCTATAGCCTTTCACAAGATTTCAAAAGGACCCATCAATATTTGAGTATCTCACCATTGCTCCAATTATATTCTGGCATTTTTCTGGATTAATTCACTGTTAAAGTAGCAAAATCCAGTTCTAACTATGTATAGAATTTTTGCAACTTTCTAGAACATGTTGATCCAAAAATTTTCTTTTGTGTGCACAGTATAGGGAGAGACATTCTATGGATTGGAATTTTTCTTTTTTTGTTCCTTTTTAATAACTATTGAGCATTCTTTTCCCACTAACAATAAGTTCCATTTACAGTTTCATGTATTTTCATGAAAACCCAACCAGATGTTCCTCATGAAAACTCAACCAGATATTCTTCATGAAAGCAGACTTTTTTTCAGGAACACTTTGGTTTGACTGAAACCTATTTCATGTTATTAAATGTGGAAAACTTTTCAGCTAGTGCTAGTTTTCAGAGATTTCTAAAAGATTGAAGGATACTCTGCAGAACGCTTCCTGAGAGCCAAAGTGGGAATAACAGAGTTGATCTTTTATCTTCTTCTTGGTATTCTGTTGTAGGTATCATTAAGCATGACAGTTTTTAAAAGTCTTCTGTTTCAAAATGCCCATTTACAGAACTCAGTATAAAACCCTGTCTCTCCTATGAGAGCACAAAGCAGTTTAAAATGCAACCTGATTTAATATAATTGCCATGTTCCAGTCCCTTACCTCTTCACTTAAGAAAACAACAATTTTAATGAGTTTGTTGTTTTTGCTTTTTAAATACACTTTTCAGATAAAGTGCAGCAGCCAGCAATTTCTTCCTCCCTTGATAAAAATGCAGTGAAGAAAAGCTCATTTTCACGCTCATACTTATTAAAGAAGACACAGAAGAGACACCTGTCTTCTCAGGTGAGTCACATAAAGCTCTGTCATGGATAACAGAAAGAAAAATTTGGGTTTCATGATAGCAAACAAGTCATTATCTTAATTCCATTGCTTATTTAACACATCTCACTTCACAAAGAGGACTTGGTTCAAATAATTATTCATTCAAATATGCCACCCTCAAGTCCCTAAAGCTCCATACTCGAGGTGGGGAGCCAAGGGCAAGGCATTGAATCTTCCATCTCTAGATATTTGATCTAGAGGCACCAGCTCTCTTGTTTAGCTGCATGGTCCCTATTTGAAAAGATAAAAAGTGTTTTCCTCCTTCACAAAGTATCAGTGGTGTTAGTGGTAATAATACCACTACCACAAGAAGAGGATTCAGAATAGTAGGAGCACTCCTAGTGTTAGTAAATCCACAGTTCCCCACATTCTGTTAGACACACAACAGAATATATCAAAGCCAATACCAAGCCAAATTCTCTTTGCCAAATCCAAGTATTTAAAATTAGTTAACTGGGTCTACTTCCTGCAGCCCTTTCTGGTTTCACACAATGAAATTATGAAAGTGCCACAAATATTTGAGCTTTTAAGACATTTGTAAGATATGTATGGAGTTCTATTCATCTTGTGTATATGAAGTCTTGATAATTTACTTAAGCTCTGTTTTCAAGCTCTGCTTTGTCAAGATGCATATTTTAAAAGCTGAGATTCTCACATAAACACAGCTCCCAAAGCTGAAATTCTAAGAAAAATGTCATAAAAGGCATGACCATTGACAGTATTATAAGAATCAGTATTGTCCTGCTGAAGTCAATGGAGTTATAATGATTTTGTACAAGCGAGAATCTTGTTGATTGTTTCTTCTCCAAATAATTTATAGTCTGATTAAGAACTTATTGCTCTGTCTGCACTAAATAACACAACAGGTAAGGAATGAGAGTTTTAAAAAGGGTATTTCTCTTGAATTTATGTAGTGACTAGTATTGCAGGCTAGACTGTTGTAGTAAGAACAAGGACAACAGCTTTTGCAGCTTCAAATGTCACATAAATTAACTAATTTTTTAATTCTTTGAGGTTCTCTCTCTCTGCGATTAAAGTAGAATTCAGTAGTTTAGGAAACCAGCACCAAACTATGATGTACTTGTGTATAACATTATTAGCAATATAGTTAGTAATAAGAAATAACATTAGAGTTGTCTTAAACATCCAAGAGCAGGTCAAAAGACCTGCTAAGAATCAGAGTGATGAAACAATTCAACAAAAAAATCTTCCCCATTTAACTAAAACTGTAACAGACTATTAAGGACATGAGGAGTCAGCAAAATCTATATTGAAATGCAAGGGGAGATCTGAAAATCATAAGAGAGCATTAAAAGAAATAAAAAAAAAAGTCATTCCTAGACACCCAAGATCAGTCAGCAGATCCACTGGTTAAGACAGTTGGAAGGTAAGTCAATAACTGAGTCGACTGAAACTGAAAAAATGGGTCCAGACAATGGAGGTTTTTTGAAGAGTATGAATATTATACTTTGATTTTGTGAGGGCCAAGGAGGAATCAAAACAGAAAATGCAAAAATGTTGCATAATACTATTAATACAATTACAGATTAAAACAATAACATCAACATTAAATCGTTTTAAAATTAGAAAATACATCATAGATTTGAAGTAGAAAGATGAAAAATATATCATGATAATCCATATTTGAACAGGAATGACAGGGAAGAAAGTGGAATCCACACTTAGGTACAGAGTTTGACAAACTTAGACCCTTGGCTTCACTACAAGAAACCGGAGTAGAACTATTTTTGCATGGCAAATTTACATGGAAGTTACAGTACCTGAAATAGTTGACTAGGAAAACTGTAGAAACATTACAAGATAATACTATAGCTATTTAAGAATACTTCTGATGAAGTAATAAGGTTATATCAAGGCTATTCTGGTTCAGATAAACAGCAAGTTCTTGGAGAATGGGAAATTAATGGTAAAAATATGGTCAAGACAGTAAAAAAGTATTCCATCACAAATATATAAAATTTTGTAGCAGTATTTCATGGAACAAAGATTGATATAAGAGAGTTGAGCAGAGGAGCTAGACTAAATTTATCATTTTTTGCAAGGCACAGAACATGAGTTTAAGTTGAACAGGCTTAATGATCATAGAATAGAGCAGAACAGGCTGAAAGTGAACTAGAATGTCCGGGAACAGATTTTTCTTGTAACTGACTACTCTTGAAGTGACAGAAAATGGACAGAATGTATCCTGCCTAAAGCTCTAACACTAAAAGAAGAACGAAATGCCACTGAGAGGGAGTCACTGTAAAGACACCAGCATGAGCTTTCTAGTTAGAAATAAATGGAAGATTAACAAGGTTAGAAGAGATATGTATAGATTTATAAAAAGAGGTGACAAGTTTTAAATAGAAGGCAAACCTAATAAAAGAAATTAAGAACAGATTTAGGTGTGAACCAGTGCATTATATGTCTAACACCCCTTTATACTCAATGGAAAGCATAGAATTCACACAGCAGACAAAACCTGGATGTCTACCTCAAGATTCACTGTGTGCAATGAGTAGGGTTTACCCCCATGTACGTGTCTCCTGCCATTTAAAGTGCTCTGTGAGAGATTTTAGTGGCACCTGGGCACCATTGCCTGAATGTGGGCATCCAACATCAGTTATGGTGCTCTAAGGAATTCTATCTGGCCTTCAGCTGCTGCTCCAGAAAGGTCAGGAGGATTGCATAGTTCTGCAGCATAGCAAACTGCCTTGTATAGTCCACTTGTACAACCTAAGGCACATCTAAAGACTATAGATGTTTGTTTGTATGCACTTAAATTAAACCTCAAAGAAGCCTATAAATATATACATGGAAATGCATAAACATATGCCTTTCAAGTAGGAACTAGTTTTTACCCAGAAAGTTTAATTATGAATATATAGAAGATCACTCACAAAAGGTTAAGGAAAGAGACATAGTAGAAAAAACATAAATCTATAATGTATCACACGTGGCCAGAACCTAGAAACTATTAATCATATGTAAGAGGATGAACGAGATTCACTAGAGATGAATATAAAATATAGAACTGACAGTCTTAAGTGCTAGGAGATTTGTAGGAATTATGGACTCAAAATAGAAGAGACACCATGCTGTCAGAAATGCAAGAAAATGGTAGATAAGAAAGATACAATAATGTAACTAGGCTACTGGAAATTGTTAACGTTCATGAAGTGCATTGAAGAACAACCAATATGGAGCTTCTATAAGGGAGGGAAAAAGATTTTGCTGTTTTATAATTTGTTTAATTAAAAATTAAATTTAAAAAATGGCAAATAGAATCTAGCAGGAACTAAAGAAACTATGAGGTATGAAAAATATAAGCATAAAACCAATTATTTGCTGTGCGCTAGAATCTCACGATACGTTATCACAGCAGTACTGCGCACACTTAACATAGTCACACTGAATGTAGACATGACAAAAAGCAAGCTTGATGGGAACACTTGCAGTACTGAAAAAGGTGATTACAACTCTCTAAGTTAGAGATCCGTTACTAGTTATGTTCCCATTGAGATCTCAGGTAATGGGAAGAAATAACAATAATATATAGTTTCTATGTGGGATGATCCAAATGTCTTTGACTTCACTAGAGCTAAGCAGTGAACATATTTTTGACTTTGAAGTCCATGACTTCACAGATATCTCAGTAGAGATGAATCTCACCTTCTAGATAAAATAAGCTGTGGATTTCACAAATAACCCATGTATATGTCTTATGACTTTTCACTGAAAAGGATTGTATTCTTTAGACTATCACCGAACACAGTTTATTAGTTTTAAGTAATTTTTGCATTTATATGTCCTCCATTAATTTCATCTAGTCAGGAACAAAGATTGATAAATTTAGATTTGAACTGTTGATTAAAAAAAAAGAAAGAAGAAAAAGGATTGGTCAGCACTTATCTAGAAATGCACAGTACCTGCAATAAGACCAATAGATTAAAGTCTTCACTGATATTCAGATAGATTAAGATGAAGACTGCAGCTAGAACAGTATTTTTTCAGTCCAACACATATCAAAAATAGATTTGGATCTCAAATTATCTGCTCCTTTTTTTCTTTTTTTCTTTTTAATTGACCCTATATAGAGGTCATATGTATTCTTAAATTCAAAAACTCTGAGAAACCTGAGCTTCTAATGTAAATTGGACCTACAGATACTGACCATTTTTCTATAGTTAAGGAGTCTAAATAATCATTCAGAGTCCTATCTGTACTTACCCTTGCTTGAAATATTTTTTTTATGTCTATAATAAAGATTGAAAACTCTACAACTATTGTTGTCTTATAGATGAAGAACAAAATAGGAAACATATTTAGCCATTGTGAAAATGCGTCTGAGGGAAAGTGCTGATTAGAACAGCCAACATAAGGCTGAACCAGCTAATAAGTTAACCAGGTGAAAAATGGAGTACACAAGTCAAACAACAAGTAGTTTTAGAGAGGACTGTCTGAAATTTTGGATCATTACCAATTTTTTTTTTATTTGAAGTGCTAGAAAGCAAAATTCTGGTACTCCTCAAAAACGATACCTGGCAGTGCTAGCCTTCATCCCGGTTTGCAACCCTCTGCAGAAACTTTATGAATAACATAACCCAAAGTTTGCTCCAGAACATACCATGAACTAAAAAAGAACATAGAACTAGCTTTAGTTTGGAGCTTTACTGAAGACAGTGGCAGTTGTGTTTAATTTCCAATTATAGAATCTGTCTTTAATCAAACTAATCTACCTTACCCAAAGAGATAAAGCCAACATAAATTTATGAGTTAAATTCAGATGTCTACTTATGTGAGGTGAGAATTTATCTATATGTTGTGTGTTCACCAGTTCCAAAACTTAGTTTAATATTTGAGCCTAAAAGTAGGTTGTTTTTTTTGTTTACCAATAACATAAAATAACCTCCTGAGATTATTTCAGCTGATTCTGTTTGCAACAGAACCAGTTTGTTCTAGATTAGCAAGTAATTTAATCAGTCTCTCCAAGTTCTTAGTGACTTAAAGATTTTAAAATCAATATTTAATAAAGATAATGTTTAGTATGCCCTGTTTAGTATGTCCTGTCTGCCTTTTGTAATAACAACATGCTGCTCTCCTCCATCTCCAGTAGCTGCATTCAGAAATGAACTGAAGCATTATAAACTACTCTCAACTGGTTTTGCAAAACTAATTCAAGTGCGAGCAGAGATTTTCTTCCCTGAAGTGTAACCTTCCCTCTGCCCCACCTTTTCTTCTTGTGGAGAAGAAAATAGTTGTTTTCTCTGTGAAGAAGAAATGTGCTCTTTGAGGAGCTGAAGAGCCACACACACAGACACAGAGGGGGAGAGTGCACCTATTGTGCTGTTCAAACAATTCGACAAGTAACATTCTTCTTCCCCTATTTCAGCTAACCTGGATTTCTTTTGCTTAACCTGAATCAACCACTAGTGCAGCTTCTGCTTTGTGTATATACCCAGCAGAATAAAGTGGAAATAGAGGAAAGACGTTTTCAAAGTGTGGACTACAGCAGTATTCAAACCATGCACTAGAATTAGGTATTTTCTTTTCTTGTAAGAAATACAAGGGAAAACATCCAAAAAGGCTATTTCCTCTGAAATTAAGTATGAAAAGCTCTACTTTTGAAGTGTAGGGGGCAAGGGGAGAAAAGAGACTATTTGGGTACGATTTTGTCTAAAAAACAAAGTACTTTGGTTTTCTATAAAATTATTTTTAATTTTGTCTGAAATGGTACAGGATTAAAGCAGTAATTTTCTGAATACAAAATTAATATCATCCTTTGCACAGTCAATATAGATGTTATCTTCAAAAATTATCTGCTATCTAGTCACTGACCTTGTTCATATCATATGTGATTGAATTTTCTGAATTCACTACTCTTTGAACTGAATGCAATTCAAATTTTGTAATATTTTGTTTCTTCAAAAGCATAGTTTTCCATCAAAAATAATTTCATGGGAAAATTTCTTCACAAACATGTTTAGGAATTCCATATACAGAAAAATTTTAAATTGGAGCAAAAGAATGCGTCTTTAGGCAGGATCTTGAACTTAATATATACCCAACAACGCTTTCCAAAAGGACTAATAGTTCTCCACTTATGCCCTCATGTACATGCAGTACTGAACCAGGCCTGGCACTTTACTGCTTTTTAGGAGTTATAATCATATCTTCTACTTTTTTCCTGTAAATAGGTTCTTTAAATATTTGTTTCTGCTATGTGATGAATAAAAGTATATTGGCTTTATCATCTATAAAATTCTTAATATCGCTCCAAGTAATTGTAATCTAGTTTATCACCATACAGAGTTTGATAAGGGAAAGCAAACACTTCTGTGAAGCCTGCAAGATCAAGTATCTGTTGTGTCAAGGGGTGTTTTAATTTAACTGGTTTTCTGGATTCTACTCTCTTCCATAATTTGGAGACTAAAAGTCTGGTGATCTCATCACTATATTCACAGAGTTGTTGATGGATGGATGGATGTAAATTACTTATTTCATCAACAGGCAGTCTTCTGAGGGCCTCTGCAAATTAGCAAAGCCTCACGTTAGTTTATTGTGAATTCAAAGTTGTTTTCCTTCATTTTATCCCTCTTTTTTCCCCTCTTTTATTTTCTCTCTCCCTCCCCTATCCCAAGGCAACCTTACATACTGTATTATTGCATTATACTGGTATATTTGTACATATTCAATATACCATATTGAAGTAATTTTTTGGTCACCTTTTCCTCCCACTTTTTAATAATTTTTTCCTCTCTCCTTCACACTATGTTTCATAAAAATTTCTTTAGGAGAGAAATGGAAGGAGAAGAGTTTTTTTTCTAAGGTTTGGGAAAGAGCTATAAGCTTCCTCTACCCCCAGACAAAGGTGATGAACATGTGTCACTCTATCAGGAATTTCACAGGGTGAGTGAAGGACAGATGGACCATGGAAGGGACATGAGCATCTTCTCTGCTTTGTTTAGTACAGAAGAAGCAGCAGACGAACTGTCCCATTTATGCTTATTTTAACCTCTGTTCTCATGTATCACTGCTATAATTGACAAAAGCTTCTTTTCTACTTTTCCAGTTAATGGAAACATCTGTCTTCAAAGATTCAGAGTATAAAACCAGAAGGGATTGAATAGTCTATGTTTTCGCATGAAGCAAGGCATTAAAAAGACTGAATTAGTGTTGTTTTGAAGTAGAGGATATATCTGAGGAACACAGTCACTATTGATTTTAAAATTTCTAGTGATGGAAAATCTACAGTAGTCCTTGATAAGTTATTCCCATGTTCAAATGTTCTGTTTGTTAAATACATAGACTTCATTTCTGAAATTTGTGTTTGGTCTTCTAGGCACTGTAACTTAGTATATGTGTTCATTGTGTACTGGAGCCAGGGCACCTTATCTCAGAGGCACAGTCTGAGAAACACGGTGTTTCCACTCCCTCCACAGTAAATAGAAGGAATTTTGCGTTTTTGAAGGGTGAAACCAATGTCCTAAGAAAGTGACTTGCCAGGACTGCTTGGAGTGAATCAAACATTAGGAGCTTCCAACTCTCTCTTTGCAAAACCTTTTCAGATTTACAACGGTCATTCAGAATATGCTAAGTGCAGTCTTTAAGTCCTTTTCTTTGTAAAGGTGTTTGAGTATTCTCATTTTACATCTTTTCCAGCTGGGCAGACTGCGCAGCAATGAGAATGCACATAAGTAGATGGTACACTTCTTTTCTCATGTAGAAATCACTCCACTTTCTAGGGATAAATGAAAGAGTTGAAGGAGAGGCATTTTATGTGTCATTACTTATGCATAGTGAGACCAGAGAGCATATCTGTCCCATCTTAGCTGAACTACTGGTACACAGAGTAGCATATTTGTTTTGCTGAATCTAATAATAAATCATACTTTTATTTTCCATATTAAGAATTAAATGAGAAGGGCAGAAAGCGTCAAATTCCAAAACTGATCCATGACTTGGAAACTTGGCTGCTCCAAAATCTACCTTTAAATCTAAGTAATTATTCTATGTGTAGCGCATGTTCTTTCCAAGGTGTCATTGAAGAATCCAGCTTCACTCCCTTGCAAGCTACTTTATCTAGCCACTAACCTTCAAAATAGAGAAAGGTTAGCAAGAAAAGGTTAGTTCTTCCTTACAGCAGGAAGAATATTGATTTTTTTTTTCATTTTTTTTCTTTTTTTTTTTTTTAATTCATGGCATTCTCTGAAGCCACATGTAGGCCTTTAACAAGCACTCTGACAGGAAAAAACTTTTGCAAGCCCTCCTTAAAGCTCCCCCCCAAAATAAAACCACCTTACTTGCAGTGCTGCTCTATCAATCTAGCAAAAAATGTACATTTATTCCCAGGGAAGACTGTACATTTATAGATACCTTTAACAAATGAAGGACTTGATAATATTAGTTATGGATAATGTAAGTGTTGGGATTCAGAGATGTTAGGCTGATAAGAATTAAGGTCAGAGATGAGACTACTTCATAGTCTAGATTATTGTTATTTTGTCAACCTCAGAAAGGTCTCCAGAAAATTATAAGTCTTGGATATTTTGTCTGAAGTTGAACTACGTTTATTATTTTTAAATATTTCATTATTTTAAATATGTTTGCTGTAACAATTCTGACGACCTTGATTGGTTGTTCTTTTTCTACCTGGGAAAACTGGTAACAATTAGCCAGCAATATTTCATGTATGCTCATGAGGTGAAGATACCTGGAAAAGAAAAGATATGAAAAACTCATGTGGACAAAGCAAAAGAGAATGAATGAGTTACCATAAGATCAGATTTGGTATTCTGTCCCCTGTAAATAAACTGAATTCATAGTTAAAGCAGTTTACTTCTGAGTTAGTCTGTAACATGCTAGTAAGAAAAACTAAAAGAAAATAAACTTTTTCCCCTCTGATCATTGTGTCATGCATCTGCAGAAAACTACTTTGTTCCCCAAAGGGAAATGTATGAAGTTATCACCTTCATCTTTCCATGAATCCACTTTCCTCATTAGTAGAAATTTTTTGCTTGCACCATTTCAGTCTTTCTAATCTTTTTAGTCCATCCACCTTGTCCTCCTTTAATCTTTCATCCTCAGTAGATTTCTAAATAGCTTTTAAAATTTTAGAGTTGCAACCTTTATAATACAAAGGGATCAGGAAAGAAGTGAGAGAACAGACCTTAAACTCTTACAACCTTTAACTAGAGAATAGACTCCCCTTCTGTTCCGATATTCTATCTCTGTTTTTTGAGACAAAGACTTAAAAGCATTGTATAATCTTGTCATTAATAATGATTTCTGTAACCCTGACTACCCAGTGTTGAAGCTCCATGACAGAGCTGTCCCAAAGCCAGGGAATCTGGAAGCTTGCTCCCAAGCCAACCAAGCTGTTTGCTTGATCATATGTAATGATGAACCATTGACAATTAGTTTGCACCATAAAAGTGATGGCAACAAAACGAGTTCAAATTGAAAGAGGGTGGGTTTAGATTAAACATTAGGAAAAAATTCTTTACTGTGAGCACCAGAACAAGGTGCCCATGAAAGTTGTGGATGCCCCATCCTTGGAGGTGTTCAAGGCCAGGCTGGATGGGGCAACCAGTCTAGTTGAAGGTGCTCCTGCTCATGGCAGAGGGATCAGAACTAGATGAGCTTCAGGTCCCCTTCCAGCTATGATTTTATAATTTGAAAGAGAAGAACACACTACTTTTTACATTTCTTAATTCCTTCTAACACTAAATAACGTAAATATGGGATTGGAATTATCCACTGTTTTTGTTGTTTTGTGTTAAATTTTCCATTGTAATGCCCAAATCAAATCTGGAACAGAACAGGACTTGCTTTTTGACTATTAACCTTTAACTGTTTAACTGTTAACTTTCTTTTTTTCTTCCCACTTATCTAATCACAAACAGGAGCAACAGAAACAAGCTGCAGGGAAGAGTTAGGAGCAAGTTGAGCAGAACGGAAATTGTTAAAAAAACAAACTCATCTGAGAATATCAACAAGGATGAGAATTTTGGCTGAATAACTTGCACATAACATCACCTCAATTTTTGTCTTAAAAAGCTTTACCTAAACTGTGTTATGTGGGCATATTTCCTTAGGTCAGCATTAGCTCAGGTATCTTTAAATCAAAATGTGTAATATAGCAATGCAGTAGACTCAGCTGGTATGAAGTGAATACAGATTTTTATTATAATAGAGTTACCATTATATTACTCAAAGGCTGAGACACTTTATCCCAAGTTCATTCCACATCAAACTCTTCTGGATGAAGCATAATCCCCAGAAAGTACTGGTTTGTAATAGAAATGCTGACAGGACCTTAGCTATAGAAGCTCTACCAGCTTTGCTATTCTACAAGGTCCCTAACTGAATTTTTATTCTCTAATTCAATGAGAGGATTTTGCTTCCAAATCACTTTTAAAATCCTCCAGCTGTGCTATTTCTTAGTTTATGATAGCTACATTACTTTTCAATTAAATTTTTCCAATGTTCATGTATTTTCTATATTAAATTGTAGTTATATCTACACCTTTCAAATATACTGGGATCTGCCCACATTTCTCATTTTGCCTTATAAGTACCCAAGTGTAGGAGTTTTATAGCATATTTAAGGCTAGTCGTGACATAAGCTTTAAAGTTTCTGTTTTATCACTCTCTCCCCAATAAACTTAGTTGCTTTGTTCTCTCAGGGGTGACGGCAGCAAATAAATTAAGATCCCCTATTTTAAGTATGAGGCAAGAGAGACAGAGAATTTGTGTCACAGGATGTTGTTGACATCTCACCATAACAACTACAAATAAATGTGTTAATTTGATACACACTACCTCTTCTAAGAACTGTGGTCACTTGAGATATAGTTGCCTGAACAGAGGTATCTAATGTTCTTACTCAAGTGTGATGAAGTTTTCCAGTTGTTCTCCAGACGTTGGTCAAGAACTATACAATAGTTCTGGATGTTCCAGACTTGTGTAGATGCCTGGGATCTTTAGGGCATCCTAAATGACAGAACACAGTCAATTTGTCTGTGCTGCTACTTATCAATATCCTGGGGGCTACCTTTCATGAGTGGATTCATGTCTCCATGGAGCAAGCCTGCAGCAAACCTGAAGAAAGCCTCAGGGTGTTTCCAGAGCACCAGGGCACACATCCAGCAGAGCCTCATTGCTGCACTTACAAACATGCCAGCAGAACTGTTTAGAAAATTCTCTACAGTCAATCTTCAGCCTATCCACAGGGCAGACATATGGGCAGAAGGTAAGCAATATGTAGATCATGAAGTGCCTGCAGCCAATCTAGAGCAGAGTAAGAAAAACCCATTGACAAATTCTAAAAACATTTTTAGGCAGATGGATTTCCAGCTTGTTCATTGTCCTTCTGGCAATGTTTGCTTAAGAGAGTGTTCTGCCTACAATGTGCTTTGTGGAGGTAGGTTGCCACACTGAAGATTGGGAGCACACCACTGCCATTTTACTTTTGAATGAACCTTGTTCTACTCCTTGGTCTTGTGATATCAGGACAGCTCTATCTCGGAACATGATGGTCACTAGCAGTATATTTTGAGAGTGAATGTGGGCTTAGATTTCAGGAGTCTAAGGAGTTTAAGAAGTTTTTTGAGATCATCCCTCTATATTTAGCTATCTGATTTACATATAATTTAATTTGAAGTATATAGGTGTTATTTTGGCTTTCAATTTATACCCTAAGCTAAAGTTATAACGAATATGCTGCAGTGTAAGCAAAATATATACCAGAGCTTAAAATCAAGGTTGTGTTCTTAAAGTTAATTTTAGTGGTTTAATGCAAGATTTATCTCCTTAATTTAAGGGAGAGGGGATTTACTCAGATATTATAATGCTTATTTTAAAATGTCTGTATATAGATTTCTAGGGGAAAATTAGGAACATGTGTCCATTTTTATGCACCACCATGGGACTTATTACATGGCCTCACACCAGAATGTTGGGGGAGTTCTATAAATCGTGTGTCAAAGCTGCCAGCCCCACTTGGTACTCAGTCACCTCAGAGCATCTCAACAAATAAATAACCTCCTATTTACCTCCTTAATCTAAGACAAATCACTCTCCAGACTTTACTGATTTCATAGCATGAAGTCACACGTGAGCACATGGTGAGATTCTTGAAGTTCACTTGTGCAGAGTCAGGAGCTGGACTCGATGGTCCTCATAGGTCCCTTCCAAACTCAAGATACTCTATAATTCTATGATTTACCAGAGTTCAAACTTGTAGTACTAGTTGATGCTTAATTGTGGTGGACACCCTCAAATGAAATCCCACTCTAAGGATTCACTGTTGTTTTAACATAACATCCTTGTATTGGGACCAAATATGTAGAACCACTTTTAAAGCAGAGGGGAATCGTCATTTCTATAGGGTAATTCATTAACTTAGTGTGGTGAGTTGGCCTTGGCTGGATGCCAGGTGCCCACCAAGCTGTTCTATCGCTCCTCTTCTCAGCAGGATGAGTGTGGAGGAGAAAATAAGATGGAAAAAAAACCCCTTGTGGGTAAAGATAAAGTCATCTTATTAAAGCATAAACAAAGGAAGCAAAAGAAAACAAAATATTTGTTCTCTATTTCCCATGAACAGGTGATATCCAACCACTTCCTGGGAAATTGGGCTTCAGTACATGTAACCGTTTCTCCAAAAGACAAATGTTGTAATAGCTTAATGTCCTTCCTCCTCTTTTCATTGCTGAGCATACATCATACAGTATGGAATATTACTTTGGTCAGTTTGGATCAGCTGTCCTGGCTGTGTCTCCTTCCAAGACCTTGCCCACCCCCAGGCTACCGGTGAGGAGGAACAGCCTGGTGTGCCTTGATGCTGTACCAGCACTGCTCCTCAATATCCGAAACACTGGTGTGTTATCAATACCTTTCTAGCTACCACTGCAAAGCACAGCACTAAGAGGGCTGCTATGGGGAAAATTAACTCCATTGTAGCAAGACATCATACATATAACAGCCTGTTTTTAGAGTGGAATATCCTCACTGAGAATTTACTAACCAACTTAGGAACAAGTCTTCAAAGGAGCTAAGATTAAGGTGAGCTGTTTCCTTCCCTGCCTTACTTCTAAATCACCCCTTTTAAATTACAAGAAAAAAAAAAAAAGAGAAATCTGCAATGAATATGGGTCCAAATTTCATTTTTTTAATTAGTAAGGAGCCACAATCGTTAGAATTGTCACCTCATTTCAGATATGTGGTGTAACAAACATTCAAACTTTGAGAGCTTTGAAACAGCTCCTAATCAAAGCAAATGAGACATGATGTGACGTAAACATCATAGTGTTCACACTGACTTCATATTTTTTGAAGTTGAAATCCAGACAGCAAGATGATTACACTAGTGGAATACAGTATGCACTGTATGTTGAGTATACCTGTCCAAAAAAAGTCTTAAGCTTTAGACAATCCACGGAAGAGGGTTTTAGATAAAAATGCAGGATACAAGGCAAAGAAGAAAAGAGATATGTCCTTCACCTGGCTTCCTGCTTTTGCTGTGCAAGTCTTAGTACCCTGATCTGCTTCCTGCCTTTCTCTTTGCAAAGGCACACACAGGTGGCCTCCACCATCTCCCACACGCATTTATAGCGCTTCCATAGGTGGATCAACAGATCGTGTATGCGCTGCATTTTCTTGAACTCCCTGAATTATTCCAGACATGAGGGATTTAACTAATCTGCATCCTGGGGAGACTTTATGGACTGTGTGGAAAGGGAGAAAATATACCTGTAATTTCACAGTGTTCTTTATCTGATAGAGGCATTAGTCCATAATAACAGTGAACTTTCTGATAGCTTCGGTGGTCTTTTCCCTGAAGGTCTTACACGGCTGACTATATTAAACACACTCTCACACATACAGTAACTTGCTTCCTTCATCCATATTGTCTTCTCTAGAGGGAATTTTTTTCACTTTGATATGTTGCTCACCTTGTTACCACTCATCTTGTCTGCTATTTCCTCTGTGGTTTCAGACATTTTATGCATGGCTGCTTATGTCCTGTTTTCAGATTCTTTCTGCCTAGGCCTGGAATAATTTTTGTCTATTCAGTAATTTCCCATATCTAAAAGTTTAAATTCATTTTTACGGTATCTTCCCACCCACTTTACAACACTACCTAGGCTTAAACATTGGGAGAACAGTACTAGGAGTGGAAGTGGAGATGAAGAATTTAGTGAAGGTAAGTGACACAGTCACGTTAAACACACACAGTGTGTGGCAGGTTTGTTTCTCCAGTATAGTTAATGATCTCTGGAGCAGCCCAATGCAAAGTCCGCTGAAATAATCTACAAAATGCAGTTCCCTTTTTAAAATGTTGGACCTTTTGAGATCAGATTTCCAGAACTAAGAATAATTAAGTGTCATGCAGATAATATTGGGATGGGGATGTAGTGCTGATGGCCTCACAATGAGAATGTAGGAGACTTTCCCGAACAATTAACAGCAGTCTCTCACTCTCAGGCCTCCTATTACAAGGAAATCTGTGAGGAGACAACACAGAGCTGGTTAGATGGTTCAGGAGGCTCTTAGATCACACTGGTGATAGTTTCCTTATGTGAATGCTTGAAGGGCCAATCAGGCATAATTCTGAATTTGACCCACTGCTCACAAATGGGTACAACTGAGGTGACAGTGATCACAGACAGCTTCAAACTGAGTTGAAACCAAGACAAAGGTATGAGGCTGGAAAGCAGCAATAGGACTTTGGCCATTAGAAGAAGAGACTCCCATTTGTGTAGGGAATTGCTATGCAGAATGTCCTGGAAAAGAACCATGAGTAGGGAAAATACCAAACAGAGCTGGTGTGGTTATTTAGGAATAAGTTGTTCTGTTATGCAGAAGGACTGAGAAATTTAGCAGAAGACTGAAATAATTTTTTTTTGTGTGAACTCATACACAAAAAAGGATCATAAAAAATATGAAAAACAAACAAACAAAAAAGAATAAGCAGCAGAAAAGGGACATAAAAGCCCACTCCAGTAGAGGAGTTAGATTAGTGCCCTCTCTTTTAGCCTTTTTGTCCACTACAACTGTATTAGAGAGTGTCGTAAGTGGGATCAGGCAGAGTAATGTGGAAAGGGTGCCTCTGAGCAGAAGACTGAAAATCAAATCTAGGAAAGGGGGAAAACAGGGAGCTTTTATCATGCCAGACAAGGGCATACTCTTAAACTCATAAAATCACTTAGTTTAGAAAAGACCTCTAAGATCATTGAGTCCAACCACTAACCCAGCATTGCCAAGTCCACCACTCCTCTTAAACTTTGCTATAAGTTCTAGTCTATTACATATTTGTGTTAATAAGAATCTATCCATTGGCTTCACTGACTGTGGTTTCAGATTCCTGTATCTCTAAGGGTTATACATGATAAAGCAGGAAATGAGCAATCAGGCAATGCAGTTTTTTGAAACCTCATTATCTCAGCAAGATGTGTTTGCCCAGATAGGTTTTGGTTTCTGTTTCCAGATGTCATACCTACACCTTTGCAATTCTTTTTTTCTTCCACATTTTGCACAGTCCTGTTATAATGCTCTTAGGAAGTCCGGAATTACAGAGTAACAGCAAGAATATCCATTATTCTATTAGAAAGTAATTCTAACATCCAATATTCCATTAGGAAAAAGCTTTCTGATTCCTGCGGATTTCAAGGATTAATCAAGTTTTAGCTCATCACCTGCACCATTAGCCTTAAGCACTATGAAAATCTTCTGTGTAATCTACTGAACATAGACCCAAGTTAGTTAAAAGAAACTTTAATTTCTGATATCACATAATCATATTTAGGAAATCTGAATCTGCAGTTCTAAGATTTTCCACTACTGTGATTCACAAACAGATTGACCAGGATGTACCTCTCTTCTATAATAATTACTGTCCTACCATAAAGACTATTCTGCATCAAAGGTTATTGCTTAAAAATATTTCTAACAGGCTCAGGAGAAAGCTGGAAATGCACAATCCCTCGTTTTCATGAAGACAAATTGCATTTTAAAATTCTCCTGATGAAGGAGCATTCATCAGTCCTCCTTCATCTATCTTTTCAGAGTGAGTTTCAGTGCACAGATAAGAAAATTAATGTCTCTGAACTTTCCACCACTTTCTGTGCTGTTATAGTAGTACCTCAGTGAGATGAATTAAATCAATGGGGTTACTACTGAGTCCAGAAACATTTTTACGTGTTATGATATTTGTCCCTTCTGCCTTTAAATTATAGGTCAGTAAACATAAAATAAAACTATTGTGAATCTGATTTGAACTCTAAATCTCATTTCAATACCTAAAGACCCTTAATAAGCAGAGCGAGTAGGACAAAAATTCATTAGTACAACAATTCTTCCAAGTTCATATATGGGTGTGATAATGCAAGTGTATATGAAACTATGCATCCACCAGACAAGTATTTTTCAAATGCTTAGGGAGTTTGCACCTTTCTTATTTTAAAACAGCAGATTTTTCATGGATTGTGTCCTCAGCATCCTACCACAGAATCCACAATCAGCATCAGAATACTGACCACATCATCACACAAATCCCCTCTTTCCAGCTCTCTTATTATATGACCTCAGAGCTCTGAGCTCTCAGAGTTTCTATTCAGACCAGAAAATGCCATGATTACAGGTTTCAGTTGTTAAGAGCTGGAATGCACTCACATGTTCTGACTAACTTCTCATTCCATGTGCCTTCTCACAGAGGCAAGTAAGGCTGGCGTGGCATAAAGGGCTATTCAAAGTTGATAAAGATAGAAGAATCTAGTAAATGTGCTACCAGAAATCATGCTGATGGAAAGAGCTAGCAAAGAAGAGTATTAAGTTAAACTTATTTTCTGGCATATGAGAGTTTCTAATCAGAAACCACATTATGTGTCATACAGTAAGACATCAAAAAATAATAAAAATCACACGATTTGTCAAAAAAATCAAAACCAATGTAATTGCAACCATACCTCATAGAGAGGGTGTTTACAAGAAAACAGCTGTAGCAATTTTTTTAGATAAATATGTTTTGCAGAAGTATTTGTCAAATAGTTTTAAGTATTAGACATAGTTGAGAAAATCACAATCTGTATAGACTCCCTGGTAGTGCCAAAATGCAGGGAACAAAACTTAATAGTGTGTGTAGACCAAAGATATGGCAAAATCTTCACATCATATGATTCATACATGAAACTGCTCCAAACCATGAAGGCCAATCAGTTCTCCTTTAAGGCAGTGAAAATTCAAGGTAACATCATAAAAGGTGGATGATTACAGTTGGAATCAAGGCCTTGGTTTTTAACATACATGTATATACACATACATATACATATACATATACATATACGTATACATATACATATACATATACATATACATATACAAATATGAATCAGAATTCCAGCACCATCTGCCAAGACTATTAGTGACATATTACAGGATGGCTTTTTATCTATAACTTGTCTTACTGGAAACAGCAGTTTGACATGTCTGTTATTTCAAAGAAGCATTCACATTTCACAAAATGCTGACACCTCCCTCTCACATTCTTTTTTTTTAGAAACAGCTTAATTCAATTAGTTTTGCATGACAAACTAGTAGTCAGGAATATTTTCCTACTCGTACAACTTAATGAGTCAGGATATATTTTAAATAGCTTTCAGATGACAGGTATAATCCTCATTATATCTTTAAGAATATCAACCCTCCTCTTTTTTAATACATATATCAATACATAAAACAAAAGTCCAAATTCATAGCAACCTATTTTTTCTTATTTTTATTGCTGTGCAACAGTTCAAGACAGATAGCAAAATATAATGGATTATCATTATCATTTATTTATACTAGCAGAACTGCTAATGGACCAAAACTTAGCCATAACACACACTGAACAAATTTAGACTCCTGTTCAAAAATATGTAGACTTTATACATATAATATATGTATATATGTATGTATATGCATATGTGTATATACATATATATATATATACGCACATTTATAAATCTATCAGTGAATTCGCTGTGTGGTATTAATGCCATTCCACTAGGAATATCTTAATAGCTTCTTCAAACTTCATCATAGATATAGATATTACTAATTATATTTTGGATTATTTGTTTGTATAAAAACACCAGTCATAAAGAAGAACAGTGTATAAAAATTATAAGAATTGCACTGTGATCCTGTTTCAGGTCTCCAGTAGGAAAAAAGTATCTCCTTTATAAAACTTGGTAAACCCAAACAGAAAAGATGGTTCTTTGCACAGAGAAGTCATGATCTGCATGTAAAACGAGGACAGTTAAATATATTTGTAGCTAGCAAGGTGAGTTGAAAGAAAGGTTGTTTACTATGATGTACAGCACCTGAAAGGATTGTTAACAGTGAGATGTATTTTGTTAACCTTGTTAAAAGGTCTTAATGAAACAAGTTGTTTTGTGGAGTTCTTCCAACTTTAAGAGGCAATAATAAGGAAATCATTTAAATGTTCGAAGTAAATCTGGAGTTTGACCTACAATACATAGCCCAAACGTTGTCTCTAAAGAAGGGTTATTACTGCATACCCTGCTATGAGTATGCAGTAATAGTCCACAAATATCCAGAGATCTAGAGCAATCTTTCCCTCCCACCCCATAGCCATGGCAGAAAAGACAAACATATGACTTAAAATAAAGCAAATAAATATCAGTTTCCTGATATGAAGATATTAAAGGATGAAGATATTAGAGGATGAAGACAGTTTTCTGGGCAGGTTCTTAGTGCTTGCACTCTGGAGGTCTTTTAAGCAGGCTAGACCCAATCTAAGGACTTGAAGTCTGGGGATTGTTTGACAGAAATGATAGATGGACTGAAAATACAAGACTCTTGGAAGCAAACACCACTGGCTTGTTTCTAATGTATCTGAGAATGGGCAGTTAGTGACAATTTAGGGGGAAAGCTGCAGCATGAGCTCACCCATATGATAGGAAAATGCTTTTGTTGCAGAGCAATCTGTAAGTAGGATGAGATTTTACTCCCTAGAGTGAGGGAAAGGCTGTTCAAGGAGGTTACATGAAAAAATTATGCAACTGTATGTGGTTGTTATGTTTTGTTTTGGGATATCTACATTAGCATAAAGATCTACAAAATGATGTATCTACTAGTCAGCTCCTCGCCGAATTTATTTCTGGGTATCCTCATTTGTATTGTTTATTTCAGAAAATATTGAAACTCAGCAAAATTCTCTGCACGAATGAGGCAGTAGGTCAGACTAAATGATCAGAATTATCCCTCCTGGCATTAAAATTATTAAATCCTGAAGCATATGAGTATATATTCCATTTACAAAATGAGCCCCATATCTAGTTTACAACAAGCAAATGCAAATATGTGATGCATAGGGCTTAATTCTCACATTTTGAGGTATAAATGTATATCATATACACCAGTACAATATACATGAAGAAGAATGTTAACGGACCTACATATGTTCTCTAAGCTTCAAGGTTTTATTTGTATATATCTCTGATTATTAGTGAGATCAAATAACAAAGCCTCCCCAGACATTACTTACTGCTAGTATGAGCTAAAACAATTATACAGCTTTGAGAGTTCTCCCATGGCTCAGAAGATACAAGAGCATAAATTACATTTTTAAGCACTGACCACAGCAAAGAGTGATGAACAAAATGCAGTGTCCTAGGAACATCCCTTTAAAGACACCACCCTGTGTATGAAAATCTCCTTCCTGCCTCACCTTTGCTTATGAGAAGGGGAGTAGCATTTTGTAGATAACTCATATTATTGCTAGATGATACCATCCCAGTGTCATCTTGAATTCATTTAACAAGGAAACATCCAAGAGTCCATTCTCTCCTAGATCACTACACTTTACCTGTAAAACTTGTGCAATAATAGCATGCACATATCTAACTAGAACAAAAGCTCAGGAAGTTTACAAAAAGTAGAAGAAACACTCCTTTATTCTTGAAAAATATATTTTGTCAAAGTATGAAGTTCTGCATATCCAAGACATTTTTCTCAAATGTCTTGCATATGCATATGTTTCTATGTTGGGTTTTTGCCCTTTACTACTGGAAGTGGGATTCACCTCACCTAATGTTAGTTGTCTAGTGCAGACCTCTGTACACTCAATTGGTTTTCAGAGCATACCTGTACTCTGGGGAGAGAAGTGGGCACTGCTAGATTGTAATTTGTATCCTCTTCCTTCATATACCTAAGCTAGGTCAAGACAAATTAATACCTTGAAATATCTATTTCCTTCTGTTTATTTTAAAATTAGTCTGGCCTGGTTGGTTCAAACATAGATGTCTGCACTGCAGTCATCAATGTTCTCTTCAAAGACTGAAGGGAGTTTTCTTCAATGACTTGTTAAGGGAAGAAGAAAGTGAAAAGGATTTGCCAGATCTGACAAAGCTTTACTACAGTTTTCTGAGTATTAGCAATCTGTGAAGATAACGAGCTTTTATTTTTCTTGCCACATTTGCTATTGTTATCTTTATAGACCTATTGGAATTATGAGCAGTGAAGTGAACAGAAAGTATATTGCAAGTGGTATCAGAATCTGCAAATAATATGCAAACTACCAAAATCTTGCTAACAGACATAAAAGAGCAGGGTTCAAACTATGTGGGAAAGCTATAAAGTATGTTAATGAGTATTTTTGGTCTGTGTGGATTGACCTATGAAAAGCAAAATAAAACAGGAAAATGAGTTAGAACAGAAGATTAAAAGTTAAGACAAAAGAGTATAATGAAAACTCTAAAAGGAAATCTGAATTCACTAAGGTGCTAGCTCTAACAACAATGTTTAAATATGCACAAATCTAAAAATTACAATATTATATTGTCTTGGGATATTTGATATATGGTCATAATATAAAGAGTCTATAACTTTAAAAATTCATCTTTAATAATGTCAAAAAATCAGACTGTAATAATATTTGAAGACCATACAGAGAAGTTACACAGAAAGGCAAAATATGTGCAAACAGGGAACAAATAGAAGGACAAAGATAAAGTGTAAGTACCATAACATTATCATAATAATCCCATCATAATATATAACATAGAATCACTAAGAAAACATAGCAGGCTTGAAAAAGCAGAGTAATAAACCGCAGCTCATTCGCAATTAGTATCAGGTAGAAGGAACATAAAAGCAAAACTAGGAGAAAAAAATAAAGAGACAAGCAACAAAAAGGAAACAGATTTGCAACAAAAAGGAAACAGATTTGAATGTTTAACATAATCTAGAAAATAATTTACTACACTAGTACAAATATTAGTTACCTATTTGAAATATATAATATTATATAATATAATCATTTAAGTTGGAAAAGACTACTCAGACCATTGAGTCCAACCTAACACTACCAAATCCACACTGTCATAGGTTTACTTGTTCTAAAGAAACCAAGGGGGAATACCTTTTTTTTCTTTCCCCTGCATCCTTGTAAAAGAAAGATGTTGAACGGGGGAGGATGGTTTGCCTTGGATTATTGACCCACACAAAAGAACTAACCAACAGATCTACATTCCAAGCTGATGATACCACAAAGACTGTATGGAGGGGTGATGAGGTTTTTTTTTCTCTCCTCGGAAATGGGAGGCACTTCACTTTTGCCCTGACTGTAAGGACAGGGTATGTTGGAGTGGTCCGAGGTTCACTTTGTTTTCGGCCTGGTCATCTGGTTCTTTTCCGGCCCCAGTTTACCTCTGTTTCTCCTGTGCCCTGTTCTGCCCCCAGTCCAGATCTGCTCGGATTTCATCGGAGAGGCTTGACCCATCTGCAGAGGAACCTTTTGGGGAGGAGGTCTCCCTTTCCCCCCTCCGCTCCCATGTTGGCAGCGGCTTGTGCCCATTGACTGGGGGGGGAAATCCCGGCCACAGCCAGCCACAGACAAAGTGAGTGTCATGGGAAGAACACCCTTTTTCCCCTTTTCCCCTTCTCGGTGTGGGGGGGAAGATCTCCATTTTCGGCTCCTCCTGTGAACCAGGGTCCCACACAGCAACTGCCAGAGCACAACAGAGCCCTGCTGACCACTGCAGACCAACTGCAGGCTCTGCTCCTCTGGAGATCCAACACCGCTCTCTCCTGATCGTGGTTAAAATTGCACCCAAAGGTAGAAAGTAATGAACTGTTTCCTTTTTGAAGGGGTCTTCGGGTACAGGATTATTGTTTAGTTGTTTTTGTGTTCTTTTGTTGTTCTGCCAATACACATATATGCTTTAATAAAGGGCTGTTATTTTTTCTTTCTCCATACTTCCTCAGTTAGAGCCTCTTGATTTTGGATTTACAATTGCTTGGAGGGAGGAGTTTGGTCTGCCTCATAACTCATCCTCCTTAGCAAAACACTTCAGTCTCATTAAACTGAGACTCATCCTTAAACCATATCCTTAAGTGCTGCATCTACACATCTGTTAAATACCTCACAGGATTGTTACACAACTTCCATGGTTGGTCCATTCAAATGCTTGATAACCCTTTTGGTGAAGAAATTTTTCATAATACCCAGCCTAAACCTCCCCTGTTCCAATTTGAGACCATTCTTCTTGTCGTATCACTGGCTGCCTGGGAAAAGAGACCAACACCCATCTTGCTACAACCTTCTTTCAGATAGCTGTAGAGTGATAAGATCTCCCCTGGGCCTCCTTTCCTCCAGACTGAACACCTCCAGCCCAGATGTTGCAAGGCCAAGGCCTAGAGAGCATTTCTCAGATCATAGTGTAGCCTGTGGCAGGACAGGTGGGAGGTGGTGGGGGGAATGGTGGTAGGGGGAATGGTGGTAGGGGGTGGGGATGCAGCACCACAGCATGTTTTAACCAATCTATATTACTAGAAAAATAATAAAGGATGTATAAAAAATTCAAAATAATAATAGTTAATATTAAATTCTCAAAGTAACCTACATTCCAGATCAAGTCCAATATATTTAAATTATTAGGTCATTCAAGTGCTACACTCTCATTGAGCAGACAGCAACCTTATTTCACTATCAGCTATAAAAGTGATTGAATGCTGTCAGTCTCAATTCTGAACAATATATATTTATAGCATTTCCAGCAAAATGTCTGGCTGCCTGGGGATCATAGCACTGCCAAGTTTAAACCAGTGCCAGATTAGGCATCCTGCCCAGATTATAGCTCCTCATGCTACGCAGGTCCTGTGTTATACACAGGAAGACACATTAGCTGATTGTAGAATTCTACCTGACTTCAAAATCTATGAGTCTAAGATAATACTTCATCTCTTCCCTGTCAGAGTAGAGTTTCAATAAAACATCCCAATACAAACATCCCAAGGTGACACAGATTGGTACTTTTCAAATTCATATGACAAATTTAGGTGAAAACTACATCAGCTCTCAAGATTAAGCATACAACTTCTAACCCATGAAATATATGCATGTGTGATCTTTTAGACAGCAAAGTTGTTTACCCAGGGGCTGTTTTAAGTATATGAAGAACTATCCTGTCAGCACTGTTTTCAGACAAATTCTGAAAGAAATAAACATTCCCATGCATACACCTACCACCAATCACTTGTTGAATTAAGGCAAGAATGCTGCTTGAGTTCTTACTCTGATAAGTTAAGAGGGGAAACAAGTCAGAAACAGTATTCACCAGTATGGTTGTTATGACAAGGAGCTATTAATAAGATTACACTCTGGTTTCACTGACTTTTATGTACAAGGGATGGATTCCCTGGAACAGGGAGGTTTAGTTTGGTACATCTGTCAAATATTAGATGTTTAATGCTCTTGGAGTATTTGCTGACATCAGTGTTGTTGTACCCTCCTCAAGACTGACCAGGACACCGGAGAATGCCCTTTCTCAGGTGCAGTGTCATAGGCTGAGGCCAACAACTGGTTTATTGTCTCTCTCATAAATATTGTATTCAGAGAGCTTCAGTTTCTCCTGTTCTTTGCATTTTTTAGGATAGAGGTTTTAAAAAGAAGCTCTTCTCATGGAGAATAATTAGCATAAGACACAGTCATGAAAAAACAGTTTGGTTGTCTTGTCTTTGTGCAAAAAATTCCCCATTCCAACAACTAGGGGCAATTCTACAAATTCAGAAATAAAATCAGCAACTTACTTAAAAATAGCAAGTACCTAGCCACAACATGATTTTTAAATAATAGCTACAGAAAAATAGAAATAAAATTATCCAGAATACATTAATCACATTTTTCAGTCATTGTCTGAGAGGGATAGTTCCTGCTTTGCGCTCTCCTTTAGATCCACTTTTTTATTTGAGTTTTTGGTGTCTCAACTTTGTGTTTCAAATGGTAAAGCTAAAATAAACCAGAAAGTTGGATTTTAATTTAACCAAAATAAAAAGTTTTTTCTTCCTAAAAGTCAAAAGTTGGGTTGAGTCAAAAGTTGGATTGACAGCTTTTATGTGTGGATTTATCTACCTTATGGTATAAGGTACGAGTTGGAATTCTTATTCTTATTTTGCCTAAAAACGTTATCAGAGTTGGTTCAGCTGCCACTTTTATGTGTGCAAAACAAGAGCAACTCAAATGAACCAGATTTATACAGGATTTATTATCACCATGAATGAGATCAGAATTTGATCTAAGAACTAAAATAGAATATCCCCATTCAACTTACTGTAAAAACCCAAGGAGACAATACTAGCTAAACCAATTGTTCTTAAAAGTCTAAATTCCTAATTGCTCTCTTTAGTAGGGAGGTAAATTCCAAATATGGTTAATTTCTTTTTTATTACTTTTTAATCTGATAAATTTTCATTTTTATAAAGCCTAATAGATGCTTGTTCTAATTTAAAGCTTATAGATGATACAGTTATGTATAACATAATTATAGTATATAAGTCTAATAGACTGGTGATCTCCTTTAGAGATTCAAAGGGTTGTTCAGTTCAGCACTCTGTGGATGATTAATTTTCAGTGGTTATCTGGTCTAAAGTTGTGAATTGTTTAATACGAAGTTGCCATGTGGATCACCAGTCTTAATTGGTGGTAGAGGCAGTTGAACTAATTAACAATATGTCTCTAAAGGAGAGAAAAAATGATGACACTTTAATGAAGGATAAATTTTTTTTTTTACAGTAAAGGCTATAACTCCTATTCAAACAAATGAATAAACAAACATGTAAATAACAACAACAACAACCCCCCCCAAGTGGTCATCATGTATTAAAAAAGGCAGGGAGACCTTACCCTATTTTCTTGTAAACATCACATTTTATGCTATTTGGAGGGTTGTTGAGTAAATAATCAATCACTATCTTCAGGGAAACATTTTTCTACAAAATACCTTATTCTGTTGACTTGCTAATGACTTCCCTTGAAAGACATGAGAATCACCTTCAGTATTTGAGGTAGTTTACTTTCATTACCAACTCTAAAAGAAATCCTTCTTGAAATGATGCCATTAGCTGCACAGCAATAAGAACTGTATACTTGCCCTTTCATCTGTCAACCTGAAGCAAATGATGTTCCATGAACAGTCTTTTAATATACATATACATGACCATGTCACTCTAAAATGTACTTTCCAATATTGTTTTTGTTCGGGTGAATGTAAGGAACTGGAACTGTGGCAAAAAAATGAAGTTAAACCTGCTTTCTTACTAATATTTCCTCAGAGCCCTTGACTCGACAAAATTAAACTAGAACTTTGTCAGTCACTCAAAATAAGACATATCACCTTACCTGTTGAAACTGTAAGAACATTTTGATTATTCTAATGGTTTGGGGACTATTTTCCTGTGCTTTTGTTGTTGTTGTTGTTGTTGTTTTGGTTTGGTTTTCTTTTTCACAAAATAATAATTTTTAAAAGCTTAATAAAGATCACAATTTAAAAAATGCCCAAACTGGTGTAACAGGACAGTGTCATTCTTCATTCCTTTTCTAGCAAAAGATCATATTTATATAAAAGAAAAAAAGCCCCACGTACTTTTAGAGGGGTTGAACACTGCTACTAGCAGGTATCACTATTCCGAAATTGCAAAGTTTGGGATATAAAACTCAATATTGTCATAGAAGGCAACATTATGAAAATTTCTTCCCCAATGCAGGGAGATTAGAACTAGATGATCTTTGAGGTCCCTTCCAACTCAAATTATTTTGTGATTGTATGATTCTATGATCGCAGTCCATCTGCAGTGACCAAACCTAGTGCCTCTGGCCTTGAAATAGGATGTTAAGAAGTTGGGTACATGAAGTAGCAGTATACTTGATACAGTCAGTGGAGCGAGACAAAGATCCACTCTGTACCACTAATAGTAACAGAGGGGAAAATTAATTTAACAACAGGCTTCCAAAGGAGTTGCTGGTCTTGGTATAATGGATAAGTTTTATAATGCTGTCTTGTCTCAGCCGTTGAAATTCTTCTTAAGCTATGAGTTTTAGCTTATTCTCCTCACTTTTCCTTTTTACAATTAAAAAGAGTAAAAGCAGGTATCTTCCACTAAAATACCCAAAAAGGACGTATCACCTTATATTTACTCTGCACTTTTCCTCAGTTTCCTGGCTAAAAAATGTTGATTCCAAGGAAATATATATAATGATGCTCAAAGTGCTTAGAACCTGCCGAATCGTCATGCCTGTCTTCAAGATGCTGAAGTCTTGTAAAACCCTCAAAAATCATTTATCAAGTTTCTGAAAAGAATGTATTGTTCACTAGTGACTTATTGAACATTCAGAACACAGTATAATGTTGAAGCTTATCTCCTCAGCTACTGGAGACTTACATAATTAATGAAAACAGTCTTATGTCATAACCAAATAAAACACACCAAAACTAGAATTTATGATCACTTTTGGCCAGACATAACTTCTGCTATCTTTGCCAAAGAAAAAATATCTTTAAAATAACTACTCCTTGAATGTAGAGGGAGAAAAAAAAATCAGTCCAAAGAACATCTTCATCTCCTGAAAATAGATATTTACACCAGAATTAAATCTAGCACCCTTTTTTTTCCTGTCACCTTATATGTGTATTTTACAGTGATGAAGGTAATAACTAGTTGATTGTTTTCCTTTCACCAAGCCATGATGGAAATGATGACTAGAGGTGCAAGATAGTGCTCAGGGGTAAAGGCTAGGCAGATATTAATTTTTTTTAAAAAGCTCTACTGTTGAGGGGATTAACTTGAAAGACAAATGTGTCCTCTGTTTAGACAAATTATGTGCAGTTACTGAAAAAAATACCAAAACCAAAGCGGTTACTTTCTTCAGGAAAAAAAAAAACAAAAACAAAAAAACAACAGTCCAAAGGAAGCATCTGGGTTCTCCACAGACCATCCAGCACCTTGGTGGAAAAATCATCCATGTGAAAAAAAGTGATGATAATCTATCCATTTTTTTAAAAAGATACATGTACTCCATGTTCATTACTCCCAGGGAATGCGGATTTGATTAAATAGGAGAGGTCTGTGACAGAATGGAGAACTTTGATCAACAAATGAAAGCAGCTGGTGAGTGCATCCATCCACATCGTCGTGCTGTGAAGGAAATTTGTAAAGTCAGCTCCAGCAGGAGCATAGTCCTGAGCAAGCAGGCCAGATTCCAGGGTCTTGGTCTCTCTCAGAGACCATGGAGGACAAATGAGAACGCTCCAGTCTGAGCACTAGCTGGTTATCAGCATTGCACTTCAATAAATTGACCTAGTTGAAGGGAAAAGCAAAAGAAAGGTCTAGAAAATACATTAAACAAAACCGATAAAACCCCTTATTTTTCTTGAATCTGCAAAAAATTCAGCTGCGATATATTGGTAGCAAGATGTTGAAATAAAGGAAGAAATAACCTATGCTTAAAATCTATGGAGGCTAAGACAAGGAGTGTGGAGAAATATTTATACTGGACATCAGTAAAAAGCATTTTAATTCTAATATTGATTGTCTTGGGAATCTATGCTGCTTCCATCATTAGGTGTCTTTTATAGGAAGCTTAAAAGCACTTATCAAAAAGAAACAGCAATAATTTATCTTGCCTTGGGTCTCTCTTCCCTGGATGAGCCTTGAATTCCTTTTCAGCCCTATTTTTTAGTGATTCTATGACTTGAGAAAGTTTTCACAAAGATAATGGCATTTTATTGCTACCTGGCTTTTCAGCAGCTAAGTCTCATTAAATTTAAATCTCTTTCTGAATTCATAAAGTAAATTCTGAAGTTCCCATGGGAATTTTACTGTCTCCTAATCTTTTTTTCTGCAAATACCCTTTTATCAAAGGATTCCTACCAATACATCCAATTTTCTCATGAGACATCTGTAACTGGTAATGTTGTAGAAACAAAACATTCTGAGGCAAATGAGAATTAGGAAAGGTCGTTCTGGAAGTCAGAATTCAGGTACTGATACTGTTCTGATTTCGTTATCTGTAGTAATTGTAAAAAGTGCACCTGACTGCAGGTGGTGTAAATGATAATGTGTTTCTAAGTAGGCTCTTATTTAATTTTTTTTGTGTCTGTGTGGTTTTTGATTGACTGCATGTTTCATTGTGTATCTCAGCATGGGAGAATACTACTGCAATCTTGTAAAAAGTACAGTTTTGAGCTCATATATGAACTGAATACCTTATCACTTCTTGAAGCTGAAGTCAATGGAAATTATTACGAAACTGTGATGATACAATCTGATAATTCATGAAGCTCTTTGCTTCTTAGCTAATTCATCCAAAGAGGTAATTCTTTCTTTTGTCCCTCTCCTCCTCAGCTTTTTACTTCAACCCTGGTTTAGAATCCTAGGTCTAGAGGAAAACAGATACAGTTTTGAAATTCATTGTCATAAAGCAGGACTGAAGGGTATTTATGCTGAAAACCTTTAAGTGTGTATATGTATGTATCAACATTATGACTGAAAGGCATCAATTTTTACTGTTGGTCCAGGCAAGTACTCACTGGCGCAACTCTTTCATCTCTCAGTTTAATACACTTAGTCTCTAACCATCGGTCATATTATGTAGCAGTGTTATAAAGATATAGGTATTGCTGACAGTATAAGGGAGGAAACCAAGGCACGCAAGATAAAGCTCTGACAAGAACTTCGCTCACATTAATAAAGGATACAGCAATGAGAAGGGATCTGTAAACTGTCAAAAGTTTGTTAACATGGGAGAACTACAGTTCAACAAAAGTTGTCAGTGCTGGACCTTTACCTTTACCCTAGTCACTCCAGCTGATGGTAAATGCAAAGTCAAAGATTAATCAAAATGTAATACGAAGATCCATCATGTTGCCACAACATAATGACCTATAACTGTTATTAAAAGCTAGAACATATTTGAACACCTGAGGATCGCTCCAATTTCTTTAAGGTCTTAGCTATTTAGACAGCATCCTGTTGTAAAGTGATAAATTCTCCAGTCTTGCTTATACTTACCTTCCTCTTGTTGAACTGTGCTTCAGTTCAGACTTGATGAGGACTGTGATTTTATCTTAGTAGAAAGATTTAGAGTTAGCAGATCATGTAAATTTCTATGTTAGACACAGATAGGTAATTGGGTAGTGGTAAAAATCCAGGAGATCACAGAGACTGTTTGAAAAACATGATGACCTAGTGCCTGAATCAGTATAGGATTCGGTTTTAGGGTTGGTCTTGTGTAGGGCCAGAAGTTGGACTCGATGATCCTGAGGGCCCCCTGCAACTCCGGATACTCTGTGATTCTATGATTCTGGGCATATATGTGTGTGTGTGTGTGTGTGTGTGTGTGTGTGTGTGTGTGTGTTATATTCCAGGTTGTAAAGAAATCTTTATTGCCCATCATGTCTATAAAGCTATTATGTTCACAACATTTCCAGATTTGTTTTATATACTCAATAGACTGTAAAATTTTGTTTCAAGTTTGCTGTCTATTGTGCACATGAAGACTCTAGTATTTTATGATAAATTGATAATTGACCTAACAGAACATTTCAATAGTTCAGTCTGCTTCAGTACATTATTCTAGGAGTACCTAAGGTCTCGGAAAATGACTGATTCATTGACTGCTGTGTATTCTCAGTTGATTAAGTATGCCTGGTAAATATTCATAGGATATTTTTGTTAATATACTGTATACTATATCATCTTTTCAGTTAATCACATTCAAACAAAAATAAGGCAATTGCTTTTAATTTCCTTTTTTTTCCCAATGGTTAATTGCCTAAAAATTCAGTGTGTGACTAACACATAATGCATTCATTAATAAATCTCTCTCTCCACAATGAGATTATGAGGTATCAGATCACATAGTGATTCCCTTCATAGTTATGAAGCCATACAGGGGCCTTTATTTTTTTCTACAGGTTTGATTAGGGTGCCCCAGGGGATGCTGTGCCTCTGGGAGAGAACTCTGGGAGACTGAATTGCCCTTTGTCACTTCATGGCTTTTCTACAGAATAAATTTGTTGCTTGGTGCCCACCTCAGCACCTAATTACAGAATGGCTGTGATTCTCCTGTGGAAGGGAAGAAAAGTTTACTCTTGGTTAATTTCTCGTCAAGGTACTCCAAGTATATTTAGTCAATACAGAGCACAGGAGGAAGTATATTCTCACTTCATGCCTAATATGTTCAAATTTTCTAAATACCATGACTGTAAATATTCGGGAAATGAGATTGCAAGGTCAGTAGTCTAGAGGATGGAGTGAGAAGTCTCCACAGATCACATGGAGCAGAGGAGATTAGTTGATGTGGTCCCATAGAGGTATAAGGCTCAGAATGTTGGATTGAAGGCAGAGAATTGAATCAATTTCAGAAAACATTAGTATCTCCCAGATACAGAAAAGGGTTAAAAATTAGAAGACAAAATAAGTGCCTGCTTCTGCAGAGTGCACACACTGTTCTCAAGTAGAGAGAGATTTCAGACAAACAATAAAAGTAAGCATTGCTTCTTACTCGGGGATGTGCCACAAGACAGAAGACAAATAATATGAGACTGAGATTGTTAGCATTAGGAATCAGACACTTAGATGAAGAAGTCATAGGAAATATGTAGAACTATAGGGAAAAAAAGTTGTAAGTGACCTCTGGAGGTTATTTAGTCCAACTTCCACTGAAACGTGAATGAATCTCCTAGTTGTCTTAAATTTCTCAGCACTTTGCTCACTCAAATTTTGAAAATCTCCTAGAGTGGAGCTTCAACAGCCTGTCCAGACAAGCTGTTTCAATTCGTAAGCACTCGCATTTTGAAGAACTCTTTCCCTTCTTGCAACTTGTGCCCAACGTCTTGTCCGTTCACTGCACAGCCTTCAGGAAAATCTGCCTCTCCTTTAAAATCTCTCTTTTAGGAAGACTGCAGTTAGATTTCATCTGCCACACCCTTTCCCACAGCCTTCTTTTCTCCAAACTAGGGCCCTTGAGGCCATCATCAGTAAAGACAAGTAGTATTGAACCCAGTATTGCTCATATTGCTCCATGAGGAACTATTAGCTCTGTACCAGTTGGACTTTTTACTGCTGGGTTCAAAGCTTTGTTGCTGGTTGCCTCTTACCACAAAACTTTGAGCCAAATGGTCCTATCAGTTTTCAACCCAACTTATTGTCTTCTTGTCTAAACCACACATAACTCATCACACAGCTATTATGGTATATTGTGTCAAGATCCATGTTGAGTGTTCCCAGACACTTTCATGCCTTTCATATGCCTGGAAATTGCTTCCATGAGTCCCACACAAAATCAAACACTGTAGAAAAACCATCTGAAGTGTTTGTCTTCTCACAAAATAGGCAACAGATTTAAATATGCCATATTTTCCATGTGTACTCTATTTAGGTTGAGTAAAACATTACCCCAGAATGCCAAACCCTGTGTTTGTACTGGCAGGGAGGGTAAATGCTCTGTGCCTTGTGCACAAGGATGCAGAGCTTGGCCTTGTGCAAATACTGCATCAGAACAAGTGTGTTCACTATTGCACCTCATGTCCTGCTTTCTTTAGGATGGAAATCAACAAAAGAGGGGCTAAAGTTTATTCCAGTGGAAACTCGCAGGTACACTGCTCTGCCTGAAAAAAGTTTTCCATGATACATATTCAGGTTCAGTCTATCATTACACTTCTGCACCTCCATGTCAATTCAGTATTTGAACCCAGTAGTAGATAAGCAATGTGAACCAGCAGGAAAGCACTTTCATCCAAGTATTTCCTTACTCAGTTAAAGAAGTTCAAATGGGATTTATTTTTCTTAGGATACAGGCTTTTTTCTCCCCTTAGAACCTTGATTTAAGATGGTCACAGTCATCTCTGAAAAGAGTTTTAAGTGTAAACTTGGGCTTAGAAAAAGAATTGCTTGCTTTTATTGATAAGAAGAGGAGCTGGAACTATTATATTTAATGCTAAAAAAATGCTTTGAGTGCAGTTATAATCCTCAGTCTTGAGAGATCAGTGAAATCCTAATGGAATGAAATCTTCCTGTGGACAGACTCCAACGCATTTTCTTGTTTCTCAACTGGCCATTGCTAGAGACAGAATATTGGATTAGGCAAGGTATTCTTATGTTCTTGTGCTTCACTAACTGGTAGGAAGAGTTATCAGCAAGGGGGCTACAGTTCTTGAAAGAAGGGACTTACTATCTTTCTTATGGGTTGATGTTACAGACATGCTGATATATTTTCTTCCCTTGCAAATCTTGAACTTATCCCTATGCTGTGAAGGACACGCCACTTATCCCACTTGTTTGAGGAAGAGTTTCTTGTGAAAAAAAAATTAGCTAAATTTTTGTATCCTTCAAAATTTCTGTGCATAAAACCTATTAATACTGAAAGAGAAAATATAAGTAGCTCATATTATATGTACCAAAGATTTTAAATCCAATATATTGAGGTCTTCCACACCTGCATGTAAATTTTCTGCTTCTCAAAGGGAGATCTGCATATTCTCTTTCTCCAACAATATAAACCTTTGATTTCTGAAGACTGGAAATTCTAAAATAATTTGACGAATATCAAAATCACTGGATATGTTTCAGGGCCATATGATAAACTGTAAGAAAGTTCCTGTAAGTGTTGAAATCAAAGCACAGTGAGGATATCCTTCCCAATGTTGAACAAAGAATTGTTGCCCATGAAATATCAAGTCATCATTCTGAATCTGCCACTAATTTTCAATGTTGCCTAGAGCAACTCACCTAGATCTCTCAGTTCAATTTTGTCTTTTTAAAACTGAGATACTCAAATTTTATTTTCTATTCTATGTAGACATCTTTGATTAATTAGTTACTATCTGTGAAATCTTCTCAAATGTAAAGTGCTCTATAAGTATGATACATTGTTTAAGAAGATATTTTCATGCATAAATGACAAACTTCTCAAGTCTTTAAATTTCCTAGAGCAATAGATTAAATGCACAAATGATCATATCAGAGGGTAAAAAGAGTAAGGTTAGATATAACTTCAAGAAGGAAACTGGAGTATAGATGAGACGAATGGTAGAGCATCACAGCTACGAATCTCAGGCATATTTATGTCCATTATATATCATGAATGTTGTAGATCTATTGAGGTACCTTAGGAGAATGATGTGGTAGTAAAACAATGAATTATGATTGGACTAAATTAAGAGTGGTGTCACTATACAAAAAAGAAGGACAGTTGCATTGTGGAAGCATATTTGAATCTATTAGAAAATCAGAAATGTAAAGTATTGGAATACAGCAGCTTGCTATAATATAAACATAATTAATGAAGGGCCAAAGAGCAAATTAAGAAAATATCACCTCATGCCAAGCCACTCACTCTTAGTTGAAAGTTATGGAAGTCAGATTTTTTAGTAGGACCTGCAGTTCTAAGACATGGGTAATAGTTTTAAACTAAAAGAGGGTAAAATTAGACTAGAAATAAAGAAATTTTTACAATGAGGAGGGTGAAACACTGGAACGTGTTGTCCAGTGTAGTAACAAACCTCATCCCTGGAAATGTTCGTGGTCAGGTTGGATAGGGCTCTGAACAACCTGATCTAGTTACAGGTGTCCTTGTCCATGCAGGGGGGTTGGACTAGATGGCCTTTAAAGGTCCTATCATACCCAAACTATTCTATGGTCATATGCTGCAAAACCGCTGAAAACTAAAGAGTCATTGAAAGCTGTAAAATAAACCATTAAAATCTAATCATTGGATAAATATACAAAGATAAGTCAAACAACAAAGAAGAGAAATCTTGAGACTGAAAAAAATAAAAATAATGAGCATTTCACCAAAGGAACTCATGTGTATTTAGAGCACATGAGCATGTGGTAGAAAAACAAATTCAGAGGATTGATGGATTATTGCAAAAGAAGAGGTTCCCTCATGAAGAAGATTATTTTCTTTTTGAATTCAACTGACTAAATATTTTTTCTAGATATCCTTTCACTATACCATGGACAAAAAATAATTTTAGAACATTTGAAAAAAAAAAAATGTTTGCAATTGTAATAGTTTGGGTGGAAAGAATGATTGTAAAAAAAATTCTTTTCTTTTTCTATAAACGAATAATTTACTTTCAATAATTTAGAAATCTAAATGGATAAACATCCATTATGATTTGAAATGTCACATGATTTATGCCAGTAATAGTTTAACATTGGAAGCTAAAACTCAAAACAAAATTTTTCTAAAGAACTGAAATGAAGCTTTATGTTGGATTATTTCCTGCTTTTCCCAAAAGTACCCGAGACACATGTATTTTAATGTCAATTTAGCAAAGAAACAATAAGCACTTTGTTGTTGCGAGCTTTGTGCAGATGAGAATGATAATACTGTTTAGGAGGTAACAGAGATGCTGAGTATCTGATTAGATGATGAATTTATACATGTTGAGTCTCTTTTTAATCATACAATTTACTTAATATAATAATGAATACCACTAAATGACTCTTAGGAACAATGAGATCTATGAAGACTCTGAAAGTGGGAACAAACTGTCATTTCCTTCTGTTCCTTCTGGTACATCCTTCACCCCGCACAACTTTGATTTCTAATTATCGTTAACCATTGAAGCAATGTTTACACTGGCAACCTGAGCACACTCAGCTAGACCCGAATAATTATCTCCTTGGTCTCAGTACCCATCAAACTGCAATGTTTCTTAAGTGTCTTGTCCCTTGAGAATGGATTTAGGTTCTCCAGAGCTCCTCAGCTGATGGCATGGTCACTTCCAAGGACCAAATCCCACGCAGATTGATGAAGAGCTAGATCTTGTGTTGATCCCAAATTCACTTGGTAAATCTCCCTAAAGTCTGGTAAGTCTTCTAGGTGTGAAGGAGTTCCCTTCTATCAGAACCAGCATCTACAACAACTTGCAAAACTGCCTTGTGAAATCAAACACCATCTTAAATCCCTTGCATAACCCATTTGCTGTAGAGAATATTTTGTTTAGTTTGGCAGCTTTCAGATTGCTGTCTATGCATACCACCTTCCAAGATTGGAACTATCAAGCCATACTCACTTGAGGACCTCTTTGAATGCTTGTAAGGTCACCAGTATGGAGAGATGAGTTCTGCTTTTGGAGATGCTACAGCTGTCAGATATCTGACTGAGCTGTGCTTGTAGCTTTAATTTGTTTGTCAGATTTTTGATGTTAGGTGATCTTTCAGGAGGTAATGATGAAAGGCAGAGGACATGACATGAAATCATTTTCATACAACCATAATACCTGTGCATACCCATGTCTGGTATGTACTCTTACTATAAGTAGAGAAATAACACCATTTGTTTATGGGAGTCTAAAAAAAACCAGACATCAAGCATGCAAAATAAAGAAAGAAGCAAACATAAGCTACTGATATTCTATCTCTCCTCATGTCAACAGTTGAGTATATGTCTAGAATAAAGTATGCAGGGCCTCACAGTATTAGAAAAAATCTTGACACTTTGGAAGAAATTCAAGGAAAAGCAACATAAATTATTAAGGAGCTGAAAGGATTGACTTACGGTGAAAGATTAAAAGAAATAAATATGTATAACTTGCTAAGCAATGACTGGAGGGGGAAGGGGGAAGGGACATGTTAACTGTTTATGTACATTTGAAGGCTATAAACACCAACGATAGAGGGAAATTATTTAAGGTGGTCCTAGTGCATAACCGAGTTTAAATAAGATGCACCAGGAATTAATGTTGGTAAAATTAAACCAGAAGTGAAAAAAAAATATCTTAAACCATACATTCTCTTATAATGCAGAAGAGAGTCATGGTTCTTCAGCATTATCAGCAGTCTACTTATTTGACCAGAGTGTGAGAAAGGTACATTGAAATCCCTCTGTTGTCAGAAATAAGAATTCATATTTTCCAAGTCCGAGTCAGTTTTCACACTGGTAGAACTTGCTTTATATTGGTCTCTCTCTATCTTTTAGTTCTCTTATGAATTTTGAATGGTCTTTTCATTCAGAATGAAAATAAATGTTGAAACCTCTGTAGGGAGGGAGTGTGGTGTTTTGTTTTGTTTTGCTTTGCTTTTCTTAGAAATTGAGTTATTTTCTGTCTAGGCCTTCACTAGATAATTTACCATAGGAAAATGTTTTTGCACTGACAAGGAAAGGGATGAAATGATCTAATAGGCTTATTTCATCTGTAATACCTATATTATGTGACAATTTTTTTCAGGAAAACAAAGGCTTCACACTCAGACCAGTGATCAAAAAGCTCACAAAATAAAGCACAGAGATAGAATGCCAAAATAGCCTTACACCACCAGACTTTGAAGCACTTTTTTCCCTATTTCCTCTACTCTTCCCTTGAAAAGCCTCTTAAATCCTTTAAACTACTAGTCTCTTTGTAAATCACAAAAGCTTGTCATATAATCATAGAATTTGGTTAGATTGTAAAAGACGTATAAGATAATTGAGTCCAACAGTAACCCAGCACTGCCAGTCCACCACTAAACCACATCCTCAAACACTACATCTACACATCTTTTACATACCTCCAGGGATGGTGACTCAACCGCTTCTCTGGGCAGCCTGTTCCAAGACTTGAAAACCTCAGTAAAGAAATGGTTTCTAATAACAACAGAGAACAACTGGTCTTGCTTATTAAAGACTGAGACAAAGAAGGAAGTACCTCAGCCTTTTTCTCAGCCTTGTCACTGTTTCCTCCCACAACCAATATAGGATGGGAATTCTTCTTGGCCGTCTTTTTGTTAAAAATGTATTTATAGAAATATTTTTTATTTTCTTTTTGGGCAGCAGCCACTTTAAAGTCCACTTGGGTTTGGTCCTTCTAATTTCTCCTTGCATAACCTCATGACATCCTTGTAGCGCTCCTGAAGTTTCCTGTCCCTTCTTCCAAAGGTCGTAACTCTCCTTTTTTCTCTGAGTACCAGCCAAGCCCAAAGTTCCACCAGTCTGTCTTCTTCCTGCCAACTCGTCTCTTGGCACATGGGGTGTCCTAGTTAGAACAGCTGGGACCAGGTTCATCACTGTATGGGTGGAACCCAAAACTGTGTATTCTATACCCTTCCATGCCATTTCCCAGAAACTGGTATCAATAGACTATTTACACCTTCTGCCCAGAGCAGCCTGACTCCTCAGGCTATAAAACTGGGTGTTAAGAGGCCTGCGAGATAGGAGGGTGTCTCCCTGTCCTCACACTCTTTTGTGGAACTCCTCACCCTGAGGAAGTGCTGGGCATTCCTGCCTGAACTGGAGAATATATAATCTTGGAGTCTTGGAACTTTTTTAACCACTCGTGGGATCCAGAGGAAGACTGCAGACCACCACTCTCAGCCAGACTGCAGACCACCACTCTCGACTGGACTACAATCACCACTCTTGACCAGACTGCAACAGCACACTCACCAACAGGTTTTCCCCTCTCCTTTTACTTTGGACTCAGGAGGCCCAAAGACACCACTCTGTTCATGCCCCAGGGTGCTGGGTTATACATTTGGGGTTTGTGGGTTAAAACCAATACAATACCTAATGTATTATTTTATTAAATTGTTATTCTGATTTATAATCTCTCTTTTCAGTTGAGGTTCATTTCCCCTGCTGGTTTACCCTTAAACCAGCACATGGGGACAGGCCTGCTTTCCTGTCACCAACAATCCTCGACCTTAACCTGTCAGAATTTTCTATTAATAAGAGTTTCTTCCATAAACTGTTAGTGTGAGTCCTTCACAGGCACTGGCAGTCACCAGCTGTGGGGAACACACTCGAATAAGGTGGAAGACCCACTGAGGGGGTCTCTCCTATGCTGTTGATGTGTGTCCCTGAACAAAGTCGGTAGAAATACCCTCCAGATCAGGAGGACTGTTAAGTGAAGGGTCCCCATAACAAGATGCTGACAGACTGTCAGGCACAAGGGTCTTGACTTTCCTGGGGAGTTGACAAATAAAACAGTAAGGCTGGAGGAAAATTCCCCTCACTAAGGATCAAGGAAATCTTCCCCTTTCATGGAGAGTCTTAGAATTTTAGAATTCCATTCGTCAGTAATGAGGAATAGACAGAGTAACATATATATTATAGGATCAACAGCAGAGTAACACTTTAGGTCAGTAAAAAAAAGCTCTGGGAAAAATAATTTGGAAATTAACTTTCTTTTTTAATACTGGTAGTTTGTGTGCTCTCTTGGAAACCTGAAATAACAATTTCTAGTAATAGTGCATCATTCATCTTATAAACATAATTTCTTTAGACCAGGGACTTCAGGAATTGCTGATGGAGAGTTTACTTTCAAGCAGTATTAATGGCCTCGATTATTTTTGCTTACTAAAGTGAATAACTGCAAAATAATAGGTATAACATGTCCAGGACTCTAACTGACAACATTTAAAGGAGTTCTTTGCTGTGTTCTTTTTCCATCAGTCAATAAATACAAGTTTATGATCCTCCTATTCTTTGTGCCTCAAACCTCAAAGGCAAATGGAAGAAGTCACAATTTTAACTTGTAAGCATATGCCACAGTTTTACCAGCAAAAATTTGTGTTAAACCTGCCAATCTCATGGATGTCTGTGTATGCTGTAAAGCAGGAGTGAAACTGCTGTTTTGCTGGTATTCCATTTATATTGAAGAGTTCTGAATGTCCAGTACAATCCTGAATTGTTGGCTGTTGTGGCTTAACCCAGTAAACCCCAAACCATATATTTAACTCCACCGGTGTAACAGATGTAACATTTACTACCAAGTTATCCTTAGCATACCCAAGTGGTAGCAGACAGTGTCCAAACAATCAGCTGTTGGAAAGTACTTCAAGCTATTCTAACATCAGAAAAAAACTAGAAAAGGTATCTTCTGTGAAGAACATTCAGTTTTGTATGGGGAAATGTTGTGGTTTAACCCTGCCTGGCAATTTGCTTACCTAGGTGGAATGGGTGATAGAATCAGAAGCACAAAAGTGGGGAAATTCATGGGTTGAGGTAAGGAAAATTTAACAGTTAAAGCAGAAGTAGAATGCACAAGCACGGCAAAATAAGGAATCCATTCACCTCTTCCCACTGGCAGGCAGGTGTTTAGGCAGTTTTCCTGTCTCTAGGAAAGCAGGGCTTCATCGTGCTTAACATTTACTTGGGAAGACAGACAACATATGGCAAATACCCCCCTGCTCCCTTCCTCCTTCTTTCCCTGAGCTTTGATTGCTGAGAATGATGTCATGTGGTGTGGGATATCTCTTGGGTCAGTCGGGGTCAGCTTTGCCAGCTGTGTCCCCTCCCAGATCCTTGTGCATTCCCAGCCTACTGACTGACCAGGCAGTGAGAAGTCTTAATCCTGTGTAAGAACTGCTCAGCAATAGCTAAAACACCCTGTATTATCACACTGTGTCCAGCACAAAGCCAAACACAGCCCACACCAGCTACTGTGAAGAACATGAACTCTATCTTAGCCAAAACCAGTATAGAGAGAAAGCAAGAAACACAGCTCTGACCTACTGTAGTTAAAAACTTTTTCACCACAAGCTTAGTGTAGTTTTGGAACAAGTTGTCCAGAGACATTTTGAAGTTCTCAGAGTAGAAAGTCCTGAGCAACCTGGTCTGATGTCATAGCTGACCTTACTTTGAGCAGGAAGTGGGGTTGGGAAACAACTGCAGTCCTTCCACACTGAATTATCCTGTGGTTTTTAGGGGTGGCTGAGTCTTGCCGTACAACAGAGATGAGTCCAACAGTCCAAGAGCTCCACCTCCCACATTCAGTCTGTCAAGGCTCAATAGGTATTCCCAATAGACACATAGACAGAAGTAAACAACACATGTATAAATATACACATAGTCAAGCCACACAGATAAACACAGACAGAAACCAAACAATATTCAATATCCGTGCAAACACAAAAAGTACCAGCAGCCTCATGCTGTTCTCTTCTCTTCCTGATTGGGATAAAAGTCCATTAGTGGAAAATTTATTGGCATATATGGACACATACATAATATGGATCCTTCCAGGAGCTGGCTTTGGTCACTGTTTGTTTTGTGAGTCAGTAGCCTGAAAGCTTTAACATTTCCTAGTGATATTTGCATCTAAACTACAACACGATCAAAACACAACAGAAAATGATACTTGAGTTTTGGATCCATTAGTGAGGCTGGGATTCGAACACATAAAGAGGCAGAATTTTAGTATTAAGCCTTCTAGGAGAAAAAAAACAACAAACCAAACAACAACCTCTCCCACTCCTCCAAAAAAACCCAAAACCAAAAAACCAAACAAAGAAACCAAACCAAACCAAACCAACCAAAACAAAACAAAGAAAACCAACAAAAAACCCCAACAAACCAAAAAACCAACAGAAAAGAAACCACAAAACCAACCCACCTTCTTACCTGTATATTACCTCAAAAGAAGTGATAGCATGATTTCGAGGCCCTATATTCTTTGTATTTTGCCTCACTTTAACACTTTTAACTCTCTGTCTTACTTGAAAGTGTCTCCAGCAGACATTCAAATTACTTTGCAGTCTCTGCTTCAAAATTACTTCTGATGTATTTATTTAGCTTTCAAAGCAATTTGGATCTATTACAGATAGTTATTGACCAGAGATATTCATTCATGAAGATATTTCCTTTAAAGTATATCAGATGCATCTTTACATGGTTACTCTATAGGCAAAAGACTCTGGTGAGTAGATTCCATATCCATGAATCGACGCTGCTAATTATGGCAGTTTTCTCACAAGTCTTAGAGTAGTTGGTAATGACTTTAAGATACTATTCTGGAGGCAAACTCTATGATACAAACTTCTATATTTTTCGTGACTGAATTTTGAAGCCACAAAATTCATGGTTTACCTTGAAACCTTAGTAGGTGACAGACAGACGAAAGGTTTGGAAAGATATATTGTGTGAAACTGTATCTATATATATATATGTGTGTATTTATATATTAAAATGAATGTTATATGTATATAGGTTATAACATGCATATGTATACATAACATGTACATATATATCTAACATGTTCTAACATTATTTGAAAAAAAAAACCCAAAAACAACAAAAAGGACACTTTTTGTTGGTGTTTACGTGGGAGACGGCGTCTTCTCCTGGGCAACTAGTGACAGACAAGAGGAATGTCCTTGAGTTGCACCAGTGGAGGTTCAGGTTGGACATCAGGAGGAATTTCTTCACAGAAAGGGTGATTAGACATTGGAATGGGCTACCCAGGGAGGTTGTAGAGTCAGCATCGCTGGAGGTGTTCAAGAAATGACTGGACATGACGCTCAGTGGCCTGGTCTAGTTGACAAGGTTTTGATCAGTCAAAAGTTCAGCTCAATGCTCCCAAGTGTCTTTTCAACCTAAATGATCCTGTGATTCTGTGATTATATATCTCTGCATAAAATTGTTAAAATTCACTCATGAGTTTTGAACCTTTGATTTGCCATGCTGTGACCCCAGTATATGCTTCCTTAAAATAATACATTATCTTACAATTATGAAGTATTCTTTACCCCTAGAAATCAAGAGGCCTATTTCTAAGTTTCACAGCAGCTATTTTACATTTCATGGCAATATAATAAACCATTTGGTGGACACAACTTCACTTTATTCTCATTTTCAGACCCCTTTAAATTGCCACAGATGTATAATCTAGCCCTTGTGTGACCAGAAATCACAGCCAGAACTGTCATTACAAGTCATTACAATCCCTCTGCTGATCACTGTCTGGGACTCAGCAATGTTGCATGACTCTTAGGACAGCAAAGAAAGGGATATTAGATACGAAAGGTTTAGAGAAATCTTTACAAAATGTAATTTCCAATATTAGGATTGACTGGATTTTTTTTTAGTTGTATTTAGTTTTATTAGTTATTACTAATCACTCAGCAACAATATGGATGGCTTAAAGGAAGGAAAATATACATGTAGTCACTGAGGAACACCTCATGACTCTGAAAATTTTGGTCTAAAATGACACATAAGTAGAGCAGAAGGAATTATATGTACTTCCCAAATGGCTGCTGAGAGGGACAACAAAATAGGATCCTTAATGATTTACTGACTGCTACAGTCACTAAGGCAATAGGAAAAAAAAAAGTAAATTCACATGGATTTTGAAGGCAGCTGAGATCTGCTAAAGTGCCACCCGTTCCATACATTGTTGATCAAGTTGAACTGAAAGCAGCAAAAGTTCCAAGGCATTGACTAAAGCAGCAGAGGGTCAAAAGAGAGATTCCTTTCATAGAGAGATTGTTCAGGGGCTAAAGCTGGGTTCTCCACCTTCTTTACATAGCTGCATCCACAAAAAAGACATTTCTCCCATCACAGCTTCCCTGGCTTTCCCTGCTGCAAGGTCAGTGGAAGTCCTATGCTTTCAGAAAGACAAAAATCGCCTCCAGAGATAAAACATTGTGGCACTTTATCAAGGGCATGAACTACAGTGAAAGACACAGCACTAGGACAAGGCAGTTATCATAACTGCTTGACCCAAAAATTCTACTTAAATAGGCCTACAGAATTTAGCACCTTCCAATAGCAGAGAATCCCACATTAACAGGGAACATTGCTTATCCTTGGTGATGATTTAAATAAATTTATGTGTGATAAATAAAGCTGTGACCTGTCTTTAATGCTTCGTAAAGTTTCTCCATCATCCTGTCACACACCCAAGCCAAAAGGAATACAGTACCATTAAAATAATCACTCTAAAGTTTATGAGATATATGATTTCCTCCTCCTTCTAAGATGTGACCTCCCTATCCTTAATCATCTTACTTATGAGTTCTCTTCAATAAATGATAGACTGTTGTTAACATTAAAAACCACAGCTGATTAAATCTTAGCAGGAGTAATAACCAAGTTTTTAAATCTCAGGGACTCTATAATAAGCACCAAAGTCTAATAGCATTACTTTGGACTCCAACTGGTAAATGTGACATCATAACATGAGCACCAAAACATTAAACACCTTGGTTTTATGTCTCAGCACTTCATACTATACCTACTTAGTAGTAAAATTCCACCTTCTAAAGCAACAATACTTCCTATAGACTTTCTTTAAAGACTCCTGTCTTTGTACTAGTCCATCACACTCAGATTCATTTCAGCTACTTACACTGAGATGTCTACACCCTCTTGTTTTCTAATAAAATATATATTTCTTATTCCAAAATCTTAAATGCACAGTTACCATTCTACTGTGCTAGGAAAAGTCTATAAGAAAAATTTGTCATTGTACTGTCACATTTATGATTTAGTGTGGTATTGAAGAAAACTTTCTTGATTATAGTTAGATAAATTCTCCAGACATTTATGTTAATTTTTTAATGGAACGGGAAGTTTGGAACACAGTGATTATTAAAACAGGAAACTCATCCACCTCTTATTAGATTAGATAAGGAAGTCATTTTGCTTAGAGCAACAATTTTGAAATCTCTTAATTTTCTTTCCCGTTCATGTACTCTAGCAGTTTAGATAAAACAAGCAGTTAAAGCAGATGATGAGTATCAGATCTCAAGCTAATACAAAGTAAATTGAATTCTGAAGTATCTCTTCTATTTGCAACTTTGCTGCAGGTGCCAAGGTTCACTTTGTGAATAGCTTCACTTATTTAGCAACATTGCAGAGGTCCAAAAGTCAGTTAGAGGGAAACAAACTTAAATAAATGTCTTTCAGTTTGACAGATTTTCTGTCCCTAAAAATCCTGAATTACATTTCAGATTCACATATAGTTTTTAATGAAAATTTACATTATAAATTACCATCAACATTTTCCCTTCCCAACAGCTATATCCTACTTTTATGGTTGGCATACATACACCAGGAAGCCTCACAGTAGAGATACCTTAATACAACCGTGCTGGGGACAACCAAAATACTTCAATTGACATCTACAGGTTTTTGATCAGGCCCTCCTCAAACACTGCACGTCTCTGCTCACGCAGCTAGATTTGGGACTGTGCACAGGAGTGTGCCTAAAGTCACTTGGTAGGGGATTATAAGGCTGGGTGATAGTTTCAAATTAGCACCTGAATATCTCTTTTCCAGGCTCACCAAAAACACTTTCAGAAACAGATTAAAAAACGAAGGAAAGGCTCAAGGTACTATATTTGTTGGCTAAAGGGTCTTCCATGAGTTAGACAAAGCTCTGAATTTGACTCAGTTTGGTGGAATATGGGGTTGATGCATACACATACTGGAGATTATACACTTCCTTTCATCTTTGTTATTCATAATTATATTCCTTTTATTCACATATTTGAAATAATCAGTGGGCTTGGACTGTTTGAATTTTATTGTATTCTGAAATTTGGCTATGTGAATAATATACAAGCAATGAACAGACCAAAACTGGGATTACAGTAACCTGCAGAGAAAAGAAGAAAGAGGGATCTCCACCTGTATTTCTCTATATGCCTCATTCCCCTGCTGGAGATCTCCCTTCCATAATATTTTCTTCTCATCACAATCACCATGGCGATAGTCATATCATTGCAATTCCTTTATTAACTGAATTACCAAGTCCTGTGACTGGATTCTCCAAGTCATACAGCATTGTTTACATCTTTCTCTGTTTTTTCTAGAAACAAGAGGAAGACATGAGAGTTTTGCTGTCTTAAGGGAGAATGCATCTGAGGGAAGGCATCAGGAAAGGAAAACAGGTCTATTCTTGAGAAATTAGTGTGGTGGACTGACATGGCCAGCAGCCAAGCCTCCACAACACAAATCTCCATGAGGAAGAAAATGGGAAGAGAAAATGGGAAAAGTAATCTGCTGGGTCAAGATAAAGACAGTTTAATAAACAAAGCCAAGATGAGCTTGCAAGTAAAACAAAATAAGTAGTTCTGTCACTTCTTCCCATCAGCATCAGGTGTCAGCCTCCCCCTGGAAAGCAGAGCCTCAGCTTAGCTGACCCTTATTGGTCATTTTGGGTCAGCTGTCCCATCAGTGTACCCTCCCAGCTTGGTATACACCTACTCACTGGAGAAAAAAAACATGACACTGTGCAAGCTCTGCTCCAGAATGGCCAAAACATGGTGCACTATTGACATTGTTTTAGCCTTGAACTCAAGACAGCACCATTCAGGATGCCATAAACAAAGCTAACTCCTTCCTAGTCAGATCCAGCTCACAAGTTTACAAAAGAGTTAGCAAATTAAAAATGCTAGGTTTCAGCCTTGCATGCAGGAGGCTTGATTATGTGTGTTGATAAATTATTCAGGTAGTTGCAGGTTTTTTCAGCCAAAACTACTTCTGAAACAGTGCTTGGCTGTAGCTCAGAAATGAGCACAACCCAGGGACCGGTCTCAGTAGGCAGTTTGGATGTAGTCACTCTGTTTTGGAGAGAAAGAGATTGTAGGATTATGCATATGACCTCACGGCCAGATAATGAGTCTAATTCTCAATAGTCTGGTAAAATAAAGAAAATTTTTTTTTAAGAGCTGTCCTCTCTTGTACACATACATAAATATTTGGATTTCTTTTATTTAAAAAAAAAGCATGAATCTTTTAATAGTAGTGAAATAGCTGAGGAGGAAGACATAAACCACTTAGACCAAAATTTACTGGCAGTGTACAGAAAGCTACTTTTAATTACCTTTCGTCACCGTTACACATGGTAATTGTATTTGCATTTACAATCCTGTTTGAAAAGGGCATTGTCACATATCTTTGCCCATCTTGTTTGATTAATTGCCTCACTGTCAAGATGTTAGCCAAGGATTTTGGTACTCTGTTTTCCTGTCACTGATCTAATACTCCATGACTTTTCTGTTAAGTTAGTATAATTTTTTCCTATAGTTTCCTTACTAAGGATCTTACTAAAGTTCTTTAAAGTATCTTATTTAATGATGCACTTAAAGTTACATCATTAGTAATATTCTTACCTCTTTAGATGTAAGGCATATGACATCTTTTCTTAGATCAGCTGTGAAAAAACAGATTATTGTTTGGACACACAAAAGTCTATGAACTGTAATTCCATCTTTTAAGAATAATTTTATTCCTTAAATTCAGGTGATCTCTTTGTATTCTTATCTTCTCCTATTCTTTTCCAGTTGAGAAACAAGGCAATTTTCCTAGATTTAAAAACCAAAGGAACAAACAAAACCAACAAAAAAAAACCAACAGCAAAACAAACAAACAAAAAAACCCCAACAGCCCCCCCCTCAAATATCCAAATCATATTTGATTTAAAGTATGAGGGAATATCTTTATTAAAAAAAGAGGACAACAAAGACTACATCACTGATAACCCATTGCCACTTTTTTATTTTTATTATTTATTATTCATGCAGTAGCAGCCCCATATTGTGTCAAGCATTGTGCAAGGAGAGTGAAACAAAAAATGTTCCCCATACCAAAATCATTAAAATCTAAATGTTCCCACCCAAGTATGGATACAAAGCTTTCTGAAAAGATTACATGCTGAAAACTTCAGTGTTAAGTCAGGAGTTTTCTTCCTTATTGTATTCCCAAAAGACAGAATCAATTACAAATTCTTGGTTAATCCCTTAAGTTATATGTGAAGCATGCTGAAGATCTTTAAGATGAAACCTTGGGATCAGCAGTGATGAAAACATTACTGAACTAATAACAGTAATGGAAAAAAAATCCTCAGCATTGATGCTGAAGAGTAATCTGCCTTTTTTTCCCAGTTTTAATCATTTAACACAGAAGGGAAAATGTTCTGCTCAGAATACAAATACTAAATGTTTAGCCTTCAATACAGAGTTTAATCTAAGTTCACTCCCATCTTCCATTTGCCTATTGTTGTAGAATTTGAGCTTCTATTTTGTCATGCAAGACACTAGAGATTAAAAAGGGCACATTTGTGCAACAACACTCATATAGTTACACTTAGCATGTTAAAGGCAAATAGATCCACCACACAAGTACAGCAGAAAGTTGCCATGGACAATGCAAGTGGGACCTGTGGAACTGGGCAGAGCAGCGGTATCTGACTTTTAGAGAACAGGAAAATTAACGTAATTTACTATAGATACACACAAGTAACAAGAAATTTAAAAAAACACTTTCTCAATAGTCTCTGGCTAATGCTGGGCATGTCAGAAAACTTGCATCTTTCTAGTAAAAGAAGGAGAACTAAGTCTGAGATTTGACTCCCAGCTGACAGCCTTTATAAACTTTGAAGAGTGATGAATATGAGATGGGGGTGCCTATCATCCACAACAAGATTGCTATTAATTTAACCATCTTGTAAATTTCTTTTCCCTTAAAAAGAAGAACAAGGAATTTAATCATGGTCCAAATGTTGTTTCTGTTTTGATTTGCTTTATAGTGCCTAGATAATTCTAAACACCACAAAATCTGTTGTTGTTTGGATCTCTTCAGTCCCTTAACTACAGCTGCAGTGAGAAACATTTCAATGATCTCTTTAAAGAGGTGTATAGAACTCAAACAACACTAATATGTAGGGATACTTAGTCCTGTAAAGACATTTTTGAAATCAAAGTTCCCTAGGACTCCGTATTCTGTTTATACAGAAACTTCACTGAAAAGTATTAATGTTTCACAAAATGTGAAAAAATTAGGAGAAAAAAGGAAGTTCCATGTCAAATATCTGTATCTTTCTCCCACAGCGTCAGCTGTGCATTCAAGTTTATTACTTTTCACATTCCTGCAACTTTTCTGTTATTTTAGAATTTCAAGAGATGCTTAGTGACTACTTAATTCTGCAGTAATTAGAGACAACTGTACAAAATAGTATCAGTAAACAAGGTTAAATTTGGGAGTGAAAAGGAAAATGATGTAAATAAATAGAAAAGTAACAATATTTTTGATAAAGTAAGTAAATTCTCACGCAGTCAAATAACAATTTTCCTCATTTGTATACATGATACAAAAACTAATGCATAATATTCCCCAAAATACTATTCACTATAAAATAATCATCAGATTTAGATCAACAAAGACAATTTTTCATAAACATCTAAGACAATTAAAATCACGATCTCAAAAATCTAATCATCATCTATTTAGAATTTCTGAATTTGAAATATCATTTGGAATATTTTTATTCTGTGGGAGCTTCTTGAGCCTATGAGTAAGTATTTATTTGTTGTTCTATTTAGTTAATGAACCCAGAATCACTTCTGGTTGAATTGGAAAAAGCTGTACTGTATAGATGTATTATATCACAAATCACAGAACAACTGAGGTTGTAAAATCCCTTTGGAGATCAACTGGTCCAAAGCTCTTGCATTCATAGCAGGTTGAATCAGGGCAGGTTACCAGAGGTAATCAAATCTCTGTGAGTACCCATTTCCAGCGTTTGACTGACCTCCCAATAAAGAAAATGGTTATTATATTAGATTTCTGTATTTAAATTTCTTCCCATTTATTAGGCACCAAGGGGACTGGCTGTCTTCTTTGCACTCCCAGGTCAGATTTATTCATTGATGGGACTTTTCTCCCCACTGAACAGTTTCAGATCTCTCAGTCCCTCCTTGTAGGTTAGATGCTCCACTGTAACTTGCTGAGAGTGTACTGTGTGCCACCATCCAGGGCATTAATGAAAAGGTTACACAGGACTGGCCCTGAGTAGATTAATAGTGACCATCTTACAGCTCACCCTGTGCTGCTGATCACAACCCTTCAGATCTGGAAGTTCAGTCAATTTCAGTCCATCTCACTGTCCATTAACCAACCTCTAGTTCATGAGTTTACAGATGAGAATATTATGGGAGATGGTATTTAAAGCCCTACTAAGATTGAAATAACAAAAACCACTGAATACCCCTCATCCACTGAGCTAGCAATTTCATTTTAGAAAGCCATCAGGTGGATCAAACATCATTTCCCTTTCATAAATCCAACCTGATTGCTCCCAATCACCTTGCCCTTCATGAGTTTGAAAATCGTTTCTGGGATTAACTGCTCCATCAGCTTCCCAGGGATTGAGGCTACAATGACCAGCCTGTAGCTTCCTGGGTCCACCTTCTTGACATTCATGAAGATAGGAGTGACATTTGCCTTCTTCCAGTCCTCAGGAATCTCTCTTGATTGCATGATCTTTTGAAAATTAGCAAGATTGGCCTCACAATGACCTTGGCAAGCTTCCTCAGCATTCATGAGGCCATCCCACCAGGTCCCACATTATTATTTATGACCAAATAAAATGTTCTCTGTCCTGATCCTTCTTTACAGAGATATCACACTGTTTTAACAATTCAGTTGTCCTTATCTTTATTGTGGAATAGATAAATTTAGCAATCTACCATCTACAAGTTTTGTTATGCTGCCCCCTCCATCTCCTACTTAGTCTTGTGTTTGCTCCGAATACTGGCTAGATGTTACAGGTCAGGTTGTGGTCTTTTAGGGCAAGGATTGACAGGGTACAGTACATTCCTGCAAAAGCTTTCTGGTCTTAGTTGTGCTCTTTCTTGATCAAATTCATTGAAAATATGTAAAAACATAGTGACCATAATAGTCCAACAACATGAGACACACTGACTGGATGTACATCTGCCATTGGAAAGTCTATAAAACATAAATGATGTACCAGCAAGTGTAATGAGAATACAAAATTTTATTTTTTTTTTTTTGTGATGCAACTGCAGAAGTCTAAAGAGAGATGATAATTTGAAGATGCTTCAGTTCTTGAATGCATAATTCTCTAAACTGCTGTGTATCTATTTTTACTTTGTATACAGAAAATGAAAGAACAAAACCCACAAATAGAGACCACATTGTTATCATTTTCTTAAGATTGTTCCAGATTTATTTCCTTTGGAGTTTTGCAATTCAAACATCCTCCAGAGTATATGTGAGAACTATTGAGTGAGACAAATAGCTACATGTGGAATGAAAACTCAAAGTGGGGGAAACTACAAGCTATCTAGATTTGGGACATTCCACTATTCCAGCCACTTCTGATTATCATCTATTCTGTTTGTTCATCAGATCTGACTTTAAATTTACTTTTCTGGCTCTATTTGTTTGTAAATATGAACCCTTTACAAACAGACAGACAACATCTGTACTAAATTAACATCAATACTTTCAAAGTCTGTGCCAAAAGGCACACAGTTTGACCTGCAAATAAAAAGTCAAGTATTCCCTTCCAGATATCTAAATGTTTCTCTGCTAACCTCTTGTTTCTATACTGCCCATGATATTTCTTCTAGGCACATTGAAAAAAACAGGATTTCTGTTCAGTGCTAGAATTGAATTCAAATGGAGGTTTGTTAGAGATGTCAAAATATCCCTGACACTTATTTTTTCTTAAAAACATTTGTCTTTTTTATTATAGTCATGCCACCAATAATGGCAGAAATAGTCTTCCTTCCAACATTGGTAACAGCTCTGCTGGGAATCTCTTAACACCCCCAGGCAGTACAAGACTCCCAAAGCAATTTTAGTGCTGGTAAACTTCAGGTGAACATCCACACCATTAGGTATAAAGCTGACACATACGCAAACTGAAGAATGTTTGAGATTTATTTTTATTATACTGCTCCTGGAATAAGATAATTGAAGGTATCTCTGAGAGGCACTCTTCATGGCAGATACTGAATTGCAACAAATTCGGAGAACTTCAGCTGAAATCAATATGGTAGTGGAATAGTCATCAATCTGCTCCTTACTTGCTTAATCCAGGCCAAGATCTAGACAGATTACACATGGTGACACTGCATACTAACAGGTATTATTAGTGTCTGGAAGCCAGAATGCCTTAAAGAGCTTGTGTGTGAGCAGTGTGTCTCTGGTAGAGTGACTTTACTTTCCATGTGGATCTGAAGGGTAATTCGTGTAACTTGCAGTGGATATCTGAGAAAGCCTAACAGGGTCTCACTGAAAGCACAGGCAAAGGAGAGGGTACTCTGCAGTCTCCTTTGGCTATGACAATGGCATACAATATATCTCATTTTATGAGAATCGGAAATTACAGAACTTCTTCGGGTGAAATTTTCTTTTTTTTCTCTTTTGCCTGAAAGTGTTTTGAGCATGTAAAATGTTCCCCAAAAGAAACATGGGGAAGAAGAATGGAATTTTGAGTATAGGATGGAGAGCGATAAGAAAAGAAAAAAGAGAACGAGTCAATGCTCTGTATGTATTCATATGGGTTTCCCTTTACAAACCCAACTGTTGCTTTCCTTTGTTCACACATCTGCTGTGATGCCTGTGAAGTTTGATTTTTGTCTTAAGAAGCTAATATTTCATGACTGATGTTTTCAGCAGAATTCGTGGCAACTGATACACAAGGATGGCCTGAGGCCTGACATATCTTTATACTGACAATCAATGCCATGCATTGCATGGTGATTAAAAGGAATAAAACTGTTTATTCTAGACCTTAAATACATCATTAAGAAGTGGTCTTCTAAAGCTACTCATTAACATGAAGATTTGGCCATCTAAGTTATGGTTCATTCCTCAGTTTTACTGTTCGTTATCATATGGCCAAAATAGCTGGCATCTCACAAATTTTAAGAAGTATAGTCCTTATTTTTGGTTTTGATTCAGAAGAAACAGTTTGATTAGCCTGACCAAAACATCAAGCTATGATGGTTATCATCAGGCTATCATCATCAGGATGATGATTAGGGTCAAAATTTGCAAATTATTTTTAGGAGAATCTCTATTCCCAAGTTGCATGGTGTTTTCACACTTGTGTAGCAGTTTGCCTCCTTTTAAGTAGACTGTTTTTGTCTTGAAAATATATGGTGTTTCTCTCAAACCAGAATGATGAGGTAGAAAACAAATTCATCATGACCAGCAGACTCTAAAGGAAAATAAAACAAAGATGACAGCCTGTGTTATGTAGCGGTAAGGGTTTGGCTTGAAACAACTCATGAGGAAAATGAAAATTTATTCCCATTTTAAAAAAAAAAAAAAAACAAACCAAAAAATAAAACTTGGTATGAATTGTTATGATTCTAATTATAGTAATCATGGAAATTGTAATTAAGGCCTGAGTGATCCACTTTAAATTCCACCCTTGGATCATTGGTCTGAAACTTGCAGTGGGTTTTTCTGACTTTCCCATTCTTCCTGTTTCTAGAAAAATAGTATCAACAGTCTCCCACTGATAGAAACTGAAATTCCAAATCAGAAAGATGCAACAGTCTCACAAACCATGTGTCTTTTCTCCAACACACCCCATTTTGGAACATTTGGGGAAATCACATTGCCTTTAGCATCTCGATAGCCTCCATCCCTGGTACAGCTTATCCAGATTTCAAACCATATATTCAGCAAGTGTAAACAACAAATTTGATTCTATTGCCTTCAAGGGTTTTATGTTAACCAGCTGAGGATGTACGCCCACACACCTTCTATTTCTTTTGTTCTTAATGTAAGAGTATTATTTTCTGTGGAAAATCCTGTCCTTCGTTTCTTTAATGATGCTGCCATTCAGCTCTACAGTACTGATGGTTAGTGTCAGAGGCATGAAGTACTTGACAATAATACAAAGACCTAGATATTAAGGGGGAAAAGGTTCTAAAGTAACAACCTGTATATGAATAACACAAAAACAGTGGAATAAGAACCCAAACAATGAAAAAATGCAAGGCTTCTGACCCCCCGGTTTCAGTAAATACAGCAGCCATGATTAAGGAAATTAGAGACGTTTGGAGAGCTTCTTAAAAAATAAATAAAAGGAAAACAGCTAAGAATGATACAGGAATATCAATGAAGGAAATGTGTGAAAAACAGATAACAGAAAGGCAACATCAACAGAAAATTATTGGCAATAAACTAAATCATTAAGAAAGGTTATATTCAACACCCTTCTTTCTCCTCTCCACTCTCTCCTGTAAAGTGTAACCATTTGGCTGAGACACTGAAGGTAGAAGTCTTGCAAATCATACATAAATCACTGAAATAAAACAGTTCAGATCATAAACAGAATGAATCTATCCTCTAATTTGAGATCAAATAAGGATTGACACTCCTCTTCTAGTCCTGTTTCACACACAAATTCAGAAAGCTGCAAAAATTACTCCTAATATATCAACATGAACTATTTTCCCTTTCTTTTTGCATCACATCCTGTCTCCTTTTTTCCAATAGACCTCAGATGAGCAACAATTGATTCCATACATATACTCTCTAATTGATTACTGGAAATGATTATGTATTTAGACTTTGAAGTTAAGCATCTGAATAGATTTTTGTGAGCTGGCTTTGGCATGCTGTCCACAGAACCATTGATTTTACATTCACAAAATGAAGTACTGTGTCATTGGGGTTGAAAAAGAATAGGGTAATTCTTACAACAGTGAAGAAATCAAGTGTCAAATTACACAGGTAATCCTTGCCCTTGCATTTTCAAAGCAGATTGAACTCTGTTTACAGGTTTCATTCATTAACACATCAGTTTGTGTTTATGAATGAAAAATTATATTCTATGAGCAAATCATTGAACTCTCTGGTCTCTTATAATGGCAGATAATAATATTTACCTTTTATACAAAGCAAAATATATTAACATGCTGTCAAGTCTAGTAGTATAGCATTCCATTGCTAACACTAATACTGAAAATGTGGATTATGCTTAAAGCCATCGTTGCTTGCCAGAGTGACAGATGAGTTTGATGCTTTGGATACTTACCTAAAAGCTTGGACATGTCTCTGAATTTCAGCCAACAAATTAACTTCTTAAAATGGAACATTTGGCTAGAACTGTTTAATAAACAGGTTTTTTGCACTGCATCCAATAGCTGCAGCACTCAACCTGTTTTGAAAGATGTAGAGAACAATGAAAGCTCCACTTGTCACTTGCTGAAGTCTTTGGTGCAAGGTCTACAGCATCACTCCCACTCTGGAGAAGACAATGATGAGGATCAGTGTGTCAGCCTGTTTCCAGCGTTACTCTTGAGTCTAAGCACAGAATTTTAAGCCAATTTCAGGTGTCCTAGAAGTGCATGTGATTTAATTGTGTTCCTAGAGAAGGAGGAACTTGACCTTAACTTGTGTTTCCTATAGGTAAAGGGTTACTGTAAGTCTTTTATGGTTCAAGACTTTCCTTCTGTTTGAATAATGAAGAATAGCTAGTTTGAAATTAAGATAATGACGGTTAAAGTATGCCTCTGCTGAAGCAGATGACAATTTTTCTGTCAGGGGACAGGATTTCACAAGTAATGGTCTTTTTTAAACACAAATTAGAGTTCTTAATAATGGCTTGAAATGATTATTTCCAAAATACATAACAAATTATATTGCAGGCATATCTTTGTATACTGAATCTATTTATTATAATTAATTATAATTTTGGTTTCCTAATCTTTCCAGGTTAAAAAAAAAAAGGAATAGATAAAACAAATTAATAATATTGAAAATCATCCTTCATTGCATTGGTGCATCTCCATTGGATTAAAGACAAGTACCTTGGCATTAATAGAGTGTTCTGAAATGCAGAATCATGTCCTTTGAAAAAAATAAATTCCAGACACTTTCATTATATTGCAGATTTACCAGTGACCCTCCCTGACAATAGACATCCTCCTTACTTTGCTCAGGATTTTATTAATTGAATACCCACATAATACTCTCAGTGACTTTTCTTTAAGCAGTGCCATTTGCCCCCGAAAAACCTGTTGGTTGGTCATATAGCACTTATTGGGCGCTTCACATTGTCTAGTATAATGCTGTTGTGGATATTATGGTCTGTAGATATAGTCAAGTTTTGTAGGCTGATATAAAGCTGTTATGACAGGAAAAATAGTATAGATGTTGTGGGGTTGGACTTCTCTGTACAATATCTTAGCTCAGGAACTATTCAGTCTAGGTGTTAGTGAAATTATTACATTTAGAGGCAAAGCCTATATGTGTATCTCCCATCTGAACCTCCCACGAGGCATTTTGTGGAGGTGGACTGGAGAGGCAGATGCCGTGATTAGCTTAACCCAGTTGAACAGATGTGGATGAAAAAAGGAGGATAAAAATTCAGACCCTGTGTTCATATATCTGGAACCAAGGAAGTGCATCCTATGAAAATTCCCTGAGCCAAAACCACAGAAGGCTTTAGAGCCTAGAAGAGATATCTTTCCCCCCACCAATATCAGTTTTGTCTAATTGCAATACTTCATTTTCAGAGCACCTTACAGCACAAATCAATGTTTTAATAAAACAACATATCGTCTTTCTTTGGTCCTCTCTGTTTCACAGCTTGGTAGTAACCTAGTACATAGAATAGACTACTCATCCCTTCATCGCTCCAGTCCTGAGCTATTTCTAAATTATAACATCAACATTCTCATATGAAGCTTGTAAATTCAGTCCTAAAAGTCTTCTTTTATCAATATACTGAGATCAGGATGTGTTGTTAGGCTGCATGAGTACTGCCATTCTCATCTCCATAATCCTTATCAAGAACACTTAAATTTCTTAATCCATTAATACCTGAAATCACGGTGGGTTTTTTTCAGAGAAAAGAGAGATAAAAATTCTGTCTCAAACAAGTAGCACTTTCAATACTGAAATACTTACAGACATAACCTTGAAGGCTACGATGAGAAAGGAGGAAGAGGCTCAGAGCTAGAGCACATGGTCCTGCCCTGAAAAAGAAGCTTTTGCAAGGGAGTTACAGCTCATCTCATCATCTATTCTCAGTGCAGCATGCAAAAGGAATTAAAGAAGAGGAGAACAGAAAATGAAGAAACAGAATTAGAAATACCCTTAATAACAAATTATTGCAGCTTTTCTAGGCAACAAAAGCATCATATTGTATATGAGAAAAGTTCTGAAAGTTCGATTGAGGAGACACAAATAGTACTTGGCATAACTTAGCGATAAAACTTATTTTGTTTGCCTTGAGTCTTCTCTCCAGTAACGAATGTATCTACAGGTTGAGAGCAAACACAATTGCAATTACCTGCACCAAACTGTGCTCCGTTGAATCTTTGTTGTCAGGACAAATATCTGTAAATAGGTACAGTCCTAGATGACTGCAATATCATAAGAAAAGACAGAAAATGTCCACATCAATGAGGAAAGGAGGTATATGATCAGAACTTCAATTTACCATGTGCTGAAAGGACATCTGCAGTCATGGAGGTGGTAGGAATTCAGCTTCAAATTCCAAACTGTAAGTGTTTACATGTAAACTCTCATATTGGACCCCATCAATTCAAACTGATCATATAAACAGAGACACCCAATGTTATTTCAGACATTATACACTGAGATACTTCCACTGAGATACTTCCACACTCTATAGGAACTTTTCTGGATATCAAATGGCAGTAGATGACCATTTTTAGGCAGCTGAATACGTTCTAAGTTTTATACTATGAATTGCCTGTCTCAGCTCCCATTTTACTGAATGGAGAGCTCATCAGCACAGTCCATGGATCCCACAGAGTAGTTCAGCTAGTAAAACTTGTGTCTCTGCTACAAAGCAGTGATAACCAGCTCTTTAGTCTCCACTGATGTTATTTGCCAGGAGAGGGATACTGCTCAGATTTTATTTGGCCTCCAACTGTTGCTCCAGAAGGATAAAGCTCTCTCCTACCTTCCATGCCATACTATAAGCCCTATGTAGGTGCCTCAAATCCCCTGAGCCCAACCAAAAGCAGGGACCCATATTAGGTAACGAAAACCCACCTGAGAACCCAGGTTCTCAGGCACTAGAGTGTCTAAGGCACTAGAACCTTAGACAACAGATTGCATCCTGACAGCAACATTGTGAACACCTAAATTAATCCAAAGCTGAATCTTAAAGCTTCTAGAGAGTTCTATGGTAGATTTTTTCTTGGGATAAAAACAATTTCCCACTGTCTTCTCACCCTTCTCTCTAGTAATGATTTTGTCTTCACACTGACAATCAACGTGGCTTAACATCAGTTGCAGTTATATACAAAAATAGACATGAAGACTAGCAATTGTGACTCAACATTAGAGGCAATATGCCTGGAAAGCAAATGGAACCTTAAATAAACAAAATTCATTTAGTAATAATAATGGGGACCCAGTCTTTTTTGTAGCATAAATAACTTGAACAGAACTGCTCACATGGGTAAAATCTGTCTGATACCCTAAATTCATATTGTCTGAAGAATTGTTTTTTAGGGCAGAATAAATTTTTCTAGAGGGGTATCTCAAATAATTTACAAAGTAATTTGTAGATGCTTAGATATTTTGTTGCTGTTGCTAGAACTTTTGACTCATCTTTTTTTTTTATTTCCTCCCCCCCAACTATTTGTAATACATATCTAGAATATCACAAGTAAAAACTACTCTTGAATGAAATTTTCTTTTTTTATTCTCTCAGATTAAATAGAGTTACTTTTAGTGTTTCAAGATTTCCCACCCATATAATGCTTTTGTAAAAATGTAAGAAGTTAATTTGGTCACAGGTTTTCTATTTTCATTGCCTATAGGAGACTAATAGTTCTCTCTTGATTTGGAAGAGAATATGTCAGATTTAAATACTGACTGACTTCCAAGACTGTGTCATTAAACAGACTAATACAAGAAATATATATTCACATCAGTAATCTCTATTACAGTGAAGCCATTTTTTAAACCAGTACATCTTCAAAATAAGTAAAGCTGTCAGCAGCATTTTGCCAGATGCTCTGGAAGAATATCTGGCTTCCATTCTACTTCTTTATAAAAACTACAATTTCATGGGATCCAAGTTTGCTACTGGTTAAATTACTTTTACAGACCTCAGCTGGAGTATCTCAGCTGTGTACCCAGGATGGCCAGAGGGTCAAGAATGAAGGAATGCTTCCCAGTCTGAGGAATGAAATAGAACCTCTTCATATACTCCATTTTACTCCTGAGGATAAATAATCTTCTGAGAACAGGCTATCTCAGGGTCAAATATGTCTAATCTAATTCTGAAGACTATCCCCACAACAGGTGGGCTCCTTCTGCTATAATCCTATTCTGCTAAGCATTAATAACCCAGCTGTAGCTGGTCTTCCTAGCTCCCCCCACACTCAGGTGGCCATTCATCATCCTGTGTGCTCTTGCCAACATCCCAGAGGCAAGAGGGAAACAGAACTGGTCAAACAGCAGCAAACCCTAAGCTGTGATAGATCGGAGGAGAAGAGGAAGGTGAGAAAGGAGGGACTGGTTCAGTCTTTTAATGGGATTCCAGGGTCCCTGCTGTTTGCAACAGACATATCCTGCTGCATAATGCAAGTAGCCTCGTACACCATATCAAGACCATATGAAATATCTGTTTGTAAATCACAGTAATACTTAAATCTTTGCCTAAATTATGGACTCTTAAAAAGTGAGTAACAACAGAGCAGACACCAGGAGAAATATGTCTTAATTATTTTAGCTCATCCATAACCACTCTGGATCTCTCTATGCCAGCTGCAGGGGCACTCATTTGGAAACTACACTGTTCAATAACCTCTGCATATCGCTTTCCATTAAGATATGAAAGCCTCAGCTATCTACTTACGTCAGAGCCTAGGAGTCAATGCAACTCTAAATTGATGCTTAATATTCACAAATTCTTGCATTAGCATGCAAGAACAGAAGCAGTTGTTTCGGGGGGAGGGGGGGTGTTTCCCTTCTTTTTATTTATTATTTTAGATTTCTTCTGAATGCAAACAGTCTCCTTGCACAGGATGTAAATTATTATACAATGAAAGCAGCCAGAAGGACAGAAGCTTGGAAATTATTTCTTCTCTGAGCAGTAGGAGATTGTTCAGGTCCTGCTGTTTTGAAAAACCTTCTTCTCCCCACGCAGGCTACCCTGTGAAGATAAAACCGTTTGAATATTTTGGCAATCAGAGAAGGCGCCAACATAAATTATGGATTCAGAAACTCAGAAGACATTCTAACAAATAGAATACTATGGAACCCATTTTTCAGCCACCATATGGTGTCAACAGAATGCCACTTTGTTTCTTTTGGGTAGCAGCTCGTCATTAAAAAACTAAACAGGCTGGGTTGTTGGTTTGGTTTTGCTGTTTTTTGGTAGGTTTTTTTAGTGAGGAGGGAATCTACAGTCATTATGTTGAAAAAAATAATAAATGATAAAATGGCCTCTTGCTTCAGCATCTTCTTTCTTTGGTGCATATAAATAGGTATTTAGTTGTTTCCCTTTTCAAGCAAGAACAGGAAAGAGTCTGTCATTGAAGCTCAGATGCTTTAATTTTATTATATATTTTCAGGTGTGGGAAAAGTTATTCCAAGTATTTATAACATTAGACTTGTTGCAGGTAATTACAAGCTGTTTTTTTAAAAGCTAAGCCTCGTCTCCTTTTAGTCCCACAGTCCATGTATTCCCTTGCATCATGGAAGATTGTAATTGAAGATGAGACCAATTTTGATTTTTGGTATTCATTTATGAAAAAAATGCTGTAGACTAAAGAATGCAAATGCCTCCTAACCCAGAGAAGATTTTGTTTGCTTTGGTCTTCCTTCATAATATCATCTGACATAAACCAAACTATTTCCTTCCATTAAGTGGAAATCTTGAAAAATAGATCAATTTTCCCTAGAGTTCCATGGACTTTTTACGCAACTTACATAATTTTCCATTCCTTCTAAACTAACCCTAGATTAAATTAGGTCAGTCTTTGATTTTCCTCTGTTGAAAGTAATGTAGCTGTTCTCGAAGTGCTACCCCAAAAAAAGCTCCAGAAAAACAGTCTGTCCCTCTTTTTTCCAGGTTTTTTGTACTCACAACTTTTTTTGCCAGCTATCCTGCAGTCAGGACATTAATTCATTCTTTGAGTTGATTTTGGTCTCATGATGACAATCAGCTCTAACAGAGTGCAAGGTCACAAACAGAACAATTTGATCCTCTCCCTTTCCCAGGTAAGAGTAGAACATCATGAAGCATGTATAGCAACTTCTCCCTGTTATCAACTTAGCAAAAGGTTTACATAATGATAGAATAAAATTGGATTCTGTCTCTCTAGCTAATGATTACACTCATAAAACCAGCAAAACTCAAAAATCAACCCTATGGAATTAAATAAATCAGAATGAAATCAGAGTTGTGTGTTAGTCCAGTATTGTCCTGATTTCAACTGGGATAGTCTTCTTAGTAGCTGGTACAGTGCTGTGTTTTTGGGATTTAGCATGATAATAATGTCAAGAGCACACGGATGTTGTAGTTATAGCTAAATAGTGTTTGCCCCAAGTCAAGGACTTTTTCAGTTTCCCACGTTCTGACAGTGAGGGGGTGCACAAGAACCTCAGAGGGAGCATAGCCAGGACAGCTGACCCAGACTGGCCAGAGGGATATTCCATACTGTAGAACATTGTGCCTAGTGCATAAACTGGGGGAAGCAGGCCAGGAACTGCTGATCACTGCTTAGGGATGCGCTGAGCATTGATCAGCAGATGGGAAGCAATGGTATTGTGCATCACTTTTTTCTCTTGGGTTTTATCTCTCTTTTTCCTTTTCCTTACAATGATTAGTATTATTTTTTACATTATTTCCGTTATTAGTATAAATATATTTTTATTTATATTATATTTTATTTTATTTCAATTAATGAGGTGTTCTTATCTCAACCCACCAACCCACCAGTTCTCTTCCCCACCAGTGGCTGAGAGGGGAGGGATCAAGAAGTTGTGTCTTTCTTAGTTTCCAGCTGAGGTAAAACACTACAGGTATTTTACAAGTTAGGAGTGGAATAAACCTACTAAACCATTCTCCCAAGACAAACTCTTTCTGGAATATTTTGTCCAATGCATTTTCCAATCCAGTTGTAAAAAGCTATTGACTCTGTGTGATTTCCTGAAGAGAATTTATTATTAGCCCAGGATATATCACAGGTAGGAAAATCTTATTATTTTTTCTTTTTTTCAATGGGATATTCTTCCCAAAAATGACTTTCAGAAAGTTTCCATTACTAGAGTGGATACTCCTTTGTCTGGTTGGTTTTTGTTGGTGGTGGTGGGTGGGGTTTTTTTTGTTTGGTTTGTTTTGTTTGGTTACTTAGTTTAGTCTGGTTTTTCTTTGTTTTTTTTCCTTTCTTTTTTCTTTCAAATGTGAAAGCAAATAAGTAAAAAACAAATCATACATGTTGTCTATAAGCACAGACCTTTTTATTCACAGATATTCTGTCTGAAATTCATACAAGTCAGCTCTGCTTGTCTGGTCACAGTTGTCTTTCTTCTATTTATGTGTCTGACTGGATAAGTATGAATTAGAACTATAAATAGCTGTTGATATTTATTATTTGTATAGCACTATCAATATGAGAGATTTCAAAGAAAGTGTCATCATATCTGTGGCTACATAGGGTGGCAGCAAAAAGTGATGCAGCCCTGACAGTTTTGTTTGAATTGTATGCTGACATACAGGAAGTACAAGCCTTTGCCATAGGCAATTCTCTGCTATTGGTTAGGAATGGAGATAAAGTAGGGAAAGTCTAGAAAAGCAAGTGTGGCAATGTATGTATATAAATATATATCCATTGGGGAATTAGAGATGGCTAAGTTGGAAGTGCTTAGAAAACTGAAAGATCAGCTCAGTTTAAATCAAATCTTTGCTGAATTAATTTATTCCTTAACAGCACACATGCTAATGTTTAATCCTCTACACGTTATTAATCACTAAGGCCATACAGAGCTATTAGCCTTTAGTACCCATATCCTAAATCAGAGATGATTACACAGCACCACAGCCATATAGTTAACACTGATGACTACAGCCACTGACAATCATGGTAGCTGAGATCAGATTCCAGAGTTAGTTGATTAGAGAAGACAGAATTAAGTCAGACTTATCTTGTTCCACCCTGTGACATTGTTGCTATTGCCCCCCTTCCTCATCTGCCTTGTCTGGCCCTGACTGATTGTCTTGGGTTTTGGGTTTGCCAGACATCTTCCCTATATTCAGCAGGATGATCTGTTTGCTATTATTTGAGCTTTCCTCCTTCTTTGTCAAGCAAATTGTCATCATTTGAATTTCTCCTACCAGCAGCTACCTTCATCTTCCCTTACCTTCACTATTTCAACTTAAATTGTCATGTAAATTGTTTACATTTATATCTGTATATGTCATCACACTGCTACAAAATACTTACAGAATCACAGAATAATAGCATGCTTTTGGCTGGAAGGGACCTTAAAGATCATCTAGTTCCAAACCCCCGTGAATTAGGTAGAGACACCTCTCACTAGACCAGGTTGATCATATGCTTGTTCTCGTTACAGTGTTTTAGTATGCTTATGTTCAGGTTCAAAGCAAGCTAATGTTGCTAAGACATTTACAGAGGTAATGCAGTTTGACCCCTTCCCAAAGAAAGAAGAAGTATTAATCTTATAATCTGACCTAAGATTCCCTGCTTTAGATGTACAAAAAGGACCTCACTCAAATTTACTTGCTCACTGAAAGACCGGAGAGAGGATCCTGAGTCCCTAAGTCCTGTTCAATAATGAGTAACACCAACCTGGAACCAGTTGCTCTCTGTTAGCAGTAAACAAAACCATATGATTAGGTTTCCTACAACCACAACTCAGAGAAGAGAATAAAGTTACATGAGATGAACCCAGATCTTGTTCTTAATCATGTTCTACTAATTTTTTTATAGAGTTGAGCAAACTTTAGAGCAGATACAATTATTTTTTCAGCAATAATAACTGTATAACAAGGCTTCAAACAGCTCAAGGCATGTTTTTTAGATGATGTACAATGCTGCAAATATTGCTATTAGTTTATCATTTCATATCTAATAAAAATCCCTGTGCCTTATCTGGCAATTTATGATGTGGAGAGAGAAAGAAAAGGGTCTTTATGTGGCTACTACACTCTTTAAATTAATTTTATGGTGCTCTCAGAAAGTTATTGTTATCCATTTCACCAACAGAGAAATGAATCATGGATAACGGGTAAGCACCTTTGTACTGTTTATAGGGTTTCAGACTTTAAAGTTTACATCCTGGTAAGAAAGTATATAAGTTTAATCAGGTGCTTTGAGTAATTTACCCAAGTAAGTTCTTGGTGATAAGTCCTTAGTCCTCAATCTTCTTCTGATTAAAAGGATGATTAATTTTCAGCTGCTTTAAAAGCCCTAAGGAACAAAGGATCCAACCACAGGTTTTTCCATTGACATTTATATTCTGAGCACGGGAAGTAGGTGGAGACAAGCTGCCTGGCACTTTGTTTGTTGGAATATATTCCGTATTCCATAATTGCAAAATTTCCTCATGTCATGCTTCAAGGGTGGGCAGTTTTATGTTATTCCCAGTTTTGAGGTTATGCCAGTTGGTACAGCTCAGTGCATTTTGGAGCACTGTAAAATTGGAGTTCATGGAACAACTGGTTTTCATTTCAGTCCCTCCTTTCTCATAGTCTGTTACTTTCTCCTTGGTTCTGAAGTTCAATCTTTATGCGGAATTGTACCTCTGCCTTTTGTAACACCCATGCACACACTTACATAATCTCTCCACTAATAATTGTGGATTTAAAGCCTCTGATCCCTTTTTCTCTCTCTGGAGAAATAAACACCAGCTACTTTTCTTCCCTCTGTCCACTTTGTTTCTTAATGTTGAAATTTCAGGAGTGCTTTCCTGCTGCCCTAGAAGTAGGATTTGCAGCTTGAACAAGCCAGGAAAGCTGTCAGGAAAGCAAAAATCAGCACTCTGGGTTTGTGGAAACCATGAATATCTCCCTAAAAGGGTTTCTGGAGGGTGTCAGGAAGAGAGCTACTTTCTGCTATGAAGGAGAAAGCTAACTTAGGGTCACCAAGGCTTTCTGTCCCAGTTTGAAACCTCTCCATGGTGGCAGTGTGTTCCAGCTATGCTTGGTGACACCACTGGTGTATTTGCACTCCAGCAGCCTCTCAAGGTGTGAATGTAAACAATTCCAGGGAAGGAGAAGGATACCTCACTCACCTTCTTCACTGTCAGTCAGAAAGTAACAGTAAAGAATTAGAGTATTTGCATTCTAAAAGTATCAGGAGGAAGAATATAATTAAAGCCCAAACATCCCACTCCTGTCACTTTTCTCAGGGCAGGAAAAATACCTCTGAGGTTCCTCACTTCAGATATGTTCAGGTCTAGTAATTTTAAGTCATAGAAATTTATAATATATTTTCATAAACTGACTAGACTGACTCTTATTTCACGCTCTACATTTTAGCTCAACCAGATTAATTTAACCCATGTTTGTAGCTGGCCATATTTTGACTGCCTTCAGTATGCTACTTTACTAGATTTAAGTCAGCAATGATCACAAGCAAACTTTGGTCTGGCACTACTTAGCTTGCCCTCAGGTTAGTGGCACTGCTTAGAAATGTGTCTTAAAGAAAGTTACCTAAAATGCTAGCTTGAGCAATTTTAACTTCTCTCTTTTGTGCAAGACTGCTCTAGGCTTACAGCAGTAATTACATGAGCAGAAATACCTGCTGCCATGCTAACTTCTGCACATGTGTGACAGTGGAAGGTCTGTGAAACTGTTTGGGATTTTTAATTCATGATTTATTATTATTTGTGGGCACTTAGCACTATCTCTTACTGTATATCTTCCCCTCTCCTCTTTTTAGCTCATTCTCCCTATTTCCTTATGTTCCACAAGATCCTTGGCACCTCCTTTCCAACTCTCTCTTTTTCCTTATACATTGTTTATTTCCTCCACTTCTAAGCCTTTTCTTTCTGCTTTCCTGTTGCCTTCCCTGACCCTTATTTTTGGCCGGGTATTGCAGTTGACACAAACCTAATATTTTCAGAATGAAAATTATCCAACAGAATGTCTCTTCCCCCAGTTGCCTCCATCAACCAAGGAAGAGGAGAAGGAATTAGTTAGGCCACTAAATCTGCAGGCTATTTCCTCATCTATATCAGAAGATACTGCTGCTATGGGAAGAAGCAACCGTGATTTTAGAATACAGTGAGTGTAATGACGATGTAACCTCTTTGCTAAGCTTTGCCAAACAATCCCTCATTACATTTTCCTCTCATTTACCGTGTTTATCGTGGCATGCAGAGCATGGCAGAGGATTTACCTGATTTAATGTCAGCAAGTCCAATGGGATCAAAACACTACTATCCAGTGTTTGCTTGTTTCAGGCAGGTCATGGGGAGTTAAACTACCTGAGCAGTCTCTTCCATCACCTCAGTCTGGACTGTGTTCCTCTAAAGGCAAAACTTCTCAGAAAATTTCCTGTTTTCTGTAAGTCAAGCTGAGCACATACTTGCAGGAAGTGTAAAAAACTGACTGCATTAATCCAACTCTTTTCCTCAAAAAAGAAAGTAAAAATATAAAAGCCAGCATTAATTCTTCTGCATTGAGGCATGCCACAGCCACAAAATCATGGAATCACAGGATAATTTAGCTTGGAAGAGACATTTGGAGATCAACTGTTAGGTCAAAACAGATTTTTCTGGGCTTTATGTTGAAAACATAAAGAGGGGATAAACTCTGCACAGCCTCTCTGGGCACCTGCCCCACTGCAGACAGTCATTAAAAAATGAAAAAAACGCAGAAAATATTTTTAAAAAATCTTTATATCGAATTTGAACTTCTTTTCTTTCAGTTTATTTTCTCCCATTCGCATATTATACCCATTGTGAAAAGCTTGGCTCCATCTCCTGCTTTTTCTCCAGAGCTGCCCTCTGACTCCCACACGGATAGGCACAAGGAGTTTTTCCTTCCCAAATACAGTTGTTTTGCACTTTTCTTTGGATTTTCTCCCATCATTGATGAATATTCTTCTTACTCCATAAATAGAGCCATAAAATCTTCTGATGAGTATGCTTACCTTGCTTGTAATCCAGTTTTTATCTGCTTCTGGATTTTACAAGGCACATCATGAGTGACTACTCAAGTTCCTTGCGCTTCTTGCTCTGGGACTTTGCACAAACAAATCTAACTAATTCTCACATGCATCCCCATTTAGTGATCAAATCTTCTCTTCCTCATCTTTTCCTTAGTGCCATAGTCATTAATCTTTGTCTAGTCTTCAGACTCTTTATTTTAAAATTAGTTGTTTTCTTCTCTTTCATGACCAGTCAACTCTTCATAGCCAAATATTCTTCTCATTTCAAAAATCTCTCATAGGGAAAGGGATGGAGTCTTGTGACAATCTTTCTGATATTATAAATTTTTCACAAGATTAATTACTTTAAAGCTTATTTTTCCCCTCACCAGTTGTCATAGTTCCTTTCCACGATAGTTAAATGATATGAGGAAAAGTGTCTCTGTTCCTTCAGATCTTTCTGCCCATCTTGTTCTTCTCAAAGTAGCACAGTCAAAGAAGAAAGCCAACAATGTTTGGGTCTTAACTGGCCTTTTGAACACGAATAGGACACTACAGTGGTGGCAAAAAGCAAAACCTTGTCTGAAAGGCTCTGTAAAATGTTCAGACTGTTGTCAGTTGTGGTTAGTGCAACCATAATGTGCTGACTGTTACCCCTGACATTCATCAGAAGCAATATAAGATTAATTTTCTTCAGTAATATTGTTTTCTGATCCAGCTTTCTGATCTCCAGTTTTCTGGAGAGTTTTCTGTTGCTCTTACGGAAAAATGGGCCTGCTAACAACTCTGGTCTACAGCTAAACAAAAAGTTCACCAGTTCTGATTCATTTTCTAGCTCTTTACAGCAGGTTCATATATAGCATTGTCACTTTTATTTATCTGAATCAGATGTGTCACCAGATTTAATCTCCTCTTCTTCTGTGATTTACGTTGGGCTCTTACTTAGATTTAGATTGTGTTCCTTACTCCTCTGGTAGTGCTAAAGTTTTAGTTATGTCCATCACTGGTACTGCCAGGTATTAAAAATTATTCCTACAATTCTTGCCCCATTATCTAGAATATCTCTTTGCACAGGAAGCACCTAGAAGACTTTTCTTAAAGTACTGCTTTCCCAAGGGGATATTGAAATGCCTGATTTTAGTCAATCCAACCTGATAGAATTCAATGTGAAATAAAATATCCTGAATATGTCTTGCCACTAAGGACTCATATACAACTTGTAAAAATGAGAACAGCAAATGGATGTCCAACATATTGTTCTCCTCATAGTCAAATGATGAAAAATATCCCACCATAATGCAGTTTCTGTGCTACCACCTAGGAATAAATGCTTTTCTGAAACTCTCCAGTTTTCTTTCCATTCCTATCACAGATATCAGTTGGTCCACTTGTATGTTCCCAGCATCTCTTCAGTGATTTACAGAGCTGTAGGCACTGGAAGTCTTTTTCCACATCTAGTAATATTGTTTGGGGCAGTTTTTCCTGACAGTACTGGTTCACACTTAAGTGAAGCAGATTCCTTTTATATCCCACCAGTCTGACTGACAAATATTTTTGCACCATTAGCATCATATTTTAGAAATACTTTCATTTTGCTCTGTCTGAAGGAAACAGTTAGGTATGATTCAGTATCAGTTTGAATTTGTGTACTTCTGGTCCTTCCAAGAGGCATCTCATCACAGGTCTTTTCCTTCTTTAAAACACCTCTGGAGCAGTTTTATCTTTCTCCATTGAGTAAGGAGACATTTAAAGAGACCAACTTCTAAATCTGTGGAAGCTGGCCCAGCATACAAACCAATAGTTCTCTGTCCTGGGAAGCAGCACATGAGAATTTGAATCAATCTTAAACTGCATTAACTTAGAATGCCTGTTACAATTTGTTCCACAGTCTACAAAGTCAGGCTAAGTGCTATGATTCTGGTGCCAGCCTGTTACTTTGGTATCAGGAGGCAGAGGAGAAGGGGAAAATAGAACAATACTGTTAGAGTTTTTTCTCCCCAAAAAAGCACCCTTTTAAAAAAAAAAATCTATGAACACCTAAGTCCAGTTCCCATTCTATAAAGAGTTCCCTGAGGATTTCTCTGCTTGTGGTAAATTACATTATTGTGTGATGAGCCATAAAGGAGCAAAAGGGTGAAGAACAGTGATTGCTGCTCATTGTTTTGTCTCACTTCTCCTTGTACCACTGGCAAGAGTCAGAAGACAGACTGAGATTTAAGAGAATTGCTAAATTATTGTATTGCCCATAGAGCTTATTTGCAGCACCAGGTGATGCATAGAATCAATGCTAATAAATAAAACTCTGTTCTTTTATTAGTGTTTCCTATGTGAGAGTTTGCTCTCAATTTAAAAGGAAATACAGACATGGTCATATACAAAAAAGTTCAGTCCACCAATTTTATTTAAAACAGTGCAGCAAGGCTCTGCAACCAGGAAACTGCTGCAAAAAAGTACCAGACAATTACTCGTCCAAACAAACAGAAACGAGGAAGAAAGTCAATTTGTTTACAAAGCACGGGATGTGACCATCCTGTAATAAAGTCCCTTTCCAGCAATAGCTTAAAGCAATAGCTTAGAATCTATAATAAAGCCCTGTGATAAAGCTTAGAAACATTTATTCAAGGAAGAGGACAAATTAATTCCCAGCAATTTGTAGCAAAACATTACTATATTTTGTTAAAATCTAACTTCCTCTCCCTATAATCTAAAATGTCAAAAGAGGAATGCTAAATAATGAATGCCATGAACTCAGCTGACTGCCTGTTTCCAATAGATCTATGGATGTGGCTATCATTGTTTAAATCTTAAGACAATTTATTGACTTGAATGAGATCTCGTGGTGTACTGGGTATGGCTGCCATGGACGTAATTTTCTTCCACGTGGTGCTGTGCTTTGCTTTTGTACCAAGCAAATGCTGATTAACACACTGGTGTTTTGACTATAGCGGAGCAGCACTTGCACAGTGTTAAGTTTTTCTTTTTTTTTTTCCAAATCTGCCCCCCTGTAAGTATGTTAGGGGCACAAAATAAGCTGGGAGAGAAGACAACCAGGAGAGGTTGACTCAAACTGACCGAAGGGATATTCCGTGCCATATTGACATGCTCAACAATAAAAGCATAGGGGAAAGGTTCTGGGGAGGAGGCAGACATTGCTCAGAAACTGGCTAGGCATCAATCTTCCTGGGAGAGGTGGTGAATCATTGCCTTTGCGAAACTCGTTTTGCTCTTTGCCCCCTTTTTTCTTTCTTTCTTTTATCTTTCTCCTTCTTTGACTTATTAAATGAGGTCTTTTTAGTCTTCCTTCCTGTTGTTTCCCCTGTCCCACTGCAGGAGACAGGGAGTGAGCAGGTGGTTGTGTGTGATGCTCAGCTACCGCCTGGGACTAACCCACAACATATGTCTGGAGAACTGGATCTAGTACAGCTAGTTTGTCAGTGAAAGTAGCCTGAGTCATCTTGTTATTCACTAAATTCACAAATCTATTTTTAATCCTTGGTCATCTTCTGCTGATAATTTTTGGTGTAGAAGAGTGGCTCTAACTACTCATTGTTGAGTCATTTATGCATAAACATTTTCAGAAAAAGCATAGGATCGATAGAATCAATTATTATAATTAACTAGAAAAGAGAAGAATCACAAGTGATCTAGCACTGCAGCAAGGCATATTTTAGTTGGCTGTTAGGAAAGTTTTTATCTCAGGATGGAGTTTACTGTCAATAACAATAAGGAAGTCAGCCTGAATATCAAAATTGTTTCAGACTTTAATGACTGCATTTTAATGATAAAATATGATGCATAAAATGACCTATCAGCGCACTCTAATCATTATTAGACAATTAAACCTCTATGGGAATTCTCTCTATCCTGGGGAAAGAGTCTTTCTCCTGGGGTCTATTGTGGTATTGCTGTTTGCCAGATCTCTTGTACGACCTTGGATGCATCAGATACCCATTCACAAAATCACTACTTTATGAGTACTTAATAGCATTTTGGGAAAAGCTTGTGAAATGTAGAGATATTATGATGATGGAAGCTGTATACATTCTAAAGTGCTTGTTTTTCTGTTTGACTTTCGCTTCTTTTTATCCCCTGAATAATCCTGAGTTCATTTTTAAGGCATTACTTTGTTGAAGTCACTGGGAGTTTTGCTTGCACAGGGTCCAGATGACTGGGTACGCTCTGTGAGTGATGAGGGACTGTTTGGCAATTACTTTTGAGGCATGTCATTATGCTGAATACCATCCAAACTCAAGGCTACATCTGACTCATTAGATTTGTGGAAGGTTTTTTTGCCATGGCACAACACAACATTTACATTCAAGCCACAGCTCCTGGTGTCACTCTACTTTAACCACATTGTATCATGTTATGTTATTTTGATAAAAGGTAGTACTATTGTTGAGATATTCAAGGTCTTGATAAGCAAGTGATTCAGTACAAACCGTTAAAATGTGTACTGTATAATGGAGGAACATGACATTGGTGAATTGTTTCCTTTTAAATCATTAACTGTCCATTAGTGAGACAGTTTAATTAAAGCTTTAAAAGGCTAGGATACTGCTGAGAACCAGTAAAGAATGACAGTCATGAGAAAGTGGATCTGAAGCAAATTATTTGCAAGACATGTGATGTCCAGAGAATATGCCCATCTGATCCTTGAGTTTATCAATTTTTTCCTCCAAAAAGGCACTGTCAGACCTCAAGCTGTCATCTGTCACCTGGTGCAGAGGTATTTAGAACACAGGGAATGGTCATCTGTCCATCTTGAAGATGCAGAAGAAAGTAAATTTTTTAATCAGCCTTTACTCAGCCCTAGTGGTACCCATCTGGAGCTCTCAGTCGAGTTATGGGCTCCTCAGTGCACGAGAGACATGAACACAGTGGAACAAGTCCAGCAAAGGTCCACAACTTAGTTTGGTGTTTGGAACATCTGACATAAAAAGGAAGGCTGAAAGAACTGGGACTGCTCATCCTTGAGAAGAGAAGGTTCAGGAGATGACTTTATCAATGTATATAAACACCTGATGGGAGAATAAAGAAACTGGAGACAGGCCCAGTGATGCCCAGTGAAAGGATAAGAGGTAATACACACAAGATGAAACACTGGGAATTCTCTTTAAACAGAATAAAAAGTGGGAGGTTAACTGTTTGTTTGGTTTGGTTTGGGGTTTTTTGTTTGGTTGGTGTAGTGGGTTGACCCTGGCCAGATACCAGGTACCCACTAAAGCCGCTCTCTCACTCCCCTCTGCAACTGGACAGAGGAGAGAGAAAAAAAACCAGCTAAGAATTCATGAGTAGAGATAAGGGCTGGGAGAGGTCAGTGACTGACTACCTTCACGGGTAAAACAAGATTCAAAGTGGGATAGTACTTATATTTATTACTAACAGGATAAGAGCCAAAGAGTGAGAAATAAAACCATCTTAAAAACACCTTCCCCCTACCCCTCCTTCCTTCCATGTTCTCCCTCTTCCCCCCCAGCAGTGCAGGGAGACAGGGAATGGAGGTTGTGGCCAGTTGTTGTTTCTGCTGCTGCTCAGAGAGAGGAGTCCTTCCCCTACTCCCATGGGGTCCCTCCCACAGGAGACAGTCCTTGATGGACCTCTCCAGTGTGAGTCCATGCCTCAGGCAGCAGTTCTTTCCAAACTGCTTTCCTGTGGGTCACTCCTCCATGGGGTCAGTCCTTCATGAATGAGCTGTACCGACGTGGGAACCCCACAGGGGCCACAAGTCCTACCTGGGAAAAACCTGCTCCAGGGTGGGCTTCCCTCTGCATGGGCCACAGCTCTCCAGCAGGAACCCGCTCCATCCTGGGCCTCCCACAGGGTCACAGCCTCCTTCATGCATCCACCTGCTCCAGCATGGGCTCCTCCATGGGCTGCCGGGGAGTCTCTGCACCCCGAAGGTCCTCCATGGGCTGCAGGGGCACAGCTGCTCCACCCTGGTCTGCACCACAGGCTGCAGGGGCCACAGCTCCAGCGCCTGGAGCACATCCTGCCCTTCCTTCTGCACTGACCTTGGTGTCTATGTTGTTATTCCCATGTTCTCACTCCGCTCTTCCCTGGCTGGAATTTCTTCTGCGCAACAATCTTTTGTTCCTAAATATGTTATCACAGAGGTGTTACTATTACTTCTAATTGGCTCGGCCCTGGTTGTTTGTGGTGGGGGGAAACAGTTTTCCCCCCGCAGTTATAAAATGGTAAAACCCCAGGGGGTGGTGACCCTTGAAGTTTTGATGTTTTACCCAATGAGCTCTTCTGCAAAATATAAACATATCACAAGCAGAACGGAAGAGAAAGTAGTTGTAGTGTTGTTGTAGAAGAGGTAGCCATGTTGTGAGAGCCACGAGGAGTAAGAGCAGGAACCCCCCCTGGGGGGGCTCTGGCCCCCCAGCCCCAGCTGGAGACTTGGAACAGTGTTAGACTGGGCTAAGTGTCTGTAGCTGAGCCAGGAGATGTTTCTCCACTGTGAGCTGCAGCAAAAGATACTGAAAAGTGGTGGCAGAACAGCAGTGGACGGAGCGGTGGCAAAGAGCCAGAAGACATAAGACCACGCAGCAACAACAGGCAGGCAACACACAGAGAGAACTCCTGGAAGGAGAGAGAGAAAGAGAATGAGAGCCGGCAGCAGCAGAGAGAGAGAGGAAGCTGGGGTAAGAACTGAAATAAAACCCCATACCCCTCTGAGACCTTCGAGAAAGGAGGAAGATGATGGACTCTTACTTGAAAGAGTCTTAAAGTGCTACAACACTTACAGAGAGGAGCTGAAAAGCTCTGAGAAGAATGTGGAGGGTGACCTTGCCCCCCCCCCCCGCCCCCGCTGCTTGAGGCAGAGCACAGAGCTCTGTAGGGAACTTGAATCCCCTGAAGATAGGGACCGTCACGAAGACCCCTGAGCTTTGTGATATGACGTAGTGAAGTGACCCTTGTCCTGGTGAACACAGCCTATGGAAGAAGACCCTCACTTGGAAACAAGTGGCCGAGGGGGCTTGGATACCCCCTTGTGAGTACTGGCAGAGATCCAGCCACAGCTGCTGCATGCATGAGAGGAAGAAAGCCTACTGCCTTAGAGACTACTGCTCTGAAAGTGGAAAAGGATCTTCCTTCTTCCCTCCTGGACTTTTATTTGGAGGGGAGAAGAAATTTGATCCATTGTAAATACTTATGTCATGGTAGAAATAGTTAAGATTGTATATAATGTATTGTAGTATTTATTTGTACAGTCATTGTAATATATTCCCTTTCCCCCATTTGAGTCTCGTGTGGTGTCTGGAAAAAACCATCTCACTGGACTGAGATGTGGGAGGGGGCTTGGACTAGGGACTTGGATTTTGGGGCTCTCAAACCATGACACCGGTGGCAGGAAATCCGTCCTGGAGCCGGCTGGCATTGGCTCCATGGGACAGGGGAAGCTTCTAGCCACGGGACAGGGGAAGCCTCCCCGTAGCCCCCCCGCTACCAAAACCCAGCCACAGAAACCTGATACAGTTATGTTTTTTTGGTTTTGGGGTTTGTTTGTTTGTTTTTACTGTAAGAGCAGTCAAACCCTGGCACAAGTTTCCCAGAGAGGTTATGGACTCTCTATCCTTGAAGGTATTCAAATATGACGATGCTGACTTGACCAACCTGCTTTAGCTGATCCTGCTCTGAGTAGAGGTGTTAAACTGTGTGTCCTCCAGAGTTGTTCTACAGACCAAGCAGTTCTGTGACTCTTTGATTATTAATATAAAAGACTTTCTCAATGTCTGTGTAGCAGATTCCCAGCTGCACTGCAAAACTGCCTTCCCCATCCTTCTCTCCTGTGTATATCTATTTAATCACTACTTATAACATTAATAAAACCTACTAAGAACGTAGGTGATTGCTGAAAGAGCTGTGAGCTATGAATTCAGTTCCTACTCCTTAAAAGAAGTTCCAGGCAGATATCAAAAAAATTTAGTATACTTTATTATCAGCAGCATAATGTGGATGTACCCAGTGCCTGAAATGGAAAGTCTATTTCTGGTAAGGAGAAAGTAGTGCTTCTATCCTTGCTTTCCGTGCTACAGAAGAGCTCAAATTTATGTCAACTGTGCTGGTGGCTTTTGTGTTACAGACACCTGTCTACTCTGTGCCAGAGAGACATCAAATCATTTTAATTAAATTTTCTCTAGGGGAAGTTCAATAGAGCAGGATGTAATTACCCAGATAGGAATTTTATAAGAACATTGAACCTAACATCCTCTGCTTTGGGTAAAACTGTCATCGGATGTTTAATAAAGCAAAATGGTCAACGACCTATGTTTTAATTTTCTTCTGAAACACAGTACTTCGTTATTAGTCAAAAGTACTGACTTAGTGAAGAAAGTGTTAACTAATGGACTACCAACCCCACTTCATTTAGCTTTTTGTCCCATTATAACACCATCTTAACTCATTTATGAGAGGTGTTTCAAAGCACCAGGTCAAACTTCACATTTTAAGGTAGCTGAACGTGAACACAGCCATGAAAACTATAAGATTTTAGGGTTTTCTTGTGAGAAAAATATGTTTGTTTTAAAATAGTTTTTGCTCCTCGCAGGAAATTCTTTCACACAGAGGAATCGTTGTTTCTACGCTTAGAATTTATGACAGAAAAGTAAATCTTCCCCTCTAAAATAGAAAAGTGAGGTTTTTTTCAGAATTCATTTATATGTCTATCTATAGTTAATTTGGGCTGCAGCTTGGGTAACAAATCAATTTACCTAAGAATATCACTTTGCTGATGCATCTGCAGTTGTCAAGTGATATATGAATTAGGTGAGGTACGCGCAGAGTAATTGTGTCTCTCAATGCCAATACACGATGTCCTTAGAAATCAGAGAAACCACATTCACAAGGAGTTCAGTCTAAAACAGACCAGAAGCTCCTGGAAAATACTACGGAATTGTCCAGCTACTCATGTTTTTCTTTGTGGTTTTTTGCTCTGAGACAGTAAATTCAAGGTAAGTTTCAAAGGACACACTTAAATTTAGCAGGCCAAAACCATATTGTCAGAGCTGAGATTGCTGGGATGAACTGATAAACATCATTTTTTGGTTTGTAGGACTCTCTTGCCACAGCAAATTAATGGCACTATCCTTACAAAGTCAGATCAGACTAGATAGTGTCATGGCTCTGGCAGGCTGGAACCACATAACTGCAGAAAAAATTGTCTTCTTGTCAGATTGGAACTCAGCTAAAAATAATGCATTTACCCTATGAATTACTTCCTTCCCGAGAAAGGAAGAAGTGTATGATAATCAAGTGTTCTAGCCTGTCAAACTTCGACCATCAGATTTCATAAAGTCCTGCACTGGCTCTACTCAGTCCCCAAACCAACATAATTAATGGGGTTTTAGGCTCCCTCTCTCTCTCTGAAATTTAGTATGTTTCACCTCCAAGGCTAAAAACAATAAAGTTTATTATGCTGGGAAAAGGAAGGGAATTGGGCATCTTTTTTCTTTTTATCTATATTTTTCCAGACCTGGCAATGAACAGAATTGAGATTAAGTTCTGGACAAATGTTTTGCTTACCTGTGATGGAGCCCCTTGTCAGCACTGCATGTACAGCAATGAGAAAGGCAAATTGTTGGCTTCAGAAATCACCCCAGTTCTTTGATACCATTAAGAAGAATTTTTCAGAAAGTCTGGTGTGTTTCCCTGAGACTGAGGTTCCAGATTATTGATGAATCCCAGATATGAGACAGGAAGACCTCAACTTACTTCTCCTCCTTCCTATACAATATGCACATTCATAGAAGTGTTTGGCCAGATCTTGACCCCTGTTAATTTCATGTTAACTGGCACAGGGATAGGGACAGATGTACATTTTCTATGACTTCTGATCTCTCATAAAGGATCCCGAAATCCTTTACCCTTAGCATGTTCCTTAAGTGCTTGACTTAGATGCAATACTGGAGTTAGAAATTTTTTATGTAGTTGGGGCACAGATCATAATCAATTACTATTAATTCCGATATCAACATTAAGAAAGATAAAAGGAAAATACATTTTTATAATAATTCTTCTAAAATTAATTATTTCTACCTGCAACTACAAATATTGAAGATTTAATGAAATTTCTGACAGATCCCTCCAAGCTTCTAGGTAATTTAGAAGAAGTGAGGGGGAAAACAGGGAGAGACATGGGAAATAATAGGTACCATTTCTGAGTAATCGACTTACAAAATATGTCTGCAAAGAGATTATCAATAAACATAAGGTATTTTAATAGTGACAAAACATTCAAAAGATGTAGTTTATATTGCTGATAAGTAGCAGTACTTCATCTCTTTCTTCCTTCCACATCTAACTTCTGAACATATCAGCAATAGCTGAACTCTTCAGTCCTTTATATTCAAATGAATATTTCCCACCAAAATATTTATTCAAATGGGAATGGTAGTGATTTTCAGATTCTCACAGGCAGAGTGGAAACAGAAAGATAAATGACTTTCTCACATTACTTCAGTGTTATTGTTATCATATATTGTGTGATGTTCCCTCATTATCTGTTCGTACACAAATCCAAGCAATGCATAATTTCTGAACCAAAAGTAAAATAGCAAAACATTTTTCAAGATGTTTTCAGCATTTTTAGATTTAGATGAAGAGAAAAATGTGCCTAACCCTGGATGATAATAGACATTGAAATTCTGAACATGTACCTAGGCTTGAGGTAACTGAGCAGACAAGCAGCCAAATTCTCCGTTGAGTTCTGGTCCTTTTGTTCCACTCAGGTTATGTAAGATGGAGAGATTCTAATTTAAGTAGCCATGGAGGGGTATTGTTGCTGATAAAGGATGGCCTCTGCTCTAATGAATACCTCTCTCCATACTGAAAAAAATGCTATTTTGTGAGAGGAAGGGCACCATAGCAAAGCAGAGTTATCCCTGAACTTCTTTCCTGCTCTCACAATTAGGGACACCATGGCACATAGATTTAGGTTGTGTAACCAACTTTCAAAATGAAAGAATTCACCTGCTGCAGAAAGAGGTCTATACCAATACGATTCCCAGCCTGAAGTTTTCTCTTTCTTTCAGTGTAGAAAATATAGATTCATTCATGAGAGAAGCGGTGGGTGATAGGAACCAGAACACTGTAAGGTTAAGAAGAGATTCAGGAATTAGATTATGCTTTCAATGATACTTTTATTGCTTATATTGTAAGCAAATACAATGAAATATAGGACATCTAGGAAAATATAACAGAGGCAATTCTTGCATCTCACTTTATGTGGTTGTGGAAGCACAGGTTCTTCATCTTCCAGATTTTTCAGAAATATATATGTAATTAGATAATTGGTAGCTGATAGAGTTCATTTAATTTAGATTTATACAAAAATTTTAGGCCTCTAGAGAATTCCTAAAACCTACATTTTTAGAAAATCAGAGAAGAAAATAAATGCATTTGAGGATTCCAGAAGAGGAGACTGTTTGCTTAAACTTGAATTTCAACAAAAATTTTATACAGCAAACCTACCAGTATTCCTTCTGCAGACTACCATCTTGAGAAGACAAACACTGACATAACAAAGGACCACATTAATAAATGATGTTGAAGTGACATGTGTTTAGGGATTCAGATGTCACAGAAGAAGGTTACTTGATCTTTCATAGATCAGTAGCTACCGAACTGACTTCTAAACTAATTATTGTATTTATCATCTATCTCCGTCCTGGTCTCTAATATCTTTTGGGTTGACATGATCACAATGAAATGCTTTCTGTTTGGCATCAAAAAGAACTGCATACCTGTTAGATGTTAGAAATTCCCTTTTTCAGAATTCTTTGGGGTTCTTTTAATGTGTTGTTCTGCTTTTTTTCCTACTAAAACATGGAAATAATCATGTTTATTTTCATGGTTTTCCTACTTACCTTTAGAGATAATGATGTAACATGGTTCTGATAAAACATACAGTGTAAATATATTAAAGAAAAGAAATGGGAAAGATCAAACTAATTAGACTAGAAGATTAGTGCAGATGAGTAACCTTAACTTCGCCTCATTCCTCAAACCGGGTGCATGAGTGAGGTCTAAGTTAGGAACCTAATTTTTTGAATTCTTTCAGTAGAAGTTAACAGGTGAGTATTTCTGGATGGTCTTTTCATATATCTAAGACGTGAAATGCCTTTATAATTGCCCCCTGTAAAGACAGCCTAAGGAACTTGCTTTTTCAGGCAACTAACAATGCCTGATCAATAATGCAGTCTTGGCTGAAATCCTCAGATATCCAGCTGTGACCTGTTTTTTTGGGAGACTTTTTTCCTTTTTTTTGCCTTTATTTCATTTTACTGCTTTAGCAGTTTCTAATCTGTAAAAGAATTTCAACTTTCATCTGCATCTATTTAGGAATCTAAATGCCATAGCTTGGCAGGGACATTGGAGCTCCCCAAAAAGACATATAAAGTACTTATGACTGCAAATGTATCTTAATCTGTAAGGTAGCCCTTTATCTGGTTTTTTTTTTGTATTTGTTTCTCTGAGAAACTCCAAAAATCATGGTAGATCAGGTCCAAACTTTTATAGGAAAAATAATAACCATAAAAAAGAGAGATATTTTCTGTCCCTACTGTAGCATGAGTGGTTTGTAATTTTCTTTTAAAATTTTAATTTAAGCAAATGTTTCAGGTCCTGAAATAATTTTGAATGACCTTTATTTTTCCTCAATATCCCTTTTCAAAACTATTGATCCTTCCGAGCTAAAAGTAGTTTACAAAAAGGCCTTCCACAGTACTTTAAGTACTTTCTATTGACCACATTGCAGAGAAAAAAATATAAAGACCAGCCTTTACAAGTATTTTGCAATACCTATGCCTGGATTGCAGAGAAAAAAATATAAAGACCAGCCTTTACAAGTATTTTGCAATACCTATGCCTGGACTGCATCAGAACAGAACATTTGAAACTGGAACTTAAAAATCATTCATTTGAATTTGAGGAAGTTAAAATTTAGAGGAATTAAGATTTTTAACTTTGTTATTCTTCAGAATATAAGGAAATTTGCAATTAATTGTGATAAGAAGGAAAACTCTTTGTAGGTACGTTGTTGTATAATTGAAATTTTCTGAATTTTCTGACCTACAACTCTGAATTCTGTCATGAGGCTGACAGGGTACAGGTCCAATGGCCTATCAACCTAACTTTATTCAATTTCTATTAATTTCTGATTTTTCCATTTCTAACTTGACTGAAAGGAAAACAATGCAACATATCTCCCTAAACCGTGTCCATGAAGAGGATATTCACTGTATTAGCCAGCAAAGAGTACCCAAATTCAAATATGTCACCCTTTTCTTATAAGTAGCATTTCTAGTGGTAACAGTTAATTCTTACATCTGACAGTCTTCATAGACTTTCACTTTCTGCACAGTCTTATACTTCAGACTAATTCAATTTATCTTGTCCATTTTACTCAAACAACTGAAACAGATCTATGGTAAATTAATGTACTATAGATAATTTGGAATGCAGTGCAAGAATTCAATGCACACCAGCAATACTGTATTACCTAAGGATATAAGATTTTAATTTAAAAAGTTAAAGGTCCATAAATCACACTCTATCTACACTTGTCAACATTTCTGACAACCTATTTTAGCACCTAGAATTATTTCTTTCTTTATCACATAAGAGATTTTAGTTTAACTCCACTTTACCCTGAAAAGGTAAGAAGAAAAGGGAGGAAAATGTTGAAGAAAAGTAAAAAAAAGCACCAGGTACTCACTGAAGACATTCTCAAAACATGGTGGAGTACCCCTCAGGTGAATGAGGAATGAGAAAATAATATTTTTATGGTATTTTTTAGTTTATGCAGATAAGGCTAAGACACATGAGATATAGGATTGAGAACACACATGCATCGCATGGCAGAAGATAGCTGGTGACAGCACCTCTGACAACCCAAGTTTAGGAAAGTCTGCTATGTACTCCAAAGCTTGAGGGCAAAACAATGACCTTGTTCATACTTGGCTCTGTAAATAGCAATTACAAGTGACTAGCAGAAGGAAAATATATGAACAGACAAATTAACTTCTATTCTGACTCAAATCTGGAAGGTAATCACAGTTTATTATGTTGTCCTCCTTTTTATCTCGAGGGCACTCTTTAAAGCCCACAGTACACTCTGTGTTACCATGACTATCTGCCCAACAGCTGTAGAAAGTAGGTAGTTCAAAGCCACCTTGCAGATGTCTCCAGTACATGATAGTCAAACAGACAGTCTTGGTGTAAACGTAGTCTAACAAACTGCTACAAAGGGTGGCAAAAAAGGAGACGAGGTGTGGAAATTTCAGATAGGAAAATGATAATTTATAAGAAAAAATGCTTTTTCTTCACAATTTAAGGCTAGAATCTCAGGATCTGAAAAGTTAAAAGAAAAGCCTTACCAGTTATACTCCGTGATACTAACAGGAGTTCCAGCCCTCAGTATCTTTTATACTTTGATTCATTTTTCGCTAAAATATGCTCATATGTAGAACCAGAATTGTAGGAAGATTTTACAGTAGTGTTCTCGTCATCTGCTTCTCATCCATCCTCTCAGCACACCCTCTCTTAGCCTCCAAGCATCTCCCTGCAGCCCAACACTATGACTTCTCCCACAAGCACATGCCAGTTGTAGTCTTAGTTCCAGCCCCACTGGGGAGGAATGTGTTTATCCCAAGCAAGAAATAAAAAAGTCTTTCAGGTTTTAAACCACTCTGCTCTCCTTCTGTATTGAACACTACAACTGTGAACAGCTTAGAGCCCTCTATCTCCTAAAGCCAACCCTTCCTGTGCAGCCCACCCAGGCTTATTTCTTGACGTTGTCCTCAGCTTTGGAAGAATAAGCAAAACAGTTGCAGGTTTCTATCACTTCACATTTCTGCTTTCCCCCGTTTGCTATCCTCTCTCACAAATTTTTTCTTATAGGCATGTACCTCTCATACTCCTTCTGGAATTTTGGATACTAGTAAGTGGGAGGAGGGGCAAAAATGTCAGAAAAGTAGAGATATTTCTGCACTAGATGTCTCCAAGCATGAATGCTTTCAAATGCAGGAAAGTGCTGGAAGCTAAGTAGCCAATAAACCAGAGATGCAAATTCAATGCAGATAATATATCAACATTTTAACAACACATATATCAAAATGAGCACAAAAGCAAATAACAATAACTAAATTAGTTATGTTTTTAACCTACCATTTATATGAACCACTGTTCATTACAGTTTGAAAAACAAAGTATAATTACACCAAATGCATGAGGGTAAGTACTTTTTTCACAGAGCATGCTCTTTCTCATGGATTATTTTCCACTGAATTCTTTTTATGATGGGATGTATCCCACCTTATTATGGTGTTTTGAAACTGGGCAGCTAATTTTAGCCAGCTGAAGAGAAGAGGAGGTACTTTCAGCAAGCAATTTTTTCCACCTATTTGGGCTGTTATGAATTGGCATTGTGCCATTACACTACTAAAATCTCTTCAACAGTACGGAATGGAGGGAAATTAAGTTATTTAATATATATTAAAAAAAAGTATGACTCTTTTACATTATTATCAGCATTTTTTTCATTTCTTTTGGGACAGTGTAGAGGGTAAGGAAGTCGATGACAGCCCCACTGTGGCTATCAATCTGTTTCCATGTAAGTTTGTTGAAGCAAGGCTTTTTTTTCATTAAAGAGAACAATAATTTTGTATTTTGTTCCTCAGCACCTAAGCTCATATCAAACACAAAATCGGCCTTCGGAAATTAAAAAATTCTACTCAGTACTATTTCTTAATTCCTGACGTTCATGTTGTAAACGTGTTTAAATTCAAAGTTGTTTAGTTGCAGTTTCAAGCCATTGGCTTCCATTTTGACTCCAACACTGAAAAACTTCAATGTATTTTCTTCCTTTGAAAGAACATGCACAGCGTGATCCAGACACCTCTCATCGTTCTTATGGATAATTTAAATAACCTGAGCATTTTAGCAAGTTTGTAACTTTATCTCTTCAACTTCTGAATGTGTTATGGCGTTCTTTTCAGAATTTTCTTTCATTTTAGTAATATGTTCAAAACATTAACATTATTGCTGACAAAATTTCTGAGTTTTGGTGCAATAATTTCTCCTACATATAGTTATGAAATTATATATACTCTAGACACATCCTTGGTTAATGAAGAGTCTAGCATTGCATATTTTTCCAATGTAGATGATTCTTCTGGTGTCATCAACATCTAAATACTTTTTTTTTTTCTCAGCTATGTTATTGTCAACAGTAATGATCTATTCTCTTGGTTAGGTAAGGTACTTCATCTATCTAAAAATATGAGTACTTTGAAGTTTGGGAAAATAGAAGTTTCTTGATACTGAGTGTGTCACCCAATATCCTCTTGTGAAATCATATAGAAAAATTAGCTGGGATAGTTTCTATTTTATCAATATATTTTTAGGATATTCTCCATGATAGGCACATTCCAGTGATGGCCTGTTTGCTGTGCTCCCAGATGTTCTTGGCTCCCAGTAACCTGATCTCATTTTACCTGTGTGTATGTTAACTCTGATTTTTACATTTGAACTCTGAGTTGATTACAGGATTACTTTTTTTTTCTTTTTTGCTTCTATTTTACTTTCTGGAAGCGGGAATGAACAGAAGATTAAGGATGGTGGATACTATACTCAAGTTGGAACATTGTCAGAAGTAATGGTATCCACTTGCTCAGATCACTGGAAGTCACTTTAATCCTCATCCACCTTTGTGGAACGTCTGTGGAATTGTGTCCTGCAATATGTTGCAGTAAATGTTACAATAATTCATGAATCAGTGGCCCATGTCAGGATGAAAGTCATCTCACTGAAGAGCAGTCAAGTGCAGGTGGACATGTTCCCCATTAGCCATTTATGCTCCCACTACAGTACCTGAAGACAAAGAGAAGAGCACATCACTTGATGTAATTCAGATCACCTTCCTTACATACCTCTTTCAGAAAGGGAATGAATAATTGTCCAAGACATCTGTCTTGCCTATAAGAAGAGCCTCACTGATCATCTTACTCTGGATACCCAACTTTTAAATTGCTGACTCCAGCCTTGATAACTGAGATTCATAGTTGTAGCCTTCAACTAAGACTTCTGCTTAGCAAGTGATCCACATATTTCCTTCCCAAAAGTACTTTACCTCATTCTGAAGCAGAGACAGGAGTTTTTGGACTAATTTCCTGTTAAGCTAATTACTGCAATTAACATTCCCATCCTGACTACTTACATCAAGGCCCAGAGTCAAATACTCTACAGAGTAGTTCATTGAGATGTACTAACCTGTCTCTTCTCATCTATAAAGCATCAGTGAGCACTTTTACTTTGGGTTGTGCTGTCTGTGGTCAGAAACCATGTAGTTAGAAAAAGTGATCTCATTCACAATCCAAAGGAAAACTAAGGTAAATAAGCATTCTCTGCTCTGAATTGGCCTCAGGTTGTAGTCAACCTAAAGAAATTACAATAAATTATGGAGATGCAAAAGAGTTGTTGATATACCAGACTCAGTTAACTGTTAATCATCTCAGCAAACCTGTTGGCTTGCTTTGCATTCCAGTACAATTACATGTGTTAGAATTCCCCTAAGCATGCTGTCTTCACAGCCTAATTTATTTTTATGAACGTCCCAGGGACGCTGAAGACATTTTGCTGAACTTTGTTAACACAACTTGCTGTCAACCTGGTGCATTAATGAAAATAGTTCCACCTTTCTGATATTCTACCAACATTTAATTTCAAAAGCACAATTAATATATGCAATGTTATCGTGTTTCTCTCTCTTTTGTAAGCCAGTAAACACTAACTTGGGATTTATTAACTGCTAAAAACAACAGACATTCAATCAATACAGTATACTTCTGGCATGTGAATGTGGCACGAGCATAATCAATCTTTTGGGAAAGATGTAAAACTTAAATCCTGACCACCTGAGACGTCTAAAATCTTAGAACATTGTTTTGTTGCAGATTTTTGCGTTGGTTTGGATTTTGTTGTTGCTGTTTGGGGGGTTTTATTTTGGTTTTTTGTTTCTTTGTTTGGGGGCTTTTCATAAAAGAGAATCAGATAAGAAAGCAGCTACACTGGTTACATTTTGCATGGAAAAGTACCATAATTACATCACAAATACATGACCACAATAAAATACAATTGCCATAACAAAATACCGTAACCGTGTTACCCAGGGATCTTCTACTTGAATTTACAGCCCTCTGTCATGTGAAACAGAGTAAAGTCTTCATCAGCTGCAGCACTTCAAAAATTTATAGTCATATCTAGTGGATAGTTATCAGATCGTATTTGGGTGGCCCAACACTCCATTCTCCAGGAGTCAATAGAGCATAAACACTATCTAGTAGATTATATTGTATCAAATCCAATTTGGAAACCTGTTTTCATCCTAAATTCATGCTGTGTTTCCAGCATCAGGATCTCCATGTTTTTCTCTTGAAAATCTAGTCTTGTTATTGTGCTTTAAATAACATTAGAATCATTTGTAATAAAATAAGCTAAATAAATATGACATTTTGGTATAAGCATAAGACATTTTTTTCCGTGTTTTGATTACCATAGGTTGAAATGATATTTCCAAAACTCCAGTAATGATCCAGATTAAATATAATATGTTATCAGTTCATTTTCTGGAAGATAATGTTTCATTGTATATGATTATTTTTAAATGGCTTTTATCTAAAGATTGAATGACTGTCCTGAAAACTGAACACTTTGTCCATAAAAGTATAAGATTTCTTCTTTACCTAAAAAATGTTCAACACACAAGGAAAAAACCTAGGTTTTTTAACTTTTAACCAAAGTTAATGTTAGTCAGTCTCTAACATAATTTTTGGTGTGTTTTCCAAAAATTTAATCTTAAAACAGAACAAGAAATAATATTCTTAAAAGTCAGCTGCTTAGAACTGGATATGACAACTGTTAGCCTTCTAATGAAAAATGTGTTTAGTTGGGTTTGCTATGTCGTACTACTTAACATTCAGCAGCATCTGGATAATAATGCTGGCCAATAACAGACTCCTGCACAAATGTCTCATTGACTTGAAGTTTGTTGTTTACTATGAAAGTCTCACTCGCTTGAAGTTTGTTTCTTGCTATGAAAGTCTCACGGGCTTAAAGTTTGTTGTTTACTATGAAGTAAAGTGGGGTTTTTGTTTTGTTTTGTTTTGCTTTTAATGCAAAACCAGGCTTTTGCCCAAACAGTATGCTTAATCATTCGTGATAAGCATCTACTTCCCTGCAGCATTTAATGATTTCATTGAGAAATTAAAAGCTTTGGTCTAGACTATCTGATCAGAATAACTCTCTCACAATGCACCATAGCTAAACTATATCATACATCCCACTCAGGGCCCTACAGAATCAATAAGAGGTTCACCCCATACAAGATAAAAAGACATAGGCATAACAGTATTTTGGCAGTGCCTATGTCTTTCCTGACTATGTTTTACTGATGAACTTTGAGTTCTTTTCTTTTTGAAAATAATAATTGCCTTCTATTCTTTTCTCTACATAAAATGAGTTTTGTAAGGAAAGGCACGGCTGGTCTACTGGCACAAGCTGTTGAGAACCAGACATGTCTCTTCTTCATCAGCATAATGCCATCTGCCACAGGAAGGCAGAGATTAAAACTGAGGAAGAAGGAAGAAATCTTTTCCAACAGAAAAGTTGTTCATTAAGTCTCTGATGATGTCCATTCAGTATTCTCTAGTTCCAGTCAGGAAAACAGTCAGACTGTTCAAAACCTAATATATTCTCAGAAAAAGAAGTGCATTAATTTTTTTTCCCCTTCATAATATTACAATTGATCCATGTGTACTTTCAAAGACTGAGAAGCTCTGAGAATACTGCAAAAAAGTGCATATAATAACACTTTTGAGACAAGGAACACTAAGATGTTTTGTATTTCGAATATTTGAGGGCATTAAGGAAATGTCACTCAGGGCAGGAACAATATCAAGAAAAAATCAAAACAAACTATTTAAAGTCTTCTCTTGTGTCTATTAAGAAAATAACAGACTGATTCTTCATTTCTGGATTAGCTGCCTGAATCCAAAATACTAAAACAACAAACACAAGTTGTAGTTTCTGTTTATATAAGGTAATGAACACCACAGAAATATGAAAACTACTTTGGTCTTTTTACATTAAAGTTACACTTGCAGGTTTTAACTAAAATGGATCCTATCTGAGCTAAAATATTGCAGAAACACTCAGTTTGAACAGCGCCAGTCCCTTAAAATTTACATCATACACAGAGAAATTAGATCATGAATAAATAAAAAGAAGTTGTTTTTTTTCTTTAAAGTGTTTGTGGATTTGTGCAGGGAAGCAGAAGGAAGAATTGAAAGGACTTCCAGTCTTTTCTTACAGTTGCTTATTTACAAAAGCAGAGTATAAGTAAGGTTCATGTTCTTACTGTTACTCTAATATGTAAAGAAAACTGGTTTACAATCCCTCTTGAGCTCTGATATCAGGGCTGCTACATCCAAAGAGAGGAACTGTGCTGTAAACCAAAGTGAAAGAAAATGCATCTAGCAAATTCATGCCTATCCAGACCACTATTTCTTTGGGTAGCAACTTGTTTAAGGATACCACTTTGATATGTTCTCCTCTCCACCTACACTGCACAGGGAGATAAAGAACCTAACACAGGATGCTGGATTCCCTCTGGGAACCTGGAACAACAATGCTCTGATATAGCCATGGTGATGCATGGTAGTGCAAGTGTGGTCCCAGGTAACTTGCACAAGGTCACACAGAAGAACTACAGTATATTTAGGCAAAATCATGCCCTTTGCCATCACTGTGAATGAATCCTTCAGTGATCCCAACCATCTAACTGATGATCCCTTTTCAAAAACACATGTCCAGTCATCAGCAAGGAAGTTGCTACCTCCTGTGCCCCAGCAAACACAACATAGCAACACAAACTGCAACAGGACCAAGGAGAGAAAGCTGAACTGAAGAGATATCATAACATCATCAATACTAAGACTGGAAAGTCATATAATAATATGCCTGTCAATACTGAAATGCTCCCAGAAGCATGATTCCTTGTGGTTTTTCAGCAAGACTATTACATGTTTCAATAGATTTCACTTGCTGAAAGTTTGGCTTAATACTCAGCTTGAAGCTACCTTTCCTTTTCTTTACACCATTATTTCTAATTTCTATTAAGAATCTTTAAATGAGGCTCTGCTCATGCTGAGCAGAAGAGATTCTGCTCAGGCTGTGGTCTGCACTTCAGAAAAGAGGAAGGCTGTAAAGGAAAACACTGAGTGTGAAATACTGAATTATGTCAGTGTCTTACTGTTTCTCCATTTATGCTACACAGGTTCTTATAACCACTTTGTAGATATTGTCATTTTAGGTTTGTCTCTCAGAACACATCTCTTGCTTATTCTTCTTATTATTCTTTAAATACTAGCCAAATGCTTTCTTTCTTTTCAGCCTGAAGACACTCAAACCAATAAGAAGAAAAGAGTAGGATTTCTTAATCTTTCTTTCTCTCTCTCTCTCTTTCTTTCTTTTTCTTTCTTTCTTTTTCTTTCTTTCTTTCTTTCTCTCTTTTTCTTTCTTTCTTTTTCTTTCTTTCTCTTTTCTCTTTCTTTTTTCTCTCTTTCTCTCTTCTCTCTCTCTTTCTTTCCTTCTCTCTCTTTCTCTCTTTCCTTTTTTCCTTCTTTCCTGCCTTCTTTTTCTTTTTTTCTGCTGACAGAATTTATTATTATCTTTAATTACACTGGCCAACATATTTGCTGCTCTATGACACTCAGGATGAAATATATAACCTCAACATATTCAACTCCATGGTTTTGATGTTGATTTTCCTGTAGCCAGGATATCAGCTGTTCTCCAAAGCTTTCAGTTTTATATCCAGCACTGAGTATATTTGAGGTGAATTACTTTTCATCTATACATAATACAGTATTATTCTGCAGACATTTAAGAACAAAACTGCAAATTAAGTCAGGTCCATATCCACAGCAAGTTAGTCAGTAATTTTTAAGGCCACAGGAAAAAATTTATCCCCTAACCAAGTTAATATTACTCAGCGTAGCTCATCTGGTGCTAATATATATCTAAAATAATTTATTCATTTAGCTTGACTTTTTGTCATAATTTTTTGTCACATTTCCTTCTTAAATAATTAACACCATTAATATTTCTTATTTATTGCTGAAAACTTAGAAAACATGTGTAACACATAATTTCCACTCACCTTTAAATGTCTAAATGCCTTTAAAACTGTAACTCTAACTGATTTATATGCATTTCAAACAGAGAATGAGCACCTTAAAAAGTTCTTTAATATTCATAACCATGTACTTGCCCATTGTTTTTAAGGGGAAAACTCACAGAAAAATGCTAGGAAATGCTGTAGAGCTTGTTGTGGGCAGAGTTTTCTAAATGTATGTGTTTACATTTAAGCTACTTCTCTGGGTTGTCTTTAGCATCACTAAAGAAAGATTGGCATTTGGGAGAGTGATTAAGCCTTCCTAAAGTGGGCACCTGTTAAGATTGAGTGGATCATGTCTTAAAACCACTGCCTCTTCATTAATGTTAAGAGAAACTTGGAGCAAATTCTGAAGTTGAAGATAACTATGATTCAATATGATCAGACATAATTCACAAACAATGTCAATACGGGTGTCTGAGTGAGCACTTGTGCAGGAGTGGGTTCGTGCATGTCGTCAGTGGAAGGTTAGTGGTGAGATAACGGGATATGGATTCTATTTACAGTGTGACACTCTGAAATATATGTATAACTTTAACTAATTCCTCATTCCACATTTTCCCCAGGGAAAGTGGGAAAATATGTAACTTTCTAACCAGATTGTTCCAGGGTAGCTCGTTCATAATAAGTGTGAAACACTTCTGAGATTTCACATGGAAGATTTGAAAAATGTGATGTTATTAACTTGAATTTTCCATTTTCTTAATAATGTTTCAAGTGCCTCTGCCAACCTCACTTTAAAAACAATTTTAAAAAAGAACCAAACTTTCACTCATTAATTAATCCTGGACTTTGAGTGGTAATATCTACAGAATGTGTTGTTTTGAATAAGTCTGAGTGTACAGAGAGATGCACTAATGAAAGGAAAACAACCTTTCGTATTCACTGAACAACAAAATATGCAGTAGACTCTCCTTTGTGTTTGATTATAAACTTTTTGAGAAGATAAAGCCTTCTGGCAATACATCAAACCCTCCTGCTTAGTTTCAGTCTAACAACTCCAAACCAAGCACTTCTTTACAACTTCTCTCCACAGTGCTCTTTAGAATGTCCTTAGGTTTTCCTCCAGGCAATGGCAGCTACAGTATGTGCTGAAGGATTTGTCACTACAGATATTAATACACCATCAAATAGAGAATTCCTTTTAACTCTGTGTCAAATGCAAAATTATCATCACTAATACAAGAACTTAGCAGTGTTCTATTTTTTTAATCTAATACATTTTCATTAATGTGGCTTTCTTATCAAACTTGAGGGATACTGTAACAGGCAAACTGTGATGACCTTGGACTGATTCAGTACTGAGATTTTAATTTGAATACATAATATTGTCTGGGAATACATATTCAAAAAACGAAAATATGGACCAGAGGAATAACTTTTATATTTTACACAATTAGATTGTCAGTCACAACTAGTATACTAATTACAAAATTAAAATCTAAGTAACATTTTATCTGCATATATTTAAAGAATGATTCAGATGCACAAAATACTAACCAGAATTTAAATTACAGAATGACAAATGGTGTAACTCCAAAACTACTCTTCTCTCTGGTAAGGTCTCCCTATAAGTCTACATAGATAAAATGGTACTGATATTAGTATATTTAATTTGCTTTTACATGAAAATCTCAAAATATCTTTAAAATAGCTTTTAATTATTCTCCTCCTTCTGTGGGTGAACAGAAAACGTTGCTGTACTCATTTCTATATTAGTATTCTAAAAGAAAGTAATTTGAAGGATTGGTCTTTTCTATATTGCGGACAAATCAGAAACCAACCGACGGACAGTCATGTCTTAGCCAAAAGATGATGCACCCTCTGCCATAGGTATAGAACAGTTCCTCATGTTTTTACTACCATGTTCATTTTTATTATTGTTGTTATTATTCACAGCATGTGAGTTTAATCTTACTGCTGATATGCAGCAATGCACTGGGTTTTTGCTTTTATTCTTTTCCCTAGGAAATGGTTTGTGCTCCCCTCTCAACACTTCACTTGCAAGCGAGCTGTAACAGCTTAGAAAAGAGATTTTCAGCTTTAAGCCTGCAGACTGGGAACAGGACAGGATCAGGCTTTAGGCTCCTTTTCTCCATGTTAGAACTGAAGAAGGTTCCCATGCTTACAAAATGTACAGCCTATCCACTTCAGACATTTATAAACCTACAATTTACTGTCCCTGTGCTAAGCTGTGTGGTTTGCAGTGGAAGGGCAGCCTAAGTGCTGTGTAATGTCTACCAGAACAAGCTGGAAAGTCTCAGATCATATTTCCTCCAAAGATTCTGCTCCTTATCTCCAAAGTGATTTTGGACAAGCTATTTTGTCTCATTCTCCATGAGACAGAGTTAATAACAATGATCTCCCCATATCTATCTATGGCCACAAAGTCTGGCAAAAAAAGAAAAAGTCAATAATATTAATGGAATTCTTAAAAATTGAGTTTAAGGCCTTAACAGAGTGCTTGGTCTGAATTACCACCACCACTGGAAAGTTTCCCTTGCTCCATCCCTGACCTTGCACATGCACAGCTGTAAACCATTGTTCAGAGTCTGGATAATTTTTGATGCGCACAAATTGAGGGTTATGCTGGCTGACCAACTTTATTGTTCATGGGAACCTGCTATAATTAAGCCTGACAAAGAAAGTATTAGCATCCTATCTCTTCAGAAACTTAGAAATTCCAATAACATTTTACTTCTGTTTTGAAATGCACCTTACTAGTGAATGAGTCTGGAAAGTAAAAATAAAATCCTCTTAACTTCTTTGAAGTTCAGGAGAATTGAATGTAATAAATAAGTTTTCCTCTTTAAAATAAATTTTGAAATTACCAAAAAATTTTAGGCACAGTTTGTGAGGGAAAAAAAAAAAAGAGTGCTCTTAGAATTTTAAAACTTCTCTTGGATAAGGTCTGTGTAGATTTCAGGTTGAGACTTCTAAAGTTAAAATGTGATCACTGTTGCATAAAAATTTGAGACTGCTTCCAATTTTATTTTTTTTTTAACCAGATATGATAAACTTCTCTGTAGTCAGTCAGTACAAAAAGAATTTATATTACATCCCAGTTAATATCTTGGTCTGAAATCTTACAGAGCTCTTGAGTTAAGGTAAAGAATAAATGATACATTTCAAATATTGAGTTAGTCAGCGAACAAAAATATTGTCCTTAAAAGAGTTTTCAAGTTGTTTTTCTGTAATATTTTTTTAAGGGGCTCCACTGTGATTGTTGAGAAAAATTTCTAGTTTCATTTTTCTCATTTCCCTCTATTAGTTTTTTTAAAACTCAGGAAATAATCAAAAAAAGTTATTGTACTTCTTCCTAAGCCAAACTCCATTTTCCCAACTGATTTCTATGATTTTTATTGATTTAATTTTTAAAAACAAAATTAGGATAATAAAATAGTTTTTGTTGAAAAAGTCTTAATTTATTCACAAGCCTAAACCATAGAAACAGAATATTATTTGTTAATTTTAAAACCTGGGTGATTTCTTTGAGTTCTAATAGATTTTGTGCATTTCCAACTGTTTTTCAACTTCAGTAAATGTATCTTCATTTCCTTTTACATTAAGTAATGAATAATCTTACAAGTGCTGCACAGTAAGAAACAACCTTACAGAAAGTAAAATAGGTCTCATAGCAAGTACACAGCATTATTTGTAATGAAATGTAGCATGGTTTGATGAATGGAACTTTAAGCTAGATTGACCTTGAAGAAAAGTGTTTCACTCTTACTTTGGCTGCTGACCTTCTATGTAACCTTCACCAAGCTTTATTACTTCTGCTTTCCCTTTTCAGACCTTTTCTTCTGTGTTTGTGAGGTCAAGTCTTGAGGTTGGAGCACAGATTGACTCTATTTCTCCATAGTATTTAACACAGTAAGGCTTTAATCATAAATAGCTTGCAAAAACATCTATATTTATCTTTACAATCAAATGATTTGGTCATGTTTGGTCTAGACAAATTGTACAGTTACTCCTGCATGATGAGCAGAAATAAAATACAGGAGTTCCTCAGATTCATTATTCTCAGGATAGTCAGTACTTATGTACTTATCACTAGCAAGGATGAATAGTTTATACTTTCAAGCACTTAAAGTGCACCCCTTCGCTTGCTAAAATACCACATTTATGGTTCACATGAACTCACCTGATACTAAAACATGGATATTAGGGCATGCTGCACAAGGAGCCTAATGTCTAGGGAATATATTTAACTTCTGATGCGAAATAGTCTGCATTTATAAATCTTACAAACTATCTTTTCCTAATCTATAAGGGGAGAGAAGAGACAAAAGATCTCTACATTGATGCAAGGAGCAGCTTGTTGGATAAGACTCTGAAGAATGGATGTTCAAACACTATTGTGATGGGCAGCAGTTTTAAATCCCACGGCATGAACATGGAGTTAGCAGAAATGTCAATATGAGCTCCATAAAGCAGAATGCCACCAGTGTTCTCATTGAGGGATAGGAAAAGGGAAATGAGTTTTTGAAAATGGTCATAAATAATAAAAAATGGTTGGCCTATAGCATTTTTCTTAAATTAACAAGAAGAACTTGAACCCAGTATAAAGTGCCTCAAAGAAAACCTGTCTAGTCTTGAGGGATGGGGGTTTTGATCAGGATAGATCAAGTGTGTGAACAATTTTCAGACACGTAATTTATTTCCTGTTTTGAAAGAAATTGCTTAGCCTTGAAAGGTTTGTCAGGAACATTATCAAGTTTTTTAAGAGTGTTCAGGGAGTTCAGCAGGAAGAAAGCAATACATTCCTAGCAGATCCCTTCCAAACTAAAATACAATTTCATAAAATATTCAGCATCTTTGTGGGCTTATACTCATACTTATAGGAACCCATTCTCCTAGGATAAAGAGCTGAATCTGTTGCATATATAATGAAGCCATAGGTAATCATGGTCATAAATGAGGGTAGAATCCATCTTTCCTTGCACAAAGGTCTTCTGGGGAACAAAAACACAAGGAGCTCTGCAGTATGTCAGAGTTATTATTCAAATTTATGAACCAGTCACCAAGCTGCAGTGCAGCTCCCATACAGGCTAGAAAAACATTCATGGCACCTCTACAAGCAGGACCTTTGAGTCAAAGAGGCTTTGATTTTGCCTCCAAATACTTCTACAGCTCTTAGTCCCCATTCCTTTGCAGAGAACTCTCTGGGAACACTCTGTACTAGTCCCAGGTCCCCACCCCAGATGGCCCAGGAAGCCTTAAATAGCCTGCTCACACTCTGCCTGGAGAGGGGAGGGAGTCTTGAACAGAAGAGGTTAGATCACTGTAAAAAAAAACCAAACCAAAACAAGGAAATCTGTGAGGGGACAAAAAGAAGTGAATGTATTTTTTCTCGTGCTTGGTAAATGTGAGCAACTGCTCATCAGATTGGAGGCAAGGGAGTCCAGCCAGCTCTGCGCTAGGCTATGACCAGATGCACAGTGTTGGGTGAATCACTTACATTCTGTTTCCTTTTCCAGTCTTTCTTTTACTGATTTTTAGTCAGATCCAACCTTCATAATTTAAATGTTTAGCCTGTGCTTTTAAAAAGCACATTCATTTTAATGAAGATTTCCTCCACAGTAATGTGTGTAGCAGGAATGTGTGTACCTGGAATGGGTAATACAACTCAAACAATGCTCTATTTGCAAAGCTACCAGTGCCAAATGAAGAAGGGAGTGTCATACCGCTTTTGGTGTTAAATAATCCTGAAACAAGTCTGACTCACCAATTCCGAAGTTAAACATCCTGATAGTGAGATGAAAATGGGGTAGACCTGGTAAAACATCTGGATAAAGGAGCAAACAAGTAATACTACGAAAAACTTATCCAAAGCTGCTGAGCTGACACAGTTGGCCAGGAGACGTGACTGACAGTCAATCACTCAGTACTATAAAAGCCCAGTCCCAAATTTTGACAGCAGGGTCTTCTAACATACCCCTTCTTGGAGTGTATGTGTGGAGATCCCTCCCTTGAGTGGGGACATCTCTCAAGGTTACTCTTCAAGGCTGATTTGCCACAGTTATTGGTATGAGGGAGTAACATCAATCTCTACTTAAAAATTGTTTTTACTAGCTTTAATACAATTACTTTAATATAATTGCTTCAATATTGTTCCATAGTGCATTATACTATAATAGTTGTTATAACTCCCATACTATGTAGCAAATAATTCTGATTAAGATCTTTTATCTAATCACTATCATAATAAACCATATGTATTTATACAAGTATATCTGGTGTCATCCTTAATCCTCTGGGACAAAGTTGTATAGAGGTTCAATTACGCCTATATAATTCTTTAGACACAAACCTTTGACAAAGTTTGCGACTAAGATTGGATCCAGTCACATCCAAACTCCTTTCTGAGGAGTTTAGAAAGCAAGGGAGTATTTTCTGCACTCTGTGACTCAGTAGGAGAGTTTCTTTAATAAACTTTCTCTGAAGCTCCCACTTTGCCTGTGACAATGTGCTACAAACAATGTCTGTGTCACCTTGCTGTGCTGTTTCATGGCCCAGGTCTTTGGCCTTATCACCTGGGTAAGAACAGCAGTCCAGCATCACCCATCAGCCACGTCTGCTAGGGGTTTTCCACTTGAGGAAACCAGTGTGTTTACATCAAATCAGAGACACACAAGCAAGAGTCACACAGACTGTGCTGATGCTCAGGAAGGTTAGGCTTTGGTGCGAGGACAAGTCCAAACTAGTATGACTTAGATAAACTCTCAGCCTACTCTACCTGAGTGGTCAGTGAAGGAGGTAGAGGCCCCCAAAGGCTTCCAGGTGGAGCAGCAAGCTTCTTGCTTACAATAATGAATTAACAGCTCAGGCTGGAGAGGACCTGGAAAGATCATCTGGTCCGACCTTTTGTGGAAAAGGGACCCTACATTATTCACCACCCCATCCAATCACATCTTGAAAACTTCCAGCAAGGGGTCTCTACCCCATCCCTGAGGAGATTGCTCCGGTTTTCATGGTACTTCTCACTGTCTCTGTGAGGAAGTCAGGATTTTTTTTCTACTGCCTCACTGTATGCTTAAAATGCACATCTCTCTGGGGTGTCCAAGGCTGGATCCCACTATTATCAAGCCTTCAGAGTAAATATTGTTTCTCAGCATGAGTCTGTGCTAATAAAATTGAGCTCTGGTTTCATCTAGGTCCCATAGCTGTTGCTGTAATACAAATAATCACGAATACAAGATTGAGATTCTCAGAAGGGGTTGGGAAAATAGGTTTAAGGCAGTAAAACTTATGTAAATAATGTCAAATAAGGCAGACTGGAAATCTGTGAGGAAAATGGTGAAGAATGAGGTTAGTAAAGGTGGTAGAATAGTATAGGTAGAAAAAAACCTCAAATAGTTAATTTTACTGGGGAATGATACTTGAAGATATGAAACCTTACACATATTTCTTCCTGGCAGATCCCCTCTGATGAAGAACGTAAATCACAAAGACCTGCTATTGCTTTGTTAGTAATTCAAAGAGAAAGATACCATTTCAGAAAGAAATCATAAAGAGGAGGGAGAGAATAAACACGTAAGGTATGGCCACATGGAAATGGAAATGGATATTTGTTTTGGAAGGAAATAGCAGAGTAGCATATTGAGTAATGTGCAGTGAAATATTTAGCTACAGCATGCTATTTTTGAAAACAGTGTGTTAAATTGCAAAGTAAAAATGAGAAAAAAATTGACAGAATAATTTATTGATAGTATAAGAAACTTATTTTCAATCCACCCATGAGTGTGTGAACGTGGGAGCATATTGCCAGTTAGTAATGAGAAATGCTAATAATTCAGAGGAAGATAGATGTGAAAGTGAGACCTGAGAAGAGACCTAGAAATCCTTTAGGAAAGTTTATAATTATTATTCATTCACACACTGGAAATTTTATAAGCTGTTTTATACAGTTCTCTGTATCATGTAAACATGACCATCTGCCAAAGATAACCTACTTTTCCTAAAAATCTGTATATTAGCTTAAGATATAAGATCACACAGCATATTCATGAGCAAAATCTCTACTATAAAACTATAAGAGAAAAACTATGTGTGTGTGAGTGTAGTGCATACACAGATCTAGACACGTGTTGTTGTCGTGCTTCTTTTTTTAATATTTACTATTGCACAGGCATTACTTGCACACAATTGTGTTATGTGTCTTCTGAACCTTTAGAAAGTTCATTCCCAGAGAGGGCACAAGGGGATCAAGAGAGATATGTAGGAAGTAAAATTGCACAAAGGAGACAGACGTCATTAATCCATTGATCTGACTGCCTGGGTCTGCCTTTCTATGCATTGCTGACTCCCTGGCAGGCTCGAGCCAGGTAGCGTAGGAAGTGCTAATGCAATCTGACTCGAGATCAATACTAACACGGTCTTAGATGCACTGTTTGTGCTTGCCAGAGTACTAGTTTGGAGACACTACTGGATTATGTTTTACACCTTTTTAGCATCTAACAAGCATTCTGGGCCTCTAACAGAAACCAAACACAATTATCAGAAGGTAGAGAAAGGTTGGAGGACTTGGTGATGTTGTGATAACAGTGTGAACCTTTGACCTCTCCATTAATAGTCTAAACCTTGCTTAAATTAGTCATGACAGAGGGCTAAATTCTGCACTGCCTTTTACCCTTTAGAGACTCACGGAAATAAGCAGACTTGCAGGAACTCAGGCAGATCTAAAATTTGGTCTTCAAACTGAAAAGCAATTAGAAATGTATCGGGATTCTAAACCCTCTTCAGACATGCAGGCACACAGCAAGTGGCACCAGTCATGTTTGCGAGCAACCTCCACAGGAATGCTGAGACTGCAGAATTCATCCTTTCAATCCTCAAAGAGACCTATCCAGTTGGTGCCACAAGCTGTCAGAAAGCAATGTGAGATGGCACTGCTGCCATCCATCCTCTATGTCAGCTGTGGGTGTAGGTCTTCTTCCTCCAAAGGTGAAGCCAGCTCTATTCAAAAGTGCCAAATCTGTCTGAAGCAGGAGTCTAAACCAACTTAGAAACATTTAGTGGCTCTAATATTTGTTCACTGTAGAGATTCAGAGTTACAGCCCCCATTCTAGCTACAGGATGCCACTTAGACATTACGGTATGTAATAATTTCAGATAGCATATTTATACAGAGGCATTTAAGCTCCCTAAAGCACTTCACATGTAAGACATAGACAAGCATTATTTTATTCGTTAGAAAAATGAAGTCACCTGATCATCTGAAATACTCTTCTGCACTTCTAGTATTTTAAACTCGAAGGAAAATTAAAAAAAAAAAAGGTAGAGAAACCTATGGGGGAAAAAGGTATGAAAATTGTCATCCACAAAAGATAAAGATAAGAGCCTTGTTTGCTTCAAAGTACCTCCTGATAGTATGGGAAGATTCATATCCAAGAAAAAAATCCTTCAAAATTTATTCTGTCTCTGGCAATCTGACAAGATCGGGTGCTTTGCTTATGTGTATTTGTCAGTCCTCTTTCTGATTTTTAAATTATTCAAGGTAGGACACTTTCATTAGCACAGACACTTGAGGAGAAGCTTTTCTGTTCAGATTTTCTCTTACTTTCTTTGGAGGCCAATGGTCAAAGTTCATGGACAGAAGTCCTCTTACAGATCCATCTAGAATGCCTCCATCTCTACAGAGTTTCTGGGGAAATTTGACTTCTGGTGAAATTTGCCATCAGCTCAGCTCACAAAGATCAGAGAGCTGATGTAAGAAATTAGCTGCTAGCACTGCTTTTTGATATGGGAAGAAGTCTTCATTTGCCATGCTGCTAGAAAAAGAGAAATCAATTCAGCACCAATGGACTCCTATCAAGGACACAGAACTATTATACTGTGTGCTGTAACATAATACATGAAGGTTATTACCCAGAAAAAACTCAGAATTAGACTCACCAGAATCACTACATGGACAAAAGAATATGTGAAAACTGTTGCTTGAAACTATATAGCTGTTCACATACCTTGTGTCTTCCCCTGTTGTGACTGACCTCAATATCAGCATTTTTCTAATTCTTTCCCGTCTAAAAAATTGTTACTAGAGATGTAAAGAAACAAGCATGAAGCTTGGGTGAATCTGAGGCAACATGGAGTATCTGTGCTGCTGTTTCTCTTTATAACAAAGCAAAAGATGTATTCAATCTAAAGAAGAATTATTTTTAATGTAAATAAGAAAATGCTGTTCATATTCCACACTGTTCTGGAGTTTACGGATACCAAGTCTGCCCAGCTCGAGCAAGAAGGCTTTGTTTCTCTTTAGAGCTCAGGAAGGCGAAGGTCAGACAAATCAGAATATGGAACATTTGGTTCCTCATTGGCCTCCCTGGTGCTTTTTCCTCTCAGTGCATTTCATTTTCTTGGCAAATGTCTGTGACATATCAGTAAGTCATTTTAACACTTCTTCATGCCCTACTATTTCAGTTTCAAGATCATTAATAAAACAGCAGCTTGGAAGGTGGCACAACAGGCATTCTAGTATGTGAGCAGGTAGGGTGGCTGTCTGATTTTTTTTTCTCTGCTATTAGCATAACCAGAGCTCGGCCTCATAAATAAAGAGAATATACTCTACAGAGAGTTTCATACATATATATATACACATATATATAAAAAAGCACAGTATGCTTTTCACTGACTAGCTATGTGCTATTGAATCATCTATTAGAGAAACTTTACCCTGGAAATTCAGGTCTTGTAATTTTAAAGTTTTAAAATGAAACCCCCTCAGGCTAGCCCAGCATAAACAATTAGTTGCTCCCTGTTAAACTCCATATCCATAACAGTCCATTTTGAATGTTTCATAAGGTACACTAAGGGACATCATTAGTATGTGAATTTCTTTTACAAAGATCACAATGAGGGCTTTAGGAAGAGAATGCACATATCCAGGGAAGATTGGCAGATGGAACATCGCAAGCTGCTCGTGCTGAGTTGATTCAGAATCTAGTGAAAGCATTTGAGCTATTTAGCTCTCTTCCTTTTGATCCTCAAATCTCTGGCTTCACATAATCTTATGAGTACAGTTTTCTAAACCCAATTTAATATCTATCTTGATATTCCCTACTGGGTCTCCTGATTATTTCTTTAACTGTTTTTTCTTCTTTTCTATTTTCCTTTTGAAACTTTTATGTTTTTTTTTTTGGTATGTGTATGAGTATGTGTGTTGTTCTAACATGAAAGCATCTGACCTTTTTACTGTTTAACCTATTTGCTTCTGACATAGTTCAGGGATATCCACCATAGAGCATATTTACTCATCTATCTTTATAGGCAAGTCTAACACTGCATCTAATCAGCTTCATTGACTGCTGCATCCATGATGCTTTACTTGAAATAGCATGGAATGCACAGTACCTCCTCATTGTTTCCTACTTCAGAACCCAATTCTGAAACTTGAAATCTAAGAATATTTCCCACACACACCCTTTATTCACACAAAGATATTCTAGGAACTTTAACAGAAATTTTACCTGCAGATAAACCTTGGACTTACTGAAATCAATAGCTGGAATTCCAATAATGCATCAAAAATATGATCTATTGAGGAAAAAATGAATTAACCTCTTTGGCAATTAGGCTTATTTAATGTCATAACAGGACAAATCATTTCCTTTATCTCTGCTCCTCGGTAGAAAGAATTGCATTCGAAACAGCAGAAAAATTGAAATACGAAGGTTTATCCAGGTTCCCCAAATTCACATACTTAATTGTCATGAGAAAAAGTAGCAAGCAAATCTTCAAAGGACAGTACTGTATTGCCATTATAAAACATGTTCTGTCTTTGCATGGACTCACATAATCACCAAACCCACATGTAATATTTGAGAGTCATAATGTCAGGAACTTAAGAATGACTCTGCCCAAATGCTCTGACAGGTTTTGTAGAAGTGCTGTTGCTCTAAATGAAATAAAATACTAACAATTCATACTTTTGCAAAAAAATCAAAACCTGATGAAATCTGATCCATCTTTATTGGTGCTACACTTAGATGGAAAGTTCCAATGAGAAGCAGAGCAAATGCAAACAATGAAGCCCTGTCAGCAATTTTCTTCTTTTGTGCAATTCCTCACTAATGCCCAGTGTAATGATTTTGAGTTCATCTATAGCAGGAGTGGAACTATAATAATCTCAATAATAAATCACAGTTTTTCCTATTTTGGCTTGAAGCTTTGTGTGGACACTCTTATGTCAACATAAGAGTGCTTTTATACAAATTTAGTTAAATTGGAAAGGAATCATATTTAAGCTATAACAACATAGGTCACAGACTGAAATAATAGTGTCAGCACACAGACTTTAAACAAAATAATGACGGGTGTGAATAATAGCTGATATATTTATTTGGATTCCGTTCAACGCATAGTGCTTTAAAGCAGAAGCAGCAAGTGAGGGTTATTTTTAAGATACCTGCCTTGATAGTAAGAACTCAAAAATAAAAAGTTTGCAAAAAGATCCTGATGTTGCAGTTTTTGCAGAGTGTCAGGTAGCTCTGCTTCATAGCCTGAACTGATCACTGGATCAACAGAGAAATCTAAGGTTAGAAAGAAAAGAAAATAAAAGAAAAGAAGGCCTGAGGGTTCGAACTAGCAAAGAGAGACTTCTGATGTGCAGCACAAGAGACACAACACAAATTAATGTCAAGCATATGAGTTATTTATTTAGACATTCCATTCCTACTAAGATTCCTCTACTCTTGTTGCGAAATATACATAGATAGATAGACAGATATTCATATTTACATCTGGATCAGTCCCAAGGGGTCCAATATTAAGCAATGGTTCAGTTATACTCGGGTGGATTACTCTCTCGCTTTTGTAGTTATGTCTGTGACTATGATTTGCAGATTTTCTACCAATCGTCTTCAATATATTAACTTCAAAAATAGCTTTGTGATATTGGATCACACTATATATATTATGTCACACAGCTTTCATATTATAGAAAATGTTGGGAACACCAAGGTATATATTTTTATTGCTCTGTATGCATAGATAAAGACCAACATTTCCTGAGGGAGTTTTTCAGCCAGGGCTACCGCTATTTTAAATGAGGCCACCAATTCATAATTTATTACTCCAGCTTGAAGCAAATATTTAAGTATCCAACATCAATCTATGACACTAAAACTAAAAATTGTCTTATAGTCAGTAAAGAGAAAGCTCATGAAAAACAGGGGGGTTTGCTTTGCATTTATTGTTGCTTTGTCAAGTTTCATCATTATTTTCTTTTAAAAGTGACTGTTACTGAATGATCAAGTTAGAAAAAAATATTGATTTCAATCTCAACTAGTGCAGCATTAACAAAGTTAAGCCCCCTGTAATCCAGTTGTATGATTTATTTTACAAATATGAAAATTGACACATAATGCAGATGTATGTTCTTTGTTGGGTTTTGTTTGCTTTTTTGTTTTTTCTTAAATGACGTGCAATTGTTGAACTGTGCATGTTCAAGATGATTATACTTCTGAAAAAAAAAGTTTATTGAAAGCAACTTCTTGTTTCATTTGTTTACTGAGGAGATTTCGGTACAGTAAGAATATTTAAAATGTCTTTCTGGATGCAATCTAATTTAAGATGATTTAATAACTGTGGAGAACAGGGAAATCTAGCTCTGAGTAGCAGAAAAGAAGGAGGAAAAAAAAACCCACTCCTCAACTTCCAAGGTTGCTGCTGTCCTCTTATATGTAGATGTCTGGCCAAAACCTTGAAAATTATTATATAGAACAGAATGTTCTCACTGCTAAAATTAAAATTAAATATCATACTCATGCTGTAGGTCTGTGTGGCTCCAAGTCTTTCCAGCTCTGAAATTAAAACTAATTTATTTGATAAGACCTTCCCATGGAACTGCTTTTGGTCTTCCTGCTAGTTTCAGGATAAAGAGAAAAGTAAAAGTGAAAAAAAAAAAAAAAAAAGAAAGAAAGTATTGTTAATTGTCATTTGTTAAATTAGTAGCTGCTTTCCACCTCCAGAAAAAAAATTTCCTAGAAGCAGAATCTCCTACCTTGTTATCTATCAAACTACAGGAAGGGGCAGCACCTGCTGAAGAGCAGCGTATCTCTGGGATAGTGATAAGCTGGTAGTAAGAGAAGAAAGAATGATACTAAAGAAATTAAGTCTGCTTAAAAGCTGATAGCAGGAAATGAAGAACTAAAATGCTGCCTTGGGAAACTGAAGCCTGGGAGTGGAAGGAATCTCCTAGATCATTGAAACCTTGCAGTTCCTTGCGGTCATATACATTCATTGGCTACTCATCACTATGGCTCCAAACCAAACTGTTTGCCTGTGGACTGCCACTGCACACAGAGAGAGGGGAAACTGCACTGAGGAAACAGTCGGAAATAATAATGGGTCTTGGAGTCCCAGGTTCCAAGAACTAGTGCTCCAAACACATCCCCATCCACTAAAACACATCTCAGCAACATAAAGAGAACTTCAGGTCACTAGGATCGAAGCAGTATAAATATCAGACGGTCAGCGACACGAAAAGAAAAAGAGAGAGCAAGAGTACAATTTGTATCCATATTCCTGAAATAACCAATAATTTATCGGGAGAAAATTCCATCAGACTATAAGAATGCAGAATACACTAGGATCTTTAGCTACTGTATCTGGTATCTCACTGTTTAGAGCACTTTAATAATGCCTGAAATAGAGAAAAAACTAGTGCTGATTGTCATATATGATATGGTAAACATCAATATGTTCAATAAATAGATATCTACGTACAGTAAATACATATTTTATAAGATAAAACATATGATACAGTGAATCAAATTATAATTTTTACTCTGCTAGTTGTGGGAAAATCACATTATAAAAGAGAGGAGGAAGGAGAAGAATAAGGAGAATATCCAATTTGTTTGACAAGCGGTTGTTTTTTGTTTAGTTTGGTTTTGGTTTTTTATGAACAAAACAAGGTAGAGCTAAGTAAAGTAAGAATACCTTTCCTGGAGAAAATTCCATTGTAACAGCACTTAAGGCTTTTTACTCATTTTTGTCTGAAAGAAAAGGACAAGGTGAAAAACAGAAATTCTCAGCAAAACAAAATGTTCAATGTGAAATATTTTCTTTTCAGGTGAGGTGCTTGCTCTGAGCTAGTTCAGCATCAAACATCTTCACCCGTGACTGCATAGCTTGCTGGAGGCTGTGGTTCAAGAGCCTTTTACCCCAACTTTTGGCTATTATCTGCGCCACTCTGCTCTGCTGTGAGCTAGAAGACAATGAAAGTTTCCTGTGTTGAAATGCCTGCCTGTCTATAGTGTTGCTTGTCTCCCTATATATGACAGTTTTAAACTGTATCATTATGTTCTATCTAAATTAAAATGAGGTATCCACAAACGAGTTACCACAAATGAAAAATTATTGCTTATGTGTTATCAGTCGAACAGGACTAACAGCTTTAGAATGCAATTTAATCTGTTTCATATTCTCAAGAAAATTTTTTCTGAATATATTTGACAAAACCTTGAATTTTCTGAGATACCTTGGATTCTTGCAACAGCTTATGGTCTTTCAAATTCTGTGGCTTTTTTTTCATCCTCAAAGTCACAGTTACATTTAAAATGCCATTAAATCCAGGCAGTGTTTTCTGAGTTAAACCTTTTCTCACTATCAATTGTCCTCTCTTTAAAAAAGAAGTTAATATCTTTCAAGTTATTAACACTGTCAATATTTTCCTTTTCAGAATAAAAGTATTTAAATTTAAAAATTAGTAAAACTGTTATCAAAACTTTCTACCTCCTCACAACTAGGTTTGCAATAAAATGAAATGTGAAAAGCCAAATTGATCCATTAACACTACAAAAGGCTAAGCAGTGCCAACAGTATATGTCACTCAGTCATTTTCCATTTATTAATTACAATGACAAAGCCTCAACAGAGGATAAGAAAGAGGAAACTTTTGATTAACTGTTAAACAAAGATCTGTTAAAGGTCTTTGTTTCCTAATATTTTAATCTCTAATTTTAATTCGAGCCAATCTAATTTCTCATCTTATTGAAAAGTGAAAAAAATATAATCTTCTTCAGTGCAGCAATTCACTATCAGCATTAGAGGCAGACTAGTAGGCACAAAGACAATGCTAAGCAAATTAGCTGTTTATGCTCAGGTCTACTGAGTTTGGCTGAAATGGAATAAATTTTCTTCATAGCAGCCTGTATAGTTCAGTTTTGGATCTGTGACCAAAGCAATGTTGATAACACAGGGTTTTAGCTCTGGCTGGGGAGGTGAGCAAATGGTTGTGCAGAGCTCAGCTTCCAGACTGGGTTAACCCAATTCATCAATTAATCCAACCCATCGATTCATCTTTCATTATTTTAAGGAGTTTTTTTATTTTTTCTTAATTCACTACATTCCATATAAACATCTGCAAAATGCCATCTAAATTAAGGTCCTGCTCTATCAGAGATTAGGCAAATGTGAACAATAGGCAGAAATTCAAAGAAACCTAGTTCATACTATCGGAAACATATCCCAAGTTTTCAGCCAGAAGGATACACTTCCTACACTACTAAAAAGCCTCCAAATAGTCAGATAGAGTATGTCACAGTAATCCAGGTAACAGTAGCAAAAGTATGGATAGGAATGGCAGACTTCATATAGAAGATGAAAGATCACAGGCTAAGTAACCCACATACAACAGAACTTTTTTGAGACTAGCACTAATAACCTGAGATATTTTTGTTGACCTTATTTCCTTATTCTCATTTACTTTTATTATGAATATATTTGAAGATGTACATGCTAAGTTGTTAGTTATAATACTTTCTGCAGTTTAAAGTATTAGCATTTTCTGTTGTTCATGCAACTCTGCCATTTCATGAAAGTTTTTCCTATTTTTCCAAACATATACTGACCTAGTTTTAGTATCTGAATGTCAGTAGTAGCAATCAGAAATCACAGAGCTCAACCTTACATTGCTAAATGCTAAAATATCCTTTCTCTTTCTTTTTATTTGAAGTATCGTTATGAAACATTATTTCTGTTTCTTCCATTTTGTTTTAGCTTACCACAGTGTTCAAATCACATACAGGGAGCACTGAGATTTTCTCAGATAATGATGTTTGTTTAGAAAACACACCTTCTAATCACCAGATCTACTACAGAAATATTTTTGGTATCTTTAACTATGTGAAGACATTCTGCTTGCAGGCAGCTCTTTGTTCTTATTCATCTCTTCTTCTACTCTCTCATTATCTAAAACAATATCAGGCGAGCAGTTTATTACCTCCACATTTATGCAGCCTTCCTCAGAGGTCTCCTCAGCTCTTATCACTTATCTAAGAACCAGCAAACAACTTCCACATGTTACTTGAACTATTATGAGCCAAAGCATTTCATTTGTTTAGTTTAAGAGCTAGAATACAAAATACTTGATTTGTTTGCCTGGTTTAAGCTATTTCTCATAAACATCAGACTTGGCATTTAGTCCGACTCCAGGGACCATATCTACAAATTAGGTAACCAAGAGGGGGCCTTAACTGGGATTTAGTTTATTGAGATGAAATGTGGCTGTTGGCAATAGTCCAGAATCCTAACACTTTACTATATTCTGTCAAAAAAAGCACAAAACCAACCAGAACAGTTTAGCTAGTTTTTAGGATGTATGGAGAGAGCTCCAAGGCAATAGGAACAAACCCTTGCTTTGGAATAAATTTTCTGTTTCAACCAGGACTTGACTTTACTGTAAATGTAACTCAAATAAATGTCCCTAAATAACCTAGGAGAAAGAAGTGTCTACAGTTAAACTCTTACATTTCTTTACTTTTATTTATTTCTTTATTATATTTCTTTATTTTTCTTTTTATTTCTTTTCTTTCTTTTTTAAAATGTCACATTTGTCAAAAGGGTACTGTTTCTTCCTCAGTAATTTGGAAAGGATGGTAATGATTCATAAAACAAGCTGCTATTAATGCTCTGGAGGGCATGGACATGTTTTTGTATTAGTTTTGTAATTTCTTCTAGATGAGGTAGATAAGACCTTAGCTTCTATAGATACAAAATCGGATATTAAATATTAAAATTGCCAGTAATTTTGTTGCCTACTGTGGGTAATTAAACTGCGGTGCAGGTTTTAATGACTCTCTCTACCTTTATTTACTTACAGATGATAATTCTGGTAGATGAAAACAAATCTGGAAAAAAATGACTCTTTCAAATGAAAAAGTAGAACTAGATTTCTATGTTTAACCTTTTGTAAACCTCAGCGATACTTCACAATCAGGCTAAATCTCTTAAAATTGGTCAGCATAAATTCTAGTACTTTGGGGTATTGCTTTTATTGAACAGAAGTTGGTTTTGTGTGATTGTTCTTTTTGTTTTTACTGGATCAGTGTGATACTAAGCAGTTTCAATTTGAGCTACCCAGGGACTTTGTGAGTGCTGTAATTCAGATGTGTCAAATCCCCATTCTTTTTCAGATCTAGTCTAGATCTTCTATACATGTTGTATTTTTTGATGCATAGAAAGTTCCCTTTTCTGGCTTCTGACAACCTGAAAAGAAAAAAAGAGTCTTCTACTCTCTTGGCTAGAACTGATATAGCACACAAGGGACACTCAACATAGGAAACCAAAAATGTATCATTTTTTTCGGCAACATGTAACAACCATTTGCTATTTCAACAATATTTTAGAATATTATCTTCCATGAATAATTTTATATGTCGATTTTGAGCTCTACTCTAGGACAAAAAGAAATTCTGATGTAAGGAATCTCTATATCATATATACAAACATCGCTAATGTATAGTCAAATGTGTATGAATATTTAGGATCTAAGAGGCTGTTTGCTTGAGTTCTAAAAACCTTTTTTAAGATTTTCACAAATATCTCATGATATTTAAGAGAAAGACAGATACCACCTAGCAGGGAATACAATGTAGGTTCAGGCCTTCTCTTACCTTTTCATATAGTTCTGCCATCTGTTATCACAGGAGGCAATTTTGCATTGATGTAATGACACCCATAAAGGGAGTTGTTCCCTTATAAATTTATAATTAGAAAAAGTCTCACAGCTAAATAATATTGTTATAGTAATACACAACCAACGAGTGGGCAGGGTCTACTGAAACGTGAGTCTGCATTTAGATGAGATTTTTTGGGCACAGATTGGTAAAGATAAGAGAAAAACAATCCTATCCTGTTCTCACCTCTCCCTTACTGCCTCAGTAAAGACAATCCCCTTTCAAGTCTGTTGGAAAAAAACTTAGGTTTGGCTACCCCTCATCAAAATGTTATAAGTAAAAACCCAGTGACACTGTGACTCTCTTATCAATAGTTATTGCTGTTTTCCGTTATTTTGACATAAGCATAGTTTAGCAGACAGGTCTAAGAGAACAGTAATTCCCCACACAGGGCAGAGTGATGTTCAGATTGTAACATACAGTTCAGCTCGGGTGTAATCTGTGCAGCATATCGACCACGGCCTGACTGTGTGCTTATCCTCCAGCTACTGACACAGCCAAAACTTCTGAAGAATTACTCAGCTTCCTTCCAGCCAGACAGGTGAGATCCCGGTAGCCATGGATCCTTGGTAACTGGGAATTAGAATAACACCAAAGTATGAGCGGGAATTACACTTCTTATGGGCAACTACTGAAACAACCCTTAAGAGGAACTACTTTATACCACCTTCTTCATCATTTTCATTTTAGACTTTGCTGATCCCTGGAAGACTTTGAAAACAGCTGCTCTAGAAACTGTGTGTTCTTCTCTTTGGATTTTTTCTCTCTTTATTATTGATCTTTTCCTTCAGGTTTCTCTGCATGTTTGTTGGTCTTTTTCTTTATATATTCTCTTTGATAGACTGTAGGGGTTTTTTTTCCAGTGCATTTATTTTGTTTGTTTTGTTCTGGCTTTCTGTCTGCTCTACATCTCCTGTCTCCTGGAGATGCATAAGAGAATGATCATAGTAAAGTTTGACCCAAATTTTCCAACATGCAACAGGTGAGGAGGTTCAAAATCAGGGAAAAGTTGCCTGCCCATCTGTATTTAGAAGACACACTGAAGTTGAAGTAGACACCTTCAGAAGAAAATATTTTAAAAGTATCCTCTACTTAGATTGATAGATATGCCAAGTCTAGGAGTGCATAATGTTGATAAAATTAAACTGTATTAAAGTACTGATCTCAAAAAATCCAACTCACACTCCCTTGACATGGGCTGACTTTAAAACAATAAAAATACTCTTCACATGTTCTAAGCATTGAGTATTTCTTAAACCTGGCTTCTCTTTGTAAATCTTTCTTTTTCTGATGCTTTGTATGCTTTTGTAAAAATTTCATTAAAAGAAATAAATATACACACATTAAAAAACCCCAAACCCTTCTATTCATTTCCTTATTATAACATTCAAGCTCTTTGTGGCACTGTGCCTAGTTTGTATTACCAGGACTAGGTTTTTGCAAATGAAACTCTTTCAATTAGTGTTTCAGGAAGCAATTAAATTGTCTAAAATATATTAATGAACACATTGAAATCTGGAAGAGTACACTTTTTCTAATACTTCCATTATTAACGCACCATCTGTTTTGTTTTGTTCCCTCACTAGTGTACAGTTTCAGTAACCTCATGTCCACAGAAGACAGTATTCTCAAAAAGCAAAGCCAAGAAATTTAAGCTGATAATCAGTCTTAATTATACAGTATACATTCCAAATAATTTTACAGATACAATAATCAAGCATAACTTTTTTTCTCTCTCTTTTTTGAATGTTTTATGTGACAAAGAAGCTCTCTGAATAACTCTGGGTTTGATCTCTGTTTTCTTGCAACAATAAAGACAATTAAATATTTGGCTTCAGTATTTGGGGTTATTTCTATAGCAGGCAAAGAAACTAACTTTGCACAAAAGCACATACAATAATGAGGCGTAGGGGCAGTAGAGTTTTCATTAAAGAAAAGATTACAGACATCAGATGCATTTGGGGTATTATTTGTGTAGAATGCTTGAAAGAGTTTGAGCTAATCGAGGTAGGGCCATGTGTATCACCATCTGTAGAGGGCAACCATAAAATATCCTGAGGTAATGACTTAAAAAGACATATGAAAACTATTAATTCACTCAGGCTACCAGAAGTATTTCTTTCTGTTTAAATGGTAGGAATCATTACATTTGACCTCAAACCAAGCTAAAGTACCAGGTAGTTTCAAATCTGTTCTAAAAGGCACAGATTGCTCCCTTGAACACTTGTGGCTCTTTCTTGGGGTGAAACCCGGTGCAGGGTGAGATGATACACTGGCTGCCCTCACAGTGAGCAGCAGAGCAGGCATCACCCTGTCACTTCAGTATTGAGCAGATAATTTTTAAGAATCAGAAGCAACTTTAATGTTTCCAGTCACACGGCAACTAATCCTGAATATGCTTTTAGTTATGGAAATCCTGAGACACATTGCCTCATGTTTCCTGGTTATATTAGGAACACAATTGTTTATAAAACTAGAAGTTTGCAAACCCTCCCTCCTGATTAATTTTTGTGGGTCCTCCAGCAGTTTCCACAAAGAGCATGAGTCATATCTGTTGTTCAGAATGAAGGCTCTTTTTATCGAAAGATCAAGCCAGTTGATGGTAAAGGGATTGTGGTCAGATTTCTTTGGAAACAGCTGGACCTTAGACATGAAAGAGCCCAAATTTGTATAGTTTCAGAGGATCAGCCTCAGTGTGCACTTCAAACCCAAGCTTTCAGAAAGGCCAGAGGTGATGTGCATTAGGAAAGACTGGCAGTGAAGGGTATTATTTTGATCGGTACCTCAGGTTGCCTGGGTTTTGTGTCAGGCACCAGTGGAGATTTATCATTTTTATAAATTTAAATTATTTATAGAGCCAAAATTCGAAGGTTTTGATCCTCTTTCATTAGATTTCTTTGCAAATAGTAACTAGTCCCGCGGCTTTGTAACACTGGGGGACTGGGACTGGGAAATGGATCTGTACACTGTGAGATTTTTTTCAGATATGCAACAGTTTGCTATACTTTGCTGGCTCATCCGCCAACTGAAAGTCAACCCCCAGTCGCTCTTCCCAGGAATAAAGAAAGCAACATATAGATTAATTGTGAGCAGATAAAAGGAGCCCACTATCAGTGTCAGGATTTTTTTTTTTTTTAATCACAGATGTGTGACTCAAACAGCATAGCAAACTTTAGAGTACAAACCCAAGGTCCTCAGGTTCTGCAGGCTACAGTGTACTTGTTACCATTGGATCATTTAAAAATTAGTTTGGGTGCATCCATCTGAGTTGCATTTAGGTCTGAACCCTCTGAGAAATCTCTGCTCTGTTGATTTGTGAAAGCTTGGAGAGAAAAAAAAATAAATTGCATTTGTGTTCACTTTAAGGAGGCTTTTTATTATCAGAGTAGTGTGAAGGGATCTAGTATAAAGGAGATTTAGTCCTTAAATTTTAAACATTATATAAAAATTTAAATTAGTCTCTATTCTTCAAATTGTTGTCATTATGGAAAGGTCAGAGATGACGAATTGTTTGTTGCTGCTGCAGATATAATGTACTGTACAGTTCTATTATTTGCTGTTGAAGAAAACATGATTTATTGTATAGTGTCAGAAAATATTTGCTCCAGGCCTGCAGTATATGAAATATATAGCCTGTTTTCAGCCATGTTGCTTAAAGGAACTACCATACTATCCTCTGAGGCTAAAAGGGAGATCTTCCTAGTAGTCTAAATCATTATTTAGTGATTTAGCAGGAACACTATGCCTTCAAAATAGTTACCACAGCTATACATCAAATGGTCTAATTAATAGAAAAAAAAAACAACAATGAACAAAACATGCACTAAGTAGCATTTCAAAAGCTACTGAACTTTGCAGCTGTTTCAGGAGGCATTCTGTTTGTTGCAACCACAGCCACATGACTAGAGCAACAGTTAGGAAGTCAACAAAAAGATTTCATCATATATAGAAACAAGATGTAAGTTTAAACACTAAGCTGTATTAAAAAAAAACCAAAACTATGTAGATTCTTCATCTTATTGGAGTACTTGTAGATTTTCTTTTTCTCCATTCCCAAATCAGAATTAAAAAGCAGGAATAAAAAAAAGAAGTTAAAAATCTAAAATGTAAAGTAATCTCCAGTTTAATTGAAATTGTTGGCTTGGTTCTGATAACTTAAAAAGTACTTCATTTAGCTCAGAAAGAAAATCCAGGTGAATTTAAATTGCAAAATTGGAGATACTGAAAGAATGTAGAATGTTTTTTGAAAGAAATTAAACCTAACCACTTTTCTGCAAATGTACGGAGTTCCAGGAAATCCAGCAAATAAAGGTTGTAGAAAATTTTGTGACCTGCTTCAGTTATATGTTCTGATCTGAGACATGGCACTTAGTGCCATGATCTAGTAATCATGGTGGTGTTGGATCAAGGGTTGGACTTGATGATCTCGGAGGTCTTTTCCAACCTGGTTGATTCTATGATTCTATGAGCTGTAATACCATCATTTCATTTCAAATCATCAGTATTTTAGTAATGTCCAAGCAATGAGCATTATTTGAAAAATAATATCTCAGTCGAACCTGTCCTACAATACCTATTTTGAGCAATGGGATATGCAGCCATTTTAAAGATGGACAATTTTTCATGAGGGTCTCTGAAACAGGTTTCAAGTCTTGAGTCTCTGCTGCTGAATTCACCTTCACATACGAAAAACAATAACAGAGTTATAATTACCTCAAAGCAGTTATTTTCAAAGAATATCTGGTGCATTATATCTGCTCAACAGGAGAGACTCAAAGAGTGTGGGGAGACTGTGAAAAGAAATGTAAGGAACACAAGAAGCTGGGAAAACTGACATGTGCATGAACACACGCCGAGAAAGGCAAAGAGACATCTTTCCTAGGGTGTCTTTTGAGAATTATGACATCAAATTCTAAAGCACTTTACAAAAATGTGGCAAATTCATCTCAGCTGGTAACTCTGTTAATGTCAGTGGAGTTACAGTGGGAATGAATTTGTTCCAATGAGAGCATCACAAGGAGTACACTACTGTTAGACTGTTACATTGGTTATTAACTCGCTTTCCTTTCAGTGCTAAAGAGTATAGCTGAAGCTTCATGGATCTATTTTTAAACTATGTAAAGTATTTGCCTCACAGATCAAAGAAATATGAAACCAAACTTACCATAGCACAGACTGGTGCAAAAATGGGCTAGACTGAAAGAAATGTCTTTGAAATATTCTAGGGACTCAGCATGAAGCCTGGTTAAAGTTGTATAGCTTTCCATTTGAAAGGTCACGTTAAGAATTGGCTTATAACTTTGTGAGAGAGTTACTTTTCCAGCTGAAATTGTCCATAGTTATTCTCAGTCAGAGACTTTTTTTTTTTAAATAATGAGCAAAAAAGGGGAAGTGATTTTTAAATTTTACTTTTGATTAATTGCCTTTAGTGCATATGAGAGCAGAGATTGAGCAGCTGGTGTGTGTCAGAATTAAGAAGGTGAAAAATGTGGTTCTAGCAGATGAGAAACTTGTCTCCCTGAGTGCAGAGAATGACTTGGGAAGCACTAAATGCACTGGGGACTGTACTGGGACTGAAGAAGGAGAGAATGGTGGCTAAACCTGTGTACTACTTTTTAAATCTGGGGTTCCCTCCAAATTCCATTGGATCCCATTTTCATTCTCTCCACAGTGGATTTTCACTCTTGGAAACATACGAGCAGTAGTCTGTGGTGTGCAGTGAGCACAAAAAGTAGTCCCAGGCTGAATGGGACAACACAAGGCCCACTCATGCTCTCTGTCTGCCCTTGGGATAAGACTTACACAAAAAAACCCTGCAGGTCTCCACTTGGGTCTCTGCACAGAGAAAGGTCACCTTGGTCCTGCTTGGGTAGTTCTGTTACTGATCTGTCAGTTGTAAAGTTTGGACATAGTCCAGGGAAGGGTGCTGAGCTAATACACAAGCTAGAAACTGTCCTGATATATGCTTCCCCTAGAGATATGGTGAGTTTCCAGGCTGATCTTTAGATTAGGCATGTGGTGAAAAATTCACAGCTAGTCAGGCTCACACAACCCGTGCTAGATCCTGAGGCACCATTCATTCATGAGTATATATAGATAGAAATGAACTTAGGAAAAGGACCTTCTCCTCTATGTCCATGAAGGTTGTCTGATGGACAGTGTCTAGGAAACAAGGCTGAGGCAGTCCTAAGTGAAACTCAGGATCTCTGCCATGATTTGTGTACTACCATGATGGAGGTGCTTTATCAGCAGGTGTTGAGTGACCCTTGGCACAAACTGAGAAAGAAGAACAGTGAGATACCAGATATTGTCCTGGACCTCCATCATCACAGAGGTTTGTCCTCCTTCCCTCCATGACATCCCCCTTCCTTAACCTTGGAGACACAGTGTGTACCTTTGCTGTTCCTGTAGTTGCCCTCTTATTCCTGGTGAAAACACCAGCTGCTTGTCTTGTGGCAGAGGAACAGAAAATTGTCTCAACTAATTAATCAGGTGCCTCTCTCATGGGTTTACTCTGGATGAAACCCATCCTGCTCACCTACCAGTGCAGACACAATCTCAGGCTAACCCCTTTCCTTCCTTCTCTGTTTAGTTTTGCCCTGAATTAGCTGAAAACAGAGCGTTGTTTTTTGCTCCATCCACCTGAGAGGACAGAGAATACCCTGCATAGGTGGGTCCTCAGCATTGCCTATTTCCTGGCACCAGAGCATCCTACTCCTCTCCTTGCTGTAGCCTTTTTGTGTGGAATAAGATGCAGCAGTAAACAAAGAATGAGCTTTGTCTGTTCAAACACGTTAATGACCAACCAGTCAATACTACCTTATTCATTTATTAGAAACTGAGAAAATGCCTGTTACCTTTTGAGACCTGACTATTGCAGGTGGCGGGTTTGTTTGTTTAGTATATAAGAAGTTATCGATCAGAATATTTAGTCAAAAGTTAGAATGCTTATTGTGAAATGTTGCTGAGATGTGTGGTTTTACTGGGCTAATCTAAAGCAAAAATTATTAAAGTCAGGTCAATAATATGGATTGCTCCCTTCTTTAACATCTTACTCAAAGAAATACAAATGAATTTATTTATATCCATTTGTAATATAGATTTCTACATCCATCTCCGATATACTAATGTTTATTCTTGTGGGAATTAAACTGGTAGGTCTTTCCTTATCATATTTACTGTCATTAAATTTGTTGAATAATTTTGATGTATAATTCAATGTGTATATCCTGTGAAACAGCTTAATAAAATCAGTGTTTACAGCTCTTCTGAAGCTTTGAAAAACATTTGGAAAGCAAATATATTACGGGTTCTTGACTCAGCTTGGGAAGCATACTTTCATGTTTCCCAGCAGTATTTCCCCCTTTTGTTATATATCAAAGACAGATTTCCTCCCCTATAGCTTTCTAGTTTCCTGTGTATGTTTGTCTACATTAGACCTTCACACATTGTAAATCATACCCTACTTGCATACTATGTTTTGTTTGTGACTACAAACAGGAGCCCCATACTTTCTTTCTTGAAGTATTTTTTACTTTGGTAATTTTATTGCATTTAATGTATACAATTTCTGTTTGAATAAGCCTATTGCAGCTTGCCTTTTTATTACTGCTCAATTATAAAGCACTCCAAGTGCATTATGAAAACTTTGAAGGTACAGAAATGAAAGATCATTTGCAAGGAGAACATATACAAAAGGTCACATTCGATACTGAGATACAATTGATGCTTCCCTGCATCCCAACAACCCCTCTTCTGAGCCATGGGGCTGTATTGATAAACACACTTATCTTCCTCGATGGTAAAAATGCCCTGCTTTCCAGAATCAGTCAAGCACTATGAAAACTAGTGGGGTCTCCCCAGAGGCATGTCCTCATGTCTAGTTGTTCATATTTGTGTTTTTCAGCTGTCTCGTACAAGCACAGCATCCACATCCAGGCACATTCATCACTTCAGCATTAGAAGACTTATCACTTGCTGTCATAAGGCGATCCACTGACAGATGCTCTGGCATTTTCATCACCCTCGATACTGTTTCCATTATATCTTGTATAGGTTCTCTGAAGGGAGATGACACGCACATGTGGAGACAAATTCTTTGAAACACCAAGTAAACCCCAGTCTTTCTTTTCAAGAAGTATTGAATATTTCTAGTTTATTTGAACATGAGTTGTGCTTTCTGAAGAACTTAGTTTTGAGTTATTTTGGGAGAGAGTAGCTTGCGGTGGTGGTGAAGATTCTTATCCATATGAAGAAAATAATCATGGTCCTTTTAAATAATTTTAATTCATCACACTATATTTATAACAACTCACCAATCTCAAGGCACTTTTAAACATATGCAAATTATTTCATGCATGCATCCCTTTGTTACGTAATTAAATCAAATCACAGAGAGCTGAAGGATGGTGTGTCCAAGGTCCTATCATAAACTGGAAAGCCTCTTTCAGCAGATACATAGTATTTCATATTATATCACTATTAAATGTATGTGTTGATTCTTTTTCCCCTCAGAGCACTGACAGCCAGTCTGGTGTGGTCTGAAGGAAGAAACTCTGGAAAATAATAGTGTGGCTTTAGAAATGATACTTCTGCCTATCTTCTTTGTAATAATCTTTCTTGTTCAAAGCTACCAGAAAAAAAAATTACTTATATTGTTATATGCTTTTTTTTTTTTTTTTGTGACTTGAACTATTTACAGTATCTCCGTTATTTTCCTCTTCTGCAAGGAGGACATAGAAAAGCATATTTATTGTACTGTCTATCCTAAGTTAACCACAGGGCTTCAGGTTTAGTATCTCATCACTTCACAAGTCTCATGTTTACAACATCCACGAGGTATTGAAATTCTGCTTATAGAGCGTATTGTATAATTTTTTCAAGTCTGAAAGAGTTTAGCAATTCCTTGAAATTCTATAGCATACATTCTAATGTAGACAAATCCTTCCTTCATGTACAAGAGCAACAGCAATTATCTCTATGGAAATGGTAACTGAAAATCAGAATATAACATAATAATATGTATATGCCTCTGTAGGAGTGAATCTGACACTTGATTTGCTCATAAACCACCATAACCATCCCACACCCTATATGGTGTTGAAAGGGAGGATGTTTTTAGGCTAAGGCTTTGCTGTTGCCCCTCAGTGTGAGGATTTGTGATAAACACAATCTTCAGACAGTATAGGATAATGGTGTCGACACCTGTGTGCTAAATTAGAATATGAAAAAGTACAGAGAGAACAATGTCCATAATCTGTAAACAGGAAAGCACCTATCTGGGTGGAAGTGCAAACCATGTCCTTTCTAATTAGGTCAGACTCAAATGGTTTGAAAAGGTTCCAAAACCACTTTTGCACTTGTAGTTGGTCACTGACATTGTGTATGGGATGTCTGACAGTGGTTTTAGTCCTGGGTGGGGTATATAACCAAGGCTTCTGTATGTTCCTTCCCCCTTTCATTTCTCAAAGACTCCACAGTACAGGTAAGAACCCAGCTTCTGATATTTCAATTTATCACCAAGATACCTGATCAATATATCTTTGATCTCAGTAGGACTCTTCCACTGGGAGTTGGACTAGGTCCAGATTTATTTAGAAGAAAGTAGCCAGTGTATGGCTGTTCCCAGATGTCTTTCTGAGCTCTGCATATTTGTGGGCATTAGCTTGCAGGCTAGCTGGTTCAATAGATCTCTTTCCTCATGGTTATTTCAAGGTATCAAGGCATAAGACAAAGGCAGTCTAGATACATCAGATTATATATTCTCTACTCACTCCATTCTCTTGTTTTTCTAGTACATTTTCTGGGCTAGTTGCATTTGTTCATCTGTTTGGCTTTATATAGTTCTGTTCTAACATTTGAATCAACCCAGCAAGGTACACCTATTTAAAAGACTGTTTTGTGAGTAAGAATGATGACCTGAATAAAACCTACTAAATATTCCAGGTAAAATTCACCCTTTTTAATTATAATCTCTCTGGTAGGCCTGAGAGCAGTATATAATTTTTTTTATATTCACAACAACAAGAAGTTTGTTCATGAATTCCATTAGTACTGTTGCTTTCTGCACTTAGGGGAAAAAAAGCAGATTCCAGTTTTTAGCATAACCAAATTATACAAGTCTAGTGAGCAGTGATATAAATAACAGCACTGATGTCTTCAAGCATCAACTGATGTTTGCTAGACTTGACAGGTTCTAGTAATTGGAGAACCTGTGATTGACTTAGCAATGCCTGTGCTGCTGTATATTGCTGTAGAAAAGCCTTCTCTGTGTCTGTGAAGAAGGGCAGGGGAATCTAAAATTAAAACTAATCAGAAATGTTTTCAATTTATTAATCTTAAATGTCAGAACCACAGAGACTTCACTCATTGCTCTTTTTAAGGTTCATCTATTATTACTGATTTTTCTTTCCGTATTTCCTAAAATCTGAAATTAAAAAAAAAAAAAAAATTGGTTTTCTACTGATAGCTGTTTCTCTACCCATTGATTGATAACTGATGGGTACTCTTAGACCTGTAATGCTCTATGGGACCTGAAAAGTTTACACAGTACATAGGTAGCTATCATGATGCTTTTGCATCCCTGGAGAACTTTTTCTATAAACCCTTAGAATTGGCTATACAGCCATGGTTCAGAGTGTTTGTCACAAAGCAGCATTTAAAGGACTCATTTGACTTTATAATGTCTAATTTGTGCGTGTTTTTATTAGAAGGAGAGGGTTTGAAATGAGCACAGGGGCAAAATAAGACATAAATTAGGACAGTGACTACTCATAATATTCCAAAATTCCCCTTACTCTTCCATATTTTTCTGACACTTCATCTCTCCCAGATGTGATGAGAGTGAAGCACCAACTATGTGTGTCAGCAACAGTGTCTTAAAATCCTGTTAAATGTTCTCAAACAAGAAACTTTTTGTGCTTATAACTGGCAGAGCAGGGGAGGAGGGCCTTGTGACCCCCTTCTGTCTGCTGCTCCTCTGACAGTAATTTTAGTTTGCTGACTGATTGGCAAGTCATAAACCTGTTAGCAAGAGCTGTTTATCTGTGGGATCTGAGACAAGGTTGTTTAATAGTGTCAAGCTCTAAAAATGAGCTCCTTCTGAGGTCTGGGAAGGTTTGGCTTGAATATTCATTTCAGTCCTTTGTGTTGCTGGAGCTTTAGAGAAACAGATTATGCAAAGGTATACACAAATGTATCGGGAATGGTAAATCACAGAACCAAAGAATCACAGAGTCATGGAATCATGGTTTGGACTGGAAGGGACAGTAATCTAGTTCAACACCCTTGCCATGGGTAGGGACACCTTCCACTAGACCAGGTTGCTTAAAATCTCTCCTCCAGGCTGAACAGCCCGAATTCCCAGTCTATCTTGACAGGACAGATACTCCACCCCTCTGATCATCTTCCCAGCCTCCTCTGAACTTGCTCCAACAAGTTCATGTCATTCTTAAGTTGGGTGCTCCAGAGCTGGATGTAATACTCCAGATGGGGTCTCATGAGAGCGGAGCAGAGGGGCAGCATCCCCTCCCTCAATCTGCTGGCCAAGATACTTTTGATGCAGTCCAGGACATGGTCACTTTTCTGGGCTTCCAGCCCACGTTTCTGGATCATGCTGACCACCAAGACCCCCAACTCCTTCTCTCCTGGGCTGCTGTCAATGCATTCTCTGCTCAACCTCTTTTTCTGCTTGGGATTGCCCCAACTCAGATGTAGGACCTCACACTTGGCCTTCTTGGATTTCATACGATTTACACAGGCCCACCTCTCAAGCCTGTCAGGGTCCTTCTGGATGGTATCTCTTCTCTCCAGCGTGTTAACCACACCACAAAACTTGGTGTTGTTGGCAAACTCACTGAGGGTGTTCTCAATCCCACTCTCCATGTCCCTGACAAAGATGTTAAACAGCACCAGTGCCAGTACCACTCCCTGAGGAAGACACTCATCATTGATCTACACTTGGACACTGAGCTGTTGATGACAATTCTTTGGGATTGACCATCCAGCCAATTCCTTATTCACGTGTGGTCCATCTGTCAAATCCAAGTATTTTCAGTTTAGAGACAAGGGTGTTGTGCTGGACAGTATCAAATGCTTTGCACAAGTTCAGGTAGATGGCATCAGTTGCTCTTCCCTTTTCCACCAATGCTGTAACCCTGTCATAGAAGGCCACTGGATTTGTCAGGTATGATTTGTCCTTAGTGAAGGCATGTTGGCTGTCATCAGTCACTATCTTATTTCCCATGGTTTAGCATGGTTTCCAGGAGGATGTCTTCTGTGATCTTACTCCATGATCTTTTTGGGTACAGAGGTGAGACTGACTGGACTATAATTCCTCAGATCTTTTTTTTTTTTTTTCCCTTTTTAAAATTGGGAATTATGTTTCCACTTTTCCAGTCAGTGGCAACTGATGATTGCTGGGTTACATGGAGTTCAAGGCTCTCCACTCAGCCAGTGGAATGTTCCTCCATCAAGAATACACCCTCCCTGTTCTCCATTCCATGCCAAAGTCTATGCAAGCTGCTGCATCAGGCCCTGACTGAGGCACCAAACTGGTTTGCCTGCCCTGATCCTTTGCACTTCCCAGGGCTTCCCTTTGGAGGGGTAGAGGGTAGCCACTGTTACCCATGGCCCTGCCCAGTCCTGGTCAGCTGCCCTTGTGAGAGCTGCTGCCTCATGGAGGGTCTCGACACTCCCCTGGATTTTCTCAAATATAGCAAAGCCTGTTTCTGAGAACAGGGTTGGAATAGCTGATGTCTTCATGTGCCTTCCTCACTTATTTTATAGCTTTGTGATGATAAACAGAGCTAAACCACAAGGTTCTGTAAAGATGCAAAAAGTAATGATGCTTTGGGCTAAAGGGTAGAGAATAAATCAGGTCTTATGGTCCCATGCCATTGTTTAAAATCAGTTTTTGTAAATTATATCCCTACTAACAGATTGAGGCATTTAGTTTGGGCTTGCTGGACTTAGATAGAACCTGCTGCTTCTTTTTAGCTCCTTAATCTATCAAATACATAATCACAACCTGTGCTTCCTAATGTCTACATTTCTGATATCTTTAGCTCCTCATCTGCTCTGAGAAGCCCAAAATGGTCTTTTTACATTTCCACTTCTGAATTAAAATTTTCATGATACAGAAGACTGAAATGTTTTTATCAGGCTCTCTGTCTGCTGTAGTTGCTACTCACACCATAAATGTTGGCTGGAATGGCTCATTTTCAATTTTCCATATAACTCAAGAACCATGTGTTCTCTCAGGAAAGGTCACTACTATGGTATTCATATGCCCACAGCTCAGGTTTTGTATTTGCATGAATACATGTTTATAATTATTTTTCTTTTTTTTTTTTTTTCTAAATAAGCCATTTAAAAAGGTTTCTTGACACATCACTTCTTACATCCAGCAGCTGGCATTTATCTTAGCAGTATCAAGTGATGAACTGGAGACAATAAAAGATAGAAGAGAGAACACTTCTTCATAGGATTTTGCTGACTTATTTTTAACTTTGTAGAATGACCATCTACCATACCAACAGAGGCTTTAGAGAGCAGTATTATAATAAAAATCACTGTTAACATAATTCAGCTATATCTCATTATTGTGAACACTAAAAAGAAGGAGCTAACAAAAAAGCTGGATTATATTGATTTATGATTGTCCTCATTTAACTAAACTCTTCTTTGAGAAAGCACTCAGACAAAGTTAAATTGCTTAAGTATTTACCAAAAAAAAAAAAATAACTGAAAGAGATAAAGCAGTTGTTTTCAGTGTGTCTTTTTCTACTAAAGTTTTAGAGCGATTACCCTAATTGGAACTGTTAACAGGAGAATGAGATGCCAGCTGTTGGAGAAGGGGATAATGGAAAAGGCTTTGTAAAAGAAGTCTGCAAGATTAAACCTTTTGAGGGAAAAATTATAATTTATCTCATGAGTCTCCAGTTTGGCTGAACTAAAAATGTACAGAGATGAATGTTTTGGTTTGGGGATTTTTTTTGTTGTTGTTGATGGGTGTTTTTCCTATTGTTCATTTGTAATACATTATCACTTACAGGAAAAACAAACCCTATTTTCTGCAAAACAAGAGCTCCATCAGGGACACCTGAAGGAGTGAGGTACTGAGTGTGATGTGTTTGTTCATCCTGAAGATGAACATGCAAATACCTGTTCCCACAACTGTCAGAGGAATAACAAGGATGACTGTCTGTGGCCCCTCTTCTGTCATCACAGCACAAAACTATTTTCAGGAAGCTCTCACCAAGTGTAAACATTTTCCTCACATTTCCTTTGCCTTACTGCTATAAATGTGAACACTGGATGTCTTCCCTTAAGTTTTCTGAAGGCATCAGAAGTGTAGCAGTCCATATTTCTTCCTAATTCTGTGTTGAAGTGTGTGATGTTACCAAACCAAATGGAGGGAGAAAGAACGGGGTGAAGAAAGCCAAGGAATACCTTTAAGAAGCAGCAGTTTATACAGCAAATAAAATCCAAATAAAAGCTGTGCTGACATAATAAGTCTTCTCACAATATTATTAATATTCCACTATACCCAAGGATGATACAGCAATTGCTGAAGGATGCTGTTGGTTATTCTTTCCACAGTATCTTTTGGGAACAAGTGGTCTGATACTGCCCCTCTTTCACTCATCTCAGTTGTGACAGCATTCTCTGTCTAAAAGTAGAAGACTAAAATGTTGCAGACATTCCTATTATGGTTAGTGCAGTAACACTGATGAAACTATCAGGTCCAGACACATCTGAAAGTACTGAAGGCAAAATAAGTTCATTCTCTGACAACATCTTTATTTTTTGAAAATACAGTGTGTGACTCTGACCAGTTCTTTATAGACTTTATACAAATTTGATCATCATAAACATCCTATGAGAAAATTTAGAATATTTATAAATCACATTTTGAAACAAAACTTTCTTTCGGTAACCAGTGGTGAGGGTTATGCTCATTCTTGAAGAAAAGGGAGACAAGACATATCAAGATAACTGAATCTACTTTGTCTGTGTGTTATTTGTATTTGAAATATTTGGTAGGATCACCTAACAGCATTTCAGGTGCCCTCAGACACCTGAAAGGCCAGTTGGGACTGGCATATATACTACATAGTACACATGAAACATATGCCTTCTTGGCACCACAGGACATTGGAAATTATTGTATTTGCCCACTGTCCCACATGACATCCTTGTCTCTAAAGGGAGAGACATGGATTTGACAGAAGGACCACTTGGTTGATAAGAAATAGGTTTTGTGGTCACACTCAAAAGAGTTGCAGCCTTTTTGGAAGTCCTTTTTGGTGCCCTGACTTCCATCTGCCTTCCAGAAATGTTTATCTCTCCCTCAGTACCTGTTTTGCAACTATCATCTCCAGGTATAAGACTCAGAGCTACTGGCCACAAAAAAATTTAGGAGCCACATGTGGCTCTTTGCATTTTGGTGCTTTGGTCTCAAGTTTAACAGTGTCAAGAACAGAACTGCAAACATCGGCCTTGCACTGGCTCCTGAAGACAGACTTATACACCTTATTTCAAAAACCTGTGCATGTTTGAAAGATATGTATGTAATGGGAATGAGACTTGATACTCTTGAAGTAGGGAGAAGACTCAGGTGGCCACTAGCTCATGTTCACTTTTTATTGTTATAAGTTGAAAGATTCAGGTTTAAACTTGGTGTGTGCAAAAACTATGTAATACAACTCCATATGGAATCTTTAGTTTCAGATTATAGGTGTTTTTTACTAAATTCAGATTTGATTTTGGCAAGTCAGATGTAATGCATATATCTTTTGCTCCCCTTGTGGAGGAGATCTTCTCACTTCTATTTTACCTTAAGAACAAACCAAATGGATACATAGGACCTATGTAAAATGTGTGATTTGGCAATCAGCTTCTTACCTAATTGTATGGATGCACAAGTAAAGGTCCTAGGTATCTGGAAAGCTACCTATTCAGCTGATAAATCTGAGGCAAAGCAGATGGTGAAGTTTGCAGCACACTAAGTATAAAAGTGCTTAGAAATGCTGCTAGGTATATCACAGTTTCTTTACAAAAAATCCATTGCTATCAAGGATTTTAAAACATGCTTGTAATGATCCATTCTGCACAGCACAACTCAGCAAGTAAGTCTGAAAAGAGAGTAAGTATTTTATTAATTTACCTGAATTGTAATCAGAACAAGTAATTTGGATCCACATCTGATGCATAGTGGGTAGGGACATGCAATGTTTTCTTACTGTGTCATTTGCAGATATTTTTCAGCTTAAACTATTTGACCTCACTATTTTGTGGTCTTTTATATTATTTACTTAGAGATCTGTGAAAATATTTCAGTCAGGATATTTCCCATGATGCTAAATGCCATATAAAAGTAATGTCTACTGTCTCCAAAGAGCTTACAAGTTTAGGCTCAAGTCAGGCACATTTTCTGCACACATGAGGTTATAGGAAGGATTGTTGACGCTGACTATTAGTAAGATTTCTTAGCAGTTTCCATCTGTTTACAGAATCTGACTGAAAACTTTGCCAAAATTTTACCAGTTTAAGTGAAGTGAGTGCATTTAGTTGCTCTGAAATGCTTAAGCCAAGAGTAAGAACAGATACCAGATAAGCTATTCTGTTTATCTGCCAAAAACAAAACAAAAACAAAAACAACAACCAAAAAAAACCACTCTGGTATTCTAGTGTTTTCCATCCAGCACTTACTCCTCTTTTTGCAGTGGCTGTGATACTAGAACTGCTTCTTCTACCACCACAAGAGAAATCCACGAGTCAGCAATCAGCTCGGGGGAAAAAAACGAGTGTTCAGTGTGGATGTACTGAAGCTTCCCTACAAATAACTCTGATGGCTCTGAACGCATTCAGGGGGGTGAAGGATTCACTGAAATTATGGCAATTTTCCCTCTAAAGTCATCCAGAGGAAATGGCTGCAGGGTTATTGTGTCTTATGAGCCTTCAATGATTCTTCAGCTGCACAAACTAGAAAACACAAAGGACAGCAGCAGAACAACAGCAAAAGTACAATAAGGAGAAGGGAGTAGACTGAGACAAAGAATCAGACTGGGGACACCATAATTAGAGGATTCAGCCTTGATAAGAGGAAGACAGATACAGCATCAGGGGAGATAACATACAAGAATGGGGGATGTAATATAAAAGGAAAAGAGAAAGAGAGATAGAAGTTGAGTTGAGAGGGAAAAAGTGAAGCTGGTTGGGCAACAAGACATAAAATGGGATAGGTATGTGGGAGAGAGGTCTGGATGTTGCTGAGATGGAGTTTAAAAGCAAGTATACCTTGAAAAAGGTCATGAGGTAACACTGCAGAACTGATCACTCAAAAGTTAGTAATACCAGAATTCATTTTGCTTAAGTGAAAGAGAAACATTCTCTAAGATGCAAAAGTTCTTGAAAATAAAATAGTTAGGGTTTTTCTAAAGGCTTTCAAAAACTTATTCAATGCTGCATCTTACTGGCAGCAGCACAGGAATCTCTTCCCCCATCTCTTCCCCCATAGGAGTATCAAGCAGAGCAGTTAACATTTCAGATCCTACAGAGCCGTGTGTAAAAGATAAATGAGGAAATTGATCATTCTGTCCCTAGGGAGCAGATTTCATGTTCCAAATTTATTTCATTGGATCCAGAACCTTGATGCTTCTGCAAACCTCATTTGAAGCCTGATGGTATCTCTAGGAATATAAATACCATGGAATTTTCTAGATGGATTTATACCATCTTCAGTGCCAACAACTAAACTTATATTTGAGCTCCTTTAACAAGGAAATTAGCTGCTGCACCCCTGCACATAGCAAAGTAGGCAATGGGGACTCATATAAGAATATATGACAGTACCAAAAAGGCAATATAAACTCACTCTCAGCACCACAGACAAGGGGGACCTTGCAGTTTCTTATGCTGCTGTGGGGATAAGTATAGGTTGAGGAGCCTAAATATAAAATCTTGGGAGTAAGATAAACATTTTAGGGAGATGTAACATAATTTCCCACTAGCATCACTGAATAAGAAATTAACAGTCTGAGAACAGAGACAAAGCTGCATATTTCATCTGCTAATGGAAGTTCTTTTTCTACACTCATTAACACAGCTGAATGACACATAGAGGATTTCATCATCAATCAATTGTTTGTGAATAATCTTCATACTCACTCTCCAATTTGCTGAAGAATTACTTTGAAAGAATTGAATTACTATTATTAATGAAAGAAAGTTCAGTTACAAAAAAAAAAAAGGAACAAAACTCAATGCCTCACTGTATTAGACATAAGGAGCTAGCGTGAAGATATTATTTATTCAGAGAGTCACAACTCTCAGAGTTGGATAATGTACAACAGGTGAATAAACAAAGAAAAAGGTACAGAAGACAACAAGAAAGGTTTGAAGAATGTTAACAACAAATACAGATGTGACTGTGTAATATTCAAATAACTGCAAACAACAAATACCTTTGAGAATTTTACTATTTCCTCATAATTAATGGAAAGAGGGAGAAGGGAAGTGATATAAAGATTATCCAACTCAATCCTATTTTCCATTTTCTGGTGAGAAAAAAATAGTTGATTTGCAGCAAGCACAACTGAATTCATGTCATACTCTTCTCATTTTGGCATAATGTTTGGTGTCTAGAGCCAGAAGAGATCAACAGTCTATCTAATTTAATCACCAGCCTACCACGTACCATTTAAGTTCCCCAGTTAGCTTTGTACTAAGTTCACAAACTTGCTTTCAGCAAATCATAACTTCAGGAAAGTATCCTGTCTTAATTTGAAGACTTAGGGGAACATAGGCTTCATAAAGTCCCTTGGTAATTTTTCCCATTCGTTAATCAAGAAAGGTTTACCACCTAATATCTAAACTGAAATTGTCAATTCTTTGCTTTCACTTTTTCATTCTCCTTCTATTTTTTTCAGTTATTTTGAAGTACATGGTACTTTCTATCTACTGAAAATATTTCTACTCTGTCATCACATCTATCTTTGATTATCATTCAGATAAACTAAATAGATTGAAAAAAATATTTTCTTTTGTATTTTCTCTAATTCAAAAATAGGTAGTTAGCTACTTCTGGAACCTCTGCAATTTTTCAATATCCCTTTTAAAATAGAAGACACTTAGGGCAGGATTCATCTCCAGCTCAGTATACGTGACTTGACTCATTTTTGCAAATAACTAGCACTATTTTTGATATCCACAGACGTCTAAGACATAACACAGTGCAGGCAGAGGACTTTCAAAAGACATGCAGCCCTTCTGACAGGAAATTACAGTCCAGTTAGGTTATCCTAGAGCATCACAAATGGCAATAGACACTAAAGTTTAGGCAAAGGAATCTTGCCACAACTTCCAGACTAAGTCAACTTAATTCCATAATCTCGAATGGATGCGTAAAATACACCTTAAATGTTCACATATATTTCACGTGCATATATAAAAGACACCTCATATGTGCACAGGTATTCCACCTGCACATTTAAACTCTCTTTACAATCAATAACAGTCTGGTCAAGGTAGTCAGCAGTACTTAGAGAAAAAGTCAGTTAATTGAAAATAGGTGAAATTAATTACTGCTTAGATTAATGACTATTGAATAGGGTCTCAAATGACTACTTCAATACATACACTGACATTTATTGCCACTGAAGACATTCTAGGGTATCTTCCTTGGCCTCCAGCCACCATACCAGTCAGTCAAGCGACTACAACCATCCTGTGTCAGCTGTGTGTGGATATCTTGGATATCCTAAGACATCTCAAGTAGTACAAGGCAAATATGTTCCATCAACTGATTGAGGCCTTTCTTTCAAAGTACAAAACCAGAACTACAGTTGCAGTACAAACCTGGTAACATTTGTACTGCATACGTCTCTGAGCACTTCCCTTCTTGAATTGTTCCTACCCATACTGTAGAAATTACACAGTTAAACAGCTTGTCTGTGAAACTTTTGAGTAAGTCAGTGTTATCCTTCTCCACAACTCTAATAGAAGAGTCTCTTTAATTTCTTTCAAGGTTGTATCATCACTTAACAATGGACAATGCATTGGATGAAAATTGCCCAAATGTTGCACTGGAGAGGAATTCAGGACACCAGTTTTCCCAGAGGAAGAGAAAGAAGGAAAGGAAAGTCTGTTTGTACCATAGAAAAGCAACTGTTTTTTCTCCACGTTTGAGTATATACAGCTGACCCTGAAGAGTGAATGTTCCAAAGTCTGGCAATCATATCCTTGAAAAATCCCAAGGAATATCCAGCATGGGTATCATCTGGAATTTTCCCTTTACTTGACAACACTTTGCTGTGTACTGCTGAGGTTAAAGGCAGTGCTGAACAGCAGCATGCTCTCTGAGACTTGAAAGGCTGTTCTACCTTCAGTGTACATCTGTAACCTTCATTAGCAACAGTGGAAGTCAAGGGTGCAAAACTGGACACCTCAGAAGGCACTACTGGGACCAGCCTTCAAAGTGATGAGGTAGAAGACAAGAGTCACTCATAAAGGCAGGAGGGACTTCAGGAGGCAAATATTTGTTGCCTATTATATGCCTATTTTCATGTTGATCTGCATTTCCTGAGCATAAACCTGTAAAACACAAGGCTGTCTAATACCAAATACAGCTGAGAGCACTCAGCAGCTTGCAGAATTGAACCATCTGAGTTTTCCATGTGTTTGCTGCGTAGCATATGAATGAAAACACGGGTTTGTTTGGTTTTCAGAAACCATGTGTGTGGAAAACAATTGTAAAGTGATTTTGCTATCTGCTAGGACTAACTTGCTGTCTAAATCTGGCACATATTATTATTCCATAGTCCAACATGCAAGGTATATAGATAACATTTATAAAAACAATGCTAAAAAATATCCAAGGAAAATACAGTACACTCACTAGAGTTTTACCCCCAAACATTTTCAGCACATTCCAAAATGTAAATAGTCTGGCATCTATAGATTGTACCAGTTATAAACCACTCAGGTAAACATCTCACTTCATACTGGTAGGTTTGGAAAACAGCTTTTCTTCCTATTTTGTTCTCAGTGTGGCTATTCCTGCTGCCACCCCAGCAGCTACTGCCATAGCTATTTCTGCTTCTGCTGTTACTGCTTTCATTATGCCCCATGTTACTGTCCCTGTGCTGCACACACACGGCAGTGACAGATGTGGCAGTGTGATTATAGCAGTACAGAGAGAGCATCACAGGGAACTGTGATGGGGAGAAGGCAGGAGCATGAAAAGAGCTCTTGTCAGGAGCAGGCTTGAGGAGGGGAATACAGATCTTATGGGCACATCTGATGTTGTGGGTAATTAACCAAAAATCAAAATTTTGAGAAGCCACTGTGTGTTGGTCCAGTCTATCAAGTGAGACTTGTACTGTTCTTTTTGAGGATAGGAAAAAAAGTGTATAAGTCAAGCAATGCAAGTTATCTTTTCTTTGCGTAATCTAATACGCATTTTCTAACTTCTGAGAGGCTCATTTTCTCTCAGTATTTCAAAATATCTAACACTTTATAATCAGGTTAACAATCCCTAGGCAGATGAATATGAAAATTGCATTGTGTTTGTGAGGACAGAGTACTCAGCTCACAGTTATTGTAACTGCACTTCTGTGACCACATCTGTGGTACCTACATTTTTTCCTTAGCAAGAAAGCTGAAGTAGAACAGAGCATAACCTCATGCAAATGAAAAATCAGGTTATGAAAAATCCAGTTTTTGGAGTCAAGGTAGTATTAGCAGATGCTTGGTCTTTCCTTTTTCTGTCTCTAAATTTTGTATGACTGTAATTCGAGGAATTTGGATCTAATTTCCTCTAGGATTTCCCGATGTCTGTCAGCTTGGTTGCAGCACCAGCTCTAGGAATGTGCAGAACTCACAGCCTGTCTTGTGCATACACACTGCAAATTCAGAGAACATATGCAGTCAGGGAGCCTTTGCCCTTTGATGTAAGATATTCTGTCTGCAGGGTGGTCAGTTTGGTGAGTGTGTAGTTGGCTCGGTGAGTACCCCAAGCCCTCTGCTTATTCCAATGTGCACATGTTTCTGCTTAGTAAATTCCAAGCAAAAAATTGATATCCTTTGATCAGGGAATTGATTGTCATATCATTTTGTGGTCATACATGGAATCCTCCCATTTATATCGGTCTCTTTTGTGCTTCTGCCTCAGCAAAGACAATAAGGAATCAGATAGGACACTATATTGTCCTGCTTGTCCATAAAGGATCTGGAGGAAATCCTAATTCATACAAAACAGAAAAGTAAAGCGATAGCTAGTCTTTTTCTTTCGTGAGAATGCTAAAGTATACCTGTTTGCCAACTCAAGATCAAGGAATTGAGTAATTACTCAATACCTCTAGTTGAATTAACAAGCCCTGTGAGCTGAAGAACCCTTTTCTAATATCCAGCCTAAACTTCTCCTGACACAAATAAATTCAGGTCATTCCCTCAGGTCCTGCCACTGGTCGCCACAGAGAAGAGAGCAGTGCCTGCCCCTCCTGAGGACGCTGTAGACTGCAATGAGGTCTTCCCTCAATCTCCTCTTGTCCTGGTTGAACAGATCAAGTGACCTCAGCTGCTCCTCATACAGCTTCCCCTCAAGGCCCTTCATCATTTTTGTTGCCCTCCTTTGGGCACTCCCTAATGACTTAACATCTTTCTTATAATGTCATGCCCAGAACTGCCACAATACTCAAGGTGAGGCCGCCCCAGTGCAGAACAGAGCAGGACAATCCTCTCCCTTGCCCAGCTGGCGATGCTTTGCCTGATGCCTCCCAGGACACGGTTGGCCCTCCTGGCTGCCAGGGCACTGCTGACTCATATTTAACTTGCCATCGACCAGGACCCCCAGGTCCCTTTCCTGGGCCTGCTTTCTAGCATCTCATTCCCCAGTCTGTACCTACATCCAGGGTTGCCCCATTCCAGGTGCAGAATTCAGCACTTCCCTTTGTTCAACTTCACGTGGTTGGTGATTGTTCAGACCTCTGATTTGCCGAGGTGTCTCTGCAGGGCCTCCCTGCCCTCGAGGGAGTTAACAGCTCCTCTGAGTTTTGTGTCATCTGCAAACTTGCTCAGTATCCCCTCCAGTTTTGCGTTCAAGTCATTTATGCAGATGTTGAAGAGAACAGGGGCTAAGATGGAACTCTGTGGAACCCCACTAGTGACAGTTCACCAGTCTGATGTTACCCCATTCACTGTTACCTTCTCTGCTCGACCCGTGAGCCAACCCACCCACCACATGATGTGTTTATCCAGCTGTGTGCTGGACATTTTGTCCAAAAGGATCCTGTGAGAGCCAGTGTCAAAAGCTTGGTCACATCAGTTCTAGTCATAGATTTTGGAGACACAAACACAAAGCTCAGCTTTCACCTCTTTCTCCTGGGTTTCCTCTTCGAAAGGAAACCTTTTACCTTTACCTGAGCATTTACAAGCAAGGGTAGCCTTGACACTATCAACCTGAGTTACCTTGGCTGCTGTGTTGTCTGACAGTTTGTTGCTCCAGGTGGGCACTCCTGCTGCCTACAGCTAGGTTTTGCTGTCCATAGCACTTGGGTTTTGTTTAAAACAGAATGGTAGATGCATTGACAGCCTTTAGCAATGACTGCAATTGTCTGTGGATCTGAGCCCCACTAGCTATTAGCACCCTTCAACAGAATAGTATTTCTATTTGTACAGAGGTCACATCAATTTATAGTGTTTCTACCACAATAAGAGGGTTCTGCCACAATAGCAGGGCCACAAAAAGGAACAGAGGGATGGAGCACTTCTCCTATGAAGACAGGGTGAGACAGCTGGAGCTGTTCACCCTGGAAAAAAGGTGACTTCAGGGAGACCTCACTATGGCCTTTCAGTATCTTAAAGGGGCTTATAAAACGGAGATAGAGGGACTTTTTGTATGGGCAGACAGTAACAGGACAAGGGATAAAGGTTTTAATTGAAAGAGGGCAGGTTTAGATTAGATTTTGGGAAGAAATCGTTTACTGTGAGGGTGGTGAAGTGGAACAGGTTGCCCAGAGAAGTGGATACCTATCCCTGGAAGTGTTCAAGGCCATATTGGGTGGAGCTCTGAGTAACCTGGTCTAGTGAATGATGTCCCTGCCCATGGCAGAGGGGTTGGATCCAGATGATCTTTAAAGATCCCTTCCAGTCAAAACCATTCCATGTTTCTATGATTCCAAGAACCTCAATTGTTTGCAGATGCTATTCTTGAGTGGGAATAACAGCACTGAGATAGATGAAGAACATTAGAAACCTATTTAATTGCTAGAAGGTTAATTCAGCTCACAGACTGATGTCCAGAGCTGTATGAGATGCTGTAATGCTACACACAGCTTCCATCTGTCACACCAGGTGAACACAAGGTTTCCTATAAGTCATATGTCATGCCAGCCATGTGTGAATATCTGACATAGTCCTGTGCATTGCAAATTATACTGCACTCCTAAGTGTGTACAGAAGAGGAACAAAAATATCTTCAAAAGTTTGCGCTGATTTTAAAATGTACTTGCAAAATGTGTCTAATTATTGTTGATCTAAACACGTAAACCACATGGATTTAGCTATAGACATGAAATGAATATAACTGTGAATGTGGTCAGTGGTAACTGTAAGATAAAATTTTTCTCAGGCCCTCCTGTCCTGCTTCCTTCTCTTTTCAAGGATTTAGATTTTAGTATTTGCTACCACTATCTCAAATGCAACAATCCCAATGTTAAAACACCTCCATGAACTGTCTCAAAGCTGCTTTTTGATAGGATTTAGTTTTCCCAGACTCAATGAAACAGCATCCAAATTCTCCACAAGGAAGTCCAGTTTCTTGCAGCAGAGAAAAAAAAAGAGCAGCTGAACAATCTCCCTTTAATCTGCAGTTAGCTGAATCCTCTTTTCCTCTTGTTCTCTTCCAATTGGACAGGGGCACCTGCTGTCAAAATCCCATAAATCAGCCAAGCCCCTAGAAAATAATTTTTACAATAGGTCTCTGTGCTCATAAGAACTTTGGTATGGCTACACAGCTTATTCATACACTCTGAGTGATCTCCCGTTGGTTCTCAAATAGACTCTAAAATGTCCTGCCATGTCATTTTATGACCACAGAAATCACCTCTGCAGCTAATTATAATTAATGAAACGACACAGAGTAAGATTCATCTCAGCTATTTTTGGTCATCTAAAGATTGGAATTCTCTGTTAGGAAGAAAAGCCTGTCCCTGTAAGTCCACATATTCATGCAATGCTAAAGAAAATTCGTGTCAACTAAAATCAATATAGACTGACATACACTCTGGACAAACTTCTCTTTCTCCTCCTACTGTATATGAGACAAACTTAGATGCTAGACTTTCAGAAAATACAAGATAAAAGAGATGAATCACAAATGGTTTGAAAATTTTTGAGATTTTGGCCCAGTTGACCAAGTTGGTCAGCCAACTAGATTTCCAAACAGAAAAATAAATTATAATATGATTTATTTAATCTCATATTAAATGTCTAACAGTCAAAGCCGTTCAGATTCTATTCCCATCAGAGACAAATAAATTCCTGAATCACCCTGGGGTTGATGGATGATTTTTTGTGTGCATCAACCAAGAAAAGCATTGGGAAAAACAGTTACATTTCTTCCTTTTAGTTATCTGAAGTAGAGCAAACCAGTCCTCCCTCTTGTGACTTCCCTGCAGTGCTTTATCTCATGTACACTATAAATTTCTGCAGCTCATGTTTATAGATAAACTAATACCTTGTTAGCCCTATTATGAATTTTTTCTGTGCATTTTCTCATGATAGAAACAAGCTCACTGTTTGTCACTAAAAAGTTCGCTGTTGATCTGCTGTACTTTGTTTGCACCAACAATCAGCTTGCTTTTAGCACAAAATGCATTTAATACTAGAAGAAATATTTTTATTCTTTGAGAATGATGCCCAAATAATGCAAATAATGATTAGTTGCGGAATTTATGTGTGTTGAATTTCTAATTTAAATTGTCCCTCACAACTGCATCATATGGTTGAATGCTGGGATATTCTAGGACTTGATATGACTAAAGACTGACAAATATCCAGTTTCTAAATCTCTTTATGTATTAGAAAGTACATATCCCAACAGAGGAAAGCAATATCTTCCAAACAAATGAGCAAGATGGAAAGTACAGTCATGTCATTTCTAAGTGATACATTGCTCACTGTCACGATTTCAGGAACAACAAGCCTGATTTGAAAGTGAGTGTCCTCTATCTCTCCTCGGTGAAAGAAAATCAATTTGTCTGTGTCCACTCCTAATTAATTGTTCTCAGGAGGATCTGGAACATAATCCACTGTGAGGTTTGGTTTGTTTTCCCTTCCTTCCTTCCATTTTCCCAACTTGTTCCTATTTTCCCCACTTGTTCTTGGTTGCAGGGCTACAGGGCTAAGAAAACATTCAAAGTGCATCAGTGCTGCTATTAACCAGCGATGCCATTGTTCAAGAGTCTTAACGAGTTCCAGCACATTAGGAATAAAACTCCAGCCCTTACCATCCCTGGTGTATTTTGTCCATATGTCAACTTCTTTCTGCATTTCAACTCATGGAGGATTCCATGAGTTCCATAACCAGCCACAGTTGCCAGCACTGAAGCATTTGGGCTCAAATATAATGCACTTGGACTGTAAAGAAATATGCAGAAGACAGATGGCAGGAGATGAGATTTTATTACTGTGCTGCTTCTCTTTTTTAGATTAAATCCCAGAATACACACTGTTGAATTAACGCTGCCATTTGTGGTTAGAAAGAAGGAACAACCACTAGATGGCACATTGAAGGGGATAACTTTTTGCGTGGCAAAACACATGGCACTTCCAAATATTGTCCCATGAAATCAGTAAAATGGGTTAAAATTGTATAAATCGAGAATTCAGGCATCTCAATGAGAGAAAGACTAGTAGAAGGTCAAGCTGAAATGCCCTGTTACAGGGCAGACTGGAAAGGAAAATCCTGTCAGTAGTTGTGATTTTCATTCCTTCCACAAACCCCAACTACAGAAAAGCACACTGCTGTTTATACAGACAGTGTGTCAGCAGAGCAAGGAGGCAGAACACAGTGTGGGAACATCTGTTCTGAGAAACAGGTTGAAAATAGCCATGTAATAGCACGACAGAAACATCTGCACCGCATGCAGGCTACCATGAGCAGAGCATCAGGAGGGACAAGGATGCAAACCAGTCTATGAGCATTATGTCCGGAAAAGGCCCACTGCTAGGCAGGAAATGCTTCACTAATCCTTTTTACTTATTGCAGTCCCATTATTATATAAAAGGCAAGAGAAAGGAAGGAGATGGAATTTCCTGTGACATGGGCAGATGCTACAAGAAGGGCTGCATTGCGTATCTCATGACCCAAGAACTGTTAAGGAAACGTGCTGAAAAGTAATCATAATTAAGAGACAAACACCAAGCTACACATAATATTAGTCAGAGTTTCTGTGCCATGTGTTAACTAATACTGTATTTTTTCTTTTTTAGAGAAGAAGTATAATGGATTATGCCATTTCTATGTTCAAATAGTAATGCTGAAATTTTATTTCTGATGCAGTGAAGACATGGAATAGATTTGTTCATTTTTTTCCTTAAACATTCCGGGCTTTGTGTAATCCATGAAGCTGGAAACAAAAAGGTCAACTCTTTAAGCAAGAAGTTTCCCCTGTGCTATCTTCAGCCATCAGCAAGCAGAATTCTTGTCCTTCAGGCTTCAGGCATGGTTTCTTGTACTACCATAGTAATCTATTTTTGCTTAAAGAAGGAGACTAGGAAAGAATCTAGTTCATCAAACTTTCAAATGGTCCTGCAACAAATATATCCACATCTGCATTTACATGTAGGTGAAGAAGCCAGCATGAATATATTACTTAAGTGCACAAGTACTTTTGCATTATTCCTGCACTGCATATGCATCACCTTCCTTAGGAATATGCAAACACCAACTATGCAAATTCAACACTTTTTTGCACATATCTTTATCACAGCCCACTCATTTCTCAAGTCTTAGACAATTTGAGGTTCTTTGTAAAATTCAGTAGCATTCTGGTAGTTTTCCAAAGTATGTCAAACCAGGGGGGATTCCAGAATCTTTGTTGTACGTGGGAAATGACATTCAATAGGCTTTCTTCCTTCTTTATGGATATTTTTTCTCCTTGATTGCTATATGTTAAAATAGTTCTATAATACGTAAAGCCAGTACTTTATAATCTGATTGCTAAAGCAAAGATGGTGAATCAATAAGACTAGAAAAATAATTCATTGTCCTGAACCTACCAAAAAAAAATTAAGCTTGTTTGAAACTGACAACTGGTCCTTATGGGGTTACCTTGGTGAAAGGAAGACAATATGACATGGAAAAAGCATTGCAGGTCACAATCATTCAAAGCAGTTGATGACACATTTATAACAAAATTATCAGCCACCACCATAGACAGAAAAAAAAGAACTATTTTAGGAAACATTTCTGACTTCTTGTTCTCCAAAATACTTTGACTTCCTTACTTACAAGCTTAGACTGACCTAAAATAGTGCTGCAGTCAATGGGCAACATTGGCAGCAATGTGTCAGAGATGGTTAGCAAAGAATAAAAAATTTCTGTGTGGACTCACATTGGAGTACTTATCAAATAGTGGCTGTGAAAAAGCTGAAAAAAACCCGTGTGCAAAAGAGCTGGTCACCAGAAGCTTTTCCAGCAAGATTGCCGTCATTTTTTTCACACTTCCTTTCATACAGATCACAGTCTTTCTCCCCCACCTCCTCTTCTTCAAGACAGAAACTCTTGGATGGGCTCCCAGATTTAATATCAGTGAAACAAAAAGGACTGAATGTCTGAAGAAATTCCAAGGGGTTTGATCAATCATTAAGAAAATCAAATGTTTTATGCCTACAGACAAATACTTGTCACAAACCAAGGAAAATTTAATTATTATGGGTTAATCTGATTTTGGTTGTTGGGGTTTTTTACTTAACATTCACAAATTGACAAATTCTTCAATTAGCAAATTACACAAACAGATCCAGAGAATTCATAGCTAACTGTAAGGGAGAAAAAGTTGTAAAAAAATAAAAGGGATATAAGGATAAGGTAGAGAGAAAGGACTGAGTAACAGTCAGTATCTCTAAGGTAATTTTGTGTAACCTCATGTTTTTCCATTGCGTATTGAATGCAATGCTAACAGAAAGAAATTAAGACTTTCAGAATATAGGTTTATTGGAACAAAAAGGAAGGTAGGAGAGACAGACCCATTTGTGAGATAGATGAAGGAGGTAAAAGAGAGAGTGTAAATGAGCATTTGGAAGATAAAAGCAACTGAAGGAGAAAGACCTAGAAGATCCAGAAGCAATAACCAATTAAGTTAAGCACAGACTACTGAAACTGGTAAAAACAGAGTCATTGACTAATACTGGGTTGACTAGTCTTGCTTGCTGGAGCAGAAGATGGTCACAGGCAACCAGGCACACCTCAGATGCTTCAAGTGTGAAGGACAATCTGGATTCTTCCTGAATGACCCAAGAGGCCATTGTTGTTTACCAAGATGGGTAAACAACTGAAGGAAATTAATGTAGCTTCATTGAAGTCAGACAAAATCAGAAGGAAAATGTGGCATTAATTTTAAACATATGGTATAAATGAGAAACCACTGGAACAAACTATTGAGAGAGGAGATGGACTCACCATCTGTTGATACTATTGAAAATAAGATTGCATATCTTTCTGGAAAATAAATATTTTATACAACCGCATGTTACAGAGCTCAAAACAGAAGCAGCTGCAGGAAATCTTAAGTCTGTGAAAATATACATCTTCAGAAGAGTTGTACTAATGGTTTCTGTATCCTACAAGTCTGTAAAGCTTTCCCAGGAGCATATTTGGAGTGGCAAAGTGTTGTCAAATGGCAAATGAAAAATAATCCATTGATACCTGTATAGACAGTGATACAAACCAGACTATAATAGCCAATTTTTCTTTATGTGTGTGTGTACATACATGTTTAAATAAGAGTTAAAAATCAAATACATATTTGAGGTTCTCTGTAAACTTAAAAAAAAAAAAAGGCAATGTTGTCATGATCCCTACAGCAAAATGACTGTCATAGTGTCAATTAGTGCATAATATTGTAAATTATCAAGAGAAATACTAAAATTACATAGCATAATATATCTGAAACATAGTACCACATATTCTTGCTTGGATTAGGATTTCACTTCTGCTAGTTGGTGTTCTTTGCTAATTAAAATCAAATATCCACAGATGGAAGCTACTTTACACACTTGACCTGAGTTACATTAGTTGAAATCAAGACTAAACCACTGCAGCTACAGAGCTGAAATCTGTTTTCCCTTCGTCACCAAATGCTACAACTTCTACAACCTCCCATGACAGCAAACTGTCATCCTTCAAAAATAATACAGGCCCTTCTCACCAGTAACTAAATTTTATAAAATGTGTAATTCCAGAAAGCCAAAACAGTAGAAAAAAAACAATACAAAACCTCAAGTTATTTCCATTCTTATTTTACTTAGCATTGCTCAAAGCCTCCACAGTCTCAAAAGGCAGGAGTAAGGTTATCAAATGCAGGCATCTACATTAGAAACACTTCTATCTGAGCTTGTCACCCCACCTCCACTTAGAGACAGCAGAAAAAAGTAAACACTTTTAGGATGCAATTCTTCCTGGTTTATAGTTGCTGTCTATAATAGGGCAGATGAAAGTGCCTGTTTCATTTAGAGGAAGACAAGAATGGAAAGTGCAGCATGAATTTCTAATAATAAAAGAGATTAATGCCCCTTGGCCTCTCTCTTTCTGGAAAAGCAGAGTTCTGGAATATTTTAGAAGTTTTCTAACCCTCATGTAGAAATGGAGATATGGCGTGCAGCTTACCTAGATTAAAGCATTGACAAAAATCTTTAGCATTTTAACTCCAGTAAGTAGCTTGAGTTGCAGCCTAAATTGCCCTAGAAACTTTTGGCAGATTGCAGCAGCCTAAGTGAAGAACCATTTTAGATACCTTGGAATATCTGAGACATCTCTAGACGAATGGAAGGTACAAGACAGGGTCTACAGGATCCACATTACCTTCCAGCTAAAGGTCAAGGATAAACCACTGAGTCCAAAATGACTATAATCTGAATGCTGACTTCTTGTTGTTAACTAATTTCCGATCACTTTACTTTAAGCAACCCAAACTGGCACCATAATTTCATTTGCTGTATAGATCAGGTTAAGTTATCAATAGTAAAGTAATCAGGAGTTGGAGTCAATGATCCTTGCAGTTCCCTTCCAAATCGGGGTATCTTAGACTTCTATGACTTAAGCAGGTTGTATCTCAGTAGGTAAGGATGCTTTCCCTAGTTCATTCTGACAAAAACATTGCACCTCATCCAAATGTGTCTTCCCGTTCCACTGTCATGCTCAATCTTTATTTGCAAAGTTGCTTACATAAATTTTATTAAATTCTCCATTATTTTTTAATTAAATTATTTTTATAAAAAGTATAGGCAGTTGTGGCAGGAAGGATGTTGCAAGATGTTATGGTAGACAGTCCCATGTACTTCAGAGAATATGGAAGAACTTTTCAAGGTAAACAGTTATAGTACTAAGCCATAATTCTTCACATATTCAACATATAAAATCCCTTTACTTTCCTACATAGAATTTTGACTTATACAGAATTGCTTTATTTAACCTGGTCTAATATGCAAATAAGTGTTTCCCATTATACCATTCTTTTATTCTCTTTTATCTGAAAATCTTAACATTGACAAATATATTGTATTGAACATTTATTTTATACTAAATTTAATTAATAGAAACTATTCACAGTCATTTAAAATTCATTCCACGTTGATTGAAATAATTAGTGTAGGGCTACTCAATATTTACTTTAGATATGAATCTAGAGGGATTTGATAAAATTAATTAGCAGGAACTAATCATAGTTAGGATATGAGTTAGGGTTTAATAAATGTAATTACAAAGTACAATTGATGGATTCTTAATTAATAGATACTAGTTGCCAAACATTGAAGAAAGATTATCATATTTCTGCACAGGACATGCTATCCAGCACACCTTCTTCAGTTGTGGTTGAAATGGTGACATTTAAAATGCTCAGGGAGGGGGTTGAGAGGGAGTTAAAAACAGATACACTAATTTGTTTCTATTTCACAGTGAAGGTATAAGATCAATTAATGAAAGTTGCCTTCCAGAAAAGGATCCAATCTGGCTTGTAGTGTATTGGCCCAGGGCACAAAGGCTACGAGGCATAATTCTAGAGGTATTTAGGTATTTAGTAATGAAGATAGGCTCCTGATGGGATTTTGGTATTACTTAGCTGTTTCTGAATACTCTACTTGGCTCGTGTTCTCTTCTTATACATTGCTAGCTCTTCCTAAAAATATAGGCTTCACTTTGTCTGTTCCTTGCTATCCTACCAAAAAATGGAGTAATAGTGTTTTCTTGCCTTAGAAAAGTGTTGTGGGTACAATTTCTTCAAAGATAGTGAAGTAATCAACTAGTAGAGGATTAGAGGCTATATAAATATTATGATAAATTGATGGAAGAATTCCTGTCTATTTTAAGAAAGAAAGCTGGTCATGTTTTAAATTAACTTTCTGCATTTGGATTTTTCATCCCATTAGGGTTCATTGCACCTCTAGGGCCTTCAAACATGTGTCTACATAACAATCCAGAAATGCAATTGCTATATCATAGACTGGCATTTGACCTGTGTGCTAGTACACAACAGGAACAATGGGAGTGAGAGGACACATATTCTATTACTTCAAAATGGGAAGGGCAGGCTCATAAATTGCAGTTACCGATCAAACATAGAAAAAGGGAAGAAGCTGATTATTATTTGGATGAGAAGAAAACTGGACTGTGATATTCTTTATGTTCCCTTACCCTGTCCTAAAAAATTATTTGAACAACACTCACCAGTTCAACCTGAATCACAAATCATCTTTACTCACAAGAAATGAAATTTCACACTTACTCAGAAAGTCATGAAATTATGCAAGGATAAAAAGAAGCATACTTATATTATGAACAGCTATTCTGTCAAGAACTGAAATTTCTGTGTATTGTCTTTTTAAGAATTCATGGGGAAACTGAATTAAAGATGGGGTGTTTTGCTCTGGCACATTTTCTCGATTCATCTCTCTTGAAAAATCTTCAAATTACTCTGAAACAAGTAGATTGCTCTGGGTGCTCTGGAGAGGTCCCTTCCAACCTAAATGATGCTGTGACTCTGTGAGCAACCATTACCCAGAATTAAAAAGTGCAGCCATCTCTTTCTAGGACAGAGAAGAGAATTACAATCAAGGCAATATTTATTTCTCAGTTTGCTCCTTTTCAGAACGCAACTAAATGTCCTAAGTAGAAGAGGTAATAGCTACTTTCTGCTCCCACATACTAGGTGTTTGGGTGTTAATTTAGAAAGCCTTATGATTTAACCAAATAGGTAACTTCTATCTTCTAGCAAGGCTCCCACCTTCTCATACAAATGTTTGGATAGAACAGGCGTTGAATACCGTATTTTTGCCAATGTAGAAAAATTTCTAGTAGTTTGGCATTATTTTGCTGACATCAGCTGCATATCCAGCTGGTGCAAAGGTACACCTTCTTCACAGCAGCTCACTAAACCAGAGGTTTATCTGTTTGCCAAGTATCCCATAGTGAGAGTCAGATGAGAAAAGCATGAGATCAAGCCAAAAAAGGGAAGTTATTGAATCACAATATCACCCACATGTTCACCAGTCAAGTCCTCTCATACCTGCTGTTTAATGCTCATTTATGTAAGATTCTATTAACTAGATTTAAATTTCTTCTCCATTCTTTTAAGTATGACTGTAAAATATGAGGCTTTAAAATTCTTTCTTTCCAGAATCCCTCAACTTTTCCTCCTAAATTCAATGTAAAATACAAAAAATACCAAAAAAACCCATAAACCCTCAACATTTTAGACCTGCTGTAAGCATGAAACTGTACTGTTAAATTCATTAGAAATTCTTTAATTCTATTACATTATTTTAAATGTCTTTTGTAATAGCCTAAAGAGCATAAAATAATGTCTTTCCATTTGTTAGTGTCTTAATGAAATAATACTCAGCTCCTACTAGAGCCAAGGACAAAATTCCCCAAAGTACTCCAAAGGCCGGATGGCAGCAGACATTGATGAGCAAAAAAGTAAGAGCTGACAACTAAAGATTCTTTCCTCTTTCCAGACCACATCTGACCCAAAATGACAAATTACATGGTCTCTAATCCCTTGTGGCCTTCCCATAGAGTTGTGTGTAGGCTGAGGGTAGGAAGCCACTCCTCCAACAACAACAGTGGGAAATCCGGGAATGAGCAGCACCTTGGCCACAGTATCCCAATTTAAACAGAAATTGCCTCTTTCAGATCTACGGTATAGACAGCAACCCATATGCCAATAAAAATTACTTTTATGCAGAAAGCTTCACCCTTTTGTAGGTAGATAAGGCTGCACAGGATCTAACTTTCCGAGAAACTCAAAGGGTACGTTCATTATTGACAGTGATGGAAACAAATGGGAGAAAGTCAGGGATAATGAGTAAAAAAGAAAGGAGCAAGTTGTTAATAGAAATATAGTCCAAGTTTATAAACTAATTCCTCCATTTTTCTCTTCGTAAAAATAAAAATTTAAAAACTGTGTGAGATGCATGCATACAGAAATAAGAGGGAATAAAACATCCAGCATTTAAAATGGATACAGAGCACAACACATCATTTATTTACAATTTTTTTTTGCCCCCTTAAATGAACTGTCACATTGGCAAGAGAGAGAGTGATCCTTCATATGTTTGAAGTAAAATGAATTTTAAATATGTAAAGACAGGCAGGGAATAGCTGCCAAAATATGACTGTAAACCACAGCTCTTCCTTTGCATTCTTTCTCTTTTACAGACTACCTGGAAGGCAACAGTAATAGATTCTTGTGCAACTTCTTTCTACCTTGCTTCTTCAAGCTAAGCAGTGCTGACAGACACATCACTGCAAGTTTGTCTCTTTATCCAGCAGTAGTACACACCTTAAAGGAGACCTCTAAGGTCTGAAGAGTGAAAGAACCTCCTCCACCTACTCCTCTTCTTTCTCCTGTCATTATCACACCATAGTTTATTGCTTTTCAGAATTGCCTCTCTCCATCTCTTCCTCACCAGATGATCTCACACAAAAGTGTATAACAAAGAGATACTGGCACCATGGGGCAAACTTGTCAAATGCTCCATGTTTCCTTTTTGTGGGTGAAATCTTGGCAATAAGCAGACAGTGCTCCTCTCTGTGCATCATATGCTTCCTCTTGTGGAAAATTCACTGTATAGACAAATGCTGAAATACTCAGATGAAAACAAGGTCAGACAGAAATCCAGGCAACGAAAAACATGTGTGACCCAAACCATCCCAATTTGTCCTTTTGGTTCACCTATAGACTTATTTATAACCACTAGTTAAGTAATTAAGCGTCGCTTCCTCCTTTTTCTGTACAAATGAATTTGTGTGTTACTATACACAGTTGTAGCATTTCCAGAAAAAACGTGTGTTCAAACTCAACAGAGACAATTCCAGTTTGAACCAGAAATCATTCCACTGTACAATCTCAGTTCAGCTATAGAGAAGATGTCCTGCTAGGATAAAGCAAGGGCTGTTTGTCACAGCTTCCCTTCTACTTGGAGCAGCCTGTTTGGGCCAGCAAAGATCAGCAAATATCTGCTAACTCCTGGAAGTAGGAAATGCAGATCATCAGTATAAGGGTTTCAGAGTGACCCCTCAACTACCTCTTTGGAAAAATGACTGGGGTTGCAGCTGGTTATGGAGATTTAAATTGCTGTTAATGCTGTTTGTTTTGTTATTTACCAAAGGTGCATTTTGCAACATTGCATACCATATTTGTTTACTGAGTTAGTTAAAAAAAAAAAAATGAATGCACAGAAATTTCTGAAAGGAGCAGGCACCTTATCTCGTTTCTTTTCTGTTCTGATCATACCTCTGTTTCTATTAACACTCTTCTTGGCCTGTGCTTCTAAATCCATGAGAGAGTTTACAGTCATTATTTCCCACAATCCTCTCAATATGTTTTCCACCACTAACCCACATTGATCAGCAGTTCCCAGAAATATTATGTCTACTGTTGATTAAGACATCAGATTCTCCTGTCTATACTACTGTCACTTCTTTACAATTACACTGCTAAACTGGCCATATCCACATTGAGATTAAGAGCTTAGCAGGAATGGACATTTCATCTAGAAAATAAGAATGGTCAGAGTTACAATCAATAGTCTGTCCCACACTTGTCAGTACAGCAGACTAGGATGTCTAGGGTGTACCAGTCCTCACAACCAAGAAAATGATGTGACAAAATAGATTCACTTCCCAGTTCTTAATGACTGACTGACTGCTTCTAACTGGACGTATTAAATGTAATTATTTGTGTCAACCTGGAGCAAAACTTGAACCCTTCTGCATGGAAAGGCAGAAAAATATATAATAATTACTCTCCTACTCTAACTCAGATTTTTCCTATTAGTTATTATGATCATAAATGCAAGTTTTGTTAACAGTTTGAATCCTAATTCATCTGTTCACAGTCTTTGATTATCATGAGGTAAGTAGAAATGTGTCCTGAGGAAAACTGGCTTTTAGCTGTCTTTTATCTGGATCCTGACTTCTTCATGGAAACAGCCAGCACTAGATATTGTCAGAAACAGAGTTTGCTGAATGATCCTACTCTGTGCAGATTTATCTATGTTTTTATTTCATCATTGAACACGTAGATTTGTTTCCACTGGCAAGGTGGAGGTTAGTCTGAAACACTGTAATGATCCAACAGCAAGAGGAAGATTGTTATAAGGACTCACCTTGTTCATCTGAATGTGTACCTGACGCATGTTTCTCTGTAGCACAGAATCAATCCTAGAGGTGTCTAGTACAACTTCTGTTGCCTTTTAGCTTTTATTAAGGAAGGATTTTCATTTTAAAGAGGTTATGAAGAACTAGACATCACTAAGGCAAATAGGCTCTGAGGTGGACATTTTCCACCTTTTTTTTAGATTGAAAGGTCAATTTTCAAAAAAAAAAAGGAAACAAAAAATCCACTCGTCTGCTGTGAAAGCAGCAACCCCCCCAGCTTTTGTACATTGACAGAATCGTTTTTAATTTACAGGTACCTAATCTTGCATCCTTTTTAAAATTGCTTTTCTTGATGATTGACTTCTTATCTTGACGATTAAAGGCTATTGCTGTTTAGAAGATATCTAGTTTTTTCCCTCCATTCAGTAATAAGATGGAAAAGAAAATGTAACCCATCTCCCTAACCATTAACTCTTCCAACATTTAGGGAAAATTCTATGGGCTTAAATGTTTTCAAAAACTTTGGGATGGCTTTCTCAGACTCTGTCAACCATGCTCTGAAAAATAGGTGTTTTTTAAAATGACAGGGGAAAGCTAAACCAATTCTATTTGTTAATGCTTCAGTTTCTGGCCTTAAAGTCCCACTCATTAAGAGAGGTTGTATTTGCATGAAGTTCCTTGGCTTCAAAGGGAAGTCTTCATTAGTCTCTACATTGGTCACTTGAGAAACAAAACATACAACGTATGTTATGATTAAATATAGAAATTTCTCAGCTGGACCATTGAAGTCAGCCATAGGGGTTTCATCTGGAATGAATACTCATTTGTATTCCTCAGGACAGAGCTGGGCAAACAGAGGTGTCATAAGAACCTGGAAAGTTAATGTAATATTCATAGCCATTGTTTTTTTTTGACTTAAATCCTCCATTCCTATAGAAACCAGCAATATGGAATCCTTTCTGTTGTGTGTGTCTGTGTGTTTCAGTTCTCTGGCTACAGAGAATCTTGCAAATGTGGCACAGGTGCACAGCGCAGATGATGGACAATAAGATAAGTAATAAGATGCTTGATTTTGCAACACAATTCCATTGTTCACGATTCTCATTTCCTGAATAGTGAGACTGCCACGATCGGACTTCTATTTGAATATTGGGCTTGTTGTCAACACAGTGCTTTAGATGGTCTTCTGTTGAAGGGTAATATTTAAATTATTATGGTCTTGAACACATACTGAAACAATTTACTTTAAAGGTTTCTGAGTCTAGTATTTGGGGAAAGTCTACAAGCATGAGAACTGTTGCTTAACCTGTCAGTTAAAACCCCCAGGCAAGCATAATATGTGAAAAACAAAACAGTTAAATGAAGCAGCAAGATGGCATATGCACCAAGTCCTTCTTAGTCTTCATTTTTCAGCTATCTTCATTATCACTTTGCTACTGTGACAAAACTGCAGACACTCGAAGAACTTAGAAAATGAAATCTCAGATTTCATTCAGCACCCGAGAAGGCCTGGTATATTTTTCATTTAACATTAAGGAATTGTACTGAATTGTGAGCAGCAATACCAGCCTATAGGCAATAAAACCTGAGATGAGACTCTTATTACCATACCAAACTCAGGTGTCCACCTGTGCACAACAGGCTCAACATTGCCTTTTTCAAACCCTCTGGTTTATTCAGGAGACTCACAAGTGGGTTCATGGATCTGAGAAGGGACCTGCTGGAGGAGATTTGCATCCTTTTGAAGCAGCAGTCAGCTGCCAGGGGATACAGTATAGCTTTTCAAACTCTATCAGGCACCTATGTTGAGGAAACTGAATCAAGATCATTGTATAAGCTCCCATTATCATTAATGGAGATGCAATCAATGCAATCTATAAAAACCTGAGAGCTGGAGAGACTATGATTTGTATTGACTAGATCTTCATTGATTGTAACAGGATCATAGACACCTAGTGTAAAAATTGACATCTGTGCTAGATAAAAAAAATTAGATTTCTTAATCTTAAACTGAACCAAACACCCTATCAACTTCATTTAGAGAGTAGGAGTAGAAATAAATGTTTCTTGAAAGTTGGAAGCAGTTTTAAATTAAGTAATAAATGAGAAAATGTCACTGTGCAGTGAGAATGTGATTAGATTTTTAGCAGAGTTTAATGACAGTAGGGAGAAATATAAGAATAGTTTCACTTGATCAAGTCCAAGGTCCATACAGCCTGGTATCCCACCTCCCACAGTAACCATGAACAGATGTCAAGGGAAATGTAAATACAGAGTAAACATAGTATTACCAGGATATTCAGTACTGTCGTGATCACAGTTCCATTCTAAATATGCCAGATATTACCAATATCAATACAAGCCATAGTTACACACCTACATCACTTCTCAGTAAGAATTTGAAGCTCACAGATTTTGAAGTCCTACCTCTCATTTGACTGTCATTAGAGAATTTCAAAATTATACGTGTTTTTATAGGAGCTGATAATTTTTAGTCTTCTGCCTAGATAATTTATGTGAAAAGAATGTATTATTATTCACCAAAATTGTGTATAAAGAGCTCCATCCATAATACCTCTGTATGATTAGCAAAAACTAATTGTGGTTACGGAAGAAACCTCCCCGTGTCTTCCCAGAATTGTGCCAATCTGCAAAATCAATCTTCCATTTTAAAACATGCTCTTACACTCCCCCCTCCCCTCCCTCCTTTATGTTGAGAACTTTCAGAAAACCGTCTTGTCACATATTGACAGTGACGAGACGGGAAGCTGACCTGTTTGACTCCGTGAGCTGAGGACTTCAGAGACGAACTGCAGTAACTGAAGCTTGATCAGTTTATGGGAGGGATTGGATGTCTTTGCCAGTGGCAGCAGAGGCAGGGACTGATGATCAAAAAAGACCTTCCAGTATTCTTATTTTAATGAAATGTGTTTAAACACAGGGCTTTTTCTACATTTTTCTTTTGTTTGGTTGGTTTTCTTCTTTGGTTTTAACTTCCTCTTTTTGAACAGAAAAGTACTGAGGGAATAAAATGTCCTCCTTCAAAAAACATATAAAGAAAAAAAATTCAAATCCAGTCGAGACAACGGATAAGGATGGGAAAGCCAAACTGGCTGGTATTTAAGTATTCTACAGCTATTCTAGCAAAGCAACATGCTTAGGGCATTGCAGCAACAGGGCATCGAATGACTGGATTCTCCTAATCTACCAAATATGAAAGCCACTGGAAAATACCCAGTGTTACTCATCCCTGTCCTATTCTGATTCTCTCATAGTGACTTGGAAAGGTTTGGAAAAACGCATATTGCACAAACCAAATCATTTTAGAGACTACTGCAATCTTTTGATAGCACAGAAAATCAAATTCCAGGGCTCACCCTTGGACACAATACTGTTACAGCCCATACATGTAGTCTGTACAAACCACACACACAATGCAAACGGCAAGTATGTCGCTGTCAATGGAGAAAGATATTGAATATCAGCATGATCTTAACTGGTGATGGAGCACGGATCAGCTATGACCTTCCATATGGATTCTGGGTCCTTTTTACCTGTTACTTTTCCTTTCAAGCCTGAGCAACAGTGTTGTTGCAAACTTTACAACTAACTGATCATCTCTATGTGAGGGGCAATAAGGACACTTTCCATGTGGATATAGGAATGAACATATATTGGTTTTCTTCTTATTTATATTCTTGTCTCTTTCTGTTATAAAATGAATGCCAATGAAACAGCAACTGGGAAATGTTAATGTGGACACTGAAACATTAACTTCTCTGAGATATTTTTGTGATCTTAATTGTAGAGTCTTAAATAACATTGACAGAGCTTTACTTTGTATTGATTCTATTGCTATACTAAACTCTTCATTATGTGAATTTGTGAATACTTACAAGGGTCAATCATAATTATGCATGGCCCAATATAATTGAAATCAAAACAATGGATTGATTCATGCTGTAAAGTGCATTACATCTAGCAATCTCTGTGATGCAATGAACCAGAATTTAGATCTGTATATTAGCATTTTAGTTATTTAAGTATTAAGCAATAGCAAGCAAATCTCCAGAGGTCCTCTTCACATAAGTTCACATCAGCAGATTAACTGATTTCAGACTTATATCCCAAAAACTCCAAGGAATTATAATCAAAACCACAGTGCCAGACCGCCTTTTCATTAAGACTTAAAAAAAAAACCCAAAAATCAGTACATTTTTTTCTATTAAAACATGTTCGTGAAAGTCTTCATTTTAGTTTTACAGAAATAGAATTAAAGTCAGAAAAATTTTGTAAATGGAATGAAATGATACTCCTTTATCTGAACAACTAATATGGAATTTTGAAGTAAAGGGAACAAACTACTATCAACAGTGACATGGATTGTTTAATTAATATTTGGGGGGTTTTCTGTTTCTTTTGGGTGTTGATTGTTTTGGTTTTGGGTGGTTTTTTAACAAGTCCTGGAAATAGGCTTAACAAATTTTGAACTCTACTGAAAAAACTAAGGTTAAGCTTCAAATTTATCTAAAAACTATTAGCAACAGTAAAAAACATGTAGGGATTTGGTAATCTTAGAGTAGTTCCAACTAAACTATGATTTCTTAGAGAATCTGCAATGATTCCTAGTCCTACTTCGTAATACAGCAGAAGATGGCAAGTTATAGGCAAGCTGGAGTAGCTGTTATCAGCTGCTGAGTCAACCATGCGCCTGATATTACATTATTACAACACCAAAAGAAAAAAATCAGTGTTGCAGATAAGTTAGGGAAGAAAATAAAAACAGATTAAGTTCTTCAATTTTATTTTATCCTGGAGATGGACCCAGGTGCAGAGCCTATTGACTGTCAATAATTGAACAATTTGAGAACACAAATTATGTACAATTCTGCCCAATTCCTACACCCATCAGATGTAATCAGGCATACTTAGAGGGATGTTTATCCCATTCAAATGAGATATGGATTTCTACTATAATGTTGCATTGAGTCACTCTTCTTTCGTCTTTCACAACAGTTCTTTAAATTCTTCTAAATTTTGATTTCATGTAGTTCTGAGTTTTCTGTAATGACTTAGTGAAACCAAATCGTAATCCCAGGCAGAAGAAGCCCATCAGTACAATTGCCTTCCATGTTCATTCAAGGCATTGGTGTTCCTGATTAGACTCTACACAGTGGGCTAATATCACTTCTCACACACTGGCCTTCAAACTACACATAGCAGACCTCCCAGGTGTCAAAGAGCGGATTATAAATGCTCCTTCTTAAAACAAGAAGAAAAGTGGTAAGTCATGTGAAAACTTCTTTTGTCTTCTCTTTCTTCATCTTCACTCCCCTCTACTTGATAGACCATTAATAAGGTAGTTTTGTTTTATTTTTTCCTTGTGAAAAGCAGCTGGGTCTCCACTCTGGAGCTCATAGTCCTACTCCACTGGACAAAGATAGAAACATAGAAAGAAAAGTGTTTCCCCACAGAGCCCTTCTCTGCCACAGGACTCATCAACTCCTACCCAAGGAGATAATTTCAAGAAGGGAAATAAGTTTAATTTAGCCTCTAAGCTTTTTCTTTCCTCATTTCTCTGATGAGATGTTCAATTCACTCCATTTTGTTGTCAGATTTGTGACATAGAGACCTGTCTCTGAGCAATGAGTCCAAAGCCAATATCTCATTTCACATAATCCACTAAGCAGTCATCGCATGGCAATGTTTTCCAGTCACTATGGGTGCAACGGCTGTAAGCTTTCATCTATAAATTCTTTTTTAGTTGCTCATTTCTGTCAAGCTGGTCTAATCTACTTACACCTGGCACATTAATTCTTATCTTTTCCTTGCAACATTGTAATTATATGTTATTTCCAGCAATAATTAATTCTCTCTCAGGCGGGTTTTTTATAGCTTATAAGTCAAAGTGGGCTGCACCATACTAAATAATTAATTCAGACTGTGTTTTATGTCATGACATATACACAGGCCCCCGGGTGTAATGGTTAGAGAATTCTTTTGAGAAGAAAGTCCTTGGCTTCCAGGGGTTGTACAGACCAGAAAGCACCAATTATAATGGTTATTTCTCTCAACCCAACAGTAAGTGTGTTCAGTTCTTTGTACCAACAATCTATTTATGGCAGTTATTTCCAGAAACTCTTGCTATAGTATTAACCTACAAGAACATGCAGCTGCAGACCATATGAATAACTCCAAACAGTACGTAAGTCCCTTCAGAAAAGCCTGTAACAGTTCACATATTTACCTATAACCGCCTTTACTTTTTTGGCTTCTTAATTGTAGAGAAAAGGGATGTTCATGTGAAAAAAATGTGATGTGAAATTGTAGCTATGAGGTATTGACAAGCTATGCACATAGAAAACTCAATCATTAAGTAAAAGTCAATAGCTAGATATGCTATCTTACCTAGAGGAAGTGTAATCTCAAATACCTCACCACTCCAGAAACACAGTAAAGAAGAAAATTAAGAAAAAAAAATAGAGTACTTTAAAACTAGCTGGGAAAACAGATTAGGTAACAGAAGCCTGAAAGTTGCAGTAAGCCTAAATGGATTTACTGGAATCCAATAAGATAATGTTTGAAAAGCGAAAGAACTCTATTAATAGGAAAAAGTATAATTACCAATCATGAGCTATAAAGAATGCAAATATATTAAACACAGAATTATAACACACACCTCCTTATCAGGGGAAGGATTGCAACTGTACAAGGAAGACAAAGATCAGAGAATAATATTATATAGAAAATATGAATAGTAGCAATTTAAATTGCTTGTGTATAATGAAGCATCAAAAGAGAACATGTTTAAGGAATATTATTTCCAGATATCTTAAAGCAATAGATTTCAAATTTGCTTGCAAATTTTTGTGCTCTCTCAGCTACTGGTGTGAGCAGTGGCAGTATAAATACTGGGTCCTAATTTCCCATACAAAGCCTTTGAGTTCTCACTCCAGCAACAGTACATTACCCAGTAGTGCCACATGTCCCATCATCACAGGATCATTCAAAGAGTCAGAGAAAGTTCTGTAAATTTACTCCTTTGGGATCATGTGTTCAGCAAGGAAGAGCAATCCAGAGCAAAGTACTATTTAATTTTACTGATAGGAAAAAACCTCTACTATAAACTATTATGCAAATAGTAAAGGGTTCAAAAACATATATATCCTATTGAAAGACCTAAATAACCTGGGCAAAACCTTGAACAAAATTAACCATAATGTTTTTTTCTTTTAGGTAATACTTTGTCTTATTGGTCTGTCTTATTTTCTGATTCCAGCAGCTTGATAGAAACTTATGATATCAATGGGACTTTAGGTCTTTTCTGAAGGATAATTGTGTGGTATGACATCTCCCTTTCTTTTTGTATGAAAGAAATACAGTTATGAAGCTGAATTAGTAGCAGACCAGTGTGATTCACACAAAGACGATCAACTAAAATGTAGTAAGGTCCTTCATTCAGCAGTTGCTACCGCTAACTCTGTGTTTGGCGCTTTTAAGTGTATGATGATCCAAGCTAAGGCTTTTCTCTGCATCTGTTTTGAAAATAGAAGAGGTTCATGTAAAGGCAATCCCAAATCTGTGTTCCTTAAATAACATCCATGGAGCAGATCTGGCAGTTAAAACCTGAACATCGTATTTGAGAAGGGACTGATGGTTACAGTGCTTTTCCTTTATTTGGCAGGGGAGGCAGAGAGCGAGCTTTGTCTTCTGGCACAATCCAGGACTACTGGACTACTGGACCACTGGACCACAACACAATAGCTGCTGCTCCCCACAGAATAATACAGAGTGAAAGGGAAGATAAGAGTATTTCAGACTGCTTTAAAGTACCTGCACCTAATTCGAATCTCGTTGCAGGAGGAAGGTGCCAGCCAATGGAAGGGAACTGTGTGGAGCCAAGGATATATTTTTCAGTAATGAGGTAAGGGTAGGAGTGCTCTGTGAATGTAATCAGTCATAATGACAGGTTGTCTGTGCACACCATACCAAGGAAAATGCCTTGAGTTTTCAAATTTCATAAGGAAACGTCATGTCCTGCAGTTACCAAGACATTCCTTCACTAGTTCTATTTGCATGATAAAGTTTCAGCCATCAGACATCTATGAGCACCACAAGCATGTTAACAGATTGACAATTAATAATAACCTTCAGCAACATGGCTATAAGGTGGCCTGGAGTAGTCCTGCAGCCCCTCAGTATGAAAAGCACTGGCAATATTTTACTTTAAAGCTGCAGTAGATGTGTGAGAGTTAAACAGTTTGAAAATATTAATCATTTCTGCAGCATACCAGTAATGAAAAAGTGCATGACACACTTTTTTTCTACTGTAGTTCTCAAATAGGGTTTGGAGGATAGGGTTTTACTCTATGTTTTCTCAGGAAAATGACTGGATATCTTGGTCCTAACTGTTGAAATATTTTTTTTTTCATGGTTGAGTTAAAATTTAAAGGGTTATGTTCAGTTAAGAAAAAGGAAAGCCTTTGGATATAAAGAAAAAGCCATATACTTTTCACCTTCTAAATGATAGAATTCTTAAGAACTGGCAAAAAGCCAAAACTATGTCAATTTCTTGTCTAAATATGAAAGTTTCTTGACTGCTTCATTATGCATAATTTTTTACATCCCATGAGGGTCCTGTGCCTATAAAGAACACACTTGCTGTCTTCTTTCCCTCACAAGAGGAAGGTAAGTGCAGTTTCTCAAAAAGACTCACTAAGAAGCAAGCTGAAATTTCTTGCATTTTGCAAGCTGACTCGCAAGGTCATTAGTGCTGTTATAGCTGTTTGTTCATTGTGTTATTTATACCATGGCATCTGACCACATTACAAGCATTAAAATAAAATATCTGTCCATAAGGTAGCTATAATTGTCATCTTTCTATTAACCACCTCTACTTATCATACAGGAAGAAGAAAGCTGCAGCATTTTGGCCTGGCCCTGCTGATCTGAAGGGGCAGGGTGAGACTCATCTCATTTGCTGAGCAGTAAAAAGCCTCTGCCATAAAAAACACCCATAAGTGAAGTCCTTGAAATTCCAAACATTCAGTCAAAAATTTAAATCTGAGGATATCTTTTTTGAGCTGGGCTGTGATCATGGTTACAGTTAGTCCTTGAGGCACAGGTATATATGACATGAGCTTAGCAGAGAAGTGGGCTGAGTATGTGCTGTGGGTTGAGTATGCACTGTCCTTAAGGCAACTTAAGGGTCCTGGACACTATTAATTAAAATTTACAGAAAATGTTTATAAATTACAAAATAGTAAGGTTGTCTTAAAATTTCCCAGGTAGAGAAGTTAGCAAATGGCAGATTTATCAATGTCTTTGAAACACAATATCCATCCTATGAAATGCATGGAGAAGGAAAGAAAATAAGTAAAAAAAAAAAAAAAATCAAAAATTCTAGTGAAGACACTATTATAATGCACATATAGGTTAGTCAAAATAAGGTCCATCTAGAAACCATAACATAGGCATTTTCTAATTTTTGAGGGCAAAGCTCTGAATCCCATTTTTTTTGCTGTCTTAATTCATATCAACTTTTGTAGTTTTACGTGTTTAGATGCAAAACTAACCTTGCTTGAAACCCATTTTCAAGGTGTTGTCTTCTGATATAAAAATAAAACAGAGAAATTTCACCTGCACTTTTAAAACAGTAGCATGGAAATGAAAAATAATTTTCCTAAATGTCAAGATTTCCAAATTTGATTGGGAATATGTTGCACATACATTTTATTTCTGTCTTATTGCAACTATCTGATTTGTTAGTGATATAGATTAGGAGAGTTGAAAGGCAAAAAATATAGCAAGTTCCTTTTATTTTGATGTCTCCAAAGCAGAAAGACAGCCTAGCACTGAATACTGCAGATTCTTCCCATTTTAAGTGTTGCTTGACTTGGTCCTTGTGTGCTGTCATGCATACCCCATTCTGAAGTGTGTCAATGTAAATAAAAATAATTCTACGTTAGAAAAAATGGAGAGGAGTTAAGATTATTCACTCTGTCAGCATGATGCACCTGGCTAAATACAAATGCCTACAATGAAGATATTCACATCAATGACTCCAGTGAATATACTCCTCTCCTACCTGATTGAGAAAAATTGCGCCACCAGAGCTCAGCCAATTTCATCCTTTTGTTGGAAAGGAGATAAAATAAATTTAAAAGAAAAGACTCTAGAAGTGGCTATTTCTCTTATTCCTCTTCACCAGCTAAAGAAGGAGTCTAGACAGCCATTTCAATGTAGATGTCTGCTTTGTAGGTACCTTAAGTTAAGTGAGATGAATCCTACCCCAAGTGGATGTCAACCTTTCCTGTATTTTCACTGTGTTAATTAAGAGCTGGAATGCAGGCTTTATTCATCATACACCAAATGTTCTGGTTTATCTGTCATCATCTGGACTAGTGGAGACTTTTCAACATGACTGTTTACTCTTAGCAATTTGTCTCCGTCACTTAAATTCTATTGTTTCATTCTGCTTCCAGAAGTAATTCAACAGTTTTTCACATAAAGGAATAAAACAAAATATAATTCCTAAATTTTAAGACAATATGATTATCTTGAAGACTATTTTTCTGAATACTTAAATCATTGACTAAATGTGCATTTAACAAGAGATTGTGGGTACAGTTTTTCAATAAACTTTGCATGGCACTGGGAACCCCTGCTTTGGCTGCAGTGGCACAAAACATGGAGCAAAACAACTAAATGTGCTGTGTGAACTTTATAAATAAAAATGAAATGAGTTTAAAGTTTTCCCATTAAAACTTAATTGCAACCTCTGCAGTTTATAGGAATATTTGTCTGGTTTCTTTCAGGAATGGTTCTCTTAAATGGTTCTTACCTGACTTCAAAGCAAATACTGGTAGCCACTGTGGAGCAAGAAATGTGCTAGAGAAAAGGGACATGGTAAATACAGGGAGCTGCATTGATCAGATCAGACTGATTTTCTGGTGAAGAAGTGTAAATATTTAACCCTCATGCACTGAATGAAGAAGAGATTCCACAGTATCCACAAACAGGTTTCAGTTCGAGTAGTTTCCACAGCTTTACTGGTGTCTTCAATACTGACTGTACAAACATGACTATTTTAATACATTCAGTCCAGGGATTTAATCCAAGAAATCTGGATCAAAGATAATTAAGTACCTCTATAAAGGCTCTGGTCTTGGAGGCCCTTGCAGCAACATGGATATTCCCTTGCAGAAGCCTGATTTTCATCAGCCCACCAGCCTAAAGGAGCAATACAGAGACCAAGAGACAAAGGTACACATTATAGACTGGAAGTAGAAGTGCATTCAGAAATGCTGCCTCAGTTAGAGGTGCCTTTCCTCGAATTGGCAATGTTGCCACCAGTCAAACGACATTATACGGTTGATCTATCCAGATGTGACATGCCATTGTAACAAACCTTCAGCCCAGGATACAGATACTGTTTTCTGAAAATTGTGATTATAATAGTTCAAAACAAAAGGACTTTTTAAAAGTTTTTAAACCCATTTACCAAGTGTCAGAGCCCATGAAATAGAATAATACAGGGTGCTCAAGTTAAGATGCTGTAGCAGAAATACAGGAAAAACCTCGGTAATTTCCCATTACCTGTTAGTATCAAATATTGAAATCTGGTTGCTCTGCTTGAATCACAATAAAGCACTTTTTTCCCCTGTAAGAAGCAACAGGATCTTAACCAACTTCATTATTTCCTCTTCTCTGCTGTTTTATTTTTTATATTATTAACTAGTGCATTACTGAAATCTGATATTTCATACCCACACGCAAGCTTAAGAAATAAGTCTGCCAGATTTTCATCATTAGAGCTTTAAAAGTATTAATGCTTTTAAACCTTGCATCCTACTGGATTTTCTTTTCTACTTGTCTTTCTATGACTTCTATTATAGTTGTTTTAATACGTGAGAAAATTCAGGTATAACAAAGTAAGTCATCCCAAATTAGCTGACTATCTTTTGCACAGGCTAAAAAAAAATTTAGCACTCTGCTTTCCTACTGCAAGATCTTTATTCTCTAGAGTATTCAACTGCTCATTTCCCTTTCTGTTAAATTTTGAGAAGTGTTGAAACTGCTTGAAACATTTACCCCTCTGGTCCTTCTAAAAGTCTTATCTATGTCAATAAGGAGATTCAGCCACTTTGTAGGTACATGAGAGGGTACTTGAAAGGGGCCTTCTTGCAGCAATACATGTTATTTAGGTGTCTGTACCTTCTTATCTCTTATTTTAAAAAACTCTGGTCTCATAAGAATATCCTGACAGGAAATAATTGTCTGTCCCAGAAAGCCCAATGACTGGCTCCCTCTTCATCTTGCCTGTTGAAATCTGCAGAAAACTTGTCTATAAACTTTGGAGAGACAGGTAAGATAAGAGAATTTGAGGGACTTGAACTTCCTTACATATATGTCTGTAAATACACAAGGATCCAGACCAGTGTCTCACCAGATAAAAAAATAGTGTGAGACACGAGTGTAAAATCAAACTGAAAACAGTTTTCTTGTCTTGGGTTCATGCTTTCTTGGGGAGTACAAGCTCCCCAAGTTCCTCATCTGAGATGCACATAGGGGTGAGACTCAACACATTTTCCAAATTACCTTTCAGTAAGGGAGTTGAAGGAAATTCTGCCTGATCAGGAAGACTTCTTTGTGACTTTATGTACTTCCAGAATTAGACAGCTGCAGAGTGATGAGTGTTGAATTTGATTTAAACTGATGGAATATTCAGGTATGTGCCAAAGTCCTCCAGAGATGGAATAAGCACTGCAATTCTCCCATGAGGACTTTGCATACTAAAAGAGATGATTTTCTACAGGACTGAGAATGGGAGGCAGGGGAAGACGACTTTTGGTCTGCGAAGAAATTGTCGTGGGGTGCTTAAGGGACTGTGGGAAGCTTCAAAACCTCTTATGGGGCATACAGGCAAAGGACAAAAGGTGGGCAAGTGAGATGTCTTCACCACGAACCTCATGCCTCAGGGATTCAGTTCAGGCATGAGCAGCTGGAGAGCACTGGGGTTTGGGAGTCACTTGCCACTTAGGGAGGCCCACACTGTGTGTGTCTATATCCCACCAGCAGAATTCAACCCTCATTGGCTGAAGAAGATGAGCAGGATGGGGCACTATGAGTGCTGAGCGCCATCATGAGTGTGGCAGTGGATACTCTCTTTCCTCTCTGTGTTGACATGTGTGGCCCATCTTGTTTATATTTTCTGTAGGTGTGTGTACGTGTCCCTCTCTACTTGCGCTACCTGGGGACATGGAACTGTAGAAACCCTGCAACTATCAGGCCAGGAAGGAGGAATGCCCCTGGGGCACATAGCTACCTGATGAAACTGCCTCTAAGAGCCCCACTTGGGCATCCAGAGCCACTAGAGCTGCCAAAGGATATATATCCATCCAGATAAGCAGGGAGAAAGCAGAAAGGATACTCTAGAGCATTTCACATGGCAGCAGATGGGCAGATGGGTAGACTGAGACTCAGATGTTTGAAGAACCTGAATCCTACAGTAGCATTAGATAAAGTTAATCAGAAACCTTGTCATTATGAGTATTAATTGATTTCTGTCTCTTTCAGTTCACTTGCTATGTGTTTACTTGCCCAAAGGAAATCTGATCTCCTTACATGAGAACACAGATCACCATCGTTATTCTTCCCCAAACAACTGCTACCTTAGTACTATATTTCACACAGGAGTGGGTGTTTTTCAGAAAAGGTGCTTTTAACCTTCCCCACAGAGTGCAGCTACTGGGAATACCTGGGGAAGGCAGAAGTGGCAAAATGCTTGCTCAGCACTCAGGACAAGCAAAGTTGTGTCCGGCTCATTTGCTTTTACAATAATTCATTGTGCTACAACAATCTATTCTTTTTAACCTTTTAACTCCTAAATTTATTTTTTTTTAAATGAGACTATATGGCAAAAGGTCATTAAATAGAAGGTCTAATTAAAAAAAACATGACTTTCGCACTCTTTCTCCAGCTGTGATCCAAAAAGAGGCACCAGCCCTTTCTTCACAAATCTTGGCAGTGGGATCTGCTAATCCTTTCACTCAGCAGCAAGACGTCATCTGGTTCCCCAGGGATTTAGCTACCAAAGTTCTTTCCCTTCTTCTGGCTTTTTGCCCCAGTCCCCGCTCTGTCCTTTGAGCTCAGTATTTAGGCAACTGTAAAGCCCAGGTAACACAATAATAAACACCATGAGAAAGACAGGCGAGTTCCACTGAGGGTTGTGAACATATGAAATGACAATGAACCCACTGATCTGGTGAAGCTTTGTTTAATTTGCGTAAGGGAAATGTTGATACAAAAGGAGAGATGACTTGTTGTCCAGTTGCTTGCTCTTAATTTCATTCAATGTAATGATTCTCCTCTCGTGTGCATTGTTTCTTACTGTCCAAATGCCAGTAGTATGAATTAGATGCTTGGTTTATTATTTTTTCCTTTCTTTAATTCAAACAAAGTAAATAAGTATTTTTCTTACATTTTTAGCCGTGACTATGCTTTTGATCCATTTTTAGACTTCCTCTGAACCCTGTCTTTCTCAGCACTATCCATTAGCCAAAGTTTAACATTCTGGAACTTCCAGTCTGACTTGAAAGTTGTATGTTAAATTATGCAGCTGAATTCCATCAGTCAATTTCTCCTTTGCTGTCAACACATCAGCTACATTTTTTACTGTCTGAACCAGCTCATCCCATATAACAGGCTGCAAAAACATCAGAGGGAAAAAAAGAATCAACACAGGACAATACTTCCTAATCAGGCCTACATTAAAAAGAGAAAGACACAAGGATTGCTTTGTATTTCTCTTTTCTTTTGCAAAAACAAAATTTAAAAAAGAAATGTCTTTTGCATATCAGATAAGCCAGAAATTGCTTTATTTAACTTCTGAAAGACTGGGATCATTCAGAGCAAAATTCTGCTGTGAATAAAAAATATGCAAAGCTGCCTGTAGCGGTGTGGTACAGGTTATCTGACCTATCAACTTCATAAAATGAAAGCTAATGAAGTCATGGCAGAAAAAGCCAACTGTTACACATCAAACAATTGTGGAGTCTTTGCAGAAAATGATTGTAAATTGCATGTTAGTATATAGATGATAGTTGTGGATAGCTATGTACTTTTATAATATGCTAAAGATATTGCTACTGCAATTTTTTTCTAGACTAGGTCTACAAGATCTACTATTCATGTAATCTTAATGGTAGCTAAAGTGGGAATAAAATCTTTATGAAAACCACTATGGTTAGCTCACTTTAAGATAGGAATTCAATCAGCAGCCCACTGGAATTACTTATGTTTTGACTAAGGTATTTGGCTCCTTTTATTGAACATTCAGCTTTCAATGCATGCATCCCATGGATATAAAATGATGGATCTTGTTGGATTTTAAACCAGCGGCACTTTATATCATTAATAAATATTCATTTTCCCTCTATCCCTCTAGTGGTATTTCATCATCAATCATGGCTGAAATCACAGCTGTGAGAGCTGTTTATGCTTTACTGTTCCCCTCTACATGATTTGGCAGATACTTGTGAAATTATTGGAGTGTGGAAGTAAAGGAGGGTTGGATAGGAGGGAAGATGGGTATGCTTAAAAAAAATATAATCTTTTTGTTCGTATTTATTCCTGGAGAAGTACTGTTTTGTTTTGCCTTCCAAAGTACACATAAATCACTCCATTGGTCTCAACTGTCCTGTGAAAATAAAAATGATCCCAAACTGCTCAAGAATTACTCAGGGACTATTCAGTGTTCAATATGTCAGAGAAGCAAAGACAGACGCTCAGGAAGAGGAAGATTACAATCAATGAAGAAAAATCAATAGCGTGTAGAAGTTATCCTGCTGCCAGCATTGTCAGGAAAAGGTTTCTCCATTCCCCAGTCTCATTACATGTAGAAGATTATTAGAAACTGAGCAGCCAAAGTGAAGCTGTAATCATCTCCCCTTTGCTTTTTTTATGTTCTTACTGTAAATCAACATTTCACTTTGACTTAATAAACAAAACAACCTGTTCTTCTACCAATGTAGCATTTTATATATTTGCTTTACCTGCCACTGTAAACAAAAAGAGATGAGAATAAAAGTCCTTCTTTAAGGCTTTAAAGTACAGGTTGGAGAAAGCCGAACAATGACTGGAGGAGCCATTGGCTGTTTTGTTTATTTGGTTTTTATTTTTCCATCTGTGATTTTTTCTGTCCCTCTGCCCAAACTAGTGGATCCTGGCTGCTAAGCTCTGCTTGCTAATGAGGTGGTCATTTCTTGATTCTCCCCTGAAAATCAATTAAAAAGCCAATGAGATCACTGGATTTTATAGAAAAATATTTGTGTGACCTCGGGGAAATATGTATGCTTTATTGTATAAACTGATAGAAAGAAATAACTGCAGAGCCAGTGACAGTATCTCTTTGGCCATGATTCAAAAAAAGTTTCCTTGCTTCGGAAAATTATTTAAAATATGCCAAATGAAGTAGTTGAAAGCATGAGAGATAAATAGTTAAATGTCTTACTAAATTAGGACCTGTACAAATAGCAAAATAAAATTCATGTATAATAGTTTATACCTTAATATATTGTACATTTTAATAAAATATATGCACAAACAGTGACATATAGCAGACAGCCTACAGAAAAAACCTCATCTTCAGAAATATGTGTCAAGATTAATTCCATAACCCTTCACTTCCCAAGACCCTCTAAATTATGGTGACAACTGTTAGCAAACACAGATGTCCAAACTCATAAACTTTACATTTCTATGTGCTAGGACTGCTTGTGCATGCAGGTGTTCGTTTCATCTACGAAAAAGCCAACTCTATGTACAAAATAAGAGCAATTTTTTTCAGACAACATTCAGTAGAATTATTTCAAAATGCCATCCTATCCTCATCACCATCTTCATCATCAAGTCTGTTTCTGAACATAGTGCATCACATGTTGGTGGGAGTTAACATGAGATGAGTCAGTCTATAATATTTACGTTTAAGAGAGGGCTGCTGTATAGTCAAAAACGTTAAACCAGGTATTTTTAAGTTAAATCACCAATTGCTTGATTATGAGACATTGTTTAAGTGCTTGACTTTGTTTTTCCCAGGTTTGGGACTTTTTTTTTTTTTAGACACCATTTATGTTAGAATATTTTGTGATTAACTAAACTGAGCAATATATGATATTGGTTTCTTGGTTACTGCTGTGATTGGGTTTGGAGTATCCATCAACACTATAGGAAGTACCTGCAAATACCTGAGAGGACCTTGGTCCTTTCCCTGAAGAACATAGTCTGATTCATTTACCTTTATAAATGTCATCAGGAACTCCAGGGGAATGATACAAAAGAGTTATCCTTTATGTGTCTAATCTAGAACCAATGAAAAGGTAGAGCTAATCCACAAAAACCTCTCCAAGTTCCAATGAGAATGTCTGATGCAACTCTCAGAGCTAATAACGAGCATGTGGTGAATGCTGAACCTGGAACATGAAACAGGGGTTCAGTTCAGCTTCTATGGCAATGAAAAAATCAATTCTTTCCAAGGAGGAAATCATAAATAATGCTAAATTTCACTTTCCCACATGATCTTTCAAGTTACGTATTAAGCAATTTGTCACTTTTGAGAGCTCTGGTAGCCAAAAAGTTAATTCTTCAGAAGTGAAACTCTCCAGCAGTTCTTGAAGTAATTGACTGGAATCTGGAAGTGAGAGATTTTTCTTGCCTGGTAAAGGTACCCCTTAAGTTAAAAGAGAAAATATCAAACACAGTACTTTAGGTCCAAATACTAATGTCTGTTTTTATAAAAGTCTCCGAAATATAATGCCATAATATCTTATCTTTATTCCTAAATTCTCTTTTACTCCTAAAAAAACCCTAAAATTAATAAACTGAGTTCTGTCTCACATCACCAGAAACTTAGTTAAAAGGTGTTTCTACATGTAAATTACCAAAAATCAAACAGTCGAGTCCAGTTTTACTATGGAAGTGGTATGTACCAAACAGGTAAAGAAATTGTAAAATTGTAGCTTCCATGAAGAACTGTTAATTATGCATGTCAGATTGATTTTAACGATATAGCCCACTCCTTTCAGGGGCTGCCATCAGTTATCTTTTCTAGCCCTTTTTCAACCCTTCTCATATGGATGTCACTTTGCAGTCAGTGAAGAGACATAGGCAGAAATTTTCTACAGTCTTTTTTAGATGTCCATTCAGGATTAAAGGAATTATGTCCTCAGTTCTAGTAAGATGTTTTGTCCACATCTCTACTGATTTCAGAGGCAGCAATTGACAGTTGTCAGTGTTTACATGTACTAAGATAAATCCAAATCTTAATGTTATTTATTTCCTAAATTGACCAGATAGAATCTGGCCAGAACTAAAGACTCTTAAATTATTTATAATAAAACCTTAAGACATTTGAACTAATTTTTCCTAATGTTGGTTAAAATTTAAATTCTATTAGCTAAAAATATATCTTTTCCTGTTTTATTTCTGTCTGATCAACTAATAAAACAATGTACAGAGGAAAACTTTCAAATTTTCTACTAAGAGCTATGGATCAAATGTATATCTACTGAATTTCAATGCAAATTGTATATTACCTCATTTAATTAAATGTAGTGGACATTGCACTCTTGGCCCCAGCTATGAAAAAATAAATGTGTATATATTTATATGACCAAATCACATCATTTTCTCATTTGAAGAAAATTATGCAAAATTTTTTATCCAGTGATAGATTTTAAAGAGCATTTAAAAGCACTGGCATGCAATGTGCAGGATTCTTGAAAGAAATTCGGATACCTGCTCCAACTAAAATCAATGGGAGTTAAATATTTACAAGATTTTAAAAATTGTATCAGAGATCTGTCTGAATCCATAGATTCTTCAAAAGGCTAGTCCTTTGTAAAATACTGCTGATTTATCCGGACAAGGCAGTGCCTTGTCCCATATACAAATAGATAACTCTCTTACCTTCAAATGTTATTTTCCATTCCTTTCCTCATAATTGGTCCATTTATCTATTTTGAGAACACCTCAAAATATGTCCATTCAGAACCCCGCACAGGGAAAATGTTTGCCCTTCAATTTACTGTATATTCACACTAAAAATATAAAATATTTCTGATATGCTCTTTGTGTAATTGCTGTCTAGAATCAAGTGTTGCAGTAGAAAAGTCCCTGTTCGTTAGCAGAAAATGTTACACACACATACACATGCACACACATACACACACCTCATTTAAGCATATTAGCAGTAAAGTTAAATCAGGTAAATATCTACAAGCTGTACAGGATTTAAGCCAAACTGAAGATGTGTGTTTCTTGAAATTATGCAGCTTTTAAACCATCTCCTGGGCATTATTTTCATGAATAAAATTTTGAAGAAATGTATATAAGTCACATCTTTCATGAAAACAATTGCTTTTTATTGCTTCTGCCTTAAATATAATAAAGAACTAGAATATATTGAAAAGGAGAAGTCACATAATAAGAAAAACAATTTGCAGTATTTTTAGACTTGATTTTGGTTTTATTTTCAGAATGGACAATTACAGTTAAAAGAATTCTCCATGACATGCATGAATATCATAAATATTGACAAGTTATTTTAGTTTTAAACTAGTAGAATGCTCCATAGAGAAAATTTAAATTATAATTGCATGTGCATTATTTAAGAAATTATTTTTAAAATCTATTGAAACTGACTCAATTGCAGCTTCAACACTGTTAGTGTCATGTTTTTTTTAAATGAGTCCCGGGATGGAAGCGTTACATGAAAGGATTTCCAAGTGATGGGCTGTTTAAATTTCAGTCCAAGCACTGCTACATGACCTTCCTCTGCCGTATTACAGAGTTCAAACACAGTCTTGGACATTGTTGCTCATTGATACTTTTAAAGTTAGGAAAACTTTACTGTTTCTATTTTACAGCTGCATGGAAACTCAGGTTCTGAAACGCTTGCACTTGATCCTAATTGAGATTAATTATGAAGCCACTGCAGAAAATGAAGCAGTTGCTTGACATGCTCTTGTTCCTCTTGGCTCCCTAGCAGGAGGATTGCCACATCTCAATCCAGCTGCAGTTCTCCAGCTATCATCTCCATCATCCTTTACACAACTACTACAACTGCTATTCTCCAATAATTAATGTAACTGAGGCAAAGCCTTTTGGCTGGTTGCTAAATAAAGCAAGGACAACAG